>NW_026294413.1:7047619-8424286 GCF_007827085.1 Peromyscus californicus insignis
CCAGTAAACAAGCTGCCCGGGACGCAGACTTCTTTGCTGGAATGTACTCAGGGCTGTCTGACACCCAAGTCTCTATTCTCCCCTGGGTCCTAAAACAGCCGGCGGCTCACCGTGGAGTCTTGGGGCAGGGGGACGGATAACAACACAAAAACAGCATAATGTAGAAGTTTTTGGTCATTTTCACTCCTATTACCCTCTCTCAGCCCCTTTCAGTCATATTAAACTCTTTTCCCCCCACCAAAGCCCTTCTGCTTACATGACTCACTCCCACCCTCTGTGTGTGTGTGTGTGTGTGTGTGTGTGTGTGTGTGTGTGTGTGTGTGTGTGTGTGTGTGTGTGTTTGCTGAGCCCTACTGAGTTTAATTGGGTTGCTTGCATGAGCATAGATACAGGATCATTTATTGAAGCTTGGGCAATTGCTGTTCCCCGGGGCTACAGCACTAGTCCGTGTATCTTAAGGTAAAGAACCCTGCAGTCCTTATGAGTCAAACAAGCGAGTATCAACCATTCTGAAAGCAAAATGTTGCTTTCTGTTCTCTTATATAGATAGTCCCTGCAATAAGGGCAAATATGCATTCTGATCCAGCCCGTGGTGAATGAATGGTTGACAAATATTTTAACACACACGCATGCAGGAGCATTCCACGGCAGAGGCTGGCTGAAGAGCTAGGGAATAAGGGGTGAAGGACTAACTTAACAGAGGGTCAGAAAGTGAGAGGAACGACTGCAAAGAGAGCAAACGGAAGGAGTGGCAATTGGTGGTCACATCTGTGCACTGTCGCAATGCCCTTTGTCCTTGAGGCTCCGTGGCAAGGGGGCTCATGGCTGTTTCCTTCTTAGAAGTCAGGTGAGGGAAGCTCACGAAATGCTGTTTTCATCTGAGCCTGATGTATAGCCTGGAATCCCAGCGACTTGGAGCACCTCAAGAGTTGAAAAGCAAACACATTTCAGTTGCTGGGGACTGAACTCCCATCCTCTGCATAAGCAGTACAAGCTCTTAACCACTGGGCCATCTCTCCAGCCCTGGTTCCCCTCCCCTTTTATTTTAATTAACAAGGGATTTAGGAATTTCTTGTGCTAAGGCTATTCTATTTTGTCTTTGGGTGAATAACCAGGCTTTATCCTTACCTCTGGATAGTAGGAGGTGGAGGCAGGCAGATGGGGAGATGGGGACATGAAAACAATTGGAAGGATGGCCCACTTCATCAAAAGAGAGCCATAAGCAATTAAGATAAGAAGTACGTAAGAGTATCCAAGCTATAACACTCAAGTTCTGGAATCCAAGTTTTCTGGCCTTGAGGGCATTCTGCAAAATCCACAAAGGTGAGTTATATCTTGTTGGATGGATGTGGGAGGATTGGATTAGAGCATACAAACAGCTTGGTAGGTTGTTCTTGAGTATAATTTACTTCATTGTTTCTGGCCTGGTAAGTATACCCAGAGGGTTCATATTGATGTGTGTGATTGAACAAAACAAAAAACAATAAGGTCTTCATCGACCCGTGGTTTAATGGCTTTAAATAAATTAACTTCTTTTGGATCGATTTAACACACTGATGATATTTGCAATCTATTAACTTTTTAACGTTTCTTCCCTCAGTTACAACTTTAATATATAACTTTAGAGAAATCATTTTGCATTCATCAAGTGAAGGTATTACTTTCTACATGCAGAAAACTTCAAAATGTGTAGTCCTACACACAAGAAAACATCTAAAAGCAGGCTTGGGGCCTAACTCTGGATTCTATTTTTAAAAATTAGACTCTTTGGACTCTTTAGACTCTTTCATTTTTAATTAAAATAAGGTCTTTAAAAAAATTAACAGTGGCTGGATGTGGTGGCATGTGTCTATAATCTCAACACAAGAGAAGCTGAGGCATGGGGATGGTGTAACACATCAAGGTCAAGGCCAGCTTGAGCTAACTTGGAAGAAACTATTTAAAAAAACTAAGGAGTGAGGTTGTATCTCGATGGTAAACACTTGCCTAGTGTACTCTAGGCCATAGATTCAACGTCCAACACCAAAAATATAAGTAAATAAAGTTTACAAATTAAAAGTGTTTGATTCAAGGTACAGAACATGTTTTGGGGATCAGCTGTCAGTTTGTAGCAAATTGTCTACCTCGTGTGGCCTGAATTATGAACTTCCCTCAGTTCACACATCCTTTTAGGAGGTATGAAGGCAAAATTAAGGCTAAAGAGGCCCTAGGAGTAGAGTCATAACCCATAGGATGTATGACTTTATTTGAAGAGGTAGCTTTCTCTGTGTATGCACACACATGTATGGAAGTGGACGGAGGAGGGGTGTGCACACAGGTGGCTGCTGGCTAAGGAAGACGTCCATTAACAGAAAACCAGAGAACTGATGTTCTGGTCTTAGATTCCTAGTCCCAACCTAAGAGAAAATTAATTTCTCTTTGTAAGCCACACAATCTGTTTTGTTGTGGCTGCTCAAGCATACTAATATAGCAAGGTTGAGCATGTTATGTGTATAATGTTTCTGGGCTTCAACTTTTGGACACACAAAATGTGTAGATTGGACTAAATAAACCCAAATTGTCTTTCAGTTCTAGCATTAATGATTCTAACCGAAAATAACCAAAAGAACAATTCAATCTGAGTTTCTGGTTCTCAGGAAGATTATAAATCAGCCAAAGCAATTGTATACACTTTTCCCAGATACACCAATTGTTAGTATTTTTTCAACTTTTCATGTCTACATGTATATGTATATTCACATATAAAATATTATGAGTTAATGTTATTTGTTTATTTTCTGAACCATTTGAGAGTTAATCCTCCCAAATACGATCCTGTGTATTTCCTAATAACAAGGATCAGCAGTCACCTAAATATGGCTGCCAACCTTGGGAAAGTCAACAGCCTGATTCACCAACTGTCCCAACCACTTCCTTTTCCACTTGTGTGAGAGCTAGTTCTCAGTGCCAAGCTGCACTGGGATGTCATGTTTCTTTAATGTCTTTACGTGGTGGTGATAGTATGGGGGGGGGGGGGAGGTCCTCAGCCTTTTTTCTAGTATCTTCTAGAAGAACTTTTGCTTGGCAATTATTTGATGCTGTTCATGGTGAAATCCAACAGATTTATGTCTGGCTTGATGCTATGCAAGTGTGTGGGTCTTGGGGCACATGACACCCAAATGCTCTTCATTGTTGATCTTAACAAAGATGACCAAGCCAGGCATTGCTGGATTTCTTCACGGTACAGCTTTTACTTGTCCCCCTTGCAACCATTAAATAAGCTATGGAGGGCACCTCTGAAGCTTTGCATTTCTAGCCTCATATAACGTTACCCACAGAGGCTTGACATCCACAGATGACTCTTTGTTCCCCCTTCTGTCGTCATCTTTTCGTTCCTTCTTTTTCTGAAACAGAGACTCATGTCTCCCATACTGACCTTGAACTTGATATTTTGCTGAGGCTAATCTTGAGCTTCTGATTCTCCTGCCTCTACATCCTGAGTGTTGGGATTACAAGTATCTATCAGCACACATGGCTTCATGCAATGCTGGGGATCAAACCCAGGGTTTTATGAATGGTTAGGCAAGCACTTTTCATAACTGAGCTACATCACCAGCCACTCGTTCACTGAATGAGTCTTTACTATGATGCCTGGAAAATGGCAACTTCCGGGGCCACCACATCTAACTCGTGACGTAATTCACTCAGCTCTATAAAGAAGCCTTCACTCCACCTCACCACTATGCCCAGCTATTGTACTCATGACTTGGTGTTTTACTCGTCCATGATATTCATGTTGTCCCAGCTTGGGCCAGTAGGAGCCCTTTCAAACTGCTTCTATATTCTTTTTACATACTCCCATCATTTTTTTTAAACTTCCCTATGATAAATATTAAAATGAGAGGAAAAGAAAGTGTTGTTGGGGTTTTGTTGGTATGTGCTACAGGGTCCCAGAAACAAAGTTAAGAACAGATAATTGTGCTGGAGAGATGGCTCAGAGGTTAAGAGCACTGGCTGCTCTGCCAGAGGTCCTGAGTTCAATTCCCAGCACCCACATGGTGGCTCACAACCATCTGTAATGTTATCTGGTGCCCTCCTCTGGCCTGCAAGCAGAACACTGTATACATAATAAATAAATTTTTTAAAAAAGGAACAGATAATTAATGGACAGCAGCTGGAAAGTCTATCAGGCCTAGATACAACACATTTTCTTTAGTTGTATTATTCTTAGATCTGCTGGCTAGTTCTCAGTTTTCATAGTTATCATAAGCAATTAGATTGGAGTTAGTCAAAATCCTTGGGCTAACTGGGAAGACAGGAGTGTAGACTACAAAAAGTTTCTTTTCCGGCTAGAATCCCCATCCTTATCCTTATCCTTACTTCGCATCTCAGCTCCTTCACCTGACCCTCCATGTTTGCCACGATGGTTCATCTCTTGCCAGTGAACCCAAGTTTTTTCTCAAACTCAGCAACAATGTATCCCTTTGATCAGCTTCCTGTATTTCCAGCACCTGTACCGGCCTGGTATGCTGAAGACAGCAGAGCTCCAGTCGGTCAAACAAGACTCAGAATCTGGAATGTGAATTTAGCAGGGGAGGCTGGCGACCCCAAGTGCCCGGGAGAAGCTCTAAGGATCCTGAGTGACATACTGCCTCCAAGAAGGCTGCACCTTCTAAACCTCCCTAAACCGCACCACTGGGGTCTAATGGGGACACTGCTCATTCAAACCACTACTCACCCACCCCCAAGTCATCATGGAAGAAGGCGTGGAAAGACGGTGAGAGCCGGAGATCGGGTTGCAGCACCGTTTAGTCCCGGCAGGCAGGTGGCCACCGGAAACAGCAGCGGCTGGTTGCCCAAAGAGCCACAGAAAACAATCAAGTCTTTGCTGGAGTGCTTTGAGGAGAATGTGAAAGGAAATGTCCTATCTCCCCCTTCCACTCTAGGCATTTCAATCTCATCTCCAGATCATTTCTCTCTCCTTATCCACCGACCTCTTAGTTCTCGAACTTTTTAGTTGCCTGGATTTGGTTGCTCTCTGTTTATTGGTTTATGCAGTCAGGGAGCTCAGAGCCTAGTTTGTAGAAGGAAGACGTCGGCGACCCAATGAAGGTTGCAAGCACTCCTTATTTTTCATTTTTCTTTCACATTTTAATCCGTTCATCAATCCAAACTGATTGCGATGCTCCCAGGTAAATGAAAAGGTCTCGAAAGTGGGTGGTAAGAGAAAGTCAATTGCCTTGAGATTAGTACTATTTAATTGGAGAGAAAAAGAAAACAGACAGAATTTCACTAAGATGCCTGGCATTGCGGAACGCACGTAGTGAGTGCTTCAGAAACCTGCGTGACTCGCATAGGAACACTGAATCATCTTTCACGAACTGCCCAAGCGTTTGCCAAACAGGTTCCAGGCAGCGTTTGGAACCGAGGTGTGGCCTTTCCAGGACGCGGGTCGCAGGGACTCTGCAAACGCTGCCCCTGGGGCTGACCAGAGGACTCCGGCCTCCAGGGACCCAACCGCTCGGTCGCCCAATAGCAAACATTGACAGCCAGCCAGATCTGAAACATTTCCGCAAGTGTGTAACGCGTTTACCTAGGGGACCCCAATCCTGGATGACGGGAACCCGCACCCCCGCTTGTCCCTGTGTTCGGCTGCGCGCCGAGCTGGTCTCTGGAAGGGACCAGGACCGTGCTTCTCTTCTCTTCTTGGTTGGGAAAAGTGAGACGGAAGAATCATTACTTGAATAAAGCAAAGAAAAATGCGGAACTGGGGTTAATTATTGATGGAACACAGGCGGGACAACTAGACATGAAGTACTCAGGGATAGTATACTCGAGGGGAAGCAAGCACGCCGCCGAAATAGCTCAGTTGGGAGAGCGTTAGACTGAAGATCTAAAGGTCCCTGGTTCGATCCCGGGTTTCGGCAGTTAGCTTTTAATTTTAATCTGACAAGATTCAGCTTCCTAACATCCGTCCATCCAAGGGCTTTCACGAATTCGTCTCAAACACGCAGAAGTGGGGTTGTAGAGGGACGTGTGTGCGACTTTCACGACCACCCGCGGCCACAGGCACGCCGCAAACCACTTGCCACTTCCGGGTGTCGTCGGAGGCGCTGCTGCGCGTGCGCAACGCGGAGCCCTGCCCCACGAGGCGTCTCTGCGGCACTAGACTGGGGAGGTGGACCAGGGTGGGAGTCCGGGACGCGCGCCGGCCGTCGGGGATCCCTGGCGTGAGAAAGCAGGGTCCTCTCCTGTTGGGGAACAAGCCAGGTCTGCCCTGGAGGCGAGAAGGACATGCCCAAATCTCATTCGACTCCCCACATTTTAATGCGGCTCTATTGCGCACCCAGGTGGCTCTCATCAGGATTTTGCTAGAGATGCAAGAAAGCAGGCGCTGGGGTGGCCCAGGCAGGTTCACTTGCCTAATGCTAAAGGCGTGGTAGCTTTATAGCGCCTAACATTTAACTAAGCACACGTGCTTCTGGAAGTGTGTCCTGGGGACCGGAAGCCCAGCCTGTCCGCATCACTCTGGAGTTAGTTCGTAATGCCCTACACCAGGCTGCTCAATGGAGCCCAGCACAAGAGGAATAAACACCCTCCCTCCCAGGTGGGTCCCATGTAACTCAGATTTGAGCTCCACTGGGCTGGACATTCCCTGCAGAATTCTGATGTTATATATGGTCTGACCATCGTCCACTTCTAATGTTAGTCTCTCCGTATGTATTTTCCCATAAAAACCAAAGTCTGAAACCGTAGCCTGATAACTTTTCTTGTTTTTCCCTGAGGTGCTGCGTCCCCTCATAGATCAAACTATGAGCTGTCACTTCCTCGGAGTGGGGTGTTTTCCTGGAAGCCCTGCTGAAGCCCTCCGGACAGCGTTTGTATCTAAGGACTGGAGGGTAAAGGGTGGACCGGAGACTAGGCCCTTACTTTACAAAAGGCATGCTTTCAGAGGGATGCACTCCACCATCATTAAATATCCGTGAGAGTGGGTGCTCAGTCCTGTCCTTCTGTTAGTTAGCTCCTAGGCTGTGACTGTCTCCTCATGCTTTGAGGGGTTGATGAGAGGAAGGGGAGTTTCCTCACAGCTCCTCAGAGAACTGTTTGGAGAGAAAGCTGGGGCAGCTGTAGAATGTCCGAAGATTAAATATTTCTTTAATTGTTCTGTATACTCTATTCACTTGGGGCCAGAATTATGATAAAAAAAAGAAGCTATTATAGTTGTTACACTCAGTGAAACTAGATGAGCATTGAATATTTAATTATAGCCTTTCACCAATGAATATATACATGTATCATGCCCTTTTTATTAGTCTAGGACCATACTTTCACTTTTTCAATGGATCATGCTATAATATTATCATATCTCAATTTGTTTGATGTTTAAAACTTGACCAGAAATACACTTACTTGAATTTGTCTCAATTTATAAGTCGACATGGATCTCCCACCATCATCCTTAATACATGTTGTGACAGTGGATTGCCCTACTATGAGTTCCTCACTGAGGGGTCTCTAAACAGTGTTTGTAGAGTGCTGTTGGAGACTGCCATTTGGAAGAAGGCCAGCAGGTGGCCCAGAGAGTGACATCAGAATGCCAAGTAAGAACTGAGGTCCAACCAAATTAGTACCACACAGTCCAATGTTATTGTGAACAGTCTAAAGCTTGGTTCATAGGCCCCGGTATATTATACACAGCACAGTGAGCAAACCCATCCCGGACGTACCCCAGTTCAAAGCACCAAGAACAACGATTGTCACCAGTTATAGGGTCCTCTCTAGTTTCCAAGCATGCTGCTGAACACTCTTTGTGCATAATCTCATTTTGCTTGTCAACAGTCCTCCAAAGTTGAAAACAGAGCTGAGTAAATAAATAAATGAATGCAAGTTACAAATGCTTTGCTTGCTCTTGAGAAAAGCCAGCATGAGACACAAGCCTGAGGCAAACAAGTAAAGTAGTGCTTCTATTACATACACCACGGAGTCTTGGCTGGCTTGATCATGAGTAGGCAACTGCCAGTGCTGCAGCTTTATGAGTCCATTGGTCCTGTCACCTTCAGAATCCCCCCAGCTCGTGGTTCCTGCAGTCTTCCTACACATTCTTCCGTAAGAAGGACCAATCTGGCAAGACATACGTGGGTACAATGGTGGTGGACAACCAACTGTTTTCTGATTGGATCTAATGTCTGACTTGCAGGAGGAAACACGTGCCTAGGATAGAGAAATTTGATCAAACACCCATAGCTGGGGAGCCTTGCAGGCCTCCAGAGTGAACCTACTGCTATCATTTTGTAAATGAACAGAGTAGCCAACTACCTTCTAAATCACATCTCTGTAACCAAAGATTAGTGCAGCTCTCAGTCCCCACCAGAGAAACTTTTTTGGGTACTGAGTGGTGGGAAATGTAGAAACATATAATTGGTCAGAGTGCAGAGAATAAGTGTCTGTGGCACGTTCACCCGTAAATGAGCATCTTTATCACATGGAGGATTTTATTCAGGTTTGACTAATTCAGCTGTCATAGCTAGGGTTTTATTGCTGTGAAGAGACACCATGACTACAGCAACTCTTATAAAGGGAAGCATTTAACTGGGGCTGGCTTACAGTTTCAGAGGTTCAGTGCATTGTCGTCGTGACAGGAAACACGGCGGTGCCCAGGCAGACACGGTGCTGGAGAAGGAGCTGAGAGTTCTGTGTCTTAACCCAGAGGCAGCAGGAAACTGTGTGCCATACTGGGCATAGCTGAGTATAGGAGACCTCAAAGCCTGCCCCTACAGTGACACACTTCCTCCGACAAGGCCACGCCTACTCCAACAAGGCCATACCACCTAATAGTGCCACTCCTTAGGGGCAAGCATTCAAACACATGAGCCATTTCTAGTCAAACCACCACATCAGCCTAAAGAGGTTATACAGGTTAAAGAAGAGGAGATTCATTTTGAAATGTCACACTGAATGGGTATGAAGTAGATGACCCAGTTTTCGACAGAAAATATGTTTAAAATTGGGTAGAAAATTATGGCTGAATATATTTGATTATATTGAACAGGACTGCTATCTTATAGTATTTAAAAAATTTAAGTGTGATCTCTTTGTGGTCTTTCTTGCTGATGGGCAAGTTCTGGAAGGGAAGGGCTGGGGTAGCAGGATGTGTAAAGACTGAGGAGATGAAAATGGTATCAGCTCACTGGAATGACTCTTATTGTTGCATTAGGTCTTAATGCTAAGTACTACCATATGCTGTTGTATTAATTTGATAAAACATTGACCGTATAAAATGTGGAGAGGAATATGTTTATTTGGCTTACAAGTTATTTAGAGTCTATCACCAAGGGAAACCAGTGCAGGAGCTTAAGACTGAAATCCGACCCAGAATTCTAAAGGGAGTGTCCAGCCAGTGGAGCTCAAATCTGAGCCTCTCAGCTCTCACCCTTGCATTGGACAGACAAAGGGACCAAGCCCTAAAGCTTGAAATAAAGGCTCTTTGCTTTTACATGTGGGATTCTGTCGCGTCCGCCTCGACCAGCAAGGAAGACGCAACACCAGGCTCTTCTCCAAGCAGTTTATTCAGGAACCTTGAACAATCTTCTGACCCCGGGGAAAGCCATCTTCTTCTTCTCCCCTTGGGGAAAGCCAGCCCACGCCCTTTATAGCCACTGGGCAATCAACCCCATAGTGCCACGTGGACAATGCCGATAGGGTCAGACATACGCAAGCAAGCCAGATTAGGTCCAGGTGCGCGGAAGCAAGCCAGATCCTAGCCTTAGCCAAATAAGGAGCACCTGCCATCGGGAAGGCAGAAGCAGGACACCGGCGCCATCTTTGAGGCGCGGCCGTGCACGGCTCTCTACAGGATTCGGTGTCTATGGTGGTCTTTTGGGGGTCTCCAAAATCTGGGCATAACAACACACACACACACACACACACACACACACACACACACACACACACACACACACACACATTTTGTATCCTGGTGAAAATCAAAAGGATTCTCTGCAGGGCCATTCTGTGTGATTAGTCTCTATAATAGGGGAAGCCAAACAATTTTTATCTATGTTCACCGTTGATGTCTGAAGATAGGTGATGCTTGGCATGGACCGCATGGGGACCATTGCTGCTTGACAAAGTTCCAGCATTTCGACTTTGCAATCACATTTCTCCAGCACCCTTTTACTTTCATTTTTAATGGTTCTTACTATTATGCCTTTCCCTTTGGAATATTTTGTGTGGGCTTTGGTGAAGGATGAAAATGTGTACAATGGTAGCCTCTTTAAACAAAACAATTCTTTGGAAAAAATCCCCACCACCGTGGAACCATAGAGTGTGATAACTCTGCCTACTCCCATACGAGTTAACATCAATCTGCTAGAAAATTTAGATAAGTAACATATGCTTGATAAATAAGATATAATTTATAATCAGGCTTTATAAATTCCTGAGGTTTACTCAGGTTCACAGTAATGTTTGTCTATCTTCATCTTTGCACACTCAAAGTTTTAGCTATTTGGATTAACTAAGCCACACAAAAAAACTGCAATATTCTATAACAGAGTGACTGATCCCCCAAGAAAGTCATTTTCCCAAGGTCAGGCATTTAGACAATGTCTGCATTCCCTCAGGGGCTTGTAGAAAGTTCCTGCTTGCTAAAAAAGGAGAAATTTTTATCTCTGGCAAGAGAAACTTGTGGCCCTCCATTAACATATGACTGGTGCCTGTTAATTTGTCAAGGTCAATAGATTCCTCAGCCCTGATCTCAGGCCACACCCCAGCTCACATGCCTCCTTTTTCCCATTTAATCCTATGTGCAGCTGTAGAGTATAGAAGGTGTATTCTTTGTTCAATAAATTTGAAGGCAGCCATCAGAGTCTCCTCCTACCCTCGTGACTCCACACATCCTCTTTGGGACCTGGACCCCACCAAAACAGATCTCCTGAAGATACCATTGGAGATAAGATGCCATGACAAAAATTGCCCTTTTCCCATCACAAAGCAGACTGTGAACTTGATAACATTTCCTCATCTGTGTGTAGATGCCTTTGTGTTTGGTGTTGCATTTATTTATTTCAGGGATTTCTCTTTGTTTTTGTTTTGTGTTTAAACTAGTCTTTCAAAGGCTGGTGATCGAGGAGACACATGGGAACTTCCAGTAATAAGAGAATTAAAAACTGAGACAGAGAAAAGGACACCCAGGCTTTAATGGAGGCTAATTTTCAAGAAGAGAGGGCGAGTGTTTACAAAGGAGACAGCTTGGACAGAGGGAGGGATTAGTCTGTCCCACATCAGAGGTAGGAGTAACCCTCTTACAAGCTTGCTGGAACTGTGCAGGGTCCAGTAATTTTCCACTAGTCATGAGAACAGCATTTTTAAAGAAGTTGCTTCTCTCATGTTTTAAGGGGTTCTTTGTCATGTAAGATTAAAAATCACTGGCTGCTTTGTCCCTGGAGACATTGTTAATCTCACCAGTCAAGAATAAGACTACTACCACAATTTAAAGCCAAATTTGAAGCAAGCTTTAATTAAATACTGGCCAGGTGGATAGGCTCTGGCTAGGTCTATCTATTTGTGGTTCCCCCACAAAAATGGCCCTGAATCACAATTGCATAGGCTTAAGTATTTCCTATCATGTCCAATCAGGGGCAAGCATACATCCTGAGGTATTTCCTACCTGTGAAACTCTCACCCACATGTGATCAAGCACGTCTGGTGCAGATGGGTCAAACTGTTGTACCTGTTTCACAAAACCCCCGAGACCACCAAGGAGCCGGTTTCTGATGCAAGCACATAAGGGTCCTTTTATTCAGGTTCAACCTGGGCCACCGCACGACAGATAGAAGGAAATGTGGTGGTTGCCACGAGCCCAGGTGTAGAGAGTTTTTATATGGAAAAACCACAAGCCCGAAATTGTCAACCTAGGATTGGGTAGAAGGGGTATGGGGCTGTTGTGCCCAGATCGTGACCCCCAGAGAGACCACCAAGGACGAGCATGCCGGAATGCAAAAGCAAGGTTTAATTCTGGATATCCAAAAGCAATACAAATCTAGGCAGGGACTTCGTCCAATACATCCAACGCAGTTGTGGTTGGAGGAAGTGCCCGCCTGTCTGCAAGCTGTTTTTAAAGGGAAAAATCACAAGGTTACATCATTTAGGGGTTATAGTACGGGTACAATTCTGATTGGCTCGCTTCTAGGGCCTTTCTAGAAATCATGGCTTAATCTTACTTCTAAGGGAGTGGTTGCCCACCACCATTTCTCATTGGCTGCCCTTAGGTGGGGGCATTTTTATTGTCAGTTACCCTGGAAACCATAGTCCTGCAGGCATTACCTCGTGACTACCTTGTGACTCTGTACTTTTACACTTCCTGGTTTCTGGAATCTGAACTGACTGGTTTCAGTAACTAATGGCCTATTCCCAAAAGGAGAAATCTTAGGCCTTAGTTTTAGGGTGAAAGCATTTTGGTCTTATTTCTAAGATGGCTCATTTTGGTCTCACAGGGCAAGGTGATTTTTTGAAACTATTGGTCTAGACTTTGGGCACAAAATCACATATGAAACCATTGGGTTTGACTTTTGCGGGGAACCACAACCCACTGAACAGGATTATCTGGACTGCTCAGCAGGATCATCTAGATATCTTCAAAGGCCATGAACTGCAGACAGGACGTCTGCAGGAGGATACTGCCCTGTATCTGTTTCAGTTGTCATGGCACATTCTTGAGGTCCTTCCTGGAACTGAGAATAGCAGGTGGTCTGAGATGGTGGCCCTTTCCCTAAGATGCAGCCTGTAAAGTCAAGTCTAGGCCTTCACAAAACAAACTAGTTTAGGGGAGTGAAAACATGTAACTTGTTATTTCCCATAAACAATAGCCTCCAGCATTTCAGGAACTATTTTTCCTCAGGCAAGGGGCTTGCAGATCAGAGACAGTTTTGTTTCATGAATCTCTATGGCATAGTAAAAAAAACCCAAAAGTTAAAATGTAACTTTGGCTCTCACAACATCATGTGCCAACCCACACCAGCAAATTTTGTTGCTGTGGCATAAATAAGGGGACAAAGATAAGAAATTCCATGACAAGGGAGGGAAGGGACATATTTTATTTTTAAAGAATACGTACCTGTTGATTCTGTCCTTTTGTTGGCCCTTTAGTGACACCCCAATTTCAGAGAAAGACCACATGAATAGAGCATTGGTGTGGGAGTCTGTCGGAGTCCAGCTCCAACCTGTTGAAGGGTTCTTGGGGGGAGGAGAGAGGAATGAGGAAGTATTAGATAGAAAGATAGAAAGAGATGATAAGAATGACAGAGACACAGGATAGCTTCAGGAGGGCCCTGGGTCAATACCCAGCTGCCTCGAGACTTATTCCAAAGGGATTTTTATCCATTGCCCAGGGGAGAGGCAAAAGACCTCCCCCTTTCAAGATCAAAGCACAATGTACAGCCAAGTGTAGACACTTCAAAAACACCTGGTAACCACACTCATGGCCAAATCATCCCATTATGCAGCCCTGCTGGGTAAAGCTGGCCCAGATTCTCTGACCCTGAGTGGGGTCTCGCTAGGAAGCCTCTGTGGGCTCCACACACTGGTTCACCTTTGCTTCCCACAGCAGAGCTTCCAACCCACAATTTCTCCTCTGTTTCTTCGTCCTACCTACCTATCTTCTTCAGTTACTGTCTTTCAATTTAGAGAGTACATTCTCACATCTGAGAGTTAGAAAATTTTTAAAAATTAGTTTTGAAAAATTTACATTTTTAGAATTGACAGTTGAAGTACGTGGTGAAAATTCCATCAGAAAAGATGCTGTAAAATGAAAGAAAACTCTCCTCTTAGCTGTTTTGTGGAGACCACCTTTGTTCTTAGCATGCAGTATTTGTCAATGAATCTATCTATGTATGTATCTATGTATGTATGTACCCATCAATCATCTATCATCTATTTTTCTAATATTCCCTGGACTCTGATGTTGAAATAAAGATGATGATGAACCAACACCATTTACTTTTTTCACTAAAGCTGATGTCGGGGAGGTGTGATCCAGAGGAGGCAGAAGGGAGGTTGAAAATAACATGTCACAGCCATGTGCACACAGATGGCATGAGGAGAGGTCAAGAGCAGGGATTCTACAGGCAGGCAACCTTGGCCTGAGCTCAGCCTTCACTTAGTGCCTTCACAATTTCCTTAAGATCTATAGCTCTCTTCCTTGCCATTTCCTCATTTCTAGAGTAGAGAAAAATAAATGGGAAATTCCCATAGAAGCACTTAGCCGGTAGCCCTGGGCAAGCATTACCTGCTCAGAAAGAACTTTTCTGAACACTTCTCTTTTCCATCATCACCAACTGCCATTCCTCCAACCTCCATTGTGCACCTGCTGTGGTTTGGATGCTGCCTATCCCCCAAAGGCCTATGTGTTAAAATCTTAGCACCCAGGAGGGTTCCATTGTGAGATAGTAGAAGCTCTAAGAGATGGGGCATAACAACCTTAGCTGAAGGAAACCATTCTGATGGGGCTTATGAGTACCCAGATGCTTCCTCTGCTTCAGCTTCCTGGCTATGATTTGCACAGCTTTCTCTGCCATAAATCCCTGAGACTGACACCCAGCACCTCTACCACAGCCCTCAAAGGAAGAGATCCATTTGATTTCATCTGGAACCTTCAAACTGTAAGCCAAAACAAACCTGCTCTGTGGTGATATTTTCTTTGTGTACCCCAGTAAAGCTTATCTGAGTATCAGAGGAAAAAGCCAGCCACTATATTAGACATAGAGGTCAGGCAATGGTAGCACACATCTTTAATCCTAGCATTCGGGAGGCAGAGATTCATCTGGATCTCTGTGAGTTCAAGGCCACACTGGGAACAGAGCCAGGAGTGGTGGCACAAGTCTTTAATCCCAGCACTAACCATGGAGTTCTGGAAGTCTGTACAGACAGACAGGAAGTGATGTAGCTGGGCGGAGAGAGGAAGTAAGAGGGCAGCGACAGAAAGGCATATAGTTGTGGTTATACAGGAGGTAGGTCTCTCTTTGGCTGAGGATTTCTAGTGGTAAGAACGTGGCTGGCTTCTTTCTGCTTCCCTGATCTCTCAGTTTTTAGCCCAATATGTGGCTCTGGGTTTTTTATTAATTAGACCATTTAGCAATTCATCTTACACTTTTCTCTAAAAGTTAGTTACCATGTGTTTTGTTATAGTAAAGGAAAGCTGGTTGATATAGTCATGCTTATGCTTACAGGTCTAGGTATTTTTTTGTTGGTTGTCTTTTTTTTTTTTTCCAAGACAGGGTTTCTCTGCGTAGCTTTGCGCCTTTCCTGGAACTCATTCTGAAGCCCAGGCTGGCCTTGAACTCACAGAGTTCAGTCTGCCTCTGCCTCCTGAGTGCTGAGATTAAAGGCATGCACCACCACCACCCGGCTTGTTGGTTGTCTTTGACTGGTTACTATTATCCCTTAAAGATCAAGACCTGTGTACAGACCAGAAAACACAGATCAAACACTGAGTGTGTGTTTGTCAGTGATAATGCATCTGCTCAAATAGTGGCTCACCTCAGGCTGTCGTTCCTTTGCTGCGGCTGCTTTATTGTATCCCCAACGAGAGAATACAGTTTTCCCAGAATCTAAATGGAGGGTCCTGGTCTTTCTGCGTCTGATGCCACCTAACCTGTGCCACGCACTATCAAGAGTTGCTGTCTGCTGATAAGCATCTCTTTTCAGAACAACAAAGCTGCTTCTACATTTAACATCACGAAAGATCTTCAGCATTTTCTCTTTTTGTGTATATCTGCATCACTTTTTTTCCATTTGCCTAATAACAAAGAGGGGAGGAAAAACAGGTTCTATACTTTCTTCAACATTGCAAGAGGCAAACAGTAGTGCTAAATTCTTTGCTAGTCTTGAAAAAAACCCAAAAAAACAAAACAACAACAACAACAAAAAAAAACAACCATGGGTTTGTTTTAATCTAACAGACAAGTTGCGGCATTTTGGGGATCTTGAGCTGTCAGGACACTGACTAAGGTTAATTTAGGTCATGAACTTGTGAACCAGGATTGTAGCTACACATGACATGGTAGCTAGTCAATAAATATCCTAGTAACAGGAGAATTCTTTCCACCTGTCAAGCTACTTGCCATGTTTTGACTTCTATTTTTAAAATGTAAAGTTTAAAGAGCTTTCTAGAAAAACAAGTTTAAGAAAAGTTTTCAGCTGTAACTGAGAGATAAAGAACTAATAAAAGTTTTGGGTTCAGGGAATTAAAAACCTAACAGTCCAACACAAATAGAAACATGATGACATGGCGAACATTGTACCTAATCCCCCAATTATCCATTCAATTATTCTTGTGGAGTTATCCATTTACACAGGTGCTGCCCTTCTGCAGGTGTGCTGTGGTGGTGGAGAGTCCCCTTTGAAGAGCAGCTGTTGGCTGTCACAGGCCCTGGAAGCTCCCAGAACACTCAATATTCCATCTTCTGCCAATGCCAAGCCATCAGATCTAGAACTTTGTTGGATGGCATTCTTATGGTTGGACCCATCAGTCCTGAATACCACACTGTTGCTGCTGTCAGAGTGACCAGGGCCAGAGCCCAAGTCCTAATGTCCCCTTAGTAGGCTGAGTGTAGCCATCCATTCTCAGTAAGCCAATTGAGTAAACAAATAGCAGTGAAAAGCAGAAAAAGGAATGTGCTCACACTGAGAAGAGGGACCCAGTGGCACACACACACACACACACACACACACACACACACACACACACTCACACACACACACTGCCACCTCCCAAATCTATCTTTCAGGTCCCGAGTTGAGGTTTAGGTTTAAGCAGAGCGTTAGAGGAATGCGTAGCTGAGCAGTCCCAGTCACTCTGTGGTCCCATCCACCACAGACTCTTTGTTGTTGCAGTGCCAGTCTGTCCTGCAGGGTGTGCAGTATGCCATTACACTATGAGAATATATGTTGCCGTGATTGGCTTCATGAAGAAGCTGACTGGTCCATACTGGACAGGATAGCATTAGGCCGGAGAACCAGACTAAGGATACTGGGAAGAAGGACAGATTCAGAGGAGTCGCCAGCCAGACAGAGAGGAAAGAGGAGGTGAGAGATGAAAGAGAGGTAATCCCACATGGCAGAGTGTAGATTAGTATAAATGGGCTAATTTAAGTTGTAAGAGCTAATTAGTAATAAGACTGAGCCATCGACTGAACATTTATAATTAATATTAAGTCTCTATGTGATTATTTGGAAGAGGGCAAGATGGACAGAAAAGTCCCCCTACAGCAAAGTGGCCTGATGACTTGTCAGAACTGTGTGAAATGTCTTTCGAGGGAAACAAATTCCTCCTCTGGCTGCCACCAGGCTCCAGTTTTCTCCCAGAGTGAGATTCCCTTTCTTGGGAACCATCGTTTCAATAGCCTGACAGCTAAGAGAGGGGAAAGGCACTGGAGTTGGAGTTTTCTCCAGTCCTGCCGGGGCCTGCAGCCACTCAGACTCAAGTAAACACACAGAGACTTATATTACTTATAAACTGTATGACCATGGCAGGCTTCTTGCGATCTAGTTCTTATATCTTATATTAACCCATTTCTATTAATCTATAAGTTGCCACATGGCTCATGGATTACCGGTACTTTACATTTTACTTCTCACGGCGGCGGCAGCTGGCAGCGTCTCCTGACTCAGCCTGCCACTTCCCAGCATTCTCCTCTCTGCCTATCCTGCCTATACTATACTTCCTGCCTGGCTACTGACCAATCAGCATTTTATTTATCAATCAATCAGAGCAACACATTCACAGCATACAGAAAGACATCTCCAACAGGACACAAGTGTCAATTTAGGATATTCTCATTCCAAATTCTCAACAGAGGAATCTCAAATGGCTGAGAAACACTTTAAGAAATGTTCAATATCCTTAGCCATCAGGGAAATGCAAATCAAAACTACTTTGAGATTCCATCTTACACCTGTCAGAATGGCAAAGATCAATAAGACAAATGACAACTCATGCTATCGAGGATGTGGAGCAAGAGGAACACTCCTCCATTGCTGGTCACAGTGCAAACTTGTACAGCCACTATGGAAATCAATATGGTGGTATTAGGGGTCATTCAAGGGGACCAAGAGGCAGCATTGGAACTCATGGAACATGGCTGGGTGGTTGGCAAGGCTACACCTGAGTGAGCCTTTGAGAGGCAAAGCCCGAGGTCTATATGTCCTGAGACTTCATGCTGTTGTTGATCATAGCTCTGATTGTTGCCTTTGTGGTCACCACATCCCTCATAATCTATGGGTTGTATGAAAACTCTCAGGGAGTTTCTAGACCTTCAGTGGGCAGTGTTACTGGTGTTTACAATAATAGTGCTTGACTTTTTCCAAGCATTGCTGCTGGAGAAGATTAATGATTCAACCATCACCCTTAGAAAGAATTTAGACATGTAGATTATTATTGAGATTAGGTTAAGATGTTTTTGTTAATGGCTTTGAGGTAGAAAATCTTGGGGAACAATTTAAAGTTTAGAAAGACATATTCTTAATAGTTGAATGAGAGACTCATTGAGATCAGGGAACAAAACAATGTCAGCCTGGCTACTGCTGGCTGATGTTCCTTTCTTGGTAGGATGGGTTGGTGATCAAAGGTGATGATTAATTACTTGTACCCATTTCTGCCCTCAGCTTCTTGATATAAAAACTGTTGATGAGTGGGTATCATGATGGGAGTGGCACCCTGAGGATTTAAAGTAGAGATGACTGATTGTTTTTCATATATAAAAGTTTAGATTTGTGATTCTTTTAAGATTTTTTTATAAGATTACTTTTTGAGGTAAATAATAAAGTGGTTGATCCTTTCTTTGTAACCACAAAATGTAGCCTGCCAGTAAAAGAACTGGCTGAGAAGAATACATTGCTTGCTTACACTCTGTTCATCTATAACAAGTTGTTTGAACATGAATGCATGAGGGTTCTTGGAGATAATTTGTTTTTCACCTGTAATACATTTAAAAAATTAAACACTAAATTAATGTTTAATTAAATGAATTAAAAATTAAAACTTTAAAATTTTTTTAATCATTTAAGGGACATGGAAAACATGATGTTTTTTACTTGTACTCATTGTAATCATTCACTTAAAAAATAGAATGTAACCACATTATAATTTTTATACTGCTTGAAAGATTTTGCTGGGGTATATAAGCTATAAGGGGAAAATTAAGAATACACAGAAGGGGTACATCTAGATAGAAGTAAGACAAGAAATAAAGAGATGAGAGAGAGAGAGGATAAAAAGACCCTAAAAGAGTCAGAGGGGATGGAGGACACCAGGAGAACAAGACCCTCTGAGTCAACTAGGCCAGGCTCATCTGAGCTTACAGAGACCGAGGCAGCAGGCACAGGCCTCCCTGGGTCTGCACAGGTCCTCTGTGTATATTACAGCTTAGTATTTTTATGGGACTCCTGACTGTGAGAACGAGTGGGTCTCTGACATTTTTGCTTGCTTTTGGGATTCTTTCCTCCTGTTGGGTTGCCATGTCCAACTGTGATAAGGCAATTTTTGCTTGATCTTCTTGTATTTTATGTTGTCATGTTGATTGTTATCTCTTTTGTAAATGTATGTTTTTTTGGTTCTTTGGGTATTAAACATCATGCACACCAATCGCATTCATTTCCCAGTCCTTCCATATCCACACCTCGTCCCCATCTCGTCCTCCACCAAAGAAAATTAAAAACTTATTAATCAAAAACAGAAAACAAACAAACAAAAAAACCCCACCTCTCTCCTCCATCTTTCCTGTCTCTCCAACACCTCTTCATTAGTCCTAGCGGCATTGGGATCTCTGATGTGTCACGCAGTATATACCCTTTTATCCACTCAGCTTTACTTGCAAATGTTCGTTGAAGTGAGTTGTTGGTCTGGTTCAAGACCTCTGGCTTCTGGTACGCTATCAATGCTGGACCCTCACCGAAACTCCCCTCAGATATTCAGCAGTTGACTCGAGTCTTGGAGATCCTGCAGCTATGGTTCCAAAGGACCAGTCCCTTCAAGGTCATAGATGGGACAGATGTTGGGGTGGGCCTACTCAAAGCCCCAGATGTGGGTCTGGTTGGTAGCTCATTTGGGCAGTCCAGACTGCTGGGACTATCACCTTTAGGTGGGGGGTGGAGCCACCTCTTCTATGCCCATGCCATCAGGACCAGTTCTCCCATGCCAGTGCTGAGGGGTGGGACCATCTCTTCTGAGTGTTGTGTCAGCTCTCCTGTGAGGGGCAGGATCAGTGACTTTGCTGCAGAGGCCAGTGGGGGGCAGAGCCAGCAAAGGGCAGTGCTGGTTCAGGATTTCAACATACGTTGTTCCTATGACCTCCTGTGGTTAACATGAGCCACAGAGATCAACACAGACCTCAGCTGCCCCAGGACCATGGACCCAGACATGGCCCTTGGCAGCAGCTTGGGCCTAGACATCACCATGACCCTGGTGGCAGCATAGGCCACCCAGATCAGTATTGCTGCCACAGCACCATGGCCCTCGGATACCAACATGGGCTCAGGTGGCAGAAAAGACCCTGGGCATTGGTACAGTCCTTGGTGGTAACAGGAGACATGGACATCAACACAGACCCTGGCTGGTATAGGGCTATAGACCCGGACATGGCCCTTGGCAGCAATTCAGGACCAAATGACACCACAGCCCTGGGGTGATAGCACTTAGATTGGCATGGCCATGGCAGTGGCATGGCCCTTGGACACCGACATGGCCACAGGTGGAGGCCCAGACCTCAGGCATCCGTGTGGCCTTTGGTGGCAACACAGGCCACAGACATCAACATAGACCCCAGTTGAGGCAGGACCATTGACCAGACATGGTCCTCAGCAGCAGACTAGACCTGGATGTCACCTTGGCCCCAAGTGGTAGCTCAGACTCCTCAGATCAGCGTGGCCCCAGCAGCAGCAAGGCCCTCGGACAGCAACATGGCCCCATGTGGTGCCCTGATCCCAGGCATCCCTACAGCCTTCGATGGTCATAGGAGATACAAACATCAACACAGGCCACGGCAGTGGTAGAGTCATGGACCAGACATGGCCCTGGACTGCAGCTCAGGCTAGATGATGTCATGGCCCCAGGTGGACTTGGGCCCAGATGCCGTTGGCCCTGGGTGGGCTCTGGTCGGATGTCACCACTGCCCTGGTGTTAGCCCCCCAGAGCTGGTGCTTGGGAGTATTTTAGAAGCACAGACAAGCTGCTTGGAGTTGGAGTGTGGGATATTTCCAGCTAAAGTTTTCCTGACATTCCAATGAGGAGTTGGATGAACTTTAGTTTGTCCATATAGCCTCTGTGGGAGTGACAGGAGGTGTGTTTTCCCCCACCAAAGAAGGCAACACAGACCATGTTGTGCCATTTAAAATACTGACATATCAGCAGTGCTTATATGCAACACAACATACTTTAGTGGACTGAGGGAGTGGATGGGTCAGCTTGCTGGGAATAATTCAAGAGTTTTCTGGCTTTGGGCCCAGCATTTACTGAGGCCCTCTGGTCTGTCAGGGTTCCTCATCTGCTTGATCTCATGGACCCTGTCAAATTTCTGGGGTTGTCCCCAAACAACCTCTGACACTAGACCAAGATATGATCCTATTATTTTTAGGGCAAGAAAAAAAAATTGTACAAAAATCTCAAAATGCAGCAAATCTCATTCCTCATTGAAAGAGTCACCAAGCAGCCAGTAGCTCAACGTGGTCTCTGCTTGCACATTCTGACCTTGTATAAAACTTTGAGCCGGCCTGACTGTAGGGTCCCAAGGCAGTGGCTGGGCTGCTTCCACATAGCTGAGGTCAGGGACACCTGTCTCAAGGGGTAAAGCTGCCACCATAGCTGTGTGGTCTCGCTCTCATCCAGCGCAGCCAGAATCAGCTTACACAGCCAGTTCCTGAGATCCCTGCCAGGCTTTGTGCTGTGTAACCATTGGAAGGCGCTAGAGCGATTCCCTGCGCCATGTTAACCACAGCGTCTATTGAGAACTCTTTGTTGTAGATGCCAATTGTATCACTTTCTTTCTTGTTGCTGAACATACAACCCATTGCTGTGGGATGGTCTGTATGTCAAATGTGTTGCTGATTGGTCAATGAATAAATCACTGATTGGCAGTGGCCAGGCAGGAAGTATAGGCGGGACTAACAGAGAGGAAAATTGAGAGAACAGGAAGCTGGGAGGGGAGACACCGCCAGCCGCCATGATGAGAAACAGCATGTAAAGATGCCGGTAAGCCACGAGCCATGTGGCAGGGTATAGATTAATGGAAATGGATTAATTTAAGCTGTAAGAACAGTTAGCAAGAAGCCTGTCGCAGCCATACAGTTTGTAACCAATATAAGTCTCTGTGTTTACTTGGTCGGGTTTGAGCGGCTTGGGACTGGCGGGTGAGAGAGAGATTTGTCCTGACTGTGGGCCAGGCAGAAAAACTCTAGCTACAACCCATAAAAGCCACTTAAGGCAGGGAATATTTTCTCTGACTCACAGCCATGGACTAGAAACATGGAAGATATAACAAAGGAGTGGTTTGCTTCTCCGAGGAGTAAGTCGCCCCTGGCAGCAGCTGTGACACACTTGAAGCTGAAGAGTTAGGTCTTGGCAACAGCGTGTTGGGGGCAAATGGCAGTAATGGGAAGTGGCTTTTGTCACTTTCACTTTCTCACAGACAAAAACAGTGTCTCTGTATGCTTCATACGGTCACCCACGGGCAGGCAGTTTTGCAGTCACTGCAGTTCAAATGTAACAAGGAAAAGATGTGCTGGACTCAGATGCCGTGTTTGAGTCCCGAATCTCCAAACCACACACCGTCCCTCCTTTGCTAACACTTCTGACTCCTTTGGGGCCTCATTGATGGGGTATAAATATCAGCCACTCACAACTATTGTGGCATAGAAATGAAGTCACTTATGTTTAAATGTCAACACACAGTATGAGTTAGACAAAAGCTCTAGGCAGATGGGAATTGGTATGGTGTTCTTTCCTTTTTATTGTTTAGCATTGAATTTATATTTTATCAAAAAGCAAAAGATAGTTTATCTACATGATAG
The DNA here is from genome assembly GCF_007827085.1 of Peromyscus californicus insignis. Taxonomy (NCBI): domain Eukaryota; kingdom Metazoa; phylum Chordata; class Mammalia; order Rodentia; family Cricetidae; genus Peromyscus; species Peromyscus californicus. The sequence continues at coordinate 7,070,657 of NW_026294413.1, forward strand.
TAATGAAATCTTGATACATGTATGACTCTTTTTTAGTTGAAGATTTATTGTTACTTTATGTGTATGAGTGTTTTGCCTGCATGTATACCTGTGCACTGGGTGTCTCTGGTCAGAAGAGAGCATCAGATCCCCTGGAATTGAGTTTAAAAATGGTTATTAGCCACTGCGTGGGTACTGGGACTTGAACTTGGGACTTCTGGAAGAGCAGCTGGTGCTCTTAACTGCTGAGCCATCTCTCCAGCCCCATATGAATGAATCTTGAAGACGTTGTGCTAAGTGAAAGAAGCCAGCAGAGAAGACCATTTTGTACATGGTTTTCTTTCTATGAAATAATCCTGAATAGATAAACCTATAGAGATAGAAGTAACGACAAAGGGTACTGGACTTTTTTGGCAGTACACAACAGATTGTGCTTACTGTTGCAATGCTTTGAATATACTAAAATCATTGACTTGCAGTTTGAATGGCCGGTGTGTGTGTGTGTGTGTGTGTGTGTGTGTGTGTGTGTGTGTGTGTGTGTGTGATACCTCAATAGAGCCATTGGAGTTCTTTAGCCTGCCCTTTCTTATTAGTAGTTGGAATTCCTAAATGATTGATTTTCAACACAAAGCAGTCTTTCTTTTGAATCTGTTAAGGAACTTAGGTTCTAATATTGACAGAATAGCAGGTGTCTTAGTCCATGGCGCTACTCTACCTGAATACTGAAGACAAGAAAATTGATAATGACCATTTACTGGTTCATAATTCTAAATGCTGGGATTCAAGATCAATGAGCCAGTGACTGGTGAGGACCCTCTGACTGCATCGTCCCATGGTGGAAGAGAACTCATGGTGAAGAGAGAAAGCATGAGAGACAGCAAGCGCCTGACCATGTGCCCTTGAGCCCCTTTATTCAATATTAGTCCATATATGAGGGGGAAGCCTCATGACCTAAACACCTCTCCTTAGGGCCTGGGGGTTGATTCCAGCACATGCTTAGGGGATGAAAACTTACATCATAAGATTAGCTCATCTTATCAGGTGCTCACGAAGTACCAGGTGATGAGTCAATTTCTGCTTCGCCCTCACAACACAGGCCCTTATTCCATTTTAGAGGCACACAGAAGAAGCTCAAGGAGGCTCAGTACCTTTTCCTGTAGCACACAGCCAGTGAATCTCCCCTCCTTGTTGGTGAGGCTTGAAACCAGGCAGACAGACTTCATTCTAACATTATCTCAGAGTGACTTACTTCCCTGACAGTCTGTCTTGAAATGGCTTCACCTTCTAAGGAATGGGCTTGATTCTGCCCTGTGAGTTTTCAACTAAGTTGAAGGGGAAGTGGCTAATTCCCTTTAAATATTTATCATGTAATTTGCTCTGAAGAATTAAAAAAACGGGGCCTGTCTTCCTGGGAGAATGACTGTTAGAGAAAGACTTGAAATTGGTGCCACCAACTCCGTCTGACTTTAGAGCCAGCATCAGCTTTGCTTTGGAGAGCACACCAGGAAGGTGTGGGCTTCCCACCCCTTTCCTTCTCTACCCACATTTCCAGAGAATGAGCGCGTTAATGCAGTCCAAAGCCTAACGTGCCCGCTTTCAGAGAGAAAAGAAAGCCGAGTTAGGTGATTTATTCTGTGGACTCATTAAACATTTTCATTAGATAGCAGGGGCCCAATGTTTGTGATATAACTTGTCGAGAGTATAAAAGGCAGGAGAAATGCATGGTTCCCGACACACTAGACATCGCTGACCCCTTTGATGCAGGAGCTGATGCTGTTTCCTGCCCTATGGCAGGCCTCGCCACCAGAATAGATTAATTTTGTCATTACCCTTTCTCAATTTCTGCCTTTGACCAGAAAAAAGAGGTTAATTGTGTGCCATTTCTCAGGAGAATGAGGTATCAGCATTTTAATTCTTGATAGTTTATGAATTGTGGGCAGCTAATTAAAACTTAAAGATTAGAGGAGCTATTTTGGCTAAGAGGCCATTTGCAGGGTTGTGAAATGAACAGAACAAAGGGTTGTCTGTTCTTTTCATTCCCCCAGTTTAAATGGAACTCCGTGCTGAAAGAGTCCTGAATTGCTTTGCATGGCGAGTATTCATTGTATTGATTCTAATTATAATTTTGCAGCAAATGGCACACTATCTGAAAGCTGTTCAGGGGTTAACATGGAGATTATTGGGAATGTTAAATAGGAAGGTTTGGGTATTAAGGCTCCTTTGGACCCTTTCTGACCTCCACGAGGCATCATAAAGTCAGATAGGGAACATGTAAAGATTCTATTAGATGTCCTTCATTGTGTCTCAGGGTGCTCTGTGTATTTAGACCTTTCCTCTCACAGCTAACTGTTCAGTTTTTGTCTAGTAGATAATGGGCTTTGTCAGTGGACTTTTTCTAGGTTCTTCTACAACATGGTTGCTTTCAGACAATTGCATTTCCTTGGGCATATAAAACAAGGTGACCATTAGACCCCACCATGCCTTTGCAAAAACTCTGAAAGGGACATCGTTCAGCCCGTGTAGTCCTCATAGATTTGAAGCTAGGAAAGTTGAGCGGAGCTGGACTTCAGCTCCTAACTGCCTCCAGGCAATGTGGACCCCGCATAGCAGTAGCCGTGACTCAAAGAACAATTTCCATTTTAAATTGCTTAGACATTCATCTCACCATTGTGTGTGTGTGTGTGTGAATGTGGGCATACACACGCCATGGCATGCATGTGGAGGTATCAGGACACCTCCTGGTAGACAGTTCTCTCCTTCCACCATGTGTGTTCTGGGGATTATACTCAGGTTATCAGACACAGTGCCAAGCACCTTTACTCATCAATCCATCTCACCAGCCCTCATGTGAATCATTTAGAGTCCATCTGGACAGTCCATAATTGTCCTCATTTCAAGATTATTGATTAAAAATCTTATAAAAGATAGCATTTTCAGGATTCAGGGCATAAAACCTGATACTTTGAGCATCATCATTCAGTTGACATCAGGGTAATTTAAACAAGAATGCTGGGCAGATGGAAGGGTGTCATCACAGAGTTGGGTATTTATATGTCACAAATTTTGAAAGTGTCAGTTTTGGAAGTAAAATGGTTTCAGAGGGTATAATCAGCGATAGGACTGTAAAGTTAGTATTTAAGGTAGAAAGAGTAATTTCTCCAGCAATAGAATAGTGTGTGGGTGTCAACAAAGACCCCCAAGCCACATTAGATAGAAACCAGTTGTCAAAATCTTTAGAGAATGGGGAAAAGTAATTAGATAGGAGAAGAGTAATTAGAGGTGTTGTTTGGGGTGGAATTAAACAGTAGAAATGGAAGACAAATTATCTGGAAGCTGTTTTGAACCTACACTATTCTCTTTAGCTTTCCATACTGCTTACCCCATTATAACTTAGCATATGATCACACTGTGATGGGGGAGGGGTTTACAAGTGAAATAACTACTGTACCTTGAAGCACATTGTTTTAATTTTAAATATTTAGGCTTTTCATTTCATGTGTGTGTGCATACATCTGTATAAGTGTATCAGCACATGTGTGTACAGGTGCCTATAGAGGTCAGAAGAAGGCACAAGATCTAATGGAGTGGAGTTACAGATAGTTGTGAATCGCCTGGTGTGGGTGTCGGGATGTGAACTCAGGTCCTTATGGCTGAGCAGCAAGTGTTCTTAACTGCTGTGCCATCACCCCATTATTTCACATGTATCATTGTGCAAACTTTATTTCAGAATAAACTTTTGAAATTGGTTCATTTTGTCTTTCTTTTACTGACCTCAGAAATTACTTGGCTGGTGAACATGAGTTGCTTCTTAAAGATTTACTCTCTTAAAACTCCTCCCTCTCAAGTACACATCAACAAACCATGAGCTCATTAGCACAAAAGGTACTGTTGAGTTCCCTTCTCTTGAACCTTGTGAATTCTACTGGACATCCTCTCTTCTGGGTGGCAGCTCTACCTAGCTTAGACTAAACAGAGGAAAACGCTTACCCAGTTGTCCCTCATACCCTTATTTGGTCACTTCTTAGCCATCATCTCTTCCTACTTGAGCTAACCCAGGCTTGTAGTACCTGCCAAGCACATTCATCAAGTGGGGATCAGTTATACAGACCTGATTGATAAATTAGAGCCCGGCGCCAGCAGAACAAATGAATGCAGCTTCTACACTCCTCCTGGGAGAGGAAGGAGTTCTCAGGTTAGGGAACAGAGAGGAAGGAGTCCTCAGGTTAGGGAATGGAGAGGAAGGAGTCCTCAGGTTAGGGAATGGAGAGGAAGGAGTCCTCAGGTTAGGGAATGGAGAGGAAGCATCAAGAACCTGGGATCCGGATTATTGTTCCCTCGTCTGTTCTCCTCTACTGTTGACACTGTCTCCTGTTTGTCTGCAGTCTGAGGAACCTCAGTTTTGAGTCCCAGAATCCTTAAATTTTCAGAGATCTTCCTCATGATCTGGATGCATATCTTAAACACCCCACTTGGAGGTTACACAGCACACCCCAATACCACTCTCCACTCTCCAGCTACACTCTCAGGTGAAGACATTTGACAATACCATGGAAGTCTAAACAGCTAACATTAGGAATGACCTAAGCCCAGAGGTAATTTAAAACCTCCTAATGACTGCATTAAAAAGCACAAAGAAATAGGTAAATTTGATTTTAATGATGTATTACTCAAAATAACATACCCAAGTATCAATTAATCATTTTTCCAATATAAAAATCATGAAAATTATTTTACAATCTCTTCTTCAAAATCTGGCATGTATTTAATTCTTAAGAGTATATCTCCATGTGGACTCATCACAATGCAGTGCTACATAGCTGCACATGGCAAGTGGCCACAGACTAGAATACTTTTATACTTTGGCTGATCAGACGATGAGCTACTGAATATTCTGGTGTTTGGGATACATCTAAGCAAATATGCTAATTACCAAGGACTCCTATCATGTGGAGAAGAGCAAATATCATCATATCATCACCATGACAAACATCAGAAACAGGAGTCGAACGACCTCTGCCCAGTTGTATCCTAGGCCACTGTTAAGGTACATCATGGATTGCTTACTTGTTTGACTAAGTTTGGGGGGACAGATCACATCACACACACACACACACACACACACAGACACACACACACACACACACACACACACACACATGCACACACATACCTGTCATGCAAAGCATGTTTATTACTTGCAGATAGGTAGATCAAACATACACACACCCCTGTCATGCAAAGCATGTTTTATTACTTGAAGATAGGTCGCTAGAAGCCTAGGATCCACTGTGACCCAGTGGCCAAAGGCTCCAGAGAGCTGCTCAGGAGAATGGAGTCTTTACTGCTATGGCCAGCTTGTAACACTGTAGCAGCACAGGCGAGGGCCTTGCACAGGGGGCAATCTCATTAACGTATGTTCTGTCCTCTGGGGCTCACTGTTGCTTAGGGGTAGTTTTGGTCCTTTGTCATAAAATGTTTACCAATTAGATCTGTAATTCCAGGAATCCAATGAAACGATGCAAGAAAACAGCTAAAAAAGAAAAAAAAAAATTGAAAGAAGGAACACAGAGCCAGAAGGGGACAAAATCAAGTGAGATTTTGGTTGGTCTTTCTTTCACAGCCTTCCCTAATAGATGATGCCTGGCTGCTGTGAATGCTGCTCTCATTGGTAGATAATAAAGCTGTTTAGCCAATGGCTAGGTAGAATAAGGTTAGGCAATACAATCAAACTGAAGACAGAGATAAGAAGGGCAGAGTTGGATGAGATGCCAGCCAGCTGCCAGCTAGCCGCTGAGGAAGTAAGACATGTAAAAAATGAGGTAACAAGTCACAAACCATGTGACAAAGCATAGATAAGAAATGTGGGTTAATTTAAATGTAAGAGTTAGCTAGTAATAAGCCTGAGCCATCAGCCAAGCATTTATAATTAATATAAGCCTCTGTGTAATAACTTGGAAGTGACTGTGGGATGGGGCAGAACAGAGAAAAGCCTCCATTTACAACTGGCCATGGCCTTGAAATAGATGTATGTGTTCAGGAAAGTGAATACCTTCCACATTTCATATCTCATATTGGCCTCTGCTGGCCCTGAAGGACATTGACAGCAACCTAACAGATGGTGTGTGAGTCACCCTCTAATCCAAACAGCCATCAGATTTGCTTATCTACATTCTAAGCAGTCTATGACCATGGCACCAGGGAGTAAGGTCTGCATAGGATGTGTGTACAGGTCTGAGCCAGTGGCAAAGCAGAAGCCAGAAAGGCCCTTCGGGCTATTTTTCTTATCCTCAGCCTTTATCCTTCTTGAAGAGCTGATGGTCTATTCTCTTCAGCACTCCTTGGAACAGGAGTTCCCCATGTGTTTATGCAGCCAGTGCACTACCTGGCTAGACTGTGAACTTCTACCACAGGTCTTCCATGTTCCTTCTGAGAGTTTTTCTTCCATGTTGGAATGCCCTTAATTTAAAGCACTTCAAACTGATGACCCCATACTAATTGAGGCATTTCTTTCCTTTCTTTTTTAAATTTATTTTTATTTTCAAGTGTGTGTGTGTGTGTGTGTGTGTGTGTGTGTGTGTGTGTGTGTGTGTTCATGCAAGTGCAGGTGCCTATCAAAGCCAGAGGTGTTGATCTCCCTGAAACCAGAGTTATAGTCAGTTGTGAGCCACCTGATGTGGATGGTAGAATCCAACTTGGGTCCTCCACAAGAGCAGTATGTGCTTATGCACTCTTAATGGCTGAGCCTTCTCTCCGGTCATGTTCCTTCATTTCTTTCTTCTCTATGCTTCCCTACATCCTGTAGGTAGGTCGCAAGAATGCCAACTGAATTACATCAAACAAACTAGATAAACGAAATTAAAATATGTAAATAGAAGGAATTGAAGCAACAGATGTTGCTGTAACTAGTTGGTCACTTCTCTAGCACAGAACTTTCCCCGGGTTCAGCATATCACTGATCTTTCTCTGAAGCTGGATATATCTAGTGAATGTGTGCTGAGGTCTTACCTGCCCTCAGCTTATAGAATTATTGAAGGAATAAAAAATTCATACAATGGTCTGTTCAATGACTGATATGCAAGAAGAAGCTATTTGTAATCATGATAGATGTTAGAGCAACAAAAACAGCTTCTAGCACCAGAATACACAGTGATCTGTAGAAGTTGTTTTCTTAATGTCATAGAGTACAGCATGCTATGTGTGTTCTGGACCTATTTGCAGACTTGTGTGCTATGTGAAAACATGGTTAAGGAGCAGTATGGAAGAGCCCTTAATGTGACCTTTTTCTCCTCTGCTATTGATTCAAGATGAGCAATTTCTACTGTCAGTCATGATGTGAAGAATGGAGACTAAAACTTGTAGGCTCTCAACTCTTCAGATGAAGAAGGGTTGAATTAAAACTGAGCTGATGGCTTATGAGAGTTTTATATTAAAAAAGTCAACACAGCAGAGGTGCAGACTCTACTGTTGTTCAAAAGCAGTGCACCCTTTGATATGGGTTGACAGAAATCTACTAAGGAGACACTCTTTTGTAGCTTACATCAAAGGTTGGGTGTGAGGCTCAAAAGCCATTGGAGCTCCATTCTTGTTATAATGGTTTTCATTTCTAAACTTTAAAGTTTGAAATAACTTTTTATTTGCAGAAAATTCCCCCTCCAAAGAAAGCAATAAAATGTAGAGAGAATTCCCATCTGCTTCTCAATCCCCGTTTCCCTTATGTCAATATTTTCATAACCATGGTATTACTACCAAACCTTGGAATTAACATTGACCCAATGATAAGTTCATCTAGGGATTTTGTTTGAATCCCACCAACTTTCCTTTTAATGTCTCTTCTGGTTCCAGATTGCACTGAGTTGTTAGATCTCTGAATTTCCTCTTGTCTTTGTAGCCTGTAGTCTTTTATTTTTTTCTATGACTCTGATACCATTGAAGAATACTGACCATTCCAATCGTCTATTGTCCAGATAAACGATGTTCCAAGAGCACTTGACGGTATGACAGTAGTAAAATTCTAGTATCCAAATTAATGGATATTAAGTATTTTTGGCCAAGACATAGTGTGGCATTGTGCTCTGTTAGTGCATGGTGTCAGGTCATATATGATATTACAACATTGAATTCCGTTATTGGTTATGTTAATCACTTGTTTAAGGTAGTGTTTGATAGTTTTCCCCCATTTTAAAAAACCATCTTTCCCCTTCCAGTGGACAAGTGTCTTCTAAGAAGGCATTTTGAGACAGAGCTACTGTAATGTCTGTCATCGTACAACGACGATTACTGCAGAATTTGTCCGCAGTCTCTGTATTTAGTAATTACATTCTGTAGCCTCTTCCTCCGTGCTTACCTATAATTTCTTAATATCGGTTTAGACTGTGGAGTATTTGTTTTGTTGTCTGGTTTCTAATCTGTTACTATCATTATTTATTTTATTGCTCATATTATTTCAGATTTGGCCATGAGGGCTTCCTTCAGGCTGTTCCTATGCCCACTGGAATTGTCTCATGAATTTCACTCCTTATCTTCTGAAACCACAAGATATTTCCAATCCCGCTCCCCCTAATCAGCCAATCTTGAAATCAACTGTTTCTTCAACTGCTGTAGTTTGTTTTAATGGTGAATAATATCTAGAAACGAAGAGCCAAGGCTGGAGAGATGACTCGGTGGTTAAGAGCACTTGATGCTCTAGCGGAGGACCCACATTTGGTTCCCAGAACCCACATGGCAGCTTACACCTATGTATACCTCCAGTTCCAGGTGACACAACACCCTCTTTTTGCTTCCACGGGCACTAGCCATGCATGCAGTGCACATAAATACACACAGGCACCACACATACACATAAAACAAAATAGAACTTTGAAAAAGAAAAAAAAATCTGACACTAGGTGGCCAGATAGAGTTTTATGTGACATGGTACAGAAGACTCAACTTTCAAAAGACAGTTTAATAATGCAAATGAAGTATTAATGATCCTTACTTTTTAGGTGAGAAAAGCAGGACGTGGTAAAGTTCACAAGCCAAGAATTCAAAGCCTACGCTCTTCCTCTAAGACTAGACCAGAGCCCACAGAATAGCAAAGAGTATTTCTGTAAGAAAATGGATAATTTTGGGTACAGATTTTCTAAATCCTTTGGTATAACATGCACAACAAGCTTTTGTTTTTTTACTCTCCAAATCTGCCAGAGCAACCACTGTGTTCCTGACCCAGTACCTGGGATATGCTGATGGGTAAAGTGTCCCAGTGTAACATAGAGACTACAGAATGACAGACATAAGAAGTAATGCAGCTCAGCGACTTCAAGATCATAGAGAGCTGTTTATCAAGCTTTACACCTTGAGTGTGTAAAGAAGCCAGGTGCAAGCCGATGTAGCAAGAATCTTAAAGAGTCTTATTAACAAAATCAAACCTGAGGCCAGTTATTGGGGTGAACACTGGAAGATCAGAGGGATAGAACAAGCCACAGCTAACCTCACTTGGCCAACTTCTCAGCTGATCCTGTCTCCTCAGACTGGAAGCCTCTGAGTCCTCATCCAAATGGCTCTCAGCTGAACTGCTGCTCAAAAGCCTGAAAGCTTAACCAGCCAAATGCTTAACCATCCAAATGCTGCTAGTTCCTGGTCCTCACGCCTTATATACTTTTCTGCTATCTGCCATCACTTCCTGGGATTAAAGGCGTGAGTCACCATGCCTCCCTTCTTCCTCCACAACAGAACGTTAACAGCTGTTATCTCCCAGTATGTCTCTCCCAGGGTTTCCCCCTGCTCCTTTGCTTCATGAACAACCTGAAGGAAACAGCTGCCCCGAAGTCACACTCACAGACACTGGTGCAGTCACACTCACACACATTGGTGCAGTCACACTTACAGACACTGGTGCAGTCACACTCACAGACACTGGTGCAGTCACACTCACACACATTGGTGCAGTCACACTCACAGACACTGGTGCAGTCACACGCACAGACACTGGTGCAGTCACACTTACAGACACTGGTGCAGTCCCTTGCATCTGTCAGCTCTCATAGCTGAGTGTTTGAAGTGAAGTTTGAAGCTGGAGGCGGAAGGTGATGGAGTGAACGGGAAGAGAGCGCGTGGAGGGTTACAAGGCCTGACTGGGAGAGTGTGCCAGGAATATGGTTGTATCTGAGAGAGGGAGTCAACTCCTGCCCTCTCTGTACCCACACTAGGGCAAGCTGAGAACTCCAGGGACAAGAGAGGAGCGTGGGGAGAGAAAGGGCAGAGTTCACGGAGCAGAGGGAGAGTGGGGAGGACTGTCAGATGGCAGTACCACAGTGCAAGTCCTAACAGGAACATGGTGAGCGACAGTCACAGAGCCCGTGAGTCACCCTGGTGACTGCTCTGATCTTATTAGACCCGAACTGAAAACACGGTAAGTAAAGGGACAGCGGAAAGCAGGACCCACGGCCTCACCGTCGTCGTCCACGCTGGTAAAGGGTAAATGAATGTGGCTCTACAGCTAAGCGGCCAGTTAGACGCTTCCAATAGTACCACGTGACTTCTGGCCACATCGAAGGAACTACCATTGAAGTGTTGGGTAGTGATGGGTGACAGGGGAGTTCAGGAGGAAGGGGGGTGGGAAAGCAGCATTTCTCAGTAAAGGTGAGGAAGAGAAAACGTGGGCGAATGCCTGAATTCCTCAACAAAGGCCAATCTCAGGAGTGTGGGTGTAAATCTATGCTCCGGCTGAGGGAAGGAATGGAGCACAGTGGGGCCAGGATGATGGTGTGGGGGAAGGGCATCATTTAAGACTAAAGAAAGAACCCCGGGATGCAGGCTATCCCCCTGTGCCCATCAGCAGTCCCCGAGGCCCAAACCCTCTGTCTACTCTAATAAGTCACTAAGAAGCCGGAGGAGTGTGACAGGGGACAGAGGCAGCGGGATAGAGAGAAGGCTGACTCTGGCTATGCAATCAGCAGCAAGGTGACGGCGGGGCATATCTGCTGTCAGTCACAGACGTGCCTGACCACTCCTGACAAGAACTGACTCATATGTGCCTTCCTCATCTCGGAAGATCGGCTATGACAACCGTGCTTCCAACTGACAGGGTGACGTGGATAAGAGTTAGATCAGTTCCAGTATCTTAAGAGAGATTACCTCTGAGTGGGAGCTTCCTTTTCAGTACTTGGGATGCTACATGATGTATCTAGAAAATTTACTACTGTGGAAGATGAAGACTACTTAAATTGAACGAGTGTGGGGTGGTGGAGAGCATGTGATTTTTCTTCTTGATAGATTGCTGTTACACTGTCCTTCAGACAGCTGAGCGAGTTTCTTTCCTCTAGACATCAAGTGGCTGTCTCTGACTCCGTTCTAGTCTTTGAGTTCCTACAAATGTAAGAAATTGTGAGAGAATTTTGCTCTATCATTTGAGGGACAGTGCCTCGTCCCTCCCTCCCTCAATCCATCCCTCCTTCTCCTTTTCCCTCCCTGCCTCTGTCCATCCCTCCTTCTCCTCTTCCCTCCCTCCCTCTGTCCATCCCTCCTTCCCTCTTTCCCTCCTTAATTTTTTCCTTCTCTCTTTTATTTCATTCCTTGCCACACAGCCCAGGCTGGCCTAAAACTCAGAATCCTCCTGCTACATCCTCAATGGGATTACACCTGTCCACCACCATACCTAGCTTCTGTGTGATTTAAAAAGTGAAAACAATTTAAAAAGACAGCCAGTGTTTACTGCAACATTATTATTCACAATAAGCAAGGTGTGAACAGATGAGGATATGAAAACTGTAATATTTATGTCTAATGGATGTTATTCAGACTTTAAACCTGGGGAAATCCTGTTGTCTGAAGCAGCATGGGTAAAGTGGAAGACATGGTTGTTGGTGGTGTTTTCTTTGCTCTTTGGCTCTCAGCTCTTTGGAGGCCCACCACCCAGCTCCCAGGTAAATCACACAGAGGCTTCTTCTTTCAAATTAATGCCTGGCCTTAGCTTGGCTTGTTTCTTGTCAGCTTTTCTTAACCTAAATTAGTCCACCTACCTTTTGCCTTTGGGCTTTTACCTTTCTCTATTTCTGTATCCCTTTCTTTACTTATTTTTCTGTGGTTTGTTGTGTAGCTGGGTGGCTGGCGCCTGGAGTCCTCCTCCTTCCCTCTTCCTTCTTCTTCTCCCAGATTTTTCCTTCTAATTATTCTCTCTACCTGCCAGCCCAGCCTATCCTTTCTTCTGCCTTGAAATTGGCCATTCAGCTCTTTATTAGATCATCAGGTATTTTAGACAGACAAGGTTCACAGCTTCACAGAGTTAAACAAATGCAACATAAAAGAATACAATACATCTTTGCATCATTAAAGCAAATGTTTCACAACATCAACAAATGTAACACACCTTAAAATCATATTCCACAAGACAAGGTGCCGAGTCAAATGCCAGGCACAGAAAGAATAGAACTGCATGATTTCACTCATACCAAGCCTATAAGCATAGTGTTCTTGAAAGAAGCAGAGAGTAGAATGGTAGTAGAAGCAGAGAGTGGGAGAAATGGAGGAACGTTGATCAAAGTGTGCAAGGTTGAAATGTGCAGAGGAACAAGTTCTAGCGATCCCATGTACAGCATGGTGACAATAGTCAATGACACTGTATCATGTACATGGAACTTGCTAAGAAAATACATCTTAATTGTTCTTGCAAAAATGGTATATTAATTAGCTTGATTTGGGTACCCATTTCACCCCCATGTCCCATCAGTTGTGCATTGCACCATTCCATGGGCTAGGATCCTGGAGAAGTACAAAGAGAGCAGTGTTCACCTCTCTGTGGATCCCAGACTCCGGATGCAATGTGCCCAGTGCCTCATGCTCTTGCTGCCACCCTTCCCCACCGTGACACTATGACTGACCCTCAAACTGTGGCCCGAACAAATCTTCTTTAAGTTGCTTTTGTGAGATAGTCGGTCACAACATCAAGAAAAGGCCACCAATGCAGGGAGTGAGCACTTTGGTAGGACACTTACACAATGGCTTGCTTCACCATAGAAAGAACAACAAACAACTTCAGTATTAGCAGCCACAGACTTAGGCTACCACACCAGCTTTCTCCTAGAAAAGAGTCTGTTTTGTCCACAGAAATATAGTGACAGCATGCGGGGTCATGCTCCAGTAGACAGCAACGCATTGTCTATCCAAGACTTGAGAATATCATACTCCACAGAACTGGGATACTGTCCTCAAAAACTCTAGTACACTCTCTGATCGTGTTGGCAATATCTCATAGGCCTGGCACAAAAAGCCAGAAAGACCTTAGTAGTTTGCAGAAGAAAATATTATGCTTCAGATAGGTAAATAGCTCAATGTTTCAGTTGGCTGAACATGGAAAGGTAAAACAAAGTTTGTAGATGTTGCTTTGAATCTAAATGCACCTAAATCCAGCTTATGGATAGGGAAGGTAATTTTTCCATAAACTAACTTAATTTAAGATTCCTTTTTGGTAAAGCATTTTAAACTAGACAAATTGGGTTACTCATAGGAGACGACCACAGGAAGGGAGAACAGTGAACCACAGGGAGGTTGGCTGCACTTCCGGTGCTTCCCCAAGCTGCTCCTGAAGATTTTGCGGTCTCACTTTCTCTATCCTTCACATGTCTTTCTCTGTAGTCCCACAGGACAGCACAGAGCCGGGTGCATATTAACTTTTGTCATTTGAACGCATCAATGATAGCCTCAGAGTACCCAGAAAATGTCCATATTGCATCAAGGAAAATAAATGAAAAAGCACTTCCCCATGGTGTAACTTAACCAAGAGTGAACCCAGACTTGAATTCTCCACTTCTCTCTCCTTGTGGCTGCTGTCCTTCCTTGCCTGCTGCTGTGTGAGTCTGAATCTGTAGCTGCCCAAACACTGTGAGTCTGTCTATCCATGTGTCATTTGCTCTGTATTATTGAATGGCTCAGAAAGCATCCATGGGGAAGGAACGAGGGGAACGAGGGACATTTTACAGAACATTTTAACAGAGTTTTATAAAGGTTTAAATCCCTGACTCCACCCTCCCCCCAACTGACCCAGATAACAAACAATACAGCAAACATCACTGCAAACAGACCCATCAATCTGTATCCATCATGTATGGTGGCTATTCGCTTTATACGGTCGCTTTCAATCTATTTATTGTGTCCAGCATTTATTATCGTAATATATGTATTACTTGTGGGTTGGGACATGGAAGAGTACATAGCTTAAGGCTACAGCTATGCATTAGCTTAGTCTTTAAAACTTGATGACATGGGAAATTCAAAGCAAGTAAAGGTGGTAGTGACATTGTTCTCTTGAACAAATAGGCTGAGAAAAAAGTAGGATATGTCTTAACTCTTCACTGACTTCAAGTTGTATTACTAGTTTCTGTCAAGTCCAGGAAGAGTTCCAGTCACTTAGAATGTAAGAGACAGTTTTGTAATATTGTATTGCCACAGTACTTGAGTGAACAAGTGAGTCTTCAGTCACAATGGCAAGAGTCAATCATTCTCAGGAGGCATGGGATATTATTTTTAAAGTTTGAGAATCTGAATGTGACTGGTCTGCCCATATTTTGTTTATTGACACCAAAACACAATTCTTCCCTCAAAAGAGGATAGGAGACAGCTTGTTCTGAAACCAAAGGTGAGTAACTATGGCCCGGGAACACAGATTCAGGATACCCCAGCTTTCATGTTCTACTACTGTTACAGTATGATAAGTTTTATAGTAACAGAACAAAGAAAGCTATAAGTCAAGGCTCTTTTAAAATCAAAAATTGGTGAAAACATTAGGTGGGTGATTTTGGCAATGTGAGAAAATCTCTGATATGCGCTTTGTGGAAAACTGTTTACTGGGTGTGATGTTTTGAAAGAAAATGGCCCCAAAAGGGAGTGATATCATTAGGAGGAGTGGTCTTTTTAGAGGAAATGTACCACTGTGGAGGTGGGCTTTGAGGTCTCATATATGCTCAAGCTAAACCCAATGAGACAGACCACTTCCTGTTGCCTGTGAGTCAAGATGTAAGAACTCTCAGCTCCTTCTCTAGCACCATGTCTGTCTGCACACTGCCATGCTTCCTGCCATGAAGATAATGGACTGAACCTCTGAACTGTAAGCCACCCAATTAAATGTTTTCCTTTGTAAGAGTTGCCATGGTCATGGTGTCTCTTCACAGCAATAGAAACCCTAATTAAGACAGAAGTTAGTAGCAAGGACTGAGGTATTGGTGTGATAGGCCTGACCATGTTTTTTGTTTGAAGGAATATGGACCTTGAGACTGTGAATTAGAAAAGCAGTTGAGCTCTTTAAGTGCTACTTAGTGGGTCATTCTAGTAGGAGCATGGAAGACAGTGGAGCTGAATGTGATTTGAACTGTGAGTGCCTGACTCAAGAGGTTTCAGAGGAGAAGAACTTTAGTACGTTGCCTAGAGATTATTCTTGTGATATTTTGGTGAAGCAGCCACTGCTGCTTTTTGCCATTGTCCGAAGAGTCGATGCCTGAGGATAAAATGAAGAGGTTTGGATTAATTCCAGTGGCAGAGGAAATCTCAAAACAGCCTAGTATAGATTCTGTCATATGGTTGTTACTGGTAACTCTAATGAAGATTTATATGAAAAGGAGCAAGCTGAGGAGAATTGGAGCACCAGGAAGTGGAATGATGCTAAGTCCTGTGTTCAAAGAGATAAATAGATTAAGAAATGAAATAAAGGGAGTGGTGACCTCAGGGCAAGATCCCACCCAACTAAGTTTACAACTTGTGAAAAGGAGTTAAAGAGAAGCTTAGAGCCAGGTGTGGTGGTGCAAGCCTTTAATCCCAGCACTGGGAAGACAAAGGCAGGCAGATCTCTGAGTATGAGGTCAGTCTAGCCTACAGATCCAGTTTCCGGCAGTGAAGGGAACCATAGAAACCAGAAAGCTGGTGAAGATATAATTGAATGAGGGGACCATGTTCCAGCCTGAACAAGCAGCAGAACTTGGCAGCTGTGGCCACATGGCTCTGGCTTTAGAGTCAAGGGTAGAAAAAAGGGGCTGTGAAACTTGTCTCCATGACTAAGGAAAGCTGCTGAGGCCAGGCATGTATTGGGGTTGTCTCTGAATGGAGGCCTAGAGAGGCCATTGCTTAAAGCTGTGAAGTTGAAGCCTGATTGCCTTGGAGACCCCAAGATGTTGGAGATACCAGAGTCATGGGATACCTGCTGAGGAGAGCTGCTAACAGGGAGTGGAACCAGCCCAAGAGAAAGAAGTAACTTGCAGTCAACAAAGCTGAAAGAAGTTCAATATCTGAAGAGTGTTTTGACATCAGACATGGAGATGCAGAGTCTGGAGTTTGCCCAGCTAATTTCCAGTCTTGCTTTGGTCCGGTACTTCCTCACTATGCTCCTTTCCCTACAGTTTGGAGGGGTAATGTATATCCTGTGTAGTTATATTTAGGAAGTATGTAATCTGCCTTTTTATTTTTTTTATTTGATTTTGCAGGTGATTACAGTTAAGAGACTGCATGAATCTCAGAAGAGACTTTAAACTTTATATTTTTAAATAAGTTTGAGACTGTTACAGAAAATGGGGACTTTTGAAGTTGGCTTGAATGCATTAGGATACAGCTATAAGCCTTTGGGGGCCAGGGAGTGGAATGTGGTGGTTTGAAAGAAAATGGCCCCCCATATGGAGTGGCACTATTGGGAGGTGTGGCCTTGTAGGAGGAAGTGTGGCACTGACACTACGGAAGTGGGCTTTGAGGTCTCACATATGCTCAAGCCACTCCCAGTGAGACAGACCACTTCCTGTTGCCTGTGAGTCAAGATGTAAGAACTCTCAGCTCCTTCTCTAGCATGTCAACCTGCCTGCTTTCCACCAAGATAATAAAGGACTAAAGCTCTGAAACTGTAAGCCAGCCCCAGTTAAATGTTTTCCTTCATAAGAGTTGCTGTGGTCATGGTGTCTCTTCACAGCAATAGAAACCCTAACTAAGACACTGGGATATGGCCCGGAACCAGGACTCCAGGAGGCCCAACCCCAGGAGAAAGTCCTTCTATGTGATTTCAGGAACCAGGTAGAGGCTGAGGCCCAGAAACACATACACACACACACACACACACACACACACACACACACACACACACACACACACACACTATAGCCATGAGACTTAGGTTTTTGGGTATGGATTTGTGACAGAGTTGTTGGAGCTTCTGACCTTTTTGGGCAAATGAGATTGGAAATTTTAGATGGAATCCCCTGGGTTTAGCAGTGTTTCATCTTCAATCTTCAATAAAGAGCCTCCTGATATTGCCCAGTCTGGCTTTAAACTTGAGATCTTCCTTCCTCATCCTCCTGAGAAGCTGCTATTACAGGCGTTCACTGTAGTATCTGACTTTGCAGCGATTTTAAGATTATAGAAACTCTGAGTGGCAGGCAGAGACAGTTCCTATACAAGATCTCACCATCTCTAGCCCCAGTTTCCTGTCATTGCCAGGGATCTAACTCAGGTCTTCAGGTGGTGGGAAGCACTACACCACCAAGCTACATCCTTAGTGCAGTTGTCTCCATCATTGACTTTTTGACATGGTTCACTTACTACAGTGGATGAGCCAGTGTTGATACACTGTATGTGTGGTACTTACATTTGTGTATATTCTCCATGTTGTATAGTCTGTAGGTTTTGACAACTGCGTAATATGTATCTATTGTTACGATCTGGTGTAGAACTACTGTGAAAATGTCCCATGGGGCACCACTTCAGTCTTTACTTTTTCTCTGAGCTCTTGGCAACCATTGATTTTTTTACTGTCCCCATAGTTTTGACCTTTCTAGAATGTCGTGGAGTTGGAATTGTTCACTAGCACTCAGATTTTCATGAGTTAGAACTTAAATTCAGGACCTCACACTTGCAAGTTCTTTACCCACTGAACTACCTCTTTAGCCTAGGTGTTCAAACTTTCTGACATGCTTGTGTCTCTTGTTATTAGGACCAAGACAAAAGAAATTATATTAGATCATAAATTTCAGCTTGCTGAAGAGTTGCTGGTCTTCTAGAGTACCTGAGTTCAGTTCCCAGCATCCTGAGCCACCTGTAACTCAGGGATGCTTCTGCTGAAAAGCCTTTAGTTCCTGTCTCCTCGGGCCTTACATACCTTTCTCCACCCAGCCATTAAAGGAATGTGTGCTTCCTAGTACTGGGATTAAAGGTGTGTGCCACCACTGTCTGGCTCTATTTCTCTCCTAGACTGAGTCAATCTCATGTAGTCCAGGGTGGCTTTGAACTCATAGAGATCCAGACGGATCTCTGCCTCTGGAGTGCTGGGATTAAAGGTGTGTGCCACCACTGCCTGGCCTCTAGGTTTAATCTAATGTCTTGTTCTGTTCTCTGATCTTCAGGCAAATTTTATTAGAGTACAAAATATATCAGCACAATGGAGTAGTCCTTTCCCAGAACTTTCTCAGGCAGACCAATTTAAACACAATGCCTGGCACGTACTATAGATTATATCTGGGAAGCATGAGAGCAAGGCAGAAGGCCACAACCAGATTCAGTGTACACTGACCAGATTCAGTTTTATAGCTGTGTTCTGACATCCAACAAGAACAAACATATCTTATAAATTAAATGTAAATGTTTGTCACAGGAGGCATGAAATCACATCCAAGAACAATCCAAGGAACAAAATGCACCTGAGGTAAAGGCCCTCTGCCTTTTTTCATGGAGTCGCTCTCACAGTTCCCTCAGGCATTGTTCACCATGCATCACCCTTCTGACTATGTTCAAACAGTCTGTTACACTGTGTCTCATACCTCAAATCCAATCAGAAAGTGGTTGGTTACTTGATAACAGTCATGCCTCTGTTGCATCAGTGGGAACTTCTCACCTGGCAAGTCAGTATTGTATACTGTAGTGTTTAGGATCCAGTCCTGGGTAAGAAGACCACTGATGTCTTTTCTCCCACAGATGCCTGCACAACACTTTCTGGGAGTAGCAAAGCTAGCAGAGGGAGGAAGATTCCTGGTCATTTCAGACTGATTTCTCTCTGTCCCACAACAATGTAGTGCCATCAGCAATAGGGTCCTAAAACCTAGTTATACTGGGCAACCAAAAACAATAGCAGCAGCCTGTGTTGTTTGGGGGCCTCCGGGGATATCCTTGACCAATAACTCATAGGAAAATACCGCATACCACACTGGGTTTATTGAAGAATGGGCCAAGAGGGGAGTTCTCTCTCCCTCCCACAGATCTGTATTTTGGAGCAGAAGTCACTCAATTGCTTATCCAAATCACTTATTAAATTGTAGAGGTGCATGTAAGGAACCCCCAACCTAATACCCACGGACCAGGTGAAGGGTCAAACTCGGCGACAGACAGAATGAGCACCAGAGGGCCCGGAGTGGGGGTGCACCGAGAGAGGGTCGGGGGACGGGGTGCACTGAGAGAGAGGGTTCAGGAGGGGTGCGTCTAGAGACGACCCAGGAGAGTGCACCAGGGACTGAGGAGGGGGGGGTGTACCGGGGACTGAGGTGGGGGGTGCACCAGGGACTGGGGTGGGGGTGGGTGCACCGAGGACTGAGGTGGGGGGGTGCACCGGGGACTAAGGTCGGGAACATGAGCTGTGCCAAATTTGAAAGTAGAAGGTGCTCCATCACAGTCTCAGGATAGACTATCAAAATCACACTGTAAAAATTTACTTAACAGAAGCCACATAGCCCTTTCCTAACCCTTAATTTCTCTGGAAACAAAACAAAACACCTCACATCGCCAGGAAAAGAAAAGAGTTTAGACAGACAAAGCAAAACCATGTGAGGACAGATGTCCAGCATTTAGGAAACAATTTGGATACAGGAGGCAAAAGAATCTAATCTCACGTCCCCATGACACGGCAGTAGAGAATAGATTAAAAGACATCAGACAGAGAAGTCCAGCAGGGGCCTAAAAAATGGGAGGATTTTCGCATTCAGAGGCCTTTGAGCCAGGAGCAGGCAGCTTGCTGGCAGCCAGAAGAAAGACACGTATGTTTTCTCTGTGTTAATCTTAGCAACAACTCTAAGACGTTGACTGTCCTAGTCAAGGGCTCTCCCAGCTTCGAGCTATCTTTTCCTGTTTCAAATGTGAAGGCATGCCCTGTCATCCCAGCTGCCAAAGGTTCGCACCCTACCCGAACCATCTGTGTTCAAACGTGCTCGTCCTCTAACTCCCTCCCTTTGGCGTGGATTCAGTCCTCAGGCGGTGCGGTGCTAAGTGCTGGCAGCAAAAGGAGTGTGTCCACAGAACGTCTTTTTAAATGCACTCCTGCCTCAACTGTGAAAAGAAGCTACAATGGGTGGAATTCTCTAGAAAAGAGTTCTCCTCCTCTGAGATTACTTAGCTCTCTGATACACAATGGCCTCTCTTCACAGGGTTCCTTTATTTTCTTTCTTAAACAACTTTTAAGTTTGGAGAGGACAGAATTTGCCAGACTAAGCTTCTAGAAGAAAATATAACCAAAAGCACAAAAGAAACCCGTGTTCAAACATTGGCAAGTTTCACTGGGTTTCAGAACACTCTTTATAGGAATCCTTGGTTTTTATAGTTTTTATTGACAACAAATAGTTTCAGTACATCTCGTGCTATGTCCTCCTGGATTCTGGTATTCAATGCCCGGCAAACTTATCCTTTCGAAATGTCGTGGAGTTGTTGATTGCAATCACACTAGATTCTTTTGTCTTACATCTGCAATGTGAGATCACCTCCACTCACCTCTCAGTGATCTTTTTGAATTCTTTCCTAAGTCCTGTCTTGCTAAAAAATAACTCCGTTGTGTGTTTATCACACTTTGGTTTACACAGAAATCTCTCTCTCTCTCTCTCTCTCTCTCTCTCTCTCTCTCTCTCTCTCTCTCTGTATGTGTGTGTGTGTGTGTGTGTACGTACAGCTTATCTTTCTGTCTCATTTCCCAAAGAGTCTGAGACTGCTCCCACAATACACACATTTACAAAATGACAAAATAAGAATCTCTGAATAACAGACTAGATTCTGTCTGAGTTGGCTGTGCATTGTGAGGTCTATAGATTTGGAACTATCATCCCTGGCCAAGGCAAAGGAAGAAACATCATGTGGAGATTCACAAGGCTGTAAGTTCAGGACAGGCTGGCACCTATGAGGTAACACAGCTTTTCTGGGTACTAGGCTGGCAGAAAATTTCCTCCAATGAGAGAGAGGCGTATTTAATGATTTCATAAATATCAGTGCCACATGATACTTAATTATAACAGACTTTAGTGTAGGCTGACACTGTGACACCAAGGGTAGTTTAATTTATGCCAAGCTGGAGTGACTGATTCCTTATTCTCAAACTCATGAGCCTCCTGCTTCTGCTTCCTTCAGCAAATCCTACCAGCGTGTGCCACCACAACTGGCAAGACCCCTTATTTTCCATTGCAATCAGCCTCCTCCATTGGGGTAGCAATGTCAAAACCATGAATTTCTAGTAGAAACACTTACATATCAAAGAGGAATGTATTTGTATTTGACTTGCTATTTGTATTTGACTTGCTCTCCAGCTGAGGATGACTGTGAATCCTGCTACCTCCACACCCCAAGTGCTGGGTGGTGTGCACCACCACACCTGGGTTATGAGGTGCTGAGTATTGAACTCAAGGCTTCACACATGCCAGGGAAGCTCTCTACCAATGGAACTACACCCCAGGCCCCATTTTGTGGTTTAAATGAGTTAATGGAAGGTAGAGAAGCAAGCTTATTTCTGTACCTGGCATAGGTAGGGGATTAAGAACTCTGAGTTTTCATAGGGCTGGAAAGATGGTTCAATGGTTAAGATCACCTGCTACTCCTGCATAGAACCTGGGGATATCAAAACGGCGAGTCACAATTGTCTGTGACTCCAGTCTCAGGGCGTCTGATGCCCTCTTCTGGCCTCCATGGGCTCCTGCATGGAAGCAGTGCATATACGTTCACAGAGGCTCACACACATACACATAAAAATAAAATCTTAAGAAGAAATGTTTCCTTCTTTTCCTTTTTTTGGGGGTATTGCAACAAATTCTTTAGGGAAGATAAATGTAGCAACAAAGCCCATCGAGAAGATCAGGACCTTGAATCAGGGAAACACAGTTCTCCTACCGCCTTGTTAATTGAGGTCTCACAGCCTCCATTTCCTTTTCTGTAACGTTGGGATAATAATGAATGAGTAGATGATCTCTATGAAGAAAATGAAACGATGCACTGTGATAGTAAGGTGTCCAGGTTATGAAGTGGTAAAGCAAACGGCAAAGGACGGGTCCTCTCAGGAGTTGACACTCAGGCGATGGGAAGAAGAAACAGCAGTACAATGGCCAGGACAGAAAGAATGGGTCTGTCTGTGTGACAGTGACGCAGTGCTCCACCACCACAGAGGAAGAGAGAGGCAGGTAGGGGCAGATCCAGCAGGATCTTCTAGTCCGGTTCTTCCCAAGCTATCTAGGGTACAGAAGTTCTGAAAAACAGTTTGAAGGCCAACATGAGGTCAAAATCACATGGTCTCTGTGCAAACGACCCTCCACACTTGCACCTGACTGATCATGTACTTTAGCGTGTAGCAATGACAAGCCTTTAAGTATTGGGTCCCACATTATTGTGTTCATCTTAATGCAGGCCAGGAACACATGGGCTGTGATCTGCTGACCACTCTGTGAGTAGCATGTGGGGGAGATGTTTGATTTCACTCCAAGTGCTTCAGAAAGCATTGATCAGGAAGGAAGAAAGAGAGGAATCAAAGATTCAAAGACTGTGGTGTGGTCTGGTTCTAGGACTAGGGGAGCACAAATGTGATAAGACAGCAAAATTTGCTTTGAAGGGGTCTAGACCTTTGAGAGGACTGGTCTAGGAGGAAGTTGGATATGGGTCTGAGGTTCACAATTCAGAGCAGGGCCAGGGAAGTGATTCTGGGTTGTCGTAACAACCATCACGAAAAGCTTCAGATTACCTGGGTTATGTGGCATGTGTTGCAAAGAAAAGGAGACTGGACAATCTGATGTGATTGGTCCTGGTTTGACTTATCATCCTCCAAAAGACATGAATCCTGCAAATGTGGTCCAGTTTGGAAAAAAAATCTTTTTGTGGGTATAAGCATCTCAAGCTGGGAGCATCCTGAGCTAATCCCAGGTGGCTCATTATCCCATGATGGGGAGATACAGAAATGAAGAAGGGAAATGCTTGGAGACTGTGGCAGGAGTTGTAGTGTGGTACACTCAAGTCACAGATGGACAGGACTGTCAGCAGCTACCAGAAGCCGGAAGGGATAGGGTTATCACAGAATTGCAGATTGTTGATTGTGCTACCTTGTCAATGCCTGGATTTCAGACCCCGGGTCCCCAAAACTGCAAGGGAACAAATGTCTCTGTGTTAGCTTCCCAGTTTGTGGAACCTGACAGCAGCGTAGGAAAGGAATATACCTGGTCTCTTAGCTGGCACTTTGGCAAGCCTTCATCTGGAGCTATGTTTTATTCTCACATTGTGGTCTGCAGCTCTGGCTGTGCAGTAGAATCAGGAAGAGTTTAGACAGTGCTGATGTGAGTGTGAAAAGGTGGCTTAGTCAGTAACATGCTTCTGTGTAAGTGTGGCGGCCTGAGTTCAGATCCCCAGCATCCATGTAAGGAGCCAGGAATGGTAGCACATGCCTGTAATCCCGGTGCTGGGGAGACAGAAAGAGGTGGATCTCTGAAGCTTTCTGGTCAGCTAGTCTACCAAATCGTTCAGTGGGGACTCTGTCTCAAAAAACGAAGTGGAAAGTGATTGGGAAAAATAGTTTATGATAGTCTTTGGCCTCCACTTGCACACACAAACATGTATACATGAATGCCTTCCAAAACATACATACTGTAAGTGCACACACCTGCTTGCAGACATGCATGTACACTCACACACACACACACACACACACACACACACTTATACTGCTGATGCTCTGTGATATCATCAAGACTCTGATTCAATGTCCAGAACCCAGAGGCACACACTGCCATTGAGTTAGTACAGCTTGATATCATAGGGGTAGAACAGAACACACAGGGGAAGCTGTGTACTTTTCCTTCCTTTCTTTTCTTCTTTTTTTTGAGACAATGTCTCTCTACATAGTCACGGCTGTCCTGAAACTCACTATGTAGATTAGGCTGGCCTTGAACTCACACAGATCCACCTGCCTCTGCTTCCCGAATGCTGGGATTAAAATCATGGGACATGAGCTCAGCTCCTGAATACTTTTCTCAACCTTAAGAATTTCTCTGAAATTTAATACTAGGTACTTTATGTCCATGCATCAGGCATTCTTAGCCTCCAGCTGGGGCAATTTCAAGTCTGTAACTTGTATAGATCTCACAGCACCAAGACAGTCCTTTCTCCACCGTGAAGGAACAAGCACTCTGACAAACGGCCATCATTGCCCATCTGCACACTCCCATGCTGCCCCCAGAAGCAGCACGTAGGATCATTGCTTCCTAAATTTAAGCTTGATTGTGCCAAACTTTAATGCAATCAAAAGATTCCCTTGCAAACCTCATTCTGGTTTGTCCCATTGCCTTCCTTACAGCAAGATGATGATAATTGTGAATCGTTGGTAGCATATTCTTCCATGTAAGTTAAAAAAAAAAAAGCTCCTGTACGGATGTGCTAAACAAGAGAAGAAGAGGTTATTATCTGGAGGCAAGAGGATTCCTAATTGTACAACAAAGCAGTTCCTTGTACACGGCCTTAAATAAACGTTTCTTTATTTCAGGGGCTGCATGATCTCCTGTGGCGGTCTCTCTCCCATGTCAGTAAGCAGTCATGAGGGAGACGTGCTTAGCGATGCACAGGTCTGTAAAGGGCCTTTGACGGAATGCTCACTGCTTCTATTGACGCACTGGGAAGTCTGAGGTCACAAGCTTGGCTGGGACACATGAGCCCAATAAAGAGGCTGATTTTGCCCTCCTGACACAAAGCCAGACACTTTATCAGCTTCATTGTGCACTTAGGGTCATGTGCTAACAAAGAGGATTTCTCTAGTTATAATCCCCCTAATGACGGCTTCTCCCAGCCTTCCCCCAAACCCTACCAGGCCCCGTGGCTTGGCAAGCCAGAGAGAATAAAGGCAGAACGGTGCTTGGCTTTTGAACTGAGTTCAAGGCAATTAAAGTCAAGGGCTAAGGAGAGAAGGAGGGGGCTTAGGAAGGCAGCATAATAAGCAGTATGGCTGGAGCACTCTAAATTAACTCAATTAGACAGAGCCTGATTTAACGGGGAGAGCTGGCGAGAAGCGCTCCCCTCATTAAATTTGATGTTAGAGGAGCTTCTGCTGAAATTAAATTTGTGTTAGTTGTCTGAGTCACATAAAATAGCATGTGCATGGGCATGTACGCATGTGCACACGTGCAGGTTCTGTGATTCAGGTGGGAATTTTGAGAGGGTATTGGAAAGAGTTAGCACTAAAAAACGAAACAAAATAAAAGAAAAGGAGGTTTGAGTGAGCGAATGCTCCAGAACCCAGCAGTGAAAGACAAGGAGAAAAACTGGACAGAAAACAGGTGGGAAGCTTAGCCAGGTCTCCCAGTTAAGAAGACATGGGTCTTGCACAGTGGGGGCTTCTGCTGGGTTTCCTGGGTTGTGGAATTCTGCTTGGAGTTCGGGCTCAGTTTCCCCGAGTCTGCATGACCTTGGATGGTGTACTGAACAAAGAGTGCTGCCCGCCTCTGGGCCCCGAGCCGGCCAACATCTGTGGGTCTCAAGAGGGCCGGGGCCAGTGCACAGAGGTGCAGACAGACACCAGGCCCTGGAGTGGCCCGTATGTCCTTCGAAACCAGGATGACCGTGAGCAGTGGCCAAGAAAATTCTTCAACCGGACGTGCAAATGCGCAGGTGAGGCCCTGGGGCAGCGCCGCTTCACTCTGAATCTGCGTTGGTGGAGAATCCTCGCTGGGAAAGCAGTCCCTTCTGAGGGAGAGATGTCGGGTAACAAACTGCTAGGCTAGCTGTTTCCGTGGCCAGTCTGTTCGGTAAGGCTGATGGACTGCTTACATCTTTCACACCCCGTACAGGTGCTTATGAAAACTAAATCAACATTATGTGGGCCAAGCCTGAATTTCTGAACACTTGCCAACATACCTTTGGCTTGTTTGTTGGGAGGGGAGGCTACAGAGATGGAGAGCCTGCTTTGAAACTAGAACAAGTCCTTTCAAGATGGTTCGGGGCCTCTCCTGCAATGGGTTCACACTTGCTGAGGCGCTGGGTGCGGCTTGGCATCCGCAGGCAGCAGAGGAGGCAGGTGCTGCGGAGTCCTGGCCTCAGCAGTTCTCATGATGTGAAGAGACCACTAACAGGGTCCATCTGCCTTGTTCAAGCCAGGACTGGACTGTAGTTTTGGCAAAGTTGGGGAGACGGGGCAAAGCAGCTTCTTCAGTGAGGCGTTATGAGGGATCGGTGGCTTCCTTCTACCTGAATTCCCCCTGAGTTCACTGTCCTTTCTTTACAACCCTGTCTCTCCCGATACTTGTTTCTTTGAGATCTTCATTTTCTCTGCCTTTCTTAAATCTTCCTCTGTCTCACCTCTTCTGGTTTCCAGAAACCAGGCACAACTGTGATGAACTCTCAATGTCTGACAGGGTGTCTGAAAAACCAAAATCCTGCGAGCCGCAGCTCCACCAAGGCCCGCGGCCACTGTCCCTCAGTGGCCCGCTGCACACAGCCTTCCCTCCCGGCATATTTCCGCTTCCTCACGTGCTGCTAACACATAGGAGAGTACGGACAGCCCAGCTTTTTGTTTTGTTATGATGTACTTAGTGTTATGGTAGAAGAGAGATCGAACGTAGGACCTTGTGTACGCCAGGAGAGTGCTCTAACACTGAACTACATGCACAGTCCTTGTAATTATTTTAAATTATGTGAGTCAATGGCATTTTCAGGTCCTAGTTTGCCTTACATACCAATTGTGACAAGTTATGATAGCATATTGAATATGTATCATCCATTTTTTGAGCCATCGAAGCATTTGCTTCAATAGACATCGCTTCATAGGTTTTCAGTCCCATGGGGGGACACTTGTGGTATTGGAAACCACACTAACATGGGTAACCTTTGCTCCGAACCTCCAGAGCATCTATGGCAATCATTCCCTGTCAATAGATGACAAAATGCCATGTCTTTCAAACCCTGAGCATCTCTGTTTCAGAGCGGCAGAATGCTTTAGCAGGTCAGGTAGAACAGGTCGCTTATCTTACCCCATCTGTATAGTTTTCTCTTGGATAGTGAAGCACATTTGCTTTTAGAAAGTGGACGTGGAAACCACAGGACACAGCAGAATAGAAAGCACATTTGCTGTTTTTTTTGTTGAGGAAGTATTCTGAATATTCATCAAGAAGGGATAGCAGCTGGGGTCAGAGCAACATACTTTCAGAATGAAACAGGAACTACTGTTCCAAGAGGCAATGGGTCAGGAGTAGGGCCTAGCCTCAAGTTTCAGATTCACGAAAGACTTCACATTTCCAGAGGCCAATCCCTAGCAGCAGGGCTTCCTCAAGGTGCTCAGCCCCCATCTCCCACCACTGATTACCGGGACTACCCTTGAGGGCCCATCCTCTGCCTGTGACTTACCTCCTTTCTAGGATTCATTTGCCTCCAACTCCCTCACCACTGTCGCTCATTCTGTACTGCGTGCGCATGGGTTAAGGTAGCTTAAGATCTGCAGCTCCTAATATTTAGTTTGATAGATTATTCCTTTCATCTACCTTTAAGAAGTATAATTGCTGGGGGCTGAAGAGATGGCTCAGCGGTTAAGAGCACTGGGTGTTCTACCAGAAGTTCTGAGTTCAATTCCCAGCAACCTCATGGTGGCCCACAGCCATCTATAACTAGTCCCATGGGATCTGATGCCCTCTTCAGGTGTGCAGATGTACTCTCAGACGAAACACCCAAATACATACATACATAAAGATAAAAAAGCACAGTTGCCATACAGAGTTCTGCACACAATCAATATGTACAATTTAATAAGCTGTATGCTTTTCTGTTCCTCTTACAGTAATCAAGGTAAGGAACATATCCACCACTTCCAAGAGGTTTCCTCATCTTTCTTGACTTTGTGGGTTTGCAGGAATACATAACACGAGCTTTAGCCGGCTAGCATGTTCTTACGTGTACAAAACCTTTTCTTTAACCATGCTCTAGAGTGGATGTCCAAAACGTAGTCACCATGTGTCACTGTAACGGTTCTCATCAAATGAGCCTCTACGTTTCCTCCTCCGCCCTCGTCCCTGGGGACCACCATGCTTCTGTCCTTTCTGGTTAGCTGACCGCTTTATAGACTCCTCACTTAGGAGGAGCCTGGCATTATTGTACAGTGGGGGATTGTTTCACTGAGCACAGTGTCTTCAGGTCCATGCACAGGTTGTAAGAGGTAGATGATGGTCCCAACACCTCTTCCTCCTCCTTTTCCAACTTACTTAAAAAAAAACAAAACTTTTTTTTTTTGAAATTCTGGAAGTTGAACCCAGGGCTTACATACAGTAAGCAGACAATCTGCCACTGAGCTGCATTGACAGCCCCTTTGGCTCTGTTTTTGTCAGTTGGATGGTCTGTTTCCCTGAGTCTTGGGACACAAGACTAAGTCTTAGAGACTTTCGACAGAAAGCTGCTTTGTGTATGTGCTTGTCGTTCTGTGACATGTCAGATGTTTCAAAGACAGACACCTGATCTTCTATGTTTCCTCCTTAAAGAGTGAGTGATTTGCCTTCTTTGGGTAGCGTTTTCGTATGTTTCAGATACTCTGTGGAGTTTATATCTGACTTTGAGCATCCCAAAGGCCCTTGGCTCTGGGAGCCTTCAAAACCACTTGCAAATGGAGCACCTGGGACTCTCCTGGCCATCCTGAAGTTTCTAAGGCAGAGATGGAAATTAGCATCTGGCCAGCAGAGTGTTAGTGACTTTGCATTTGCTGATTCATTGAGAAAATTAATGACTCCAAACTTGCTACTATAGACTGGTAACGGAACCTTTTAGCCTCATAAGGGAAAACTAAAAAACTAAACTAAAATAAACAAATTCTGTGCCCCAATTCTCTACAGAGCATTTTTCTATTCTTTATTGTGAAACATTGGGAAAAAAATTGCTGAGTGCAATCGCAAGGAACTCAATGTAGAAGTCAGGAGACTTCAGCACTGGCCGTCACGATCTGGGGCTCACCTGACAGTTAGCATTGATGAGCAGATGCCAGTTGCAGCTGGATCTTTGGGCTTTTGAAATCCTGGGGCACCAAATAGTTTTTGAACAGTTGGCTGAGAACTTCTTGTTTGTACAAGTGACTAAACGCCTCATTTTCCAATCTCTGAAATGGGGATAATGATGAACCCACACTTGTAAAATCTTTTTGAGCTCTGCAGATGAAAGAGTCTGTGTGAGTATAAAGTATTGTTATTAAAATAATAGAATCTCTAATTAAAAGGAATAGGCTATTTAGACTTCCTTGTAAACTCACTAATCGGTCGGTCGTCGTTAAGCTTAGTTAGTCTAATAGCGTTTTGAGTTTGAGCCGTGCAGTGCATGTAGGGACATGTGGTGTGTGGATGTTTTCTCTCTCCTCATCTTAGTTTTAAGTCAGGAGAGGGTTTTGATTCTTTTAATGGAATTTTTGCTCAAGAACACACTCAATGTGAGATAGATTGGAATCATCCCCCCTTCCCTGTTCCCCAACAGCAACAACAAAAAAACCATAATTTTTTTCTTAATGTGTTCCATTTGTGTTTCTTATGACTGATGCATGAAAGAAAGGAGTGACTCGTATTAAGCTGGTGCAAGATACAACCAGAAAATCTGAAGAAATACGCACCGTGTGTGCCAGGCTGGTACATTATATTTTTCTAATTTTTAGTATTTTGATAAATTCTATAGGCCAGGTCTGTAAGCCAAAAAATGGAAGGGACCTGATGTACATATAGAAAAGGAATTTTTTTAACTGAGTAAACTTCTGAATTATACATGTCAAGTAGCAAGTGCTTTCTGGTAAGTGGTTGACCGTGTGTGCGTGTGTGCGTGCATGTGTGTGTGTCTGCTTCCCTTACAGTTCTGTGCTCACCTTGTCTGTGTAGCAGTGTTGTGTTCTCCTAAGTCAGGAACATTGTTTTGTCTTCTGTCAGATCACAACACTCAGTTTTCCGTTTTGACTTCTGCAGTTCCGGTTGTGTTGATGTCTCATGGTGCACACCTCTCCCATTTCCTCTACTCTGCAGTGTAGCCTTATTTGTATCTGTATTCCCCAGTGCCTAAAAAATGGCCTTTTCCAATTTTCAGTGCTCCCTCCATCCCTCAAGTGGCATTTGTTAGCACTGTGTCATCCCGTTTGGGGTAGAAAGAGGACAATGGACACAATGTTCAAGGGTTAGCAATAGGGATAAGTGAAGACAAGTTATTGCTCTGATATTTGAAAAGAGGAATTTCCCAAGACTATCAACATAACACTTAGAATGGAGCTTGTTGGGCCCCAGACACCATTCTCTGTGGTCTATAACAATACACTTATTTTTCACAAGATAAAATATAAAAATATAAAAAGCGGTGGGGACAGAGGAAGGCATATTGAAACTTGGTTTTTTTTTTTTTTTTTTTTTTTTTTTTGGTTTTTCAAGACAGGGTTTCTCTGTGTAGCTTTGCGCCTTTCCTGGAACTCACTTGGTAGTCCAGGCTGGCCTCGAACTCACAGAGATCCACCTGGCTCTGCCTCCCAAGTGCTGGGATTAAAGGCGTGCGCCACCACTGCCTGGCCAGAAACTTGTTTTAAGACTATTTTTAAAAGTAGAATATCTTTTATTTATTATTTGGCAACATCATACAAGTGAAAAATGCATGTTAAGCTTACATACCCCAACTTCCAGAAACCCCAACTCTCCATTTTTGCTCCCCCCAGGAAAGACTGTGTTTTAGAACAGTTTTAAGTTCAGATAAAAATTAGGTCAAAAGTATAGAGATTTCTGATATATCCCCTGCCATGTATGACCCACCTTCATGTCATGATCCCTTGTTTAGCATTGATGGGAATTAGGTTGTAGATGTTCAGTAAATTATTTGTTGCATAAATAAATGAGGAAGACAGTTGTTGATGATAGTATTTCCACCAACCAGGAGAATCATAAACAACATTGTGTAGATATCATAGCACAAGCTATGAATAATTCAAGTTCAGACCTCAAGAGTCAAAAGTATTTTTAGGTCTTTTAATATAAGAGTGCTATAAAATTTAAGTGTCTTTTTTCTTACTATTTAAAATATTTTTAGGATTGTTTTTAGTCCACAGAAATAACAGAATGGAAGGAATTGTGGGGATGACTCAGCTGTTAAAGCGTGTGCCATGCTGCCATGAGGACCTGAGGTGGGATCCCCAGCAACCACGCAGAAAGCCAGGCTCAATGTGTACTTAACAAAACCTTTGTATACCTAATTTTTAACTTTTTAATGATTTAATTTTAATATTTGCAGGAAAGTATTAGTGAGATAAACAGAACTTTGTTGACCTTCTGTTTTGACTTTATTGATTTATTTTATGAAAGAGACTGTTTTATTTAAGATAACATAATGCCAACTATCAACTTTGAAGTGTTAAAACTTTCAAGTTTTGATCCTAGTGCTTATCATTTGGGTCTCTGTCTGATTCATTAAGGTCCAGTAAGCATGATGAGCCAGGCAGTGTCTTCAGACAACCGGACTAACTGCCTTCCATTTCCCTCAGGGCTCCCCAAAAACTTCATTACTTCAAAAAATATTTATTTATTTTTATTTTATGTCTATGAGTGCTTGCTTGCATGTAGATGTGTGCACCAGGTATGTGCATGCCTGGTGCCCGGAAGACTGTGGAGGCAGAGGAGGACATCAGATCCCTTGGAGCAGGAGTGACTGACAGTTGTGAACTCCCATGTGCATGCTTGGAACTAAACCTGGGTCCTCTGAACCGTCTCTCCAGCTTCCATGTGCACTTGCAATTCCAGTGCTGGGGAGGTAGAGGCAGATGAGCTCTTGGAGCTAGTTGGCCAGACAGACAGTCTAGCTGAATTGCTGAGCCCTAGGTTCAGTGAGAGAGTGTTTCAAAAATAAAGTGGAGAGTAAGAGGGGACACTTGATGTCGACCTCTGCACATATGCACACAAGTACACAAACCCACATAAACATGTATGAACACAACAACATCAACAACAACAACAACACACATACACACACACTGAGAGCAAAAGGCACATGTATCCTTTGCCTTTGTGCATCCCTCCCTGTCGACCACTGCTGCCATCCCGCCCCACGCTGGTCTTGGGTTTTCCCGTTGAAGTGGTCCCATAGATGACTGTGCACTTTCTGAGCAGACTTTAAAAACAGCTGCAAGTGTGACTGAGAGCTCAACTGAGTAGTGAGTATTCTTCAGACATAAAATTTTATCCTATCACTTCTCAAAAAAAGAAGCTACTCCTGTAAAAGCTACCCCAGTGGGTGATACATATTTTCTTTCTCTCTTTTTGTCCTGATGATGCTGGGCTTAGAAACCAAGAGCTCCACCACTGAGCCGGGTCTCCTTGATGCTTAAAAATAAATAATTAAATAAAGGGAGTCCAAGTGGCTGATGAACACAGCTCAGGTCCTTCTGTCTTGCTGGGACTCAGGCTGGGAGTGCCGCTCAGTGGCAGAGCACATGCCCAGCATGTGCTAAGCTCTGGCTTCCACACCTCTTCAACCAGTTCTGCCAGAACATGGTACAGAGAAGATCTATCATGATGTTAAAAGGAGGGGTAGGTAACTCACACAGGGAAGGATTTAGGAAGGTTAGGAAAAGAGTTTCAGGCACAAGAAAGAACAGGTAATAGTTGTGGGGGTGTGAGATGGAGGCAGAGGCTGAGCAGGGAACTGGTCATCAGCATTACGTACTTGGAATCACTTTAATGTTCTGGAGATAAGCACCTTTATCTTCTTGTGGGAATAATAGCTAAACTTTCCCTCTCAGATGTATCAGCACCTAAGGAATGAGGAGCTGGTTATGTCCAAAGTAAACGGACAGGTACGAGACAGAAAAGGCAGATAAAGAACTTAGACTTAGCCCCCAGTCCTCAGGGATGTCTTAGAGCTTGCTCACTGGTTCTTGTCCCTCGGGTATGGGGAAGCACAGGTGTTCTGTTGCAGACAGCAGATTCTAAAGGATTTGCACCTCTTGACACCACGATCTTTAATTCACTTTTATGATCTGCCAGGCACCATTGATTTTTGTCTTAGTGCTTTCTCCTTTGTGAAATAAACCAGCATTTTTAAAGTTAGATGCCACTCAAATGCTGGACGTCAGCTTGTTTGTGATTATTATTATTTTCAAGACAGGGTTTCTAAGTATATCCCTGGCTGTCTTATTCTGGAACTCACTAGTAGACCAGGCTGGCCTCGAACTCACAGAGATCCACCTGTTTCTGCCTCCTGCATTATTAAGTCAATGGATCAGTCTGTGCTGGCCCAGTGGTGTGGGCTGCATGGACAGTAGAGCTTAGCAAGATCATGGCAGGTTGGGGTGCAGAGAGGGTGTTAGAAGAGAGAGGTCCAGGACACAAGAGGCAGGAGAGTGCCTTCGCTGGGGCTACTGCAACAAGTCATTGCAAACGGTCTGGCAGAAGGAACAGCAGTTGTTTCCTACGAGTTCTGGAGGTGGAAGCCTGAGAACAAGGTGTGAGCGGGGCTGGTGTCCTCTGACATTTCTTCCGTTGGCCTGGGTCTGCGTGCGGTCCTCCCTCTGTGAGCATGGTGACAGCAGTCATACTGGGTAGCGGCTGCTCCAGTACTCTCATTTTGCCTTAATTGCCATCTTGAAAACGTGATTTCCAAAACTAGACACACACTGAGGTCCTGGGGATGAGATCTTCCGCCTCTTTTTCTTCTTTCTCCTCCTCCTCCTCCTCTTTTGCTTTAAAGATAAGAAAGATTGGCATGTAGTAACGGAGGCCGCAAGTCCAAGAACAAGGCAGCAGCCCGGGGCCCGGGTTCTTGGAGGCCCTGTCCTGTCCTGCGCTTTCTCTCTGTGGTGGCATGGTCTTCCCTCATGCCTCAGGGCTCTTCTTGGCCCGTTGTAACATCTATTCTCTTCCCTTCTACCTGGAATTAAACTGAAAAGTTTCTTCCATAGTATATAACCTCACCCCACTCCCCATTTTCCCCCTTTTACAAATCAGGAAACTTTGCTGGTTATAATTGCGGAGGTTGCAAGTTTGGCTGGACCGGCCCCAGTTGTGACCAGAAGAAGCCTCCTGTCCTACGGCGGAATATTCATTCCCTGACTCCTCGGGAGAGGGAGCAGTTCCTGAACGCCTTAGACCTGGCGAAGAAGAGTGTACATCCAGACTACGTCATCACCACACAGCACTGGCTGGGCCTGCTTGGACCCAACGGAACCCAGCCACAGGTCGCCAACTGCAGCGTGTATGACTTTTTTGTCTGGCTCCATTATTATTCTGTTCGAGACACATTATTAGGTGGGTTTTCCCCATTGACTTAACATCCATTATTAGAGGTTTGCAACTGGGTTGGGTATGGGGTGGAAGTCATTTGATACAAGTTAATTAACGGGGAAGCAACCTCAAGCGAGGTTCCTTTTCGGACTGGCAGAAATACCAAACACCGCCTGTACTTCAAATGGGGCCGTTTCTTCCTTGTTCTGCAGACACTTCAAACCTCTCCTAGCTTATATTCCTGGTTCAAAGCCTAATCCTAGCTCTTTGTGAAACTTAATCCTCAAAGGCATGAGCTGGTAAAGTGGAGGCAAATTCCTTTTGATTCCAGAAAAAAAAAAAATCAACTTTGGCTTGAAAGCTGGCTCTGGCCTTTTCTTCAAATTAGAGAATTAACTGAACATATGCCAGGCTCACAGCATTTCCTTGTTCAGAGCTGCAGTGTCTGCGCTAGAATCGCGGGGGCTCCTTCAACTCATACATCTTCAGACTATCAGTTGGAAGCTCCCCCGAAGTTGCTTCCTGGTAGGACAGGCGGCTTCTGCCTACGACCACAGTTCTCCCCGTCCACTTTGATGTGGGTTTCGGGGCGCCTTCTTGCTGGCCATAAGCGTCCAGCATAGGCATGCTTATACACAAGGCTAAGCAAGAAGAACTCTATGTTGCTATGGCTTGGCGTAAACTTTTCCTTGACGACACAATTCCAAAATGCTGGGAGGCTCCTTGGGTTCCACAAAGTTGTCCTTTGACACCCACACTGACGCTGTAGCGCACGTGTTCCCCCGCTTCCGCAACAATAACAAAAAAAAATGCTGAATTGAGGACTCCCCCAGAACCTGAAACTTGGGGACTGGGTGGATTATGGCACAGGAGGTGGATGGTCATGTGCTTCATTAATCAAATAGCGACAGACCATCCCCTGTTACCGATGGATTGTGGAGAAGCCATTGGTTTGTTCCTGGAGAGTGGAAATCCGTTCCAGATTCTTCTCATAACTTCTCCTAACAGTCTGCACACTTGGCTGTCTCTGCAGCTGTCCCTACTTCTAGGCACCCCCTGGGGTCAGGGTGGACAAAATCAACGAGCATACTTGGGCTGGTGCAATTCTCACTTGGTGTCTCGCTCTTTCACGCCCATCACCAGTTCCCACCCTTTGATGTCTTTCTCACAATTTTGTGTAGAAAACTTGAAACTTCTCTTTAGTCAAAAGACATTTTTTAAAAAGGCTCTGTGGCTGAGAGCAGGGGTAGGGGCTCTGCTGTCAGTGTGAGCGTTGTTAAAACCTGCCTCGCAGGAAAGCATCCATCTTCCTTTATCGATAGCTGAGGGGCTCCTCTGGCTATAAGCTTTATCGCTTTCCTGTCCTTACTCTGAGGAATTTTTGCTTTATGAGAGGGTAGCCTCTCAGGAGGAAAGGCAAGCTGTAGTTTCTGGTCTTATCTAGGAACTAAATTTATATTCATATCTGTTCAGCTCTCTGAAGTTATTACAGGTACTTTGAAAGAACTAAGGAGCTGAAGCTTCCGCGTGCCATCAAAAGCTGCTCTGAAAGGCAGAAGAAGGATGGGGCAGCCACCAAGAAGGGCGTGAAATTGCCCAAAGCGCTTCGCTAAAATTCGCAGTTCCAGTGGCCAGCTAAATTGGTTCCAGCATATTTTTTTCTCTTCTGGTCTCAGTGACCACGCTTGTCAGCTGGTGGTTCTAAGTGATTGATGGGTGAGGCAGAATCCGTAAAAGTTCTTCTTGCTTGTATAAAGGCTGCATTAGCACGAAGTGTGGTTGAAGTTGCTACATTATTAAGTAATCTCTCTGTTGTAAATTTATTCAATTATAAAGAACAAGTCTGAAAATATCTTTAAAATACACTTAATTTAGGTCTTAATGATTGACACTTTTAGACAGCATTTTATTTTAATGTATTATTGTGAGAGAATTAAAGCATGTAACAGGACACTGACTCTTGGAAATGACTTGAGTTTCTGGATTCTCTGCTAAAAACTCAGACTTTTGAGAAATGAAAGCAACTATTTTGTGAAAGTGCTAATTGCTTGTGAAACTCTTTTATCATTATTCTTATTGTTGCTTTTTAATAGACAAATGTTTTTAAACTAAGACACCGTGGACTTCTTGGACACAGACATGCAGCTGATAAGGTTTAACATCTTAAATATCCCACTCTCTGATCTCCATTTCCCACTGTTTTAGGTCCAGGACGCCCCTATAAGGCCATAGATTTCTCACACCAAGGGCCTGCGTTTGTCACTTGGCACAGATACCACTTGCTGTGGCTGGAAAGAGATCTCCAGGTTGGTCAAAACCATGCACTCAGTATCTAAAAAGTGTTTGCATTTAAGGAATACATGATGTTTGAAATACTTATTTCTGTGATAACCAGTCAAGAAAAATTAATGCACGCAGCATTTCAGATAGCTTTCCTTTCTGTGTGTGTTGAGTAAACTATGCTCTCTTGACAAACTACCTAAGTTTGAGGATGCTGTAAATTTTGCCCCCTGTTGTACGTTAGATCTTTAGACTTTTTCATCTTCCCAGTTCTCCCTACGTTCTATGCATTTGATATTGTTCC
The DNA here is from genome assembly GCF_007827085.1 of Peromyscus californicus insignis. Classification (NCBI taxonomy): domain Eukaryota; kingdom Metazoa; phylum Chordata; class Mammalia; order Rodentia; family Cricetidae; genus Peromyscus; species Peromyscus californicus. Next base: position 7,107,626 of record NW_026294413.1, read on the forward strand.
TTTTTCAGATGTCACATGTGCATGAGATTGCGCATTATTTTTCTTTTTAAATGTGGTTTATTTCACTTAGCATAATGTCCTCTAGGTTCAGCTACTTTGTTGCAAATGGTAGGATTTCCTTCTGTATTAAATCAGAACAAATGCATATGTGAGATTTGCATATTTATGTGGACATATACGAATATATTTTTATATATTGACTTTTAAAAAATGTGTCTGATTGGTATTCCTAGTTTTATTATAAAATTGGCCAAGAAGCATGCCAGGCTTTGCCTTACACGCCTTTGGGTAGCATCTGACACATACATAAAGTGATGGGACCTACCTTTGCTTTTAGAGACTCATTGGCAATGAGTCCTTTGCTCTGCCGTACTGGAACTTTGCAACTGGGAAGACTGAATGTGATGTATGCACAGATGAGCTCCTTGGAGGAGCAAGACAAGATGACCCAACCCTGATTAGTCAGAATTCAAGATTCTCCACCTGGGAGATTGTGTGTGACAGGTAATACAATGGAGCTCTCGAGAGCTCTCTGTTTTTCCTTAGTTCTGGGAGATAGACACTATATTTCTTTATATTTCTCTCTCTATGGTACATAGAGTTATGTTTACATGATCTTGAAAGCAGTTTTTCCACAGGAGGCAGGAATTTAAACATTCAAAGCTCGCAAATTAAAAAGTGAAAGTATGGAAATCATGTTAGTAGGTTGAGTGTGCTTGGGCATCATTTTGAGACCAGGAGCGTGAGTTCACAATCAGGAGCAGTTCTGCATCCTGCCAGTGTGTGCTGAGCATCAAGCATGTTCTTGGTGATGCCACAGTGCTGGGAACACAAGGTGTGAATGATCCAGCCATTCTGTATTTACAGAGATCGATTTGTGGTAAATGAATTACCCAGCAGTCTGAGGACTTCTGTAATAGGTGTGTGGTGTGTGTGTGTGTGTGTGTGTGTGTGTGTGTGTGTGTGTGTGTGTGAAGCTGAGAACAGAGTCAGGACAAGTCCACAAGGGTATGGAGCTGATGGTTCTGAGACAGAAGGTGGTATAGACCCCAGCTAGAAGTGGGGAAGGCTAGGAAGCTGTGGGTAGATGATAGGTTCTAGGTGATGGGGCACCACACATGATTCTAGAGAAGCTTCTGGAAGTAAGCTGGTGTGCCTGGGTCACAGGTCCCTGAGGAGTTGTACGGGACAGAAGCACAGACCTTGGGATGTGGGAGGCTCAAAAATATATCTTAATCCTTGAAAGCCACATGAGCGAGTAGGTGGCCCAGAGTCCTGGAAGAATTCTTTCTTCAAAGCGTGCTTTCAGGTGCGGTTCACCAGCCCGTCTGACCTGTGGGGACCTGTTCCAAGACACCGCAGACGGTGCCAAACCTATGCACTCTGAGTCTTCTTACTTACGATCCAATTCAATTTATGAGCTAGGTACAGTAAGAGATAAACAATAATATCTAATGATAAAATAGTGCAATCTTAATAGTGTTCTGAGGTAAGATCGATGTGAGCATGGCCTTTCTTTTTCTTTCAAAATACTGTAGTTTCTCAGCACATTGTAGGAATATTTTAGACCAGTGTTGACAGCAGGTAACTAACCATGAAAAACAAAATTGTGGATAAGGGATAACAACTATGTCTCAGAAAAAGATTCTCCAAGAGGCTACTCCGCCTTCCTTTCATTTATTTATTTTCTCCCAAATTCCCACATTTTGATTGCACTCCTGGGCTTCCCTACCCTCCGTTATCCAATTACCTCCCTGGCCAGCACTGCTCCTGGACATGTGGCCATCTTGAGGGCCCAGTCCTGCCCCAGGGATCCATCCTTTGTGTTCTGCACCTCCTGAAGCTCTCAGGCCAGGCCTTCGCTAGCAGGATATTCTAGATACCTTTGCACAGTTTCACTCCGTCCCATAGAACACCATTTCTCACCATGCTTTTGTCTGTTCATAAGTGATGTGAAAAGAATCTCTGTCATCATGTAAGTCTGGAGAATACTGAGTTCAAAATGTGTGTGTGTGTGTGTGTGTGTGTGTGTGTGTGTTAAACTACTTGGAACATCTTGTAGCCTCCATACATCTATTATTCGTCTAGGGGAACCTAAACATGTCTGAATCTGGAACTCGTTTCACAGACTGTCTCACTGGAACACACTTCGGAATGATGCCCGGGAGGCTTTTTGTTAGCTGGTGTCTGGGTCCTGGTGTCCTCCATCTTTGCTTGTGTGGTTAGTCTGTCACCACTTGCCAACTATTCTCCCTCACTGTTTGAAACCCACGCAGCACTGCCTTTAAAATCTGCCTCTGTCCATGAATTAATACTCTGATGGTGAGATTTCAGGATACCAGAAGCATGTGTTGTGAACCCTCTCTCTCAGCCTCACATGTACCACCTAACTATTAATATCCAACCGTGTTCACATAGTTCCCAATATGACATTTATTTTTCACTTTAAAAAATTTTTATTTCATGACCTACAGAGGAGACACACTGGTTAAGGTACTTGATGACAAGCCATGAAAACTGGAGTTCCAATCCCGGCAGCCACATAGTAAGCTGGGCATCCCAGGCAGGTCTGCAAACCCAGATTCAAGGAGGTGGGACTTAAGAGGCCTCATGGTGCTTGATGGCTTCTCGCCAAGGAAACATAACCCCCAGATTTGTGGACCCCTACACACATGTGTGCTTACACTCACATAAATAAGTCTATGAACTAAAAATTATTTACACATTATAGCTAATTTATAAAAATTATAAAATTATTATTTTAAATAATTATTACAACAATTTTAACTGCATAAATTATGGGATATAATATTGATAACTTTATATGTGTGTGGGGGCATGTGTGCATGCATATGTGTGTATACATGTATGTATTCAAGGTAGGACACTCAAATCGAGGTGCTTGAGACTTTATCACTTTAAATATTAAAAAGTGTTTCAATACTGCATTTTATCTGTAGAATTTTATCTGTTTTTCTGGCTTCTCGTTTGTCTCCAGTTGACCTAAATGCTTTCCCCAGCTCTACACATCCATTCCTCCTCCCACACTGGCTTGGCGCAGTGGACCAAGGCTACTGTCCCACCTCTTTAACATTTTCAGCCTCAGTTATAGTTACAGTTGCCGTCATCTTGCTTGTCCAGCCTGTCACAGTCTTTTGAATAGAATGGTAATTATTATCACATTGCCCCTGTACTCATGTTTTGGACACTCACGTTTTTGAAATGTCTCTATCCATGGTAACTCTGAAGGGTAATGTTTTTACACCTATTTTTGACCATGTAAAGTAACTAATGACCATGACTCTCACTGATTTGCTTGGAACAAATTCGTGATACCATCCACAAAGTTAAGGCATATTGTTTTGAATCCGATAAATCTTAGCTTGGATGACTACAACCGCCGAGTCACACTGTGTAATGGAACCTACGAAGGTTTGCTAAGAAGAAACCAAGTAGGAAGAAATAGTGAGAAACTGCCGACCTTAAAGAATGTGCAAGATTGCTTGTCTCTCCAGAAGTTTGACAATCCACCTTTCTTCCAGAACTCTACCTTCAGCTTCAGGTGGGCACTGACCTCTTCTACCTTAGAGCAGTGGTTCTCAACTTTCCTGGTGCTGTGACCCTTTAATAAAGTTCCTCATGTTGTGGTGACCTCCCCCACCATAAAATTATATTTGTTGCTACTTCATAACTGTAATTTTGCTACTGTTATGAATTGAAATGTGAATATTTTTGAAGACAGAGCTTTACCAACAGGGTCACGACCCATTGGTTGAGAACCCCTGCACTGGACTATCATGCTTGTAGTTGTATGGGGCCAAAAGGAATCCAGGTATTGGCAGACACCTACAAATCTAAATATTGGAGAAAGGCATAAAAACATAGGCTAAGAGGGGTTGATGGTGGAAATACACTCTTACCAGCACTGTAGTTTCATTAGCTTCTAAATGCCATCCTAACTTCTGATTTCTGTATACATATAGGATTTGCCTTGGGAACCAAGGCACCTCATTAACTACCATACTTTAACAGTGTTTGTACTATTTATTATTGGCATTAGAAGCTTATCAGCCACAGATCCTGATACTGGGCCTGACTCTCAGGGGAGTTTTTCAGATTCACCTCAAAGTGTGCACAGATAATAACCTAACACTTGAACTTAAAGACCAACCGTCAGTTTTATCTCACCCCAAAAGAATTAGGAGTGTGTGTGCAAATAAGGTGCTAACAGAGACTCATGAGGCAGCCAAGCAAGGGAATGTGGCCGCCTCCAAAACCAGATTTCTTTCTCCACAATCCACCACACCCCACATACATTTCCTAACTTATATGGGGCTAGGGGCAGGGTAGACCAAACTTAGTTTCAGGAATTTTGCTGAATGTTGCAGGGTTTTGGAGCTGGTGCTAGAGTGGACATGGCTCTGCAACTGGTGTCAAAAGTAGGCAAAGGGCTGGCCACGGTGGTGCACACCTTTAATCCCAGCACTTAGGAGGCAGAGACAGGCAGATTTCGATGAGTTTGAGGCCAACTTGCTCTACATAGTGACGTTCAGACCAGCCAAGACTACATGAGACCCTGCCTGAAATAAACAAAGAAAAATAGGTCAAGGATAACATTTAAGAGTGTTTTTAAAAAGAAGCATTCATTTATTTTTCCTTATGACAAAAAATGCTATTAAGCCAGACTGCATTTTCTCTAGATTTGAGCTGAGAATGTTTCCCTAAAATGTGATTCTTGGATCATAATCACTAGCATCTTTAGAAGTTGGTAAGGAACATACATTGTTAGGACCCCACCTATCCTTACTGGGTGGGAAACTCTAAGAAAAGACCACGAAAAATTTCTTCAGTGGTTCCAAGATAATCTTACTTTTTATTATCACTGTGCCAGGATGTAGACATGTAGAATTTACTAAAAATATAGATGGAAAAGAGAGAAGAATAAGGGAAATGCTGGGGTATGCTTAGAAGGATAAGTGTCTTCCAGCCAAGCCAACAGTCTTTTTCACTGAGAAATATGAATATAAGATTCTATGTTGATTCAAAATTCATTTATTGAATACAGCCCATGTGTTGAGCAGGATAAAAAAAAACCTGTCAATAAAAATATAAAGGAAACATAGTCCCTGTCTTTCAAGAATGTAGAAAAGAAGAATAAAGATAAATAGCTATACTGTGCACAAAGAGAGCAATGTAACCAGCAGGTGCAGGGGCAGCATCCGTTGCATTCCTTCCCCTTCTAGAAGATCATTACAAAAGGTTGAAGTGAAAGAGCTCTCAGCAGAGCCTCTCCTATCCTTATCCAAAGTTGGAAGATGGTTGGATAACGCAGAGACCTTTGCCAATCTTCACTGAAGTCCCTGACACTCTGCTTTCTCTCAGGAATGCTCTGGAAGGTTTTGATAAAGCAGATGGCACACTGGACTCTCAAGTCATGAGCCTTCATAATTTGGTTCACTCCTTCCTGAACGGAACGAATGCTTTGCCACACTCGGCTGCCAATGATCCTGTTTTTGTGGTATGTTCAGAGACTCAGGTCATATGAAACTGTTTCTACGTAATCTATCAGATTCTTTGGGTTTTCAGTGCAGTGAAGGTTTGATGATATTTCATTCTATGTCAACAATATGATATCTGTACATATACACTGATTTTAATCCACATGGAAAGCATGGCTAGGTAGCATATGAAATCCCTACTCAGAACCAATCCTTTAGGGATGGTTGGATTTAGATAAACTCAACCAGGAGTTTACAGTCCAGAAGGCAGTTTATAAGTTATTAGAGTTCCATCAATAATCTCACAAAATGTATACCATAAATTAGCATAGCTATCAATTATTTTTCACTGGCAAATGAGTGATGTTGAAGAATGTTAACTGCACACACCACCTTCAGCTTGTCGCCTATGGGAAACAAAGGCTTGGTTAGCCAGAAAGAAGGCGGAAAAGGAATGCTGGCTGGGTGAGAACCACAAATGCTTTCTTTTCAACCGTGGTGGTGATATGAAACCCAGATTGATGTCACTTACTTTGGTGGCTTCATCCTTCTGTGAGAAGAGACAGCCATTAGAGTTGGCACTGTAACACCCCACGTGCACTGAACTTCTTTGAGAAACTTCATTTCAGCCTCACTTTAAAACAAAGGAATTGTGACAATACTTGGCAATGGGGTTATCAATTTTAAAATTCCACGCTACGCTAGTTCTTAAAGATAAGTTTCCCAAGGAGTTCTCCTGAGACAGCTCAAATGGGGACTGTGCCAGCTGGGGCCACAGTGTTCAGCTGCCCATTGCAATGAGTTTTACCTGGAGGTGGTTCTCTGGGAACACAGCTATAAAGCAGACCCCTTTTCTGTGGTTTAGTTACCTATGGTCAACCATGGTCTGGAGAAAGAGGAAAGATGAATAAGGTACAATAAGATATTTTGAGAGATAGTCAGTCCATAGTCATATCAATTTTATTACAGTAAGTTGTTACTGTTCTATTGTTTTATTAGTTTGTTAATCTCTTACCATCCCTGGGTGATATGTTAAACTTCATCATTGGGGTGCATGTAGAGGAAATATACAGTGTATATGAGGTTTGTTATTTCCGAAGGTCCAGGCATCCACTGAGGGCTTGGAACATATGGCATCTGTTTCCTTCTTCTGCAGATGAGCACACTGGGTTATTACAACACCTTACAGGGAAAAAATAGAGGATGGCTGAAAAGTCTTGGTCAATGGGCATTAGAAAAGACTGTTAAGCTTTGGGTCTGTGCCAGATGATTTGTGGAACGAAGCATGGGAGTTTCACTCTGGGTCAATCCTGTCAGGAAGAAAGGCTGATTCTATCACTGAGTACTCAAAGCACTTATCCATAGGGAAGACAGACTAGACACTGTTTATTGGTAAATCAGCAGCAGTCATTTGTAACAGACAGCAAAGAGGACACTGGGTATTTTGTCTGTTCTCAGACATGCCTATAGGGTTATATTGGCTTGATCCTGATCCATCGCAGTCACAGAGGACCCTGTCTGATGCTGAGGTTCCACGGAACAGCTTATGTCTGGCAGAGCACATCCAGGTCTAGCTTACAGTACCAGGCCAGCTCCTGGCTGTTGAGGTTGCTTTTTCTTTCTCAAGCATAGCTCATTAAATTGGCTGTAAAGATCTACTGAATAGCAACATTGGTTTTCAAGTGCTGACCTCCAGCAAGGTGTCTACTTTAGAGGACCTCAACTCACATTACATCTTTGCTGGCTCTTTTCAGAGCTGTGTGTCTTAGGTAGATGATTGAGGATCCATCACAAAAGGAAATGTCTCCTTTTGTGCTTTAAGTTTTTGGTAGTATTTTGGATTTACATTATTCCAGAATTTTTCATTCATTTGTTGAATTTTGTAATGTATCTTAGCTTGCTCAGATTTTTCTAGTAACGCACTGCTGACTTGTTAGTTTAAACAGCAGCCAGCTGTTCTGAGCAGGGGGTCAGCAGTCTAAGATCAAGGTGCTGACACACTTAGCATCAGATGTGGGCTTCTGTGTAAGGTTTTCTTATCTCTGTGAGCAATACACCTGATGAGAAGCAGCAGGAAGAGAGAAAGTGTTTATGTTGGCTTACAGTGTAAGGGGATACAGCTGATCAAGGTGGAAAAGCATGGCCAGAAGGATGAGAGGTCTCCAATCACACCGCATCAACAGACAGGAAGCAGAGAAAACAGGAAGTGAGACCTGCCTGTAAAACCTCAAAGTCCTCCCGCAGTGAGCCACTTCCCCCGGCAAGGTTCTACCCTCTAACTGTTCTATCATGTCTTCCTAAACAGTGCCACTAGGTGTAAACTAGGCATTCAAACACGGAAATCGATAGGGGACATTTCACACTGAAGCCATGACAGCTCTCCTCCTGGGCCTCCAGGCTGTATCCTTGAGTGGTGGAAAGGCAGGGGGAGTATAAGGTCTCTTATGCTATTGCTTAGAAGGTCACTAATCCTATCACATCAGGGCCCCACCCTTAAGACTTCAACAAACCTAAGTTACCCCCTTTTAGGTCACATCTCTAAATGTAGGCACATCATTGAGGGTGATCTTCAACACATAAACTTGAGTGAACTTGTCAGTTCATAGCTTCATCAGTTTATAGAAGTTTGTCTTCATAGACTGCCGGAAGGCTCCGTGACAGAAGAAGGACACTGGATTCTAAGTGAGGTTGACTTGATTTAGCCCCAACTTGTTCAATCTGGAGAGTATCGCTGAACAACATGGGGCCTCCTATCACATGTCTTGATCTTGTGGTGGGAAAAACACAGTACTTATTAATTATTAAAGTAAATTTACCTCAGGATAATGTAATGATGCTCTAGACACTCCAGAGATAATTTGAATGCTATCATTAAGAATAAGAAAGATTTTTGTGGTAGTCTGTGAGAGAGAATTAGAGAATTATGTGTTGGGTTTGAACTTCCAAACCTTAATTGAAGCTCCTTCTCTTGTTCTAGTCTAGTGCCGACAGTCATGTACTGAGGCACCTGATACACAGAGTCCCAGGGATTTCAAAGGTGACTCACTGTCTTTCACTGAACCCGTCATGCAAAAGAGAAAATGTCAGTGAAAGTGCAGTTTCCAGTGATGTTCAGCTTGCCCAAGGGTGTGAAGGATGCAATCTCCCAGGAATATATAGATTACTGGGCATCCTGGATGGATTCACGAGTGGCCAAGATGAGTTTAAGGAAATCCTGAGATCAAAGGTGATGGGTTGATTATTCCTTCTAGAAATTGCTTCTCCTGTGTAGCAATAATAACTGGTGGCGTTTTCAGGAGGGTGGGTTGTTGGTCCCTGTCTCTGACCAGATGGGGACCCATCTGTGATAATTCTGCAGCTATTTGTGCCATCTGCATCATGCCAGCTGTGGTGGTTTGAAAGAAAATGGCCCCCAAAGGACACTGTTAGGAGGTGTGGCTTTGTTGGAGTAGGTATGGCCTTGTTGGAGGAAGTGTGTCACTGTAGAAGTGGGCTTTGAGGTCTCATATATGCTCTAGATACTGCCTAGTGTCTCAGTTCATGTCCTGTTGCTGCAAGATGTAGAACTCTCAGCTACCTCTCCAGCACCATGACTACCTGCACACTGTCATTTCCCATCATGATAATAATGAACTAAATCTCTGAAACTGTAAGCTACCACTTCAGTTAAATGTTTTCCTTTATAAGAGTTGCTATGGTCATGGTGTCTCTTCACAACAATAGAAACCCTGACTAAGACACTGGCATTTCTTGCAGTCTCTTACTCCATGTTTCAGATCATTTCCTTGACTACCACTTCAGCCATTGGCTCATGCCCAGATTCCTGGTGCCTATCTCCCATCTCTGTTCTTCACTGATACTATATGTCTCTAGAACAGGCTTTGGTAAAGTGTGCACCTGCTGCCATACATTTGAACACACTATTCCCTATTCATAAGGAAAATGTTACAACTTCTTTTGTCAATATTTCAAATTATTTTCAGGAGAACCATGCAGTTCTCTAATGGATTGAGGATAATATCACAAACCTTCCTCTGCTCCTAAAGGAAATAGTAGCAAAATGCTAGTAAATCAGCTTTCTGTAGTACTGCTGTGTCTGTGAGGAAGCCCACGAACCTCATTAAAGCCTACAGGCACAGGCCACATTTTTCTATAAATGGCCAGATAGCAGAATTCTGGGGTTTCTGTACCTGAGAAACGCTGTTGCAGTTACCCAATGACTCAACTTCCCTCTCTCTCCTCTCTACCTCCTCTATGACTCTCTCTCTCTACCTCTGCCTCCCTCCCTCCCTTTTATTTATTTATTTGGGAACCAAACCCATGTTGTAGTGCATGCTCAGAATTAGATGTATCCCCAGCCCTTTCAATGAAGCATGAAAGCAGCCATAGATAACGTACAAACCTGAGTGTGCTGCCCCATTAAAAGTTACATGGGGAAATAGGCAGTAGGACCACAGTTGTCTTGTTTCACTTAACACTATGAGCTCATAGTTTCTTACTTTGCTGGCCCTTAAACTAAGGGAATTGCATTCTTCATTTGCAGTCAGGTTATAGGGTACTCTCTCCACCCCCTGATCTTTCCTCTACCTTTCTTATTTTCCGTTTTGCAGTGGATATTACCCATACTGGCCTTGAACTCATAATCCTTCTGTCTTAGCTTGTGGAATATCTCTTTAGTCATATTGTCATATTCTTTTCCTGTCTTGGCTGAGAACCCACATGGCAACTTTATTCATGAAAAACGCTGCAAGTTGCATTGAGTTCAAGGATACTAGACACTAAATTGTCTTGGTCTTCATTACTTTTAATATCTTCCATATTGAAAATTTGGGGGAGGGGTGATAATATATTATTGTATACATATGAAAAATAAAACAAAACAGAAAGCCAGAACCTTCCTTTGACGGTGGAGGGAATAGCATTTTGTCGCTGATTTCAGAACACGTGCTTACTTAAAGCTGTTTACAAAGAGGTTTATATGGAAGCCAATTCAGCTTTAAATGACTTTGCATATTGAGATTTAGGTTAAACTATTTTAGTTGACAGAGTTACAGCTTCAGGAATTACAGATTCGTGAGTCAATTTATGGAACTATGCTGCATACTGTTTTTATTAAAATTATTTTCATGAAATCTCTACAAGCAAGAGAATGACAAAGTTGTGTAGGGTTACAATAAGATGGAAGAGATGGCAGAACATTCACATGGAGGCAAAACTCTGAAGCAATGTCTGAAATTCTAATAATTCTTACGAGTTGCAGCAAATCCACACATTTATCATGGAAAACGAGGTTAGGCACCGGAAAGCTAAGCACTGCTCTCTTCTGTATCAGATTTAGACAGAGTTCAGAAAATATGAAAAACTTATATGGGGAAGCCAGTACACTGTAAAGTTAAACAGTTGACTGCTGAGAAAGGATCCATGCTAGAGCCTCAGGAGGCTCTTCCTGGAAGTATCTAACTAAGGACATGTAGATGGTCTCTGTGCCTGACTTATTCTACCTCCCACCATGTGTTCCAGATCACCTACGTTGTCACAAAAGACCACAAATCATCCTTAAGAATTGAACAGAAGCTGGGAGTGGTGCTACATGCCTGTAATCTCAACACTCAGGAGGTAGAGGCAGGAGGATCAGGAACTTTAGGCCATCATTGGCTACATAGTAATTTTAGAGCTAACTTGGCCTACATGAGACCCTATGTTAAAAAAAAAAGTAACTTAACAGTCTTCCATCGTATATCTACACCACTTTCTAATCCAATTTAGTGTTGCATTTCAAGACACAGTTTATGTGGCTCGGGATGGAATCCAGGTTTACGTGCAGACATGCACCCTCCCAACTGTGCTGTGCTCCTAGCCCTTGTACCACCTTTGAAGGTCAAGTCCTCTGAGGCAGTTCTTTCACTCACTGACTACCAGGAAGAGAGGACTGGCCACGCAGGAGGCGGGTCCCTCATGACTTATTCACTCGAAGTTCCCACGACTTCCTCACGCCTTTACACTGGGAATTAAAAGTCAACCTGAGTTTTGATGGGGACAAAGCACGTTGAAGTCACAGCAGGCATTTAATAGTTTCCAGTCTTTTGCTTTACAAATGGTGTCATGATAAACAACAAAGAGCAGGGAAGGTGAGCAGACAGGACAGGATCCTCGGGATGAAGGGCAGATGAAGCACTGACATTTGATAATGTCATCGGAGGGCAGCCCCTCCTAACTCCTGTGTGGCAGAGTCACCGTCACCGCTGGTCCCTCTGTTGGTCATTTGTTCCTTGTCCTTGTGCTGTCTTTCCTTTCGTTCTTTGCTAGTTTGGTGGGTGAAGAAGTTTTAATTTGAATTTCTAAGTGAAATCAGCATCTTTTCCATGCGTTTAAAAGTCTTGCTTACATTTGCTTTTATATGATCTGTATGCTCATTTCATCCTGACTTTGGTGTAATATTTTTAAATCCCAAACATCCAATAGAATCAGAATTAGTGAGAGTGATCTGTTCTCTGTGTGACTAACAAATTACAACATTCTTTGTGCTGATGTTTTTTTTTTTTTGGTTTTTCGAGACAGGGTTTCTCTGTGTAGCTTTGCGCCTTTCCTGGAACTCACTTGGTAGCCCAGGCTGGCCTCGAACTCACAGAGATCCGCCTGGCTCTGCCTCCCGAGTGCTGGGATTAAAGGCGTGCGCCACCACCGCCCGGCAGTGCTGATGTTTTTTAGTGGAAAACCTAACAACATGTTCATGTAATTTTTAAATTTTCATTTTATTTGTTTGTTTTTAGCTGATGCAGATCTAGTGTGGTCCAGCCTAGACTTTACATGCTCAGTGACTTTTTCTTAGAGTCAGGCATAGGTTGGTGGACTGTGTGCTTACCAGGTGTGGAGTCCTGGGCTCAGCCCCCCAAACCTTGATTTCCCCCATTTTATTTTCTGTTATTAAGAAGCTGTTTTATGATTAAGTATTTATCCAGTGACAGCTCCTATTCTAGTGGTGTGAACACAAACATAATACTTTAACCTCACAAAGCTCTCCATGCTAAACTACACTCCTCGTTTGCAATGCGGAGAACACAAGATTCAGAGACGTTGAGGAGCATGCCCAGCAACTACAAAGTGCCTGAGCAGAGTTTCCCACTCACAGATTTCCTCTGTTAGTCTCCCAACAATTTTACCTTTGTCAGTTGAGACGATTCTTAACTTGGTTCCATCACAATTGCTTTCATTAGAGCTGAGCTAATTTAGTGCTCTTAGGTCATGCTAAGCAGAGTGAATGCTAATTGGTGAAGGGCATGTCTGAATAATTTTTCATGACTTTTGAAAAGATGGGGCCATTAGTTTTACTGTATTTATGTTTCATAAATGTGGTGTCGACTTATTTAATATGCAGCTTTAATGTAGCAGACATTCAGTCACTGCCTCCTAAGGAGCATCATGTCTGAGTGAGTTCTAGAAAAGCTGAAGGACCAGGGAGGATGGCTGACCACCACTGGCCAAGGTCTCCATGGGTTCAGTCTGTGAGTGTTACTTTCGCAGATGCTAAATGCCTTTTCAACACTAGGCTTTATAAGTATAAACACATACTGTTGAGAACTAAGTCGCTACCAAGAACTGAATTAATGCACTTCCTTATCGATCAGATAAAGTAGGACTCTAGTGGCAAACCATAATTTATGTGAAAAATCTAGGATGGTCTAGCATCAACTTCAGTTCCCATCTCCTAGGACTTTGATGATTCTGCATCAAAAACGGCCTGGGGGCAGCTCTGGGCAGACTCCGTCCTAACACCACACTTCTCTCTCTTCAGCCTTCACCTAGGATGCATGCTGAACTGGCCACCCCTTTGACAAATGATACATCAATAGCAGAACCAGTTGCACTTAATCTTTGTGTTGGCTCAAAAATTTCAAAATTATGAACATTTTTCCCCTCAAGGAATTAACAACTGAATTTCCAGTGTTCACAATAGTTTCCTTTATACACATGCTATTTTATCTTGTGTGTCGTGCATATTATATATAATAATTCATAGGTGTATATGCATACATAGATTTTACATATAGAACTATTATGTACATTTCATTTAATGATGATTTCTTTCTTTTACTTTTTATGTAAACATGTGAGTGCTTGCATCTATGTCTGTGCACCATGTGCATGTGATATTCTTAGAGGTCAAGAGATGGTGTCAGAGTCCATGGAGCTGGAGTTATAGGCTCTCAGGGCTGCTATGTGGATGCTGGGTAGTGACCCAAGGTCCTCTATATGAGCAACACATGCTCTTAACCACTGAGCCATCCCTCCAGTCTCATCACTAGACAAATTTAAGCAAGAGAAAGTTTTTTCTGATGAAACTTTTTCAAAAGGACAGAGAAACTCTCTCTCTCTCTCTCTCTCTCTCTCTCTCTCTCTCTCTTGTGTGTGTGTGTGTGTGTGTGTGTGTGTGTGTGTGTGTGTGTGTGTGTGTATTCATGCATGTGGAGGCCACAGGTTGACATTGGATGTCTTCCTCAGTCACTTTATGCCTTAAAGAATTATTTGTCTATTTTATGTGTCCGCAAGCATATGTCTTGCAGAGTATGAGAGTCAGATGACAACTCGCTGGAGTCAGATCTCTCCTTCCACAATGTGGATCACAGGGTTTGAACGTACCCACTGAGCCATCCTACCCACCCTTTTAGTGCTCTAATGTTCTTTCTACTACAACTGTACATTAGTCCACTTAGGATGCTGTAACAAAAATACCGGAGACCAAGCTCAACCAACCAACACGTATTTCTCATATCTCCAGAAGCTAGGAAGTTCATGATTGAAGCATCAGAGAGTGATGAGGACCTGCTTCCTGGTTCATAGGAGGCTGCTTATTGTTGTGTTTTCATGCGCTGAAAGTGAGGAAGTGTTCCCTGGGGTCTCCTTTATAAGGGAACTAATCCTGTTCATAAGTACTCCACCCTTATGCCCTGCCATCTTGTAAAGATCTACAGCTTCCAACCGTCACAGTCAGTTACAGGGATTCAGTACATGAGCTAGGGGAGGACACATGCATCAGTCTGTATAAAGCTGTTCCTTGTCCCTCACTGAAATGTGTTCCCTGTGGCACAGCTCAGACACACCAGAAGAGACTGGGTGCTATCTATTTCATGCATATTCTATAATGCTTATTTAAGGAAATGTGCAAACAGCATCTTTACTATATATTGCTTCAAATCCTTGGTAGAACAAGGCAAGAATGAAAAAAAAAACTCCATGAAATAACAAGTTTGATTAAATATGGTTTTTATTTTTGAGACAGGGTCTTACTATGTCATGTAGCTCTGACTGTCCTGGAACTCACTATGTAGAACATGCTGGCCGAGAACTCATAGAGATTTACCTGCCTCTGCCTCCCTAGGGCAGGGATTAAAGGCCTGCGCCACTACACCTAACCTTAATAGGTTTGATAAGGAAGTGTCCTTAGGAATTCCTTCACTGAATCCGGTTGGTTCAACTTTTTGTTTATTTATGCTTTCACCTTAAATTTTAATTAGAGCACAGCACCTGTGTGTCCTTGTGCCCCTTGTGACTTTTCACAATCAGTCTGAATGCACCCCTGAGTTCAGAGTCTAGACCCCATAACAGTAACACATTTCCATCACAAGAGCCTCTCTGGTTACAAAGGATGTCTTCCAGGGGAGAGGGACTTAGCAAAGCCACAGCATGAAAAAGTATACGTCCTTCTGCAGCTGGGCTCAGCTCTCCATGGCTTCTTTTCTCCAGGAGCACAGTCTTCTCATTTCTCTACCATGGCAAGAATCTGAATTTACAGACATCTGAGTTCAAGCCCTTCGGTATCCATCCTTGTATGCATTCTTGTGTGGTATTTTCTTGCCAGTGAGAGTGTGTGTTGATGGATTGCTTTCTCCTGCAAGGGTTACATTAAAAAGGCTTTGAGCCATGTGCTCACATTTCCTCCAATGGTGCCTCTGAGATGAGACTTCTTGTACCAATCCTTATTTTGCTTCAACAAAGCAGAATAGAGCTGTGCAAAACTTTGCCACATTATTTCTTAAATGTTAAATTTTTAATACCAAAATACAGTTATGTCCCTTGGTAGTGGATAAAGGTCCATAGTAATGTACATTTACTTGACTTTTGCTCCTCATATTTGACCCTGAAATAACATTTGGCTATTACAGCAATAATACCCAAGTTAATTTTCAACTTGTGTCTAACAAAGATACAATTAATGTCCCAAGAACAACACAAGGTTTCTTGATGAGGAACAATGTCCACAGCCTTAGCAAAAGCATTCGTTGTATAGGCTAAACTTTGTCTCTTTGTAGCCTTGGATAAGTTATTACCCGCAGTATATTTATTATATTCTTTGCATCTTTTCAGAACACACTGCTCCCTCTTTTACTGCATTCTGTAAATTGGGCACTCTGTATGTAGTTCCTACCAGAGCTTTTACTGTATGTTTTATGGCCCTTATGAGACCTATTGTCTTTCATTATTTTCCTCCTTTCTTTTATCTCTGTCGATTATAAATTGCTTTAGAGTTTTTGTCTGCCTTTTTAATTATATGCTTTGCACTGGCAGGGTTCTACGATATTTCTACAGGTTATTAGCCTCTTGCAGCACTGACAGTGCATCCTCCTGTGTCTTGAGGGTCTCTTGTCTCTTTCCTAATCACAGCGATATCTCTGGCTTGGACTCAGAGGTCATAAGAGTTCATAACTGGCTTGAGAACTCCTAAGTCAAATTCTGTACTTCCTTCTCTTTGTCAAACTTGAGAATACACCTTAAAGCTAATTTCTTATTGTGGTTGGTCCTGAGAGTTAGATTAGTGATGGAAACAGTGTGATTTATTGTACAGAAAAAGAAATAGGTGGTTTAAGAACTCTGGCGTTGTCTTTAAAGGGATGAGGATGGGATGTAGAGATGGCTCAGTGATGAGAGTGTGTTCTCCTCTTTCTGAAGACCTGAGTTAACAGCCATGTCAGGTGGTCCACAGTTGCCTTGTAGCTGCAGCCCCAGCATCTCTGCAGGCATCCTAGCACACATGCTCATACCTCATGGCCTTCAGGTACAGATGCATGCATTGAATTTCAAATAAAATAAATATTTTATTGTAAAATGAACTCTGGCTTCAGAGTTGGGCTTCCTGGGTCCAAACTGTTACTCTACCGTATGCCATCTGTGTGCTTTTGGACAAATCTCTTTTTTTTTTCCCCAAAATTCAAATTCTATATTTTGGAGGAAAGTACATTAGTAGAAACAATAAAATGTCATGTACAAAGACATTTTAAGGTCACAGATGCAAAAACTTCCTTTTTGAAATAATGGTGGTAAATAACTTTGTTATTCCATATCCATATTTAAGCAGTGATTAATGGCAATTGCTAAAACAGTATAGATTAACTAACTCACAGAAATGAACTTGAAAGTTGGACAAATCTCTTCATCCTTCTGTATCTTCTGTTCTGGTTTAGATTGTGCCTCCTCTCACTGAATACTGAAATCCTAATCCCTAAGCACTCAGTAAACGACTTTGTTTAGACGTGATTAGTGCAGATATGGTCATATTAGAGGACTGAGGCTCTTAATCCAAACATGCAGGGCCTTGTCTGCTTCCCACTGCTATAACAGAATTCCATAGTCTTCGAGAATCATAAGCAATGACATTTTATTTTGTCTATGGTTCTGAAGGCTGGAAAGTCTAAGAGCATGGCACAGTCCTCTGGCATGGGCCTTTGTGCTGGATCACGTGGTGGAAAGGTGGCATGTGAGTGTCTTTCGGACAAAGGAGGGAGAACAGGCAGAAATCATTCCTTTTATGAGGAAATGGCTCCCATAGTAACCACACCCACAACCACAGCATTAACCCATCTATGTGGTCAGAGCCCGCATGACTATTTACCCTCAGTGGCAGCAGAATTTCAGCATGGCTTACAGAGAGACCTTGAACAGTAGTGACTGATGTCTGTACAAACGGAAGGAGTCTAGACATGGACACATCACATGGAGATGAAGGCAGAGACCCACAACTGAGCAGTGACAAGGATCACTGGAAGGAGCTAATTCTACCAATGTCTTACTTTGGAGCTCTGTCTTCCAGAATGGGGAGTTTGTAGTGTTTAAGGCACTCAGTCTGTGGCCCTTCCTTACAGTAGCCTGAACATCTAATGAAAATAGCTTCCATTAAAGCAGGCTGTCTTGAGGTTTCAATATGTTATTGTATGTAAAGTTCTTAGGGCAGTGTTTGACAGAGAACAAGCACTCACAGTATTAATTAGTGTATTTGTTAAGTGCTAATTATGTACCATATGCCTTCCTAAACGCTCATCTTTTTATTAGCTAGATCTACAAAGTTATGATGCCGGGGGAATAGTAGCCTGCATATACTCATAAAATATGAATTCCTTCATTCTTCTCTCATAAGTCATTGTTTCAGGTTAAACTAGTAACAGTGCTGATGCTACAGTTGAAGTGACCATCACCATTTGCCAACGTTTCCCACACAACAGAAGCTATTCAAATTCCTGTGTTGCCATCTCCATCTCCCCACTGTCACATGTGGTGTGGGGTGTCCTACTGGTGTCCACTGCTAATGTTTTCAGTGCTTTCCGTGGTCATCACTCATGAGCCATGTCCTCCTCAGCTTAAACCTTATTGACCCCTCCCCCTCAGTACCAACATTAGGGTTCAAAAGGTTCAAAAGGCAGCTTTCCTTCTGCATGTTGGAGTACGTCTAAGTCTGTCCTGGGTTGCTTAGATCTCTCCCCTTTCCTCTGGTTGTTTACTGCTGTGTTAGGGATGACCCAGCACTTAGGCCTGAAGCTTCCATGACCATGAGTTTGGACGGAGACTCTGGAATAGCTTTACTGAGCCAGTTTGCATCATGATCTCAACGTATTAGTCTGATGGCGATAGATACTGGAGCAGCTGTAGTCTGGCTAGCCTTTGTTCCCTTTGGCTTCTCTGTGTAATGTCCCTGTGTGACTGAGCTGGGCTTCTTCACAAAACGACTGCCTCTCCAGAGAGGTAGAGCATGGGTATGGTGACTCTGAGTCAGCCATCTCTGGGACGTGGGAGGAAAAGCAGATGCTGTCCTTGGTCACCCTGAACTTGCAGTCTAGGGATGAAAGACCAAGTCTCACTGCTAGATGTGAAGTCTCAGCTGAACTCTTGATTTTACACCCTGTTAAAAAAATCAGGGCTGTACATATGGGGATTGCTCTGGTGATGTTTTGAAACGTGTAACAGTTGCAGTGTTTGAAAAGGATTTTACAACTTCTTTGAGAAAATAAAAATGAGCATTCTGTGTATTCAAGCATTTTTAGACTCTATTGCTTTATTTTATTGCTGTGCAATGCTAAGAATTCAAGGGAAAGGTTTATAAAATGAGTAGGAGAAGGGTGAGGAAAATCTGAAAATCCACTTGTGATGTTTTTATTTATTTTTTATTGCTCATTTATTTTACAGTAATGGTAAACGCTACTACCTCTTCTTTTCTGCTAAACTAAAACATCTGAATACTGAGTAGAGCAGGTGTTTATCATATTTACCTTTCTCCTGAAAGTAATAATTAGCACAAAATGTTGAAGAGCTCAGATGTTTCCAAACCAGTGTGAAATCTGCATGTGAACTCTCATTTCTTCACTCGATCAGAGGATTTACAGTCTCCTTTGAGATGTGTCCGCATGTCATTGCGAAGTGAAAACGTCAGTACGTGTGTCAGCAGGGCTAGGCTGGGTACAGACACTCCCGTGGTACGCTCTGCATTCCACTGTGGAGAGGGCTCGGGTTGGGTCCGCTGATCAGTACCACCTTCAACTGTCTTGCAGGTCCTCCACTCCTTCACAGACGCCATCTTTGATGAGTGGCTGAAAAGAAACAACCCTCCCACAGATGCCTGGCCTCAGGAGCTGGCACCCATTGGTCACAATCGGATGTATAACATGGTTCCCTTCTTCCCACCGGTGACTAATGAGGAACTCTTCTTAACCGCAGACCAACTTGGCTACAATTATGCCATTGATCTGGCAGGTAAGGAATGCAGCTTCTAAGTGTGTGACTCACTCAACTCCTAAGGGAGCTTTCTTTCTTTTCTGTCTTTCTCTTTTAATGTCAAGCAAGACTGTTAATTGAAGCATTCAGGCTGCATTAAGTTTATTGGCTATTTTTGAGAATACCTCTCATTTAATAAGATAAGTCATTAAGCTACCAATTGAACATCAGACAGGGACTAGCTACAGATCATCTGGGAAAACTGCAGGTTGTTAAAGAGACCCTGTTCTACAGAGACGCTGTCTTACTCTCTTTTGCCTGATTTGACAGTTTTATCTGAACTAATCAGATCCATAAAACTGCCCTATGGCTGTTGAAATGTGTAACTGATAAAGTCAAAGTGACTTTCACACACCTGTGGACAGGGAGGGACTCGGGCTCTCATCTGTAGGCAGAGTTGCGATTATTGAGACAAACTTGAGATTGTTGCAAGATTCAAAGACCAGAAAATAGGAAAAACTCGGCTGTTGTGGAAAGCAACAGAATACTGCATTTAAAAAGGTATTAGTGCAAAGCCTTCCAAGATTCACTACCATGGTTTTGAAGGTCAACTGTTGTTTATTTGATTCCTAGAGTGAAATTACTTTGTAACTGCACCAGGTACTCTGAATCAGCTTTGACTGTACCAATGTTGTGGGGACAGGTCTACCTGGGACTGAGCCTCCTTCATAACATACTGGGATGCATAGAGGTTATGGCATGTTTTCACATCCATGCTTTCTCAGTCTTGCTTTTAAACTGTAGATATTTGAAAAACTGATTTCAACTGATTGAAAGTAGGGAAGGGTATCTTTCTAGAACAGAGGGAAGACTCAAAGAAGTCAATGACCTGGGAGCTTAGCTGCCACTTTAAACCAAGAGTAAGGAATCATGGAGATGTGACAGGACAAAGGACACAGATCTTGGCCTCTGAGAAGAGGCAAACTGTGGGAAGGAAGTCCTGGGGAAGTAACAGGAGAGAAGGCATTTTTGTATGTTTGCGCATGCTTTCACAGCTGACAATTTCTCCTAGGGGAATCTCTGGCAGTTCTTGTTTCTTTTGAATTTTTTCATTTAGTCAGTTAAGGAAATCTAGGAAGTGACATCTGCTGACTGTCAAATGCTTCTGTCTCAAAATGACCCTGTACCCATGGGCATGTCATGGGGAGAGATATTCCAATTCTCTTCTAACCAAAGACAGAAAGCAGTGAGGGACTTGGGAAAGATTTTGTGTGTGAGATGAGTGTAAAACTGGACTTGAGAGGACTGGTAGATGCCAAGTAGCTGAGCAGGTGTTTTAGACTGAAGATGGAGAAGGATGGACAGGACAGGGCACAGGTGGCTTAATCGAAGGCTGGAAGAGGAAAACTTGGTTTGGCTCAGATGCTTTCTCAGAATGCGGCATGTTGGCAGGCTGAGTGCTGTCAACTAAAGATGATCCAAAATGTGTCTGATGCCTCCTACGCCCCCACTGCCATCTTTTTGCCCTTTCTACACCCCCCCTGCCATCTTTTTGCCCTTTCTTTCCAGAGTGCAGGGAGGAGCTTTCTCTGAAGTCTCCGTTCACCTAAAAGCCAGATGCTCTAGGGATCAACAGAACAGACTAGGTTTGACGGACAAGGCCAGGGAGCTTGTCCCCAGAATACCTTTAATCTCCCCTGAAAAACCACATAGTCTTTCCCTACACTCACTCTCCAGTTCCAACCAGATGGTCCCTAGAATGTGACACTTTGTGGAACTCCCTTGCACTTACACACTCACGAGTTTGGATGCCTTTTCTCTTGTGAACATGCCTGTTGTTGGTCTGTTTCTTTCATGAGTTGAAATAATCTTAACTTCAGAGAGTGGAATGAAAGTCCTTCTGCTTCCACACCTTGCTGTACAGGAAGCGCCTAGGCAGAGAGTCATTGGACATTATAGAAGAAAAAGAATCACCATATGTTAATTACAACATCTCCGTTTTCTAAAACAAAAGGTGTTTTACAGACAATGGTGATGGCAGTCATATACAAATGTGAAGGTACTTTAATACCACCAAACTACATTTTAAAAAAGCTGTGATGCTAAAAGTCTATATTATATGCATGCTACCACAATTTAAAAATAATTTTAAAGAGCAAACAGGATTTGGCCAGTAAGAGGCAGTCATTTTTGGTGTCTCATTAAAGAAATAGCAGTATAAAAATTTATGGTTTGTTGGTTTGTTTTTGAGACAAGATCTCCTCATGTGGTTCTGGCTGTCCTGGAAATTGCTACAATACTTTGTAGACCGAGCTGGCTTCAAACTCACAGAGATCCACCTGCCTCTGTCTCCCAAGTGCTGGGATTAAAGGTGTGCGCCAGCATGCCTGGCACAACTTCCTGCTTTAAGAAGCTGTAACCAGCTCATACACAATCACCCATACAAGATCAAGGCAGTCGACAGTTTACCATTCAGGCAGGTAGCCTCATGATCCCCCACCCATGACTGAGGCACTGTCCACAGTTGATAGCTTCTGGGGGAGAAAGAGGAGAGTCAGTTTTCTTTAAGAGTGTGAACACTGGTAGATCCAGCATACTCCAGTAGATGACCCCGTGCCCAAAAGAATGAAGAGCACAAATTGAACTCATTGGGTTATCAAAAAAAAAAAAAAAAAAAAAAAAGACATGAAGTTGGAGGTGGGGACATAGAGGATGGATCTCAAAAGAGTTAGGAGAGAAGATGGAAGGTAAATACCAAAACACAGTGCATGAAATTCTAGAATAATTAATAAAAATATCATATTATTAAATGGAAAAGAAGTATAACTAGTAACAAGTGCTGCTGGATCCTACCAGGAAAGGACAATGAAATTCCTTTTGGAGGGATTCAGTCAAGATGGGCCATGGCCCTTGGTGGGACTGGAGAAGGATGAGAAATGTAATCTGTCCTTCAGATGAGGGTCGGGCATGGGAAGAGAAGATGGCTTGGAGGGGATGAACTTCTACAGTGGCTGATAAGTTGTAAAGAAATAGCACATAGCCATAATTATATCTTAAAAATGCATTAACTTCATGGAAGAGTGCTACAGTGTGTGAGTAGAAGATTAGATCTACCATGTGAGAGGCTCAGATTTTATTGACAATGATTTAAGTGGCTGCAGAGAGCTCTGCTTCTGCTGGTGAGTGTCCCTGCCAGGGAAGCCCATCTGACATCTTACATGGGTCTATCATCCATTACAGGGTAGACAATAGCAGAATTTCCTACTGAGGTTGTTCATTTAACAGTTCCCCAAAGACCATCTTAGCTCTTATGTCTTCAATGAGTTTCTAAGTTACAAAAGCAGTTCTGTGTTTCCTTAGAGGTGTTGTTCTGCATATAAACATTTACTCGAACAGATTTACAAAATGTTATAAGCCTTATTTAAATAATGGGATAACGTCCCAGCTTCCTTCAAAAACAGTGTGGATATGATAAACAGCAAGGAAAGAGAAGATAAAATTCTAGCAAGGGTAGTTTTGCTTTGCAAAGAAATGTCCATATGAAAGGCAAACATTCTTTTCTTCACTAGGAATGTTTGGCTGATGGAACTGTAATCAAAGAATCTTCTTGTCTGTTTTCATTTCAGTGGAAAATGCTCCAGTTTGGACCACAACCCTCTCAGTGGTCACAGGAACACTGGGAGCTTTCATCGGTCTCTTGGGGCTGCTGGCTTTCCTTCAATATAGAAGGCTCAGCAAAGGATATGCACCCTTAATGGAGACACATCTAAGCAGCAAGAGATACACGGAGGAGGCCTAGGGTGCTCTTGTCTTGTCCTAGGGAAGAGGCTGGCCAAGCCATAGTCCCGACCCAGGCAGTAACTAAATATAGCCTCATTAATGTGGCTTTAGATGAAAGTCTCCAGCATGTGCTCTTTGGCAGTGATGATGACCCCCACCCCCTGACAGAGATGCTTGGGTGTAGTTGCTGCTTTGCTTATTATACACAGGAGAAGATGCTTGGGCCTATCACCATCACCAAAGTGTGATGGGGCGAGTTATCTGTGATCTTGATTAAAAGTCTTTATATTCATTAAGCCTCTTCCTGTTCTGAAAGCACCACCACCACCACCACCATCACCACCACCACTACCACCACCACCATCACCACCACTACCACCACCACCACCACCACCTCCACCACCACCACCACCACCACCATCACCACCACCATCACCATCACCACCACCACCACCTCCACCACCACCACCACCACCACCACCACCACCACCTCCACTACCACCACCACCACCTCCACCACCACCACCACCACCTCCACCACACCACCACCACCATCACCACCACCATCACCATCACCACCACCACCACCACCACCACCACCACCACTACCACCACCATCACCACCACCACCACCACCACCTCCACCACCACTACCACCACCACCTCCACCACCACTATTACCACCACCACCACCACCACTACCACCACCACCACCATTACTGACACCACCACCACCATCACCACCACCACCACCACCACCATTACCACCACCACCATTACCACCACCACCATTACCACCACCACCACCACCACCATTACCACCACCATCACCACCACCACCACCACCACCATTACCACCACCACCATTACCACCACCACCACCACCACCATTACCACCACCATCACCACCACCACCACCATCACCACCACCACCACCGTCACCACCACCACCACCACCACCACCACCAACAACAACAACAGCAACAGCACAAACTCTGAGTGGATTCCTTTACACTTGCAGATAAGTGTACTTTGAAATCAAGATGGACCAGTCAAAACATCTGTGCAAATAATAGTGTTTGTGGGGGTGTGTTTGTCAGCACCTCACTATTATATTGAAATACACAAAGTGAGCTAACTTCATAAAGAAATATTTTTTTATCACTGTTTTATAGGTAATAGGGACAAGGTGCTGAATTTGGTGATTTTGTTGTTGAAAAAATCCTAAGGTGGTATAGAGCATCGCATGGATCACATGGCAAGAAATAAGGAAAGTGTATGTGTCCTATCTGTCTGGTCTCTGTCCCCTTTTATAGAACCCACTAGCATTCAGTCAGGGGCCTCATTCTGATGGCCTTATTGAATCCTAATTACTTTCCCACTTCTAAAACAGTAGTTTAAGTTTTGCCTTCTTAATTCTTCATAATGGGGGTTAGATTGTAATCCATGAAGTTGGAGTGGAGACTGGGGGGAGCACATTCAGACTACGCCCAGCCTCTGGGAGAGGAAGGGAGTGAGTGGAGCACACTCACAATACATCCAGCCTGGGGAGGTGTGGAGCACATTCAGACCATGTCCTGTTAATCTCACTAGTCGAGAATAAGACCACTACTACAGTTAAAGTCAAATTTGAAGCAAGTTTAATTAAATACTGGCCAGGTGGATGGACTCTGGCTAGGGTGATCTCTGGTTCCCCAGAAAAATGGCCCCAAATCAAGTTCTTCAGCAGCTTAAGTATTTTCCATCATATCCATTCAGGGGCAAGCATACATCCTGATGTATTTGCTGCCTGTGAACTTCCCATCCACATGTGATCAAGCACATCTGGTGCAGATGGATCAAACAAACTTGTTTAGGGGAGTGAAAACATGTGGCTTGTTATCTCCATAAACAACAGCCTCCAGCATTTGAGGAACTATCTGTCCTTGGGCAAGGGGCTTGCAGATCAGAGACATTTTTGTTTCATGGACCTCTGTGGCATAGTAAACAAAACTTAAAATGTAACATTGGCTCTCACATCCCCCCCTTAAGTTGTATCCTGAGTCAAATCCTTGACTCTCTGATGGGTACCTGTTTATATTGGGGTCTAATAACCATCAGCTTAATGGTACCCAGACAGAAATTATCATTAGTTAAGGCATCAATAATGCAAGATCCAACAGCAATTAGAAGCAGCAGAAGAGTCAAAGGCCCTTTAATGGCTGACATCTAAGTCACTATCTAAAAGGAACCTGGAAACAAGAATGGGAGCAGTTATTTACTTTATCTCAGGTGCTCTTTTTTGCAATGATTTTTTTTAGTACAACCAGATTATCTCTAATAATTCCTAAGTGGTTTATATAAAAACAACAATTTTCTCTTAAAGCTATATAATAACCTCTCTGTTTTACACAAAGCAGGTTGAGTACCCTATCATATTGTAGAACTATTTCAGCTAATGAATCAACCTGTTGATAGATCTGGATTTTTTGGTTTTAACAGGTACCTTTCCTGGTGTGCCAATAGGCACAATAGGTAGGTTTTCATCCTCTATGCCAGAGAGTTTTCTTTTGATCTAACATCCCAGCCTGTTTGGGGATAAGGGGCAATGTACTCTTCTGTAACTGCTTCCTGCTGAAACTAGGAAATAGTTGTCAGGGCCCAAGAAGGCAGGAATGATAGTCAAATGCAAGGAGGAAATTCAGGCAATGGGGCACTCATCAGATGCATCTGATTCACTGACTCAGCTGAAGAGACAGGGGGCATTCATATTGGCTGGATTGGTCTACATCAGCTTTCAGCAAGTCCAGGGCTCACAGTCATTTGGAGCAGGTTATAGTCAGCAGCCGATGTTCGAATGTGTCTGTCTGCCAAGTGGAAATATTCCAAAACAGATATAGATTAGGGACGAAGTAAAATTTAGGAACTTAAAGGAAAATCCTACATTTGGAACTTTTAGACTCATAGTCCTAGTAATTGGGGAAGGGGAAGAGTCCCAAGACCAGGAGAGAGAGAGAGAGAGATCCAATCCTCAGGAATAGACAGGTAAAGAAATTTAGTTTGTTCTTATCTGGAGTTCTTTTGACCTATGAAAGGTGGATCCAAGTCTTATGACTCCTCAGATTTTCTGAAGCTTATATGAATTTTTATTTTACAAAAAGACATAAAAGTTTTAGCTATATTGGCATTACCAATCTGTACAGAAATTCACATTGTAGAAAAAGCAGGTAACAGGTGTCTGTAAAACAGCTAGAGGAGACTCACACTTTTGAGTCTTATCAAAAGCTATAGATTTGGGTTAAAAAGCATGAACAATTTTTCCTCTGTCCAGAGAGCTAGATATAGGTTGGACAGAGATGTCTTTGGTGTGATGACAAAAACCTTTAAGTCTATACTTAGAGGATAACCAAAGGAAATTTAAAATCTTGAGCTTGTGACTAAACAGTAAGTAGTCACTGCTCTATGAGCTTATGAGCTTATCAGAATTCCATTGATCAATGTTAAAACTATGAACTTTTGAAATCTTAGTGTAACAAAAGCATAGAAGGGGAAAGAAATCTGAAACATTTCACATTTTCATATCCTTTAAATCACTTACTTATATCTTTACAACTTGGATTTACATCTCAGATCACTTTCTGAGACCCTCAGAACTTACTTAAGCTTTTATATCCTCAGACCTTTATACACCTTATAATGTTTTCTTAGACCCTCAAAACTTGCATAGACTTCAATACTTTTTCTTTCCATCTAATCATTTACCAGAGACACAAGCAGGTATTACTGAGAACAATGATGGCAAATCACGTTCCTTTAGTGGAAAGTTACATCTGAAACACATTCATCTTTTAATATGAAGCCTGTTAGCAAAGCAAATGTGTCTATCTTTTCTCAACAGGAGACCTAGCAGCTCTAGAAAAGTCAAGGCTTGATTTTTACACATGAAATAAACTAACAAGGTAGCTGCAGCCTTGGGGATTAACTTGATTGCCTGTTGCTGCTGCTGCTGCTGCTAAGCTGACAATGCTATAGTTAGCCTAGCCATCAATACCATCAGAGATCTAAGAAGGATAAATTATAGCAGAAAATATAACAAATGGCCTGTGTATCAATAAAAATGACAGAGACTAGTACATTACCTACATGGTCATCCCAGGCTCCTATGATCTCCATGGCATGGGGAGAAGAGGTACCAGGACAGCATCAGTCTTTGGCTGCCAGGTCCAGAAGGTCAGAGGCTTTCCTGTGGGAGAAGGAACATGGGGGTGGGGCTGACTTGACTTTGTCTAGGCAAAGTGGGGCAATGAACTCTCCAGTGCCCTTGTCCATAGTTAGAGCCAGATCCTGGCAGCAGATGTGGCATTAGGCAGTCTCACCAAGTGATTAGTGTTACCACAATCCAGGTGGAGTCATCATGGTGCTTCATCATCTTCTTTGGAGATCTTGGGGGTAACTGTTAGGAGCTGAAGGTCTCTCTCATAGTAAGCTTTTCCCATTAATCATTTTAAATATCATATTCATCAGACTTCTGACAAGTTTGAGGACCATTATATATTAAGTATATCTGAGCTAAACATACCTAGGCTTAACCTTGAAAACACATGAGGCTAAGTAAAGCTTTTTCCTGTAATTAATCACATTAATACTTAGCATGACTGCAAATACAGTTCTGAACACAAAGAATCTGACCATTTATAAGGTGACTGATCACTAGCATGTATTTCTTTATTATTCTTAACAGTTTACAGTAAGTTATTAGTTTTCATAAGACTAGGACTTGGGGTAAGGCTTGTAAACAGGGACTGAGGGAGCCTAAAGGCTACCATTGTCCTTAACAAGTTAATAGGCATTACAGTCATATGTTAATGGAAGGGCCACAGGTTCCTTTTGCAAAAGATAAGGAGAATGATGCACTTTTTAGCAAGCAGGCACTTACTTCAAGCTCTGAGGGAATGGGGGCTTCTGCCTGAGTGCCTGACCTTGGGAAAAGGACTATAGCTTTATGTCTGTTAAGTTTGAGCCTTAAAAAGAACTATTTCTGAACTGAAGCTCCCTTTATTATCAAAATAAAGCTTTTAACTCATAAACACAGTCCACAGATAGACTTGGAAGTTTCCAGATCCTTTTATAGTACACCATTACAGAATACAACAGTTTCTTATATGACTTAGTTCATCAAAATAGTTTAAGCTTAATAAAGTTAGCCAAGACAAGGAGGCTAGACATACTTTCTGAAGTATGAATAGACCTTAGGTAAGGAGAGACACTCTATGAGCCAGTGGTTCTCAGCTTCCCCAATGCTTGGAACCTTTAATACAGTGCCCCATGTTGTGATGGCACCCCAACTACAAAAGCATTCCTGTTGCAATTTTACAACTGCAGTTTTGCCACTGTTATGAATCTCAATGTGAACATTCAACATGCAGGTGGTCCTAGGCTATCTCTGTCAAAGGGTCTTTCAACCCCCAAAGGGTCAAGACTTCTAGGTTGAGAAGATACTTCAAGGTTTTTTTTTTTTTTTTTTTTTTTTTTTTGTCACACTGCTTAGATCACTGTCTTGCTTCATCGTAAGATGGGAACATCACAGTTTCTGGAGTTTAGTATTTGGTGCTCATGGCTGTGGACTGATTTTTAGCCTTTTATTTATGTTTAAGTTCAAATATTAATAATAGAAAACATTTTATAAAATTATAATATCCTATAGCTTTATCAATTTAAGTATTTTAAAAGGTGTTCCTTCAAAAAAATCCAGTTTTTAAATTTATATTTTCTGTAAAATTTCAAAATTTCTTCTTAAAAAAGTTTTAAAAATCTCTCAACTGTGTGTATCAAAAATAAAGTACTTTTTTTTTTAACTTCAAAAGGAAAGATACAGGGTACATGTTAGAATCCTGTACATGCACAGCATCTTACGTCATCAGTGGGCACTGGTGACTAAGTACCCGCCAGGTGGTCACGCAATCCCCACCTTAAAAAGCAGGACTCGGACCCCCCCCCCACCCCCCCCCCCCCCCCCCCCGCTCTCTTTTCTGTGTTTCCTCTCTGCTCTGCTCCCTCCCCCAGGCCTGGCTCTCCCTCCTGCCTTTCCCTTCTAATAAAGCTCTTTCTAACTCTAGTAGTCGTGGCGTGGCCATGAACCGTGACTTTTCTTCCAGTAACCAGTGCCACCCACCACGCCATTTTCCTATCAGTACAACCACAATCTGCATATGGTAAAACCAAGCTCCAACAGTACAACCAATTCAAAGCTCAGTATCTGGGATTCATTCACAATCCTTTGGGATTTCCCTGAGGGGCTTGGATCATCTCTTTGGCCCCACCCTTGGGAGCATATTCATAGCCTGTCTTCTGGACCTCAGTCCACTCAATTTCACTGTGGCTGGTGCTTCAGGTGACTGCCACACAGCAGTGGCATTTCCAAAACTACCGAGGTCCACCATTGAAACTGGGGTCTCTTTAGGAACTCTAGCTCTGTCACACACTGGCAAGCCTCAGCTGTTCCCCAGGGTTCCTTAACACCCATACAACCTGGGTGACTCTTAAATTACAAAGTCTAGTTGCCAGCACAAGGTACATTCTTGCATATGAAAGCATGAAGGTGCAGCTGTAATACGTTCTTAAATAAGCATTCTTATTAAACCCTATCTTTCATAAACCTTGTCTTTAGGACAGGACAGGAATTAGGATACAAAATCCATCCTAATCCAAAATACCTTGGAGACCTGTTGTTGCCTTCTTGGTAGGTCAACTCCTCATGGTCACCTTTAATCAAGATGGTAGTGAAGTCACATGGTATGCATCTTCTCCAACCCTAGCAAAAATGGCTGCCAGCCATGTGGCTGCCTAAGATCATGGTGAAGTCACATGATATCCACTCTCTCCAACCCTAGCAAAGATGGCAACCAGTCATGTGGCTGCCTAAAGATGATGGCAAGCCAAATGTTGCTTATATCCCAAAATGGAGTCATGACACATGATTCCTTTAAGATTACCTATGCATAGATTTTTTTAACTATAAACTCCCAGTGCGACTAGTTTTGAGTTAACTTTTTCATATATTTCACAGATTTTTAACCATATCCAATAAAATAAACTTATAAATCCTCAGGTACAGAATGTTCACATAAACCAAGTCTAATTTTTTTTGGCTCTTCTTCTTAGCTCTCATTTCCCCATCATAGTGTCAGGACTCTACCAACACAGGACATAGAGGGAACTTCTAAATATGCCTGGGTCTAGAGAAGGGAGAGCCATGACCCAACTGTAGAGCCGGCTTTCTGATAAAATAGAATAACATAAAACAACTTTAATGTTATCTACATAAAAAAGACGTCTGAACTCCTGCTAACCCAAATCCAGTGATCAGAGAGCCCAGAGATAAGTCCTGAGGCCCAGCTATAAAGGCAGCCCTGTAGGCAGCCCTGTGGTCACTGTGGCTGGCACACAGACACAGCACAAACACCTAAACCATTCCTGATAGGAGTCCGCCCCCACTCCAACTGCATGACCGCACATGCGCAGTTCAGCAGCTAAGTAAGCTAAGTGCACTGACATCATCAGTGCACTGCATGATTGCGCATTGTACGCAGCATAGTTATGCAATCAGCACATGCATGGCATAGCTCCATACGCCTACCTGCGCACGTGCACGGGAATCCTTAAAAAGCTGACACAGACTCCTCCTCTCTCTTCTCTGTTCTCTCCTGCCCCCACTATTCCTGTCTCTTTGTCTGTCTGTCTGTGTGTGTCTCTCTCTCTGCATGTGCTTCTTCCCCAGGCCTGGTTCTTTTGTCCCTTCCCTTCTTCCTAATAAAGCTCTGATACTGGGTTTTGTCATGGCTCATGCCTCATGACCTTTCTGCATGGTAACCAGCGCTGCTTATCATTTTTAAAACAACAATTTCTGTCTCAGCTCCACACTTGCAACAAAAATTATGGACACTCCAGAAAACACAGACAAAACTTTTCAACAAAACAAGCAAACACAACTTCCCATGGGAAACAAACAAAACTTACCAACCAGAAACAGGTGGGCAGGCGACGTCTCACTATATGCTGTGAATAAATGAATATTGGGGTCCCATAGATCCTCCTCCATGTCCCAGATATGGATCCCACAAAACAGAATCAGACTGACTCACCAGGAGACCTCCATAAATGCTTGCTGCATTTCTCAGCATGGCAGTTCACTATGATAGTCCATGAACTGAAAAAAGCCTTAGAGCCTTGGAATATCTCAAGGTACGTGCCTCCTGAAGCAGACCCTCAGCCCCAGAATTCTAGAGTGGATGTCCAGCTTTAGAATTTAGGTGGGTGATCTGAATCTCAATGGAGCCTCTAGAAAATGTTAATCCCATGGGTTGAGAATGAGACTACTACCACAATTTAAAGTCAAATTTGAAGCAAGCTTTAATTAAATACTGGCCAAGTGGGTGGGTTCTGATCAGTTCCATGTCTGGTTCCCCAGAAAAATGGCCCCAAATCAAGTTCTGCAGTGGCTTAAGTATTTCCCATTAGGTCCATTCAGGGGCAAGTGTACATCCTGATGTATTTGCTGCCTGTGAATTTCACACCCACATGCGATTAAGCACATCTGGTGCAGATGGGTCAAACAAACTTGTTTAGGGGAGTGAAAACGTGTGGCTTGTTATCTTCTATAAGCAATAGCGTCCAGCGTTTCAGCATTTCAGTGTCCTTGGGCAAGGGGCTTGCAGATCAGAGACATTTTTGTTTCATGGATCTCTGTGGCATAGTAAATAAAACTTAAAATGTAACTTTGGCTCTCACAGTCCAACTTGATGGTGGTGGGACACACACACACACACACACACACACACACACATACACACACACACACACAAACACACACAGATGATGTTCAGCCTGAAGATGGGTAGAACTACACCAGACCATGTCCAAGCCACAGCTGGCTGTTATCACTCACTCACTCCCCAAGATCCCTTTAGTTAAAAACTGGCCTAGATTCCCTCATCTTTATCTGTCTTGGGCTTCGTTTTACCCACATTTTTTTCTTCAGCCCTGGTGATTATGAAAATTCTTTATTTTCCAAATAGGATAAAGAATGAATAAATGAAGCTTCAATTAAGTCCTTTTTTATTTTTATTTATTTATTTATTTATTTTTTTGTTTTTCGAGACAGGGTTTCTCTGTGTAGCTTTGCGCCTTTCCTGGAACTCACTTGGTAGCCCAGGCTGGCCTCAAACTCACAACGATCCGCCTGGCTCTGCCTCCCGAGTGCTGGGATTAAAGGCGTGCACCACCACCGCTGGGCCAAGTCCTTTTTTAATGAGTTGAACTGTAGCTAGAGTTTTCCTGCCTGGCCCACAGTCAGGACAAATCTCTCTCACCTGCCAGTCCCACAGCCGCTCAGACCCGACCAAGTAAACACAGAGACTTATATTGGTTACAAACTGTATGGCTGTGGCAGGCTTCTTGCTAACTGTTCTTACAGCTTAAATTAATCCATTTCTATAAATCTATACCTTGCCACATGGCTCATGGCTTACCAGCATCTTCACATGCTATTTGTCATCGTGGCGGCTGGCAGTGTCTCTCTGACTCAGCCTTCTACTTCCCAGCTTTATTCTCCTCCTTGTCCTGCCTATACTTCCTGCCTGGCCACTGGCCAATCAGTGATTTATTTATTGACCAATCAGCAACACATTTGCCATACAGAACATCCCACAGCATTGAACCTTACAAAATTTAGTTTAAAATTGCCATTCTTGATGGTGGGCCTTCTACAAGATTCAATAGCTGCATAAATATTGACTCCACAGAATACATAGTAGATGAGGAATAATTCTAGTTTCCTCATGCATTAGCATACAATGCAGACCTGATGATGGATGTGGAATTATGTTTTTGCAGGGAAGGCTGACTGGAGGAGATCAGGAGACACGGGTCATGAGACAATTCGTTAAGAGCTTATGACCTTGAGGTTTCATTTCCCTAATGCTGAGTACACTCCTTTACTATGAAAAATCATTCCTTACAATGATTTCATTGGATTTTCTGTAAGAATTGGCTATAGATTTTTTAATGCAGTGCTGTACAGGAAATCACCCAAGAACACTAGACAATTAAGCCTTATCATTCTTTTACGGAGTGATGAGAAGAATCTGCCAAAAGCTGCCAACCCAGTTTGGTTGGAGCATGGAAGACAGAAGCAAGAGAGACTCTGCCTCAAAAACAAGGTGGGAGGAGAGAACTGACTCACAAAATTTATCCTCTAACCTACACACAAATGAATAAGAATAAATAAATTATAAAAAGAGTTCAAGCCAGGTGTCATGGAGCTCATGCCTATAATTCCCATACCTCAAAGGAAAAACAAAACAAAATTTAAGGTAAAATTCATCGATTTAATATTTGACATATGTGCATCAGACATGCAGCCCAAGCGGCTCCTCTGTGGGCATGCCCTGCCCTCTCTCTGCTGCCATGGGTGTGTGGAAGTAGAGAACAGGTGTTAAGTGGTCTTTGGAGTGGCCGTGGGTGAGGGCTGTGAGGTAAGCAGGTATACACTTTACCAAGAGAAGTACCATGCCCTTGGAGTGGCAGCACAGAGGGGCAGTGCCCAGCTGTGATGGAATGTGGTCCAGATCCCAGGGAAGACTCAGCAGAGTCAGCCCAGATGATTCCGGCATCCTTTGTGGAGTGAAGGTCACAGCCACACGTACACATCTGAATCCTGCCATTCACACTGTTCATGGAACCCAAACAATGCTCATTCATGCGGTCAGGGTTGTTGGCTATACACTTTCAGATCCTACTTTTGAAATGAAAGAAAAATACTAAAGTGAAGATAAAATTGTGCATGGTTGATACACTCTGGAAAAGTTATGTATAAATCAATTATATAATAAAAGTACCATGGGGAATCAGGTTTTTAAAGGTGAACATTTATAAATAATTCCATAAGGCAAATAACCATCACTATCTTACTTTTCAGGCGTATCAGAATTTTCATATACCATATTATCATAAGGGTTTATTAAAGCAAGTTGTATCACAGATAGAGATAAATAGAAATCATTTATACTTAGCTTCTTTTATCTAGAGCACGTAGGTCTTTTTTATAAATATTATGGTTTATGTTTTCCTAAAATAAATAATTTTCTAATTTTGTACTTCATATAAAAGGAATACAATTTCCTAACCTCATAATAAATCAATTAGGAATGCTTTTTAACAACTCTAAAGGTAAAATAAATTTACACAGTGAAGAGTTGGTATTTACTTATATTGAATATTATGCAAATAAACTCAGAAATGTCACTGAGCATTTCAGGGCTATTCTTCTCAATGACAGGGACGCATTCAACCTTAAGAAAAAGGAACAAATCACTTTATATGCTTACATGCTCAGTATGAGGAAAAGAGTGTGTATCCAAATCACAGTTTCCATAGAATGCTTTCATGAAGCTGGCATTCCAAAGTGAAATTAGATCCAGTAGCAAACACCTTTTGTGAACTCAATTCTCTTCCAAATCCAAAATTCTCTGACCTTGATTTATCTTGCTTAGGATTTAATAGTTAAGTACAATACTTTAAATGGATACTCTTATATGTATCATCTTATGTTGACTAACAAGTTGAAAGCTTTTGAAGGAGGAAAATATAAATAAATGTTCTCCAGTTCGTTGTTTTGCTTTGGAGGGTATTTTCTGATTTCTAAGTTGTGTACATTCATTTCCGTCTTTTGGGTGCCCAATGCAAGTATATTGAAATATGTACACATATAACATACATAATGGTTACTTCTAAAAATCTGCCCTTAAATGGACAGTTGACTTCTTGGGTGAGTTTTTAAAAATCTGAATCTTGGTGTACAGGTGGAAAGGGAGGGTCCAGTCTTCCCCATGTGAATTATTTCTTGCCATGCCTTCACAGTTCGATCCTGGGGTGGTGGTGTGGCTCCTTCCTCACTGCCCTAGGAAAGGAGATACTGCTGGAGTAAACTTGCTAATTCTGCAGGCAAACCTTCAAGGTCATGGATGCCAATAATCCTCCAAGCCTCCAAGAAGAATTCCAGAATGAAGTGAGACAGCGAGGTGATGGGTATCAGTCCTCATTTGGAGGTCAGGTTGGAGGTCAGGTGGTACACCCTTTAGTACCACTCTATTGCCTTTATAGCTAAGCATCTCGCCTTACTCAGAAAATGCAGGTTGTTAATTGAGACCTGTGCATAAAGAGCCACTGCCTCATGGGGAATGATTACTGTCCTCAACACAATGGGAAAAACCCAAGTTTAAAGTCTTCCAATTTCTATAGAGCTTTGCTCATCCTGAGACTCCTGTAAATATTTTCTGAGTGAATGAATGAATGCATCAACCTCACAGTGGAACTTTTCATTCAGGGCCTCTGGGGTATGTTTTAATACATATTAGATCGAACATGATACCCCTGCCATGAAGTGTCACCACTCACCCTTCAGATTGTGAAAGATGCCTGCCTGCGTGAGGTGGAATTTGACTCCACACACTCTGACACAAGAAGACGCTTTGGCCTTTTTTGGTTTCTAGATGAGTTTTCCTAATCTCAGCACTTCTTGATTCCTCTGCTGACAGACTAAGTAGAAAATTAAGATTTCTACTTATCTCTCCTCTAACACTTCACACACATCACTGGAGAGCCTTCCAATGTTTACTGTCTGAAGCTTTGCTAAGAGGATAAGTTAGTCACTCAGGCACATCAGTGCTGTGTTCACACTGTGAATCTAAGCAGTGCCACCCCTAAAGATAACTAGAGTCCCTGGCTAACTGTGGCAGAATACTTCCATGACCCTGAGGCCTCAGGGTACTACAGTTCCATGGATGCTCAAATCCCTTATATAAAAAGGTCTAGAATTGGCATAGCATGATCACACATCTTCAGGTGTGTCTTGTCATCTTGAGTGTAAATGTTGGTAAATAATTGTTGCACGGTATTCTTTAGGTAATGATGACAATGAGGAAATAGTGTACATATATTCACCACAGGACTCCCCCCATCCCCCGTAAAATTTCCATCCTTTATTGGTTGAATTTACTGGGGAGTAATGTAGATGTAATCGTCTTGTTAAATAAGAAACACAGAACCAAATGCAGAGTTAAAAGCCAAGAGGTCAGAGCAATAGCTAAGAGCTGAGATTAAAAACCTTACCCTTCAGCAAATCCTACCGGCGTGCACCACCACAACCGGCACTTTGTGGATTTTATCTTCCTATTGTATTGTATTAAAATCTAAGTCCTGAAGTACATCTTCATGTTTTTTTTTTCTAGAAAGTGGTCTCTAATAAAAGACTTTTTGGCAAAATGCAACAAAATTTTCATTGAAATAAATAAATTTTTCAGCCCTGAAATGGACAAAATATCAAAAAACAAAACAAACAACAAAAAAACCTTACCCTTCACTGCCGCTGCTGTCCTGCCTCTTCACAAGAGAACTACTTCCTGTATGTTTGTCTTCTCATTGGTTGTAAACCCAACCACATGACCTCCCTGTCACTGCCCATCTATACAGACCTCCAGATCTTCTATGGTTGGTATTGAGATTAAAGGCGTGTGTCTCCATGCTGGTAGTATCCTTGAAAGCACAGAGATCTGCCTGTCATGTGATCGGGACTAAGGGCATGTGCTACTACTGCCAGACTTCTGCTATGGCTTGCTATTAGCTCTGACCCCCAGGCAACTTTATTTATTAACAAACAAAATCACATTTCAGTACAAATGAAATATCACCATAGAGTAACCCAAAGAGGACAGACAATAATTTGACTTTGACTGTAATGGCAGTTAGAACATAACTCCTGTGAATTTAACTATGCTTCAGCAGGTCATTAAGTGAAATCTTGAAAATAACACTCAGGAAAATTGTGAGCCAGAGTGGATGTCGAGGTTTCCTAAAACAAAACAAAATAAACAAAAAGGTAAAAATTTCCCAACCTGGATGGGTATATTCTGTGTTAGTATGAGGACTTCAGTTACTGGGGAGAAGCCAGTAGTCATTTGTGGGTTTTTTTCCACAGCTATGCAAGTCTGACCTTTGGGATGTAACGTATAAACAATGTCATGTAGGAAGAAGGCTTGAGCTTGGCTTTCTTTATTAGACTAACATCGACCTCGCTGCCAAACTCGCCCACCCCGTGACTCATTAACTTTGCTTGCCGTTGGCTGTTTCTGAATTAGCAGTTACTGCAATGACCATTCATCATTAGCCGATGGAATTATGTTTACAATAAAGCAAAACCTGCCCTCTTGTGTTAGATTTGAAAATTGCACAACATTGCTTCAATGTTCTACAATTTTGGTCCTTTTCTGTTACTTGCTTAACCCTGGGAGTGGGTGTGTGTGAAATACTGGAAGACTCTATATGAATTCAGAAACTGGAATAGATGAAGTACACAGTTTTACAAAGGAAAAGGCTTCCTGAGCCGCTCTCAGAACTTCATTTTGTTTAAAGATTTATTATTTTGATGTGTATAGGTGTTTTGTCTGCACGTCTGCCTGTGAACCACATGCATTCCTAGTGCCTGCGAAGGCCAGAAGGCGGCTTCAGATACCCTGGGACGAGAGTTACAGATGGTTGAGAGTCACCGTGAGGGTGCTGGCAATCCAATTCAGGTCCTCTGGAAGTGGTCTTAACCAATGAGTCATTTCCCCAGACCAGAACTTCACTTTTCTAAAAATAACGTTTTCACTAATTTTTAAAGAATTTAATGTAATGTTTTATGGTCAGAATTTCATTTTCATCTCTTCTGGTGTTAAATATTTGCTAGTAAGCTATCAAAGTTTGCGGGGATATTTCAGGCTGCTGGAAAAAACTTTCATTCCTTGAAAATATGTACCAGACATAATGTAATTACTATTATTTATGTATGTATTCAATCTGGAAATTGAGAAAATGGTTTTTTTTTTTAAATTTTAAAGGTTTATTTATTTTTATTTTATATGCATGGGTCTTTTGCCTGCATGTATGCATGTGCACCATGTGTATGCAGTACCCATAGATTCCAGAAGAGGGTGATAGATCTCCTGGAACCAGAGTTATGAGCCTTCATTTGGGTGCTAGAGACTGAGACCTGGTTCTCTGAAAGATCAGCAAGTGTACTTAGCCACTGAGCTCCCTCTCCAACACTAGAAAATTAATTTTCTATTAAACACTGCCATCCATTACTTGGGATCCAGGCCTGAAATACCAGTTACTTGGAAGGGTGAGGTGGGAAGGATCACTGGGTCAAGCTTAGCTTGGGAAATTTAGAGAGACCCGGGGTCTTAGTTAGGGTTTCTGTTGCTTTGAAGAGGCACCATGACCAAGGCAACTGTGTTAAAGGAAAACATTTAATTGTGGTGATGGCTTACAGTTTCAGATGTTTAGTCCATCATCATCATGGCTGGGAATATGGCAGCCACTCCCTATGGGAGCCATTTTCTCTCAAACCACCACATTCCACTCCTTAGTCCCCAAAAGCTTGTAGCCATATCATAATGTAAAAGTGCATGTAGTCCAACTTCAAAAGTCCCCATAGTCTATCACAGTCTCAACAATATTTAAAAGTCC
This sequence comes from Peromyscus californicus insignis, assembly GCF_007827085.1. Taxonomy (NCBI): domain Eukaryota; kingdom Metazoa; phylum Chordata; class Mammalia; order Rodentia; family Cricetidae; genus Peromyscus; species Peromyscus californicus. The sequence continues at coordinate 7,146,421 of NW_026294413.1, forward strand.
AACATTCAAAGTCTCTTCTGAGATTCATGCAATCTCTTAACTATAATCCCCTATAAAATCAAAATTAAAAAGCAGATTACATATTCCCAACATTTAATTGCACAGGATACACATTACCACTCAAAAAATGTAGGGAAGGGAGCATAGTGAGGAAATACTGGACCAGAGCAAGATCAAAAACTGGGGGGCGGGGGGGGCAAACTCCAAACTTTGCATCTCCATGTCTGATGTCAAAATACTCTTCAGCTCTCCAGTTCCTTTCAGCTTTGTTGACTACAACACACTTCTTTCTCTTGGGCTGGTTCCTCTTGCTGTTAGCAGCTCTCCTCAGCAGGTATCCCATGGCTCTGGCATCTCTAACATCTTGGTTTCTCCAAGGCAATCTAGGTTTCAACTTCACAGCTTCATGCAATGGCCTCTCTAGGCCTCCATTCAGGGACACCCCTGAAACATGCCTGGCCTCAGCAGCTTTCCTTCTTTCCGGGTGGCAAATTCCATAGCCGCTTTCTCCTGTCTTTAACTTCAGAACCACATGGCCAAAGCTGCCAAGTTCTGCTGCTTGCTGGGGCTGGAACATGATCCCCTTGTTCAACTACATCTTCACCAACATTCTGTTGTCTTCAATTGTTAGACCAGGCTGGCCTCAAACTCAGAGATCTGCCAGCCTGTCTTCTGAGTGCTGGGATTAAAGTTGTGCCCCACCACACCTGGCTCTAAGCTGTTCTTTAATTCCTTTTCACAAGTTGGAAACTTAGCTGGGTGGGATCTTACCCTGAGGTCACAACTCCTTTACTCCATTTCTTAATCTGTTTATCTCCTTGAACACAGGATGTAGCTCTGTTACCCTTCCTGGTGCCTCTTTTCTTAATCTGTACATTTTGTATTTTTATTTGCCCAGCTTGCCCCTTTTCATTATAAATCTTCATTAAAGTTACCAGTAATAACCACACAACAGTCTATTCAAGGCTATTTTGAGATTTCCTCTGCCAACAGAATTAATCCAAAACTCTTCATTTTAGCCTCAAGTAGACTTTTTGAACCAGGGCAAAAAGCAGCCGCATTCTTCACAAAATATCACAAGACCAATCTCTAGGCCTCATACTAACATTCTTCTTCTCTGTAACCTCTTGATCCCCAAGCTCAAATCATTCTCAGTACCATTGTCTTCCATGTTCCTATTACTATGGCCCATTAAGCAGCACTTAAAGCATTCCACTGCTTTCTTAACCCAAAGTATTAAAGTCCAAATTCCACCAAACAAAAACATGGCTGGCCTGTCACAGCAATACCTCAGTTCCTAGTACCAACTTCTGTCTTAGGGTTTCTATTGCTGTGAAGAGATGTCATAGCAACTCTCATAAAGGAAAACATTTAATTGAAGTGAGGTCTCACAGTTCCAGATGTTTAGTCCATTATCTTCATGGCGGGGAGCATGGCGGCATGCAGGCAGACATGGTGCTGGAGAAGGAGCTGCTACATGTTGATATGCAGGCAATAGGAAATAGACTGAGTGTCACACTGGGTGAAACTTGAGCAAAAGAGATCTCAAAGCCTGCCCCCACAGTGACACACTTCCTCCAATAAGGCCACACCTATTTCAACAAGGCCAGACCTCCTAATAGTGCCACTCCCTTTGGGGGCCATTGTCTCTCAAACCACCACACACTGTCTCACAATGAAAATAAGAAGTGGGCTGGGAATGTACGGCCCCGTGTGTCAAAGGGTTTGCCCGGCTTGTGCTCTGGCACCCTGAGATCAATCCCCTGCATCTCCAAGAGAACAAACAGAAACTATTGTCAAGGGAAAAAAATGGAACTGTTTTACAGTAGACAGTGAATAAATGAATCAACACTAGGCATAAGTATTTGAACTAAGCATTCAAGTACAACAGTAGAAAGTGTCCTTCAGTGGAAGGCTCACTTTTCGTACCTGGCCTATATGACATGATGGTTGGGAGACAAACTGTTCATTAGGTGCCTGCGGTGGCTTCACGTCACATGGCTGAGAAGAGGACTCATGTGACACAGAGAACAAGCTTCATCTAGTTTGTCTAAAGTTTGTCCTTTTGGAATAACATTGTCTGCACAAAACCACAACTTTCATCTCTAAGGGGATAAGAGGTAGTTTATTCTAGAAGCAGAGGCAGGAAACACAGATTCACACTTTTCCAAGCTCCATGTTCCAATGTGGTCACAGCTCCATCAAGTTTTTACAGTGACAGAACACAGAAAATCAGAAACCAAGGCAAACACATCATGCGGACGTCAGGTTAGATACATCATAGGGACCTGGGTATCTCAGCCATGGGCCTCAGAAGCTGACTGGAGGTGTTCTTAGTCTGTTGGTTGGTGGTGTTCTTAGTATTTTGGTTCGTAGAAACAAGGGGTCTGTTTGCACACCCGACCTTTACCTAGGGTCACAAAGTTGTTAGGTCACTCACAGAGGAGGGCAGTAAGAGGCTGTTAAGGAGGGTAAAGATGGCCCTGGTTGACTTGTCTCTGGACTTTAAATAGTCCAACCTCTCAACATCTTTCAATGTCTAAGGGGTCAATCAGTTTTTATTGTCACAACTTCTTTCTAGGAGAGCCCACTTATTTGTTTATTCTGGGAAATCCTGTATAAGTCAAAACATTTGGGACTTACATTTTAAATACTTTTAATTCTACTAGAAGATGCAGTCTTCCTTCAAGGAGACCTATTAATTGCTTCCTTAATTCATAGACATGGAATTATCTGGAACATTTTATGAAGACTTCACTTCTAAGGCAACAATTTACTATTGGCATTTCTAACTAAATTTCTAGTATTTATGAAATTAGTTTATTTTAATTATCACTAGCTGCCACCTCCTTTCCTTCCTCCTCTCCTCCTCTCTACTTTCTCCGTTTCTATTCTCTCTCTCTCTCTCCCTCCCTCCCCTTCTATTCACTCCTTTTTATTTGAAACACTGTCTGGCTATGTAGCTCAGGCTAGCCTTGAAGGTGTGATATGATCCTCTTGCCTCAGCCTTCTAAGTTCTGGAATTACAGGTGTGTGCCCCCACATCCTGCTTTTCTTTGGATTATCTTCACACCAATGAAAAATGCCCCACTAAAATAATCCATGTGTTTGTGTTGGTGATATTACCAGAGTCATAAGTGAGGGCAGAGGCTGTCTGAGCAGGCCAGGCTCAGCCATCTGCCCTCAATAAGCCAATGAATAAAAAAAGTAATCGTGAAAGATTGAAAAAGAGAATTTTTTCCATGTGGCCAGATCCAGAAGAGGAACGAGGAGGTCCACTCCCCCCCCCACAAGTCCATCTTCAGGGTACTCTGCGACAAGTGATCTGGCGGGCTGTCAGAACCCTGCAGTGTCTCGTCCTAGGGGACAACCTTGGGCTCCAGCCTTTCCCTCCTCTCCGTATGATGCTCCTGGGGAAATTCTAATTTCTTGGGAACTCTTGTTTCAGAGGCACAAGGGAGGGACACAAGTGTCTGTTTAGAATGTCTCCATTCTTGTCAGCACAGTGTGTTTTCGGAGCTATTTATAGAAGCAAATGGCCAGCACTGAAAACAGCAATGGGATGGCCTTGTCACCTGTGCCCTTAGCGACTGTGATGGTCCCACCCCTCGTCTTCCTCACCAACCCTTGGCCTTTCTGCTGGTTCAAAATCTTGTGTCTGAGCTGCCTGTTTCCTGTGACTTTCAGTCGTCTCACAGTCTGAGGCCTGGAACTTTTTATGGCTCCATATCATTTTCTTTCTTTCTGCACACTTCCCTCTTCAGTGGCGCCTTCTTAGTGAGATACAGGCTTCTTTGTGCTCTTAGTACTTTCACTTGAGGTCTTCCCAACCCTTTGATCCCCTGCCGACTACGATGTCTGCTGTCAGCTACACTGAGAGCAGATCTGGTGCGGTTGGGTGCCACTCCGTCTGCTGGGCTCCTGACAGCATTACCGGGCCTCTTCTACAACCAAAGGGCTCTTACAACCCAGGAACATGCAAATTTGTTCCTTTTCTGAGCAGCTGTCACGGCTGGCATTTCCCAGCTTAGCTGCACAAAAGCAGGCGTGATAAAAGTCATTCTTCCGCACTGCATGTAAAGCCATTGTTTTCAACGCGGTCTCTCAGAACACCTGAGCACCGAACTCACCTTACAGCTAGATGGCTGCCTTGGACTTCGGCTTTCCCTCTGCTGGGGCGATAATGTGACTGAGCGTCCTCATCGCAAAACAGTCTGCTCGATCCTGTTGTCACCCTCGGAAAGTAAACATCTGGTGTTCTCCGGTGTTGCTGAGGCTGTTGAGTATGTCCCACCTGTGTGTAGTCTTAGGCGAACAGTCTCCTCCGGGAGCCTTAGCCACACTGTTTCTGTCTCTCAGAAAATGCCCCTCCTCAACACCTACTTATTCCCTTTCTCACAACACTCAAACTGAATGCCACTAGAACATAACCAGTTAAGGAGGTTAATCCTGTCCAATCCATCTGAACTACCAATAAGTGATTTGATCTTAATTAATTTTCCATATGATTTCTCTAGAAGTCCAACGTAGCTAGAAGTTTCTGCAGTCCTACCTGGGCCCTGCAGTCCTGTGGCCAGCTTAAGATAATCGCACAGAGGCTTAATATTAATTAAAACTGCTCGGCCATTAGCTCAGGCTTCCTACTGACTAGCTCTTACACTTAAACTCAGCCCATTTCTGTTAATCTATATGTCACCATGTGTTCCGTGACTTTACCTGTGTGCCATTACATGCTGCTCCCTGGACGGCTGGACTGGCATCTACTGACTCAGCCTTCCTCTCCCAGAATTCTCCTTCTCTGCTTATCCCACCTGTACTTCCTGCCTGGCTACTGACCAATCAGCATTTTATTCATCAACCAATCAGAGCAACACACATTCACAGCATACAGAGCAACATCACCCATCAGTCCAAGATAAGGGTTCTGGGCTCCCAGGAAGAGGTCATGTGCCCTGAATCATGTGTCACAGTAGTGTCCAGAAGTAAGTGCATTCCTTGCTGACTGCTGACAGTGGGCAGGTGTCTGTCATGATCATTGACTCTGCACTGTTTCAGTGTTTCAGGAAGCTCTCTAGATCTGTCATTAAGGGGGCACGTTGTTCCAGAAGAATGGAGATCCTGATTACTTCACCTGCGGGGGAAGTGAAATATGTTGAGATTTTCCTTTTTGTTTTTTTTAAAGGACTTTTGTGGTAAAATAATGATAATGTAAAATTTGACGTTTGAACCATTATAAGCACACAATTTAATGGCACTAACTACACTTACACTGTTGCACAACTATCACCACCTTCTGGTTCTAAAACATTCTCATCATGCCTAACAGGAACTCTGCATTCTTTCAGTTCTGGGGCTAGTACTCAGTGCTCCAGAGCATGCTACATAAGTGCTCGGCTACCCATATATGTTCTCATCGTTCCTAACATGAACTCTGTTTTCTTTCATTTCTGGAGTGGTACCCAGTACCCTAGGGTATGCTGCAAAAGTGCCCTGCTGTTATGTATGTCTCAGCCTCCAAACAGGAGCACTGTACCTTGCTGTACACTAACTGTGCTCCTGCTCCTTCCGCAGCAGGCAACCTCTGAAAAGGCTTTGGGAAGCCCCTCCCACTTCTGCTTTGAGACCCAGAGCTCTCAGATTGCATAAGAATCTACTTATCTCAAAAGAACCTGCTTACCTCAAACCAGATATTCTGTTCTGTGTCCTTGGCCACAGCATTCCAGCTGTGAAATCTGAAACAGAAAGCTGAGGTGGAAAGGGGTCTTCCCTGAGGCTTCTGGAAAGATCACGCAAAGCCTCCATCTCGCTCTGAGTGGTAGGGGTGTAAAGATGGTCAGAGAGCCATTTTTTTTTCTGCCTCAGAGAGAATTGAAGCAACCAGGGAGAAGGGATAGTGGTTAGCTACTCTTGTCTTCAATTTCCTTTTTCTTTTCTTTCTGAAATTCATGCCAGTGTGAGTAGAGCTGTTTCTACCGTATAAGAATTCTAAATATTCTTATTGAAGGATAGAGGAAACAAAGGCTTTGTCCTGTTTGCTTATTTATTTCCAGACACTAATCCCTGCCTTCAACTAAATAAAACAGAAAAAACCTTTGTGTTTTGTTTTAAGATAAGAGAAATAAGCAATATGTAAACACAATGTGAAGAATTTTTCTGAAGAGAGGCACAAGAGTGTGTTCATCCTGTGGCCTCTGGAGGCAGGCAGAGTACAAGAATTAGAACTCTAGCTCAGCCACTTACTGTGTTATATTTTTAAAATCTTCATTCCTAACTACTGTGGGTTTTAATTTCTTTGCCTGCAAAAAGATGTTAGTAGAATACTGCTCATGTATTAGAGGAGCTGTAGACAATGACAAAACAACACATACATGTATATGTGTGTATACATGTGTCTATACATATACATACATATAGACGGACAGACAGACAGATTTTTTTTTCTCCCCTCTCACTCTTGAGTGGCTGAAAAGTCAAGACCAGGGAGCAGCACAGTCCCTTTCTCCTGTTTTTGTTTGAACCTACCCCCACTCCTTCCCACTATGTGTGGGCAAACCCTTGCTGTCTGCCTGTACGAATATTTCCTCTGCTAAGGGCATCAGTCAGTTTAGATTTAGTTCAGCAAATGGCCTCATTTTTACCAAATCACATATTTTAAAAGCCCTGTCTCCAGATGTTTTACATTCTGGCATACTTCAACACATGAATTTCTGTGTCTAAAATCCAGCTGATAACACCCTGAAACTGAGAAGGTACACAATAAATGCTGGTTTTATTTGTCAAATCTCTCTGGGGTTCCCGATGTGTAAAACTAATTTTGAAGTTTAAATTTACTAATTAAGACGGGAAATACTGGCTCTCAGATCGTATTGTATATGAAAAGAGATCAAGAAGCAAAGCCGGGGCTACAGAGACGGTTCCACAATTGAGTGTCTGTTTTTGCAGAGGAGTGGAGTGGGGTTCAGTTCCTGGCACCCCACATCAGGTGGCCCACAACCACCTGTAACTCCACAAAAGACTTTCTTCTGGTCTTCCTGGCAGAAGGCTTACATACATACACATAAACAAAACTTAAACAAGGTGGTCCTGAAAGTCTTTCCATTCACCCAGGAAGGATCTGTGTGATTTATTGGTGCTCAGTGCCCACTGTGCTCTGATGGTTTCAGGTGGTGCCAGATCTCACCACCGGTGTGGAAGAAGGCGCAGGGGTGGAGGAGGCACCTCGGGGAAGCTCAGTCCCGAAGGGCCCTCGCCTTTGGCTTACTGGACAGCGATGAGGAGGGCAGACAATGTTCAGTGGGACTGAACTTCAGCTAGCTGAGGTCTGCTTTATTACTAATTTCATTTACTTTTCCAGTACAACCAGAGAACCCCAGTTGCCAGTTCCCTCTCTCAGATACGGAACTCTGACGTTGGGCTCAGGGAGGGCGTAAGGGGATTACCTTTGGGTAATCAGAGCCTGGCTTTTCTTGGTTTGCCTTTCTTTTGCTCTGGACTGAGAGAGAAGCAGAAAGCGACTGAGTCAAGAGGGAGAGGGTGTGACAGGAAGATTCTCCATTCTGCTTAGCCACAGGCCCAAATGAGACTTCTATGTATAATTTGAACCTTCTGAGGTCATTTATTTGTCTTTGTGTTTGTGTGCGCGCATGTGTGTGTGTGTGTGTGTGTGTGTGTGTGTGTGTGTGTGTTTCTGCTGCCTTTTACACATTTTCACATTTTATTGTTGTGGCAGGACATATTCTAGAAATTACGAATTGAGACTTTGGCGTGTGAGAGAGATAAGAGCTTGAGCACTTGAGCACCAGTGCACATGTGTGCACACACACAGATGTGTGGAGGGACGGCAGTCTTGGGTATCACGCCACAGGATATCATCCATCTTATTTTTGGAGATGGGGTCTCTCCCTGTGTTAGAACTTGCAGATTAGGCTGGGAATATCTGGCCCAAGGGATTGTGGGGTGGTACTGCTTCCAGGGAGATGTAAAAAATGTCTACGCACCCCAGATAGGGAACCAACAGCAGACCAAAGCAAGGATGCCACTGGAATCTGACTTGCTGGACTTTTATTGGGGATACTTATAGAAATATAGGTGAGGAGTTACCTACCGGAGCAGAATGAGTCAAAGACAGCAGTGTGACCAAAAGCCTACCCCATCATGGGTGACAGTTTGTGGAAGCTAGAACTCTGGAGTGCTCTGTGCACCACGTAGGCAGCTCAACAGGTCGGAGACGGTTTTTTTCAGAAAGCTTAGGTGGTCTGAGCCTCCTAGAGGCACCTCAGCTGGTTTCTGCCTTGTCTAGAAGCCTTGGCCGGCCTGAGTCTCTTCTAGGAAGCCAGGCTCGTCTGGAAGTTTCTATCAGCAGTTCTTACTGCTTAGGTCCTCCTGGAGAAGGAGATGCATCCTAAAGTCTTCAGTTTCAGGGACTTCTGAAGTCAGTGTATGTTCGACTCCCTGAGCTTAAGAGCTTAAGGAGCTTCCCTGCAGGGAGAAATGTTTCACCTCTCCTTAGAATAGTCTGTTGTTTCTCCTTCCTTTCTTTTCTACATGCCCACCACAGTTTCCTCTGCCTCCCTCCTCTCCCCCAACGTCCCCCTGCTCCACCCCCTACCCCCACATTCACTCTTCCTCTGTTTCTCTCCAGAAAAGGGCAGGCCTCCCAAGGATATCAACCAAACAAGGCATATCAAGTCACAGTAAGACTAGGCACTTCCCCATGTATTAAGGATGGACAAGGCAACCCTGTAGGAGGAAAAGGCTCCAAACAGCAGGCAAAGAGTCAGAGACAGCCTGCGTTCCCACTGTTAGGAGTCCCACAAGAAGACCAAGCTACACACCTGTAACACATATGCAGAGGGCCTAGGTCAGTTCCATGCAGGCTCTCTGGTTCTTAGTTAAGTCTCTGTGAGACCAGGTTAGTTGATTCTGTGGGTTTTCTCGTGATATCCTTGAGTTCTCTGGCTCCTATAATCCTTCCTCCCCCTCTTCCACAGGATTTTCCGAGCTGCCCCTAATGTTTGGCTGTGGGTCTGCATCTGTTTCCTTCAATTGCTGGATGAAGCCTCACTGAGGACAACTGGGCTAGGCACTAATCTGTAAGTAGAGCAGAATATCATCCCATCTTAATGAACTCCTCCACCCCTCTGCCCCTGGATTTTCTCTAGGAGGAAACTGTTACACACCAGGGACCCACTGTCTCCACCTCCTACTGGGATTACAAGCATAGATCATCATCCTGCATGACTGACTTCCTAAAAAAAAATGAGTTCTGGTGACCAAACTCAGGTCCTCTGCTTATACAGTTACCTCTTTATTTACTGAGCCACAGTATTGACACTCATATGCTGTCTTACAAGTTGTACCCTTGAACCTTTGGAATAGGTCCCATTTCCTGTGTCCATCACCTGCCAATAACCCATCAGATTAGGAAACCATCAACTGGGTCAATCTATTGATGAGGTAAGAGCCCTCATGATGCAGTCACTTACCCAAATATCATTTCTGAGCATTGTTGCTTTGGGGACCAAGTCTTTGACAAAGGGGCTTTGGTAAACATTTCAGATCCAAACCATAACATCCCTTGATATTTAAGAGAGAAAGTAATATGTAATGAACAAAGGCAAATAAGGAGACAAAAAGAAAGATAAGTAGTACTAATAAGCTTCACACTTAGTACATTTAGGACAAATACAGAGGTCAAGTAGGGGTAGATTCAGCATCCGAAACAGAAGTAGAATAATTGTTGTGATGGTTTGAATGTCATTGGCCCCCATAATCTCATAGGGAGTGGCACTATTAGGAGGTGTGGCTTTGCTGGAGTGGGTATGGCCTTGTTGGAGGAAGATGTCACTGTGGGGGTTGGCTTTGAGGTTTTTTATGTTCGGGATACTGCCCAGTGTTCTAGTCGACTTCCTGTTACCTGCAAGATGTTCGACTCCCAGTTACTACTCCAGCGCCACATCTGCCTACAGGCCATCGTGCTCCCTGTCATGATGAAAATGAACTAAACCTCTGAAACTGTAAGCAAGCCACCCCAATTAAATGTTTTCCTTATAAGAGTTGCCATGGTCATGGTGTTTTTTAATAGCCATAGAAATCCTAAGACAATTGTAAAAGAAAACAATAGAAAGCACATTATGTAATCCTGAAAATATGTCATCAGAAATTATGCCAAAATGATGAGGTGGCATTAAGAGTTTTAGTTTTCTGAAGCTCTGGGAAATACCTACCTATTATGTTTTTATCTCCAATTTATTTGAATAGTTACTATCATTGGAATTATAGACAACCATTCTTGTGTATCTGGCATTTTACTAAGACTAATTATTATTATTATTGTTGTTGTTGTTTTGTGTGTTGTATTTATATGTGTAGACACATGAGTATGCAGATGTGCTAGCCCATACACATGTGAAAACCATAGGTTGATAATGGTGTCATTTTCTATCACTCTCCACTGTAGTTTTTGAGACAGCTCTCATTGAACCTGGAGCTCATCTTTTGGCTAGACTAGTGAGCCAGCAAGTCTCAGGGTCTGCCTGTCTCCATCCTCCTTGTACACTGAGGCCCACCCTGTATGTGGGTACCGGGGATCTGAACTGCCTACCTAGCAAGCAGTGTAACTGTTGAGCTATCTCCCTAGCCCTTGAATGAGGCTAATTTTAACCTGTAATCCCAGTCTGAATTTTCTGCTACAATTTATCATGCTACAAAAGATCAGACATTATTCACATACCAGACAAAAGTTTAGAAAGCTAAGGCATGTGTGAGCTGGTCCCATCATCAGTCATTACTAATACCAACCCAACACTTGGAAGCCATACTCCTGACCTCAATTAAAAAGCCTATTTCCATGAGATCTAAATGTAACATCTCCCTTTTTCCAGTTAATTAATATATGACCCATTTGCTATATTAGTAAGAAACCTAGAACTTCTTTCTTAGCCTTCTCCTTGAATCAGCCAAAACCACCTGGGGTTTATGTGCTCTTCAGTGTGACTTCCACATCCAGAGTAAAACCACTGGCAATTCATTAGTCTGCTCTTGCTGTGACTTCCCATTATGCAAAGGTGCTGATATTGAGAGATGATTATAGTTCAATAGGCTGCACGGATTCACTCTGTTCCAGAAAGATCCATGCATAGTTGTCTACCTCTGCATTTTGAGATGGCAGATGATGAGCAATGATGTACCCTGTATGAAGATGGAGTCTTACACATTTCCAGCGCTCAGAACAATGCCTGGAATAGACAAGGTACTTAGTAAATACTAAATAAAACATCAATCTCAGCTTTGACTACAGGCCTTATATTGACTGGCAGGTCAGTGTTACAGTTAGGAGTATTCACAGCTGATGACTTCTCACTCCAGCAGCCCGTATCACACCCTTGGGCACTGTGCAGGCCAGAGGTGGAGAGGCAGCTTCTCAGTTAATTCCAGCTTGGTTCCTTTATGTCCTGTGACCAAATGTGTGGTGTTTTCAGGAACAGAGTCTGACCATCAAGTTCTGGTGGGTAATCAAGATAAAAAGAAATGCTTTCTGGATCCCACACATACAATAAGGATTTCATGAGGCTGCAGTCAAGGTCTCAGTGAGAGGTGGGATCTCATCTGAGTCAGTGCGGGGAGTTCACATGGTTATTGGCAGCACTCGGCTTCTTTGCCCTCTCTGTTCCAGGGCTGCAGTTTCCTGCCTGTGGCTCTCTGCTCCTAGCCCTCAGTTCCTCACTACCTGGCCTTTAACAACACAACAATTAGGTAATTTCAAACCAGCAATGAGAACTTGAGTGTCAGGCACGGCTATCTTGTGTAACCTAATTTCATGTATGTAGTGACACAGCGCCTTTTTACTTTCACAGATTTCAGTTGGTTGGAAACAAATTATGGATTCCACCTCCACTTGAGTGGAGAAGGGCATGGCAGTAGAGGCCAGACCAGAGGGACCACGTGAGCGTCTGCTCCCCACCACCCACATTTATCAGCTGCAGCCCACTGTAAACAAAAGATGCACACACAGTTTTGGAGTATATGGTGGTTTGAATGAGAAATATGGCCCATGCTGCTGTGGGATGGTCTGTATGTCAAGTGTGTTGCTGATTGGTCAATGAATAAATCACTGATTTGCCAGTGGCCAGGCAGGAAGTATAGGCGGGATAAGGAGGAGAATAAAGCTGGGAAGTGGAAGGCTGAGTCAGAGACACTGCCAGCCGCCACGATGACAAACAGCATGTGAAGATGCCGGTAAGCCACGAGCCACGTGGCAAGGTATAGATTAATGGAAATGGATTAATTTAAGCTGTAAGAACAGTTAGCAAGAAGCCTGCCACGGCCATACAGTTTGTAACCAATATAAGCCTCTGTGTTTATTTGGTTGGGTCTGAGCAGCTGTGGGACTGGCAGGTGAGAGAGATTTGCCCTGACCGTGGGCCAGGCAGGAAAACTTTAGCTACACCATGCACTCATATATTGGAACACTTGGTCCCCAACTGGTGGTGCCATCTGGGAAGGACAGGGGACCGTTAGGTGGCAGAGCCTCGCTGGAGGACTGGTAAGTGGGAGTAGGATTGAGAGTCTCACCTCAGTTTTTATTTTTTCTTTCTCTCAGCTTATTCAGTGTGAACGAAGATGTGAGCTGCCAGTCTCCTGCCCCTGTCACCATGCTTTCCAGGACTGTCCCCTGACTATTGCCAAGCTTCCCTGTCCTGGTGTGCTCTGTCACGCTGCAACCATAAGCCAAATAAACCCTTTCTTCCTTACGTGGTGTTTTGTTTTTGTAATAATCAAGTCTGCAAGGCCAGCAATCAATTAATAACCGTTTCTGGCCCCTGGCTGCTGCCTCTCCCTTTTATCTACCTTCAGAGTCTTCTGCTGATGGTTCAGTCCCCCCGGGCTGCTCTCCCCTGAGGATCTGGATTCAGAGTTACTGGCAATTTCTTCCTCTCATTTTTCTGAAGTTTCAACTCTCAGCCTCACCTGCAGGGTTCAAATAGCAGCACCTCCCAGCCCCCCCTCATTCCCAAGGCTACCCCCGCTGCTGCTTCCAGCACGGGCTCTTCTTTTTCGTGTTCTGTTTGCCCCCATCTCATGCTTCTAGCTTTGAACATCTTCCCACCTTATACACTGGAGATTTTCTTTTTTCTTCTAGTCATTCCCTGTGGGCACCATTGGTTTTGAAAATCCTGCTGAAGCGCATCTCTTTGTAAAGGTGCGTATTTCATAGAGCTGAGCTTCCCTGCGTGACTCTGCGCTCAGATTCAGACCTTAGCTTGTAATAGATAAGTGTGTGCATGTATATGCGCTCATGTACTGGTGATGTTGGAGACCGAACCTAGGGCCTCACGCATGAGGCAAGTTCTCTACCCCTCATCTATACCTCATCTATACTCTCAGTGTGCTTTTCAGTGATTTCTACAATTTGTTCAGTTAAATCCAAGTTAAGGTCTAGAGTTTCTTTTTTGATAACTGGCAAATACCAAGGCTGAATGATGCCATGCCTCTGCTATTTCAAGGACTCATTATTATCTAGGAAGAGGACAGTTATTTTGAAAACTTGTTTAGATTAGTGAGTGTTTTCTGTAAGTAATCCTAGAAGCCACATATGAACTTCAGGTGGAAAGCTCAGCTGAGGCTGGGTGTCAGGGTCATTTTCACAGACGTGTGACCTATGTGCTCATGCTTCGGTTCACGTAGGGTTAATGTCCCCCAGAAGCCCTTGGGTTATAGACACAATTGGAAGTTGGAAGGCAGGGCTTGGTGGAAGGTCTGTAGGTGACTTTGCACATGCCCCCCAGGGAGACAGTGGGACTACAGTTGCACACTCTCCCATGGTACTCTGGTTCAAGCTGTAAGCACTTACGTAACATGTATGTGCAAGCTGCTTCTCTCTGCCACCTCCACCAGAGGCCTGATTTTTAGAGCTGAACCTCTGATGAGCTAAATGAGCCTTTTCCTTTATATGTTAACAACCTCAAGTGTTTTTCTCCAATAACATGAAATCTCCAAGTGTCCCATGCTCAGGAGGGACTTGTGTTACTGCTCTGTCATCACCATCCCAAAATTCTTGGTAATTCTTTCTTTGAGCTTGTATTTTAATATAAAGTCTGGTGGGACACTATAATTCATGAGCAGAGGATAGCTACAGAACGTGCGTGTCTGTTGTTCCTTGTGTGGCATTAGCAGTGTCCCATGTATGCAAAATTACAGTGGGCATGCTGATGTGTGGGAGTTCTGTGAGACTGGGAGCACCAGTGAGCGTATCCCTCCCATGATGAGAAGGCAGAGCAGCCAGCGCCCCCAGGGCCATGCTTCCATTTGATTGAGAAGTTGCCTGCAACTCGGGAAGACAACAGCAATGTTATAAACACAACAAATCGCCAGGCAAGCTACTGTATCTCCTCTTACTCACATCACTTCCCCGTTAGTCAATAACTTCCTCTCAAAATGATGACACAGCAGGAAAGAGCAAAGGAGAAACCTGTGGCTCCTCTCCCTTTCAGTTCGTCCTTTCTCACGCCAAGCTGAAGGTAGGGATGAAATAAAAACCGCCTTGCCTGTCCTGTGCAGTGTTTCATGGTTCTGGTAAGAACGGGGTACATGTACGTGGACAAGCAGTGGAATCCAGATCGTGCAATTTCAACAATCCTCTCATAAATTAAATGCAGCTGTATTTTCATGTAATGCTGACAGTACCCAACAGACACACGATAATTAAATTCATCCTAATGTTTTATTTGCTCATATACTTTCTTAAACAGCACATTAAAAATCAATTATGATGAGAGAGTACAGAAAAAGGTGAAAAGTTTATCATAACTACATAAATACATATATATTGTACACAGCTCCCTTCCAGGAGCTCTGTAACACCTCTGTCTGAAGAATATTTTCTTTGTAGGACACACTACAGATTCCTTTGAGTTTAGGGACAATGGACAGTTACTCAGAAATATGCTGTGAGTAGTTTGCTGGCTTGTCAAACAGCAATATCACTGACAAAAAGTATGAATAGTTGAGCAAAAGGTTACAAAGTGGACAGTAGAAAGACGCTTGTTGAGTGGGAGAGATGAGATGGAAAAGTTGAGAGCTGCCGTTTAAAACTCAGCTAGGACAAGACGGTCAGGAGAGTAGGATCTTTGATGCTCACACTCGTGCGAGCCTGTGCGTGTTGGAAGGTATGGCATCTTCCAAATCCATTCCAATGAACAGTTGAATTTTCATGCATGGAATCTATGAATGCCTAGTATGAAGTACAAACAAACAAACAAACAAGCAAACAATCCCCACCTCATTTTAGTACTTAATGTATTGTTTCAGACTAACGAAGTTTGGTCTGAAAATGAACAACATTATGTGAATGTATGGATGGCACAAGACACACTTACTCCATAGAATCCTCTTTGGAGTAGAAGGAGGAAAATCCTCTTTTTTCTGTTTAGTTTAGTCACTGAGGCTTGCAAATTAAACTGACGAAAGACAAGTTTCAAAGGGTGAAGAAGAGAGTGCAATTACACACACCAAGTGCTCTCTCCAGGGAGAGCTTGCACACTCTCCTAGAGAGTAGTGAGGGTGGATCTGTGAGTGAGGGAGAGCTTGCACACTCTCCTAGAGAGTGGTGAGGGTGGATCTGTGAGTGAGGGAGAGCTTGCACACTCTCCTAGAGAGTGGTGAGGGTGGATCTGTGAGTGAGGGAGAGCTTGCACTTTTCTGTAAATTGTGAGAAGGCGATTGGGATGCAAGATAACGAAAGCTTGTTGTCTGTAAGGTTGTACAGATAAGAGTGTTGTTTCTCAGAAGGCAGAGCAGACAACTTTACAGACAGAAACGATGTCACATTTATAATGGAAAAACGGATGACAGAATTTCATTAGAAACAGGGAGGCAGGAGAAGTTTACATCTGAAGTTTCTTGGTTAGCTCAGTCTTCAGGTGTGGTTTGGGTTGGTGTATTCTGATCTTCTGCAGGTGAAGCTGACATTGAACAGAGGAGCAGAGGTTAGCGTTGTCAGTGTGGGCAAGCATGAAGCCATCTGCATGATCAGTCGATCAAGATTGTTATCACATCCTATAAGATGATGACAGCTAAGACACAAATACAGCTTTCACAGAACTGGGGAGGATACAGCAGTGCAAAAGAGAGTTCTAGAATTCATTCTTAATGTGGACTCCAAATATGAATAAACACACAGGGAAAACTGGGTCCAGGTTGTGACTAGTTGGTATGGTTTAGCTGAGAAGCTTATCTGGTTTCCAGCTCTCGTCCTTGCTGAGGTCTAAACCAGAAATTAGATTAAGGGACTGGAGGTGTGAACCCAGGATTTCAGGCATCAGAGTTCCTTATGCCCTTTCATATTTACATTATTTTGTTGACTCCTCCTCCTTGCTGTCCTCCATCCCTCTGCCCCATCTTGTACTCTTCCATTCCCAGTATTCCTCTTTCCACTTTCAGATCGTGTGTACCCACTTCCTCCCCGCACCACGGTCCCCTTTCTAGTTTCATGCCCTCTCCTCACATCCACTCCAACAGAACAACACACACATGAGTTAGAGGCTATGCTCTTCTTAGAGATCACTTGATAAGCCGACTAGCTCCATCCAAAGGGACATCAAATGTCTTAGGGGTGCCTAATTTATCTTCATTTTTCTGGCTTTGCCATAGTGGTGATGTCAAGTCCTCCTTCAATACCTCTTACTTCTTAATTAAGAAATGCCCAAGCTTTTCCTTCCTGTTAGTTTTGAGCAGATTAGGAGGCAAAAGACATTTAATAGATGCTAAGGATTTTTTCCCAATGATTTAAAGATTAGGAGAATGCCTCTTTTAGAGATTCTGGGTGTTTCCTGGCAGCCTCAGCAGGAGTCGAAAAGAATTTAATAACTGATAACTTAGTGAAAGCCAAGAAGCTTTGAAAGTGAACCCTGTTGCAGATTAAAATGTATTCTTATCCCTTATGGCTGCATCAGGCACTGCAGGCCAGCAGGACTGAAACATTCTTGTCTCACACTTGTTAATACAAAGTACCTGTTCATTAAGACATCTGAACCAGCAGGAAGACAGAAATGACCTGCTCCCCTCAAAAAGCCAGACATTGTGTTGTCAACTTTGTAGGTGAAAGGAGGGGGTAAATACAATCCAAGTTTGGGGATAGGATAACTACTGTCACCATCTGGTAGAGTGTTCTTTGTGTAAACTCACACCTTCCCTGTGTTTTAAGTGCTAACAGGGTATCTTGCTCAGCAACCTAATAAAGGATTACTTTTAAAATGCTACCTTGAAAACGTTTTAAGACTGCCTTTGTCTAATCACACAACATCACATCTGGTGAGACTACCATCCTTGTAAAGCAAAATCTTTTAATAGTATTTATTAAGTACCTTTGGAAGATGCATAACCACTGATGTGAGCTGGTGCTAATAGAGAGTCATTAGGCAGCTGTCTTCAGTATTTGTGGGAAAGGCCCGTTTGGCAAGAAACACGTAATTGATTAAAGTGAATACAAAGCACAACAGCCCCGTCTCTCTCCAGCCTCTCTGGATGAGAACAGTGTTTACACATCTAACCACTTGGTGAACTGAACACCGGCTCTAGGGATATCATGAGCTGGATAAGCATGTCAACATAGCAGCCCAAAGAGCCCTATGGGGAGCAACGGCATTTACCTTAATGACCTTGGCTTAGGAGATTGCCACACTGGGATAATGAAGTGTCAGGGGGAAGTGGAAAGAAAGCATCCTTGTAGCCCTGGAGGGTGTGGGGTATGACAGGCACCTTCTTGTCCTTGTCACCAAACATCAGAATGCTCTTTTCCCCCTTTGTTCCTTGCCAGTCCTTCCCAGTCCAACAGCCCCACAGTGCTGGGCAAGAATAGCCTAGTGGTGAGGAGACTTCAGAAGCAGGGAAGGTGTCGCCACTGACACTCTGACCACGGAGTAGTCCATTGGGCACTACATAGGGAACATGTGATGAGAAGGTTACAATTCAGCCAAGAGGTTGGGTGAGCTCATTCACAGCCAACACAAAGCCACTGTGGTATTTCTAGGCATTATCAAGACCTTGACATGGGATGGAGCCTTGCTAGTCAGTGGTGTACCCTATGTGTTCATAGAGCTGGGGAATTGAGGTTAAAACCTTATCTCTATGCTCCACAGATATTTATGTCCACACATATGTGGCTCTGGGTGTCTCCTCCCAGAGGAGGGTGGCCTCCTCGGACCCCAGGACATGGACAAGAAACACATTTTTTCACCTTCTGGGAATGTTAAAGCATATATGGGAATGAGATGGTTGCTGACAGCTGTCCATCTACTTCATCTGCAGTGAAGCCTAAGGGAGACAATTGTCTCCAAAGTAGACTTTCCCCTTCCTTTATGGTTCCTCCTGGAAGACTGAGAACATTCTCTGTTTTCATTCAGAGAATGCACCCCCCTAGGGAAGCATGTCTGCTTCCAGCTCTACTGACTTTACCATCTTTTGGAAGCCAATTTTTAGCTATTGGGACTTAGATAAGAAATTTAGCTTATCTGTGCCTTAGCTTCCTCGCCTAATTAGAACAATAATAGCTATCCTTTTTTGGTTGTTTTTACAATATTCTGTTTTTACATTTATTTATTTATTGAAACAAGGTCTCACTATGTAGCCCTGGTTAGCCTGGAACTTACTATGTAGACCAGGTGTATTAGTCAGAGTTCTCTATAGGAACAGAATTTATAGAATGAATACAAAGATACATAGACACACACACACACACACACACACACACACACACACACACACACACCCACTATTTATTGGAATGGCTTACAGGCTATGGTCCAGCTAGTCAACAATGGCTGTCTACCAATGGAAAGTCCAAGAATCCAGTAGTTGTTTAGTTCACGAGACTGGATGTCTCATCTGTTGTTAGGCTTCGATGCCAGTGAATGAATGGAGCTGGTAGTGAGAGTGAACAGAGAGAGAGAGAGAGAGAGAGAGAGAGAGAGAGAGAGAGAGAGAGAGAGAGAGAGAAAGCGCCCTTCCTTTTTCCATGTTCCTTATATAGGCTGCCAGCAGAAGGGGTGGCCCAGATTAAAGGTGGATCTTTCCACCTCAAAAGGTCTGGATTAAAGGTGGATCTTCTCATCTCAGAAGCTCTGGATTAGAAGTGGTCTTCTCACTTCAAAAGATTTAATTAAGAAAAAATCCCTCACAGGTGTGCCCAGCTACTTGGGTTTTAGTTAATTACAGGTGCACTCAAGTTGACAACCAAGAATATCCATCTCATTGTGGCTTCAAATTCACAGAGATTCTCCTGTCTCTGCCTCCTAAGTGCTGGGATTATAGGTGTGCATCATTGCATCTGGCGAATGTTGTATTTTCATAACAAGATGAATTGATTCACATGTGGAAAACACTTAGCACAGTTCCTAGGCATTGTTATTATGGTGTTGCTTACAATATTTTTTAGTAGGTGTTATGACTTTCTCTTTGATGAGAGGGAGCATGTCTGGATGAATTATGTATCTTCCTGAACTAACGTAAGAGTGCAGGGCTCTGAATAATTAAATATATTTGAGGTGAATTTCCATCTCACATCTTATCTAATATTGCAAACTCTAGAAGAAATTTCCATCTCTAGTCTGTAGATCATGCAAATGTATACATTTCTGTCCAACTAATCCTTGGAAGAAAATTCTGGGAATAGGTGATCTTGCAGAAGCATGCCTGGGGCACACTATGGAGGGCTGAATGATTTAAGCAAATGGTTATTTTATATGCTGAGTATCAGCAGGTGACACTCTTTATATCACACTTTGCTCTCTCATGGAACACATCATTCCAGAAGATAAGTGGAACACCACAAGGGTTTTATTATTCCAATGTCGGCATTAGATGGGAAATGTTGCCAGGAGCTTTTTAGAACTGGTAACCGAATGGACACAGTTCTAAAATGCCTTTCTCTAAGTCCAAGTGGACTCGTAGCCGGAACACTTGGTGCCTCTTATTTCCTTGGTTTTCCACCCCTCTGAGGGGAAAGGAGGGAAACTGGGGAGGCCACAGTATTGCCTAGGAAATGACTAGTATCATCTAATGCAAATCTCATGTATCATGTGTGCTACGCCAGGATACAGGAGAATTCTAGGAATAGATGGCCAAACATGGGTCAATCCTACATGTGACTTAGAAGAAGAACAAAAGAAAATGCCTATAGTTGGTCTGTTCTTGCTAAGACTGGCAAATAGAAAAAGTGGAGCTCGGATTATATCTCTCTCTGCAGCAAATGGATCAAAACAGAGCTGTGTGAAAGCACTGTTGCTGGGTGTTTTACTTCCTGACATACCAGAAAAATTGCTGAGGTGCAGAAAGACCGCCCCCTGGGGTCATGTTCCAAGTGCAGTCCATTTTAGGATGAAAACAGGCTCATGTTCAGTGCCAGGCCTTTGTGGGTCAGGAATAGTGTACTTGATGATGCTAGAGTTGGTTCTGGATTCTTGATTCTAATTCCAAATGCTTTCAATGCAGCAAGTAGTCAGGATACATGTAAACACGGGAGTTAGTTTTGACTGAGGTTACCTACTTTGTTTCAGCTACACAAATATCTGGGAAAAAGTATGAGGTGTTATACGCATGTGAGTATAATTTTATCTTGAAAATGGGCATTATTAAGTCTTGAGTTGAACTTATAGTTTATTATCGAGAGTGAAAGAGGTACTGTCAGTCATTATGCTGGAACAGAAGCAGGGGATTATCTTAGAAAGTTGGGGACACATTGGCTTCTGACCTATACTTTGTGAGTAGATAAGAATATTCACTCACTGTATCGAAGTTCCTTCATGATTTTTTAAATTGATTTTTCTCACTGTGGGTGTCTCTCCCTGGAGAGTTGATACTCATGATGGAGGGCAGATTTCTACTCAATATTCCTTTTTCCTCCTCCTATGCCGTCCCAAGTCAAACCTTCCCTGCTCCTAAGACACAGGAGGAGAGTGATCACATCCCTATCCCAGAGGAAGCAAGATTTCAGGCGTGGGAAAGCTATTGTCAGTGTGTTCTAGAAAAAGTCATTTTTGTTTACCCATCTTTCCTGACTCAAGCTCTCTGCACAGATACAGATTGCTTGGAATGTAGATTTCCTTTAAATAAATGAACAAATAAAAAAGCTTCATTCTTAAAAAAACAAACACATGTACAAATGCCAGGTTTATCTGTGGCTCTATTAAAATAGTTTCCAAATGCTAATTTATATGAAATGGTTAAAACAAACAGATAAAACATGAAAATCATTCCTGCATTATTAACAAGCTTTTAACAGCATCTTTGCCTAAGACTTCATTGCTTATTATAATCTGGGGCATCTCATTTTTCACACACAGGAGCAGTATACTAGAATCCGCAATAGATGCTTCAGAGTTGGAGATGATTGGGAAAACTGTCCGGTGACTTTCTGCCAGCGTCACTTCAGAGCTGGTGCCTGGGATCCTATTGCTGAATGGCTGTGTCAGTTCCACACTTTAGGAAGAGGTTCACAGGAACCAGAATAACTCAAAATCCAATCCTTAGGGTGTGAGTGTCCTGAGGGGGCGGGGCGGGGGAGAGAAGTAGAAATGAAGATGGTCAGCCAAAGCCAGGTAAGAAGATCGAGGCTTCACCATGCAGGCTCTTTGCTCTGTAAAGCCAAGACAGGGACCCCTGCCTAGATCAGGGACATGCGGTGATGGTCACGACAGGAAGGTGAGTGTGCAATCTCCCTTTGGTATGAGCTGCCTTTTTTTTTACTAATATCAGGCATGCTGTGTCAAGAAAGAGGATAACCTGGTTTTGTAGACAGACCTCTCTTTAACTTGACGGTCCCATTTCTGAATGTTTAAAGAGAAAAGTTCAAGACAGACACGGCCACCAGCATCAGGATTTAGATGGACAAGTTTTCTGTGTCATAGTCCTTCTCAGGATGCTCTTACAGTGGTCAGCAAAGGGGCCGTGCCGATTTCCTACTAACTGACTGCTCAATTGTTTAAATTCATATCCTGAGTCACGTTGATCATTAGACCAGATAAATAAACTGCAAGTAAGACTGATGAAAGGCAGAGTCCCTGGGAAAACAAGACACTGTACATAATTTGCTTTTTTTTTGAATGTGATATCTAGGCCAAATTGACAGGCAAGGGAATGCAGACTTCATGTACTTCTTGTCCAAGTGTCATGCTTTGACTCACAGCACTTACAAGTTCAAAGGCATGCGAGCACCCAGAATCAGCAGTTTCTTTACTTAGGATTTTAATTAAGAAAAAAGTTTAAGAGAGAAGGCAGTTAAAAGACACCACGTTACAGAGTAAGCGTGTGGTAGGTATCCTCTGTGTGCTATCTTTAGTTTTTGGAGACCGGTGTGCCGTCAACTTCCAGTCAGAGGGTCATCTAGACCTTCTCATGGCTGTTCCTCTGCTTCATTAGGTAGTGGCTCTCCATGACCACCCAGCTAAGGAGAGTTTCCTCCCTAGTGCCGTTTCCCATTCAAGTCCGGTTATGGCACCTCACACTGTCTGAAGTCTCCATGTTCACCTGTTTACTTATATATTGGCTATCTCTGCCGAACTCTGGGTAAGATGCAAGATGCCTAGAAGCAGAACTCACGTCATCTGCTTTTATACCTGTAACGGTTGCTGGCACATGATAATGGATCATCACCTATCTCTAGAAAGAAAGGTCATTTACCTAAGTCAATGAAAAATTTCTTACAAAACAAAAACTCTCTGGGTGTTCTGAAGAGACAAGTTCATTTAAGGTAGAGGTTCTTCTACCTTCTTGAGTCCCATGTGTAAGCCTTCCTTCTGTTTCTCTCCACACTGGTGCACTCTTGTGATAACATTTCCTTTTTCTTGTTCTGGTTGTGCTTGAAGGTGCGCCAGAGCCCAGGCTCCCTTGGCAGATTAGGAGGAGGCTTCTAGTTCCTCCCGGCTTTGCTGCATGTCCCACATATAACTCAACACTGTATGTCTGGCTGCCTATTTGCACCATCAAATAAATGGCCGAGAAATACACCAACAACACAGGAACCATGCATGGCTGTTCATCTAGGCTCAAACTTGCAGCCATGCCTTTTTAGCTCTAAAGACACAAAACAATATTGGACCTCTAACTGGCAATGTTTCATAAATGGTATGTTCAGAGTGGATGCCATTTTGATGCACATGTTTGACAATTATTTTCCCAGACTATTTATTCAAAACAAACAGTCTTACCGCTTAATGGAAAGTACTGCACTTTTGATGCTTTTCCTTCCTGTTACACTGGGCTCAGTTTGCTTCCAAATCAAATCTGTTACATTCTGATTTTGTAGGGGCATTTGTTCTATGGCTCCCAAATTGTCTTGTGAAAACCACTTTGCTTAATGAAAACTGTGCTGATATTGTGTTCCCCAAAATATTGTGCACCCTAATAAACTTATCTGGGGTCAGAGAACAGAACAGCCACTAGATACAGAGGCCAGAAAATGGTGGCACACACACCTTTAATCCTATCACTCTGGAGGCAGAGATCTATCCGGATCTCTGTGAGTTTAAAACCACACTGGAAACAGCCAGGCATGGTGACTCACGCCTTTAAGCCCAAGAAGTGAGCCTTTAATCCCAGGAAGTGAGGGCAGAAAGCAGAAAGGTTCTAAGGCTTGAGGACCAGGAACTAGGCTGGTTAAGTTTCAGGCTTTCGAGAGGCAGTTCAGCTGAGATCCATTTGGATGAGGACTCAGAGGCCTCCAGTCTGAGGAAACAGGATCAGCTGAGAAATCGGCAAGGTGAGGTGGCTGTGGCTTGTTCTGCTTCTCTGATCTTCCAGCACTCACCCCAATACCCGGCTCCGGGTTTGTTTTTATTAATAAGACCCTTTAGAGATTCGTGCTACAGAAAACCATAATGGTGATAATAGAATTAAACTGTGGTATTCCTTACAGCTAAATGCCACATTCTTGATAACTTTATTTTATATAGATTCCTACATTTAAGGGTATTCATGAAACTGATGATGTATTTCTATTAAGGTAATGGTTAACTGTACTGAGGACTGAGCACCTCTACCTGATGGTGTCTGGACACCGGTGACACAGCCCCCACAGCAGGTGCTTTGGCGAGGTTCATACGGGTTTGTTAAGTGAGTCTCTAGAGGGCTGAAGTATTCATTATGAATGAGGGCATGGAAGCATCTCAGAAATATAAAGTCAGTGCAGTTTGCCCCATTTAGAGGAGTTAGTCCTTTGATAGGTGATCTTATTTTTTTCTGACCTGGTCTGTATGGTATTGACATTAGCTCTATGATGTCACATGTGTTTTTTAAGAAGAAACAGAAGAAGAGGGATTGAATGTTTCTTCACACATTAAGAAACCAAATGTCCTACACGTACAGAGGTTCACAATTTCCAGTACTGTGTGTACTTAGTTGACTACTGATTTTTAGTGCTGATGCTTCTAAAATGATGTGAACAAAAACATTTTAAAATATAAAACACAGACTATGACAATCATTGAAAAGGCACAGAGAGGGCACAGGTAGATTTTTAAAAACTATTTTAATACAAGATTAATAGCAATTTTCTATCCAAATCAGAAATGAAAAATCTTAACCCAAATAATAGTCATTTGACAGTCACATAAAATTTTAGGTTTGATTGGTGCACACATTTCTCCTGCATGTGTGTTCTGTATGTGCACACAGAGACTGCACTGCGGTACCTTCCTCAGGTGTTGCTCATGAAGTCCTTCATTACAAGGCAATGCCAAAGATTCCAGTACCCACTCTACTCCCAAGGAAGTCTCAAGCATTCCCATCCTAAGCTGAATCTGGGCTGTAGCAAATTATGACATAGCAAGTCTCCAGAATGCGTACAAATCAGTACTCGGTTTGTATAAGTTGGCCTAAAACTAAGCACTGGCTAATATCTCTACCAAGGAGGAACATATTGCAGATTTAAAAGTTATGGACTGCTTTCCTCTTCTGGTTGCAAGGCTACACTATTGTTTTAATTTAAATATGTTAGTGATTGTAAGTCAAAGAACATGAGCTTGAGTATCTGCAAGAGTTTGGAGCAGTCAAATCCTGCGTTTGTTACCGCTTGAAACCCCAAGACAAACTACCTGATAACTAGCCTTGCAGAAAGGGGTGAGGAAAGACTTGCAAGCCAGGATTTTACCAAGTTTTATTCCTCCTTGAGGACTTAAGTTGGTGCTTAGTCCGTAGCCAAAATATGTATGTAATGGCGAGAAGAATTAAAGAAGGCTAATGTCTGTAGCAGGGAATGGAACTCAAGTTTTATGGTTCTGCATCCAATAGCATTTCCAATGTGTTTGATTTAAAGAATGTTCCTTTTAAAAAGACTGCTGCTCATCAATGAATAGTGTTTTTCAGTGTAGACAGAAGCAGGTGATTCCTGTCACCTTCCTCCTTGGGCCAATCACAGTAAGGGAGTCAGGCTTCCAGTGCTAGTCTGTGGTGGCTGCAGTGACAGAAGGCTGTCTGGGGGCTGTTGGTCCCGGACCATTGGGCTCGTATTCATCAATTTACAGTTCACTCTTCTCTGCTGAAGACATTAGTCTCCATTTAGCCTTTGTTGTAACATATACAAAGTGTAATAAACACCAATCGCAGACATGTACTTCTGTTAGAAAAATACATACTATAACTAAAGAACATGTAAATAGAGGCACTTCAATAAGCTAAGTGTTTGCAGTTATGAGCACCACCCACCAATTTCTAGTGTCCAATTTTCGGGTCCCATTCCTCTCTACTCATAACACAAGTTATGATGTGATCACAGAATTTAGGGGACATCATCACAAATGAGGGCCGGCCATGAATGACAATGGAACGTGAACACATCCCCTATCATTGCTGAAATGAGAATTTATTTGGGAGGAGGATTCCACAGTACTGAAAAGGGGGAACTCATTGAAAAGGCTTAGGGAACAGAAAGAACAAAACCGTATGATGGGTGGTGACAATCACTGGGAAGTTCAAGTGAATAACAATTTGACCGTGTCCATGCAAGGTGACTAATGATGTGGCTGTGTCGGCCAATCCTCATTTCAACTCTGGCCTGACTCATATGCATTACTACTTCTTGTCAATAGGAATACCTTTGAGAGTACAGTTGTCGAAACAAAGGAAACAGGCATTTTTATATTATCTGTGTGATTAATGTGCACAGAACATGGCTTCACATTCACTAATGTAATGTGTTGTCATATGCATGCAAAAAAAAAACATTTGGAGGCAAAAGCACTGTAAAAAATAAGAATCTTTGACTTGTGTTACAGAAGATAATTCAGAAATATTTTTAAAAGAGAGTTGGAGCTTAAAGCCATAAAAAATTATTACTCAAATATCCTGGAGAATCAAAGTTGATTTAATTTGTACTGCACCATAATTATTGGAGAAAAACAGTACTGATTTCTGAACATACATTGAGCTGAGTAACGTAAATGACTGGTCCTTCCCAAAGATGTGTTATGTGCAAGTGGT
The DNA here is from genome assembly GCF_007827085.1 of Peromyscus californicus insignis. Taxonomy (NCBI): domain Eukaryota; kingdom Metazoa; phylum Chordata; class Mammalia; order Rodentia; family Cricetidae; genus Peromyscus; species Peromyscus californicus. The sequence continues at coordinate 7,172,890 of NW_026294413.1, forward strand.
GATGAGAAGCTGAAGGGGGCGGTGAGCTGGACGGCTTTCCAAAAGGATGCGATTCTGGATTTGATTAAGTGTTAACTTCACACAAATGTAAATGAAAGATGCTGCAAAGTCTCTCAGAATCCTATACTTCATATTTTTTAGGCATAAAGTAGCAACAGATGCTTGTAAATATGTTTTGTTTTCAAAAGTGCTCAAATACACTTAATACTACTACATGTGTTCTACTTAGAGATGATGATGAAATCGATAACTAATTTTAATTTTGATGAGAATAGAGATAGAACCATTTATGTGTCAATACTGTCGATGAGTCAGTTAAAATGTGATTGGTATGCGGTGGTGTCTTAAAATACTTCTTCTCCCTATTCCAGATGCATCATAAAAACCAAAACCAAAATCCGAAATAAAGCAAAAGGAATAATCCAAAAAACCAAAACCACATGGCTAGCCAACTGTCTTCCTATAACCCCGGTTTGGTTTTTTTTTTTGTTGTTGTTTGTTTGTTTTGTTTTTCTCTCTGACGGGGGAAGCATTGGGCCTGGCTTTGTGGGGAGGTTAGGCTGTAGCGGAGTTTAGGTCATTTACTATAGTACCCATCAGGAGTCCTAGGCCAAAGGTGTTGTACATGAGAGCAATGGTGTTTCATGAATAACATTCTTTACACACACACATTCCATTGCCAGTAACATCTTGCACACCAGGGCTTGTCCCCTGAGCTCAGGACAGTTTGGAGCACCAGGGACAAAACACACTTGTGTGAAAAGGGTGTGCCCTGGCAAACTTGGAATAGATGGACAGTTAGATACATAAAAAGTTCTCTTTCTTGATTCTTGGTGCTCACAGATCACTGAGGAATCCTTTCTCTGAGCAGCACAAAACAAGAAGAGCTGGTTGACAAAACAGTTTTGTTACAAAGGAGTGTCAACCCTGAGCTTGGAATTAAGAAGTTAAAATCTGTGATTTATATATATATATTGATATAAAAATAGATGATCATACTAAGACTAAAAAAGTGAAAGAAATCTCCATGTCAATCCTATATATATAGTGTTTTTTTCTCTCTTTTTTTTATCTTGAGTTGTTTTTTTTTGTTGTTGTGAGTTATTTTGTAAGAGAATGCCCTCGTGATGCAGAAACCAATTGACACAAATCAAAGAGTCTGTAACAAAAGCTCATGTGTGGAGCTAATTGTCATTGTCAGTAAGAGAACTCTTATTTGGGGGACAGTCAGGAGCCGAGGAGCTGAGATGTCTAATTCATGTCGGACTGGTGGCCAATGTAGAGACTGTACCAATGAAGATGATTCTTAGTCAAGACCTAGGAGGAAGAAGACTTGACAGGGCCATCCATGAAGAACTGAAGACAATCGGTGCCAATTGGCTACAATGGACAGGTGTTAGGAGACAGAAAATGCTGCCATCAGTGAGCGCCATCAGGCGGGTGAAAGAGAGGCGTCAAGTCGCAATAAGATTACCGCTGTATAAAGACAGAATCCTAAATTTACTATCAGTACCTCCAAATCGGTTTGGGCTGAGTGCAAGACAATACCTCCAAGACAACAGCGTATTTCCACCACATTAAAAGGGCCAGGCGGATCTCTGTGAGTTCGAGGCCAGCCTGGACTACCAAGTGAGTTCCAGGAAAGGCGCAAAGGTACACAGAGAAACCCTGTCTCGAAAAAACAAAAAAAAAAAACAAAACAAAAAAAAAAAAAAAAAAAAAAAAAAAATGTTATGCTTCTCCTCAGAAGCATTTTGTAAACTTGGCTTGTCACAGAGAAGCTCGCTCCAGGCTGTCATCGCCAAACCTGATAGCATGAGAGTTCCTCTATTTTCTCTCCTTTATTCGCTTCCTTGTTGAAAAGGCAGTTGTCTTGGGGTTTTGCCTGATTTGAAACGGAAAATTATTTTCTTCCTATCTTATATTATTCTAAGTGGGGTGTTAGAAAAAAAAACCCTCACAACGTGAAATTCCTTTAATTTTGCAGCATAAAAGCAAATGACGGTAAGAAAAAATCTCTTGGTACGAAAGATTTGAGTAAGAATTCTCTCTGGAATAAACAAGGTCCCCACAGATAGCTGAAGGACAGAAGCAGATCCTCTGGCACCTGGTACTCTTTGGGAAAACAAAAAGGGAGGCAGGTTGCAAGACTGCCCTCTTGTCATAGAAAACGGCGAGTTTTTGTGGCATGGTCCGTTGTCCAAGAGTGTAAGAAAAGAAGGGAGTTGGCCACTGAAGAGCTAAACTGCAGTTTCATTCGACCAAAGCCCGCGATTATCTGTGGAGTCTCTGCAGGGTCAGGACCATGCAGACCAGAGGCCAGGAGAGCAGGGAGTAGCTGCCCTGCGCTGCCGAAGATTCCTCTTCTCTCCGGTCTGGGTCCACTGCAGGGGCCTCGGTGGTGACAAACTCAAACTCTGTGGGACACACGTCATCCATGCACCCACTGCCGCTGCCTGAGCCGCTGGATTCATCGCCTGGTGGGGAAGATTGATAAGGAAAATTAGAGCGCTTAGCTGGGAATAGAGACAAACAGCGCCACAGTTGGCGGCCAGGTGTGGGAGGAACACTCCACCAAAGGGCTGCTCGTCGGCCCCTAGACTTGTCGTTCATGGGCAGGTTAACCACGGGCCAGAAACAGGGTTGAAACGCAGTATTCACTGGTACCCACCCAGAGCAGACTTGTAATGGGTGGCCTCAACATCTAATACCGATATTAGATACTTCTTCTGACCAGTATTTAAATGACTAAGAAATTATGTTCCTGGAGCTGGAGACATGGCATGAAGGCTCAGAGCAGTATTGCTTTTCCAGAGGACCAGGATCAGCATCAGGCAGCTTACAACCACCTGTAACTGTTCCTGGAGATCTCACATCCTCTTCTGGCCTCTTCCAGCTCCACCATATGTGGAGCCAATGAACTCATGCACACACACATGCAATTAAATATATACATCTATATAGATATATCTATCTACTATCATCTATCTATCATCTATCTATATTCTTCCTATCTATCCATCTGTCATCTATCTTCTCCCTAACTATCTATCATCTACCTACCTATCTGTAAATCATCTATTATCTATCAATCATCTATCCATATCTATCTATAATCAATCATCTGTCTATCATCTACGTATCTATCATCTATGTATCTATCTATCATCTATGTATTATCTATCATCTATGTATCTATCATCTATGTATCTATCCATCATCTGTGTATCTATCTGTCAACTATGTATCTATCTATCATCTATGTATCTATCTGTCATCTATGTATCTATCTGTCATCTATGTATCTATCTATCATCTATGTATCTATCTATCATCTATGTATCTGTCTGTCATCTGTGTATCTATCATCTGTGTATCTATCATCTGTGTATCTGTCATCTATGTATCTGTCATCTGTGTATCTATCATCTGTGTATCTATCATCTGTGTATCTGTTCTTTGTTTTGTTCTTTGCTGTTTTGTACTTCAGTACTGCTGCTCTAAACAGGTATCATGCTTTTTAAAGATAATTTTTGTTTTTCTTTGGTTTTAGAGCCCAAGCTGACCAGAAAGTCATGCTTCTTCTCCTATCTCTGCCCCCAAGTGCTGGGTTTAAAGGTGTATTTCACCCTAACCCTCTCCAAAAGATGTTTAAAAGGGCATTTAAGGTAAAAGAGAAAATAAGAGCGAGCAGTGCAGGCAGGGAACTGCAGAAACAGCAGCAGAAAGCTGCAGAATGGAGGAGACATTGCTACTGTGCTGCCTTCTCCCCCACCCAAGCCGTGTTCTTGTCCAACAGCAAAGATGGACTCCTTTTCAGTGAGTCGGTAAGCTACAGCCCGCTGCTTATTTCCCCGAGTCCCCAAATGTAAAGACAATTTCTCTGTCTTTTAATGTTTGGAATAATCAGTTGGGCATCCTATCATGAGACTGTAAGAATTCTACATGTGAAGTTCAAGCTGACAGTTTGATTGTCACACAGGTACAGCTGCTCACCCCCAATGGCTTGCAGCTCTTTCCTGTTCCCAGGGAATAGCAGAGCAGCTGTTACTGAGACTGTACAGCTCTGAAGCCTAGCATACTACCTGTCCCTTTACAGAACAAGTTTGCCGGTCCCTGCTTGCTTCAGTGCCCACACCTTATGCAGTCTGAGGGTGGCATCTTCCCCTGCTGTCCACCATGCCTCTGGGTTTGTTCAATTATCATGTTTCATTGTTTGGTTCCTTCATGTTTGATGACATATTCAACCAACTATGAAGTAAAAGTAATTCCAGAAAGTTCCAAGAAGCAATGTGAATTTGCCAAATACCAAAAACCCATGTGAATGGTATGATGTCTGAACAGACCCTGCTAAAGCTTCCTGCTCTGTCATGGCTCCCAGTCTCCCCAGCACTGTGTAACATGTAGTTCTACCACGACTGTATCTATGTCAAACATGTTTGCATTTTTTCTTGCCATTATTCCATGAAAAATACAACATAACAATTATTTACATAGGACTTATTGTTTTAGGTGTTATCAAGAATCCACAGATTATTTTAAGCATATCAGGGAATGTGTATAGGTCATATGCAAATCATTTATGTCAAGGATTTGAGCAGCTCTGGCTTTGGGTATCTGCAGATGGTTTAAGACAACCCCTCTACCATGCCAGCTCCCACTGTGCCTGCTACCTGAAAGTTCTCCCTAATATCTGCACTTGTACTATTTACTTGCTTGTTTGCTTGTTCACTGTCCATACTCTACTAGAATATAAACTTTTTGAGGGTACAGTCTTTGCATAGACCATTCATTTCCAGGTGGCCATTGATCTTTGATGTGCAGCAGGATGCTCACTAAATCTTTGTTGAATAAGTCAATATGCCTTGAGCAATTAATTCAACTTCTATCAGTTTCTATATCTGAACACATGCAGTTGATACAGGCTGTGTGTGTGGCAAAAGGTAGAGGCAAACTCACTGCTGCCAATGATGCCAGATGGAAAAGATTTTTTTCCCCCAGAAAATGTGGCCTAACACTTAAGCTACCATTATGAATTTAGACGGACAAGAGTGGACAGCTTCAACAAACATCTTTTTCCTCACCTGTAAAAATAAAAATAATAACGTCCACTTCCCAGAACTGTTATGGGGACAAACAACACAATGTTTCTGGAAAGACACAGGAAATAGTAATCTTTGTAATGAGGTTTGCTGTTATGTTCATTTGCTCAGTGAGTTTAACTAACATTCCTAAACTCCTGCCCTGCTATTGGGCCTCACTGTTCCTGAGACATGGGCACCATTTTGGATTCAGATACAACTTAAGTCAAGCCAAGTCAGTGTAGGGACTCTTACATTGTTCCCCTGAGTGAAGAAGAGACATTCAGCACTGTTCCCCCACAAATGGGACATCTAAATACCAGATAAGATCATTTGAATACATTATACTTGGTTCTTATCATTTCTCTGCCTTATCATTATTGGCCTTTACAAGGAGAAAAATGCCTATTAATTAAATTGAGAGATATCAGAATTGCAAAGGGAATTGTTCTGAACACCAGTATCATGAGCAAGAGGTAATATAACCTTTACAAAGATATTATTAAAGTGACTTAGAATATTAAAATTGTGAGAAGCAAATAATGACAAGAGGTTCTAGCTGTGAAAAACAATGGCCCCAATCTTTTTGAAAGGGAATCACAAATGTAGGTGTTATGGTGATAGAATGGGCCACTTAAAAAAAGGCTACAAGCAATAAGGGTGGTGGTGGCTATGGATGTGATAAGGTTCACAGGCCAGGCACTGTCTTAGAACAGCTGCATTCAGTGCTTGCGTTAGAGCCAAGGGATGATCTTCACCGTCCTTCATTTCTGTTTTCTTTGGAGAAGAAATTGAGAAAATTCACTGTCTCCTTACATTCATTGAGTTTTACAGAATGACACCTTTCTAGGCTAGAAAAGAAAGAACTGCAATGAAGCCAACATGTGGTGATATATTGTATACTCCAATATATTGTGCACCCTAATAAACTTATCTGGGGATCAGACATAGAGCCAGCCCCTAGATTAGACATAGAGGTCAGGCAATGGTGGCACACACCCTTGATCTTTCAGTTCTCACCCCATACCTGGCTCCAGGTTTTTTTTTACTAATAAGACCTTTTAAGATTCGTCTTACACCAACATTGGATAATTCTTACATAACTTCATTACTCATCTAAATAGTTACTCTCCAAGTAAAACAGCACATTATTACATGGAGAGATAGCATGGATAGAATGGGAAACATGAGGCTAAGTGATAAGGCAGCAGTGAAGGCTAAAAGCTGGCGTAGCGTTCTCTTCTGAGGAGGAAGAGAGAGGTCTAGCCAAAGCAAAAAGAGATAATGGGATGATTCTGAGAAATTTGATAGCAATGAAGTCCATTGTGGTGGTAATTACCCTGTATGGAAAAAACGAATCCTTGAGTTCTTTAAAATGGAAGAAAGCACTAAAAACGTTCTGCAGGAGCAGCTCAGTAAGATGGTGGCAGAGCTGAGATGACTTGATGTTTTCCATCTGTAACTTGTGCCTTCTAACTCATTAACCAAATACACATGCATCTTCAGCTTCAGTGAGCAACTTGAGGGGCATTGGCAGCTTTACAACTGCTGTTCAAGAACTTTTTTCCCTGTGAATTCTCTTAGGTTACACACTTAAGAGAAAACCAACATACCTGAGAAGAAGTCCCACAAAGCCTTTGCTTCTGTAGCTATGCGTCTTGAAGCCACTTAGACAAAATCCAAACATTCTTAGCTTCATTTCAGTGTTCACTTATGAGAGCCCATGAAATCACTTCAAATGCTTTTATGATCCCCACTGAAACAGTCATGTGTAATATTGCTTCAGTGGTTTACTGTTTCTCTAATATTTCAGATATAAATGTTTATAGTTTGTGTCTGTGCACAACTGAGTAGGGGGAAAATAATGTATTGAACCTGCTTACCACCCTCAAGACACTGTCTTAGCTCTTTAATAAGTCACCTCAGAGGAGCCTCCAATAGTTTTCTAGCTGGAACCTTTTGCCATTATTTTTTTCTCACAATTTTAGTATCCTAAGCATTTAATAATTTCTTTGTAATAGAGGGATCTGATTCTTCTCTACTTACAGTGAAGTCATATCCCAATAAATTCATTAATTTTTCAAAGACCACAATTTCAAATGAATAGAAAATATACAACACACAGCATTCTAGCCTAACGTAGCACCTCACAGAATGTCATTGTTTACCCTTGTGGTCTTGGGACTCATTGGGGTTTGTGGATTTAAAACCTCTGTGCAGAATCATGAGAGAGCATCATACCACATAATGACAACCTAAGAAAAGATCCAAATTCAACCTTTGGATTACAGTTTCTATTGCATGTGTGTGACCTTTGAGCCATCATAAATTCAAGGAACTTTTATGATATTGTTTATGAGAAACAAGATGGGGATTCAAGCCCAGCTTGTCAAGAAATCTGTGGAACATTTTTTAGGTGGTAATGGGGGAGTTGGCAGGAGTTTGGAGTAGATATAAAAGTTGTTATAGAAAAGACAGGGTTAAAAACAGTCATCTATTATAAATGGATCAACTGGCAGATGAAATTATGTTTTTGCTTTCATATGGCTAACTAATTCCCCTGAAGCTGGGATGAGAGCCTGGCGAGTAAACTACTTGCTGTGCAGGATTAAGGATCTCAGTTTGATCCCCAGGACTTACAGAAACAGCCAAGCGTGGTGGTGTGTACTTGAACTTCTAGCACTGGAGAGGCATAGACAGGAGGATCCCTGTGGCTCACAGCTCAGCCAGCCTAACTGAACTGGTGAGTTCCAGGTCTCAGTGATAGACCCTGTCTCTAAAAATACGGTTAATAACACCTGAGAGAGGATGACATTCAAGGCCGACCTCTGGTCTACACATGTGTGTAAATAGGTATGCACACACATACACACCACACACGCACATACACACATACACTCAACACACCCACACATACAAGTGCACACAGCCGTTCATTAAGAGGAATTATGATTTTAGTTAGCATGTAAGGTTTGTGGCTGAGACTGGAAAAGCTTCATGATTAAGGCCAGAGAGATGTAACTAAAGATCTCACACAAGCACTTCCCACTTCCGGGCTCACTGGTCTTCATGCCGATTTCCTTACTTGTGTCTTGGAAGTTGACGTCATTGCCATTATAGGCATTCTTCAGTTTGTTGGTCATCACCCGGAGAGCCATGATCTGCTGTCTGATGAAAGTGTCGGGCCGCGTGATGTCCACCTCCACCTCAGGATTGTTGATTTGGTTGGTCAGCCCATCGTTCATGATCTCAGGCAAGTATCTGCAAGGCGGAGAGGAAGACGTGGGTCAGGTGACATTGCAGTGACCTCAGAACCAAACATTGCCCTGCTATCTCAGACAGGAAGCCAAGTCACCTGGTGAAAACCGTAGAGAAGACCCTGGTAGCCTCCCTGGCTTTGTCAGTTTTGGTACTCAGAACTGGGTTAGGAATGGCACATGAGCAGGTCGAGTCCTTAGCGAGGGCATTCTTTCTCAGTGGAGGGGGATTTTAGTACAAAGATTCTTCTGGGGCCTTGAAAAAAATCTTTGGGATGTTTTAGGAGGAGCCAGTGATCGCTTATGCCTCTGACATGTCTAGTAGGGTTTTTTATTTTATATTTTTGGCAGTGCTGGGAATTAAACCAGGGTCTTGTACACACTCTACCAATGAGCCCTATCCTAGACTTTTAATTTTGTAATATCATCTTGGGTCTAATTTGATAGGTGTGTCAACATTCAGTAAAAGAAGTTAATATCTAATAAGACTTAATGTTTTTCTAGCTTAACATTTATTTGTCTGTCAAAATTGTCAGTCTTTCAACATCCTGTCTAATGTCATTCAGGCGTTTTTATACAAAGGGGATAAAGTGCCCGTGAGCATGTTCGGAGACGCTGGGAGTCCTTATGCTCGTGCCCTATCAGCTGTACAGCCCTCCCACTCCTGATGTCAGGAAACACCTCCCAAGCTCCTTTCTTCTCTTCCTGCATTTCTCCTTGGAGAACAGATCATAACACTGGCGCAAACAAAATTCTTTGGCCATGCCCCTTTTCTCTAGGGTCCTTACATGTGCCGTCTGGTTAATCTTTCTAACCTTCACACTCCCCTGTCTGTCCTCTGTGTAAACACTTTAGAGGACAGTGGTTGATGTCCAAAGCTCACCCCGTCAGGAACTATGCTGCAGAATTCCAGCCTTCCAGCCCATGAACAGAGAGATGTGCTTTTTCCCCATTGTATGAACTAGAAAGCCAAGGCCCAGTGAGGACAAGCAGATGTAAAGTCTAGTAAAACGCTAAAATGGGTTCTATGAGATATTCAAGAAAATTAATTGGACCCAGGAAGGGGATGGGGGTACTCTAATTTATAGTCAGGTGCCCCACACAGATAACAACCTGGGGTCTGCAACTCGCATCTGAAGTGTGTATATGATGGTGTGAGTGTAAATTTGTGAGTGTGTGGTATGGTGTGTATATGTGTGTGTGCGTGTGTGTGTGTGTGTGTGTGTGTGTGTGTGTGTGTGTGTGTGTGCAGTCTTGGGGGACTGAACTGATTTAGAGAGCACCCAAATGTTGTCTGCTGCAGACCTGATTGCTGACTTGCTGGTAGCAAGAAATCCCCATACCATTGTCACAGAGATGTATTGGTGAAATTATTAAGGCCACTCCACGTAGATAAAAGGAGATTTATTTAATGGCGTAACTTACAAATTAAGGGATAGGTAGGTCGCGGAGTCTGGGGAAGGTGTATCGCAGTCCAGCGGTGTTCTCTGGAGCTCTGCTTGGTACACCTCTCTAGTCCAGGGTCCCGCAACAGAGAGAGCGCCAGCCGATCCAGATCTCGGGTCCCCAGGCGCCTCCTTTCGCCCCGCCTTGTAGGCGTGACAGTTGCCGAAGTCTCAATGGGGGTTGGAACTTACAGATCAAAGCTGGAATGGCTACCCACTACATCTCCCCCTTTTTGTCTAAATAAGAAAGTTCTAACCTAATACAAGACTATATACAAAGGAATGGTTATCAAAGTCGGTAGAGCATGAGACTCTTAATCTCAGGGTCGTGGGTTCGTGCCCCACGTTGGGCGCCAGATATTGGTGAAATTATTAAGGCCACTCCACGTAGATAAAAGGAGATTTATTTAATGGCGTAACTTACAAATTAAGGGATAGGTAGGTCGCGGAGTCTGGGGAAGGTGTATCGCAGTCCAGCGGTGTTCTCTGGAGCTCTGCTTGGTACACCTCTCTAGTCCAGGGTCCCGCAACAGAGAGAGCGCCAGCCGATCCAGATCTCGGGTCCCCAGGCGCCTCCTTTCGCCCCGCCTTGTAGGCGTGACAGTTGCCGAAGTCTCAATGGGGGTTGGAACTTACAGATCAAAGCTGGAATGGCTACCCACTACAGAGATGTGTGTTGATTGTGTTATGTGAGTGGAGGAAAAAGCAAGGGACCTCCCCCCAGCACAGTGCTCTGGAGGGTTTTGCTTATTTGTTCATTTTTGTTATTGTTTTTTCTGGTTCATAATTATTTAAATCTGAAATATGTCTAAATAGGACTCTCATTTTCTCCTGAAACAGTTCCAGCTACCAGGAATCTACCCACTGTTTTAGGGGGCTGATCAGTTTGGCTGGGCATTCTGGGTACAAACCCAGGCTACTGAGCTGGCTCATGCTCAGCCTCAGCTCTGCGGCCACCAAGCTGTGCAAGCTCCACCAATGGTTTCCTTTCCTTTTTCTTCTGGATCATCTTTTCATTTAGGAAGTTTCAAAGTATACAGAAATAGAGATGCTAATATAACAAACCTATGTAGCTAATTTCAATGCCTTTTTCTACTTCCTACAAAGGTGCCATCGATGTCTGTGTCCTGGCAAGAAACAAATGGCACCTTAGAGGGGCAATAAGGAGAATTCAATGGAAAGACTGTTTACAAAGGTGACCATGTGATTTAAGGACCGCACCAGGTGGCAACAGCAGGGGGATTCCCTAGAGACAAAGGAGAGATATCTTAGCAGAATGCACCAGAGTTGAAGCCACAGCCAGGCACCCACTCGTAGAGTGCCTAACCGAGTCCTGACAGGGAGGGAGCTAACAGAGGCTTCCTGACCTCTCTAGCCCCTACTGGCTGAGCCTAACTGAAGGCCAACAGATAGGGAGCTCAGCTGATCTGGGTTGTAGAGGTGGCCCTCCAAGGCATCAGCCAGAGGAGGGACAGAACAGTTCTTAGGGGATAGCAAGGGCTTTATTTTAGTAGTATTGTTTAGACAGGGTCCTGCTGCATGGCTCAGGCTGGCCTTGAACTTGAGGCTGTCTTGCCTCTGCCTCCTGACTGAGGAGATCAAACGTGTGTAACATGATGCCTGGCCACGGGCTTGAGTGTGCTGTTACAAGTGCAGTGTGGTTTATTACTCCTGGGGCTGGAGGTGCTGACTAATTCCATGACTCCTATTCTACTGCTGTTGATGGAAAGCTGAGAAACTTCTCTCTGTGGCAGCACCCCCGCTTATGTATTTGTGTATTGCCTTATGCTTGGAATTCTTTCCCTTTCTGAAAATGGCTTCTGAAATGCCAGAAACCAAAGACTACCACATGTGCAGGAAGAACCACAGGAGGAGGTCGGACCCAGGCTGATATTCAGGATCAGAAGTGTTATTTATGCATGGATGGGAATTGGTTTATCTATTTAAGTCAGTGGTCTCCAGAATAAGCTGCGTATTTTCACTCATATTTTGAACTAAACCAACTTTTGAACAAAATAGAAGCAAAACTCACAGTGGACAAACTCTTTTCCATGAAGCTTTCAAGCTATCTGTGGCCTAAGAACAATCCTAAGAGGAAAAATGCCAAACGCAAGTATCCATATCTCTTCATTTTTGTAGTAAATCATAAACTCCTGCCAGTCTTTTTAACATATCTGGAGTATAAGCAAATTCTTATTGGCCTCCCAGTACAACTTCTCACACATGGCATTGACTTGGCTGCTACTGACAGGGCTCTGTGACTGCCAGACTCCTGGGGTTCAGTAATGATGACAGTCCACTGGAATGCGTGGCAAGCAGAAGACATCAGCTGCTGCCACGGTGACGGGGCTGCGAGGTGATGGCCGATCCTCTCGCTGCTCTGCATTCTGGTCATTATTCCCACAGCTGTGCCCAGGCTGAGTCAGAGGGGGCTCCGTCTCTCTTGCACGCCGTGTGCACTGCTTAGCTAGCCAAGTCTCATTTATCAGCAGCTTGCTACACTATCTTACATGGGAATGCTGCCCTTGGGAGTCTGAACATCCAGCAACAATAAAAGACTGCCAGGCAAACCCAGCATCTCACTGTGCCTGGTGATGCTCAGCCACTTACAATCAAAACATGGAGCAATGCCCTTGTGCCCTCTAGAGATTTTTCTCCTCTTGGTGTCTTCCAAGGCTGACTTTAGAAATTCAGACGTAAAATAGTTGAGAAATAAAACAGCTTTTTTTTTTCTGCTGTAGACATAGATACTGATATGACAGCTATAGAAGACCACTGTGTAATTGGAAAGGGATGTGAAAGTCTGTCTGGAAACCAAGGTCTCAGGAATCTATTGGTTTATTTCGTCGCATGTTTGGTTTATTTACAGAAATCACAAATTCTGTAAGAACAGACCAATCACTGAGCCCAGAAGGCCCTTCCTCTGCTAAGCTTTAGCACGGATCACTTGAGTGACAGCAACTCATATTTTTGGGAACACAGACCAGGAGGACTGGCATGGACAGCCCAGGTTGCAAGGCTGGGTGCACATGCACTGGGAACAAGGAGAACTTAGATTTGAGGACAAACTGGAGTGCCAAATGGAGTGTTGTCCTTGTCCATAATTCATGCCGTGGTGGGGCAAGAAGGTGGTACCCAAGGACAGCCAACTGTAGCCTCATTTTTTTTGGCTTCTGTTTACAAGAGCATGACAAGGAGCTACATCTTTGACAGTTCTGCAGAATTATTTTTCTTCATGTCTAATTTCATGTCGTTAATCTAGGATTTCTTGAGTACAACCAAGCATAGCTGATGAGGGGAAGAATGCCATGGGAAGTTAGAAGGCACTGAAGGAGCAACACATTCTGCTTTGTGGGTGGGTGCAGGCTACACACTGTGTGCCAGGAAACTTACTGGCAGAGTTGAGAGCTTCTGTAACCTCAGAAACATTAGCATAGTTCTTACAGAAGTTTCTCAGTGGCTAACCATTGCACCTTCCATCCACTCCTCATGGTTGAGTTGGGGTTTTCAGAAAAAAACTTGGTTGCTATGTAAATATGCTTGCTGGGAAGACAAGCATGTCAACCTATCAGCATTCAGCATTGCTTACCAGCACACTTGTATGAGCAGTTGTTCATATTTGCAGCTACATATGCAAGGAAAGGGACACACACACCTTGGAGTTCGTGACGTATCAGCCAGGAAAAGTTCAAGCCGTGAGGAGCCAGGAAATGAGAGCTGAGAGGTAGCTATGGATGGGGTTTGCTAGGAATTCAAGTGGGAGCTGTCACAGAAAACCAAGGAAAAGAAGGCAAGTTTGATCTTGGCTCACTGTTTGAACTTCCATCCATGCTTATCTGGACCTGTCACTTTGGGTCTGAGGTGAGGCAGAAGACCAGGGAGGGGAATGCGTGGCTGAGGTCAGGTGCTCACTTCATGACAGCCAGGAAGCAAGAGATGAAGTGACAGGGGACAGGGTGTATTCATTAAGGATATGTTTCCAGTGTCCTACCTTCCTCCAAGTAAGCTCAGCCCACCCTAGGTCTATCAATCTCTCAATGATACCATTAAATTATAAATCAACCAATTGATTGACCCATTGAATAGGTCAGAGGTCTCATGATCCAATCAGTTCTTCGTAGCTTCACTGTTAAGCATCACATGGGGAGCAAGCTTTTAACACATAAGACTTTGGGGTGGGGCGTGGGGATCCACACTGAAAGAAGCTGAGGCAGAACTGGGTGCCCAAGTGCTGGCCTGGATTTCTTTTCACAGCCTGGTACTCCTAACTGATGCTCTCCTGAGCCACAGTTGGGAAAGTGAGATAAAAGCAGTTTTCACTCACTTGTCACCATAAGTGAGCTCCATGCAATGCACGTCTCTATAGAATTTTCTAGTTCTAAGCTATGCACTGTCATTTTCAGGGTATTCAAAAGTCTTTTAATGTAACAAGATACATTGTGTATACAGATTCAGAATTTCTTATGTGCAGTTCCAAATTTTGAAAGTCTCTAATTTTTTCCCCTCCTGCAATCCATTTGTTAGCAAAACATCATCAAATTTGAAATATGGCCAATTACAGTCCTCATTTCTCCCACTTAGTGCCACGCTAATGCATTTTTCTACAGAAATCCTAATGCATTTGATTGTGGGTTGTAGGTCCAGACCCTACTGGTAACATCACATAATATACAGTACATCCACTGTGGTAATTTTCTCCAATGAAAAAAATTCTGAATTCTAAAAAGACATGGTCTCAGGAGTTTCAGATAAGGAATTGCAAACCTGTGATATCTGTGACCTCCTTTAGAAGCTTCTTTAGATATGTATTTAAATGTTACACACATTAGGATGGCTATTATTTAAATTGCAAACCTGTGATATCTGTGACCTCCTTTAGAAGCTTCTTTAGATATGTATTTAAATGTTACACACATTGGGATGGCTATTATTTAAAACAACAAACAGAGAAAATAACAAGTGTTGGTAAGAATGTGGAGAAATTGGAACCTTGAACACTGGTACTGCTGCCTGTGTAATGGACAGCATGGCAGTTCCTCAAAACAGACACACAACTGCTCTGTCATTCAGCAACTATCCCTGAGACATATACACAAGAGAATTAAAAGCAAAGACTTATGAAGATATTTATACCTCTGCTTATAGCACAGCATCATTCATAACAGAAGAAAGGTTACAGTCATCCAGGTAAATAGTCATTGGTTGATGAATGGCTACAGATGAAGTACAGCACTTACATATAAAGGACGTGCTCAGGGGGACTGAAACTCTGACACATGGTACAACATGGATAAATCTCAAGGACTGTAGGCTAAGTGAAATAAGCCAGGTAGGAACATTATATGATTCCACTTCTATGAGTTACCTAGAGTCTGTAAGTTCACAGAGATAGAGAGCAGAGTGGTGATTGCAGGGTGTTGGCTTAGAAAGGCAGGGAGCTGGTGTTCCATGGGCTCAGAAGCTATTATGGGAAGATTATATATAGGGATGCGTGTCGGTGACACAATGTGAATGTTCTTACTGTCGCTGGACTGCACGCTGTAGAATGATCAACACTGCATTTTACACTGGACATTCTTGTCTTCATTTAACAAAACTAAGTTTTAAGTACAACTTTTTAAAGTTATTGACACAGATTGCTTTCCCCCTGTCTTAGTTAGCTTTCTATTGCTGTGAGGAGACACCATGACCACAGCAACTCTTATAAGGGAAAAACATTTAATTGGGTCTGGCTTACATCTTCAGAGGGTTAGTTCATTATCATCGTGGAGGGATATGGCAACAAGCAGGCAGACATGGTGCTGGAGAAGGAGCTGAGAGTGGAGAAGGAGCTACATCTTGACCTCACAGGCAACAGGAAGTGAACTGAATTCGAAGAAGAGTGAAGTGAATACAACAGGAAATGAAGACACCTCAAAGCCTGCCTGCACAGTGACACACTTCCTCCAACAAGGCTGTACCTACTTCAACAAGACAACACCTCCCAATAGTGCCACTCTCTATGAGCTTATGGGGATCAATTACATTCAAATTACTACCCCCCCCCCATTTCCACTTTTCCTTGCTGGAAAGTGATTTTGCTCGAAGCAGACTCTCATGTTTGCGCTAAGTGGGTCCACAGGTTCTTGAAGGTGGAACTAGAGTTGTCTGTGGATGGGTGATCCATGAGATATCGCACTGAGATGTGTTCAAATGTTCACCAACTATGATGAGGGATACCTGAGATCTCTGGGACCCAGCAGAGTGCTGTGGGTGAGTCCTTCAGCTACTTCTCATTATGGTTCTCCATACAGCCTACTATATTCTTATGTAAATTAAGTGGTTAGCACAGCTCCCCAAATGCCTCCCTTGTTCTTACGAGTGGCTTATCAGAACCTGGAGCTTTACAACCTGAGTTTATGTTGAGAAAGATTGGTGGTGACCTCGCTCCAGCTAGAGAACTGTAGGCAGGGCATGGCTTGGAACTCTTGGAGAACATACACCCACCCTTAGCTGTATGAGCATTCTTTGTCCTGGCTGCTTAGTGCAGAGCCAGCAGCTTCTAAGCCCAACATTTCGTGGTAGAACTGGAGTCAGCAGATCACAGAGCAGACTGAAAAGAAGACGCAGAGCCAGTTTCAGGGATGCCGGGCTGTGAACAAGCAGTCATCTCCTTGGCTCCTGTTTGGAGCCACCTCTGCTAGGCATCTCTCGCGACAGCTTTCTCTCCCACTGGCCTACCAGGGAAAATCCCCAAGCGTAGCAGCAGAAAGGAAACAATGTGTTAGTCTGGCTGGGTGTAGATGGAATATTTTATAGTTCTTTAAGGTACAGCTCGATTATTTGGGGCATCTTTTGCTATCACACTAGAACAGTATCATCCTGTCAGGCTTCAATTCACTCCCTACACAGCTCCCCACCGCCACACATCATTCCACTTTCAATCCGGCCGCTCAGACTTACCCAGTCACAGCTCGCTATTTCCTTTGGATAGTTGATACACACAGCAGCTGGCAAGAGTGACTGATCTATTTTCTAGATTGTTCTACTTCTCCTACTTCTTACAAGTTACTGTGCCTACCTATTGGTCTTGAGAAGGATTTCCTTGGGAACACAGTGCTTCTGGGAGGATCAGATGTCTTGAAATACCATGGTGGCTCTCTATAAGAGCTGTCTCCAATGACTCAAATTAATCCACGTTCCTTAGCTAGGTCCTCAATCACCTCTTCCCAGAAGGTGTTTCAAGGAAAGGACACATGGAAAGTGAAGTACTAACCTATAGGGAGCAAAATCGATCTTTGCTAGTTCTATAGGGTGAGAGAGTGCTCTGAATAGCCCCAGATAACTGGCATCTTGTCAGACAACCTGCATGCTGGTAGGCCACAACTTCCAGACTACATCATTTACCTGCAGCTTGTCCTGCTCTTTTTCCGTTTTGACAGCCCGTAGATTTAGAAAGAGCGTCCTGAGAAAGAGGAAGCTACAGGTCATGTTGTTTTCTGTAGCTATGTCCTAAGAAAGCAACTCTGTTGTCCCAGACCAGTAAGTTAAGAGCCTGTGTGGACAGCAGTGAGCTTTGTTTCTCTGTTGTTTGCTGCTGGGCAGAGTTCTACCCCACATATCCTAACATATAAAAGTTTTATTTCCTTCTAAGCCTGTGCTTTCCTGCCTCACACCTCATCACTCTTCCCTAGTCCTGCACAGACAGCTCATTCTGGTCACAGGCTGCCTAGAACGTCCTTCTCAGGCGTGACTGATGACTGCACATGTCTTCCCAGGGTCTCCAGGTTCACCCGCGGCACATTAGAAGGCCTAGATTTGTAACCTGCTCCACGAGTCTTTAATTTTTCCCCCTTTGGCCTTCTAGATTATTATCGATTTTCCCTGGGAACTTACTAGCTTCCTTTCAGTTCCTATTTGTCTGAGTTGGGTCAGAATGGTCCTCTATCTTCACCCATTTTCCCCTGAGAAGTTGCTTAGGTCAGTGAAAAATGAGAGGCATACAAGATCCACCTGCAGACGTGCTTCCTGCTGGTCACTGAAGGTGAGTCCTACACGGCCTCTCTGGGACAAGAGACACTCACACTAAGGGAAGTTCCATATCAGCTCTTTGGATACTCGTGGGAGCACTCCCTGCTGTGAATCAAGTGTTCAGCGCTTTTTGTCTAGGCCTCACTGTGATGGTAATTTGGAGGTTGGGACTTAAGGAAGTGAGTGGCGTTGGATGAGCTCAGGGCACTGAAGCCCTATGATAGCAGTATTGCCTTTAGAAGAAGAATGGCCCAGAACTCTCACTTGCCGGCTTGAGAGGATGTGGGAGGAAGGAAAACAGCCTCAGGATGTTCAGCAAGAGACTCCTTTGCTAGAACCAACCATGCTGGCCCCGGAACCTCGGATGTCCCAGTGTCCAGAACTGTATCAAGTGAGATTCTGTTGTTTTAACGTCTCTGTCTTTGTTATTTTGTTATGAGACAGTGGGATGATGAAAACCTTCACTGACTCAAGTACTGACTAAGGGTTCAGGGTTCAAGGCATTCCTTCTTCCATCACCAAGATCTCACCAGTGCCTGGTTATAACCTGCAGCATGAAGTTGTGTTATGTTGGAAACTTAGAATTCCTTCTTGATGGATCTGTGAAGCCTTAGCATTTCATCAGGTGCTAGGCTAGACGACCCCAATCTTGCCTGTTCTCAGTGGGTGACACTACAATGGAACTATGTGACCTCCCTGTCCCCATTGCTACTGTTGTTTTTAATACAAGGAGAGTCTCATTAAAGGAATCAGGAAGGGCATCTGTGAATGCAAAAAGGAAACAAATTTGTCACGTGTTTCTGAGGCTTGCGTGTAAACTGAGAAAGGGAACATATGCTAATGAGGGATGTAAGGAGGACTAACAGCTGAAACACAAAACTATTAGTTAAATTTAAATTTGAAACCCATAATGAAAGTACGTTCTTAGTATAAATATTTTCAGTGCTTTTCTACAGATTTACTTCTATTTGTGTGTGTGTGTGTGTGTGTGTGTGTGTGTGTGTGTGTAGGTAGGTAGGTGCTGGGAAGCAAACTTAGATCCTCTGCAAGATCAACAAGCACTCTTAACCTCTGAGCCATCTCTCCAGACCAACCGTCCAGTATGTTAAAGCACTCATTGCTCTGGCAGTCCTCCCCCAGAACCACTGGATGCGTGGTTCCTAAAGCAGCAGTAACTACCTGATCTGGGAGATCTTACTCAGGTTCTGCTTATAGTTCCATTTCTGTGGCTGTGATAAAAATACTCTGACATCAGCATTCTCCTCTCTTACATGGTCACAGAACTCTTGCCTAGGGAATTATACCATCCACAGTAGGCTGGGTCTTCCTACATCAATCAACAATCAAGACAATCCCCCACAGAAGAACCTACTGATTTAGAGACTTCCCGTATAACTCTAGGTTGGGTCAAATGAACAGTAAAAACTCACCAGCACAGGCACCATCTCAAACTCACAGCCATGGTCAGCTCTGGCTCCCTAACAAAAATGCCATTAACTATATGACTTAAACCACAAACACAAGTTTCTTACGGCTCTGGGGGATTGGGGCGTCTGAGGCAAAGGTATTGGCAGACATTCTGAGGTGATGTCTCACTTCCTGGTCTGCAGATAGCTAAATTATTGTTCCATCCTCACATGGGGCAGAGGAGAGAAGAGAGTGAGATGTCATCAGGTTCTCTCTCTCTCTCTCTCTCTCTCTCTCTCTCTCTCTCTCTCTCTCTCTCTCCCTCCCTCTCCCTCTCCCTCCCATCATAAAGGCACTAATCACATCCTGGAGGGCTCTATTTCACAATCAAGTTACCTCCCCAAATCGCCACCTCTAAATACCAATGCGTTGGGAATATTGGGGGGTGGGTGATCTTAACATATGAGTTTTGAGGGGGAACAAGTCTTCAGTTGACAACACAACCAATCAGAATCTGATTTTATGCAAGGTTCCCAAAAGTTAAGCCAACACATCAACAAAGTCTGAGTACCACCGTTTTTATAGACTTATCTTACTGATCTTCTCAGTGTCCTAAGGCAGAGAGGCCTTTGTGGTCACGCAGTCTTTGTGTCAGAATGAAGACTTAAATGCTGATAGGGCAGTGGTACACCTGCAACTTGTCAAAGGGCGGGGTCTTCCCGTAGTCTGTGTCCCGCTGCAGGGAAGCTGACAGCGCAGTGAGAAGAAGAGCAGGAGAGAGGCAGAGGCTTGTGTCTTAGGGCAACCACGGCACACATGTCCACAGCCCCAACACAGAAAACCATGAGGCTGCTACAACAAAGGTGCATCTATGTGTACATCTCAGGCCAGCATCGATTTCAACAGGTGATTAAGTTAATAACAGCTCTTTGGAAAAATAAGACAATCACCGTCATAAATGGACATTCCCACTTGGGAGTCATTTCAGAAACATAAAAATCAAGAACAAGCCTATCTCTGGATCAAGGAAGTATGACGAAGAGATACAAGGTAAGAATCCAAAAACAATTGGGAGAAAAGTGGAAGTTGGAAGACAGGTGTGATCAACCACATAAGACAATGGGCGCAAACAGATGATGAGCCTGAAGGCGTCTAAGGGTAAACCACAGAGGGAGGAAGCACGCGGCTTGGCGGGAGCATTGGTGCTCTGGATTTGGCTTATAAACTCCAGGCTCATGACACACGTTCAACCCACGTTCTGTATCCATTAACTTGTGCTGAGAGATATTTTTCTTAATAACACATTTTTATGTGATTGATAAGAATAACCCCTATTCTTAATCTCTTTTTTGGCAACTGATCTTAAACATTTTAAAAAGTCTGTCATTTTCAAATCCATACATTGAGAGTAGGGAAACAGTTTTTGTTTTATATATGGATTATTAATTATTATATGTTTAATCAGCATATAAAATTGTACAAACTTATGGGGACTCATGTGACATTTGGACACATGTATATTTGTGTAATGCTCAAATAAAGGTAAGTGTATCAAACTCCTCAGTTACTATTTTTTTTGTGGTAAAAATATTCAACATTCTTTCTTACATGTTTATATTTGGGAAAAATATACAGTATGTTATGACCATGTGGTCACCTTCCCGCATACATCCCACCAGAGTATTTCTCTCCCTACTTGTAACACAGGACCCACCGATCAACCTCTCTCATCAAATGTGTTTTATCCGAGTTTCTAAATCTTTCTGTAGAATTTGTTTGAGTGAATTTTTTTCATGTGGTTCTAGATCAATTGATATGTAGAAGAGAACACAGGGTAAGTTAAACTTAAAGCAACAAGTCCGATTTGCTCTTAATTTACAAAGTCTGCAGATGTAAAGTTGTAATACTAATACCCTACAGTAGAAGAATTTTAAAGAGAAAATGAAGGAACTGTGGAATTGCAATTTTTCAATGGGAGCATAATTGAGTCATAAATATTTGACAACCCCGTCTTTTTAAATAATACACGGATTGTATAATAAAAGACACTCTGCATAGGGTTAAATATGGGCATATTCCTAGACTGTATAATAAAAGACAGGCTGCACAGGGTTAGATATGGGCATATTCCTAGATTGTATAATAAAAGACACTCTGCATAGGGTTAGATATGGGCATATTCCTAGAAATGACTTCATTGCACCAAACTTGTCTGTTTTTCCTCACTGCTTAAGATCTTTCCGGTACTTCCCTCTGTTTTCGGGATGGAATTCAAGTCTGGTGGAGGTGTTTCAAGAGCCACGGTGTAAAGTATGGGTACTGGTGTTCCCAGCCCCACTGGTCCCTCTCAAGCCACCATCAGTTCTTATGTGTTGGCCTCATTGCCGTCTTGTATCACCTACCAGCCGAAAATGTGGTTCACGACCTCACGTGGGGTTGCATAACTGAATGTGGGGGGTATTGAAAACTCTGGCAACAGTGTGCAGTTTCTCAATACACAATAACAACGTGAATGTAAAATTGAATGTGTGATGAATGTGGGATGTTTCTGGCAGTGTTGCTGGTGCTGAATCAGACAACATCACTGAGTCCTTGGTTCTGAACATGTAACAGGAACACTTGGCATTGCCCACGATGCCCCCATGTGATGGCAACGGATGTGACATGAAAGGACTTGACTTACAGTCAAACCTAGGGAGTGTTATGAATCTCAGTGTTTTCACTGTACAGGCAAGAATTTCACTCTTACAGAAATGCAGTGATTTACTTAAAAGAAACAAAAACTTGGGGGCCGGCGAGAAGGGCTCAAGTATTAAGAGCACCGGCTGCTGCTGCAGAGGATCCTGGTTCAGTTCCCAGTACACACATGGCAGCTCACAACAGTTCTAGGGATCCACCACCGTCCTTGGCCTCTGCAGATATGAGGCACACAACTGGGCACAGACATGCATGAAGGCAAAACACCCCACACAGAAAAATAAATAAACAAAAAATTAAAAAATACTCAAAAAACCAAAATGACTTTTTAATACTTTCCTTCCTCAGATTATAAGTATCAGATTCATTTATCTTTCGATTGTATGTATTATGTTAGAATTTTGATTTTTAAAAACTGCTATTTTTGCAGTGGAATCTGGAATTGCAACAGAATTTTCCCAATTTCTCAAATGATCCTAAATGTATTTCTGTCATTTTATAATGGAAATATACATGAAACAGTATTAAATTTCATTTGCTTTCTTGGGGAAGCATTTAAGGTTTGTTTGTTTATTTAAGAGGCAAGGAATAAACACTAGGCTAGAGAGAAAGACTCCAGCCTTTCATTCTTGATAACCGGGTGCTACCGGGGACCCTCTTCCTCATCTAGAAGCTTTAGCCTCACGAGGAGGAATGTGAATAAGTCACTCTGACCTCCCTGTAGCTCTCACTTCGATGTCCTTCATGTTCCTTCTCATTTCTCAGCAGAGTTTAGTCTCTTCTCCTGCCCATGAGCATGAGCATTCCTTATGTTTCCTTGGTAAGAAATCACATATGTGCAAATCTCCAGCAGCCTGTTGACTGTCCATGAGAATGAGGTTCACAACACAGCCATCGTTCATGCAGGGCTGGAAGGCAAACACGGGTCAGCAGCACAGCTGTCTGTCGTCAGGTCACCTGCGCAGAGCTGCCCATAGGTCACCTGCTCAGCCTTGCAGTGTCCTAGGTATTACTTTACAACTGAAGTTTTCAGTCCAAAAGTCTCCTTCTCCAAAAAGCACAGAAGCCTTTGTGAGCGACACGTCACTTGTACCACCAATCTCCCTCTCTAGTCTCAATCTTAGATTTGAACAATGATATTCTGGGCAACTCCAATTGCTTGTGGATCTTTCTGCTGCTGTCCTGGTTTCGCCCGCTAGGCCTTCCTTGTAAGATTAGCAAGACTGTCCCCAACAGATGCTAAAAATGCCATTCAGCAATGTGAGCCCAAGGTACCCTCCATGCTCTCTGCTTACCTCTTGCATATTTTTCTGAACTCAGTTCTCACAAACCTTCTTTCTCACTTGGAACACAGCTGCTTCCTTCCTTTAAAACTGCCCAATAAGACACTCCCAAATAGACACCACTCCTAACCTCTCCAACTGCTGGTCAGTCCCCAAAGATTCCTGGAATCCAATTTACCAGCTGCCTTACCCACCTGCAGCCCCACTGATGAAGGCCTGGCAGACTCCCCTCCTCATGTCCTGCCCAGCCTGCCAACTCCCAGCCAGTTCCCCATCCAACTTTTCCACCCTAGGCAAGCTTGGGCCAAGCCCACTCTGAGCTAACAGTTCAGAAATTCCTTATCAAATGGCCACAGCATCGGTCAGTAGAGCAAGACGATGAAACCAGAGCCACTAGGAAGGACCACTGGGACGTTTGGAGACATGGAACTTCTGGGCCCCTTCCTCACTCATCTCTTAGCCATTTTCTTTTGCCTTTCCAGTTAACACAATTAGATCCCCCCAACCCGCCGCCACCAAGGTGAAAATATTACAGTTAAATTTTCATTTCCCATTTAACTTGTGATTTAAAAAGAATAAAAGGGAAAAGAGCACTGCAGATTTAACTATGGATAAAAATAGCCATGTTGTCTTAAAGTCATTAAGTGAACATAACGGGCTCTTTGTGATCTCAGGCTATCTGGAAGCTGGCATCTGTCACCACCCTCTGTCCTCCTCCAGAAGCGAGGCAGTCCGATCAAGGATTCCATGCTTCATGGCACCTTGAGAGTCGGTGCTCCAACGTGCCCATCAAACCTGCCACTCTCAACAGCGGTCACTGGGTGACTCCGTGTCCCTCCTCCCAACACCGCTTTTTGCATGAACAGGTCTGGCCCACATGGTGTCAGGAGAGCCTCGCAGGGCTGCTCAGGGGAGCCTCGCAGGGCTGCGTGTGCTGCACGCCCATCAAGCTTCCAGGCGCCTCACCTGGCCTTGCTCTGTCCGTTCCAGCACTCTTCCTCGTTGGATGTGCCTGCTGTCACGCTCTCATCCTTGCAGATGGTGTAGGGCAATGCCGACCAGACCTTTTTAGAGAGCTTCAGTTTCTCTTTGATGTCTGTGACCTGATCAAGAAACCAAGAAAGAGTGTGAGGAGACGCGTCAGGCTCTGCTTGCCTCTCTACGTAAGGATGTAAGGAAGTGAAGGCGCAGACCTGCGACCCAATAGGCCCAAGCTACCATTTTATTTTTGTTTTTGTTTTTCGAGACAGGGTTTCTCTGTGTAGCTTTGCGCCTCTCCTGGAACTCACTTGGTAGCCCAGGCTGGCCTCGAACTCACAGAGATCCGCCTGGCTCTGCCTCCCGAGTGCTGGGATTAAAGGCTTGCGCCACCACCGCCCGGCCCAAGCTACCATTTTAAACAGAACGGAACCGGGCCAGAGGGCTCATTGCCCAGGAAGACTCGACCTCCACTTCCCTCTCGTTCTTCCCAGGTTATTGGCTCCCCGTTTTTCCTCTTCTCTGTCCTGTCCTTTGAATAAAATACTAAAGAAGTGTCTTTGCTGGTTTTGGGCCACTCTATTGCAGAGAGTACCTGCTGCAAACACCCTAAATACATGCTTTAGTATATGTTTCCTGGGTGCCAGATAAATGTTTCAAAACAATGCACAAAGAGAAAAAAACACATTTCCCAATGGACTATTTGTTTCTGCAAGAAATAAGTATTATTGCTAGCTCAGCTGCTGATAATTTCTGCTCTAGTCCAGCCAACAGGCTCAAAAAGAATGCATTTGGTTGGTGAACAGTAAACTCAATGCACCTCAAAGTTTCTAGTACCCAAAGATGGCAGTCAATCTAAATATGAGCATCAGTGTAGCTCTGAAGGCTGTAGGGCTTTTATTACCATTTTATTACCAAACGAGGCATTTCCAGCTTAGTACTGACTTCTTCCCTGTGGGGAAGGGAGGGATAAGGATTTGGTGCCATTTTGGCTCCATCATGAACATCTAGTTTCATTCATTTCATGCAGTCAGTGTCCTGATTGCCCGGCCATTCTTTACAAACTCTGAGAAAATTCACAGATGGATAAAAGGCATCGGCTAAGGTTGCACTGAGTCCCCACAAGTTAGCACTTTTGAAGTCCTGACCCAAAGAACCATAGAAGGTGTTATCATTTTGAGATGGGGTCAAAGTGAGTCCATTGAGACAGACTGAAAGTCGGGAAGGCTGGATGGAAGATGGGAACACAGCGAGAGAATGAAGGCGTGACCCGGGAAGAAGATGGCCATCTACAGGCCAGAAACCTGTCCTTGCTGACAGCCACAGAAGGAACCAATGCCGCAGACACCTTGACTTCTTCCTCCTCTGACGCCCAGACTCAGGCTCAACGCTGTGTGCAGCCAAGAGTCCACACGCCACAGGTGGACCTCATCACAGTCTAGCCAGCAGCAACCTTTGCTCCTTCTCATCTCTGTGCTTTGCGAGGTAAGGGCAGGTTTGGAAATTATCTCATCCTCCGTGGTTGGAAATGATTGAATGACCATTCATCCCTGTTTTTGACTTAGGGAACTCAGGGTGCTAAACTTATAGAAAAAGAAAAAAAAGCCAATAAAACCAGGATGGGTTAGTAACATGTCTCCACATACCGTGTTTGATAAATGTGCAGCGAGATAATAGTTTTAATTATCTCATCCTGTTATGAGTTCATAGACAATGTTACAAACACTACATAATTGAGGGTCATAATAATGTGTGTCCTGCATCTCCTAAAGGCTGCAGAGAAGCAGGAGACTATCTCCGGCTGTGGAAGGAGCCCCTCATGAGGATCAGGTGTGGCACCTCCCTGATTGCTCACTGTACCACATTTTATAACCAGGGCATGTTCTCTCCAGCATTTTGGTAGCTGTACATTTTCATTGTACAATTCAAGGAGATAACAGCAAAGGAGCAGTGAGAAATGTAAATGCTGTTTTAGCATTCTGCATGACTACCAGGCAATTCACCTGCAGCTTGCAAAGGCAGGCCGACAGCTGAAAAAATGGACACTATTAGTCACTGGGCAAGAACATGCCTGCGATTTAAAGTATACTGGAATGACAGGAGTTTATTTCCAGTTTCAGGGAAATCTTTCAGTTCTCACACTGTTCGGAAATACTTATCGAATCCTACTTGCTGTTTTGATTTCTGTATTACAGATGTAAGTGCTTTGCAATACCCCAGACCTGAGCTTTCTGCTTTGTTTTCCTGGAACATAAGGGCCTGCCACTGTAAGCAAAGCATTATGTCACAAGTACTCCAGAACAAATGTATTACGGAGAGCCACATCTACCGGACCACAACACAAACTCAGTGGAAACAGAGGCCTGGGGTCTTCATAACAGCTTCCTTTCCTTCTTGGCATCCCAGATGAGTTATTCTAGGATGAATCCTTCACCACACTGGTAAGTACTAGTAGCCCAACATTGTAGGAAAAATACTGTCGTCACAGCAGTATTTGCAATGGTCAAGTGTGAAGTTTTTTGCCTATTTTATGGGCCTTCTGAAAAATCTTGTTATCCTATAGGAACTTGATCCAAACATACACAGTTGGGGTTCACAGAGAAAACCTAACCCATCTTTTAGTACATCTCTGGAGTTTATGTTTGACAGTTTGAACGGCTACATTTCTAGAGCTGTATCTCTTAGTTTAAGGCCTGTGAAAAAGCCCATGGGAAGCTGACTCCATGGGAAGACTGTGGAACTGTTCCTCTATCCACCCTAAAGTAAGTCAGAAACTCACAGCGTGGAAAGCAAGGCCATAAGGCAAAATAACCATTAAAGCCAGAGATGCGTAAAATCAAAGACTAGATAGGAAGAACGTTCAGTCACTTTAATTTGATGGTTTCACTTAGGAAACAAGCTCACCTCGAATATTAAATTCAAATTTCATGAAATTTCTAACTTAACTTCCAATTTTCAGCAGACACTAGGGCTAGAGGAACCAGCTGAGCAGGAGCATAAATAAATAATCAGACACATCCGGGGAATGAGACATTAGAGAAGACAACGGGCCTCAACTCCTCAAAAGAGTGCAAGTGAATAAATAAATCAATAAAGGCAGGAAGACCGTTCTAGATGAAAAGGAACTGTGAAACACACCGACCAAATGTCGTGCACAGGACCTTGCCTCAGTCTCAGATCTGGAGGCAGGCACCCAGCTGTAAGAGAGAGTTTTGAGAGAGCAGGCCAGTTTTGAGTGTAGGACAGGTACTAGTTGAGAATATTGAATTACTGTTAAGTTTCTCGAGTGTAGTAATGATCATGTGGCTGTGAGGGATTCTCTTTTAGGAGGCTCATGTTGAGATATTTAGGGATCAAATGTCCTTATGACTTTTACTTATTTGAAGAGAGCAAACAAAACAAAAGCCTTCAGTCACTGTTGAATCCACTAGAGGAGTATACTAATGCTGATTTTACTGATTTCTCTGTAGTCATTTCATTTCAGAAGTGTTTTAAAAAGTAAAAAAAAAGAAAAAATCTGAAACATTGAGGATGTAGGGGAGTAATGATGTACTGTCAGTCACATAGCTGTTAGGAGTCTACCTAGAAGTCACTGACTCCCAGTGCAGGGTGACTGACTCTCATGGGAGCTAAGCCACTTCAGGTTTCACAGCTCTGTCTTGATGAGCTATTGTCGCCACATCCTTTGCACAACAGGGACACAGAGGTCTTGAGCAGCTAAAACATCTAGTCATATATCTAGTAAGTGGGGGAGATGAGACGTAGATTCAGATGTAGACGGAATAGTTACTCTTAACCACTAGACTCTCAGGTGTCATTGCGGGCAATTTTGGCTCAAGGCCTGGGGCACTGGGGATGAGAGTCCTATGCATATCTCTGTGGATGTAGGAATGACTCACCGAGCTCCACACATTAATGATCCCGTTTCTATGTTTAAAATATAAAAAGATAAGAGGAACTGCACTTTCCTAATGTTCCATGTAGAGATTAAGATTGCAGCCAGGCCATGTGGAGATGACTTTTTCCAGCTGTGAGATGGAAGGGATAAAGTCTTCCACAAAAGGAAGGTGTCATTGGGACAGTGCATGTGTGGACCCATGCATGGATAGATGAGATTCTGTGGTTTTCATCAACTTATTAAATAGAACATTGAGTTTAAAGTATCTTTTGAAGAGACACTTTGAGTTTCTTTCAAATAACAAAAGCACATGGGCACAAGGATGGTTGGTTGGATGCATTCCTGTTCCCTTGGCAATGAATTTGTCCTAAGATCCTTGTAGATGTCCCGAACTATGCACATCACGGAGTCTTATGTTTTTTTTTTTAACCTCCATATGCATACCTATGATAAAGCTTAACTTGTAAATTACTCATATTGAGAGCTGACAATAACTTATAACAAAACAGAACATTACATTATATTATAACGGAAGTTAGGAGAGTGTGGTTTCTCTCACAGCGCCTTACTATCCTGTACTGACTCTTCCTCTCCTGATGAGGAGGGGGGGGCAGGGGGGATGGAACACCAGCATTAGGAGGTAAAGTGAGGTGAAGGATACACATGGTCTGTGGTCTTGAGTTACTGTGGAGGTTTTCATGGTACATGAGAAGTAGCATCTGTTTTGAGTGCTGCCTGATCACAGTCATTACAATGTACCATTAGGTACTGGATAACGGACGTGTCCTGTCTGGTGCTTGCTTTGGGGAGTTCATAAAGCATACACTGCATGAGTTCAGTAGGGATGATACATAACTTAGGCAAAAATAGTCGTAAGTACATGAAGAGTCTATGACCCTGAACATTTTGCTGAGGGAGGAACAAGACTGCCTGTTTGTAACACAAGGCTCACGTGGCTTATTTGAAATCAGTGATTTGGCAAAAAAAAAAAAAAAAAATCAGTAACATTTAGTGACTTCAGTTTAGTCAGACAGGAAGGAGGAGACAATTTTTCTTTCAATACATTGGCAGAAAAAGGCAGGGGGGAGCATTTGCTGCCAGCATTCCTGCATTAAGCACTTATGCCTCTTTATAGGTCAGATTTTAAGCTAGACTGAGAATGTGAAAATGGCTAGTACACCATGGCTACCCTTGAAGGATGTGTAGCTGCACCATTTGGTGGGTGTGAACAGATCTGCAGTTAACACAGTCACGAGGAAGCGAAAGTCTGTGTGAGTCTTGGTACCAATTGATCTGGAAGCCTTTCTGGGGAATATTATATCCCTCCTAAACACGTGAGGCTCCGCGGATGTTTTCTCTCTGCGACAGTTGAATTTCACCATGGGAACAATTAGGAAGCAGCAAAATTAGTAATTCTATCCAGAGGGCTTAAAACTAAAGACACCACACTTCCTCTCAGGTTTTCGTCCCTACGATGATTTTACTCATGCAGAAGAGCTGCTTTCAGCCTCTGCTCTGGACGTCAGCTACATTTACCGAAGAGCAGCTGGATATTCATGGCTCCCAGGGAACATCTGCTCCACAGCCCAAGACTCAGCAAACAGCACTTACTGTGTATCGGGTGCTTAATAAATATTTGTTGAGTGAACACATACATGAACAGCATTGCCAATTATCTACTAAGGGAAGTAAGAGTTTAAAAAATGATCGATTATCTGCCAGCGACGGCCATCCAGACTTTTGTCTGGGGAGTCAGAAAGACACGGGTCAAATTCAGTCAGGCCTCTAGAAAAAAATCTTCTTTCCTTGACCTGGTTAGGAACAGAGCAGGGAGGGATCTCACATGATCCCTTCAATCCTGTAATCAGGACAGCAGGGACCTGTCATTTAGATATCGTTCCGGGTGTGACTTGTGTATGGTATGAGAGGAGAGTCTCAGGGACTTTGGCAGTCCTGGCTTGTGGATGATCCCAAGAATTTAAGTAAAAATAAACGATGTCCATCCTAAATAGTCTTTAGAATTCTGCATAGCACCCCAGTAGCTTCTCGGTTTTCTAAGCAAGACATCCGCACAGTCCTCATCTGGAGCTCCCCTTGACCTTGGTCCCCAGTGTGGGTTATATTACTATTATTCTTATCATTATTGATGGGGCATATTTGACTTTCTTCTTCAAGGGATTTACACTTGGCTGTCTGTCCAGTCACCAAGACCTGAAGTCTGTTTCCCCAGAACCCCTTCCTTCATCTGGATCTTTCCTAGGCAGTCACTGTGAGAGGACCACCTGCTGTCCTCCATCAATCATCCCTGGGCTGGAATGTATTTTCATAGCTACCTGCTCCATGCAGTTGGCCCCATGCCCTGTTTGCTTATGACTTCAGAATGATTTCAGTGTGCTTACTTCATCTGTATAAAAACATAATGTAATCAGATGTAAATAATATATACCATATCTTTAGAAAAAGTAGATGATTAATATTTAAAGGGCAATACACTAAATAATACATAATGAGGGGGAAAACAATGTAAATATTTTATAGGCTGAAGGTCATTTGTTAGCTTTGGAAAACAGTCTGTTTAAAGAACAAAGTCTGGCCACTCCTCTACTTGGGTAAATTAAGAGAAATCAGTTTATCTCGCCATCTTTACAGCCTAAGAATTTACTAATCCAGTTTTGGAGACAGCAAACTTGTCTGGATTTACTTTCAGAGAAGAATCAGTTTGTCACACAGTCCCGAGTTTCTCCACTAACCATGAAGCCTACCTCAGGAATCAGGTCATGTTTGCCCCCTCAGTGATGAAAGAAGGTCTGGGAACGTGTCTGTTCACAACTCTCACCCCCTTGAAAATATGTGGAGTCTAGAGTATTTCAATTTCCTAAATTGCAGAGGGAATACTAATCTTTTTCCCAACATGGCCAAATACCTATGAATAAGATAGTCTTAGACAGGAATTATGATTTACCAGTGCCACCGAGTTCATTGAAGAAGCATGCTTACTTTACTCTATGTCAGAAAGCTTGGGCTCAAGTTCATGTCTTCTGATCATTTCTCCTAGCATCTCACTCAGAGGACATCAGTTTTCACCTTTTTAAAATTTTTTTGTTAGATTGTATGAAACTCTTTGGCTTTGTTTTTCCATGTCACTGTCTGTCCTATCGTGTTTAAGTTTTATAACATTCTGTAGAGAAATAGTTTGTACAATGTTTTCTCACAGGAAACTTCCAAATAAGTCTTGGGGGTGACAGCAGGGGCTCTGTTGAAACGAGCCCATCAATGAACCTAAGCAGATTTTGCTCCCATAACACACCCAGCATTCTACTGTATCCTCAAGTCACAATGTAACTTAGAAACAGCCCCACATTCTGGGCTTTACCATGCACTCCCAGGGAACGTAGCAACATTGTCTAGTCGACTGCCACATGACATATTTTCTCTCCTGTGGTACGGCATTTGTAGCATTGCTCCCTAAGGAGACAAACACTCATGCATTTTGTAGGAAAAAACAGGAGGGATAAAAACCCAGTAGGAAGCAAGAGAAGCTTTGATGGTTCAAAAAGACAATGCTTAGTTCTGTTGAGTTTCTCAGGGGATCGAGAATTGGATGAGAAGTTTAAAGAGTGAATTATCCCCTCTGGCTTCTGGTTTGGAGTGTTTTAGCTGAACGATCTCATTCTATGAAGGGCATGACCTAAAGAAGACAGATGGGATCTTCACCAGGCAAAATATTGGTCCTCAAAGTGAATTAAATATTGGCAACATCAGAGAAATCTTCCTATGCTGTTCAGGTCATACTTTTTTTGTGTGTGTGGATTAAAAAGAAAAGACAGCAAACTTCCACATTTTATGTTTGTTCTTCACATTCTAATTGTGTCTCATTGCCTGTGATCTTATGTTCTCATCAAGAAAGTAGAGAAAGAGTGCCACATGTCCTTGAGAAAAGGCACATTCTGCTGTTGAGCTAATACCAACTGAATTCAATAGTCAAGAGAAAAAGGAAGGCATTCATTCCCCAGAAGTTCAGACAAAATCAAAGAATCACTTTGCTCACTAAGCATCTCAATTACAGTATTATTTGCTCTTTAAGGTTAAAAATTATGAATGACATTAAGGAGTAGTTTTATTGTTGAATTATCACATTTTGAAGTTCAACAGAGCTCCATGCTCCAAAGCTTGTAGAGGATTCATAATTTAAGATTTGCCTAGATTCCACTTAAATGTTTACTATGCCGTATGCTAGTGTCTAATGAGAGAGGACTTGGGATTTGTTCTATGATCTGCAGCACATCTCTTCCCTTCTCTGGGATGTTCTGGAAGTCTTCACAGACATCCTGACCACAGGAAAAGATCCAGTCCCTCCTCTTGTGAGCCCCAGCTCTCTTGCTTTTCTCTGCATTTTCACAGACTCTAGCTGGTTTGTTTTCTCCCATCCACCCTCCCTTCTGATCCATTTCTGATCTTTGGTATGGGTTGTCTTTGTTCTCTCATCCCGGCTTTGGACAACATGTCTGTTCTTGGCTGACTCTGGCCTCACTCATTCTGTAGACGTTCCTTTGGCTGTATAGACACAGACATCTCCCGGGAGCTGCCATGATCTGTGAATTGTGACAAGAGCTGATTCTAAATTAGGTTATTAGAAATGCGGTCTTCATCATGTAGGCAGGGCGATCTCAGGTGCAGCTGCACACAAAAAGAATGAATTCACTATTTTAAACAGTTTCCTGAGGCACATGAATCAGGTTAGGTATTTAAAAACAGCTCTGCTCCATCCTTCCTCACTGTAATCACAGAACGACAACCTTGGGAGGTTCTTTGTGGTTCGAAGAATGCACTTCTCTATTTCCCATTGTAGTCAACAAGATCATGGCAGTGGAGTGGCACTTAGAACACGATCAATCTAGGGATTAATTAGGAAACCACCTAACATATGTTGATATATAGAAAGTCTGGATGTTTTGAGCATCTAGTCTTGCTGAAAATTTTGTTTTTTGCCAACTAGCTTTTCCCCCATGCAACCCTTCAGAGGGACTTTGGTGACATCCAGGAAATTGAAACAGAGGCCCAATTCTTACTTCTGTGTGTGACAGACACAAAAATGATTCTGTTAAGCACATAACCTCCTGAAGTTACTCTTAAAATACTGAAATTTCATCTTCGGGAAATGAAACCCAGGATATCACACATGTGTCTGCTAATTAAAAAAGGAGGAAGGTGCTGGGGAGACCGCTCAGCTGGTAAAGCGCTTGCCTCTGAAGCAAGAGGGCCCGGGTTTGCCTCCCAGAACCCAAGCAAAAATGCCAGCTAAGGTGGTACCTTTGAAGTCTCAGTGCCCAGGCAGTGGAGACAGGCAGACCCTGGGATGCACTGGTCAGCTAGTCGAGCTTAACTGGAGAGTTCTGAGCCAAAGGAGATATTCCGCCTCAGGGGAGGTGCTTTGATGTTTCTGGGATGACATATGTGATTGTCCTTCATATACAAACACCTACATGTACACACACACACACACTCACACACACACACTCACACACACACACACACACACACACACACACACACACACGCACACACACAGTTGTCCTCTAGCTTCTATACATATACCTATATGTGCACCCACATATACATGAACACACAATGGGGTGGTGAGCGGACTCACGAGGCGTTTCACTTCATGTTTGGGCACCCCTTAGAATTTGTCATTGAGTTCTGAATAACTGGGGCTTTAGTCTTCCACAGGACATTTGAACAGTAGAAATGCGTTCTGTTCTGTTTCTCTGAAGTGGCAGCAGGTACCTGGAACTTAACAGGAAACAGGAAATATCTTTGGACTCAACTGAGCCTGGTGTAGCTGCACAGCCTTCCCCACTAGGCTTGTGTAAACCTGGTTCCAGCCAACAGCAGAAGCTCACGAAGATGGGCACTCTGGGCCAAGCAGTTTAGAGGCAACGCTGAAGAGCATTCAGTAGATCATAGGTGCAAATCAGATTTATCTATATTCTAAAGCCATTTAGGGGAGACACGGGTTGTCCTAAATCTTTTATGGAGTAGGCAATAAAAAGCACATAAATCTTTTTAGATGCATGGGATTTGATTTATTCCTAACCGTGTAGACTGGTACTGTGTGGAGCATAATAAATGCTACTTTTGTATCAATTGTTTCATATTTGTGATCCAACATAAGGTCCTGCTTTTTCCTTTATGGGTTGAGCTGAGAATTTGTTTGAGTTTAATTGTCGGTGACCTGGGCTTAATGGAATTCCAAAAACAGTGAAACATTTATATATGCAGGAGTGGAAGTCACAGCACTCCTGGTGTGTAAGCTTTAACTCAAATACAAGGCTCTGCAATAGGGAAAGAATGGAATGAATTAGGGGTTAGTCTCTTTGTGGGTCTCACTTTGCCGGTCTTTTAGAAATCCTCTTGACACCCAGTGCCCCTTAGGTTCTCTACAGAGTATGCATTCACGGGGCGGGGGGGGGGGGGGGCTGGCTCTGGCCTTTCCCTATTCTGTTGATTGGCGGGTCTCCCTCTTAGTCTTCAGGGAACACTGTGACAGGCCACTGTTGTTTTTGTTCACCACATCCCAGGAGATGGATGTCCTGCCTGCCAGTGCAATGTCTGGCTTATGTACTCAGTAGAGAGTGTATGAAGGAATGGATGAATATGAATAAATGAAACTGAGGAGGCAGAAGAGGGCATTTAGGTTTAGAATCTCCAAATGAAACTATAGGTGTGGGTGGTGGCGGATGGGAGCCTGAGGCCAAGACGTATTTGGATTACCATTGGAAGGAGCATCTCCCTTGTGGATCTCCCTACTTCATGGACAAATGTTTGCTTGGGGTCTTTGGGTAATCACTTCAACTACACCACGCCCTCCACACCCATTTAGAATATACAACCCCCAGGGTGTTTTAAGTTTCTGGGCATGCAGAAATAGACAAGGCACAGACCAATCAACTTACTACTCCATGGAGCACATATATGAACATCAAGTGGCCTCTGTGTTTCAGGCATGGGCCACGTGAGAAGAAGAGCTGACAGTGTATTATAAGGGAGGAAATAGGAAAAGGCAGCAGTTAGCTAGATCCTGAGGGACTAGCAGGTGTCTGTGGGCAGAAGACCTGAAAATATTTGTTTGTGACAGGGGACCCTTGAGCAGAGAAAGTTCATATATGTGAAGTGTCTTCTACAGGGAAGAAAAACCATGGAGGTATGTGTACTTGACTGTGACTTTGGCAAAGTTGTATAATCTCACTAGGAACTGCTTTCCAAATGGACGTGAGTTCCTCCCTTCTACAAACCCTCCTAAGGATTCATAAAGTTTGGCAAGTGAGTATATTGCTAGGGTGCTTGGGACTGGAAGTTCTTAATGAGGAGACACATCACCACAGGGACAGATGGCACAGGGCGACTCAACTGCACTCTTTCTTGGAAATCAAGCTTTTGCCCCTGTGAGGTAAATTACCTGTTCCTAGGAGCCATCTGGTAGCGTAAAGATCCAATTTACCTCATGGGGCACCAACCAGGGTACACCATCTACACCTCATATGATTAGATCCAAGAGACACAAGAGCACTTGACTTTCACCTTTACATTGAAAGCAGGCAAAGGTGCTAGAGACAAACACCATGGGTACATTTTGTCTTCTACAAGATACAGAGATGTAGGCAATCCATCTTTATAGCTCAGTGTGAGAGAAACCACCCTGAAAACTGGATAAAGAACCACTCTGGACAAGGAAGTAATAAGAATTTAAGATAGTGGCAACCACTAGAAATATAATTAGAACCACAGACGTCATGTACATCTGTAATTTACGAATTTCCAGCTGATATAATGAAAAAAGTAGACTGAAATTAATTTTAAGAGTATAATTGGAGACAGGAATGAGGTGTATGCTTTTAACTCTGGCACTTGAAAAGCAGAGACAGAAGGCTCTCTGAGTTTGAGGCTAGCCTGCTCTCATAGGGCCAGCAAGGGCTACATAGTGACATCTTGTCTGAAAAAAGATTAGACAGATAAATAGATAGATAGATAGATAGATAGATAGATAGATAGACAGACAGACAGATGGGTGGATAGATAAGTAATATACTTTATTTAATCCAACATATCTCAAATGTTGTGGCTTCATCATATAGTAATGGGACAGTCTATATTATTTTTGGTACTAAGTCTTTGCAATCTGAATTGCACTGTAAACTTATAGTCAGTCTCAATTTAGTCTAAGACATCTTCAATGTGCAGCAGCCACAAGAGGCTGGTGGCTGTTATACAGGATGGCCACAGTACCCCAGACAGCTGTCCATAATGCATCAGCATATCACAGAATTAAAGCTGGGCTGCAGTAGAAGCCTGAATGGGATCCAACCTACTTCTAGGATGGTTTCCATTTACATAAATGGGAACATGCTGGATTCAGACTTGTGACATCTGTCACTATTTTGCCTACAGACAGAATTTTTTGGCTTGCATTAGTTTGTCTTTTATTGAAATATAACAATCATCTAGTGGAGGACATAGATCATAGCTTGATGAACTCCCGGCAAGATGCTCACATGACAAACTGTCAAACATATGAAAGTTCTTTCTTAAAAATAGATTTTTTTTTTTTTTTTTTTTTTACAAGACAGAGGTTCTTTCCTTAGACCTGGCTGTGCCGGAACTCACTCTGTAGACTAAGCTGGCCTCAAACTCTGAGGTCCACCTGTCTTTGCTTCCCAAGTGCTGGGATTGAAGGTGTACAGCACCACTACCCAGCTCTTAAAAACAGATTTTTTAAATCCTCTGTCTCTGTCTGTCTCTCTGTCTCTCTGTCTCTCTGTCTCTCTCTCTCTCTCTCTCTCTGTGTGTGTGTGTGTGTGTGTGTGTGTGTGTGTGTGTGTAGAGTTGTCAACACAGGCCAGAGCGGCATCAGATGCCTTAGAGCTGGAGTACAGGTGGTTGTGAGCTGTCTGACAGGGGTGGTGGGAATACAAAAGCAGCAAGCATTCACAACCCTCGGAGTTCTTATGTAGGAAAATCTGTTTAAAAGGTTTCGTTCAAGCTCTTTTTGTCTTAAAATCCCACTAAGGAGCGGTTTCTCATCAAGTCACTGTAATTGGGGATTATAAGTGAGTACATGTTGGCTCAAGCATGCGCACAGATTTAAAGTAAAAAGGCTGTCACAAACTTGATACTAAAGGTTGCCCCAAACAGCCTTTTCTATCCAACCCAACCTAAGGCTCTTGTAGATTTTTAAAAACCACACTCACCACGGCCACCAGATGGCAGTATTGTTCAATCTTTGTCCACTTTAACCCCCCCCCCCCATCAACACCCCCCCCCCCCCCCCATTTCTGCCCAGCCTTGTCCCAGGGAATAAAACTGTAGATTGTTCCGCTGCGTATTAAACTGACAACCCTGTTATTTTAAACTTGAAACTGACAGGCTGTTATTTTAATGAGGTCTGCCAGAGCCAAGGTTAACCAAAGCTTTATTTCCCTACAAAATGTTAAGGCCACAGTTCTAAAAGGGGGCTGTGAAATTTTATGTTATTGATACTTGCTCTGACCGTACAAGTTTTAAGATATTTTTGACGAGTAAAGCAACATGACGAATATAGACATATGTTTATATAGTGAGCCGAATTTGGCATTACAGCCAGCTCCCATTTCTCCCAACAGGTCTTTTTAGTTTAAGTTATATTCTTGAAAAGAAGAAGAAGAAGAAACGCTCTTCTTTACAGTTATCCATTTTGGTCTATTTTGAAACCCAAGTGTATATTTTTAGCACTTTGACTTTCTAACTTAATGAGTCAAAGGGAAATTTGCAGCTTATTTCAATTTCATTAATATTCCAAATGAAATCAAGGGTAGTATTTGATTATTTCTGTGAAAGAGGCTTAGAACCAGAGTGGCAAAACTAAGCTCAAATTTTCTCTTATAATGGGTGCTTCTACAGTGCATGATTGTTAATGGCACTATAATTTATTTCTTTTCCCTTGAAATGGCTTTTTAGGTTGATCAAGAAAGTATTTAAAATCAGTTGCTAACTGTGACACTATTAAAAACATTAGAAACTACCTTTTCCCAAGTGATTTTTGCTAACACTTTTACTCCATATCTTTGAATCTGCTTCAAAACTAATTTTTAAATATTTAACCAGTCTTCTTGTATGAAATTACAAATGCACATCCCACACATACTCAGTCCACTTTGCATTCACATAATTTACTTGGAATGCACATGGCCATCATTGACCCTTGTCATTGACCAGGGATCTGCCCACTAGGTAACTCTATATGCTTAGGCAGATGTTTGATTTCCAAAGTGAGCCTCAAAAATAAATGAGTTTCATGTGTTGCCAATGCCAGCTGAGTTCAACAAACACTTCCTGCAGATGTCCTAGGTTGGAGAAGCTGTGGCTAGTATTTACAAAACCTGGTTGTCCTTGGGGCCAGCAACACAGTATGTGGGACCAACTGCAGCAGCGAAAGCTGGGCTCCTTATTCAACAGTGTTGCAACATGCTGGAGCTGGCAAGGTGGCTCAGTGGATACAGACACCAGTATTGCTGTTGCTGTTGAACTGAGTTTGATTCTTGGAGTCATATAAAGGTGGAAGGCAGGAACTGACTCCACAGAGTTGTCCTCTCATCTCCACATGCATGCCTTAACAGTGCATTCCCCATCACACACACACACACACACACACACACACACACACACACACACACACTCAAACTTGCACACACAGAGGTACTAATAATATAATAAAAAAATAGTTTAGACATGCCGATAAATCAGGTCTGAGAGCTTTCAAGGTGGAGCCTGGTGTACCTGTCTAGGCTGTGTGCCCACAGAGGCCTCATTCTTCTTTAGCAAGTTATAATCTAGCTGGGTCTCTAAGGTATCCGACACAGATACTGCTAGCATGGTGATAACAGCAGTGATGGTCAGCACACCTGTCAGATACCAGCAGGGTCACCAAATGATCTCCGATGTACACGGAAACATTGAAAGGACTTATCTGTGTCTCTGCTTTGCAGTTGAGATAACTGGACGTCACAGGTCTGTGGTGACATTGTGTCATGTCAGCAGGTACTTGCTGTGTGGCAGGCGCCTTGTTCAGCTCTTCACTCCTATCTCACTGTCAGTCATCACAACCCCAGAGGAAACGTGAGGAGTGGTGTAACCCAGCCTTGGTCACACGTACACACTACAGAGTCTGGATATGAGCAGGTGTGGGGCATCAGAATCTACATCTCATGAGGACTCCAGCAACAGAGCAGGGAGCTAGAGTGTGCTGGTGCACCCCACCGCCCTGGACCTAGGAGCAGAGAGCACTCCTTTCCAAAAGGATGGAAAATACACTGGGAGTCAAGCTGGAAGGGCCAGGTGTTCTGCAAACCTTTGTGTTTCTCCAAGACAATTTGCTACACTTTTCCTGACACCGAGTCTAGTAGTTCTCCAAACAAGTCCCTAATTCTTGGACTTTTTATGATGCCACATGGTTAGAGTTACTCATCATCTCCAACAATATCCTTTGTTAGAAGGCTCCAAACAAACAAAGGACCACACGGTTTAAAGGATAACAAACAACATATTCTCCCCTGGAGGTCTAGAAACAGAACAAGTGCTATTTGCCCAGTCATTCTTCTGATCTGGGTCTGCACAACAATGGGTTATATTGTGCTTCAGCTCCTCTATTCTATCTATCAATCTATCAATCTATCAATCTATCTATCTATCTATCTATCTATCTATCTATCTATCTATCTATCTATCTATCCGTCTGTCTGTCTGTCTATCTATCTATCTATGTATGTATCCATCTTATCTATCTATCTATCATCTATCTATCCTATCTATCATCTACCTATCTATCTATCTATCTATCTATGTATCTATCTTATCTATCATCTATCTATCTTATCTATCTATCTATCTACTTATCATCTATCTATCCATCTATCATTTTATTTCTTGTATTCTCACTCCTATTTTCTTTCTTTTTAAATTTTTATTTATTTATTATTATTTTTTGAGATGGTCCCATGTAACCAAGGCTGGTCTTGAACTCACAATACAGCTCAGAGTGACTTTGAACTCTTGGAGATTCTTGACTCTACCTTTCAATTGCTAAGATTCCAGGTCTGCACCATCATGCTTTGCTCAAGCTTAAAAAAAAACTATTATTATTATCTCCTAACCATCAGCAACAATAATATTCTCTGTTTTCTCATTCTGCACTGTGAACATTGGAAATGCCTGCAAGGCCCTTTCTGGAGCATCCAAAGATGGAAGTCCTAAAAGTCCCTCCTTGCTTTGAAAATGGAAAATGTGTTCCCCTTCTGGATTTTTAATTCATAAAACATCTCCTCCCCAGGGCTTCCGTGACAAAAGTAGAAAGCTCTCCCTTAGGTGCAGACAGGGGTTGGAAATCTGGCCCCTCATATTTAATGGACTGTATCTAACAAAATCGCATTAGAGATCCTCTCCATGAGACAATTTCTCTTATGAAATGGAAAGTAGTAAAGAAAACAAAGCCTTACTACCTTGCCACAGGAACCCACAGGGAGGGATCGAGGTCTGCATTTCCCTATTACACTGCTGTGAGATGGTCTGTATGTCAAATGTGTTGCTGATTGGTCAATGAATAAATCACTGATTGGCAGTGGCCAGGCAGGAAGTATAGGCGGGACTAACAGAGAAGAGAATTGAGAGAACAGGAAGCTGGGTGGGGGAGACACTGCCAGCCGCCATCAGGACAAGGAAGATGTAAAGTACCGGTAAGCCACAAGCCACGTGGCAAGGTATAGATTAATAGGAATGGATCAATTTAAGCTGTAAGAACAGTTAGCAAGAAGCCTGCCACGGCCATACAGTTTGAAACCAATATAAGTCTCTGTGTTTACTTGATCGGGTTTGAGCGGCTTGGGACTGGCGGGTGAGAGAGATTTGTCTTGACTGTGGGCCAGGCAGGAAAACTCTAGCAACAAATGGCGCCCAACGTGGGGCACGAACCCACGACCCTGGGATTAAGAGTCCCATGCTCTACCGACTGAGCTAGAACCGTTTCAAGACAACTGGCTCAGATGATACAGCCTCACGGACTACTCCATGATCCTAAAATTTTCTTTGTTTCCCCAGAAGATGCAGCGCCCCCCTCCAGCAGGAAGTAGTAAGAGAAGTTACGCCCAAATTCCCAAATATACCAAGCTGACTTTGAAGATGTGTAAAGGTTAAAACCTTCCTTTTTAAGAAAAGAAAAGGGGAAGTGCTGTGAGATGGTCTGTATGTCAAATGTGTTGCTGATTGGTCAATGAATAAATCACTGATTGGCAGTGGCCAGGCAGGAAGTATAGGCGGGACTAACAGAGAAGAGAATTGAGAGAACAGGAAGCTGGGTGGGGGAGACACTGCCAGCCGCCATCAGGACAAGGAAGATGTAAAGTACCGGTAAGCCACAAGCCACGTGGCAAGGTATAGATTAATAGAAATGGATCAATTTAAGCTGTAAGAACAGTTAGCAAGAAGCCTGCCACGGCCATACAGTTTGAAACCAATATAAGTCTCTGTGTTTACTTGATCGGGTTTGAGCGGCTTGGGACTGGCGGGTGAGAGAGATTTGTCTTGACTGTGGGCCAGGCAGGAAAACTCTAGCAACATTACACTGTACTTGGGATAAGGTTGAGGAGCCCGGCAGTAAATCTGATCCAGCCAAATCCAGAGCACTTGGAAAAATCACCTTCTCATTGCAGATAAGTGTAAAAACAGTACCACAAGTACACTGGAGTCCTAGAGATAAACACCAGGGGCTTGCTGCTAACAGATTTGGGGGCCAAGCTGTGGCACTTTGAGGATAACTGTCATCACTCCACTACAAGATCTCAGCACAAGGAGCTGTAAACAGAGTTGTGATGACCTCTTGTTAGTCCTGATGTGGAGTTGTTTATCTGGTCTTTTTGGAAGAGTCCTGCATTATTCCTGGTAGTCAAGGAGCCATAGGACAATAGCTGTTGAGCTCCATGAGAGTGGGGTGTGACTGTTGATAGGGACCGGCTCTAACCACTTAGATTTTCCTTGGGAATATGAGAGTCCCCAATTTGATAACTGTTTCTTATCATCAGGAACTGTTTCTGAATTTTTGTAATATTCTATGGTGGCTCAGAAGTCACTAATTCCAACATGCTTCAGTCTTCTCATTTTTTTTTTAAAGATTTATTTATTATGTATATAGTGTTTTGCCTGCATGTACACCTGCACACCAGCCAGATCTCATTACTGATGGTTGTAAGCCACCATGTGGTTGCTGGGAATTGAACTCACGACCTCTGGAAGAGCAGACAGTGTTCTTAACTGCTGAGCCATCTCTCCAGCCCCCTCTTCTCATTCTTTTTAATGTGAATAAAAGGAAAGCCAGTTTTTAAAGATACTTTTCCTTTTCTTATTTTTCCAAATTGTTTTCTACATGGTAAACCATCACTATCTTTAATTAAAATCACAGCCACTAAAACAAGGCTACCTGTATCTGTAGCTTAAAGGGAGAACTCTCCTTTTATCATGGAAACGATGGGGAAGGCTTAGTCTTTGATTTTTCATGAATTAAAAATTCATAAAAATTCCA
The DNA here is from genome assembly GCF_007827085.1 of Peromyscus californicus insignis. Lineage (NCBI taxonomy): Eukaryota > Metazoa > Chordata > Mammalia > Rodentia > Cricetidae > Peromyscus > Peromyscus californicus. Next base: position 7,215,548 of record NW_026294413.1, read on the forward strand.
AAGTAGTCTTCAAAAATTAAAAAACAAACAAACAAAACTTCCACTCTTTCTTGATCAAATGGCTAGGATATGTGTGACATGAGCCTGTAATCTTAGTCCTAGGGGTCTGAGGTGGGAGGACTGAGCATTTGGGGCTGGCTGGGTTATATAGGAAGATCCTATCTTAAATCAAACAAAGAAAGGTTCAGCCCATGTTTGAAACAGTTCTTTTTCTGTGCAAGGCAGTGGTGGGGTTCTCAGGAGTTTTCCAAAGAAAACAGAAGTGGGTATTACTTATGGGAGGTTCCTTAATGGGGCAACATCACTGAGTTATCTCCATTATATACATGGCCAAGAAGCATGCCTCAACTTAGAAGAGTTAGAATTTCTGCCCAGAGCTTGCTTTTGCTTTTCTTGGAGTAGCATGGTAGTGTTTGCAGCTTGACTGTGAAACAGTCCCTCAAGAACAGGGTTTCCTTAAACCCGATAAAGAAGAAGTTTGGGGTAGAGAATACGGTGAACACTGGGGAATCACAGAAACTACATAGGGATTTCACAAGCTAAGAAGTCTTTTCCAATCAAATGATCAGGACATAATGGCATTGGGGTCCTGTGACTACTGGGAATCTTCAATTCAGGCAAGTACTTCCTTACCCTGGAGACACACCTCAACTCTAACACCCAGGAAAGGTGCAAACAGAGACGCGCAGGTGAGGCAGGAGACAAGGCCATCTCCCAGGGCACATTCAGGTGGTAACTTTAACGCTGTTCTTTTACTGAGAGAGATTTTAAAATTTCAAATGTAATCTAGCTTCTTATGCCCACCTTTTTATTTCTTTTATGACCTCAAGACAGATTGTTATGATGAATGAGTCCCATTGAAATGAGTTTTTAGAAGTCTTTTATTTTCTTACTTTAATTTTTTTGACATGCTCTATATTGCCATAACTTTGTCCATGATCTGTCCCCTTGAGGGACAGCAGGAGTGACTGCATGGTTGTGTTCATGCATTGGTTAATTGTCACCCACTAAGCTTTGTTTCTATGTGAGGTACTTCCTCAGGCATTGGAGCTGCACAGATGAAAAGCACATTGTCTTCAAGGAGCTCCTCCCCATGGGGAAGTCTACACTGGAGACAGTGCCACAATGCAAATGAAGGCTGCTGAGAACTGGGAGACGTAGACGTAGGAGCTGTGTGTAGAAGACGCAGCTGTTGCTGTGTTTGCTTTTTTGTCTGACAGACACCACTGATTTCTGCTTGCAGCCAATTAAAAGGAGAGGAAATGGGGAAAGAGAAGGGTGCTTACCTCACAGTGAGGTAGGAAGGGTACCGAAAGAGGCTCTTGGTAACATCTAAGAGTTGCAACCACATAACTAGCAAACCAACAACTTCTAGAGAAGGAGCAAGAGTGAGCGGTGGCATCTTTGAGGTCTGGGCACATTCAGTTGGCTGAAAGCTTCATGGGTACCTTTAATTACAGGATTATAGGCATATGTGTTCACGTGCTGTCTTACAGGCCATGCAAGTAGCTCTTTGTAGGTGAGAAACATCAAGTGTCTAAGAGATAGGTGTCCTGTGTCTCCAGGACTGCTAAGGGTTTAGTGGGAAATTCATGCAGGGATGCTATTTAAACTGGATCTTGATGAATGAGCTGCTCTGTGTTGGGAGGATGGAGTACGGTTCATATTAGAGGAAACATTTTAGTTAAATCTTGAAGAATCAGCTAGGAATGAGTGTGTGATGGAAGAATGGGTGGGGCAAGGCCATCTTATTAAGGTGAACTTCATATTCAAAGTCTCATGTGGATAGAGCCCACCCAGGTTTGGAAAGTATTTTGCAGTAGTTGAAAAGAAGTCCCTAGATTCGAGAAGTAGGTAGATCCCAGAAGATCCAGTAAGATTTGATAACCTGTAGTGAGCAGGGTAGCCTTTCTTTTGAAGGTAAGAGAAGAAGGTAAGTCCCCAGGTGGGGACTATAAGAGAGTAGTTCCAGGAAAGCCAAACCAGGCAGTGGGCAGTGGTGATGGGTAGGTAGATATGCAGTGTGGACAGTGGTCTGGTTGGTGGTGATGGGCAGGTAGATATGCAGTGTGGGCAGTGGTCTGGCTGATGGTGATGGGCAGCTGGATATGCAGTGTGGGCAGTGGTGTGGTTGGTGGTGATGGGCAGGTAGATATGCAGTGTGCTGTTGACACTTAGCCCAAACTAACTAGCCCCTCTACAGCACCCTTTCCACTTTAGACTCAGCTTCTAGGAACTCTGCTTCCCCTACATGCACTCCCTGTCTGCTCAAGCCTTTGCCCATGCTACTAAGAAGTGTTTTATTACCCTGGCAGAGATGTCTTTCCTTTCTCCCTTTCCTCAACCTGCGGGATCTTTGCCTAAGAGGAAGTTGGGAAGTAGGCTGGGTTGAGGTTTTTCATCTTTCCTCATATTTTACTGCTCCATGCACTCTTCTGGTTGCAAGGGATGAAGCAGAAGGACCAAACAAGGACAAAGTCCTCTAATTGCTATGTGGTGGAGGATGGCCCTGAGCACCTGGTGCTTCTGCTTCTCCCTCCCTAGTGCTGGAATTTCAGGCAGGTACCACCAGGCCTATCGCGCAGCCTTCCACTGAGCCACGCCCAGTTCCTTTCACAGTTTTTAAATCAGCTCAAGATTGTTTAGTATTCATCACCCAGTGTGAACACTGTGTAAACAGTTGCTACACTGACTGATTCTGTGAACAGTATTTTTTTTTAAAAAGTCCTCGTATGTTGAGAACCATGTTTTAAAAGAAATAGTTTTGACCCATGGTTGGTGGAATATGTGGATGTGGACCTACAGATATGGAGTGCTGAGGTCTGTGCTAATTGACAGTCCAAGAAGTTTAATTACTGCTCTCAGGTGACTGGCTGAATTTTTGGCATTGATGGTTGCTGGAGTTTGAATTTTCAGTCCGTGTGCGCATGGTCCAGGTTTGAAGGGATGAGTGCTACTTCACTGAATCTGCGATGGTGCCGTGGAGAGAGGGATGTATATGTTCCTCACACTTGCCTTTTCCTTTCTTCCCCAGGAACGTGTTAATTAGCAGAGAGGCCTCATTACACTCAGCAAGCAGACTTTTTGCTGACCCAGATCTGGATTGTTTTATTTTATTTTCTCTCCTAAATCCCCAATTGAGGAGAAGTATCTCATTTTCTTGAGGGTCTGGGGATGAGGGAGGGCAAAGCAATCTCATGTCACAAACACTCATGTTGTGTCAAACGTTTAAAGTCAAACGTTAAACGGTTTTGGATGAGATGTTGAAGAAGGTCTTCCGGCAGAGACGGCACAGTTGCCTGGACAGATGTGCTGGCTCCTGAACTGTGGTGCGGTCCCATTGCAGGGTGCCTCAGCCCAAGAATGTCATGCTTTCTTGACTGAGGGAGACTCTCAGAGACAAACTCTGATCTCCCTCCTTTCCCTTCTTGGTGACAATCGGCCTCTGCTTCTTGAGCACTGAGACAAGAAGTCAACACTCCTGACGTGCACACCAGCACCAACGGTGTCATTTGGAGTGCTGTAGAGATTACGTAGGATCCTTATGAGCTATGCACTGAAGAGTGAAAAACAATGAACTTTCATCTCTCTCAGCCTAGGCGCATGTGGGTTCCAGATACTGAAGATCCCTGTTAGCCTCTGCTCAGGTTTGACATGTAGGAGACATTTCCAAGTAAAGATGGTGCCTCAGTAGCCTAGCCCTGCTGGAGTCACAAAGTGGGGCTACCCAATTGTTATCTCCTGGGCTTGAGGGTCAGGCCAACTGACCATGGAAGGAGACTGGCAGTGTTGTTCATCCAGCTTATCCGAGGAGGGCTCACTAAATGACTTGATAAGAAGGTTAGTCATAACGGGGTTTCAGGCCTTTACGGATGGAGAATGGGAGGAGGGAAAGAGCCCTGGACAGACTTAGGAGGGGAACTGAGGCTTTCACTTGTGCTCAGCCAATCTGCTGCCGCCTCCTGAGAAGAAGTAGGGCCAAGAATATAAAAGGCCTTGCTCTCCTCTCCCAGCTTCTGTGGTACCTCTGCTGCCTAAGACTAACTAGAGCCCTTGGAGGTCTTGGATACACTTTGAATCACCAGGCTTCCGGGGGGAGCAGGCTGGTAACAAGGGAGAATGGCTCTTTTCAGGGGCACAGAGAAGCCACCACCAGCCCCATCTGTGTGGATTCAGTTTAGTACTGGCTTCTTAGCTTCATGCTACCATATGCAACACCTTCCTACTCTTGAGTGGCACGGCCAAATGTCTCAGCATGTGGAGTGGAACGAGTGACCCAGGTACCTGCAGGTCAGCCCACTCCCATTCCTGCCAGGTTACCAGGCCCCCTTCTCCTCTGTCACCTCAGCCTTTCTCCTTGAGGCTCAAGCCACCCCAGGACCAGCTGCCCACAGCCCATAGGCCTTTCTTCTGCCTTACTGATTTGCACATAGGGCAAAGGCTGCTCCTCAGGAGCTTCTGTAACATGGAAGAGTGTGGAAGGCATGTGCTTAGCAGCCTAGAAAACCCCAGCCTGCTGCTACAGCTGAGCCCTGGCTTCCCACCTCTTTGTCTTGTTTTCTGTCTATGTTTCTTTTCTTCTCCTTCCCTTGCCCTTTGTTCTCTGTTTCCAAGCCTTCCTGACTGTGTGGTTTAATTACCCGTCTGCCCTTGCCTCCCCGAAATCGTCTGGAATGTTTCTGAGACATCCAGTGCTGACTCAAACCCATCAGGGAAATTCATGAGGATATGCTACAAGGATCCGATTCCCTTAGTAACTGCCTGTCACTGCTTCACGTCTGGTTATTTTCATTTCAGTCTGAGAAGAAGGAGTTAGGGTGGTGAGCTGAGGTCATAGAGGGCATTTCAGACCCATGACCCAGCCACAGACTCACATTCTTTTGGTGCTTTTGGCAACAGCCATATTCAGGCGAGGGCTGATTACTTCTCGTCTTGGCTTTGGGGGATAAGGAGGCGGGTTTCCCCTGGGGGACGGCGGTTGAGTGAATCTGAGGTACAATCACAGGCACAGCTGTGCCATCTTAACTCTCCAGAGCCTCCGATTCTTTCCTGTAGCTCTGTGTTCCCACCGAAGTCCCTCCTGTTCAGAGGCTGCTCTGTCTCAGAATCAGTGTGATGTGGGGCAGCTTTATGACTCACTGCCTCCCGAGGATTCACTCTGGGCACATTGGGTTTTCAGAACTCCTCATTAGGCAAGAAAGTGTAGAGGGATCGCCATGGTTCTCTGTCCCCATGTGGTGCTTCATGGAAGCGTGGGGAAAGTTGCCATCCATAAACTTTTTATTGTGACTTTATTTTATGGGGCTTCCTCCATTTAGTTTTCTCCTTTGTGTTTTGGCTTTGAGCAGATGCAGCTAACCTTTTCTATGTGAGATCCTTGTGGAAATACTTTTGGGGCACAGGAAATGCAGGTGCTTTCAGGGTGCAGGAAATATAGGCTCCATGTCTGAAATGTTTGCTTACTCCTTTCCTTAACAAAAGTTCCCTCCCTCCATGAGAACTTGTGAGTGTGTATGTGTGAGTGTGTGTGTGTGTGTGTGTGTGTGTGTGTGTGTGTGTGTGTGTGTGTAGGCCACAGGTCAATGTTGAGTGTTTTCATCAATCACTTTCATCCTTTGAGACAGGATCTCTTCACTGGACCAGGAGCAAACCAGTTGAGTTACTCTGGCCGCGCTGTGCGGCTGCAGTCTCTGTTTCCCCAGTACTGGCATGGCAGATGGGCACTGCCATCGCTAGCTTGCTTACTGGGTTCTGGGGGGTGGAACCCAGTACCTCAGGCTTGCACAGCAAGCATTTTACTGACTGAGCGTGCTCTTCAGGCCCCAGACATGGAACTTTAAAGTCTCAGTCTAGTCGCATCAGAGCCTCATGCAGGATCGGCCCTGTGCCTGAGAGGGCGCCGTTCGTCTGTGGCTATCTCTTCCACTGCGGACTCCCCTTTCTAGGTCCTCTCCTGCTTACCCTTCTCTTCTGCTGAGATATCAACTCTCTCTTGTGTGCCTTTAACTTCCCAGAAGAGCCCTAGAAGATGCCCTAGCCTCTGTGTACCAGTCCTTCTTCCAGGTGAGGTGGTATTGTGTTCCCCGAAATATTGTGCACCCGAATAAACTTATCTGGGGTCAGAGACAGAACAGCCACAATATTAAACATAGAGGATAGGCAGTGGTAGCACACGCCTTTAATCCTAGCATTCCAGAAGCAGAAATCCATGTGTTCAAGGATACAGACAGGCATGGTGACTCACACCTTTAATCCCAGGGAGTGGTGGTAGAAAGCAGAAAGGTATATAAGGCGTGAGGACCAGAAACTAGCAGCATTTGGCTGGTTAAGCTTTCAGGCTTCTAGCAGCAGTTCAGCTGAGATTCATTCTGGATGAGGACTCAGAGGTTTCCAGTCTGAGGAAACAGGACCAGCTGAGGAACTGGCAAGGTGAGGTGGCTGTGGCTTGTTCTGCATCTGATCTACTAGCATTCACCCCAATAACTGGCCTCAGGTTTGATTTAATTAATAAGACCTTTTAAGATTCCTGCTACATCCAGGTACTTCCACAGAAGGATTTTCTCTCCATTCTTTATAGAGCCAGGAGCTGAGTAGATTAGTCCTTCCAGGAGCACATACGCATTTATATTGATGTGCATGTATCTATATATCTGTGATATTGAATGCATCACTCCATACACCACATATATACATACGTGTATTTTAACTGTGTCTTTTGGAGAAAGTGATACAATTCAAGGGACAATTCTGTGGCCTTACAGTACGATCCATGATGGGCCACAAAGGTGAATGTGTGGGCTCAGCTGAGTGAGCCCTATGTGCTGTGGCTGATGTGTGGGCCCAGCTGAGTGAGCCCTATGTGCTGTGGCTGATGTGTGGGCCCAGCTGAGTGAGCCCTATGTGCTGTGGCTGACACGTGGCCCAGCTGAGTGAGCCCATGTACTGAGACATTTCCCATCATGGTGCTTTTTACACCAGGCTCGGTTCATCCTAGGACCATTGAGGACCTGTAAAAATACCAAGTCTGGACCTAGATACATGGATGAAATTATTCCATCTGGAACACAACCTGAGCATGTGAGATTTTTTAGAAGTCCCAGGTGGTTGATTATAATTTGTGGCCAAGAATGAAAAACCCTGAAAGAGGAATTGTCTGTGGGTTGGGGTGGGAGGTGGGACAGTGAAGTGGGGGTGCACTAAGAGACCTAGCCACCAGGTGTAAGGAGTTGGAAAGACCACACTTTTTGAAGATATATTTTAAAAAGGAAGTTTTCAACACATGAATTTTTTTCCTCGTGTTTAGCATTAAGTAGACCAGTAAGCACAACCTTCCACTGCAGCTGACACAGAGAAATGGCTGAGAGGCTTCTTGCCTCCGACTTTAAGAAATTTTATAAGATACTGAGTGATAAAGATGGAGTCACAAGGAATGCTCTTCAGACTGTGACAATAGTGTGTGTCACTTGATTTAAATGCTTAGAAGCTGTTACCTGTGACTAAGGAAGGTCTCTTGAGTGAAGTGGCTTTTGAGTTAAACACCAAAGAAGTGGAACATTATAACTAAGAGTCAGGTAAAAGGCTATAGAGGTTCAGCAGCCAAGGCCATGCAGAGACCAGCGCACATCTTTTCTGGATAAAAAGAGGCGTAGAATCATAGCTGTGGACAGAGGCTGGAAAAGGAAGTGTCGTGGGGAGTACAGGGCTGTTAAAGTCAGCGCTGGGGAGCTGGGGTTTTAATTCCACAGGTGATATAGACTGTCTGTCTCTGGGAGTCCGGAAGTGCGACAGTGAGATGGGAACTTTGAAGAATGATGACCCCAGGGATGAAGGCTGAGAGCAGAGGGAGCAGGAGAGAAGAGCAAGGCTGAGGGGCGTGGACAGTGAGGATAAGAGCGTCTTCAGACCGGTGGCGGGAGGAAAAGAGGAGCATGTTTTTGTAGCTGATAAATTTCAGTGGCAGAACACAGAGAAATTTATAATAAATTGGATGGTTTTGGGTAGCGAAGGAGAAGACTCAAAGCTGACCCTGGAGGTTCTTCCCTGGGCGACTCAGCCTCTAGGAAGCCAGACCTTTCCACAGGCCTCAGGCAGGCATCATGAGGACGCTCCACTCTGTTTACTACTTTGTTTCAGGCAGGCACAAGTACTTGCTGGCTACACAGGCATCTGTTGGAATACACAAACCAGTTGTCTGAGAAGGATGGACATGACACTGAGCAGTGTTCATCAGAGGCAGTTAGGGACTCGGTTTATGCCATGTTGAATTTGGAGTTTCAACTGGGCTTGGGTAGCTGGAACTTTAGGGGTGGAAAACAAGACAACATCCAAGAGGACTATGTCATGACTGGTCTCAAGAAGTGAAGTATTGAATTGATGATTCAGGCTGTGCACACTAAAGAGTGGCCACAGACAAAGTCAGTGCAGGTCAGGTGCCAGATGAGCGGTCCAGAAGCCGTGCCACAGGGGCTGACAGGAGGAGTGGTTTTGACTTATGCATGGCATCCTAGACTGTGCAAAGCAGTAGGTCCTGAAACTGCGTTTGGAAGGATAGCTTCCCCGGTGGTAGGAAGAGAAATCGGAAGGAAGCACAAGTTAGAGGGAGACAAGAAGCAAAGGGAGAAGGGGAGGGGCACGAGAGTGGTCTTGAGACTGTCCACTCAAGGGGCCAGAAGCACAGGCTCGCTTTGCAGAGTCTCAGCAATGTAAACTCCATCTCACCCTCAGGCCTCTTGAACCTGCATTTCACCAAGAGGCCTGGGTGACCTGGGAAACCTCTAAAGTTGGAGAAGCACTGGCCTAGGTCACCTTAGCTGTAGCACAAGATGTAAGAATACCCTGTTTGGAGAAGAGTAGAAGGTCAAGGGTGCTCAGGATTTTCCTTTGGGTGCAGAGAAGTACAGAGAGTCCTGAGATCCTTAGAAGTTAGAAGAAACCCTTTCAAACAAATGATGAGGCAGGAATAAGAAAGCAGGAAACATCATCTACTTCGAGGCTGTGTTTGATGAGAGGGCTGTATTCTTGCTGGAACTTGGTAATGCCTGGCACTGCATGAATGGCTGGACAGAACCACGCAGCCCAGCAAGTAATGGGTGATGGATGGCATCACTGTGGCTCCCGTAACACTAGCCTCTCAGAAACTGGATACCTTCTCTTTGGTGACACCAACACCCAATTCTTCAGGCCCACTTCCGATCAGCAGAATGAAATGTAAGCAAATGAAGTTTTAAAAAGGAAAACCAGGGAAACGAAGCTTATTGTGTTTCTCCTGATTCACCCCGTCTCTCTCAGGCCATGGATGAAGAGGAGGGACTGAGGACCCAGAGACGAAGCTCACAGTCCTTTTCTGCAGTTGGTCACCCTCTTACCCATTTTCAGGCTGAGCTTGCTCCTTTGTGTTTTTAGTTAATTTTTAGCATTTAGTTAGTTGTTAGTTTTGGGGTAGCCTGGTGTATGTGTAGAGTTCAGAGGCTAACCTGCAGGAATTGGCTTTCTCCCTTTACCATTGTGAGCTCCAGTGATCTATCTCAGGTCACCAGGCTTCAAAGCACTGGGCCATGTGGGCAGCCCTTCTTTTGGGTTTTCAGTCTTAGTTTTTTATCTCTCCCTTATGCTCTTTCATTCAGCCCTTCCTCTCCTCCCATGCTTCCCTCCTGCACTGATGATTGACATATTTGTTGGAGTTTTTCTGGTTAGAAGTGAAGCTTCAGAACAGTGATCAACATGAATGGGACATCAGAAAACAGAGAAGATGCAATGAAGGGCTAGCCCTTCTGTTTTCCCCAACAATTTTTACCGTGACAAATGCCCATTGTGGGGTCAACTGCATCCTCCAGAGAGACACCTGGAAGCCCTAGTTCCTGGGATTGCACTATGTATCCTTGCATAGGTCTTTTGTATATGTAATTATTTCAGAAGGGTCCTACTCTAGTAGGGAAGGCTTTTAATACAACTTGACCCGTGTCTTTAGAAGAAGACAAGATGGCTGGAGACAGAGCTCAGTGGTAGAGTGCTTGCCTAGCTTTTCCCAGGCCTTGGGTTCAGCCTGAAGTACATATTTAAAAAATAGGAAGACACACAGTCGAGAGACCCAGGGAGACTGGGAGAAACCTTACGACAATAGTGGAGCAACTAATGTATTGCCATGAGAAACCAAGGAAAGCTGACTGTTTACAGCAAAGCCAGAAGGGAGAAGGCGTGAGACACAGTGTGCTCATCTCCAGAGGAAGCTGGGTTCAGATGACACACTCATTTCAAACCACCAGCCTTCAGAGCGGTGAGGCAGCCAGCTGCTTTGCACCACTTTGTTTAAAAAAAAAAAAGTCCTTAGGAAACTGAAATACCCTTTAGTAAAATAACAGACAACAACACTGTGTCCTATGCAGACAGGAGCCAACCTTCATATGTAAATGTTGCCAGGACAACTGGACAGCTCTCCTCAGCAACACTCATGGTCTCCAGAGACCCTGTCTGTCTAAACTGCCAGAAAACTTGGCTGCACATGTTTCTCATTAAGCACGTAGATGGCACTCTGTCCCTTCTTGAGAAGGACAGTCACTTTGCAATGGGCACGTTCTTCCAAAGTGCAGAGCTGAGGAGCCCTACATAACAGTGGGTGAACAGGATGTTCTCTGCTATGCACCAGTAACGTTTCGGTAAATTGAATCATATTTTCAGTACTCCAAGGGAGCTTGCTATTTAAATTAAATTCTTCTGCAAAGCAAATACTGCTTTCTTCCCCGTCCTTCAAAACAGGTTTTAAAATTTTTTAATTATTAGTTTTTATCATTTTCTTACAGTGGAAAGCATAACCATGTATTAAATGACATTAGGAAAAAAGTAACCTCATACTTGGTGTTAGGATAAGGAAGATGGGAAAGGTTGATTGAGCTGCAGACTTCTTGGACGTTACAAGTTGGCAGATTTGGAATGGTTTTTACCAAGATATTTCCACCAGCAGATTCTAAATTTAGAAATGGGATGAATTTTATTAATCCTTCAAATGTCTGAGGTTCCATAAATATATTTGCTTTCTATAAATGCAATAACACCAGTACCAATTTAAGAATATTTAATTTTCACATCCTAACCTAGTTTGACTGCTAGGATCTCATACTTTCCCAAAAAAGGAAATTCCTGGAATGTTCTCAGAGCTTAAGATAAAATAGGAATTAGTCTAGTCAGACAATGAGAAACACACAGGCAGGGGAACTCCTTGGCTCATGGATTGATTTCAGAACACATGGGCTATTTCAGAATTCGTGGAGGAAGCACCTAGAAGACACTACGTGCTTCTATCATAGACAGTCTTTGCAATGCATAATTGTTGGGGGTGGGGGGTGGAGGGTAGAGGCTGGCCTTGAACTCACAATCGTCCTGCTTCAACTGCTGGGTTGTTAGGATTACTTGTGAGTACCACAGAGCTGGCTTGTCATCTTAGTCCATGTGGAGACAGTCTTGCATATTAAAGACAAGGCATGTAGGCAAAGAAAGGGTTAAATGACTGTTGGCTTCATAAAGGGCCCAAAGTTGCAAGCAATGTGAAGGCATACGGCTCTGTAGTAGAGGGCTAGAGATGTCCTGGGAAGGAACAGCATTCATTGCACATGCAGCCTTGACTCACTCTGCGTTACTGGCCAGGCGTGAGGGCCATAATGACAGTTTCTGCACTATGAAGCTTTGGGGTGGTTGTTATGCGTCCCACCCAACAAACCAGCACATTTAAATCACAGGATTCTGGGAAAAAGGGAAGTCTGAATTGAAAACTGTTTGCCTGATAGCAAGGCCTTGTCCATTTTGGGCTTATCCAGGAGCTGGCTCCCCTACTTTGGACAGACCTCACCTTCACAATATTCACTTAAATGAAAGCCTGAATCTTCACATTTCCTCCAAATGAAGTTTTTTCTTCTGAAAATTTCTCAAGAGGAAAGTAAATGATGCACCTGTTTCAGGACTGAAGTTTCAGTGAAGGTTGATGAAGGTTGACCACAGACCCACTCTCAATAAATCAAGATAAATACTGTCTTCATGCAATCTTCAAAATATTTAAAAATAAATGCAAACAAAATCTGTGCTGAATAAAATATCTATATTTTTAAGTAAGGATGGGATCAATAGTGTTGATTTTTAAAAGAAAAACTCCTTTTGCCTCAGGGTCTGTTTTAGTCCTGAGTTCACACATGGTTGCTTCTAGAACACCATCAATAAACATCAGCCAAGTATTTAAAACTTTCTTAATTCTAGTCTGGAGACAAAAAACTTTTCAGTCAACATAATTTAATGTTTTATTTACAAGTGAGCTCTCAATATTCACCCATTCACTTATTTCTCAACAGATATGTTTCTCACCTCTGGTATTACTCAGGAGAACCCTTCACAAGTCACCAGATCCTAGCCTTTTTATTTTCCTTACTTCATACTCTTCAACTTGCATTTTCCTGTTTCCAGATTTGGTGGTGGAGGATACTGACAGATCAAATCCATGGTCAGTGAGTCTACTAACTCAGCTTTTCACATCTCCGTATGTGTGTGTGGATTACCCCACTTAGTAAGCTAAACAATCTTGTACTGATTTGGAGCCAAAGGAGAGATCAGCTCCATGAAGAGAGGCCGTGTCCTCCGTGCAGAGGCCGGGGTCACAAGCCTTCATTAGAGACAGCTGTGAGGGAGACCACATAGCTGGTGTCGCTTATGAAATGCAGGCTTTTCCTGGCAAATGGGAAGCCATTTATAGTTCACGGCTTCTCCTGGTGGGTTAAATACCGTAAATCCTTATGAGTAATGCCAGAGTCATAGAATCAATAAAAACCAAAATGACCTTCACTCAGCCTGCCCTCTAAGTAGATGATTCCTGAGTGACAGACGCCTCATTGCCACACTGGGGAGACATAATCTGGTGGAAATGACAACGATCACTTCCACGCTGCTTTCTTTTCTGTCTTCCCCATTTTTAATCAGTTCTGGCAGGGCAGGAGATTTTTCAGATGTGATTCCAGGTTTAATTTCTAAAACTTTTAGGCTTCAGAGTGACAATGGCCATCAAGTGAACGATGCAACACCTCAAAACTTCTCTAGGAGAGTGGCAGGCAAAACTCAGCAGGACACGGAGACAGTTGCTCTGCAAAGTCCTGAGCCAGGAAGAGGTGGTGCATCCAGAACTGAGGTCCTTTTCACTGAAGATGCAGGTGGGGGCCGTGGTAGCAGCACCACACCAATGATTAACTTATTGTATTTGCAAATGTGTTCTGATGTGTGCAGGTACGTGTGTGTGTGTGTGTGTGTGTGTGTGTGTGTGTGTGTGTGTGTGTGTGTGTGTGGAGACAGGGTCTCTCATTGGCCAGTTAGCCTGTGCCAGAGTGCCCTTGGGAGTCACCTGTCACTACCTCCCCAATGCTGGGATTACAAGTGTGTGCCGCCATGCCTTACTTTTTTAGGTCAATTCTGAGTATTAACTCAGATCTTGAAGTGTGAAAAGCAAGCACTGTATTACCTGAGCCGTATCCCCAGCCCCACTCTGGTGACTTAGTACTATCAGACATGCATTCTTTCAAGGCCCCGGGGGTATAGTCTCAAGTTGGTAGCCAGTTTAGCTCCATGCGGGTTCCGAGGAATGAGCTGTTTTTCTAGTTGTGACTGGCAAACCCTTGGCATCCTTTACACTGTGCTGGTGCATCCTTGCATCGCTGCCTCTGTCCTCATCTGGCGCTCTCTTCTGTGTGTTTCTTCTCTGGGTGTCTAGGTCTGGATTCTCTTGTTCCTATTGGTATACTAGTGATTGGATTGAGAGTCTAGCCTGCTCCAGTACGACCTCATCTTAGGACAGGTATATTGACAAAGTCTCTAGTTCCCACTAAGGTATCAATCATAGGTCGTGGGGTTTAAGACTTTGGAATATCTTTCAATGGTAAAAACAAATTTCAACCCTCAACAGTGTCTCATGTTAAATAACACAACCTTGAACTCCCAGCTACTGGAGTAAAACACATACAAGTTATTGAGTATGATCTCTCATGTTTTAGGGTAATGTGTCTAAGATTTAAATGAGAAGCATCACCTGGGACATTCACTGAAAAAGGAAGATGTTGACTCAGCTTGTCTATAATGAGGCACTGTAAAAAGCCATAGTTATTTTGAACTATTATTTGGCTTATACACAATGATCCACATGTTTAGACATGTTACATATATGTGGATACCTCTATCATATTACATATATGCCCTTGGTTATGTTCAAGACAAATGTAATTTTATGCCCCTTAAAGAAAGACATGTGGGCTGAGGAGGAAGCTCAGTAGGTAGGGTCCTTCTTGCATAGCATGCACAAAGCCCTGAGTTCAACCCCCATCCATCTGTCACATGAACTAACATGGTAGTTCAAATCTATAATCCTAACAAGTTCAAGGTTAAGGAAGGAGAATCAGAAGTTCAAGGCAATCTTTACCTACATAGAGAATTCAAAGCCTGGACTACATGGGACCCTGACTCCATCAAAAACAAAAGTTCTTGAGAACTTTGTCTTTCAGTTTGCAGAAACCAAGATGTACAAGTAAAATGATATCAACTTAGCTCCACAGCTTGGCTTCCTTTTAGGTTTTATTTTTAATTTTTAATTCTTTGGCAGTTGAGAGATATACTTAATTTGTTGGTATCCAAAGAATTGCACAGAGAAGCAACCTTTATGTATATCACATACACCACAATTTAAACAAAGCCCTCCCCCATTCCAGATCTGACGATTTGTATGAATTTTAGGTTTCTTTGAGGTATGGCTCATCTCTCTCCTCCCCCAGCTGCCACTGACCAACTCTTTACCTTCTTGACATCTAAACACCACTGGTGGATACCTACACCAAGACATAGAAAAGTGAGACTCTTCTCATCCTTTATACCTTTTGGTACCCAAGAAGTTATATAAATTGTAGTCTCTATCATATCTGTCTTAGAGAGTTTGGGTCAAAAGACCTACTATTTCACTGCATCCCTGCTCACTTTTTTTATTATTATTTTGACCCACAAAGAGCATCACTCTTGATCTCTTTTCATGCATTCCTGGTCTTAGAATTCTAGGAATACAGTGACCCTAAGTTACAAAATATTCTCATGCAACTTTTTTCCCTCTAGCAATAAATTCCTTAAAGTTGTAGCCCTGTCTGACTATCAGAGGCCCCGAGTGAGTCGTCAGTGATATAAGTTACATTGTGTGTCTGCGTGAATGACAGTGAGTGTTAGAAAGGGAGTGATTCAGAAAGAAAACTCCTAAAATAATCCTCCTTCACATGGTACCCATGGTAACAGCATTTAACTAACTGATGCCGAGGGATCAGTGATTGGAGTGGAATGCCTAGCTCACAAGGGAAACCATGACCACACGTCTTGTTCCAGCCGAGAGCAATGGCAGAGAAGAAGACGGGCTACTGAACATTAGGCTCAAAACATCTTTAACCCGAGAACCATCTCCCACTGTGACACGGTCTTCGAGGCAGCCACAAACATACAACATGGAAGTCAACCCTGGCAGAGCTTTCCTTGAGGCATCTCACATAGTTTTATCACAGATTTCTGAAACTGATGAAATTTCTTGGCCACTCCACCTCCCTTTCCTCATGAGTACAATTAAAGGAACGTATGGCAGAGGACGGCTGGATTCATGAACCCGCAGCAGCTGCACAAGACCCACAGAAGACCAAACCAGATGACATCCTAGCAGGGGCAGGGTAGATCTCACCAGCCCCTCCCTAGCTGAGGAGATGGACAGTTCTCTTTAAGGGCATGGCCTCTCGCTGGTCTACCACATTCCAGTGGTTAGCCCCAAAGCCCTGAGCATATTGGCAGCACAAACAGGTTAAGAGTTTGAAGTCGGGAACAGTGGGAATGTTGTGAGGGTGGGTATGGGAGAAGTTAGGGGGAGACAGTCAGTACTTATTGCCATTGTGTGTACTCTGCACTTGTTCTTGCCCCAAACCAAAGGCAGATTAGTAAACCTTGGGCAAAATTTTCCCCTAAAGAGGCTGTGATGAGCAGGGAAGCCTCTGGCCCCATAGTGAGAATTACCATCAAAGAATGATTTCTGCTTTCAAAAATGATTTTTTGTCAGTGAAGAATCTTAATTGTGATGAAGATAAATTCAGTACAATACAGACAATGAATCAACAAGTGAAAGGTTACAGCAGCAACAACCACAGATGCCTCAATGGACTAAGCAACATCTTCGCCCATACTTACCTGATGGTCCCAGAAAGCATCAAGAGCTTGAGGAGAGTGATGGTGTGATAAGTAAAAGGAAGAAAAATGGGACCAAACTCCTACAGAGGCCTCATTGTGCATTGGGCCCAGTCGTGAGGTCTGTTGGGTTTTATACCACTTATTTCTCATTAGCTATCTCCACTGCTGATAGTCTTTTAGTATAGCATAGACTAAATGCACAATCTTTGGAACTAGCCTCACCAGGTTCAAGTCCTCACTCTCTCCCAGCCCCCAGCAGGGTGTGAATTTAGACAAAGTACTTTATGGAGTATTATTTATTGTGCATTACAGACAAGGCATCAAGACACTGAGATGTCAAGATCTCTCCTTGTGTGGGTCAGGACTTTCAAGCAAACCTAGATATAAAAGTCATCTGAAGAGTGGCCTGTACTCCTTGTAACCACTAGGGAGGGGACATGTTCAGAGACTCAACGATCCTGAGCAAGGTGGCAATAGATCTATGTGTGAATAGTGTGGCAATTCTTTTCACCTTGTGATAACACCTCTCTAGTGACAGACATTTATCTGCCTTCCATAGTTCCCTGAAGATCATCCTTTATAACTTTCTTTCCACAAGACTTTATTTAACCTAGAAATCATTAAACAGATTTAAAAGACACCCCCCCCAATTGATGATTGCCTATTGATGATCCAACTATTAATATTCTGGGTTTTTGTAAACCTCAAGGGAATGAAATCTTAGAACGTGATAATGATAAAACACTAAGCAGTATTTTAGACTTTTTCAACTTCCCTGAAACATGATTAAATTTATTTTCCTTGCTTTCCAGATTTTTAGTGCAGAGAAAATAGATATGTCATAATTTATCCTTTATAGACGTTCCCTTCATTCCTGTATCTGGAAAATTTTTCCATTCTGGGAAGAGTAACACATCCAATATCAGCATCTATGGACAAATGCTTTTCGGTCCATTCCAGTGAGACTCTGCAATTTTCATACTGGGAAGTAATGTATGACCTAGACAAGACCCAGACATGGACTCACAAGAGACTATGGGGCTCTAAAATTACTGCCTTGATCCTGGGAAGAAACATGAGCAATCACTGGCATCCGTCGGGTCAGGATGGTCTTTAGGAGCAATCAGTGTTTGAGAGGATCAAAGAACATCTGCAAGTCAGCAGAGTCTGAGCTGGCGCACACCCTGCGTGCCTCGTATTTTAACAGATCTGTGGACTGAAGCAGTCAGGTTGTCATGGGAAAGGGAGCTTGGGCTAGCTTTGGGGACTAGGGAATTTCATCAAGACTAGAAGGGAACAGCAGGGTGTCCTCTCCCTCCACTGGGCTCCAAGTGAGTGCTGTCACTGAAGTTCTGATGTGCCATGGTTCATTGGAACCTTCTCAGGTTTCCCACAGCATCTATTAGTAAACGCTATAGAGTGATGGATATCAGTCTTCCTAATGCTTCCACCCTTTAATACAGTTCCTCATGTTGTGGTGACCCTAACCATAAAATTATTTCATTGCTGCTTTGTAACTGTAATTTTGCTACTGTTAAGAATCATAATATAAATATCTGATATGCAGAATATCTGGTATGTAACCCCCAAGGGGTTATGACCCACAAGGTCGAAAACTACTGCTTTAGAGCATTCTGTTAATAAAAAAGTAATATCTAATCAACATGAGAAGAGTTCTCAATAATACTTTCTGGGGCTCTGTCCAAGTTAGGATTGCCAAACCTCTCTCTTCTCCTCCTTTCCCCACCATCAAACCTGCAGATGAACCATGAGAGAAGGGAAAGAAAAGCATAGCATCAAAGAGACTGGGTCTCTCAGGGAGATAGGAAGACAGCAAAGAGAAAGTGTGACCGATGATGCTGACTTTCCTTTAAATAACTGTAGGGTTTCTGTAAGATAGTTGATTCCCATGGGTTTTATTTTAGAAACCTCCACTCCAGAGCTACATAGTTATAACACAATAGGCATCTTGAGTTGTTTCCTGGATGTGAACTCATAAAAACTCAAAAATCACCACAGTTATGTCCTTCAGTACATGGTATTCTGAAAGAGGTTCTAAGGTATATTTTATGTCCAATATTTATCCTCTTTGATGTCAAACCTAAGGACCATAAATCTGCCCCCAATGCCTTGCAGTTTGTCAAGGAACAAATTATGTATGTTATTCATAAAGGTATCTAGTCCTGTGTGGACACATTTGTGATTGTAATTGGTACTACCTCTTGGCAGATGACATATATCAGGGTGTGCCACCCACTATGTCTCTGAAGCTCCTAGAAAAATATCCTGGCAAGATTCACAGTTCATTCCCCCCTTCATGTGAGAGTTTATGGATTGAATACATCATATAAGGCCTGATTCAAACTCCTTCTGCTTTCTATGGCAATATCCTGCCTGCCCTCTTGTCTACGCAGGCTCTTCCTTCTGGTCCTCCATCCTTTCCTTTATGACTTTATCATCTTCCAGAGGGAAGAAGCATCCTCATTTTGGTGAGGATAAGACAACAGATACTTGTGTACCTTTTGAGATTATGATTAGCTGTCATCTCAGTAGGCATAGTAGCTGTCTGAACCAAGAACTGGGACGTAAAATGTACAAATGCCACTTGCCACAGTAAACATAGAGAGGTCAGAGGACAACCTGCAGGAGTTGGTTGCCTCCTTCAACCATATGGTTTTTGGTAATAAATTTGGTCATCAGGCTTGGCAGTAAGTGCCTTTACCCACTGAGCCATCTCACCAGCCCTGATATGATCCCTTTACACGATAGATCACCAAAGCTAGGAAGAAAAGGAAAGTCTAATGTGAGGAGAATTTCTGATGCTAGATTCAGTGTTTGCTCTAGATTCCAGAGCTTTGAACACTATGCCAGGTTCACCCATGAGGAAAATTCAAGTGAATGCTATAGGTCTGAACATGTATTCTGAAGAAATAATTAGAGTTCTCAAACTTACTAGTCTTTTGAGGCCACCAGATCCTGAGTCTGCTGTAGATGTTGCTCAGGATGCTGTGAATGTGTTGCTCTGATTGGTTGATAAATAAAATGCTGATTGGCCAGTAGCCTGGCAGGAAGTGTAGGTGGGATAAGCAGAGGAGAATTCTGGGAGAGGAAGGCTGAGGCAGGAGACACCAGCCCACCGTCCAGGGAGCAGCATTTAATGGCACACAGGTAGCCATGGAAAATGTGATGACAAATAGATTAACAGAAATGGGCTGAGTTTAAGTGTAAGAGGTAGTCAGTAGTTAGGTTGAGCTAATGGCCATGCAGTTATAATTAATATAAGCTTCTGAGTGATTATTTTATAAGTGGCTGCGGGATCCATGGGGCTGGGCAGGACCAGAGAAAACTTCAGCTACATGGGTCACTCTTTTGGAGAATAAGATATGGTAGGACTGGAATGGGGCTTGATAAAATGGAATCTGACAAGTTGGGATTAACACTGTTCCTGAGGTCACACTGAGTGACACACTGAGTGAGGTGCTGGGGAAGAGGCCTGTTACCATTCTTTCAAGCTGTTTTTGTAGGAGTCTTTGAAAATCCACATGGCACCTTGCCTTAGGAGGTCATGGTGGCTGAAGAAGGACGGGTGCTGGTGCTTCCTTACGTTTCCCCAGGTGACAGAATGTGCTGCCCACGGTAGAAATCATCATCATAAGGCAGGGGTTGGCAAACTGTTCTCTGCAGCTGGCTGCTACTTTATAATTTTTATGAGCTACACTCATTATTTGTGGGTTGTATATGACTGCTTTCCCAGTACGAGGACAGAGTCAGTAGCTATGACAGACCCACAGCTGCAAAACCATCTATTTACCCTCTGTCCCATTTTGCTCTGGGTAATAAAAGGCACTTAGATGAGGTGATAGAAGACACCCTCTACTGTCCTTTCAACTGACCTTGCTAAAGGTATTGTAAGGAACGGGAAGAAACAGAGAGAGGATGGACATTTTCTAAGGGCCCTAACTCAAAGCTGTGACTTCATTTCTGCAGTTCTGCTTCTAATGACCTCTCTGTTCTCTCTACTTCCTGCAGACTCTTCTCCTCTCTCTCCAGACTCCCACTTTCCCTTTCTCCTTCTCTGCAGCCATACAGCTTCCACCACTGGCTACCCCAAGAAGAGCCTTCAGGATAAGAAGACGAGGATTTGAATCCTACTTCTGGTATAGAACTGTGAACTCCCAGAGAATTACCTGAGCTTCTACGGACTTGAGTTTCCTGCATAGGAAAATAGAGCTGATTGTACCTCATTCCTAGGGTCACCACAGGGATGAAAGAAGACTAGCCAATATGTACTGGAAACTGCAAAGTCATCCAACAACACAGTTTGACTATTGTATTTGGCTACAACATTATCACAGAATTCAAGTAGTAAGCTAAAGAACAACATTTTAGCTTCCTTTTGGGAACAGCAATTGCTCAGACTCTGCCAATGGGCTTATTCCAACTGCTTTCCCCAAGTGGGGAAGACCTGAAATTCCTTTGACCACAGTCTAATGACTGACAGGGGATCCTAGGATGAGTGCTCTGTGGAGGCATGCTCTGATGCCAATGCTTGTACAGGGCTGGCCTTTAATGAGGTTTACAGCCTTGGCTACATCTAATGCAAAATCTGGAAGACAGATAATAAGAGTAAAAATTTATCTTTAACAAAAACTTCAAAGTTGGAAATAAAGTGGAAAAGACGTTATAGACAAAAATCAAGGAACCCCTGAGTATTTTACAGCTAACTGCCGGGGCTCACAAGTCTGCCTGGCTCAGCACAGCCTTAAGAGGGTAAAGCACACAGATATTAACTCATAAAGCATATGAAGAGCCTGGAATCCTTTCCCATCCCTCATGCACAGTCCAATTTCATCCCTAAATCCCTCATCCACGGCTCTTGGGGAAACTTTTGTCATGTGCAAAATCCTCAAAATGATTTCCAGAAACTTCCTGTAAATACACAGAGCAGGACAAGGTGAGGCTTTATGGTAACGTTCACATCCATAGTGGCTAAAGAGAAAAGCATCTTTGCTGCACATAGAGGCCCTCACATCTGTTACCTCTCACGCGGTCCCCTATGTCACATTCACTCACAGCATAACTCATTTTACTGGCCAGTTCAATCAGACACCAAGCTGATTGTGTTTATAAGAAATTTCAAAACATGCAAAAGAAAACCTCACCAAAAATCCTCCAGGAAAACAACCCTCTTCTTGGCCATGACTGGATACAGCTCTACGATGTTTCTATGTAACCACCCTAAGTTTGTAAACCACACGTTTAGAGTTCTGATCTCAAGGCAGATTCAGCCACATTTTGATTGCCTGATGCCAGAGACCAACAGCTGAGCCCACTCTGGCTCAGAGATAATAAGTCAGCAATAAAAACCATGTACATAGAGATTCTGCAAAGACTTCTCATCTTCCACTTTGATAAAAGTGTTCCAACTGAACCAGCAAGGATCTAATTTGAACAAGCTGTTAGACCCAGGATGCTAGTGTCTTTTGCTTAGGTCTCTTGTATTTTGTCGCTCCTCAAATTCAAAATTTCACCACGTAATGTATCACAATGGACCATTTGCACGGGATTAGGACACAACTGGACGGTCAGGCCTCAGTTCAATCCAGCTGCTGTCTGGGATGCTCCTAGACTTTCCAGTGACTTGAGGCTTGGCCTCTCAAACATCTACTAGAAAGGAGAGGAGATAAATGAGAAGAAGAGGAGGACTCCAAAGTGTTATGAGAGAACAGCATATTTAAAAATACCACACAAACTCAAAGGAGTATCTCCATTTCCCAAATCCAAGCCTGAGGCGAGTCATCCTGCCTACGTCTAGTCATCTCTGTTGTAGAAGTCCTGCTGTCCAGAACATTCTGACCTCATCATTAACAAGGACTTATTCTCAGATAGATGGCAGAGATCAAATCTTACAATAACCCAGAATATTTTATAGCTTCATGGTGAGAAATAAAAGGTGGTAGAGTGAATGCTTTTACTTTAGGACATTTTCTCAACGCTTAGAATGTTCTTTGAGGAGGGCATTTGTTGCTTGAAAGAGTCTGACAAGTGAGTTTGCCTTTTTCTTTGAGGAAGCTATACCCCTTGCTTTTTTTTTTAACCTTGTTTCTGGGTTTAACAGATGATTTCCTTCCTCAGTGACTTTCCAAGGTTGTTTTGAAATGCATTTTGTTAGGGGGGCATCTGGATAGAAGCTTAAGCAACACTTAACGAACACACACTGCTCTGCGCACTAAGCAGAAGTTCCCTTCCCTTGACTTCTACGTGTTCTCACAACACAGAGGAGCGACGATTAGTGCCTCACTCTATCACCACACCATTGCTTGTTTTTGGTTAGTATTGGAGCTAGACTGCTCCATGTAACCAAATAAAGGAATGAGCCCAGATAACCAGAGAAGGCCCAACCTTGGTTTCATTTAATGGTTGCCTTCTATTTGTGCAAGGCTGGGTATGGAAGTTTGTGCAGGTGATGAATAGTGGCTGCCTTTGGACCATGGATGCAGCATTAAACACAGAAATGAGTGTGCATGGCTAGGTCCTGGTTAACTTTTAAAGCATAGATCTGCAGGAGCTGTTGAGATGGCTCTGTTGTTAAAAGTACATGCTGCTTGCTCTGGGAGATAACTGGAGTTTGCTTTCTGTCACTCATGTAAGGCAGCTCATAAACAGCTATAACTCCTGCTCCAGGGGCTTTGACCTCCTCTTCTAGCCTCCATGGACACTTTCACTTATGTGCACACACCCATACAGACACACACACATGTAACACGTAATTATATATGTGTATTTGCTGATCCCTTCAGACAAGCATCATCTGTCTAGCTCAAACAGTCCACCTTGAGGATTACCCAATCCCTTTTCTTTTTTTTTTTTTTTTTTTGGTTTTTCGAGACAGGGTTTCTCTGTGTAGCTTTGCGCCTTTCCTGGAACTCACTTGGTAGTCCAGGCTGGCCTCGAACTCACAGAGATCCGCCTGGCTCTGCCTCCCGAGTGCTGGGATTAAAGGCGTGCGCCACCACCGCCCGGCTCCCAATCCCTTTTCTAACAGGCATGTCACACAGGTTTTCAAAGCAGTTTGCCACTTATAGAAAAAGTAGAACCTCCAAATCAAGTTAAAACATGAAGGAGAAGCTGGTTGCTGGTGGTGTATGCCTTTAATCCCAGCACTTGGGAGGCAGAGTCAGGCAGATCTTTGTGAGTTTGAGGCCAGCCTGGTCTATAGTGCGAGATCCAGGACAGGTACCAAAACTACACAGAGAAACCCTGTCTTGGAAAAAAAAAACATGAAGGAGAAGAAGGCATATTTTATGAATATTTAGGAAAATGGAATTTATGATATGAAGGGAAAAGACGAAATTTCTAAAAACCATTTTCTATGACTCTTGCCCTGTTACCACCCAGCCTCTTCAGATCAGCACATTAGAACAACGGCCACATGCAGTACACAAAGCAGGTCAACATCCCTGGATACGCTTTGTGTGCAGTTTCTTCTCTGTCCCTTTTGAGATTCCAAAGGGAAAATTATGGAATGTGAAACTGAGCAACCTATGATTGGTCCCCACCTTTAACAGGGAAGGGACCAGAGTTGCGCTGCCTCTACTGTGATGTACATGAGCACCGTCTGGAGCCTTGGCTAAATGCAGATTCTGATGCAGTAGGCATGGGGTGAACTGAGCATCTTCATTTAAAATAGTTGAGCATGAGAGACTGGTCTAAGAACGCCATTTTGAAAGACTGAGAGCAGTGAGCGGTGAGCAGTTGTGGCTACCCAAATACATAGGCCAGGGTCATTCAGGAGCCAAAAGTATTAGCACCAAGGGAGCCAGTGCTAAGTCCCAGCATTTTCCAGAGTGTCCAGGAGATGTTAGTGTACAGTCAAGACTGAGAATTGCTGTGTTGTAGGCACAGAGAAGTGAACTGACTGCCCAAGATTGCTTGGCCAGTTCCAGTCAGGGATTTTAAATGGGGAAAAAGCCTTGCTTACCTGGAGAGCATTGAAAGGGTTCCTAAAAGCGATTACCAGGCAGCTGGAACAAAGGTGAAACTGCACAGTGTTTAAAACAAAAGAAAATATTCAAGGGGAAGAGGGAAGGTAGGACTGACATCAACATGGACAAAGCAGGAGTTTGGCATGATGCTTTGTTGCTGATAAAAATCCCTCTTGTGAACCCTTCTCCATGAACACAACCAGCTTGACAGAAACAACTCTGAAGGCACTATCTATCTATCTACCTACCCATCATCTATCTATCTATCTATCTATCTACCCACCTATCCATCATCTATCTACATACCTATCATCTTCTCTATCTATCTATGTATCTATGTATGTATCTATGTATGTATGTATGTATGTATTTATGTATGTATGTATGTATGTATGTATCTATCTATCTATCTATCTATCTATCTATCTATCTATCTATCATCTACCTACCTATCATCTTGTATATCTATCATCTATCTATCTATCATTTATCTACCTATCTACCTACCATCCATCTACCTACCTACTTATCGTCTATCTATCTACCTACCTATCATCTTCTATATCTATCATCTATCTATCTATCTATCTATCTATCTATCTATCTATCTATCTATCATCTATCTACCTATAATCTATCTACTTCTCTATTATTTATCTGTCTATGTATCTATGTATCTATCTAGGTATCTATGTATGTATGTATGTACGTATATATGTATGTATGTATCTATCTATCTACCTATCTATATCTATCTGCCTACCTATCTATCATCTATCTTTGTGTGTACAATGTATATAATGTACATATGTGTATATGTCTAGGATTTAGATATATGTGAAGGATGTGCGTGTGTGGGGGGAGTGTACAGTATGTATGTGTATATGTAGGATGTGTGTGTATGTATACCATGGGGTGTTTATGTGTACATTTATGTCAGAGGACAATACTGTTTGTCAGTCCTCACTTCCCACCTGGCTGAGACAGTCTCTTTGTTGTTCACTGTTGTGTGAGTCAGGTCAGCTTGACCTGTGAGCTTCTGGGAATTCTCCTGCCTCTGTCTCTCATCTTGGGGTCAGAACTTAGACATTATAGAGGAATATTTCCATACCTGGCTTTACCTGGGTTCTGAGGACTCAAATTCGGTCCTCATGCTTATGTGACAAGCACTTTACCCACCGAGCCAGCTTCCCAACCCTTAAAGGCACATTTAAGTTCAGAAATGTACAGTACCTTCAGCTGCCTCAATGAGTCACATGGTCGATCCTTAGAGGCTGAGTAATCACATTTGGCTTCCTTCCTGCCTCTTGGGAGGTTCAAGAAGTCATGTTTGTGGAAATGGGCAAAATTTCTGATCCAGTGGTGTCTTTCCCACATAGGACCAAGGTGAATGGAAAAAGAGGAAGAAGGAAATGCAGTTGGGGAAATTTCTGAACAACCCAAGATTTTCTGAATCCCTTTGAAAGGCGCACAATCTGACTACGAGAGTGGAAATCGACTTCCATGTAGAAATACACATTTCAGTTATATTTGCACACTTGTTTAACTGTAATTGTTTGAGATCTGATAATTTCTCTCTCTCTCCAGATCCTGTGGAGAATATACTCCCCCTAGGCTAAAGACCTTGGCCGTGTAATTTGGGACATGCTTCCTCAAAGAGGAAGTAAAAACATGATTGTCCTCTGAGAGAGGACTTGGATGGTTCCCAGACTAAGCAAGTGGCAGCTGTTCAGGACACCGTGAGGTGCAGATCTGCTTCTGGGAACTGCTCCTTGTCGGTAGAAGACGTGGGGGACGTGGGGCCTGGGAAAACGGTGAGCTCATGTGAAAATTTATAGTGTGGAACACACGGGGGACCCCGCATTTGGCCAAATGTTTTCAGAGGCTTAAATTCAAGCATGACTTTTTCCACCTCTATTCTTAGGAGATGTTCCTGAGGAATGCATTTGTTTGCTCTGACTCTCTTTTGGATAACGAGGAAATAGGAGATATTCACTAAGAGCCACTAACTTGCTACTCGGACAAGGAAATAAAACCTTGAGGGCTGCGGTGCCTGGAGGAAGGGCTCCTCGGCTTTGCTTCAGTGAAGCTCTCAGCACCCCCCCCCCCCCCCATCAGCCTCCCTCTCCCCTCAGGATCTACATCTGCAGAGTTTGTTTGGTCTTCAGCTCTTGGCTGGACCTAGATGGAGTCACTCTTCACAACCCCACACTCAGGTAGACGCTCATGATTGGTTTGCTCAAGGACTGCTGAGCTTTGAAAGTTCATTTCTTGTTTTAAAGACATGTCTCACAGGCTCAGTGAGGAAATGAGCTCTGCTTAAGGCTACTCATAGTTGTAGAGCTCAAAGTCAGACTAGAACCCAGGCCCCTGACTTCTGGTTAACACTCCTTCTATACCAGGCTAGACACACCTTTACAGACTATGCAACCTCGGACCAAAAGGAGATCCCATCTCAGAATGGGAAAGTGCTAAATTCGGTAGATGGACCACTGGATGCTCAGGAAGAGTATTTCTTAGTCTGTTTACCATTTATGTGCAATATTTTTATGGAAAGGCTTACAGGAGGCAGGGCTGTGTTGCTGTCATCTCTGGGGGTCTGCCTTTGCGTTTGTTTCTGACAAAGTCAGGGAAGTGACACCAGACTGTGACACCAGACTGTGGCTGACATCGTCAAGACCCGTATCAGAGGCAGCTAGAAAGCAGAGCTTCAAGCCCACACTGCCGAGAAGTCTGATGGGAGCTTTCCCTGTCTCTGGTGGGGAACTTGCTTTCTGATGAACTCTATCATGCATCAGCCACGAGGTCATTTATACATGTCTAATACAATAATCCTCCCAAGAAATGTCCACAGGCCGCATTAGTCGTGGGGATGCGGAGATGAAAGCGGCAGTCCGCTCAAAGTCAGCAGCATCTAACGCGGTGGTAGCGGCACATCTGAGTCATTTCAGAACCTGTTAATTACATGGATTTGGGGCTGGGAAGCACCAGCACTAAGCTCAGATCCCAGAGCCCATGTGAAAATGTGTAGCACTGAGGGACACATCTGTAACTACAGCCCTGGGCATGCAGAGAAAGGAGGACCCTGAGGGTCTCTGGCCAGTCAGTCTAGCAGAATTGGTAAGCTCTAGGTTCAGTCAGAGACCCTGTCTCAAAAAATAAATGAGAGGAAGAAGGGAAGACACTGGATGTTGACCCCTACAACACACACACACACACACACACACACACACACACACACACACACACCCCTCATATCTAGACACAGACATAGATCTCTTGCTCTCAGTCTCCCTTAGCTGATTTCCTGCAGCTCCTGGGGCTGTTCCGTCTTAATAAGCATCTGATGTAGGTAATCCACACGATCAGAATGCTGGTCTAGTGGGCAGAGAGGCTCTTAATAAAAACACTGACAGCTCTTTCCACAGCTGTGGGCTTTGTAATGTACCACATCTCTAGGAGGCAGGGGAGGTAACCCTTTGCTAATTTCTTTCTCACCAAATTCACAGGGGAGGGTGAGGAAGCATGTGTGGATGGAAAGTCAATTTTAACATCCCGGGTGTGTAGTGTGGATCAGCTGCTCACAGGTAGGAAACCTCTCAGCATGGAGCTCCTCTGGTAAGAAAGGAGGTGCTGGGGCTGTTCAGGGGAAGGGGAAGTAGGGGAAACCACTTGCATTTATTCTGCTTGCCTCTGACACCCAGTCTGTTAGGGAAACAGAATTCAGAGCCTCTCACAAAAGGAACCGGTAAGCTCGGGCTTGGACCTCTATTTCCAGTCAGTCTGAACACCCAGTGTCCCTGCAGAAGGGACAGTGGGATGAGGTGGGGAAAGGTGGTGAGAAGCGGGATGGAGGCAGAGGGCCCGGAGGAAGTGCAGCAGCTTCCAAGTGCTTGGCATTTTTTTTTTTTGAATTTATTTTAATTTATTTTGCAATACAATTCAGTTCTACATATCGGTCACGGATTCCCTTGTTCTCCCCCCTCCCGTCCCCCTCACCTTCCCCCCAATGCCCCCCCCCATTCCCATCTCCTCCAGGGCAAAGCCTTCCCCACAGACTGAGGTCAACCTGGTAGACTCAGTCCAGGTAGGTCTAGTCCCCTCCTCCCAGGCCGAGCCAAATAATCCTGCATAGGCCCCAGGTTTCAAACAGCCAACTCATGCAATGAGCACAAGATCTGGTCCCACTGCCTGGATGCCTCCCAAACAGATCAAGCCAATCAACTGTCTCACCCATTCGGAGGGCCTGATCCAGTGTGGACCCCTCAGCCATTGGTTCATAGTTCATGTGTTTCCATTCATTTGGCTATTTGTCCCTGTGCTTTATCCAACCTTGGTCTCAACAATTCTCACTCATATAAACCCTCCTCATTCTCGTTAATTGGACTCCCAGAGATCCACCCAGGGCCTAGTCATGGATCTCTGCATCCAGATCCCTCAGTAGTTGGATTAGGTTTCTAGCACGACAATTAGGGTGTTTGGCCATCCCATCACCAGAGTAGGTCAGTTCGGGCTGTCTCTCGACCATTGCCGGCAGTCTGTTGTGTGGGTATCTTTGTGGATTTCTGTGGGCCTCTCTAGCACTTTGCTTCTTCCTGTTCTCATGTGGCATTTTTAATGCTTTGCTTTTGTTGTAGGAAATGAACCGTGCTACAAAAACACCTCGGTTCTTGTGTTGTGGCCTAGAATTTCAGGGAAGAAGCTCCAGCTGTGAGGTAGCCACAGGGTGGGAAACGTGGAGCTGGAGAGAAGAGGGGAAGGGGAGCAGGAGGCCCCCAGAGCCAAGCTGATGGAAACATCTGTGATGAGGTGCTGGGTAATTAATCATCTCTGCGAGATTCCAACAGTCCCCAAGTCCCTCGCACGAGGCAGTTGGCTGACACAGGGGACAGGAGCATCACAAACACTGCCAGCAAAACTGTTGCAGCTACACAAGCAGCGCTGCCCGGCAGAAGGCATTGGGTCTGGTTTCTAAAACGATTCTGTGTGAAGAAACGCCCGAGGAGTGCCCCAGAATGCCAGAGTCCCACATTCGGACTGAGAGTGTTTGCTGTCTCATGTTCGTGGAGATGGCGTCCAAACGGCAAGCCTGACTCCACTGTGAGAGCAAGATTGTTGATAAAACAGCGTGGGAGCCCAGGAAGACTCCCCTTTCCCATGCTGGTGCTTGTAGTGGGTCTCGTGGGAGGAGGGGAGGGACTGAGTGGTTGTGGTGACTCATAAAAGCCTGTGTGCTTGCAAGATGGGAACGCGTTTAAGAACTCTTCATGACTTCTGCCCCCTCTCCTGCCCTTTTACCTAGGAGAGGAAAGGTTAGGTGACTCACTGGAAGGCCTTATGCCTTAATCTACATTTTTAACAGAAGATGAGAACATGTAGGACAGGGGTTAATTTAAAATGTATCCTTGAAAAAGACAGTAGCTGTAATTGACTGATTGCAAGGAATCTACCATCCTGTGACAGGAGAGGAGGTGTGTGTGTGTGTGTGTGTGTGTGTGTGTGAATGTGTGTATGTGTGTGAGTGCATATGCATGTGTGTATGTGTGTGAGTGTGTGAGAGTGTGTGTGTAAGCACACGTGCACTTATGAGTGCAGATGCCTGCAAAGGTCAGCAGGAGCATCAGATCCTTGGGAACTAGAGTTCCAGGAGGTTGTCAGCTTCCCATCATGGATCACAGGAGCCATGCTCAGGTGCTCTTAACTGTGAGCCTTCTCCAGTCCCCAAAGCATCCATTTTCTTTGTGACAAAGAATAGTGAACACAAGCTTGATTTTACTTGTCTTTTGTTTATTTTTTCCTTTGTAATATTATGGCTTTTCCTAATTCTGAAATATGTACTATTTCAGTATATATTAATATAGATACATGCCACACATACTCCCCAAATCCCTGATTTTAGCAGACAGAATAAAAATGTGTTTTACAATCAGCATGGCACTGTTTAAGATTGTATTACTAGGTCTATCATTAGACTACAAATTGAAAGACAAAGAACTTATTGTGACTCTGAGCTGGTGTGATCTGGAGATCTGTCATTTTATTTCTGGATCCTGGGAAAGTAAGGCTATTAGTCTGAAGTGAGCATCGGCCCCTTCCAAATGCAGAACATATGCTCTGGATTGTTCTCCCCAGGGGCTCTGACCAATGGGCATGGGCATCTCACTGCTGTCCCCCTCTGTTCCTCTTGTGAGCATCCTGAGGGAGGAGACACATTTGTGGTGAGGATAAAGCCCATGCCAGGAGCCTGTCATTTCTTGCTCTGTTTCCCAAAACACACAGTTGTGTTCTGAGAGCCGGCATGAGCCAGCCCAAGGCCGCAGTGTTGCCGGTAACCAAAGAGCCACCCGGAGTCACTGGCTCGGAAGGGTTGGAAAGGAGCTGACCACGGCTCAAGACAATGAAATCCTTGGGCCACAGAAGACAAATGTATGTAAGACCAGTTTCAACCCAAAGTCAGTAATCCTGAAGGGCCGTGCAGATTCTCATGGGCATTTAAAATTACTGGGCTGAAAACCTCTTATCACTTTCAATCAATAGGCCTATGGCTATTACTCCTAATCCACAATTTAGGGGAAAAAAAGGGGGGGGGGTCTGATAATACTAGGAAGCACCCCCAAGCGGATGCTTTGAATCCGGAGGCTCACAGTCAGCAGCTTTGAGAACAGGTCAGCAAGTTAAGGAGAAGCAAACTTAGAGAGCGGGAAGCACTCCTAGCAGCCACTGGCATCCAGCCCCCTCTGCCCTGTGTCTCACTGTCCCCAAGATCCTTTCTCTGCTCTCCTCCAGCTGAACAAGACCAAGACCGGGAGAGTGCTCTTTCCCAGCCTCTGTCTTTCACATAGTGAAGTTACTCCGGGCTCTAAGACTAGCCCTAGGCTTGGGAAGGCAAACCTCACACTTTCTCCTTTCCTTTCTCTCTTTCTTTGCCCGTCAAAGCTTCCGGGAGCACCAGTCCACAGCACACAACCGCAGTAACCCTATTACAGTGTCTTGTCGCCTCTAGGTTGAACTTCGGTGATGGCGGACGTATCGGGAGTATTGCGTTGGGCTTCTGGGAATGGAAACCAGCCCTGAGACTCTTCTCATGGCCGACACCAAGTGACAGCAGGTTCTGGCTGCTTCCAGCTCTGCAAGTGAGGCAGTACCGTGCAAACCATCTGTCTGTCCCGAAGCGCTTCACAAACACGTAGCCTCTGTCTCAGGATTTGTTGCTCTACAAAAGCCTGGGAGGCAAACCCTGCCTCAGCCTGGACTCTATTCTGTTTTGTAGGACAGACAGACAGATAGGAGAATTCACCGGACATAAATCCAGAAGAAATGAGAAGCTTGGGTTCTTACTCTGGCTTCTTTGTCTCTTGTCCTTGTGCCTTTAGTCTGAATGTTATGCTTCTGTCCCCGTATTTTAAAAGGAGAGAGGTCAAAGTGGGGGGAAGTAAAAATAGCTGCAAGATTTTTCTTCTTGTTGTCAGTCCTGTAGTCATATCTACTTTTGGAGCACAGATCATTGTGCAGGCAAATTACAGTCAGAGACATGTCCCTGGTGATCACCTTCAAGGGATTTTTTTTAAAAGAGCTATTTCAAATGCATTTTACCTTCATACTCATTTCTGTCACCTAATTTGGGTTTTTTCATATCATCTGCCGGTACTTCTGCCTAGCCTGGCTTCTTTCTGCAGCAGTGCTGGGCAGTGACGGGAGGCCACAGGCATGCACTTAGCTCTCAGCAATGAGTCCCTGTCTCCTTAGATGCCATCATTCCTCTAGGTTATTTCCCTCCCCTGTTTAGCAGCATCCTTCCTGAGTTCTTTCACAGAACCCGAGTGCCTTATCAACTTCTCAAATGTGCACCCCGGGACATTCCACCAGCTTGCTCTGTGGCTGTGTCTTCGAGAAGCTTTGCTCTTAACTTTATTTGACAACAGAGTGGGAAGCCAGCATCCGCATGCTCCCATTTCTACGCGTCCTCAGTGACCAGCCCACCTTCACCCGGTTTGAGCAGCCCATCCTCACTGCTGAAGCATGAAGCCTAACAAGACACTGTACAGAGCAAGGGTTGGGGTAGACGTGTTTATCTGCAGGCTTGCCTTAAACTCACTTCCCCCACATGCCTGAATCTTTTCAACTGAATGCTGTTAGTAACTGCTGACAATCTACTATTGTTTGTTGCATGAATCTTAAAAGTTCTTATTAGTAGAAACAAACCTGGAGCCAGGTATTGGGGTGAATGCTGGAAGATCAGAGAAGCAGAACAAGCCACAGACATCTCACCTTGCCAATTCCTCAGCTGGTCCTGTTTCCTCAGACTGGAAGCCTCTGAGTCCTCATCCAGAATGAATCTCAGCTGAACTGCTGCTCGAAAGCCTAAAAGCTTAATCAGGCTCTAGTTCCTCATCCTCACGCCTTAAATACCTTTCTGCCTCCTGCTATCACTTCCTGGGATTAAAGGCATGAGTCACCATGCCTGGCTGTTTCCAGTGTGACTTTAAACTCACAGAGATCCAGATGGATCTCTGCCTATCTGGATCTCTGCCTCCCAAGTGATAGGATTAAAGGCGTGTGTGCCACCAATTTCTGGCCTCTGTATCTCGTGGCTGTTCTGTTCTCTGACCCCAGATAAGTTTATTAGGGTGCACAATATTTTGGGGAACACATTATCACCACGATTGTTATCCCTGCTAACACTGGTAATAGCAACGAGGTTTAATGCAGAGCATGGCTCAGCAAGGACGTAAAGCTTACTCCTGATGCAGCCACATCACAGATATTTGACAAATGCTTCACAAGTCAAAAAATGAGACAAGATTAAGAAATCCCTTAGCTACCACGTGGCCATAACGTGTCATTCTGCTCTTCTAACCTATGCCGGGGGACACAGATACAGGTGGACTTCTGCCAACGTGGGGCAGGATCTTCACACAGGGGTGAGGAAGAGCGTGATAAGGGTACAGCAGTGCCTAGTTGTGTGGACTGGCGTCTTTCCTATTTTCGAGTTCTCACCTGGAGCACACAGCAGCAGGTGCAAGGAGACCAAATACAGCTTTGATTCTCTACCTGTCTGAGGCAGGTAGAGAAAGAATGAACGAAAGAAATGGAGTACGCTTGGGTGCCATGCCAGCCTACCCGGCAGACCTACATGATAGTGGGTTCTGTGGTAACCACTTTACATGGGTGGGGGGAGGCTGGTTTTGCCTCACGGTTTCAGAGGCAGAGTGGTTGCTTGGCCCTTCTGTTTTCGGCCGTGGAGGCACAGAACATCACAGATTAAGGGTGTGGCAGAGAAGGCTGCCAGGAAGGAGAGGGAGAACAGGAAGGAGGGAGAGAAAGGGATGAAAGGACAGATGTGACACTGGGGTGCTAACACTCCCGCCAAGGGCACAGCTTACCTTCCTATGTTCCTTCCACTATGTTCCTTCCCATAGGCTCTCCCACCTCCCAGGAACACCACAAGTTGGTGACCAACCCTTTGGCATATGGGTCTTTGAGGAACAGTAAAGTCCCAAACCATAACAGCATGTCTTAGGAACCAGGAGCCACACCAGTCCATGAGGTCCAGAATTCTGGTTAAGACAGTGTTGTGTGGTCTATGGGAGAGATTTGCAGCTTCAGATATGGAAGTGCTTGCTCCACAATGCCCAGCAGAATGTAGTCTTGAGCTAAAATATGAGGGTGGTGCCAGGAGCTGAAAAGTTCCATGGCCTGGTGACATCAGAACACTAGCTCAAGTGTTCCTCAGGCTTCTGTCTACACTTTTGTCAATAAAACCACTATGCTTTGGTTGTATAAAACAGCAAACACCACTGTGTACAGTCTACTACTGACAGTGATTGTAAACAGTTACATTTCTTGCTGGCTTATGTATTCGCTGTACAGTGGTTTTTTTAAAATTATTATTTAGAGTGTGCTTTAAAAGCTTATACATAGCATTTCCTGTAAAATAGTATGTTCTGTGAGGTCAAGTGGCTTCTTGTGTTCAGTGTGCATCATTTTTGCCTCCAAAGGTCCTGTGAAGTGGCTGAACTAAGCCATCTGAGACAGAGTACACTTACTCTATCATGCCCACCCAGGGCCAGAATCACCTCATGAGGTATTTTTTAAAAGATACCCCAGTTGTTAAGTGACACAAAGCTGTGCTATGAAAAGTGCACTTGAACTAGGTTGAAATAGTAATTGACATGCCTCACACAAGCAACTGAATATCATCACCGAAGGAGTGTTCCTCAATGACTCCCATCACCCTGTATCCCAGGGTTGACTGCTTAGTTTCTATTGCTTTGCACAGTTGGTCCAGATTGGTAAGTTTATGGAGATGAGCCTTTCCAGGTGTCAACATAAAAATGTCATGAATGGTCTACTTGGGTTTACTTTGGTGAAGGCTCTTTGCAAGGAGTGGCATCTTTTATTTAGAATTTGCCATAGGAGAAACTTACAAGCAATGAGTTCTGGAGGTATTCTCTCTCTCTCTCTCTCTCTCTCTCTCTCTCTCTCTCTCTCTCTCTCTCTCTCTCTCTCTCTCTCTGTGTGTGTGTGTGTGTGTGTTTGTGTGCAGCCAGCAAGGAGGTGTTCTCTCTGGGTGTGTACCCAGAAGCCTGGGTCTTGTTTGTGAGACCTTGTTCCTGTGAAGAATTTGGTCAAGAGGCTCAAGCTTGGCTGAATTGGAGCCACAGAGTTGGGGCCGTGGAATTTGCTGATCAAGAATTCATGTAGGTCCCTAGAATACTGCTAGCCAACAACACCAACTGCCATGTAGCTCACTAGAACAGCGCTTTCTAAAAAAAATTATCAGAAACAGAGGACCCAAGTAAGTAATTATTACAATGCTCTGAATGAAAAATGGTTAACACTTCATTAGGTCTAAAGATCTTGACTCATTCCTGGTGGACGAAGTTACCATGTGTAAAGGTGTGTGTATGTGTGTGTGTGTGTGTGTGTGTGTGTGTGTGTGTGTGTGTGTTTCTGTGTTTGTGTTTGTGTGTGTGTTTTTGTGTTTGTGTATGTGTGTTTCTATGCATTTCTTGGGAAATATAGAAAACTGAATCTCCTGACAGTTCTGCCTACTAAAATCAACTAACACTACCACATAAAATATAGAAATTATATTTTTAAGGAGTCAAATAGTTGGCAAGAAAGAAATCTTCAAAGTCATAAGCTAGGTAAAAATGGGACTCTATACTCGGAATAAGAACACCAAGGCTGGCTTCTGCCGGAAGGACACTCCTCAGACCTGGATGCCTTAAGCTTTGCCTTTAATCCATCTGTAGGTTGAGTAAAGGACAGAAGATTAAAGTAAGGGGTTTCAGTGATGAGCCTGCATCAGTGCCCTGATAAATACTACGGGGGTCTACGGAAACCTTCAGGGTGAGCATGAAGTAGACAGAACCTTCAATACAGGTCAAAAAAGAATTCCTACCGATTGTCCAAGGAATATGTACACACGTACACACACACACACAAACACACACACACACACACACACACACACACACACACACACACACACGCACACGGTTGGAATACAAAGAAATAAAATACTATTCTTGAGAATCTGCATAACTGCTAGACAAGATCAGTAAACTCTTCAACACTCAAAGTACAAACTTAAGTGTAAAGGGAATGTGTTTAAAATGGAAAACGTAGAATCAAGAACATGAGAAGCAGCAAGATGTTAAAGCCAGCATACTTGAAAGGAAGAAACAAACATCAGAAACCAACAATCAAATCAATGTACACAGATGGATTAAGTGGGACATTACGTATCATGGGAGAAAGCTTTAATCAGCTGAGAAGGGGAGTGAAAGAAATGATTCTCATCATAACAGGAGACCAAGAAAGGTTAAGAGTCTGGAGAACACAGTGAGAGCATATGCCATGTCTTAGGAAGTAGGAACAAAGACAGAAAATGAAGTACATTGAAACAACATTTGAAAAGACAATGACTTAGAATTTTCCAGAACAATGAAAAGAATAATCAGATTTGGAAATATTCAGTATATCAGTATATTCAGTATATTCACGTATATATCAATATACTCAGTATATTCAATAAAATTCAGTATATCCTGAGTAAAATGAGCAAAAAGTTTACATATACGCTTATAGTACAACTGTAGAACAATAGGTCTCAGAGAGGGAAAACTTAAAAATTTAAACTATGTGTGTGTGTGTGTGTGTGTGTGTGTGTGTGTGTGTGTATGTGTGTGTGTGTGTGTGTGTGTGTATGTGTGTGTGTGTGTGTGTGTGTGTATGTGTGTGTGTGTGTGTGTGTGTGTGTGTGTGTGTGTGTGTGTGTGTGTGTGTATGTGTGTGTGTGTGTGTGTGTGTGTGTGTGTGTGTGTGGGTGTGTGTGTGCAGGTCAGAGGACAGCTTGCTGGAGTACGTTTCCTGCTCCCACCATGTGGACCTCAGGCACTGAACACAGGCAGTCAGGCTTGTGTCTTTCACTGCTGAGCCGTCTCACCACTCAGAACTTTTTAAACGGAAGTATGAAAAGCTTACAACTGTATCCCCTTTACTAAGAAGCCTGCACCAACAAGAGGATGAAGACTCCTAAGCAGCATCTTGTTCTTGAGAACAGGTATAAAGAGAAAGTTTGATTTTCCCAAGTAACATGTGTCTTGTTCTACAGACAGCCTCTGGGTCTTGGCATTTTATGTGAGATCAATTAGAGCAGTTTGTTGTCTCTATTTCTTCCCAGGGCTGTTTCAGCTCCTGCCCCTTTCCCTAGCACTCAGAGAGCTAGGAAAGAAACACAGGAAGTACTCATCTTTTCAAGCCAGTAGATGAGTATATTTCACAGAAATGAATGCCAGCTCCTTTGGGGGAGTTTTCTGAGGTCAAAATCCTTTAGAATAAAATTTACAA
The DNA here is from genome assembly GCF_007827085.1 of Peromyscus californicus insignis. NCBI lineage: Eukaryota > Metazoa > Chordata > Mammalia > Rodentia > Cricetidae > Peromyscus > Peromyscus californicus. The sequence goes on from NW_026294413.1 coordinate 7,252,609, forward strand.
AGTCATCGGTTTCTTCCCTCATTACACATAAATAATTTATGAATTTGTATTGTAATTTTTCTCCCAGTAGGATCAAAGCTCTCAGATTTTGCAAATGGCTCTGTGCAGAAGCCAAAGACGCACACATTCCCTCGACTGTTCATTGCAATCGATACGTTTGCTGTTGCTGTTAGTTGCTGCAATTTCCCTGAGTAACCTGTAAAAAGTATTCTCCTTCATGAACACTGCATAGAAATAAACTGGTACTGGAAGAGGAGACAAGGGCAGGTTCCAGAACACAACTTCTCAGTCATTTTAAATGATGATGTATGAAAGGGAGAGAAAGAGGGAACAATTTGATTTGTTTCAACAAGGTTGACCCAGAAAGGGGAGAAGCAGAAAAACTGCTTCGCCTAAGCAAACACGACACAGAGTCATAAAAGACAGGCACTCGGAGTCTGCAATGTGGAAGCCGCGTTGAAAGTACGTGTTGTCTGGATCCAAAAGATGCTTAAACGCCAGCAATAAAAACGTCCAGGCTCATCCTGTCTCCCTACTGCCACTTTCTCCTGCTCATCGGCAGTGGCTCTTACATCCTTCTTTGAGTCACTAACATCAGCTATGGGGTAAGATGTCTATGCTGCGGTCGACTCAGGACTGAATTCCCAGTTCAGAGGGACTTCATAAGCAGCTGATGTCCACTGGATTTAGACAGAGATGCTGCTGTGCTGGAGCAACGCGCACACTTTTTATTTTTGCCAGTACTGGAGACTGAACTCCAGATTGTGTACCTGCTGGGAAAGACAAGCCGTCTACAACCGAGTTACATCCTTGGCTTCCCTTTTTTTTCATGCTCATTCTTTCAAAAGCACATGAAAGGATCAGTCCATTGCATGCCAATTATTATGGCATGTTCTGATTTAACTTATAGTTAATTGTATTCTTGTTTTCCATGGATTTGTGAGCTCTGACTCTGTCAGGTTAGAGCCAACAAATACTTCTTGAATGAGCCAGTGACTGATTACTCCGTGTGTGTGTTTCCAATGCAAGGTTTGCCTTAGGGAGTGAGGATAACAAAGTAGATGGTCAGCTTAAAAATCTTGACTGAGGGGTATAGGGAAGTTGGAGGGGAGGGAGTAGGGAGTGGTCCTGATGACTGACCCACTATGCATGTGTGAAAGTATCAGTACATTTTTTTTAAAAGAAGAAAAAAGAAAAAAAATCTCGACGGTGTCGTCACTAACATGTCTATTTTCTATCTGAGTGAGACATACACCAATATCCATCACTAACTTTTTGGAAGGCTGCCCTGGTCACATGACTCACTTTGGCCAATTAGATATGAATGAGGTGATGCATTCCTTCCAGGAGGAGACATTAACAGCTACTGTTCTTACATGGCCAAGTTCTCCAGCTAGTGTGACATATGAAGAGCTATTAATGGCTTCTCTGTCCCCAGGGGCCTGAAGGAAGGGTGCTGCAGACCCACAGGCAACCAGTGGGCCTTTGACACGAACAAGAAATCAACGTGTTGGACTGCACACCACTGTGGGGCTCTTCTCAGAGGCAGCTCTGCTTCTATTGTTGCTGTCCGTCTAGATTAAGATGGCACTGAAAACCGTTCGAAAGCTCTCACACACATGCAGACATCCTTTCCCCAAGTTTCGTAAGCTAATAATAGTGGAGTTGCCTCTGCTCAAAGTTCACTCCATTTCCAGGCTTCCATTTTCTAATAGCTTGGACAATCTTCAAGTTGTAAGAAAATATCCGTGGAATGAGGTTTTTGGTGAAATGACTGTAAATGAGCTTAAGTGATAGAATTACTACATATTGTAGATGTCTCTCTACCTTTAACATTTATGAAGGAAAGTGAATTTTCACTCAAGTGGTCTTCCTTTCATTTGGTTTTTCTCTACAATGTTTATGCCTGAGGTTTATTGCCAGCAGTATAGAGTGTCCACGTATGTTATGGGAATAGCCAAATTCCCAATGCTTTAAAATGTATTCTATGGGCCCGAGAGTCAGTTAAAAGCTGATTGATTATACAGCAAATATATCAGAGCTAGTAGTTATGAAATATCCCATTTCTTAGCTCTATCTCTCATAAGCATGAACATCACATTGGGGAGTTGTGGAGCAAATGTCTCAGACAGCTTGGAAGAAAAATTACTGCAGGTTTTCCATGACAAGAAAAAGGTCTGGAAGCTGAGCAATATTTAATAAAAAGGCCCATGTCAACTGACGTGTCACATGAACAAACATTTTTAATTTAAGCAGTTTAGTGTGACTTGCTTATTAAGTTTTTTTTTTTTTATCAATTGACTGAAACACCAGTTTCGTTTCTTGATAAAAGAAGATTCTGGAAATGAGTAGGCAGATGGACTTCTTCATTTGACTAGTTTATAACTGACAGCAAAGTTTCCGTTTAATTTGCTCAAGACTCTCGTAGAAAGTTCTAGTGTGTGAGAGAGAAAATGAGCTGTTAGACACGGCCTATGCCCAGGATGCTGCAGATGTTTAATGTATTCCGTTTACATATTTTGTCGATAATTATTCATTTGTTAATATTCCTTCTCCATTCTGTTTGGTGTAGTCTATCCTAGATTATGAAATCAAATTCCTATTTACTGTGTGCTAATGGTTCAGGAAGCCCTACTCTACCTACTGTTCCCTGGAGGAGACAGCACATATGCAACTGACATCCAAAGCAATGTCTTTGGTGAGCAGTAACCCTCCCTTGTTGATGACGCCAGCACTAACATCTCCCTGCGAAGTAGATCTTATGTGGCAGGGAGTTTTACTAAGTGCTGTGAGACAGCGAAGAATTCAATACACACATGTGTGGATTGATTGGAAGTATAGAATGCATCAATTTGGATTTTAGCTGAAGTCTAGGAATTCTGAAAGAAACTTCAAAGTCTGAAGCAGAAAGTAAATATATTGACAGCCTATAAAATAGACCCGAATCCACAGTAGCCCTGTTTAAGTCTGAGCCTGGAGCATTTCATTTTAATGACATGAAGATCACCAAAGTTTTTACTGAAGTGTTTATGAGGTTGGAGGGAGTATTTAATAGAGTTGAACAGAATTTTTTTTTTTGGCGGGGGGGGGGGGGGGGGGGGGGGGGGGGGCTAGATTTTGGACACTCATACTGAATAAAAACTGTAGCATGGTTTTATGTTGCTGTTAGGAGCCATAGGATTCTCTGAACATGTCTTTAAAGCAGCGATGGAGCCTACGTATGTATCGGTTCCCAGGAAGTTACTATAGCTAGGTCTCTGAACTGTCTTTCTCCTGGTGGTGTGCAGGCCCACTCAAGGAAACCCAGCGATTTGCTCCTCTTTGATGTGCCTGAATGAATGACTTCCCAAGGAGGTGAACATGGCCTTGCCTTGCGTCTGTTGGTAGGAGCTGAGGATTCCAGGACAGCAGCCTTCTTTGGTGGATTTCCAGCAGCGCTCACCATTGACTTAGATTTGTGCATCCTTCAAAGCCACAGAATAAGCAGCATATCGTGGAGATAAGTCACCCCTTTTTATGGGTGTCTTCTGAGAGTCCCCACTTGGGCCCAATCAAGTGCAAACCTCCTGAATCGGAAAGGCATTTCTTTGCAGCCTCACGCTGCGCGTGTTGCCAGTAGAACAGCAAGAAACAGACAGAATAAGTCGGGTGGGTTGGTTTTCATGTATTTTTATTTTCTCCTGGCTTTGAAAGCACACTGCATTTTGCTGCTGTTATTTCCAAGGGTGGAAATGAAACTGGGGTGTCTCAGTGGGGTTTGATAGCAAACAGATAAAGCAGGTTCAGGCAAGACAGGGCAGCTCCTGATCCGAAGGGGACTGAGCAGTAGCGGTTTGCAGGAGTGAGTGGGCATAATTTACGCAGCTGCAGCAGAGACTGCAAGTCAATCTAACTTTGACCCATTTATCTTTAGGAAACTAATTAAAGCAGAGAATCTGGTTTCCTGTTGTTAGGGATGTTTTTCTTTTTCTTATTCAGGCTAAGCAAAGATGGAAGGGTGGGTGAGTGTGTGTGTGTGTGTGTGTGTGTGTGTGTGTGTGTGTGTGTGTTGGGATAGACAGTAGAAGGATCAGTTCCAACCTAAAGAGGGGGCTGAACCTCTGGAAAATAAAAGGGTTTCTTAAATCCAGCTTGACACCCTTTTGAAATGCAAAGTGGTGGAGCTCGCCCGGATGCAGACTCCTTTGAGGTGCCAATGAAATGCTGTGGCAATTTGCAATGAACAACTGTTTCCCAATCCTTACAACCCAGGCTTCCTAAATCACATCCAAATGGCCCCGGAGAGGCATGGGAGAACATTTTTTTATGACTATCATTTTACTCTGAAAAAATCAAAGTCCAGAACGTTTGTTGCCACATCCATTTTGTTTCAAAGCAATATTTAAAAAAATTAAATTGGTGCCTCCCCTGCCCCCCCTCCTCTTCCCCGGCTCCCTCCCCCTCCCAATGCTGGAGATTGAACCTTGGACTATGCACATACCAGGCCAGCACTAAGGTACCTTCCCAGCCCCAACGCACATATCTTGATAGTGTTTTGTCAGTACCCAAGCCTGTATGTGGTATTATTGATAACATGCTTGCTTCTACTAAATACCAATGAATTAAAGAAGATGTAGCTGTTTTTTTGAAAGATCCTATCAAAACCCGAATTTGGGGTTTAATGTTTGGTAACAGTAAACAAGGGAAGCCCAGCAGATAAGGGGTGCTAGTGTGATTATATTCATCCCAGGACATTGAAGGAAGGTGAGATTCTAGGGGTGAAGTAGCAGGGTCATGGTAACCACTTGCTGAGGAGATCACATGGGCTCATTTGCTGGAACAAATGGCGATCTTGAGGCAGTGTATAGGGAAGAGCAATATGGACTACTTGGCTGGAGCTGTTTTGGCTACTCATTTGGCCAGACTGACAGAAGCCTAACTTACCCAGCCATGATTTCCCCTCTCATTCTCTAGTTAATATCAGGAACCCTTGAGTCCTCTGTCCTCCTGTTTCTTCCTCTAGGGCTTCCTTCCTAGGATGTTCCTGTTCTAGACTTAAGTCTTAGGTTCTCTTACCTCATCCAAAGCGCCCTGGGCTAGAACTTGTAGCATGGATGGGTGGCTACTCAGCATGGATAGGTTCTCTTTGAAATAAATGAGTTCTAAAGGAAAACTTTCACACAGTACCAGTACCACCTAGGTTAAGGCAGGGGTCGGGGTGGAGATAGAGAATACTGTTATATCATGCAAGTGCTCATTGAAAACATAAGTACTCCTCCAGGGACAGATACCCCTTTTCTTGGTCGCAGGACACATGTGTCCTGTACAGACTTTTGTGAAATTAGTTTTGTTTCAGACAGGATATGTAGCCCTAGGCTGGCCTTGGACTCTCCAGGTAGCCCAGGTTGGCTTTGAACTGGGATTACAGGTATGTACCAAATTTCTGGCTTAAGGATGCAGGTCCTTCTGAAAGAATGTTACCATCATGAAATAGTGAAAACCACATTCTGTAATGTTTTAGTTAATGGGAATAGTCAAGGCAACCTAGATTTCTCGTCTTGAGCCCTATACAGGCCACTTTGAGATAAAACAATATCCAGTACCCTCTCCCACAATGCTGAAACAAACAAAAACAAACAACAACGAAACCAAACTAAAACAACACACCCAGGACATTCAAATAGGAACAACAACAAAATATATATAGAGAAAACAGTTTATAGCATAAACTATTTTTAAGCCCTAAATTCTCCATGTCCCTGCTAATGGAAAAATTAGTTCCTTGTGCATGAGAGTCGATGCCGATTTGTTCTTATTAATAGTGAGGTAATTATTCTCTCAGCACAAGAAGAAAAGTCCAACATGGCCCACTGGGATGGGTGAGTTTTTCAGACAGATGACAACAGTCTGAACATTAGAATAGAATTTAATCACCCACTAAATGAAGCAGTGTTCCACGAAGATTAGATTGGAAACCTTGCCACTGGGAAAGAATACCAAAGCAGTTATGAGCCGTAAATACCAAAGGAGGAAGCAAGTTGACCCCACACAGTGGTCTACTCATACCAGATAAGGGAGATGGTTGGGGTTAGGGTTAAAAGGGAAGGTAGCATTTCTCAGGAATGTTCTAGACAAATGGGATGAACAAAAGAAAGAGACCAGTGCTTACACTATGCTGCATGGTCCTCCACACAGTCCTCTGGGAAGCAAGAGGAAAACAAATTCAAAAGAAAAAGAAAAGGAGATTATTTTATACATCATAGCACAGCAAAAGGCATATTAGATTCATCAGTTGGCTGACACTCCATCTACCCTGCCCACATTCTTAGTGACTTGGAGAATAACCAGAAAATCTTGACAACCAGGACAAGGTGAGATACTTACTGGAGTTGCTTTGGATTAAATCATCACGGCTTGATGAGTTAACTTCCAAGTCTTTTTTTTTTAAGGTTGACTTTTATAAATTGCATTCCTCTAAGGGCTATAATTTAGAGTTCAGATTTGCCCTAATGAAAGAGCTGCTGTAAGTAACAGACAGTCTCTGCCTTAGCGCACCGAGTGAGCACATTGTACTCGAATTTTCAGAGCTCTTCATCTAATTGCCTTTCAGGAGATGATGCCCAACACCTCTCTGTGCTCAGACCTGAGAACTCTAGTGACTTCATGCTGAATTAGTTTTGTACCTGATGTTTCCAGTGAGTGAGAACTTTCTAGACTCATAGCCTTCCATCAAGGTATTTCAGAGAATCCACAGAGGATAAATTTATGAAAAGGAGAAAAGAACCAATCCCCTTCAGAGTGCAAATAATGACCTCTGGCCCACTTAACTGGAAACCTTTAGCAGCCTGTGGGGACAGGAAGGCTGCTGGGGTGAGATATGATGGTGAGGCCAGCCTGTTAGTGGGATCAGGTGATGGCCTTGGCATTCTCAGTAAAATGCAGATGTTGGCAGTGAGGACTCTGATATTTTCCCCAAAGCCAGCTTTCTATCAGCAGCTGAATTCACACAAATACGATCTTTTGGTTTTAGAAAACAAAGCATGACTTGAGCCTCGCCTGTTTGGAGGCTGCTGGCCACTGTCAACAGCATTTTAGGCTCACACAACTTTCGAAGAACAAATGAAAACTTTTCCTTGTGAGATGAGAATTTCCAGGCTCCTTCTGAAGGGATTGGGCCTTTTGAAAGATACTGTGTTCTTTCTGATTCTCTTCTGTGAGTTTTAGCAGTGACTTGGGGTTTGAGACCTTTATTTCTAAAACAAACCCCTCAATTATCAGTTCACATAAAAATACAGTTTTACAATAACTGACATAAGAACATTTACCAACAGATTCCAGAGTCAATACCACAGGCACTAATTTAAAGGATGTCAAGAAGTCACCCTCCACAAGCGTCAGAATGCAGTGATTTTCATTTAGGTAAATGGGTGGGGTGAGGGGAGAATTCTTTCAATGTTGGCTTTTAAAACATTTTCTCTGCTGAAACAGAGAAATCTTTTCCAATTTCCTCCTTTTCTGGGACACATGCTTCTCATAAATATTCAGGAAACATCTTTTCAGGGAAAAATTAAAACAGGAGTAGGTATCACAAGCCTTGTTTACGAACAGTGGGGACAGGCAGCAATAGAGAACAGACCCAGCTGGAGAATTCACCAGGGTTGCCCCTTGAACAGGTCCATAAAAGACCACATCCGACTGCTTACCTCTCTTCAGAAGGCAAGCAGGTGCTTAAAGGGAAATGGCCTTGGGGAAGCCAGGGGCTGCACAGGGAACCACTGATGGGAGCTTGGGGCCCAGCGTCTATGTCTTAAGAATAACCTCAGCAGAACATCTTTTGATGTGGGAACAACTGATCTTAGGAGCGAAGGAGAGGAACTGGAAGGAGGCTGGCTTTGACAAATGGCTAATTCTCAGATGTGAAAGGAGATCAGAATCTCATCACATACAGTATGAGCAAAACTGACGTTCTCACCTGAACGTTCAGCCTGAAGTCACACCCAGGAGGAAGTCGGTATTAGCACCGATGGAGGACGTTGTACAATAAACGTAGCTCCTGGCTTGAATACCTACGCTCTGGGACTGGCCCTGGGTTTTTACACATGACAAGTGGTTAACCACTGTCATTTATTGTTAGAAAAGGATTGATTAAAAATATTTGCAGGGGACATAAAATAGAATGTCTTCAATACTTTTCTAGACTCCTTTTAGGGGTGCATTTTAAAGATTACTTGGTGAAGTTTTTTATTTTATTTTAAGGTTTAAATCCTGGCTTACATATCTGTCAGACTTTGAAGATCAAGGAAATTTTCAGTGTTGCGTTTTATTTAGTTTGTGTTTTGCTGCACTAAGATTGTGTGGAGTAGCAGGTTGTTTTTTCCTTATTTTATTTTCCTCATTTAAGGGCATGTGTTAACTTAGCCTGGAGAAATGCTTCACTGTTTCAAAGGAGAAATATTCCTTTGTCATAGAATATCACTACAGTGTCCAAATTTAACGCAGTTTAACTACGTATATAACATGCCCTTGTTTTTTAAAAACTTAATTCACTTATTGTGAGAAGATTTAACAGGAAGTTTCCTATAAGAGATTTTTGAGATGTGTAAAACAATACTGTCCTTTGTGGGCACAATTTTGCACATGAGATGTCGAAAACAGATTCATCTGACATTGTATTCCAGTTTTAAACTGGGGTTTGCGAAATCTTGACGGGCCCAACCTCCTCTAATGGTTGAGTTCACACTAGCTAAAATGAAATCAAATCTGTACTCCCCAAAGTTTCTGCTTTGAGAGACACAAAGCATTTTGTGAAGTAGAATCCAAGCAATGTACTCTAAAGAAAACCAACATTCTTGGAAAAAGCTGACCGAGTTGTCAGTTAGCAGAGTAGAGTTGGTTGCTTAAAAGACAAATAGTAACTATTTTTCAAATATTCTTGAAAATGTGATAGAGGACGGGAGTGAGCAAGGGGGAGCAGGTTGAAGCAATCACGCTTATGATTCCTTTTTTGAGACCTGTGCTGAAGAAGGGGTTTTATTTGCTAATAAAGGGTAATAAATTCAAAGCATAATTTAGCAGTTAACGAGAGCAGCCACGTTTCACTTTGACACTTAATGGATAGACCTTTATGCTGTTACATTCGCTTGATTTTTTATGGAGAGAGATGCTGAGACGTACTTACATGGAGTTCAAACACAACCAATTTAATCTTACGAGTTCTACACTGTGGAAGGGGCATTAACTAAAACCGTAAAGCCATTCATAACAGTGACTAATAAAAGTATTTCACAACCAACAACCCTCGAGATTGAGTTTATATGACACAATCAGACGTGGTTCAAATGCTGTATGACCCTGAGGGTTTTATCTGCTAATTTTACATCAAGATAATTGGCAAAGCAGCATCCGCAGCACTAACAGCACAGGTATATGGATTGTTTACAGCATTATGGATTGAAGACATTGAATTGGAAATGATCAGGCCATATTTCTTTGAAATTAGGAGCTCTTAATTTTTATGTCAAATTTGTTTTTTTAAAAACACATTAAAAATTGTATTATGTGTATAGTAGCCATCACATAATACAATTTTTCTTACATAAAAGCCACCCAGTCCCCAACACACATTTAAATGGTCCTAAGACCCCTGTTTTTCAAGGGCATGTAGGGAAGAAAAAAAAAGTAGCATTAATTTGGAACTTCCTGAAAGAGACTTTCCAAACAGAAAAGTTAGACTATGAGAAATCATAAGAAAATGACAGGACATTATAATCACATAAGCAAGCATTTAAAGAAAAGAAATGAAGCACATGAATTAGAAATGTGGTTTTGTAATTATACATCTGAAAGACCCAGCAACCGGGCTTTGAGAGCAGCATTTTAGAAGAAATATAAAGTTGGAATCCTAGTCACTGCACTAGTGGATTAGCAGTCTTAAGAGTTCCTAAATAATCAAATCCATGATCTAAAAGTAAAAAAAAAAAAAAAAAAAAACAAATCTTTTACTGTCAACCATTGTAATTGGGACAGGAGCAGGTCCAAGCGTAAGATGGCGTTTCCAGCCAGTGTTGGGGATCCCACAGCCTGTACCTTAGCAAACGGCCTGGCATCCCGGTCATCAGTTGGAGTACTCACCAGTCTGTCCAAGCTCGTGCCCGCTGCAGTTGTGGGTCTTTCCTCAGGGTTGTAGGGCCGAAAACGGGTGTTGAAATTTTCTGGAGCCGAGCGAGCAGATCTGAGAGCTGGAGCAGGTTTGGGCTGGCCACAGCCCTGAAAGACCTAGGAGAAGCGGAGGGAGCGTCACCATGACACTGATGTCAAACTCACAATCCAGAAGCAACGGTACAGGACTCCTGACACTTTTTTCATGAAATTCTTACTTCCAAAATCTCTGATTTCTACTTTTTTAATTTAAAGGTGTATAAACACCAATAGAAAAGAATTGTCACACGAATATGGAGTGACCAGCTCATAGTTTTGCCACATACAGCCAGTCCTCATTATCTACAAATTTCTCATTTGCAAATTTGTCTTCTTACTGAAAATTCATTTGTAAACCCTAAAATCAGTACTCACAATACTTTCATTGATATAGACAATGTGGCAAAAAAAAAAAAAAAGAAAAAAGAAAAATTGAATGGCCCCATGTACATGTTCTCAGGTAATGTTGAACGAAGGCCCTCTCTATTCCAGTTTCTATGTTTTACTGTAAAGAATAGCCCTTCTTGTGGTCTATTTAATCCATGTTCTTATACTGTGTGTGTTTTCTCTGTGATTTCACTGGATAAATGGGTCCCTGATGTAGACAGAGCTTACACACTGTCTAATGTGCCAGACACAAGGAAGGAAGTGATGTGTCTTATAAGGATAGCATACATTTTACATACACTTCATTCAACTCTGAGTTTGGTCTCTTGAGGTCATTGTTCATCAAGTACACAGATCTTAAATAAGGTTTCTTAAACTAAAACAAATTGGAACATGATTCCAGTTGGGTTGTCAGGTCTCGCTACCCAGTAGCATCTAATCCCATGTTCCTCTTAGGAATTAGGATTCAGTATTTGCCAAGTCAGTTCGCATGACCATATGGAACATAACCACTACAAATAGCAAGAACCAACCATTAAATGCGGGAATTATTGCAGATTCTTTATAGCATGGTTTCAGGATTAAACCAATTGTGGCCCAGACTCTTTTGTGTACTTGGATTTGGCATTCAATAAGCAACCATTTGGGAGCCATGTTATCTCACATAACAAGTGTATGTCATCTGCAGCATACCAGACCTGTGGGGCTCCCTTTTGAATAATGAAAACCTCTACTGAAAGAACTTTCTGAAAATATTCTCCTGAGCAATGGTATGGAAATAGGACAAGCAAATGTGGGTGAAATCCACATAATGGCATTTTCTTCTAATTTTGTTGTTGACAGCTGTTCATGTCACTGTTAGGGTTGCCGTGGGAAATCAAACATTTTATTGTAATGAAGTTAGGGACTGAGATGCCAATCTTTTTCCACAGTGATTCCACTCAGGTTGGTGTGGGAACATTTCCTTCACTATTTCTAGATGTTTTCTCCCTTGTACCAGCTATCAAGAGATAATCCCTTTCCTAGACTTTCAGGAAACAGTGTGATGGCTATTCTTGGTTGACTACCTCTGGAATTAACTAAAACCCAAGCAGCTGGGTATACCTATGAGGGATTTTTTTTTTTTTTTTTTGTAATTAAATAATTTGAATTGAAAAGACCTGCTTTTAATTGGGTCTTTTGACCGAGGAAGAGAATAGTAGGGCTTGCCTTACTGATGATTCTGCATGCTCTGCAGGAACCACTCAGAAATGGACAGCTGCAGCATTACAACCCCTTTCTGGGACAACCTTGAAAGAAACCAGTGAAGGGAAATCTTCACAGTGTCCAGCACTTCTGGCACTATACATGGTCATTCATATATTTGGTTTGGAAGGAGAAACGGCCAGACATGTAATTGTTCACTGATTCATGGACTGTAGCCAATGGATTGACTGGACGGTAAAGGACTTAGACAGAATAAGAGTGGAAAATTGGTGAGAAAGACATCTGGGGAAGAAATATGTGTGGCTAGATCTCTCAACGTGGGTGAAGGATGTGAAGATATTTGTGTCTTATGTAATGTTCATCAAAAGGTGACTTCAACAGAGAAGTTCAGCAGTCTAGTAGACAGGATGACCCATTCTGTGGACAGTCAGGCTTTCCCCCCAGACATCCCTGTCATTGCCCAATGAGCACATGAACAAATTGGTCGTGATGACAAAGATGGAGGTTATGCCTTGACTTGACAACGTGAACTTTCACTCACCAAGGCTGACCTAGCTACAGCTACTGATGAGTGCCGAGAGCAGAGACCAACACTGAGCCCCAGATATGGCACCATTCCCTGGGGTGATCAGCCAATGACTTGGTGGATGAAATTAGACCACTCCTCCGTAGAAAGACCGATGCTTTGTCCTTACTGGAGCAGACATTTATTCCTATTGTGGATCCTCCTTTCCTGATAAATGCTTCTGCTGAAACTGCCATCACGCACTTACAAAATGTCTTATCCATCATCAAGATATTCTACACAATATTGCTTCTGACCAAGGACCTTACTCTATAGGCAGAGAAATGTGACAGTGGGCCCACAATCATGGAATCCAGCATTCTTACCATGTTTCCCACCATTTTGAAGCAGCTGGCTTGATAGAAAGATGGAATGGCTTTTTAAAGTTACAGTGCCAGTTAGGGGCAGCAGCATGGAGAGCTGGGGCAGGGTTCTCCAGAGGATGGAATATGCTTTTAATCAGTGTCCAATGTATGGTACTGTTTCCCCCAGGATAGCAGGATCCGTGGGGTCCAGGAATCAAGGGGTAGAAAATGGAATAGTTCTACTCACTGTCATCCCCAGTAATCCACTAGGGAAGACTGTGCTTCCTGTTCCCACAACTCTAATTTCTGCTGGCCTAGAAGGTTTGGTTTCAGAGGTGAGCGTGCTCCTGCTAGGAGCCATAACAAACGTTCCATTGAACTGCAAGGTTGGACATCCCGCTGGTCACTTTAGGCTTCTGATGCCCTTGAGCCAACAGACTAAGAAAGGAATAACAGTGTTAGGAGGGGTGATAGATCCAGGTTACCATAGAGAAATTGGATTGCTTCTCCACAATGGAGTTAAGTGCAGGAGATCCTTTACGGTGTCTCTTGGGGCTACCATGTCATGTGATTAAAGTTAATAGGAAGCTACAACAACCTAATCCAGGCAGGATGACAAAGGGCACAAACCCATCAGGAATGATGGTATGGGTCACTCCTCCAGGAAAAGAGCCAAGACCTGCTGAGGTACTTGCTGAGGGTAAAGGGAATACAGAATGGGCAGTAGAGGAAGGTAGTTCTAAACACCAACTAAGGCCATGTGACTGGTTGCGGAAACAAGCATTATAACCAACATGAGTGTTTCTGTCATATTTTGTTAAGAATATGTTTGTATAGATATTTGTGTTTTCTTCCCTCAATTTATCATGCACTGTAACATCAACTAAGAGAAAGAATATCAGTGGTTATCATATTTAAGTATGAGATACTAAAAGAATGTCCCTCAAGGGACATTGCCACCTATTTTAAAATTTATAATGTGAGGTTGTACAGGACAGTTATATCATATTAGGCATAATTGTGACCTGGTTAATGTGTTTGCAATGATTTGTGGGATTATTATATCATGTTACTTGTAATTATAACCTGATTATTATTTCCATTTAGAAATTAAGTATGACTTAAGGAGATATGACTATGTGTCAAGTTGACAAGAGGTGGATTGTGATGGCTATTCTTGGTTGTCAACTTGACCACATTTGGAATTAATTAAAACCCAAGTGGCTGGGTACATTTGTGAGAGATTTTTTTTCTTAATTAAATCATTTGGAGTGGGAAGGCCCACTTTTAATCTGGGCCACACCTTCTGCTCACAGCGTATACAAGGATATGGAAGAAGGAAGCTTGCTCTCTCCGCCTGATTGTCTTCACACTGGCAAGTCCACTCCTTCCCTGCATTAGAGCTTAGTTCTTCAAGATTCCAGCATCTACTACAGAGCAGCAGAGACATCCAGCATCAGGGACTGAACAGCTACTGGGTTCTTGGACCTTCCCTTGGTAGACAGCCATTGTTGGACTAGCTGAACTCTTATAAATCCCATATATAATATATATTCATTTTATGATTTCTTTTCCTCTACAGAACCCTAACTAAGACACATAGCAATACTTTTCAGAACATATCCAGTTGTAACTTTATGTTTCTAACATTTGTATATATGAGATGATTTTTCTCCCAGAAACTTTTTAAAAGAATAATGCCTGGTGCTGGAAACCCAGACAGCTACCTGGGGCTAGTGAGGTCATGGATTTTGAAGGCAAACCTACAGCCGCTACTTTACAAACCTAGTATAATCCCTACTGTATTCTAAATATTTACCTTTATACCCACAAGAAAGTGCAGTTCTCATCCGTCAACAAAGTTCTCTGCAGCAGATAGAGACCATTACATAAAATGACAAGTAAACAAAGTGCAGAGAAGAGTGATTGTTTGGTACCCAGACTCATTGATTCACCTACAACACAGCTCTTTCACTTAAGGCTCAGGGAACATAATGAAGGGCAGGGTCGAAAGACGGTAACGGCCAGAGGAACAGGATGTCTGCTCTGGGACTGTCTCGCCTGAAATGCAGGGAAGCTAAACCAGTGAAGTCTCAACAGCAGGGCTGTCTAAATAAGGCCCAGAATAAGAACGATACCAGCAGACATGCTAACACAGAAGGGGAAAATCCCATAGGACCCCAACCCTTGCCAAAATCTACAGGCAACTAAGGAATGCTGGGAATGAGCCAGATAGTCTTCCCCAGATAGCGGGCCCTGATTGGTTATCCAATACCAGATAGTCAGCCCTGAAATCATATACACAGAAGCAACCTTATATTCACTAAGCAGGTTGTAGTTACATGTTTAGCTATATATTGAAGGGGGAAATGTATGCAATAAGAATTAAAGAAACAAAGGCCAGAGGTCATGAATTTGAGAGAGAGCAATGAGTACATGGAGGGGCTGGAGAGAGAAAGGGAAGGGAGAAAACGATGCATTTGCATTTTAATTTAAATGCAAGGAACTTTCCCCAACTATTCATTTGTGCTAATTCTGAACCTACATATGCACATTTACCGTGTGTTCATTCTTGTGTTGTTATTTGATTCTGTGTTGTTTAACTTGAAGCATTTTTCATCCTGTATATTATATGGTCACACTGAAGGACGCAGAGAGCCCTTGAGTGCCATTCCCAATGACAAATTCCATCTTGAGATACAATTCATTTGCTTCACCACTACAGCTAATTTCTCTTTTGTGCATTCAAACTTCTCCTTCAACTCAGCACTTTGCAGCACAGGGATACTTTGTCTTGGCATTCTTGGAGGCTGGTCTTAACACACTATTGATTATTCTTCTCTCTCACAATTTCTGAAGTTGATGGTGTAACCAGTGTGATAAAGATAGTGGGTCTCTTCTTCCCCAGTGCTTAAATCACTTCCTTGTAGCAAGGTCACTGCTGATGGAGGGCCTTAACATTCCCAATGCTCCAGGGGATCTGTTGAGTGGGCTCTTTTGGATTGCTTTGAAAATGACAACTGACTTTTAAGAAGCATAAAGACAGAGCAGGGAACAATAGCAATGGCCAGCCTTGCTGAGATTTGGAAGGGCTGGGTGCTGAAAGGGTTAACAGTTCAGGAAGGGAGGAGTCTGACTCAAGGGGTCTAGGGAAATCACAGGAATGCAATTCCCTGAAAGAATGTTTGGTGGTTTCTGGGGAGAGGTTTCACATTTAGTGTTGGGTTTGTTTCATGGGTGTTAACTGGCCACTGATTAGTTAATACGGCCTGGTGACTTTCCATTATTTATATCTAGTTTAGATTTTTGAAGGTGGCTTCAAAGTAGAAATTGCTGGGTCTAGGACCCAAACCAAAAAAAATGCTCACTTTCTCCCCATTGATATCACCACATCACTGAACCTCTAAATCTGCTGGGAACTTTCATAAAAACTTGTTCACAATGACCTCAAATTTTGAATATCCCCAAACAGATATACCACTCCACTGCTAGAAAAACAGAATCAGCATAAGAGAGCCCCTCCATGGGAAGGTTACAATCTATGTTGCCGAAGTCTGTAAAACGCGATGGAAACAGGTACAGGGGGGCCCCTGAGTACCAGCCTGTCTGCTAAAAGACTTCTGGATCAGTGTCATATAGCCAATCAATTAAAAACCAACCCACATGTCCATACTGCAGCTGAGACCACACAAAGTGAAACTCACAGTTCTGTATCGAACGCATGTTGTCTGAATATCTGTGTCCTTCCCAGATTCCTAAATTGAGACCTAATCTCTCAAGTGATGGGGTTATGGTGGGTGGGAAATAGAATCAGTGACCTTAGAGAGGAAGGGTGTTGTTTATGTCACCTACTTTACAGTATTTGGTCATATTAGCCTGCGGACAGTAAGACAACATGCAATCCATTAGTTAGAAAAAGTTTAAAAAATATGGGGTTCATAGGGTGGGTGACAAATGGGATCATTGGACAGAAATTTGGAGTATACCTGATTTCTAAGTTTGCTGTAATAGCTCTATGAGCACAGGGGATTCAGTCTAATATAAGGGGCCTGGGTAGCTGGGGTACCCCAATATTTCTTATTTTGAACAAAAGAAGAAGTGGATGAGAATCTATATATGATAGATAGGTCCTGAGGTTAAAGGAGAGAAGATCAAGTGGTCAGGGCTAGAAATGCAAACTTGGATCTTTAGATGGTTTTTAGAGTTCTGAAACTGTTGGCATTTATCAAGGGAAGTGGAAGGACAAGCGGCTGATGGATGAAGCTGAGAAAAGTCTGTGTTGTGGGAACAAATACAGGAGCCTCTATGAGCCCATCTTTCCCCTCTATTCTGAACATATACATATGCATGTATGTATGTATATACATATATATTTGGTTTTGTTTTTTTTTTTGGTTTTTTTTTGAGACAGGGTTTCTCTATGTAGCTTTGGTGCCTGTCCTGGATCTCACTCTGTAGACCAGGTTGGCCTCGAACTCACAGAGATCCGCCTGCCTCTGCCTCCCGAGTGCTGGGATTAAAGGCGTGCGCCACCACCGCCCGGCTATATTTGGTTTTTTAAGACGGGGTTTCTCTGTGTAGCCCTGGTTGTCCAGGAACTTGCTCTGTTGCCCAGCCTGGCCTGAACTCACAGAGATCCACCTGCCTCTGCCTCCTGAGTGCTGGGATTAAAGGCGTTGCTACCATTGCCGGACTCCTTCTCTGTTTAATAGGGATAATAATCCCATTTATCACACTGGCATGTGGTCATGATCAAATGCAAATTATGAAGCAGGAACACACACCCACTATCTAGAAAACAAGTGCTTGATAATCATCACATAATTATGTAAGTCCATAACTTATACCTTCTGTAAGTTTTACTTATAAACAAAAAAAGAGGGAAAAAGAAAACACCCGGCCTCGCCTTCCTTTCTCTCTTTTTTCCCAGATGTTTATTTATTTATGTTTTTACTTATGTGTATGTGCCTGTGTGTAGGCTTATACACATGAGTGTGGTGTCCACAAAGGCCAGAAGATGGGGTTGGATCCCCAGGAGCTGAAGTTAAAGCTAATTAAGAACTTCCAGTGAAAGAGCTGGGAGTCAGATTCAGGTCCTCTGGAAGAGCAGCAAGCATCCTTATCCACTGAGCCATATCTCAAGGCCCTGATCTATGCTTCCCACACAGTATTATTTGTAAGAGCTAAACAATGTGGCAGAAGCAGCAGAGTCCACGTGTTAAATTGGCAACATTCACAGGGGCTTTATGCCACCACATGTTCCAACGTGTTCATGATGTTATTTGTAGGGTTCCTCCAGGCAGTTCCACCCCAAAATGAGGGTGGCTCAGACTTGGTAAGAGAAATGAGATTCTGATAGACTTGCCTTAGAGGTCGGTGCTGCCACTCCACCCTCAGTTAAGGTAGGAAAAGAGTCTTCTTTTTACACCAAAACAGAAGTTTCTAGAAGTTGTGATTGCAGGCTAAACCACTGAAAGGGGAACACATCTTTAGACATACCCCTTTAAAAAGTAGCATTGGTGTTCCCTTCTGCCTGATTCACTCTGAGGCATCTAGAAAGGGATAATTAGATAATTCCAGAAAGTATTCAGAATTTTCGATATAGACAAATGCTGTGAATATTCAAAGAAATCATCTTTCCTATACAGCCAACTCAAAAGACTTGTGGATTTCGCGGAGTTCCCTGACTCCTGAGTTTCTCCCTTAAGAGGATTACAAAGAGAATGTCTCAGAAGTCTGTTGGCATTCTGAGATGAAAGGCACGGACATTGAGATGACAAGCACTGAATGAGGAGAATTTATTGTTTTATTGGGAGGAGGGAAAGGAGAGAGAGGAGGAGTTAGAGGTGTATTGATAGCAGATTTGCATTCAGCCATTTGGTTTCTGAATGTTTAGAACCTAAACACCGAAATATATTAACATACATTTCATAGACAAATGCACTGTCCACCTTTTCAGAGGGACTTACAACCAGTTCCCTGTCCCCTTGATCTCTCCCTTGTCTTAGCTACTTTGATTACAAGACTCCAAAGTCATTACTGGCATCTTGAGAGGCAATTTTGTGGGTATTCTCTATCTCGGTGGCTGTGTCTACCTAGACTTGATGTTTTGAGACTAAGTGGTGTTTTCTTTATTTATTAGATTGTAATTTCTATTACAATGCTACTGACTTTATCTGTAAGAAGACTAACTGGGGAATTTCACTCTGTTTCACTGATACCCAAGGAAACAAAGAACCAGGAAGTCCATACGGGACTGTGTATCACGGACCCAGGTGTGGCTGTTGTGTTCATAACAGCTGTGGGGTAACAGACAAGTGTTTAGGAGATTTGAAGTGCTTTGATGAAATACCTTTGACTAGTCATTCATAAAGACCAGAAACTTTTGTAGTTCTAGAGGATGTGAAGTATAAGGTCCAGGTACCAGGTAATTTGTACATGACACTTTCTTTCTCTGTCCTTATTTAGCAGGTGGACCAGTGAAAGGCCCCCTCAGGTCTCCTTTATAAGGGACAACTCCTGTAATTACATCTAAAGGTTCCAGGAGTTAACTTTCAACATAAACTTTGAGTAATAAACACATTTTGGCCATAGTAAGTCACTAACAAGAGCCCAAGAGTTAGAGTTCTAGCTTCTGTCCTTGATATTAAACTTGGATGACATTGGAACAACATGGTTTCCCAATTTTCAAAGCCATTTTAAAGATGAGATATGATGCCTAGAGAAGACACTGAAAAATGAAATAAAAAGGTATATTACTTTAACTGACATAATCTATAATTACTCAGAGAAATACTGAATAACATGTCAAGTACATGGATTACGCAGAGCTATGAATGAACAATTTAAACTCCCTGAAGAACAGAATTTTAAATATTTTATCACTGTATCCTAGCTTCTATGCATTCCCAGCACATATTGTATGTTTTTAAAAAATTAATAATTATAAATAAGTAAAAGTTTTCATTATCATCTCCCTATTTTGCATTTGTTGAAGTTAGCTAGCATGTGGTTATCTGTAATGAGAAGTAAAAGTAGGAAAGTAAAATAAAGAAACCCATGAGTGTTCATGAAAGACCCTTCACTATACCTTTACACACTTAAGCTCAAATAAGCAATTGTCTCTTCCAAACCAAGGTTGAGCATTTCTTTCTCAGCCTGAAGAACTATAGCACACCATGCACTCATATGAAAAATATTGCTATTGTCTTTGCTCCAATTACAATGTCAAGTTAAATCCAAGTTCAATAAACAACTTTACTAAAATTAATAACTAGAACCAAAAATTCTAGTTCTTGATCCTTTGATAAGTTACTTATTAAAATTAATAAGCCAGTTAAAAAATGGAAAATCTCACAAAGTAGCTAAATTGGCTCTCTGGTTGGTAGGCTAAGTGAAGAGCTACAGGCTCTATGCCTGCAGTAATTGCCAAAAACTTCAGAGTACTGAAACTGACAAGAGTATTTTTGTCTATACACGTAGCTGATTTTTTCACTGTTTTCCTTAAGAGAAGTGGTGCCCAATGTGGGGCATCCATTTTTAGGGCATAGGCCTAGTGTCTCAGTCACTTTTTCCTGTGTCCTCTAGAACGGCAGTCTCCTCTGCGAAGCAGGAACATGAAGGACAATTTTGCCATCTTTTGGCAAATTCAGTGGTCATTTTCCTATGAGTCCTGTATGTCCAGTTTATCAGCAGTCCAGGCAAGAGCAGTTTCTTGCCCAAAATGGCTATTTTTGCCAAGAAGAAGATAAACTCCATATGGAATGTCTTTGACGCCCATTTTCCTCTTTGAAGTAAATCAGTGTGGTGCTGCCAGGAGCAGACATGTCTCACTGTCCAGAAAGTCTAAGTTTTTAAAACATTTTAAACACCATATTCTGTAAGTCTTTGGAGTGTTTGAAGATTACCTACCTAATTGAAATATGTCTTTGTATACTTAGAAAACTTAACTAACACGACTATAAGTGTGATTATCATAGATGACTAATTATTAATCTATTTCTTAATTATACATTACAATTTTAAATGAGTTTCATAAATATAATACCTTAAACAAGAGTAGAAATAAATATATAATATAACAAAATTAACTTTAAATTTGTATCAATAAACTAAAATCTATAATAATGTAAAACATTTTAAACAAGTTGTTACTCTTTATCTTATCATATCTACATTCCCTTTTATTCTTTAGAAAGAGAAGTTGCTTACAATGCATTTCCTGTTTACTTAGGTAATATTATATCCTTCTGGGGTCTTTGATGTAGTTGAAGACTAGATAATTATAATTTTCCTTGGCTATGATAAAAGATAAATTAGATATAAAACTTTAGACTCACAAATACAGGATAGATAGAATATTTTCTTTAATTTTGCCAAATACAAATATATTAGATATTGTAACTGTAATTCTTGCTTGATAACTGTTCTATTATATGTAATTTTACTATATTTTACTATATAAACTTTCCTTTTTGATTAAACAGAAAAGGGGAAGTGTTGTGGAATGTTGTTCTGTATGCTGTGAATGTGTGTTGCTCTGATTGGTTGATAAATAAAGCTATTTGGCCAATGGTGAGGCAGAATAAGGTTAGGCGAGACATTCCAACTAGAGAGAGAGGAAGGAGAAAGGCAGAGCTGAGGAGACGCTGCTAGCTGCCACCAGAAGAAGCAAGATGTAAAGGTATCGGTAAGCCATAAGCCTCGCAGCAAAGTATAGATTTATAGAAATGGGTTAGTTTAAGATATAAAAGCTAGTTAGCAAGAATCCTGCCATGGCCATTGTTTAAAAATAATATAAGCCTATGTGTGTTTATTTGGGTCCAAGCAGCTGTGGGACCAGCGGGTGAGAGAGATTTGTCCTGACCACGGGCCAGGCGGGACACAGAAAAACTTTCAGCTACAGAGAAGAACTTCATGGCTCATCTTTGGCATATTCAAGTTGCTTGCATCACCACTCTTGTGCTTTGGGTCAATTTCTAAATAAAATAATAGTTCTTTGAATGTGAGCACTGTAGTAGTGACAGTCACTCTGTAACTGAGATGTCTGTGAAGTACCTAAGAGGTAGGTAGCATATACAACATAAATAAATACACTGAGAAAAGGGTTAATTCATGTCCACGGCATGATAGAGTAGGGCAGTGTAAAATGTCATCATATGACCTAAAATGATGTACAGTTTAAAACTTATCGGCTGATTACTTCTAGAATGTTTCCTTTAAGCTTTTTGGACAGCAATGGACCATGAATGACTAAAAGTAAAGAGAGTGAAGCATGAATGGGTTGGAGGGGTTACTGTGACTGGACTGGATTCACAGCTCAGTCAACAGCGTTGGTTGTATCACAATGGCAGGTGATTTGGACTCTTTACAAAGCTGCTGTTCCCAGCATCCTCTTTGTCTGGTCAAAGTCCTGGCCAGCAGCATTCCTTCATTGCAACAGCAGTATCCTTTTCCTGCTGGCAACCACCCAGGTCATCCAGCTCTAGCACAGAGCTGAAGGCCTTTTCTCAGTATGAAGTGGTGGCACTGGAGAGGTGACTCAGTGCTCACGAGTGCACATGCTGTTGTGGGGGGGGGGAGGCTGAGTTCGTTCCCAGCACCCACATTAGGTGGCTCATGACCATCAGTAAGTCCAGCTCCCGGGGATCTGATACCCTCTTCAGGCCTCTGTGGGTACTGCATTCATCTGTGCATACCCACACACAGACACACATATAACCAAGAATAAAGTAATTCTTCAAAGTGGTGACTGAGATGTGTGTTTGTATAAGTCTATTCACATATTAATACAGGAAATTTGTGAGAAACTTAAAATATTTCCAAAAACATTTCATCAAGTTAGTAGCAAGAAGAGTTACATATTACCAGTAAGTGAAACTTTTCCCCAGGGCGTAAGTTCACAATACTTCTTTTCTGGTTCCTAACAGCTTCCTGCTAATGTCTTAAGACCCGTATTCCTGGATACAACTTATTGATTTTGATAATTATTCTTTCTTTGGCTTAAAATCATTAGATTAATGATACAAACATTTCAGTTCCCAACTTTCCATTTTTATTTAGGTTGGCAAGTCTCTTCATGGATTGCCTTCTCTAAGAAGATGTCTTTTCACCCCATTATTTCAGAACAATCTCTTTTCTCCTTTGACCTGTCTTCCTGTCTTTCCTCTCCTCTCTCATCATCTTTCTTTCTATTTTCTTCCTGACTCGTGTTTTTCTTTCCTTAAAGATTGATTGCAGTGGTTCCCTGACCAACTTCTCTGGCAAACTCTAAGTCCCTGGATGGATTCAGCATCCTGTTAAGAGAATTCAGGATTCTGAATCAAGCCTAGTCATCAGCTTTTGTTTTGGTCATTTTTTACTGGCTTTGATTTTTTTCAAAAGCTGGCTGCCACGTACCATTCTAAGGTTTAAACAATTTACTTCTAAGGCTTAAACAGCTTGGTTCCAGGGTATCTGTCAGATGTATTGCATACTTCTTAAAATCTTTTCTTCAATAAAAACAAATTCTTTCCATTGACTTGAGACTGTTTTTTTGGTTTTGCATTCCTTACACTGCAGGATGTCTTGATATTCTTTCCAAATGAGCAGAGGGCAGAGTTTCAAGGAACTGAACATGACATATTTTATTGCATGGAGAGAGAAGAAGCCCCACTTCTCTCTGCCTAGCTAAATGATTATCTCACATGCTCTTGTTTGTTTATAAGGTTGAAAGAACTTCTTTAAGGTCACTTAGCAGGATATAAGTAAACACATGAATCATACCAGCCTGGTTGTGAACTGTTCATTCATCCCATGGTTCAACAAATAAATATATATTGAGTGTTACATTGGTCAAAATTAAGTGGCATGGATATGTCCCTGCTCTTGTGAGTGTTTGGTCAAGAGAGCAAGAATTGGCATGCTATGAGTGTAACGAGAATGCCCACAGGAACAATTAACCCAGACTGGAGAATCCAGGGAGCTTCCTAGAACAGCAGTGGTGTGCTGGGATAGGCTCCCATTGCTGATGAGGAGAATTGAGGCATTTCTAGTAAGTTTGAAAATCAGTTGCTAAACATGATCATTAAAAATTATGCTGCATATACTTAAAATTACACAAATTATGCTCTCTCTCTATATATATATAAAGTAAAAAGTTTCATATATATATAGTTTCATATATATAAACTTTCTACTTTCTAATCACTGCACTGTTATCTATGCTTTTGAGGGTTTTCATGCCAACCACACCTACAAGGCAGGACTACTTTATCACGGTATGTCATTCTGTGTTCAGTGACACTATGCCTAGGTTTTCAACCAGTCATAATATGGATATTTACACCAAGGAAATTGGCAAACTCTTCAAGCAGAAGCTTTTCCCACAGAGGCAAATCCTTTACAGGCACACAGGCTACCTGAAGCTGTGATTCTACCAGTGTTAGACCAGATCACAAATGCCTTAGTAGAAAGGAAGTGATTAGAACCAGGAAAAAGGCTATGTACTTATGAGAATGGGAAGAGCTTGTCTATGAGAAACATGGATCTCGGAAGACTTCTTAAGCAAGGCAGGAGGAAGTTGTGAGAAGATTTCTGTGAGACCCAAAAATTATATTTCTTTTGTTGCTCCTGACGACACATTGAGTATTGAGTTAAACTGAGTTTCACTAATCCATTCTTGAGTGTACTACTTTAAATATAATCTCATCCTTTGCCTTTGAAGTGAAAGAAAGTCTCCAGGTAAATTGCCCTACGTTAGAGATCATCAAGAGGTTTCCTTTATCATCAAAAGGGAAAATACAATTAGAATCTCTTTTTCAAAGAAAGAAAGAAAGCTAAAACTAGTTTTCTTCAATACTTTTCCTGTAAATCAGCACATTTGAGCTTTCATTTTACATTACGAAAACTGTGGTGCTTTCCCGGAAGAAAACCTGGTTCTGTTACAAACAGGAATAGGATACACACTGATTTCCTGCACAGAGGAGAGGAAATCAAAAAACACAAAGTGTTTCAGGGTTAGTATTCTCAGTGCCATGCTGCATGTGAGAATTGATGAACAGAACAAAAAGGTTTGAATTTATAAAAAAGTCAGAAAAAACCCAAAAGTCTGGAATAATGGAGGACACACCCCTTTCCATCATGGAGGACACAGCCTCTTTCCACTGAAAGAAAGCTGTAGAAATTAATAGGTCATGAAGCTTTGTAAACAGTGTGACCCATTTGCTTTTTCTTCCTCAGAGATCACATGAGAGGGACCAAACTATCCATCGATGGAGCAAACTAGTAAGAATAATGTGACAATGGCCTGAGGCCACCAAAATCCCCCCAAATCCCTTTGCTTTGGTAGAGACAAGAGGCACAGACTAGAACTGGGTTGTTGATGTAGTCACCAGCTGTAGCTAGAGTTTTCCTGCCTGGCCCACAGTCAGGACAAATCTCTCTCACCTGCCAGTCCCACAGCTGTCAGACCCAACCAAGTAAACACAGAAACTTATATTGGTTACAAACTGTATGGCCGTGGCAGGCTTCTTGCTAACTATTCTTACAGCTTAAATTAATCCATTTCCATTAATCTATACCTTGCCACATGACTCGTGGCTTACCGGCATCTTCATATGCTGTTTCTCATCTTGGCGGCTGGCAGTGTTTCCCCCACCCAGCTTCCTGTTCTCTCAATTCTCCTCTCTGTTAGACCCGCCTATACTTCCTGCCTGGCCACTGACCAATCAGTGATTTATTCATTGACCAATCAGCAACACATTTGACATACAGACCATCCCACAGCAACCAGCAACTTGGCATCCCCAGGATCCTGGTCTCAGAGATAGATATTTAGATCCTCTCTTTCTTTTGAGGTGGAACCTCTTCATTGAAAAGAATCAAACATCCATGGGATCAAATGTGAGATGGAGATGTTAAGTATTTTCTGCTCTTCGAAGCTAAGTTTAAGCCTCTAGACTCTTGGATGAATCAAGACCATAGTACTAAACTCTTCAGAAATTACCCATCACCGTTGTTTTTAGTAACAATTAAGAGCCTTAACCTTCTTGGGTGGTTTTGATTTGACATGCTCCATGCTAAGCACTTTACATGTACTGTAATGTTGTTCTGTTTAAATAACCTGTAAGTTGGGTTAGGGCATTCATTTTTAACATTGGTTGGTTGAGTTTAGACAGATAAACGATTTTCCCCAAATCACACAAATAGTAACAACCAGGTCCTGGGTCTGTCTGGTGTCCAACTCTAACCCACTGCTGCCATGTTTAAAGAATCTCAGAGTACTTTCAAACCAAGTTAAGGTATTTATTATTTCTTTTCTTTGTAAGGCTCTCTAGTGCTATGTTTTCACATTGCGAACTCAACCAAGTGAAACATATTATTTCTTCCATATGTGACACACTACGAACTTTCTCTGAATAATTTAAGAATGAACAAGATGCAACTTGTAGTAGTTGGAATGTAATTGACCCCCATAATCTTATAGGGAGTGGCACTATTTTAGGTGTGGCTTTGTTGGAGTGAATATGGTCTTGTTGGAGGGCTTTGAAGTTTCCTATGTTCAGGATATTGCTCAGTGTCTCAGCTGACTTTTTGTTGCCTGCAAGCTGTAGGACTTTCAGCTACTACTCCAGCACCACATCTGCCTGCATGCTGCCATGCTGCCTGCCATGATGATAATGGACTGAACTTCTGAAATTGTAAGCTACCCCAATTAAATGTTTTCATTTATAAGAGTTGATGTGGTCATGGTGTCTCATCACAGCAATAAAAACCCCAACTTAGACACAACTCTTGTTCTCAAATAATTTAGAATACTGGCCAGGAGAAAGGATGTAAAAAAAAAATAACCATAACATACTAACACTCTGATTTCCTTACAAAAACACCTACAATTAGGAACTTCCAAAGATGGAAAGAGAAAACACTGCTGGAGTAAAAAAGATAAATTCTAGGTAATGTCCTCCAGTAGAAAAGAAAATGTTTTCACCATTTGAATTCTTAAGACAGTGTTTATTCCTAATTCCCTGAAAGAGAAAAGGTACAGGGAAGAGAGTTGGAGAGGGAGAGCTGGGTGCTGGAAAAAGAAGCGTGCATAATAAGTAGAGTAATGCTTGTGAAAGTGAGAACCATTATACTAGAAAGGGGCCATTAGACAAAAAACATAGATGATGAAACTTAGACCCAATAGCTAGAGACAGAAGTTGTTATATTCTCTTTAATGTTCTTCTAGGTTTCTTGGTCTTCTTTTGACCAGCACATTCAGGAAGAATAGTCTAGAGAAAATTAAGTACCTTGGGGCTGTCTCACTCTTCTGGAATGGGTACCACATTCATCTATAATAGCTGTTAATTGAATATATGGCTTCAATTGGAATTTAATAAGTCTTCCTTCTTAATTTAGATTATATCCGACAAACCAATCTTCCTGAGTTAGGTTTGAAATTATTCCTAATACAGCTATCTAGTGAAATCAGTTTTATCTTCCCTGAGAGGATAAGGGGAAGATTATCAACACATCTGAAGTTCAAAGGCAGAAACCTGATTCAGGGAGCGCCTTCCCCCCATTTCTGTGTAGACTTTCCACCAATGCGCAGTTTTCAACTGCTTTCATTCGGGTGGGATACAGGGGCCTAGGAAGAGTTCTTCCTTGTCTGTCATGAAGATTGTAAAGCTGCTGAGTGTGATGTGTTTGCACTTGAACTAGCTACTTCTATGTCTCCTCCCCAGGTTTCCCAGAGTGCGACTGGCCAAGCTCCCTCATGCAGCGGGTTCTTCCAGTGTTGAGCTCATTTGGTCCCGGTGGGGAGATGCTTATAAAGGAAACTGTGGCATGCTGGGTGAATAGTTTTTCTTTTTGTACTGGACAGATCTGGCTGCATCCCAGCTCTGCCACTTGCTGTCTGACCTCAGAGTAACTGTTTAATCTCTGCAAATTTAACATTCCTTTTCAATGAACAAGTAAATGAATGCTTTTAAGGATTTCAGGGAGGATTTGAAATAAATACATAAATAAGGCACATAGAAGGAGACTGTGTCAGCAAAGCAAGGGTACTGTTTCTCTTCTACAGCGTTTCTTGTGCCTGGAGCATGCCATGGTATTTGTTGAATGGATATGGTCAGGGTTCAACCAACAGCCACTATGATGGCTTTCGCTGCCATTTGGAGGTTCTGTGCTTGAGGGGAAACAACAATGACAAAAAATTAATGTGTTGTGGTGCCCGTCCTTTAAAATATGTATGCATATACAGATACTTCACAAGGCGCAAAGAAATCTAGAGTTTCAAATCAGTGTCACCACTTAAGATAGAAATGCATATTATGATTTAGTTGTACACTTTGGCATAGCCAATATATTTTGTCAAAGGAATCTTGTATCTCACTCTCAACTGCCTCTCTGAGGACTGAGTAGGAGAATGAAAAGATTTGGTAGTGCCTACTACACACAGACCTTGTAGAAGACAGAGGCATGAATATCCATGGTGAGAACAGACCTTTTCACTAGTCTGTAAAACTTTCATTTACAGTCTCAATTATGAGGCAGAAAAGGATTAGTTCTCATTCCTCTAGATATGATGAGAACATTTAAGGAAAGACATCTCTTATCTTAAAGTAGTATGGTCATATGTGTGTGTGTGTGTGTGTGTGTGTGTGTGTGTGTGTGTGTGTGTGTGTATGTACTATTAAGACTCTAGGAAAGACTCAAAGAAATGAATACACTGGATAAGAGAAACATGTAATTAGAATGTATCTCTGCCTGGAAAGCTCTGAGCATCATAAAGGGAGCCCGGCAACGAGCTCGAGGTCTTCCACAGTTGGCATCTCGGTTTTATTAGTTTTTGCCACTGAACTTTCTCTACTTGATCTTTCTTGGAGAGCCTGGCTATTCCTTTTCCCTTTCTCTCTTCTCCTCTGTAACTCCTCCACTCATTTTTCTCTATGTCAAGCTTATCAGATTCACTCTTCTAATGCCAGTCCATTTATCATGCTCTCACTTTATGACCTTTCCTACTGCATGCTTTCGTGAGTGTAACCTACAGGCCTTATACTGTTTTTCTTCTTGATTATGGCATTTCTCACAATGTGTCATTTTTAAATATAGTCCTTAAAACAGCAGTGCTATTTTGATACAGTTAAGTAAATTCCATAAAAATGTCTCTTCCACATTTTGCTGATAAAAAGTCCCATCCCATTGACCTCTTAGAGAATTTTCTGGTAGACTACTTCATTTAAATTACACTTAATAATAATCTACATGCTTGAAATTTGCTACAAGAATAGATGTCTCAACACACACACACACACACACACACACACACACACCAAAACCAACCAACCAACCAACCAACCAACGAACCAACCAACCAACCAAACCAACCAACAACAAAAACAGGATGTGAAAGGCCAAGTTCTGCTAATTAGCTTGATTTAACATTTCTACAATGTAGACATTGTAAAACATCATGTGGTATTCTATAAATATATAGAATGCTTTTTTTAAAATAAAGATGTATTCATTGTAAAAGAGTATTGTTTCTTTCTTTTCTCTCTCTCTCTCTCTCTCTCTCTCTCTCTCTCTCTCTCTCTCTGTGTGTGTGTGTGTGTGTGTGTGTGTGTGTGTGTGTGTGTGTGTGTGTGTGTGTGTCAGGGTAGACAGGGTCTCAGATCTGGCCTAGAACTCACTATGTAGACCAGACTGGCCTCAGACTCATTGAGATCTTCCTATCTCTGCTTCTCAAATGCTGAGATGAAAGGTGTGTGCCATCACGCCCAACTGAATTTGGATAATGTGATGGTTTAAATGAGAATGGCCCCCATAGGCTCAGATACTCGAATGCTTGATTCCCAGTTTGTGGGAATGTTTGGGAAGGATTAGGAAACATGTCTTTGTTGGAGGAGGTGTGCCACTGGGGGTAGACTTTGAGAATCCATACCAAGCCCAGTCTCTTTCTCTGTCTCTTTGCCCACCTGTGTGTATGTATCTCTTTGTCTCTATGTCTGCCTCTCTCTATGCCTGCTGCCTCCTGTCTGTGGATCAGGATGTAAGCACTAATGCTCCAGTGCCTGTCTGCCTGTCACTATGCTGCTTCCATCATGATGATCACGGACTCACCCTCCCAAACTCTAAACAAGGCCCCGATTCAATGTTTTCTTTTATAAGCTGCCTTGGTTATGGTGTCTCTTCATAGCAATAGAACAGTAACTAAGGTAGTTGATTTCAAAGTTCTTCATGGTTTACTTAATAGAGTTTCCTTCCTTCCTTTCTTCCTTCCTTTCTCTCTTCTTCCACTCATCCCTTCCTCCCTCCCCTCTCCTCTCCTCACTTCCTTCCTTCTGAAATTAATTGTATAAGCATTTGGCCAAAGTTTCCATGCACCAGATCCTGGGCTGGGTTCTAGGTGCATAGAACACAACAGTGATCCTTGTCCCATGTGACTAATGATGTCAGAAGAAGGCTGATAGGGAGCAAGCGCCAAACATATGTATATTACTAGTCTGCAGTAGGTGCTGTGATAAATTGTCCAGATGGGGAATCACAAGTGGGATCTGCCGACAGGCGACAGGAGGGAGGAACGTTATAGGCAGAGGAGGCCACAAGAAGCTGAGACAAAAACCATGGAGCTGTGCATATCAGCCAAGGTACAAAGGCCTCTGGTAGGCAGAGGCAGTGTTGGGCTTTGGGTTCCACTCCAGATGTAAAAAGGAGTTGCCAAAAGATGAAGCAGAGGTGCTTTACTTTGTATTTGCAAACATCTCAATTACTAAATGAAGGGCAGATTTAAGAGGCTTTAAAAACGAAAGCCAAGGGACCAGTTATGAAGTAGGACCATAGGATGTTATCTATAGAGAAACTTTTTATCAAGGATTCTTGAAAAACCAAGTAGTAGAAACTTCATATCAAAATATGTTCACTCATTGGGGAACAAGGAGCATGTTCAGGCCACCAGTAATTGTCTGGTATTACATCGTTTATCTGTTTACATACTGCTTCCTCTGCTTCCTGTCTATCTTTCCTACTGAAAATAATATTTGGTGTAGGAACTGAGCCTGGTCCACTCTGGATTGCTGATAAATATTTACTAAATGAATTGGTGAAGTAACAGGCAGAAGAATGCCTGGCTTGAACTTGAGTGTGTGCAATGGAAACAGACATCTACTTCTGAGATGGGAGTGCTGGGCTCAGGCCACAGATACTACTGCTCACCAGTTTGTTTTGTCCTCTTCTCTAGGGCTATTTTTAACTTCCACAAGCCTAGCCCCCAATTACTCCAGCACTGCTGGGTTATGAGGCCTCTCAAAACAACTCTAATTGGTTTTTAGGTGATGGATTTGAGAGGAATGGATAGTTGCTTTTTTTTTTCTACAGTAAAGAAAGAAAATGGCCTTACATGGAAGCCCCAAATGTGCTATTTCCCCAACAGTTGATGGTAACTCAAACATCCTTCTCTACCTGAGTACATCAGGTTCATTAAAACCCAGAATCAGGCCTAGAAAACTCTAGGCTCTGCCACCTCCCAGAGAGAGAACGAAATGCAGGCCAGTCTTTCTTATCTTACCGTCTAGTTTACCCTGAGAAGCTCAACTCCAGTTTGATTCATGACAGTCAAGGAGGCCAGATAAAATATCATGGTTCCTCTCTGTGCCCCCATTTCTTCCCACTTTCGTGACTATATTTGAAATCTCTTTCACAAAGCATTTTTAAAAACTGAAATAAGCCGATCATGTAACCCGTGGCACATTTCAGTGGGAATGCTATCTCCCTGCCACCAGGTTGAAAGGGCTGAGGTGGATGCAGTTGTCAAGGTGATGCTGGTAGAGAGAAGAGAGGGTAGAAAAGAGGTGATGGAAGGCTATGCTCCAGACCTGGATGCAGACTGCTCCACTTGGCTCCAGGCAAGCCCTGCTTACGTCCATCTGGATGAGTACAAGCACAAACCCGGAACCTGCTGTTTGTCCCCCACAGCTCCAAGCTCAGGACCCTCTGTCTCATATGATTTATGGAACTCTGATAGTTTTTGCCTTATAATATGTGTTCAACTCTTATAAAGGAATATTCTCCCCCAAAGGCTCATTAATGGATGTTATACAGTTGTCTGCAAGGAAAGTCAAAGGTGGTGCTTGATTATTTACTACTGACCATATACATTGTGTGTCTCATCTACACAGGTGACGATATAATTAGAAGTTATGAGAGGACAAAGTGAAGGTGTACAGAAATTTCAAACATCAAACTAGAAAATCCCCCCAAATTGCTCACACATGTGAGAGATTAGACAGCCATACTTGGGGCTTACTGAAACTTTTAGGCAGCCAAAAATTTTGTCATGATTGAGTAGCTGCGAACTAAAAACTTACTCCCCCTCTCAATGCCATTTTGTTATACATTTTAAATGAAGAAGTAAATTTGTGGTTCAATAGGAGAAGCTGCTGGCAGTGTGCTAGGATTTATAATCCCTACCCACATACCTCATCACTCCATCTTTTTAGGTGACTGCACTGTACTATGTGCACACGTTAGGAGACACATTATTAATGGAAATACCTTCGCTGACACTTGCATGCTGTTTTCTTGCATGTTCATGATGGCTTCGGAGATCTTGACGTCTATTGGGTCCATGACTGACTCAATGTTGAACGGCCCTTCCAGTCGCTCTGCTACCAAGAGCATTGCATCTGTAAAATACAAGTGTGGTACTTATGTTTATATACTATATTATATATAATGTAAATTATATATTACATATTATCGTTACAAGCATTTATTTGAGAACAGGGCCCTCCAGGTTTTTAACTTCCATTCATACATTTATAGACAAGTAGCTGAAAAAAATAACCATTCACTCATAAGGCTTTATGTATTCAAATAAAATGGATGACTAAATCTTAAAATCATAATATACTTTATTTCATTTGAAGATTTAGGACTATTTCACACACATAGAACCATACCTGTAATATAAGAAAATCAGCCCAAAGGCAGTAAGTTAAACATATGTAGTTATCCTACAAGAAATGAAAACATTATTTGGTTACATATGAGCTACATTTTGACAATGGGTTTTGATCTCCATTATGGATTGAATCTGAAATCTCCAGATTATGTTTTATGGGCTAATGTTTTAAACAATAGGCCCTATGGTAGTTTGACTGAGAAACATTCCCCATAGTCTCAGGCATTTGAACACTTGGTCCCTAGTGGGTTGCACTATTTCTGGGAGCTGTGGCCTTGCGTCTTCCTGTCAGTTTACTCTCTCTACTTTGCACTAGCTGCTCAAGTTGTGAGCTCTCAGCCTCCTGCTGTCATGGCTACTGCTTGTTGCCATGACTCCCCTCCATGATGGACTCCTAGCCCTCCTGAACAGGTAAGCCCAAGCAAACTCTTCCTTCTACAAGTTGCTTCTGACTATGTTGTTTTGTTATAACTACAGGAAAGAAACTGGTATAGGGCCTCTGCCTGTGGAACTATTTTAAAGGCTGTGGAAGATGTAGGGCTTGAGGCCTGGGTGGTGGAAATTGGTGTCTTGAAGGAGTGCTGAGATCTTTGGCTGCTTCTGCTCTGGCCCGAGTTCTCTGCTTATTGTCTGCAGGATGCTCCTGTAGCCACAGACACAGCTGCTCTCACTAGCACATCTTCCCACCACGATGAGTTGAAATCCTCCTGAAACCATGAGCTGAGACAAGCTCTTTCTCCCTATGTTGCTTCTGTCAAGTTCCTGCCCACAGTGATGGGGAAAGAACCTAACGCACCTTCTTCTTTGGGAAGATGGGAAGGAGAACACTGAAGTGCTGACTTGTGAACTTGGACCAACATGTCAAGACCCAGCTGAAACACAGCTGCTGTGGGAAGCGTTTTTTGGATTTTACAAACACAGTCATGTTCTTGCTATCATTCTACCCAAAATGACTTTCTATTTATGTGTGTCAATACACTCTAGAGGGATGAAGGACATTTTTCTTATTTGGTTGGGAAATTGAGGCTGACTCTGACACGTAGCATGTGGTAACTTCTCAAAACTATCTGAGGGGTTGCACTGAATTAGATTGAGTTGGAAATGGATAGGGAAGCTGGTAATCACGACATAGAGACATGAGTTATGTGCTGGGAACCATTCTTCCCCTGTCTTAACTAGCTGGAAGATCATGGGTAAGTGAGGTCATTGGAGTGACTGCTGAAAAGAGTTAGTGTCTGTGGTGAAGGGGTTACCAGTGTTACCAGACCCTGGCCCAGCTTCCATTTTTGATGGCCAGAGCATAATTTTGTAATCCACTTTCTACCTGGAATGAGGAACAGACATTTTTCTGATGGTGAGAATGTGACTGTGGTGGAAGAGCTATGCTTAGCATAGCTGAAGAACTAATTGTTACATTTGATTTAAAATAGCCATTTCAGGCCAACAGCTGCCACACTG
Organism: Peromyscus californicus insignis; assembly: GCF_007827085.1. Taxonomy (NCBI): domain Eukaryota; kingdom Metazoa; phylum Chordata; class Mammalia; order Rodentia; family Cricetidae; genus Peromyscus; species Peromyscus californicus. The sequence goes on from NW_026294413.1 coordinate 7,286,636, forward strand.
AACTGCATAAGCTAGGCTTTTAACTTATACACTCAATAGCTCTCAAATTTTTTCAGTTGCTTAAGCTCTTAAAAACGAATCCTAAAAAATTCCCCCTCCCAGAACAATATCCATTTATTAGACAATGCTCACAAAACGCAGAAAAGGAAACAAAGAAGACTAATATGCCCATAACCCCACTTCCCAGAACAGCACTGTGAACACTGTGGTAGATACCCTATTTATTTTGTCTTTGTGCATGAATATTTTAAGCATGCAATGAAATATACTGTGTATATATCATATAATCTTCTTTCTAAATGTAATATATTATTAATGTAAAATGCTGTTTATAGTTAGCTGTTTTACAGTAGTAATGTGAGGAAACCAAATTTTATTTTTACTACATACCCAACCATGTTCAACCCAAGTCTGACATCAGAACATTTTTCGGGGTTATAAAGCAGCTATGAATTAGACTGGTGAGTAACGTTTTAAGAGGATTATTTTTAAAATATAAAAGATCTAGAACTGTCTGGAAAGTAAAGACTCATGTTTTTAAAGAGCCCCGGGCTTTATAAACAGTATCAACTCTTACTGTTATTAACTGTTTAATTTCTTCCAGATCTCATAAGAGAGCCCCACTGTATTCCTTGGGGAACAAGGAAGAGTTAACCCTTCAGGGCAGAATTGGGAGCAGAAAGAGGCTCCTGCCATATCACTCAGCTCCAGATGCTATCCCACATCTTCCTCACAGGTGCAGGTGCAGGTGGACCCACAAAAAATCTATGCATGAATGGCATCATGAAAAGAAGCCCTACAGTTTTTTCTGATATTTTTATTAGACAACACAGATTAACTGTATATGTCATGGATGTTTTTACAAAGCAGATATTTCACAAGACCTTAACAACCTAATTATCAATTAGATGGAAAATGCCTATTATTTCATTGTAGTAGGTCACTGTGAAATCCATTTCCTCCTCTATGTGTTTGAGGGGTAGTCACACGTCTAAAAGCTGGTTGTTTCTTTTCTGTATTTATATCTGCTTTGTATGCCCATCAAAAATAATATCCCTTATCAAAAAACTTTGCAGCAGGTTTTCTGGTGAAGATTGACTACTCCAGACAGAGCCTAAAAGGAAGTTCTTATATGGGATATGTATTGGAACTATGGAGAGACTCAACAATGTAATTAAGGAAGATGGTAACTATGGGATATTAATTGTGTGCTTCACATGTGCACTTTCATAAATCATTATACAATAAGTGTTGGTCTGTTTCAATGTATGTTTCCACCATGAGTAGGTTGGGTTGTAAAAAATAACTTTTTCATAAAAAAGTCTGTAAGAAAAAGGACAAGATTTGGATTGTATCCTAGGTCATAGCCTGGAGTTTAAATGACACAGGCTAAAGTCTCCTTAAAAGGTTTCTTATTCTCCACCATAAACTTGAGAGGCAGTAAGGGGTGCATGTGGAAGGTGGTAGAGGGAAGAAAGGGAAGGGGGAAATGTTTATATTTGAGTTTTTATAAGTTTCTTTTTCTTCTTGATTGAAGTAAAGCTTCTTTTGTAAACCTGCCCATCTATAGATCAGGGAAGAAGCTGCTGTATTTGTAACATAAACTAGGGAATGTTCTTTGATGATGACAATACATCTGTTCCATGTTATGTCAAGATCACAGCTCTTGGTGTGCCTGGGTTTACAAACTTAACCACCAACCCACAATGGAAATGTTCATGGTGGGGTGGAAGAATGCTTCAGAGGTTAGCAGTTCTTCCTGCTCTTCCAGAGGACCTGAATTTGGTTCCTAGCACTCAGGACTACCTATAATTCCAGCACCAAGAGTTCTGAAACCCTCTTCTGGGCTCTTTGAGTACCCATACACATAGCACACTCTCCTGCACCTGCATGCAGGCACACACACACACACACACACACACACACACACACACACACACACACACAGTTGTGGTGACTCCCTATCATGAAGTTTGACTGTTGGCTTTGGAAACATGGTCCTTTGATGAACCATCACAGTAAAACACACAACTACATGCCTCTCCAACTCAAGCTGTTGGTTCTCCCATTACTAATCTTTATGTCATGCCTTTGCTTTGCTATCCACATTAATGTTAAGTATTAATGTAAAATACTTAAATAATTTAAAAATGAACATCACTAGTCAGGATGTGATTCTTTTTTCTTTTTGAAATTTATTTTTCAACAATTTCATGCCTGTATACAATGCATTATGATCACATCAATTTTCTAGTCCTCACATTTAACTTTGCCTGAAACTCTTCCTAGTCCATGTCCCTCTTTTTAAAAATATATGTATGGGTGTTTTGCTTGCACGAATTCCTGTGTACTAGATGTCTACCCGGTGCTCATGTTGGCCAGAGAGTTCTGGATTCAATGAGAGACAGTGTTTCCAATATGAAGGTGGAGAGGGATAGAGAAAGAGTCCACACGCTGGCTTCTAGCTGTCATGTGAGCACACATGGGTGAGCACACCCACAAGTGTATCCTCACACCACACACACCCTAAAATTAATTAAATGAAGAATAACTTCAGAATTTCTTATGAATCTAAATATTTGAAGGAAAGTTCAACGTGACAAGTATACAGCAATAAATTGAAGTACTACATTCCTTTAGCTAAAAATACACAAATGTTCATGTTAGTGGAAAAACTGAGGCCAAGGACGTGTGAAGCATTAATACAAAGTCACACTTATTCCTGATTGTCATCATACATAGGTTTTGATAAGAATGGGGCAGGGTTGCAGGCATCAAGTCGATTTGAGGGGCTGCTAAGTAGTTTTCAAACACAAGGCAGTTCATAGACAGATGAGCCTCAGCCAAAGTTCACAGTAGATGTCTACACACATGGAAACCAAATGCACACGTACCGGTGTAAGCATCATCACCACAGCTTTCTTTTTTGTTATAGATACGTGGCACACGGAAGGAGGACGCAGCCATGTGAGTCTTTACTCTTCCCTTGGAGCTGTTAACTTTTGCCAGTTAAACAAGGACCCTCAGTGCCACAGCTAATGATCAGGTGACCCTTTTGGTGCATATCTCCTGTGTTGCCCAACTTAGGTATCACTTTTACAAAGCTTCTTGCTTGTGGAAAATAAAATTTGAATGGATTACCAATAGCTGTTACTTTAGAATCAGTTACCGTTGCAAACTGAGAGATGCTCTGTATTAGCACACAGGGAGTATGCAGCATCTCCTAGCCACCCAAGATGATGAGATGAGCCAGGCAGTTAGTAAGGCTGTACTGTGAGGTCAAGGCATTCTGCTTGAACAAGCAAACCTTTCTGGTTAGGAAAGAAGGCCTTGGAGTCAGTGCCTGAGCTTCAGCATAGCTGGGTGATAAACTACAGGCAAGTCATTGAACACACAAGGCCCCTTTACCTCCACCTATTATGTGGTAATTATGACAAGATACATTAAATAATCATGGTATGAGCAATGAAGTAAGACAGAGCTTAAAAAACAATTAGAATGATACCAGGTATCTCCTTTGCTTTGAAAACAGCTGAGCTTTTGTGAGTCACTGTCTTTAGCAAGCATAAGTCAGAAGGAGAGGACCATGTAAAGAGACATTTTGGTGACATATTAACAGGAATTGATGTGACCAGTGAGGGAATGCAAGGTACATGGACGACTTTAAGATGCATAGGGGGTCCTGCTTCGTGTCAGATAACAGCTGCCTTTTGATGGATGATCTCCTGACTGAGAAATACGCAACTGCATTATTTTCTTATGCTGCGCCCTTTGTTAATTAAACATGACTACAAAGTTTTTTTTTTTTAAACACTCATCTTCCCTGAAAGGTGGGATTTGTCAAGTGTCCCCTTAAGTGTAAGTAGGCTCAATGACTGAATAGCACACAGAAGAAATGACACTCCCAGTTTATAGAGCTGGTACCCAAGAGACTCTTGTAAGACTCCCCTTCTGAGATTGCTGTGTTAGAGGGGTCACATATGCTTAGGTTGGATGACAGTCCCAGCAGAGCCAAGATTTGTAGCCATTCCTGTCAAATTTCCAACATATGAGTAAAGCCATCTTGGGCTCTGCAGACAGTTGATTACTAAATGCTAACCCCAGTCAACACTACATGGAGCGGAGCAATCAACCAGCCGAGCTGTGCTTGTGTTCCTCATCAGTGACATTCTAACTTATACTAGTTATATTAAGCTGAGATATTTTCTAATAACTTATTTTGTAGGAATAGAAAACTAGAGCAAATGACAATATTTATGATACTCAATGCTATCCCTGTATTTAACAGGACCGGGATCTTCAGAACTCTAGTCAGTTAATAACTGTAATGCCTATAATAAATACTTGGTTCACAAACATTGCTGTAGGTTAAGAAAGCTACAATTCTATTAAGGGAGTATCCAGAATGCTCAGGTGCCACTGGAGGCCAGCTGGCCTTGGGTTAGAAACTGTGTCTCCCTTGAGGTGTGCCATGACGGAATGAAGCATCGGTTCAGAAGGAGGAAGCCATTTTGTTTTGTGTCTGGGTAATGATGCATTGAAAATAAAGGTTTTGATCCAGGGAGTGGATTGTCATCTGTTATGAACTTGAACTACAAGCCTTACTGTAGGGGCTCCTGGAGTTGTGTGCTCTGTCAAGGACTTTGTTTGCACAATTGGACATAAATCTTTAAAGAGAAGGTGGGGATCAGAGGTGGTTTGTTGAATGCCACTGATCTGAAGGTGTGCAGTAAAGATTTTCAAAATGTCTGGGAACAGAGGAGAAAGTCTTTCTTTTAACTGGGACATGATTAAGTAACTATTGGGCAGGAATACTTCAATAATTGAAAAATCCGGGCTGGACAGATGGCTCAACAGGGAAAGGTACTTGCTGCAAAGTCAGACGACCTGAATTTCGTTCCTAGGACCTGCAGAGTAGGAGAAAACCAACTCTCACAAGCTGTCCTCTGACATCTACATGTGACACACACACACATGAATAAATAAATGTAATGAAAACTAAAAAACTAAAAATTCAACCCCAATAGGCTTATCTTAATCTACTAAATAAAATTGTCAGATACTTTCCTTGTATTTGATTGTAACCAAGTCTTCAGAATTATAGTCCGATGGTATCTAACAAATTGGCATGTATATTGTTCCCTGGTTTATATCGTAAGCAGCTATCTGATAACCAAAGATCGTGAGAGCTGAGAAGTCCTCACCTTTGTGTGTGTGTGTTTGTTTACTAATAATAAAATAAAACAAAACCCAACACACTGGAAATGGGCCAAAGAATAAAAATAAAAATAAAAAAACAAAAGGAAAAAAGCCTAAGAAAAGGCACAGGAAACAGAGACCCACACTCAGGAATCCCATCCTGTTTGTTTGATTTTTTTTTTGTGGCGAAAAAGCATGTCACTGGCTGTCACCACAGATTGGTGGCAGCACCAACGCTGTCTGTGGCACTGCCTTCAAGGAGCTTAGTGTTTTCTTGACCTCCCCAAGGTGACACACACAATTTTCTTCCATTTGTAAGAAAAATGAATTAAGACAAGGAACCATTTTAAAGATTTCACTAGCTCATGTAAATTTATCCTTGAAAACGAAATTAACAGTCCAGTCTTATTATTTCCCCAGAATTCCATAGAGCTCTTTGTTCTGAAGCCATGTTTGCCCCTCTCTCATCCATGGCTGTTTTAGCTGAGCTAAGGTCTTTTGCCCACTGAGAAGCATATGAAATAATCAGAAGCAAATCAAGTCATTTTAAACCCTGGTAAGTTCATTTATGGGTGTCCAGTTAGCCATTATTTTTCATAAGAGCAAAAGGAAAAAGCAGATTCCTTGTTTTCATGTGGGCTGATACATGCCCCAGGCACACATGTAATTAGGGATCCACTTTGTACTGCAGTGTGCAGGAGACAGATATACTGAGTATACATGTCCTTCGCCTTCAACCACATTGATTAATTAAAACGCCCTGTGAGGCCTGGGGTGGGGTGAGTTTTCAGGTGAGGCCTGGAAACACAGGAGGACTCCTAGAGACTGCGGCAAAGCAGGGGACAGGCCTAGCTCAGATAGCCAGGCAAGAGGGCAAACTTGAGAGCAGAGCCCAAAGCTTGAATGTGTGTAGGAAGCATGTCCGTACCCTTCGTAGAGACCATATCCCTATCTATCTCTCTGTATACGTATATCATACAATTACTGTTTTCATGGTTTAATCAGAGCCATCCTGCTGCTGTGTCATCTCTCCTCCTCCGACACCACCAGTGGCCACGCCCTTCTCTGTAGGCATACAGTTGGTACCACTAACCTGACACAAATGTCAGCCGGTAGTACACCAGCACCTGCCTGTTCATCTTGTCAGCCTCACCTGATGTCCCCACTGGTGCAGCTGCCCCCTAAACAGACTCCCCCACCCCTGCCCTCAGTGTTCAATCAGAACTCTTGAAATGACATTGATATTGTCACTGAATTTGTATCTACAAATCAGCATATCCTGAAACCACTGGAAGACACATTTTCCTAAAGATAGCTGGGGAATTATCCACCTGCTCAACAACTTCCCACATTCAAGTTTAAAAAGAAATGCACAACCAGACTCCACTCCTGGTATCCAAGTCACCTCCCACTCCTCAGCATTGTCCAGAGGCCCCTGCAGTAAGCAATGCTGACATCAATGTCCTTGTATATAAATCATTGAACATGTGTGCAAGTCAGTCTGGTACATGGAGCCTTAGAAGCAGGTCAAAGCTAGCAGCACCTGCAATTCTGGCCAGCATGTAGAAATGGTACCCTTGTTCCGGCTGGGAGCACATGCAATTCTGACAGTGGCCAGCATGTAGAATGTGTATCCATGTTCTGACTGGCTGTGCATGATGTCCTCTAACTCTCAGACTTTGAGATTTGTAAAGCTCAAACATTTGCAGCTTTGCTAATCATTGCATGACTTCGTTGTCCTCTGCAGCAGTCGCAACATGCATACTACTGATTTTTGTTCTGCATCTCTTCGTAGTCGTCATCTACTTATTTTTCTTTTTCTGTTTCTGAGATTTGCCTATTGATATAAATAACTTTATTTTTTAAAAAGTAAAGAAAACTTGACCTTTTTCTGATAGAATCCTTCACTTTTTTCTCTAGTTTTTTTAAACTTCAATTACTGTGGTCTTTGCTATGCAAATATTTTATTTTTGTACACTCAAATCTGTCGATCATTAACACTTTTTTTTTCCTGGTCTCTGCCACACTTTACACAGCTTTTCACTGTTTGAAGTTCACCTCCATGGTATAATTTTACTCCATTTACTTTCTTTTGTCCGTTGTTCATCTTACTGTATTGAATAGAGTCTATGTAGCTTCCCCACTTCTCTCATACTCAGTGCCCCTTCTTTCTAGAACACTCTCTTGGAGATACTGACACAGTATACCACCCACTCTCTGTAGGCTTCTATCAAGTGCAACTTCTCCAAGTAGCTTCTTTGAACTCTACAAAGTCCCAGTTGTCCTTCCCTTGCTTGTTTTCTGTGCTTACTAATGCCTGTCTGTGTCGCCACATGAATATCTGTTATTGTTCCATCTTTTTTCTTTACCATGATATCTTCAAAAAGGCAGGGCTTTCATAGTCTTGTTTTATTTGTTTAGCTCTTAAAACATAGTGCATGTGTGTGTGCATGCATGTGTGTGTGTGTGTGTGTGTGTGTGTGTGTGTGTGTGTGTGTGTGTGTGTATTTTGAGGGGAGGAGGTATGGGAGCCATGGACATGAGTGAAAGCCAGAGGATGTCTTTATGAAGTCAGTTCTCTTCTTCCACCTTATTGTGGCTTCTGTGGATCAAACTCAGGTTGCCAGAATTGATTTTGGTGCATAGATTTAGAGGGTTTCAGTGACTTTGGTGCATAGATTTAGAGGGTTTCAGTGATGTTGGTGCATAGATTTAGAGGGTTTCAGTCCATTGTGGTGGGGAAGGCCTGGCAGAGAGGCTCAGTTCATGGCAGTGGGAGTGTGTGGCAGAGGCTGCTCACACCATGGCAGGTCAGGAATCAGAGAACACTACAGGAAACAGGAACAGGGTCCATCCTTCACAAGCTTGCCTATAGCAACCTGTTCCATGAAGCTTCCACTATCCTCCAGGATAACACTTCCAACTGGGGAGTGATTTTTAAAACATGAGTCTTTGGGGGACTTTTCAGAACCAAACCATGATGAGACAAGAGATCATCTGTCATCTGTTTTGTTTACTGTCCCAAACCCTACAACAGTGTGCTTAGCTGTCACTGTGTGAGGGTTTTACATCCATAGATCTAACCAACCGCGGGTGGGAACTATTTTTTTTTTAATTTGCATCTTCTTCAACGTGTGCAGACTATCTTCCCTTCTCATTACTTGCTAAGTGATACAGTGTAACAACTATTTGCATAACATTTACATTGGATTGGATATTGTAAGTAAATTAGAGGTGATTTACAGTGGAAGGGAGGGCGTTTGTAGGTTACATGCAAATGTTTATGTTTCCATAAGGGCCTTGAGCACCTGCAGAGTCTGGCATCTATGGGGTCCTGGAATCTGTCCCCATGAATACAGGGACATGACGATGCTTGGTGTCTGAGACGTGTTCAGTGAACATTTGTTAAGTGAGTAATGGTACACATTTTCAAAAAATGTATATTTTCTTCTAGAAACCTAATAAAAGCTTTCCACCCACCTAAAACTTCCCTTCCACACTCCCCTTCTGTGTGTAGAGCCACAAATACCTGTGAAATTTTATTAGCAGTGACTGTAGGATAAATGGACCCTGGGTGGCTTTTGACATGTTCTAACATAGATGAACAGTTTGGGTGGGAACTTAAAATCGTATTGTACTTTTTTTATTAGGTAAAAATAACTTTTTAGTTCTTTGAGCTTGAAATGAAAAAGCTGGGCTGGTTTTGTTTCTGTTGAAGGTTATTGCTAAGGTTAACTCCACTACCCCTCGGAAGAATGTGGATATTTTTGGCTGGGTCAAGGAAGTTTGTTTCCGCTGCTTTTCAAGACTCCATGTTAGCCACCAACTTTCAAAATAATTTCTGCAATGAATGTCAGGTCTGTTTCTTCCTTGTAATTTGTCTGCAGTCAGTAAACAGCAAATTGGCAATTTTCCTTATCCTACTTTGCCAATCCAGCACCATAAAAATGCCTTGAGGAGGGATCAGACCCTGACAGGAGTCGGGGTTTAAAACTAAAGAAACCGTAGGGCCACAAAGGGAGGTAAACAATCAAGACTAGATGAGAACCAACTAAATACAATTTAGAACACTGCCCAGATAATCAGATTCAACAACAACAACAACAAGAAGCCAGAGAGCAACCGAGAAACATTACAATAACTAAAGAACTAAAGCCAAAGAGAGATTTTAATGAAAATAACTGTTTACTTTGAAACCAAATTCAGGAGGAAAGAACAAATATAAAATCTAATTTAATCTGAGGCCAGCACAAACAAGAGGCTTGTTTTGCTTTGACACTGAAAAAGAAAATGCAAATCATGGGAGGGAATAATTCACCAGTTGTCCTTACACTGTGCAAAAATTCAAATCCACAGGACCCTTTTCCAGGCAGTTTCTTTTCAGGAGAATGATACATTGTATTTCATAAAGATATAATATATTCATGTAAGCACTGTCTCACTGCTATTTTATACTTTTGAAGCATTTAGTTACATCATAAGACACAAAGAATAGGACTTGTAAATCACTAACTTGACGGACATCAAAGTGTATGCTCGGAACTCTGACTCTTTATTTAAATTTTTAGAACTTATTTTTCATATGAATAAGTTGTTATGTAATTTGAAGCTTGAACTGTCAAAATACTTCCCAGCAACCCACCAGTTTCTGCTTTGAGGAGGAATCACAGACCTTAAGGGGTACAGATCTCCCTAAGAGAGGAACTGTCTATGTTTTTTGTGCTTCTATGGAGTTTGGAGCTCCCGTGGACCCATTTAGATCACGCAATTTGTTTATTGGTCGGTAAACAAGAATTCAAAGAAGGAAGCAACTCATTTGATGGAAACAGTGGAGCTTGAACCAACAGGCTGGCCCTTCTCACTTCATCCTCCAATGCCCTTGGACACTGCTTAGTACTGCCCAGAGTTTCATTTACTGACTGCATTCTAAGGGCGTTACTATTTTAAAAGGCAAATGGAAAAAGAAAGCATAAAGAGACGACACTTTTATCACAGTTAAGCTTACACACACACACACACACACACACACACACACACATACATACACACACACACACACACACACACACACACACACACACACACACACACACACTCTTGTTTTAATTGATTTCTGCTTAAGCTTTCCTTGGTGACAGAGGCATTACCACAAGGGCATCATGATCCAGTATTGTCCTTTGTATGTTACCTAAACACTCACGTTGCTGCTCACGCCTCATGACCTTGTGTGGCACCCTTGAGCTTCTCTGTGTCCTTGGTACCTTGGATGGGTTCTACAGTGTGTCAGGGAGGTAGTCAGGTGGGAGGAGGTGTGATTCTGAGATGTGTGTGAGACCAGAGGCCAGATGTGACCAGTCACAGGCTTTGTGATTCTGGGCAACTTCTTACTCTCCATGGGCTTCCTTCCTGTTCCCTTTTATGAGGATGCTCCCTGCTCTGCCGTGGTGGTGATTTAGTGCAACACTGGTGTGGAATGCAGAAAGTGATTATGAGACTATGATTGTTATAGTCTTTTGATTCACTCTTTGTTTTAGTAAGACAAGGTTTCACTCAGTAGCCCAGGCTGGCCTGGAATTCACATTGTAGCCCAGGCTGGCCTGGAATCCTTACCAATCTTCTTGCCTGAGGCTTTCACTTTTAAAATTTATTAAAATTACATTTATCCACTCATCCGGTGTATGTGTGCCTGCTTGTACCATGACACTGGTGTGGGGGTATGAAGAGTGCTTCAGGGGATTTCTTGTCTCCACCATGCAGATTCTGGGTGCCAAACACAGATCATGATACTTGGCAACATAAATAGGTCTACAGGGAGAGTTTCTAGCTGGTTCTCCCAGTTTGTTGTTGGTTTTTTGAAACAAAGTCTCACTCTGTTTCCCGGTTATGACTAGAACTCACTATATTGGCCAGCCTCACCTCAAACTCACACCAATACCCCTGCCTCAGCCTCCCGAGTGCTGGATCACACATGCGCGCCACCATAACTAGGCTGGTTATTAAATCTGTGTGGACAGAGGAATTCCTTTTTCCTTTTTTATTTTCAGCTGAGTTAACTTGGAAGGTTGGAGTTCATTGACATTCCTGAACCCACAAAACCTTACTGCAAGAGACAGTAATGCCTTTGTGTTGTAGACAACAATGCCACGACACAGAGACTCTGGACGCCTCCTTAGTCCAACATGAGCAGCTGTGGGAGTTGCTGACTCTGTCTCTTAGCCCTTCACCTCCTACACACTACCCCTTTCTCTGTCTTGTTCATCTGCCACCAGGAAACAGGACCAGTTCAAACATTTCCAAGTGTCACCAAAGTACAAAAGTCTCTACTTTCTGCCTGCATATCACATTTACACCATTCCTCTGTTTGTCCCTCCATTGCCCCAAACGTTAATAAAGCAGACCAGCCCAAGAGGCCATTTGATCCTGAAGTACACGTGCTTGCAACCTGCACAGGAACCAACCACAAATCTCTCCCAGAACCAATAAGAAATACATAAATGAAAAGTCAGGTGTGCTGTCAGAATTCCCCACTGAGTACAAACAGAGTGATTAGTGGGCGACTGAGGAAGCCCTGGGAACCCTTTCTCCTGCTTGTGTGTGCTTGCATTATTAAAGAAATAGATTATTTTTTATTATTTTGTTGCTTAGTGCCACTTGAACCAAAATGAAAAATATTTTTAAATGGCTTTATGTCCTATATCCATGGGTCACTAGACCCAGAAGAAAATGACGGTGGTTTAAAAACAGTGAGAACTCACAAACAAACAAACAAAAACTCTGAGCAGAACTCATTTTGCGAGGTTGTGACTTCATCTCAGATTCACTGTGTGAAATGACAAGATGGCTTTCGTTACTTCCTGCCTTATAACTCTGGTTTACAGTTGTCTTCACATATTCCGCATGGAGACAAAGATCGTGTTCCAATCAGGGAAGTGTGGGGTGGGGGGAGGAGCTGGGGAGGCAGGCAGAGGAGCACAAAGGCAGTGGGTACAGGTTGCATTTTCAAGGGGCCTCGGGATGCCCCACTAGCTCTAGGTCAGAGAGATTCATTTTACTTTTCCAACAGAACAGCAGAAGAAGAAGCAGCCATTATTTCCCTCCGTGGCTGTGGAAACTAAAAGCCTGGAGGTGAAATAACTTGTCTACAGTGTTATGGCTGTGCATTGTTAGGATGGGCCCTGTTCAGGACAGGCAAGAAGTACCCTGAATTAAACCAGTGAATTGTCTGGATCTGTCATTTTAGCGTAGGAGAACTTCTTGAGTCTCAGGTGTGTGTGTGTGTGTGTGTGTGTGTGTGTGTGTGTGTGTGTGTGTGTGTGTGCTTAATCAGGGTGAGGGGAGCTGCTGCCTGCTCCAGGAAATTATATATCTCACGGTCTGGGCATAATGGCACACACCTGCCATTCCAAGACTAGAGAGACAGAGTCAGAAGGATCATAAACTTAAGGCCAGTTTAGCCTATATAGTGAGACCCTGTAACTGAAAAATAAAACAAAAATTTACATCTCTGGCCATGCTCCTTTATCAGCAGACAAATATGTCTGGGAGCTTAAGCCTTCACACTGTGCATGATGTGGACCTAGTCTTTCTAACTCTTCTTTTACTGCTCAGAATCTTCTAGACTGACTGTTGGCAAGTAGATTTGGTAATGATGGAAATGGAGTGTCACATTCTGGATTTTGAAGGTGCTTATGACCAGGGCAAGGGACAAATGGGTGACGCACGCTACAGCATGGAAGATAACTTCATGTAGCTGCTTTCTTATGAGATTTCTTTTTAGTTTCAAAATGTTTTGTAACTTTTTTTTGGCAATACAAAAAGGAAAAAAGTAGCCAAATAAGAGAATAAAATAGTATCTGTCATTTATCAGGATACAAATGAACATAAGGGAATATTTTGTGCTACCCCTTTCTAGCTATTAATTCTAGTACACACACATGAAGCTTGTGTCACAAAAGCAGCGTTAACCACTTATTTCCAATGCAACCGCACATGTCAGATTTCCCCACTCGCTCTGTGACGTCTTTTTTACCAGCTCTGTGACATTCTATGCCATCGGTGTGTCATAACTGATCAGTCTTAGAATTTTTAACTACGTGTTCATTTACCCATTTTGTGTGCATTTGTAGGAGAACGTGCTATGGTGTGCGCGGGGAGGAGAGGACAGCGTGCTGAAGTGGAGAAGGGGAAGTTTCCTTCCACTGTGTGAGTCCCAAGGATCAGACTCAGGTTATCAGGGTTGACAGCAGGATCCTTTATCTACCGAGCTATCTTGCAGGCACATCATTGTTTTATTGATGCTTTTTAGATTCATAGATATGAACCAGTATAAAAGATTCTTCCTATCTCTGATCTGTCTCTATTCATGATTATCTACTTAAGATAGATTCCTTTACATTTCATAATTTATTCATTTAAGAACTAAGTATAGTAAGTGCTCATTTTTATTAATAAACAGGAAAGGTTGAAACTTACATTTTATATGGAATTTTAATAGGGATAGAAATGAAGGTAAAAGAACATATCTGGGACTCTGTCCTTTAATAGACTTACATTTATAAGGCAGCTGTTTCAGTAGATCTTCCATATTTCATTGAAAACTTAGAACTGGAAACAAATGATTTCCTTGTGTTTAAATGCTACAGGCTCTGGTGCTCAGGCCCAGACTTAGGCGTATGATAACAGAACCACCAATTCCCATTCGCTAATTTAAATGTTTGGATTTGTAGATATCTCACAGGTCCTAAGTCAGGAAACTGTACAAGAAGCTTGGGTGATCTAGAAGAGAGCCAAGGCAAGCACCAAGAGCACTCAGTCAAACACATGAGCAAGGGTCCTAAGAAACCCAAGAGAGAGTGGTGTAGGTAAGCTGATCGATGGACCAGGCCCAAGTGGAGAAACAAAGTTAAACAGAGATAATCAGTATCAGAGTGCAGACCATGAGTGCAGCAGACAGAGCGAGCCATAAGAACACAAGGCAGGCACAAGCTGTGTTATGAGAGAATGTACAATGAGATGGACATTGGTGAAGGCAGAAAAGCTGTGGAGGTGGCGTCATGACACACAAGCACTGGACTTTTCCTTTTTGCTTGGATCTTGTCACTGAACAACACTGAAGCCCAGATGTCTGTCAATGGGTGAATGGATAAAGAAAATGTAGTGTATGTATGCACTGGAGTTTTATTCAGCCATAAGGGAGAATTAAATTATGTTGTTTGTAGGAAAACAAGTGCAACTGGGGGGGGGGTCATTACATAATAAAAGACAGCAGAATAACAAAAGACAAGTGTCTCCTGCCTTATCTCATATATGATCCTAAGGCTTATATGTTTATATATAATATACACACACATATATACACACACACATACACAATCATACACACACACACAGGACATGAAAGCAAAGGTGAAACTGAAGGAAGAAAGGGGACTAGCGTGTGTGTGTGGGGAGAGGGGGGTAAGCAGAGGGTATGGATGGGAATATGGTCAAAGTACATGATATCCTTGGTTGAAGTTTTCTTTATGAAACCCATCAGTACGTCCAATGATATATATATGTAAAAAGTTTGAAAAATAATATTAAGGTAAATGAAAATGGTGCAAACATATAAGTTTTAGGGATATCCCACCTATGGTCTATAGCCTGCATGCATCGCAGGGTAGCTATGAATGAGATCCAACATAGTATCATAAACTTATGCATTTTTGCCATCCCATCTTTTAAAACTCAATTGAACATTTGAGTGTGAACTTTGGAAATGACAAGGTTATGTCACAATGTCAAAAACCTGGAAGATCTAATACAAAGACACAGATGTGACATGGAAAACCCTGAAGATTCACCAGTCCACCATGGAATGTCACTGAATGCTGGGCAGGGTTTCTAGGGTGTCCTACAGGCCACATGGCTATGCTAGATGATCCCTACATTTGGAGTAGACAATAATGAAGACTAAAGAACAGAGACCTAGAACATCACCTGAAAATTGTTGGGCATATGCTGTGGGATAATGCTTTTGTACACTGGTTTAAATAAAACACTGACTGGCCAGTAGCCAGGCAGGAAATATAGGTGGGGTGAGCAGACTAAAGGAATTCTGGGAAGAGGAAGAGCAGAGTCGCTAGCCAGACACAGAGGAGGCAAGATGACAAGGCAGAACTGAGAAAAGGTACCAAGCCACGTGGCTAAATATAGATAAGAATTGTGGATTAATTTAAGTGCAAAAGCTAATCAGTAATAAACCTGAGCTAATGGCCAAGCAGTTATAAATAATATTAAGCCTCTGTGTGATTATTTTATATAAGTCTGTGGGACTGTGGGTGAGAGATTTGTCCTGACAGTGGACCAGGTGGGACACAGGAAAACATTCAGCTACAGGCATGTTCAAAAGCAAACACGTGACTCCCTTGTTGGAAGGGGCCACCAGTTACCATGCCCTTCCTATGGACCTGTGGGGCACTGTAGACACAGTGTCCATCCAACTCTCCTGAAGCTGACAGGCTGGTGTTAATTCTTAGCTCTATAATATCCAGCAGTTCCTTATAAATAACAGAGCCAGAGGCCCACACAGATCAACACTTCCATGCTTTAAAATACTGTATCTCTACCTTTAAACATTCAGAAGTATCTATGAGCAAACAATCACGTAGAAAAGCACAAAAATGCTTCCAGAATGAATCAAAACATTAATGAAAACATAATGCAGTATTGAGAGATGTCCCTCAGTGAAGTCAGTGCTTGGCTTATTCTGTCAATCAAATTAAATCCCCTGTGTCACAGGCTTGATGCTTTCCTGAAAAATCCCTGTTTTGTATACTTTGTAAAATTCTTAAAAGGATAAAGGATGTTGATTAACTTATGGTATAAATAGAAAAAAATCAGAATATCTACAATTTGATGATAGGATCAACTCCAAAAATTGATTTCCAGCGTCTTCCATGTCTATATTCTCTGTTAGTTTTGAGGAACATGTGCCAAGTGATTTCTGCTAATACACCTGAATTAACCTTAAGTCTCCATTGGGTATCTAAAGATCAATGACACCATTGTTTTTCAGAGCAAGCATGTATCTTGGTAAGAGACTGTTTAAAAGAAAAGCAACAGTGAATTTGGGGCAACAGAGAGACAACAAAGAGAATTAAAAGAAAAGTCAGGATGATGTATTTTAGGAAACACATCGCTCCATGTTTTTTTTTTATTGCATTCTTTAAATATCGCATGTAATAAGCTAATACATTTACACAAGGATTTCATTTAAAGTCTGGGCAGCCCTGAATTCAGTAGTGAGGACCTATTTGCTTACCTAAGTGTCCCTTGGAACCACGGAGCATCATTTGGAATGTAGCTGGCAGATGTGCTGGAAGACACCTTGTGTAATTATTTTCTGTTCTGCCTAAGCATTGAGAGTTTCGGATCTGGGCTGGAAATTGCAGCTTAGCAACCCCATTGGCCTCTCCACTGCTGGCTGCTTAACTTCATCTGCTTCTAATTTTGTGTTTCTCATATTTCTTTCTACACATATCTCCAGGTGCCTTCAGGAAATAGGTCCATTCTGAATATATCACATAAACAGACTGCAATGGGGGAAGGCCTCTTGCTTTAGAAAGTGCCTCTGTGCAACACCTGAAAAGAAGGTTCATTGAGGAATATTATCTTGCATTTCTACAGGAGCACAAGTGCTTCTTTCCCCAAGCACTTAACATAACAAAATTGCCTCACTCATCATGGCAAAGCAGCCACCTTTAGAAGAGGTACACGAAGCTGTCTTTCACGATGGAGTAACTCTTCAGATGGAACGAGAAATGAAGAAGAATTCTATGTTGAGTGGACATGGCAGGGGAACTTAAGAAGCCAAAATAAAATTACTTACTTGGAATTGGGTCAGAACCCTGAGACTAGCAACTGTCCAGATGCTGGACCAGTATGAAAAGGGCCACTGAATAAGCCTATTCTGTTGCTTGGTAGAAAGGGATGTGTGTGCTTTGTGGATATTACACATCAATCTTTGGTTTACATTTATGAATTTGAAAGAGAAGAAGGGGAGGTATATGGGAAGATTCAGAGGGAGGACAGGGATGGGAGAAATTATATATTTATATAATAATATGAAAAAATTAAAAGAATTAATTAAAAAATAATGAATGGGACAGACACTTGGCATTTTATATCCATGTAACTTTGAATTTATATCATTTATATCTATATAATGAAACCATCAATGAAACTTAACAGATCCCCCCAACTCCTGACTTCTCTGATAGCCAATGTGCATTTCCATTTTCTTTACTCGTGCAGGAGATGAGATCATGGATTGAGGCTCTGCATTGTGTGAGGCCATACCAGCCAGTAGGTCTTAACAACGCCAAAAGGCATTCTCAGCACTTCTCATACAAGGTGAGCAGTGACTGCTCATACAAGTCAACACAGAATGCAGTGTGATGCCAGAGAAAGGACATGTGAGTCAGTCTGCAGAGGAGAAAGGGTAGCAGACAGTGTGCCAGGGCTTGGTTATGGTCGTCTTCTAGGAATACGCAGCACACATGTATTTAGTAGTAAATAGATGCTGAGAAAAAGGACTAGTTGGCTATAGATCCTGTGCAAAAAACAAATGCATAGTCTCTTTCCACAGAAAGAGGAAAGACCAACTTCTACTGTCCATAGTCTTTGCCTGTTCTTCTTCACTCACTCATTCTTTGACGCAAGACTATACATAGACCAAAGATTTTCAATACATGAATGTCTCAATAGCAGACCTCCATCTGTTCCCAGTTATTTTAGCTTTATTTCATTACCAAGTAAATTGATTAAATATAGACTACAATTAAAGGTTTGGTTTCACCTAGTGTGTTAGTTTCTTTGTCATATTCTCCAGGAATAGAACAGGAGGAATGCATGTCCCCTTGTAGATGCTGAAACATGGGAGAACCATGACAAAACTCTCTGCCTTTGCTTGTCTTCTTCCCACCAGACTCAGGGATGGAGGTCTTGGGAGCAGTGAAATGTTGCCCTGAGAAACCATAGTGGTGGTTATACAGTTTTGGTTTCATACAACAGTGATGTATATACTCTCTACCAATGATACAGTTGTAGGGTGTCATCAAAGGGAAAGCTGTGTCTCTTCATCTCCTACCAGGGTCTTTTACTAATATGAAGCTGACTCTGAATTGCCTGATGCATTTTTTAAAGCTTGTCAGGCTGTATGTTTCAGAGATACTTTGTGGGCTTTCCTCTATGACACGGCTTGGTACTCTGTGGAACTAGGGCTTCCACAAGTACGGGCACTGTGGAAAGTAGGGATTCTTTGTGGGCTAAGAGCCAGAACTCTTCAGCAGTAACTCTGGGATGGGGCTGCTGCACTCCCACAAGGCCATGTGTGCTTGAGATGTCTCACGTCTAAATGACTGCTGTGAGTAACCTATTTATTATTTTGACATTGCACCAAAACCACAAGGGAAGAGCCATTTTCTCGGCTTCTGTCTGGCTTGGTTAACCACGTTTTCAGGGTAGAAAAGACAAATTGATTGAAAGCAGAAGCACAGGAGGATCAGAACCCTCTATCCGATCTTCCCAGCAATCTTTCTAGGTGTTGTCGTCTCCCCTTTGAATCAATTAATGCTAGGTAAAGGTCGCTGTAGAATAATCGAATGTGAAAGCCAGTGGAGGATTAATTGTAGAACAAGTGTTAAGTAAATGGTTGCTATTTTAAATATTTATATCTGTAAATGGAAATCATGTCCCCATCCTCTGATTCCTTTTCTAAACCTTTTGCTCTGGTTTGCTTTCTGTTGCTGTGATAAATACTCAGAAGCAACTGGAGAGAAAGGGGTTAATTCCTCTGTCTTATTGCTTCAGTCCATCCTCAGAGGCAGCCAAAGCAGCAATCAAGGTGGACACCTGGAGCAGGAATTGAAGCAAGACCAACCACAGGGGGATGCTTGCTACCACAGAGTAGTCTGGCTCGCTTCCCTTGGCTTGTTCAGTTATCTTTCTTATAGAAGCCAAGCCCATCTAACCAGGGATGGCATTGGCCACAGTGGGCTGGGCCTCTCCTAGATCAATCCAGAAAATATCCCCCAGGCAAAAATGATGGAGGCAATTCCTCAACTGAGATTTTCCTCTTCCAAGATATGTCTAGGTTTCTGTCATATTGATAAAAAGTAACCAGCACACTTTTATGTACTCATAGGCAGAGATCCCCATGAGTGTTCCAATTCCTCCCCAAGCCCTTCAAAGCTCCAGGTAGTCTGCCCTTCCTCTTCTTCACAAATGAAACTGCTTTCTGAGTATTACTCTAGAAATCTGTAAGATGGGATGTCGAGAGAGTTAGGAAGACATCATGGGAAAGAAAAGCAATACTTGGCTAGTAATTGGCACTTGGAAATAATTTCCATTCCTTTTTTATATGTTGTTCCAACAGCCACATGTCTAGGCATAGAGGTAAGTAATTTTAATTACCTATATCTGGCATATTATAAAATATTTTTAATATCATTCTCAATATCTTTATAATTATTCATATTTTGCTTTATCTTTCTTATATGCACAGAATTTAATAACTTGGTGGGAACAAAGGAGAGGTAAAATGCTGTTAAATCTTATTTTAAGTCTTCACAGGGAACAGTTTATTTCTAAATCCTCATCTTCTAGCCCATTAAAAAGCAACTTTTAAAAAAAATCATCTGAGATATTTCAAAGTTATCTCTACAGCAGTGGTAATATTTGACAGTAGTAAAAATGACCTGGGTTTTTAAAGTCTCCATACTCAGGCTGAGTTAGACATTATGACTGTGAGGGTTAGAGTTTGGTATCCGTTGTTAGCCACCATGTAGAACCTAACCAAATGTCCACTGATAGATGAGTGGATAACAAAATATGAGAAAGGTACTGCTTTATCCTTTAAAGAGATGAAATTCTGACCTGTGCTGCAGTGTGGTTAAAACTGGAAGAATGTTCTTCTGAGTAGAATTAGGTAGGCATGAGGACACACGCTGTATAATCCCACTTATGTGATTCTAAAGGGACGTGGTGGCACACATCTGCAGTCTCAGGGCTTAGGAGGTTGAGGAAGAAAGACAGAGGACTCAAGGTCAGCCTGGGCTACATAATAAAACTCTGACTCAATGCAGAAAGGAAGAAGAGGAAGAGAGAGAAGAAATAGAAACTAGAATGGTAATAGAAAGACTGAAAGAAAATGGATCTAGAGAGTTAGAGCTTAGCGAGTGGAGAGTTTCTTGCAACTCTACTTTCTATGATGAAAAATTCAAGCCCAAACTTTCTCCTTCTTTACCTACCAAGATGTAAATGAGCACCTTCAAGCTCCCATTGCCACACGTGTAGGTTGCCATGAACTCTACCATGCTTCTGTTGACACAACACTGTAATGTCAGCTTTGTACAACTAAAAAGCATTAAAATGGTAAACACCTCAAAAGAGACTAAAAGATAGTCTTGAGGGAAAAGAAAATAGGATACTATTAAATAAAATGGTATCAGTAGGTAAGTACTTCATGTTAGAGCTATTTAAATAGCAGACTCTGATTGTTCCCATCACCCTGGAAGCCACACATCTACTCAACAGTCATTTCCTATGTTTATTCGTGTGTGTGTTCCAGTGCAAAAGTGTATCCCAGTTCATGTCCATTCTGATTGCCTAAGCCTATCATGGGTGTCTTATTCCCCTTGCTGGTTAATAGTTTAGGACCGGGTTTGTAGCTATTTGGCAATGGGACATGAGCTTACTTATTTTGTTCTTGCTGCTGTGATGAAACTCTCTGGCAAAAGCAGCTTAGGGGAAGGGTTTGTTTTAGTCCATGAGTCCACGTTACAGTACAACACTGTGGGGAAGTCAAGGCACCAGGAATCTGAAGCAACTCATCACATCCACAGTCAAGAGCAGAGAAAATAAATTCGTACATTCTAGTTCACAGCTCACTTTCCCGTCTTCACACAATTCAGGACCCAAACCAAGGGATTGGTATCACCTATTTTTAGACTGAGTCTTCCTGTATCAATTAATATAATCAGGACTATGTATAGCTATATCTACAGGCCAACCGAAATTCAATGATCACTCATTGAATATCATTTCTTGGGTGATTCTTGATTGTTCCAAGCTGACAAAACTAGCCATCACAAAAGATTCTGGAAAAATTTTCAGTTCAGAACATGTGGCAATTAAACGTGATATCTAGAGTAGCAATAGTTATAGCCACAAGGACAATAAGCCTGGGAACATCAGACGAGAAAGGCAGTGAGCTTATGTCTTGATGTTATCACGGAGCCTCTGAGTTATTGATCTTGAGGCTAGCAGTTTCAGGTTTCATGGAATTATTACTACAGCTAAAAGTATCCCAACAGACAGGAAAAGAATGGTTCAGTGTTGAGTGTTCAATCCTTTTCAATCTTTGGCACAAAGCAAGTAGTTCATAAATGTTTCCTGAATGAATGAAACTACTACTAACAAAGCTAGCAACATATACAAAGACAAGACGGATACTTCCGAATCTTTAGGGGAACCACAAAAGTTACTAAACAAGTAGGAAGGATGACACCATGTCTAAACCTGTGACAATTGGTATACTACTTGATTTATCAAAAATGTAATAAACTCCCCTTTTAGTGCAGAGTATGTCACTTGGGACAGAACTAGGCATTTCAACTTTCAGCTCTTATGCTTCTGTTCACTAATTTCATCTGATAAATGAAATAGAAGCACTGCCCAAAGAATACACATTTAACAAAGTCCACAAAATAAATGCTGATTATTTCTAATTTCAGGAAAATGTTTGTCTGGTAGAAAATGCGGTCTTTAGGGGGTCGCCTGTGTCAGTCATTACATGCTGTGCATAAAGACACATTCTAGAAAAACAAACATTTGTCAAACTGTAAACAAAATAGTGGTGGCTTGTGTATACATCCTCCAACATTAATCTTAGTGAATACAATTTTAAACACTTCAGTCTTTTACAGAAGTTTTATCATATCTATTTTTTGAGATGGTTTCACATAGCCCAGGCTAGCCTCAAACTTGCTATACAGCATAAAATAACCTTAAACTCCCATGTCCACCTCCCAAGTGTTGGGTGTGCAACGCTGTGGCTGGCTAGTTTTCTCTACCTTCCTCAAAAGCATTAGCATTTACTCTCTTTCTTTGCAATAGTGAGTAGATTGAGATTCAGTTAACTTGCATATTGAATGCTAAGAAGGGAGGATAGTTGTTACATACACAAGCAATCTTAAATTTTAATCTACCACTTATCAGTGTGCCTCAAACGGCTACCAGCATCCTGATTTGGCTTTAGTATCTCACTATGGGAGTAATGGTCCTTCTTGTGGAGGCTTTAGTAAGGACATGCCGTATGGTGTGCACAGCACTGAACAGGGCTGTTGGCACTCAGCACCGTGGGGGCTAATAAGGTTAGATTTGTCTTTGTGGTTTTGAAGCTGTTGGTAGACAGGAAATGCTTAGTGGGTAGCAGTAACAGTTGGTGGATCCAAGGCAAGACCAGTTGGCTGGCCTCATGGGCAAGGGTCTCTATACTCCTATGTCTACAGATCTGGAGAATGAGTTTGGTGTATTCCTTAGAATTGTTTGGTGTCAAGGAATTTTAGGAGGGAGATGGTTGCCACACAGGAATCTTCCTAGGAGTCAGGTTCTAATTACTTCCAAAAAGAGGGCTGATAAAGGAATTAGGGGTGGTTCAGTCAGTAATGAGTTTGATCCCCAGAACCCACACAAGAAGCCAGGCTTGTGGCACCTGCTTGCAACCACAGTACTAGGGATATGGAGATAGGTAGGTCCCTGGGGCTCATCTGCCAGTCAGCCTAGCCTGCTTGCTGAGTTCCAGGCCTGTGAGAGACCCTGTCCTGTTTTTGGATGGTGCATGTGGACAACACCTGAGCTTGACCCCTGGCTTCCACATACATGTGCACATATGTGTACCCACATGATCAACATACACACACACACACACACACACACACACACACACACACATCCTCAAAGGGGCACTGGAACTAGGAAATATTGTTGCTCATAGGTGCCATGTGATGGGCAGTATGGAGTACAGCTAAGCAAACAGGTGCTCTGACGTCTGTTCCACAGGAAGATGTGAACTGCTCATGCCTTCTGAGGTTGGCAGATGTGTTGTTTATCTATGTAAATGATATATATCATATTACAGCAAACTTCTTGTTCTGGGTGTTTTCTACCTTACCTATAAAAATTTTGTTTCTAAAGTGCCTTTTGTCCTTTGGACTACCACTGATTTTCTTCCAAACTCTTTGTAGTCTGGCATGATAATGAAATTATAAGCTTGTAGACTAATCTAACTGCATCTGAACTGAAAGGAACACATGCCAGTGAAGGGCCCACCTCAACGCTCAGAGTAGCTGCGTGCTAAAGCGGGGGCTTATCCAAATGAGCTCTTGGAGAGAGGAGAATTATTGAATTCTTTCAGATGAGAAAATAAAGCCTAAAACACTTTTAACCTGCAGACTCAACAGAATCTGTGAAAGAGCAATGGATGAAAGGCAGCTCCGGTGCCATCCTGTGCTTTTGAGTGTTTGACATGCAGGAGGAGGGAAAGGCAGCTCAACCTGAGGAAGAGCTTTGTTTTTCAACCATTCCGCTCGTCCTGGGTTCCACCATGGATTGTCTGCCAAGTCATCAGGACCTGTGCAAGGAAGGTTTTAAGGAGGTGGGAATGAAGACCATGCAACCTGCCAGGAAATGTTTCTGATGCTAAGACCCTTGAGGTTAATCATGTAAAACACTTTTTTAGTGTTGCTGATGGGAGTTTAATGTAAATAAAAGACTTCCTGAAAGCACATGTCATGTGAGCTGAACCTTGATGACTGTGGTGATGAAGTGTGGAAAAAGGGGTAGACTGGTCAATGCTGGGATTGGGGATGACATTAATATAAAATTAGCCTGGCCTCTCTGACACCCCTGTGTAGTGGGTAGCCATTCCAGCTTTGATCTGGAAGTTCCAACCCCCATTGAGACTTCGGCAACTGTCACATCTACAAGGCGGGGCGAAGGGAGGCGCCTGGGGACCCGAGATCTGGATCGGCGGGCGCTCTCTCTGTTGCGGGACCCTGGATAGTGGAGGTGGACCGAGCAGAGCTCCAGAGAACACTCCTGGACTGTGATACACCTTCCCCAGAATCCGCGACCTACCTATCCCTTAAATTGTAAGTTACGCCATTAAATAAATCTCCTTTTAACTACGTGGAGTGGCCTTAATAATTTCACCAATACCCCTGCTGTTGGTCTTCTGATTTTTTTTTTTATGGTAAGTTGTTTTGATTTTAATCATTCCTTTCTCTATGTGTTTTCCTTAACACATCTGACCCACTCATGGAAAATACACTTGATTTGTCTCTTAAGGTCCCTATCAATCTACTCAACTAAGTTTTTCAGAATCTAGTACATGGCATATACAGATGGAGACTGTAGCATGTAGCTGTTCTAGCTATGACCTTGAAGCACCGCCTCTAGTGAGGTGATGGTAACTGTTACACCTGCCTATGACCTTGAAGTATATGCCTCTGGGACATGGCTGCTGGGGGTGGGCTTAAGACCTGGGATGCATGTATGGCTCTCTCTTCACTCCCTTATCATTCTAGATGCCAGGACTAACCAGGCAGATATTGGAAGAACATCAGCATGGGACATAGCTCAACTTTCCCAGACTCTATGATAAATATCTGTGCTATAACGAGTTATCCCCTAATAAATTCCCTTGCTCATTAAATAGACTCTGTAAATTTCTCACATTAGGAGACCTTCTGCCCCAAGTGGACCCCCATCACCCATTAAGGAAGAAACTCTTCCCTACACTGACTTTCCATGATATTAACTCTTTCTTATCTATTTTCATGGATTTCTACCAGAGTTGGAAGTTGCCTTCAGAATGAATTGAGAAATCCAACATGAGTCAGAATGACTACTTTAAGAACTATTTAGCTGGTGAGGATTCCACTCTGTCTCTACTGACTTCTTTTGCCCCAAACTTTTCAAGCTTTTATGGACATACTGTCACCTGCAGGTTTTCATTGAGGAGGGATGATAGTTTGAATATGTCCTGTAAATTCATGGCGTGGAAATGTAATCTCTCCAATCAATGTTAAGTTGTGGGTCCTTTAGGAGGTAATCAGATCATGCAGGCCCTGCTTTCAGGAATGGATTCAGGCCATCGCCATGGGAATGGATTAGCTATCACCGGAGAGATTTCATAATAACATGATTAGTTCAGCTCCCCTCAAGGCCCCTCTGACTCCCATCCCCTGCTTCCTTAAACCATGCGATGATGCAGCAAGAAGGTCTCCAAGACTGTGACTTAAGTCAATATCCAGTCATTATAAATTACCTATCCGTGGCATTATGTTATGGCAGCATAAGATGGACTCAGACAGTAGTTCTCAGGTACAAACTGAGACTCTGCGTCTCCAGCAAGTACCTAAGTGATGTGAGCACCATCGAGAAGCAAAGATCTGGGGCCAAATACCTTCTTCAGCTTGATCCAATTAAGCAAGGAACTGGCTTCTTCTTTGATCTGGGCCACTCAAAGGCCAGGCCTTATTCAGGTACTTTCCAATTATGCATTAACAATGGGACCTCCTGGCTAAAGAGTTTTTTTCTGAAACTCCTGGCTTTTCTAATCCACCTTTGCCCTGCCTCTGCCTAATGCAGAGACCATGAGGATTAGTGCATTCCCAGAGCAGCTGAACATGTATGCAAAAGAGCAGAAGCAGGAGATCGAGTCTCTGCCCGAGACAGGGAGAAGGTTGAGAAAAGGGGAGAGAATTCAGGGGAAAGGAGCCTGCTCAGGATTGCTCACACCAAGGGGGTCATTCCAGAGGCCCAGGCTGCCAGAGGCTCCACACATCACTTCAACACCTCTACATTCACTCTGTTTCAGCAGTGGCATGTGTGAGCTCTGATTGTGTAGTTCATGTTATTTATTAGAGGGAGAACCTACTGCCCAAATGGGGTATAGGATTCACATGAGAGTGAGTGACTATAAAGAAGTCAGCATTCTAATGAACTGAAAGCCATTTATTTTTAAATGAGAAATGTGCATGTTCTGGGTTGATCACAAAAAGGAGCTTTGATTATGATAATGACTCTTGATTATAAGTCCTTTTACCCATTACATTGCAAAATCACAACCAGCCTTAGTTTTGTACTCAAAGGACCAAGTGCTTCCTTACTTCCAGCCTGGACCTGGCTGGGCTTTCAACTGCTTAACAAAATAATTACTGACTTGATTGGTGATGTTTGTGACCCTGTTCTGAGAAGTCCTGGAATTTTAAATAGTATTGGAATCTTTCGTGTGCCTCAAAAATTGATTAAAATTGATGTCGGCACCTTGGATAGCATTTCCTTGTTTTCGAAGGCCGTCAGGATGTTCTACTTGGCTTCCTAGTCTTTGAACAGGAGGATGCAGAGCTGAGGCTTTCCCAATGATGGAGACAACTTCACTCTGTAAGGAGACTGCAGAGGCCTCAGGGAGACTTAGTTTATGTTACCCTGAACACTACTGATGGGCAGCAAGCTGATCAGTTTGTAACCTGTGTTTACTCTATTACAAATTCATGTATACTTGATTTCATTTTAAAATACGAACTAAGGATTTTGTACTTTTTTTGGTCAAAGCTAGGACTTGCTATTATTGTTGTGTTTTAGATTCAAATCGCATCTTTTTCTTTAGTCAAATACTCACTGGCTTCATCTAACCTAGTTGTTTGAGTCAGCAGATATTTCAGCTGTTTCTAATTATTCTAAAAGGATCAATAACATCCGCCACATTGGTGATTAAGCTTTGTCTTATTATTGTTACATTTAGAATGTTGTGTGGACGCTTGTGCAGATGAAGATGAAGTGCTTGGCTGTCTTTGCAATGTCACATCAGTAGGGAGTGCATGAGAATTAAACACGAGATGATACCTAAAAGGTCTAATAGTGGCTATAATCCTGATGACCAGGGGAACTTACTTCTTCCATGAAATATTCTGAAAACAATTTCAGGAAATATTTAAGTACTTTGAAACATTGATGCTGATGGGAAGTCATGGGCTAACATTATTAGGCACTGCAGACATTAAATACAGCTTGAGAAAAAGGCCAGCATATGCCAAAGGCACCGTAAGTGTAGAACTTTAGAAATTTATTTTGCAGTAGGTTCCATGCAGGGTCATTAAATTCTCTAGAAAGGATAAAACCTAGTTTCTGTAATCTGTAAATATTCATGCCTTTTGCTCATTATGTTGGGGTGGGGAAGAATCCATGAGTACTGGTGCTAAAGATGATATAGAATCAATAAAGGACCAAATCATCAATATATCAATCTGTGTGCTACCAGCCCAAGAGACTAATGTGGAAATTAATGACCTTTAAAATGCAGGGAATGCACATGCATCAATCTAATTGAAAAAGAACAGATAAAGTGCTCCATGTTTACTGCCACCAACCAGGAAGGAGAGATTAATTGCACATGGTGGTTGACCAAATGCAGTACGTGGAAAGGAAGCTGCCAATTGGCATACCTCACAGGCCCCGATGTAATCTTGTGCTTCTTTTGTACTGGAAGTTGGACCATGAAAATGACAAACAGGTTGTAATAAGACTCCTGTGTCTCTCTCGACACCTAAGAGAAGTTTTCTGTGATTTGAAATACACCCACTCAGCAGTTTGTAGCCAGAGCACAGATTCATCTTGGGGATGAGAAACTCACAAAGACTTCCACATCTTAAAAAGGGAAAAAAAAAAAAAACCAGAAAAAAGAAAAAAAAATAGCTGGCCTTCTCTACTCTATTATTTTCTCAACTCTAGGCGAACCAAGTATTGTTTAGACATCATGATACGTTTGTTTCTTATTAGAAAGAAAGCCTTGAGATAAATGCAGTATCATTACAGGTCACTCTGCAGTGGTGTTGCCAGGGATATTGCCGCCTCACTTGTGCAAAATCAAGTGCAAAAATCAACAGGACACAACATACAATTTAGAAACACAACCACTTACAGTCGTCTGAAATAGCATTCTTCTTCTCCCAATGGGCTCTTGAGGAAGAGAGACTCCCTCTCATCACCTGTCAGCCCACTCATTTAGAAATAATTTTCTGTGAATTAGGCAGAGATCGTATGTTGTATGTGCACCACAGAGAGTTACAATAATTATCACACACACACATATAATGTAGACTCCTTACATTCCTCAACAGGGTCACACATAAAGTCAACTTTCTCCAGCTTAGGCTAGGTTCCCTTGTGCTCACTGGCCTCGTCATCCTTGGTATATTTCCTCTGGAAAACTCTATTTCCCCCTTTAATTCTGGGTACCCTTTCTCAGCCACCCTCCCTGGTAAGCTTTAATTGTTGTCCATGGGAAATGATTGTTTTTGGGTGACTAGAGAGCATATCATACCCTTGAGCCCCACTTTTATTAAATCTCCCTATCTACTTACAAATGTCCTGACATTTGTGCCTTTTGGATTTGCAACAGTATGATCTTTTCTGGGGAAAAAGAAAGTCTATACTTTTTGATCTCTTTAAAAATTTATTACTGACTTGTGCGTGTGTGTGTGTGTGTGTGTGTGTGTGTGTGTGTGTATGAACATATGTGTGGGTGCATGCAGAGACCAGAAGTGTCAGATTCCCCTGGAGCTGGAGTTAGAGGCAGTTGTGACCTGCCTAATGGGGGTGCTGGGAACTGAATCCAGGTCCTGCATAAGAGCAATAAGTGCTCTCAATTTCTGAGCTATCACTCAAGTCACATTGATATCTTTAAATTTAGACATTTTATAAACATATAAGCCATCCCTACGGTTAATAATGAAGATGACACACACACAAAATGACAAGATTTATTTCTATTTCTCTGGTGCTGAGGAAGCAATGAGAACTCATCCTCCACAGTTTACATCTTATTTTATCCTAGTTTTCAGCATGGGACGCTCATCTTCTGACTGATTTAGCTGAGAATCAACCAGCAGGTGGCACATATTAAAGTCTCCTTTTCTTGCTTAATCACAAGACAATAAACATGAATATTAGCCTAAGAAAACCAGACATAACCAGAACCAAGAAATTAGGCTTTTGAGCATGAACTAACTGCACAACAAATCTTATTAGTAAGTATCGTGATTGATGGTCGATTTAGCAGCTAGTCCACAGGGCTCGGTGGAGAACTGAGGAAGCACACGTCTAGAAAAAAATAACGTGCCTGTTTCAAATGCAAGATTTGTTGTCACAAAGTCGCAGGAGAGCCTTGATTCCAGACATGAGGGTGACAAATCCCTTTCGGATTCTGGGAAGCGCAGGCAGTTAGGCACAGGACAGGACAAGCTGCCCAAGGAACATCGAGGCAGTCCCATTGTCGGAGCAACAAGAGTGCCACGGTCATTAGTGGTGTCGGAGAGGAGCCAGGAGCCTGCTGGGGGACTAACTAGACAGTGCGCATCATCAGCGGGCCAGTGGTGGAGAAGCACTCTGAGATTAATGTCTCACAGCTGTGGTGCAGGCCTGGCTACAGACATAGCTGATGGCTTTGCAGCAGGAAGCAGATGAGAAATTACAGCATCTGAAGATGCCACACCAAATCAACGATAAATTTACACCCCTGAGACACCAGCAACGGGAACAAGGAAAATATAAGAGATAGCAACCCTTAGCGCTGTTTTTTTTATTATTTTATTCTCTGTGTCCCAATTTGAGCCATTTCTGTACTTTTTGACAGGACAGTTCTTTCTCTTTCCCATTTCCTTATGATAACTTTGAACAGTTTCTTCTTACATTCTATCATAGTATCAAACAATCCCTCTGTGACTAAAACTTCAAATTGTTCTGGAATCTTAATTTTTTTCTTTTTCTTTTTTGCCTGTGTGTGTTAGGATGCACAGATGTGTGTGCGTGGGTGTGTATACCAGTGCATGTACTCAGAGGCCAGAGGATGGCCATCAGATACCCTGCTCATCACTCCCTTGTCTTATCTATTCAGGTTTCTCACTGACCCTGGAGCTAGGCAGGCAGCCGCCAAGCCTGTGAGATCAGGAAATCTGTTCCCTCTAGCTCTGGAGCTACAGGTGTCTTTGGATTTTCACACAGATGCTGGAGATCTGAACTCAGGTCCTCGTTCTCAAACAGCAAACTCCCCTACCTGCTGAACCATCTCCCAAGTCCTGGCCTTACATTTTAAAGAGAGACTTGAAACCATTTTAAATGGAGAATTTCAGATGTAGAGAGAAGAGTACAACACATTCTATCCTCATCTATTACGTACCCATGGTCAATCTCATTTCATCTGCAAGCTCCACGGCAGACCTGAATCCAACTTCACTTCCGGATTACTCTTATTTGCATGGGAATGGTAATCAAATCTCACTCAGGCAGCCAGCAGTGCACTTTGAAAGTTTACTTTGAAACTTCTACTGGGAATGCAGGCTATTAAAGGGGCTTCCATTATTTCGTGTCCATTTTTATTATTACAAAATCCACAGCATTTACGGAGTTGGGATAATTATTAAACACACCCATATAAGCATGCATTTTAGATGATGTTCGGTAGTTATTAAAATGTATTCGATCTCTCTGGGACTCTGATGGATCATTGTCAAAGCCTTCCTCCTTTGTGAAATAAATGGAAGAATGTACAAGACTCAGACAACACAGGGCTTGCTAGTCCTCTAAAGAGATGCCACACGGGCCACAAAGGTGTTCCTCTTGACGTATAATTTGCCCCTATAGGAATCTTCAGAGCAGTCACAGTTATGGCCAAAGGATTAACAGCCAAAGGAATTGCTACAGAGTTTGTTTATTTCCCAGCCTGGATTGTAAGTTACACAGGTGGAGACTTTCTCCTACACCCCTTGGGTGTTCGTCCATGATGTGTAAGGCAGTGTTTAGCATTTACCAAAGATTAACAGAGACTCATCAATTTATTGTCAATCAGGAGTCTCACAATAAAACTCAAGAATGTGTTATAAATTGTTCTTGAAGTCCAAGCAGAGCAGACGAATGTGCTGCCCCTAGCCATTTCGTTTGCCCACGGCAGGCAATGTTAATGGAGCACTCTGCTCTTTCTCCTTCATTTGGGGCATAGCCTCAGCATCTATAGCATGCAAATTAGTTTATATTGTTGATGTAGCATTATTTAGCAAGGACAGTCTCTCTTTGACACTGAACTTGTCAAATATTACCTTTATTCATTCATTTAACTGTAATGGAACCCAGGATCCCATACATGTTTGGAAAGTACTATACCACTGACTTGCATCCCTTAGCCTTTTTCCTCCTTCAAATGTTTAGACTCAGGATAGAACCAAACACGACTGGGAAAAGAAAAAGGAAAAAAATTAGTGGAATGACTGCTAATGATATCTCACCATCCTCATAGGTTGGTGCCTAGCCCAATTGTCATCAGAGAGGCATCGTCCAACAACCGATGGGAGCAGATGCAGAGATTCTCGGCCAAACATTAGGCAGAGCTCAGGGAAACTCCACAAGAGAGGCAGAGGAAAGACTGTAGAAGCCATAGAGGTGAAGGGCACCAGGAGAACATGGCCCACAGAATCACCTGACCAGGGCTCACAGGGGCTCAAAGAAACTGAAGCAATAAACATGAACCCTGTACGGGTCTGAACTAGGTCCTCTGCATACACATCACAGTTGTGTAGCTGGGTATTCTGGGGGACTCCTAACAATGGGAGTGGGTGTGAGTCTCTGACTCCTTTGCCTGCTTTCGGGACCCTGTCCCTCCTACAGGGTCACCTCACCCAGCCTTGATCTGAGGGGCTGCACCTAGTCTTACTGTAGCTTGTTGTGCCGTGTTCCGTTGATATCCCTGGGAGAACTGCTCTTTTGTTAACGGGAAATGGAAAAGGGGGAGAAGGAAGTGGGGGAGCGGAGGGAGGGGAAACTGCAGTCAGGATGTGATGTATAAGAGAAGACTGAAAAAGTGCGTCACTAATTATGTGTATCACCCAGTATGTTCCAGCCCTGGTTAGAGCCTGGTTCTATAGTGGGCTTGGCTGATATTGGACTTCAAATCCTAACTTCATGCCATCACTAGCTAAGGTGATGAGCAGATCACTCAGTCTCCATCAGCTTTTGTT
The DNA here is from genome assembly GCF_007827085.1 of Peromyscus californicus insignis. Classification (NCBI taxonomy): domain Eukaryota; kingdom Metazoa; phylum Chordata; class Mammalia; order Rodentia; family Cricetidae; genus Peromyscus; species Peromyscus californicus. The sequence goes on from NW_026294413.1 coordinate 7,318,948, forward strand.
CTCTCCTTAGAACTGTGATAAAATCTTCCCGTTGTCAGGAAGGTCTGTGAGTGCAGAAGGAATGCATGAATTTGAGTGGCATTTTAAGTGGGACATCTGGTGCCAACAGTGCTCATGGGAAGGACATCTCGGAGGTCATGTCACAGTCTGGTGACTCCAGAGTCCAACATTCCCTTACCTCTCTCCTTGAGTCTTTTTTTGTGGCCACAGTGTGATCTGGGTTCTCATGATGTCCCATTACCCCCCATTGTCATCAGCTCAGGCTGAGGAGCAGGTGTGGGGATGAACCCAACAGGTCAGGGAATCAGACAGGAAGCACCATGAAAAGTCTGAGGCTCAGGGAAAGTGGGTAGAGGGTTTGGGGATGTTGATGAGGCTCCCAAAAGAACCGCTTCAGGTCGGGCGGTGGTGGCGCACGCATTAATCCCAGCACTCGGGAGGCAGAGCCAGGCGGATCTCTGTGAGTTCGAGGCCAGCCTGGTCTACAGAGTGAGATCCAGGGCAGGCACCAAAACTACACAGAGAAATCCTGTCTCGAAAAAACCGGAAAAAAAAAAAAAAAAAAAAGCTTCAGGTCTTGTTAATAAGGCTCTCCAAAGAACTGTTTCAGTCATTTCCCTAAACCTTGGCCTCAGCAGCCTCCTGTTCCAACAGGGTGACTAACTGGCCACATGTCACCTTTAAATAGTTTTGCGAAGTTGCTCCTAACACTGTCTGCATGTTGGCATCTGTGACAATATGGAAAATATGCCACGGTTAATTTTCCTAACCACCCTGAAACTAACATATTTGCAATGCATTTCATCAGCAACTTAGTAAATTACCAGTTAAGAGGCACATTACTTTTACAATAGTATCATAAAACTCCTCCCTCTAGCTATAATTCACAGGTGGGAGCTGAGGAAAGGGAATCCAACAGGGCTTCAATGGCCCATGATCGGAGGAGCTAGTTTCTAAGTAACAGGCTGGTGATATGTGTAAGCGTGTTTCCACTTTGAGTAAAAAGAATTTATAAACCCATCTCTCTCTTTCCGTCTCTTTTTCTTGCTTTTCAGGACTGAAGTACTCATGGGCACATCAGCAGCAGTATGGAAATTGTTCTGGTGCTGGGCGGGTCCTTTCTGAAGGTCACTTTGTATAGTATTGGAGAACTTGCTTCACACTTATTGCTAGCATTTAAGTTCTTGGATGATATCTAGTGAATAATAAGAATGATAAGAAATGAGATTCCCCCCCCCCCCCCATTGACCGCATTATACAGAGTTAGGAAGAAACAAAACACAACTTGTGACATAAGGGACTCGAGTTTCTATGATGTTGGTTTCTTAAAATTTTTCTATCATCTCATCTTTAATTCAAATGTCAAGCCAGGGTGAAGTTCTTACATGCATTGAAAATCTCCCCTAAATCATTGTGCCAAATTTAGAAGCACTCATCCAAATACAGACACAGCTGTCAGAGTGGGAGGTGAGGACCGAGGACTTGGTGTCACTGGCGAATTGGACAGGGAGCTGGCTGGGAGTTTTTGAAGGGGAACATAAGTTTCATCACCAATGACTTAAAAAACAAAACCAAACAGCAAGACTCAAACGGCTCCTGCAAATACGAACCCAGCAAGTTCGGACTAACTGTGCTCGCTGCCTCCTCTCTATTGTGCTTTTCTGTCTTTTAGGCAAAAGGACAAACTTCATTCTAAAAGAGAAAAGGTCCCGTGACTTCTCCGGCTTCATATAAAATGTTTCAGCAACGTCAACACTCAAAGCTCTGCTTCTTTTTCCTTTCCTCTCATCTCTCAAAGAATAAATGTGCCTTCCTTGACTGACCTTATGTGCATATGTATACACACACAGAGACACACACACATAGACACACACATACACAGACACACAGACACACACATACACAGACACACAGACACAGACACACAGACACACACATACACAGACATACACACAGACATACACACAGACACACAGACACAGACACACAGACACACACATACACAGATGCACACACAAACACAGAGGCACACATACACAAACACACACACAGATACACACGCACAGAGACACACATAGACACACACACAGAGACACACACTCACACACACACAAACACTAAAGGCAAACCACGCGTTATTCTCTCCCTTCAGAAGGGAAAGGGGGGCGGGAAGACACTAAACCACTGAAGTGCTTTCAACGTGGGCATGAAGATGTAGGACGGATCCCTAAGACATGCATGAAAGAGCTGTGCTTTGTGGCGCATGACTGTCGTCCCAGGGCTTGGGGAACAGACGGGTAGATTTCTGCAGCTTGCTGGACAGTCAGCAGAGCCTCCTTGTTGAGTTCCAGACCAAGGAGAGGCCCTGTCTTAAAATAGAAGGAATGACATTTGAGGTTGAAGTATGACTTCTATGTGTGTACATGCGCATCCCAACATATGTACACCAACTCACATATGAACTTGTACACACACACACACACATACACACAGAAAGGCAAGGAGTGGTTTTAAAGACCTACTCAGGTAATTGTGGGTAAGGCATCACTTTATTATTTTATCCCTTACACACCTTTGCAGATTTTGATGTTGTAGATCTACTATGTATAAAATATTTAGATCTAGATAGAGACTTAAAGAGGGCATCTAAAACAAATAATGAATTTACATGATGAAGAACTGAGGGCCTGGAAGTCACCAGGAGATAAGCAGTGACGGTGTCCTCCTGCTGTCTCCCAAAGCCTCTGTTCTAATTAATGCTGATATCACTGAGCACTCGGAGCACATGCCTGCCTCTGCACATGGACCACTGTGGACCACAGGGCTCTCTACCTTTAAATCACTGCCCAGTCTCCTGTTTTGACTCTGCACTGTTAGCAGGAAACTGAGGCAGAGAAAGACACAGCATCCTGCCTCCTAGAAGGCACAGCTTTTAGATTTAAGCCACAATTGGTTACTTACCCTTATCTGGCTAAATAGCATTCTTCTGAGATAGGCAAATAGCTCTCTGTCTGCACAGAATAAATGATGAACCGAGAATAGTTTGTGTGGTCTACCAGTAGACATAAAAAGCAATGAGGTCAGCCCCGAGTCCACATGGAGCAGGCACTAATGGATTCTTCTGCCCGCTTTGATTTGCTAACAAAATCATGCCATTTTTAAAGGGGAGGACAGAGTTTAACGATTATGAAAAAAAATTAGAAATGTCAAGTGTAGTCCTTTGAAACAGGTAGTGAAAGCTCGGGAGTCTAACTGTTTTGATGTTCAGAATCCTGCCAGAGAGTGACAGCAGAAATGAAGACCCTTTCAGACTGGCCATTGTGGTCCTGTCAGAGGTGTCTGGAGCCCTGTTCAAACACCTGTTTCTAATCTTTATGAATATTAAAAGCCTCTGTGATTTTTTTCTGGAAGCAATGATTTTTGAAGTGTTGCAGTACACAAAAGGCATCATCTCAGACTTCTTCCAATACACTGCTACTCAGTTTTCCCCCCTGAGGACATGCATAATTTTTTAAATTAGTGGCAGTTAAATTTGTAGATGTAGGGCATACTGAAAGTGAGAAATGGAGTTTATTTTGTTTCTTCATTAGCATTAATCACTCTAGTTTTATTTTATATGTGGTTTTTTTTCAGCTTAGGATAAAGGTAATAACTACATACATTGGTTTCGAACTGTAAGACAAAGAAGCCTTGGAAAAGATGAAGGTAGGCCTTTCCAAAGTCATTGCTTTGTCATTAACAGTCACAGCACTAGCAGCTGTGTATGACAATGGATTCCATCGGACAGAAAATCCTCCAGCAATTAAAATTCCTGAATCTGAAATGTGTGTGGATACTCCAAATGCAGGGCTTCCCCCACCCCCACCCCAAATGTAGTTAACATGGATTATGACTTCTTTCAAAGCTAAATAAAGGTACGTGACACAGACAGATCGGATTTATGAAGTTTCTTGGAAACTTACTACAGATTTAATAGACTGTAGAGAATAATGCCAGGAAGTCTTATAGTCAGCATTTCTGGGTTCTTTCTCTCTTTTTTTTTTTCAAATGCAATTGTGTTACACGAATCACGGCATTATAAAATGACCACTTGCAATTAACTCCTTCCAATGTCTGGTCTTGACCAAATCCCTATTTAGGTCAGGGAACCAAGCTCATTAAACTGCCTGAACACTGTAGCCTGGTGTAGGGGTATGTCATCAGTCCGGCAGAAGAGATGTCCTGGTTCTCCTTCAAAGGCAGGGAACAAAGACAGTGAGTCAAGAATTAGATTAGGGTTGTCTAGAATTTTGGAGGAGTATTTCTAGTCATTCATTGACATTTAGGGGTGGTGATAAAACCCACACCAGCATTCTACTGGGAAGAGGATCTATCAGGATGTAAATCTCACCTCTGCTTTGCCTCCTGGGTATGACCACTCTGCCTTGTTAGTTTTTTTTTTTTTTTAGTTGTTTATTTTTTGATGGATAATTCCAAGCATTTACAAAATACAGCTCTTGCTGCCTACAGAGTGGAGGTCCATCTTCACAAGGTGATAAGCCATAAACACCATTTTACTGCTGATAGAAGATTGGCATCTGAACACTCACCTAGATTTTATGTGGTCATCTCAACCACAGTGTTCAGATATACACAGCAGAAGACACAATATTTCCCAGTCATTTCAGGGAAGATGCCCTAAAGACCAAATGGACTTGGTACAGAACAGTGACGTTCTCTCAAGCAGCTTCTCAGAATTAACAAAATAATTAACAATCAGCTTCCAGAACTTCTTTAGGTTCTAAAGATTGGGAATTCTTCCAGACTTAGATAGCAGGTGTCTTAGTTACTGTTCTATTGCTGTGAAAAGACATTATGACCAAGGTAACTTATGAAAGAAAGCATTTAAGCCGGGCGCTGGTGGTGCATGCCAGCACTTGGGAGGCAGAGGCAGGCAGATCTTTGTGAGTTTGAGGCCAGCCTGGTCTACAGAGCGAGATCCAGGAAAGGCGCAAAGCTACACAGAGAAACCTTGTCTCGAAAAACCAAAAAAAAAAAAAAAAAAAAAAAAAAAGAAAGCATTTAATTGGGGGCTTGCTTACAGTTCCACAAGGTGCATCTATGACCATCATGGTGGGAAATATGAAGGCAGGCAGGCATGGTGCTGCAGCAATAGCTGAGAGCTTATATTTGGTCTACAAGCGGAAGGCAGAGGAAGAGGGAGACTGGACCTGGCCTGGGCTTTTGAAGCCTTAAATCCCACCTCTAGTGACACACCCCCTCCAATAAGGCCACACCTCCTCAATCTTTTCAAACAGTTCCAACCAACTTGGAACTAAACATTCAAATTTATGAGCATAGGGGGCCAGGCTTTTTCAAACTGCCATAACAGCCTTCCTACTCTGTTGTCACAGGGCCAAGAGAATATAGACCAGTGCTGTGGGATGGTCTGTATGTCAAGTGTGTTGCTGATTGGTCAATGAATAAATCACTGATTGGCCAGTGGCCAGGCAGGAAGTATAGGTGGGACAAGGAGGAGAATAAAGCTGGGAAGTGGAAAGCTGAGTCAGAGAGACACTGCCAGTCACCATGATGACAAACAGCATGTGAAGATGCCAGTAAGCCATGAGCCACATGGCAAGGTATAGATTTATAGAAATGGATTAATTTAAGCTGTAAGAAAAGTTAGCAAGAAGCCTGCCACGGCCATACAGTTTGTAACCAATATAAGTCTCTGTGTTTACTTGGTCGGGTCTGAGTGGCTGTGGGACTGGCAGGTGAGAGAGATTTGTCCTGACTGTGGGCCAGGCAGGAAAACTCTAGCTATAGACCAGTCTCTTTATCTTTTTACCATGGAGTCTACCCTCAATGGCTCCATCTCTTAATATCACCTAATGTTAGAGTTTTAATATATGATAAAGAAATACAAATATTCTGCGTATGTCCCACATGGTCACTATTCAGTTTACCATTTCTCAGCTATAGGACATTGAGCCTCAGTGTGAACATTTTGATGCCAACCAGATCATATCTCATTTCAGGTCTTCAGGTAAAAATATGCTTCTGATTATGAACATGTACTTCAAGGATGTCAAATTCCATATGATGCCTACTAATTTTGGATGACCAGAATGAGCACTGACTGTGCCCTTGATTTTGGGAAGACAAAGTCTTTGCAGAAAGTGCCCCCAGCCAGTCCAGGACAGATGTTGGTGTCTGTGAAACTTATGCCCTGGGCAGAGGTCGCTGCAAGGGAGTAAGCAGGGGGAAATACAGCAGCTCTGGACTAGCCAAGCCCCATGCCCTTTGGAGAACAAGGGAAGATGCCTTTCAGCAACTCATGACCCCACAGGTCCCACTCAAATGCTGTTTTCAAAGTTCTACCTCTCTGATAGCAGTTGGCCTCAGTGAGTCCCTTTCTAGGACACAGTCTAAACACTCAGCTTAACACTGTGCCTTCAAGATTGATTTTCTATCCAGGGCTGTTTTCACTGTGAGCACATGAGCCACACTTTCTAAGGAAAAGTGGATCCAGTGGTCCCAGGAGCATCCTTCACAAAACACGTCTTCCCACCAATGACATTCAAAAGATGAATAGCTGCTGCTCTTCTGAGCAAGGAGATGGGTGAGGATGATAACCAAATACTCTCATTTTGAAATCCTAAGGTACTTGGCTCTTTACTTTAATATGCTGTACCGAATTCCCAAACAACCCTCTGGAGTAGCAGGGTAGCACTTAATTTAGTCTTTACTAACTTCTTAATTTGGAGACCAAATTCCCAAGAAACTATCTTTAGTGAGAGTGAATTTGTAACACACTTTAATGACTTCATTAATAATGTCTCCAATGTAGAGTGCTTTAAAGTATCTATTTTCTATACCTGGGATTTTGACCCAAGACATATCAGAAATGAGAATTGGCTTTTTAAAACTCCCAGTTTCCTTCAGCTTTCCAAATCAATTAAAATTAGCCCAAATGTTTTCTGTTCATGGTATTCTAAATTTTTCTTTGACTTGGTTATTCTTCAAAATTAGTGGTGTTATATTTGAGTTGGTGTGGAAAACAGTTGTGTGTAGATATAAATTGTATGACTGTGTATGAAAGGTTTCAGAATAGATGACTTTCCCTTTGGCAGGTCAAAAGACATCCTATGGTTTTAGTGATAAAAGATAATTCTGAGATGTCCTAAATTTAACTACAAATGTCTGGCTAATGCAGGACAGAAGAGGTAAAGAAAATTGTTTTGTTAACATCCAAAGACCAAGACAGCAGTGAAGATTCATGCCTGCAATCTCAGCACTCAAGAGGATGAGGCAGGGAATACTACAAATTTTGAAACCACTGTAGGCCACACAGTGAGTTACAGTCCAGCCCAAGCTACAGCGTGAGACTCTGTTTCCAACAAAAACTACAAAACAACCCCTGAGAGTCCAAAACATGAAAACAGTTTTATTCTCCTGAATGTACCATCCAACCTTGACTTAAGACTAGAGAGAGCTTGGCCAGCAAAATGCTTGCCTTGTAAGTAGGGAGGGACTTTGTCCACGGGAAAGAAAGGACAAGGAGGGAAGGAAAGACAATGCAAAGAAAGAAGAACAGTGCTAGAAGAATGAGAATCTATGGGTGTTCTTCTCCCCCTCCCCTTCTCATGCACTCATGCACACGCACACCATATCTGTGACCTAGGCCTGCTTCTTGTTTTCCTGTGAACTTCTGCAACGAACTCCATCCAGTTCAGAATTTATGGGTATCTGTCCAGTGAGAGGATGGAGTGGGCTCCATAACAGATGGAGTCCTGTTTAGTCTTCTCTCAGAGATCAGGCCTCAATTTAAGTTTCCTGAGACTGAATGGGCAGTTTCTGAGAGAGCCACAAACAAAGAACAATCTATCTGCAACACCCCTGACAGCAAGGACGAGGAGGCCTGGTATGCGCAGTACCAGGCCAGGCCTAAGCCACAGTCAGCAAGCTTAAGGTAATAACCAAATAAGGACAAAGCCTGGGACTTGTCCAGGCTTGCCCCCAAATGGAAAAACTATAGCCCTTAAACAACCTCTAACTAGCCTTAGCCAATTAGAATGTACTAATATGATTACCACTTACTTAAGCCAATCGTATCTAAAATGACCTAACTGCTCTAGGACCTCCCCTTGGTTGTGCTTAAAAGGAGCCTGGGAACTACTCAGCCTTTGTGTGGGATGGCTGGACCCAACATGCTGGAAGCTTTCCCGAGATAACAAACAGTCTTGTTGATTGCATACATGGATGGTGGTCTTTTGTGGGACTTCTCCAGGACTCTAACATCCAGATAGAATGCTTTACTGCAACCTTTTCCCACTTTTCAACACATTGCCTCTCATTATCTGTGGCCTACTTGTTCCGTTTAAATAATTAAGTGTTGCCTTCCCTGGGTTTTTGTTATTACAAGGCTTTTGGTTCTGGGGTCTGGAGGACATGCTTCTAACTGCAGTCTGGCTTTCCCACTGGTACTTACAGAACTTGCCCCAGGTCCTCACCCTCTTCTTGTTCATCTCTGTAACAGTTCAATAAACCCTTTTATTGAACAATCCTCAATCTCAACTTGCTAGTTCCAATTCAATGCTCTTCCCTTTGCCCCACAGCTTAGAACTCCAATATGAAAAGCTGTAGAATGTTGTTCCTCTCCTAAGCAGAACTATGACTCACTAATTGTCAGTTAATCAATTAAACCAAGAAGAGCTCCCTAAATGAAGAAAAGGAAGAACTAGGCATGAAGCTACCGAGATATTCTTTCCTGGGCTTCTCACTTAAACATTGTGAATTGGTAAAATCTGCTGTGTGGTAAATGTTTAGAACCTTGTATTCACATTATTAACTCAAGAGCAGGAAAATGTGTGGAAACAACACTTATTTTAACCAAACACAAGTTCTAACGTAGCATAATGAAGGATCTCTGGGAAAAACCTTTCCCCATTCTTTTGTATTCTGCTCCTCAAACTTGGCCCACAATGCTCCCTCTCGTCTTCACAGAAATCTACACCTGTCTCATCTTTGGTCTTATTTGTGACCAAATAAGTGAATTGAAGAGAGAGGGGAATTGGAGAGGAGGGAAAAGGGAAGAGGGGAAAGGAGGAAGGAAGAAAGAAAGGAGGGAAGGTGGGTGAAGCATTTACAAACCACTGTATCTCTCTTTTTCTTTAAAGATTTGTTTGTAGTGTGTGTGTGTGTGTGTGTGTGTGTGTGTGTGTGTGTGTGTGTGTGTGTGTGTGTGTTTCTGTGTGCTCAGGTACCCATGGAGGCCAGAAGAGGACAACTCCCTGAAGCTGGACTTGCAGGTGGTGGTGAACCACCTAACCTAGGTACTGGGACCTGAATGCTGAATGTAGATCCTCTGGAACATCAGGAAACGCTCTTCACTGAAGAGTCATCTACCCAGCCCCACTGAATCTTCCAATGGATACTTTTACTAGTGCTTTGCATTCTAGCATTTAACTTTCTCCATGGTCATCTTCTTTTGTTTATTCCTCTACTCTGCCCGCTTCACTATCAATAATGAAGCAACCACTTACCTTGCCACTGAAGCAGCAAAGCCAAGGACCACCTCTGGGAACTGGTTGTCTGTCCTTATATTATGTCTCTATATATTATATATTATATATATATATATATATATATATATATATATATATATATATATAATAGCAGATAGAGGGTTTCTACTTGTCTTTGGACACACTATGTAGCCTAGGCTGGCCTTGAACTCACTGTATTCCTGTGTCAGCCTTCTGATGTTGAGACTGCAGCAGCATGCCCCTGCGCCCAGATTGAGCACCCTTCCTTTTAACCTCCTGCACATTTATCTCTCTTGGAGAATTAGACTTTGACCTGTTACCTTCAAAGCCTGTGAACAAAATGCTTGCTACTTTTTTTTGTCAGATTTCATTCTTCACTAGTTGTCTCCAAGCCTGAGGCTGCTTCCAGCCCCGAATGCCAGGGGAAAGGACCCTTTGCTTTCCTTTGCATATTCTAGGGAAAGGAATATGATGCTAGAGATGTTAGATAAACCTGTCTCCACACTTATTTCCTCTGCCATCTCACTTTCCCTGCTTCAGAGATTAAAAGAGACTTTGACTTGTGTGCTTGGAAAATATCTGTAGAATGAATAAATGTGTAATTTTCTTTAAACTAGTATCACTGGAATGTTTTCTACCCTTCCAGGATCAGCTGAAAACCACTTTCATCTTTAAGATTTTTTTGCATCTCTATCTTGATTTAGTTTTACTAAACTCCAACTTTCACATCATTTCCTTCATAATAAGAATTGGACATAGCATTTTACCCTTGCAGGAAATTATGTCCGTGTCTGTCCTACCAATTGTTTCTAACACATTGTCTGAGAAGAGGTATTATCTTATAGACCTGCAAGCTTTCTGATTTTGACACTTGATTCTGAAGCTCTTCACACATCCCTCACACAGAGAAACAGCTCAATGCCAACCAGTTGAGTTTGCTTTAGTTCATGAACTAAAAGACTTGGGGTAGAAATAGCAGTGGTCTTGCTGGTTGTAGGGTTACAGAATGTCCACTATAATCATAACTGGGGGCATGATATTTTTCTTCCCTAATCGCTCAGAATTTCATTTCCTTTATAAATGGGGTTAATAATATTTATTTAATAGGGTGACTCAGAGGATTCTTTAATTAATAATAAAGTATAGTCTAAGATCCTCAAAGGAAATAAAAAATAAACATTATTATATCTCTTATTACTGAAGATAGCAATTATTAAACTCACCCATAAACAGGAACCAAAAACAATTTTATGCTAAACTAATAGTTTAATAAGAAACAGCCAGGGATTTCCATAGTTGGGGTAATGTAAACACCGACTTTCCCATCTTCAATTGCTATTAATACTGGACAAAATGAGCATCCAGAGATCCTCAGTCCCCCCACACCCCCTTACCAGGAAGATATTGAAAAGGTGACCTCAGGAATGTCTCTTGATCCTAATAGAGTCTAATCTTAGCATCTCAATTCCTTGATGAATTGATCAGTCCTGTGTTGTCATGTGATGGTACACCACTAACACACTAAGCTGGCTTTTGTTGTAGGGTTCCACTTTAGTCAAGACTGAAGGGCAAGTGTTGATTTCCAAATATGAACAAGGAAGTAGGTTGCTATATGGAAATTTCCAGGGAACTTTGAGTTTTGGTGTCCCAGAAAAAGAAACGTAAATGAAGGTAAAGAGTCATCAGGAGCCAGGTGTGGTGGTGCACACCTATGATCTTAGCAGACAGCAGCAGAGGGAGACAGACCTCTGTGAGTTCAAGAGACTAGGCTAGCAGAGTGAGACCCTGACTCAGAAAAAGAGAAAAGAAAAAAGAATAGGGAAATATCCAGGGTTCTCTATTCTCTAGTCTCATGCTAATCAGAATTTCTCCATAATATTTTCCCCATGGCTTCAGGTGAGGCTGCTTATGGTTTCCTTGGATCTTTACAAACCAATCAGCTCCAATAAAGCCAGGGAAGATGCTGTGCATTTAGCTGAACACCAGGAAGCGTTGTGCTTCCCTACAGGAAGCAGGTGGGACAGGTGCCCAGAATGTCTTACCTAAGTGTGGGAGACTGTGAGAAATGGCTTCTCTGACTAATTCTGCCTGATGTGAGTGGGCAAAATGGCCCTGGGAACTGAGAACCACTGGACTGGGGTGCTTTCCAACTTATTCCATGGTTCTCAGTGGGTGTGCCCAGTCATCTGCAGGAATGGCCACACTATCTTTAATTTTTGAGATTTTGTGCTGAAAACAAACCACCTGACCTAAATTCTTGCCTCTAACAATTTTAACTGTAAAGCACAGCATTGGCGCTTATACGAACATTGTATGGATGATCTGTAGAAACTTTCATCTTGTGAAACACTGAGTACTCATTGCTTTCTTTCATCTTCTGCCCAAATCCATTGTACGTCCTTTCCGTTAGCACTCAAGGTACCTTATGTATAATTCCTTTTCTTGGGATTGGCTTCTTTCACTTAGCATAATATCCTCCGTGTTTTAAAATGTGTTGCTTTTTAATCTACATAATTTGCCCCCACCACATGCATATTTTATCCACAATATCTAGTACCTCCAGTTGATAACTTGTTGATTTTCTGGAAGAGAAAGGAACTTTCCAGAAACATTTGAAGAGGTTATTACTAGGTCAATGCCAATTTAGATTCTGTGGTCTATGATACAAGTTTGGAGAGACCAAGAATTTCCTCAAGTCTAAATTATACTAATATTTGCAAATCACAAAATATTTTCACATTTTGTTTTTGTAGTGTACTTTGTATCATCAAAGTAGTATCAATGGCACACACACACACACAAAAAAAAAAAAAACCCAGAAAGAATAATCCTTATTGTTCAACAACACACATTTTCAGCAATGCAAACTAATTTTTAGCTTGAGTACTAAGTGCAGAACAGTAAGTTTTTCTGGTGTTTACCTGGCATCTGACTCTGTCGTTTTTTCTGTGCATATTAATGTTGTATAATTGCAATTTTGTATTGTTACAAGAGACAATAAAACTAGTGTCCCCAGAAAGCATGGACACTGCTGAGTCTGTGTGAGGTTGTTTTAGATGTGTCTTCAGAAGAATGAGTGCCATACAACTGGCTTACAGCTGGCTTTTCTATTTGCTATTTGTCTTTGTGCCTCAGGTTTCCTGTTTGTGAAAATAACATTGCATCCATCTCACAGGGTTGTGGACTCCTGTATGAGCCACATTCCTCATATGACCCCATTCCTGCCACAAACAGATTCCACTCACAACCCCTCTCTGAGCCTGATCCTCTAACACACCAGGAATGCTCATGCTCCAGCCCTCTCTAAAATATCCCTCCTCTGCTAGAAGGAACAGTGCATATAAGACAGTGAACATTCAGAAAAGAGAAAGCAAAAGCCGATGACTTGCTTATCTGACAATCGGGTTAATGGTGTCTAGATCTTAGTCCTTCCTGGGTCCTTAGGTCTGGGTATCATGTAACAGTTTCCATCAGACAAGAATTCTTCACAGCGCCCGACCTGCAATACTCATGGCTGCTTTGAGTTTTTAAGACGAGAGAGATTGGGTAGAGAGCATGAGGCATAGTTATTTCTTACAGAACATTTAAAGAAAATACAAATTTGACTAGTCTGATCTCCTACCTACACAAGCCATTTCTGTATTTCTGATTTTATAAAAAAAAGTCATGAAGCCTGAGTTATTGTGAATTCCTATAGGATTTAAAATGTGTCTTTTACATTGACCATAACTGAATCTCCCAGGTATTAACGCTTGTCCTTACTGCTCCTTCAGCCAAGATCTACAACATCCAGCCATTGGAGTTCCATTTCTCTAAGGCGTCCACCATGGCCAAGACTCCGTTACTCGAGACCCATAAACCACGAGGATGTTCTTCTGGCCTCACATTTCTGAGGTTCCAGGAGCAGGTGAGCATTAATGCAAATTTATGAGACATTACAGAATCCAAAAGAAATGTGCCGTGGTTGAATTAAAAGCATTAGCTCTTCACACTTGTTTTAATCATCAAAAAGATAAAGGCAGGAAAAACTAGGACAGTTACAGACTTAGCAATACCGGAGTCTAGATAAGATGTTGACGTCAACAGTTCTCGACAAAATCAAACAAACAAGAAAAGCTTCTGAAGATGGGAGGTTTATTTTGGCAAAAATGAACATTTCCGTTACTTAAAAACTTATATAAGATTCTAAAGCAAACAAGCTCTCAAAGCAGCTCTGTGAATACTCTCACCCATGTCAGTGTGTGGGTGGCAGAGCCCAGGCAAAGCCTGGTGTGTGTACTGGGGTGTTGCCCGCTGTGTGCCGTGGCATGGTTGGGTAGTCTCTTTCCTAAGGGGGAAAAATTCAAATGAAGAAAGCAAACAGCCGGGAGTACTATCGGTTCCTGTTTAAACTTAAAGTGAGAACAGCTAAACATAGTCTTATGAAAGAAGTGTTTTTAGGAATGAATGGGCTAGTCAGACGACGAGCAGCAGGTTTTAAGCAAGCTATTGCTCCATCTTAGTAAAGAAATGCAGTAGTATGCCATGGAGATCTTTGCTCACAAGAAAATACCTTCTCTGTGGTTGTTTTAAATTGTTCTTTATCTACCAAAGCTAAAAAAAGGTCCTTTCCTTCCTGATATGTTTTTAGTGTAGATACTGCATGGCCATTTGACCCTTGAAATCTTTCTTATATAGTTTTTTTCTTTTTTTTTTAGGTCAGAAAAAAAAGATTTTGGAACTTCACTTTAAGATGATATTAAAACAAAAGGTTTGATAGAAGCTGTAAAAAAATAAAGATGCTTACTTTTGTGTGCTATTATACAGATCACTTCATTTCTATTTTGCTTTATTAAGTAAAAAGTACTATTTCCTTTGGCATTTGTTTTTCTGACCCTAAGATTAAGAGAAACTGGTCCTAGGAAAAGAGCATTTGCTGTCACATTGCTTTGCTCCCACTTCAGTGATAAGGAAACTGTTTTCTGAGATCTGTTGCATGTTGAAAATACTTCACACAATCTGTGTGCATTTTTAATAATAGCAAAATAAGAAAACCCTCAGATAACTGCATTTGGGATTAATTTTTAATAACTGTATGCCTATTAAGTTGCCCTTTGTGTGTTGTTGGTGGACAGAAACATTTTTATAGAAAATCAGAAAATAAAAGCATTTTCCATGCCTTCCATATTCTTAGAGTTTATCAGTGTGCCAATGATACACACCACCAAATGTCTCTGAATGTGGGTCTGCAGAAACATGCCTCCAAGGCCAATGGCCAAGGTCATGAGCTTTAATTTTCTTCTTAACAACATTTCCTTTTCTTTATGGGTGGATTCTCTTTGTCTTTGTGATGGTGAATTGTCTCAGCAAATACTCTTTGTGATTGATTGTCACCATCCTGAGAATCCCTGGATTGGTCCTACTGGCTCCACAGAATGATGTGAACATGGTAATCATTATCATTCACTCACTCAACAAATTAGTGAAAATTTCCCAATTCCTAGTATACACTGAACCTTGTTCTGGGCTCTGGGGATCACAACAGAGACTGTTTCAGCCATGGTTCCTACATATGGGGACACAATTAACTGCCATACATTCTTTTAAAAGTATCTCTCAGGTATCTTACTCACATCTGTTTTTCCCTTAACCTTTGACCCTGTCTGGATTCAGCTTCCTCAACTGAACCATGGGGGATAATAATAATAATGCTACTCTTATTGTTGCATTGTGAGGACTAAATAGGCTTTGTTATTACAGGGTATTCCATGAAGATTACTCCTAAAAGGAGTCCATATTTAATATATATCATTCACTGTCCACTCTGAACTTACATCCTAATCTCTATGGAGGGCATTTTAAGACATGTTATCTGGTTATCTGTAGTTTGGTCACCAGTTCTTGGAGCTGACGCTGATCACTAGGTCCAGAGCAGTGGTTGCTAGTGCGTGGATTCAGTTTTTGACTCTGACAAGTCCCCTGTGGTTCTGTGTGGGTTCCCTTCTAAGTGAACCAAATGAAAAGAAGTAGCATGTGGAGCAATGATCCAGGTATCGTTTGAGGAATTAATGGGGTGATAGAGTCTTCCTGGCCTCCAGGCTTTCTAGAATTAACTATGGGGTCATTCATGGCTAATGAGTGAATCGACCATCTTAATGCTAGCTAGCCATGGTGGGAAGACTCCTCATATGGTTTCAGTACTGTCTGTTCTGCCTCCATTTCTTTGTGTGAAATTCATGAAGGCATTGGAGGAAGTCACCGGCTGAGGGTGAGATGTATAAAGCAAGGAACATCAGTCCTAGGAGTTCTTCTTTCTAGATGAGCAAATCAAGGCAATGTGTGTTTTCAGTCTTTAGAGTGGGTAACTCCTTTCTTTTTGTCTTTCTTTTTTTTTTCGGGCGCGTGGTGGTGGGGGGGTGTTCAAGAGACAGGGTTTCTCTGTGTCGCTTTGTGCCTTTCCTGGAACTCACTCTGCATCCCAGGCTGGCCTTGAACTCACAAAGATCCGCCTGCCTCTACCTCCCGAGGGCTGGGATTAAAGGCATGTGCCGCCACCACCTGGCTGGGTAACACCTTTAATCCCTCCCAGTGACTCTATGAGAAAATACAGAACAGTTTTACCACTGATGAGATAGAAGTCCATAGTCTTCTGGTTGTTTACCCCTGCCAACTCCAGGTCAGAGTTCTTTGTAAGTTTCCACTCTTCCCTGGCTTTCTATGCATCTCTCTGTGATGGTCACTTGGGTACTATTCATTCCACACTAAAGATCTTAGAATATCTGTTGCCATGGGCACCATAATGCTCATGTTGTCTGGTCTCTAGAACGGTCACTAGAATGGCTGGTTTTCAGGTAAACTGAACTGAAGAGTCACTGTGTTCTTTCTATGAGTTACTGTCACCTTTTCAGTCACATCTCTAGCCTCCCTGGCATCGGCACTCTTTCTTTATCGCCGCTTCTAACAGGACGATGTAATTGCAAGCTCACATGGGGTATCATTGTCAGAAGTAAGGAGGCTGTCCTTCTAAAAGCATATCACTGAGCAGGGAGAGGCTCACCCAACTGCAAACGTTTTCTCGAACTACCCCATCTGAACCTCAACACTTGCACAGCCATAATTCCATTGCTGGCAATTTTGCTGAAGTGGAGTTTGTAATTAAAATCCTCCTTGGCTTCTGTAGTTTCTTTCCTATTCAAGCTATGTGCTTCAAGTGGCTATTATGCTTCACAGAGCAACTGTAAAATGGGAATTAAGACATTTAGGGTTGAATGGCAACATTGAAAGAAATACCAACAAATATTCCCAGGCTGTTTCTACATAAAATAGTCTTTGATAACCAGACCCTCCCAAGGTTCTGTGTGTGTTGGAAAATGAACACCCACAGAGCCAGCTTATACCTGGTGTAATTATCCCCCTGTCTACTTTCTCTGAGATCATAAAAATAAGATTATTCCACCAAAGGCAAATAATACTTAGAAACAATTAGGAAAAGTTAATGAAAGGAATAATGAAAAGGATATTGAATAACAACATATTAAGCACATCCTGTGTTTGGGATGAAGGTAATTCTATAAGCATAATTTTGACTGATGTTGGTGTGAATCTTCATTTTCCTAGACTCTCATCTAACTGCCAAAATGTTTTTCCCTCTATGGAATTGTAAAATAAAGCATATTTTGTTTCCCACCAGATCCAGTCATGTTTCACATTACCATATTTAGACTTTTGCATTCCAGTAATACAGCAGGGAAACACTTTTGGAGACGTGTCTCGTTTTCTGCAAATTATGTGTAAGTACCTCCTTCTGCCGGCATTCATATCTGCGTGCTTACTACTCCCAAACTTGGTAACTGCATTTTGAGATACTCCCCTTTAAGCTTTTCTGTCTAGACATTTTCGTTTAAAACCCAAGAGAACGTCTGTGTGTTGGAAAAGGTACTCTGCAAACCCCACCTGAACTCTAGATGGCTTCCTGCCATCCAGCTTCCCAGGAGCAGAGAATATTCTTTAGCCTCCACGTATGTGCATGGTGCATATAAAAGCTTCCTTGCCTTTCAGGATGTTTCCCTTGGGGGTGTTCTCTACTCTTGGGAAACAAGCAGTCTACACTGTTCAGATACCCAGGACGCAGCATGCTCTGCTAGTCTCATTCTCGCTTGTCTGTCATTATAGTGAAGGACAAAACAAGTCTCGTATAAAGGCAATTGTTTCGAGAAAGCTTGCTTTTCAAATGAGGCCCTCAGTAGGAAAAACATTTTATCTTTTCAATACGCTATGACATAATTAGTGAAAAATAATAAACATATTTCAAAGCATGAAAAACACACTAGGAACACTTCAGTGTCAGAAGACTGTAAATGACTTCATCGGTTTTTAAAAACATCACCATGTAACAGGATGGAAACTGCTGCACCCCTAAAGGTTTGTACCGTGACTACAACAGCAGCAGGCTGAAGGAACAGAACCAGGCCACCTGGACCCAGGCCCCTTTGCTTTTCTTAATCTTGGACCATGGAACACAAGGAGCGTCTAGTCACATAACCCCTGGGGATTCCTTCCCATTCGCTGTCCGCTGCCTGCCACACATCCCTAGCTTGTCCACTTTTGGCCGTGCTTTACCTGGTGTTTCTTGAATTCTTAGAGTTGCTGATGAGGGTTGGGAGTCAAGCGGTGTCTGCCAGATTAGCCAGAGTCACTACTTGCTGGTTGCACCCCTCAGGAGCCTTTCCCGCTACCTTGGTGACTGGCAATGTTTAAGACCCCGGCAGGATCATCACCAGCCTGGGTTCTGGAGTGACATGAATAAAGGTAGCAAGACATGACGGGGGTGAGTGTACAGCCTGAGTAAACATGAACCTTTGTTCAGATAAGACACCAAGATCTTGGAGTTGTGTTGCTGTTGCTGCAGCACTGAGCCCTTCTAGAATGAAGAAATAAAACATTTTTTTTTTTTTTTTTTTTTTTTTTGGTTTTTCGAGGCAGGGTTTCTCTGTAGCTTTGCGCCTTTCCTGGGACTCACTTGGTAGCCCAGGCTGGCCTTGAACTCACAGAGATCCGCCTGGCTCTGCCTCCCGAGTGCTGGGATTAAAGGCGTGCGCCACCACCGACCGGCAAAATAAAACATTTTTAAGAGAAACAGAGAGAGAAAAAGACCTCATTAGATGTGGAGACACAAGCTTTTCCTATTACAGGGATGTCTTTGTTGACCTATTAATTTAGGTTCCCCCAGGGGCCCAAACAGTAACTTTGTATAACTTAGACTAAATTCTGACAGTAGAACACAGGTCCTAAAGAGGAGATCATGACCTGAGCTTGACGGTCATCCGATGATCCATTTAATTTAAAGTAGGCATACGTATCGGTGGGCCTAATTCCTTTATTGTCTTTTTTTTTTTTTAATTTTCTTTCTTGTAAAGGACTGCACACACTAAGTTTGTTTTGCTTTATTTGAGACAGGTTTTATATTGTAGCACAAATTGCCTTTGAATTTGTGGTAACCCTGCCGCCTCAGGTTCCAGAAACCTTGGTTTGTAGGCACGACCCACTACCGAGTCCTAAGATTTTTTCCCTGTTGTTTCTAAATAATAGACTTATTTTATATTTTATACTAATCTTATTTGTGTTTGTGCACATGTGCATTACATGCACACACTGGTTTATATACATCCCTGTGTGCTCACACAAAGGCCAGAGGAGGAGGCGGAGGATTCTGCTCCCTCACTCAACACCTTATTGACCTGAGACAAGGTCTTTCATTGAAGCCAAAACTAGGCTGGCTGCCAGTAAGCCCTGGCCATCCTCCTGTCTCTGCTCTCCACAGAGCTGGGGTTACAGCCTAGCTACCATGCCTAACTTTTATGAAGGTGCTGGGCATTCTAACTGAGGTCCTCATGATTTCACAGCAAGCACTTTTACCTAGAGAGCCATGCTCCAGCCCCACACTACTGATTTGTTTTTACAAGACAAGGATTTATGCAGTAACTTTCTGTTTGGAAAAGCATCCTCAGAGCGGTAGTAATTACGTGTAACTGACAATGTGGATGTGAACATCAAGATAACACAGTGAGTGATGCTTTGTGAAGCACAAAAATCCTCCATACAACGCTTTGGTCTCCTTTCGTGACTATCATCTTTGGAGGTAGACGTGTAGATAATTCCACATTTTACAGATGGGGAAATTTTGGATTTGGAGAGGTATTGTGACTTGCTCAGAGCTAACCATGTGTGGCAAAATCTGGGCTTGAGCTCATGTCCTTGGATTTCCAGTCTGTGGCATCTTCTGTTTTCTCGGAGGCTGGAGAAGAGCCAGAGCATCACGAGCCTTCAAGCAAATGTGTGGGTGCTGGAGTCGTGGGAGGTGCAATGCTGTAGGCTCCCTGTGGTGTTTAGTACCTTCAGCAACACGGAAAGCATTGCTCTTGCTGATTTAGTCCTTGTTTCTGCCACTGGAAAAGTTTGTGGAAGAGAGACATATCCATCAGAGAAAGGGCTAAATTGCAGAAGGTTCCTGGTGTCGATGAGACACTGTTAGACAGTGAGATGATATGTGCGTGCACGCCTGTCTTTCTACACTTGGATGTGAACTCAATAACTGGATGGGGATGCTTAGAAAGGAACCCCAAACACTTCATCATGCCCCACATGTTCCATGTTCATTTCAGAATCTGACTCTAAGTACAAATTACTTATGTATATGAACTTGCTCTAAGCTAAATCAATTTAAGTAAATATTTGATGAGTTTGCTTTACTGTGTGCTGCACTGGTGGTTTTTTTCTCATAAGGATGGTGAGAATCTATTGGCTGTCTCAGCAAAACTGTAGAGAGAAGAGTTGGTGTCAAGTTTGAACGAGTGGTAGTGGCTATTAAGTAGGACAGCTGGGGAGAAGGGACCTATCACTTGTGGGAAATGTGAATAAATACATCAAGGGTGCATCACACAAGACATTATGAATTTGCAGAATGTGGGGAGGGTCTCGATGTGGGTAGTAGGGAAATGAAGGCACTAGAAGCAAATACAGTTGATGCTCATAATATGTGTTGCATATTCTGCAAGATCATGGTCAAGACTGAGTTACTGAAGAGTTAACAAAGCAATGGTCTCAGGAGATTTGGGCTTAAGGTTCCTGCAGTCTTCTGCTCACAATATCTCCATCAGATGATTAATACAGCCTAGCTTTCTGTGCCTCCATAAACATCACACACATGTGTATAGTCTTTGCATATAACATTTATGTATATGGCTACAGTATATCCTATTCTCATGTACATATGATAAGTAGATCGTATTGTAGGATATATATATATATATATATATATATATATATATATATATATAATATTTGTTCATG
The DNA here is from genome assembly GCF_007827085.1 of Peromyscus californicus insignis. Lineage (NCBI taxonomy): Eukaryota > Metazoa > Chordata > Mammalia > Rodentia > Cricetidae > Peromyscus > Peromyscus californicus. The sequence continues at coordinate 7,339,806 of NW_026294413.1, forward strand.
TTGGACATCAGCCATCAGCACTATGACTCATGCTCAACATAGCTTATTAATACATGTATTTTCTCCATATGGTACCTCATAGCCTTCTCGTACCTGAGAGTACTAGATGACATTGTAACGGCACTGGCCAGAAGGCAGAAAGGATACTTGTTGAGAATATGAGAACTGTCATAGGCAGGATGCTGCTTTGTCACGCCTCAGCCAGGACTCTGGGTGTCCAGTAAGTCAAAGCTTTGCCTCTTTGAACCTATTTATTAACAGCTGGAGACATTTTTCTTTGCATCGATGCCAGGATGTGAAGTGTATTATAACAGACTTTGCAGTTCTACAAGTACAGAAGCCATGAAGAAGTTTTGCATTTTGGTTCTGCTGCTTTCTATCATGACCAATTTTCCCCTAAGACTTCTGAGCTTATGATTTATCTCATATAAAATGATGTCAGGTCCTGGTTTTACAGTGGTGGAGATCCCTCTGATAATGTGTATGAGGCACATAGTGTGTGGTAGACATTTAGTCAAGAATGAGTTCATTATCGTCAGCATAGAGATACATAGGAAGGAGGCAACAGCTTAGTGAAATAGGGTAGTAACAAGCTCTCTCCCCTCTCTCTCTCTCTCTCTCTCTCTCACACACACACACACACACACACACACACACACACACACACATACACTCATGCACACATGTAAACTCTGTTTTCCAAGCCATGTGAAAACTGTAGCTGTGTGATCACAGGCAAATTGCCTTTGGAGAGATTCACTGTTCTGTTCTGTAAAATAAGCAAAGTAGTATCATACTTGTATTGCATCTAATGTGTGTGTGGATGAAGTTGGAAAATGGAGCACCCTGTCTATCGCCATGTTATCCCCATACAGTAGGATTTCTATCTAGTGAATGAAGGTATTGTTATAGTGCTTGAGTAAAAGAGGCTGTCTCCTGAACTCACATACGGCTGTATAACACACAGAGCAGGGTTAAAGGTGAGCAAATACCGATGGACCGGCACAAACACACTTTTTCCACTTCTCTACACAAAATAGCAAAAGACAAAAATTATGTTGTGCTGCAATGATTTTTAGAAATAGAGTTTGGAGATCACAATGTGAATAAGAAAAAAAAAACCAGGACCATTGTTCTTTAAAACTACATTTGTTCCCCTTTGAGAGATTCCTAATGCACTTGGCAAAGGAGGCTTGAACAATTAGAGGGACTCTGTCTTAACTTGGGAGAAGATGGGAGCGGTCGCCCGAGTTGACGGGTAAGTGACAGTAACTGAGCTGGCAGGGACTGCAGCAATGAGCAGGTCAGAGGGCAGCTTTATCACAGGTGGTTTGCAGGAGGAGTTGGAAAGTTCAGCCAGAGTCTTAAGACACAGATGACAGGGAAAACCGGATGATTTAAACCCTTTTTCTATTAGCTATTTCTTGGCTTTATGTCACAGTGTAATTCTGTGATATCTGTTGAACACGAAGACGTACACTGTTAAGACATCAATCTGGAACTTACCTCACTCCCGTAAGAGTCTAATAGGGGCTGCATCTACAATACTGAGAATCACTCTAATCTTGGGGCAGTGAGGCAGGCAAAGAGAAGTTAATAAACAATTGATTGAAAGTGATAATGAGCCAAGTCATTCTCCAAGGGTTCTTTAGGGCCAATGGCACATCACAGAAAATAGGGACTAAAATAAAACACAACCAAAAACAAACAAACAGAAAATCTCCTTAAACTAAAACACAAGTAAAAACACTCCCAAATGCCAAACAATCATAAAGCCAGAAGAACAACAGAAGTATCATAGTGTTAATTTCAGATTGCAACAAGTCACCGAAGAAACCCAGTATACCGCCAGCACAAAAACACACATGCACCAAAGAAACAGAAGACCCAGAAACAGAGCCACACAAGGAAAGCCACCTGCTTTCTTTCCCCCAAAGGTGCCAAAAACACACACTGTAGGAAAGACAGTCTTCTCCACAAATGGAGCTTAAAACCACATGTACATCTGTGGAAGAGTGAATGTAGATCCTTGTCTCTCACCCTGCACAAAAAATTAAGTCTCAGTGCAATACTGGCAGAAGACCCAGAAAACACTGGAGTTAATAACTTCAAGAAACCCAGAAAACACTTCAAGTAAATAGCTACACAAAGGCAAAGCCTTCTGCAAAGGACTTTAATAATCCAAGAAATAATTCCAAAAATTGACCTGTGGGATTGCATGACTTAAAATGTTTCTGCTCAGAAAAGGACACAGTCAAGAGACAGTTTAAACGGCTGAAAAAACAACAAAACAAAACAATCATGTCAACTATATATCTGACAAGGGTTTCATAATAGACTATATAAATAATTTTAAAACTTAAACTTAAGAGCAAACCATCCAATCAATAAACAATTGAATTAAACGGAGAGTTCCCAAAATCAAACATATAGATGGTTAGTAAACATATGAAAAACGTTTTACATCCTTAACCCTCAGGGACATCCAGGTCACAAGGACATTAAGTTTCTGCTTTACCTCCTAGAGGCTAGCATTGAGGAAACAAAGAACCAATGCTTGTGAGGACAGGGGAGAGGAGCCCTGATAACTGTTGGTGGGAAGGTGAATTGGTCCAACTCTAGTGATCAACGTGTAGGTTCCTCACAAACCCAAGAACGGAATAATCATATAACCCAGCTGGAACACGAGTGAGTCCAGGTCAGTATCCCTGTGCATCTGTGTTGATTGTGGCACCTCACAGCAGCTAGCGTACTGAGTCAGTCTGGGTGTCTGTCAGCAGCTGGATAGCTGAGAAAACCTAGTTCATGTACACAATGGAGTTCTATTTAGCCATTGAGAAGAGGAAGAGTGTGGGCTGGAGAGAGGGCTATGGTTAAGAATGCTTACTGCTCTTGCAGGTTGGGTTTCTGTCACCCACGTCACAGGTGGCTCATAATTGCCAGTAATCCCATAATTCCATTCCCAGGGGGAGCTGATGCCCTTGGCTTCTGTGGTCACCTACGTGTATATGGTATACACAAACTTGGGCACACACAAATAAAAACAAAATTTAAAAAGGACTTAAAAATGACAACGTATGAAATCATTTGAAAAACGTAGGACTGGAGATTGTCATGTTATTCAGGTAAATCAGACTTGGAAAGGGAAACACTGCATAATTTGTCGCAAAATGCGGATTATTGTTTTGGAAGTGGGAAAGGAGAGTAACAGGAGTAGAGAGAAGAAAAAAGAGCGGGTAATGGGGAGTACATGCTCTGCAGGTATGAAGGTGTCACAGTGAACTCATTGTGATGGAGAGTGGTAGTCTTCACATGTTTGGATTGAAAAGGGTTTGGAATAACATGAGTATGGTAGTGTTTTCTTGGCCCCGTGTCAAAAAAGAGGGACTTTCTAAGAGTTAGTCTGCATTCGTTTCTTCTAGAATGATACGGAACATTCTTTGTTTGCTGAATCTACCCCATTGACAGGAGATCTAACGGCAGAGAACACTGGCTCCGTGCGCCTTCTTCCACTGATTTTGGAAATTACATTCCAATATCTCCTCTGGTGTTGCAGATAGAAAGACATGTCAGATCACACGATATGAGGAAATTACGGGATCAATGTGCACTTAGCCAGTCAAATGCAGGAAAAGGTGGATGGGAGTTCCTAGACGTTCCAGAGACAGCCCCTTTCTGAACTACCTTTCGAGGGGACAGAAAACAGAAAACTAGTACTGGTGCCTCCCATGTACCTGAGCTCTGGGGCAAGGCTCTTGAGAGTTGCTAAGTTCCTTTTTCCATGTGCAAACGAGGAAAACATAACCAGTAAACACCACTAGTTTTCTAATGTCTAAGCTTTCATTCTCTCTCTACCTCCTCGGCCACCACTTAAAAGGCAGTAGACTCTTTGAAAGGGAACTTTATTTTGATTTATTACTGTCTCTTGTTTTTACACCCCATTGCTCCTGAGCATGCTAGGTAAAGGACACCGAGGAACACAAACACTTGATAGTGCTTCTGACACGTGCTACCACTTGTGAACCCCGATCGGGGCCATTCATTTTTCTACACATATACTTCTATAATCACATATTTCATAAAATAGTACTTTCAAATAGTATTAAGCAGGATTCTCGAGCTGTCTTCCGTAGTGACCACGTGCATCACAATGAGATGGGAAGCTTAGAAAACCCAAAGTCTGGAAATCCATTCAAACCCAAGGACTTGGACTGGGCAGAGAGGCTGCGGAATCTGCATTTTTAATGAGGATCCCCTGCGGTGATTCTTATGCAAATTAAAATTTGAGAGCCCCTGCTGTAAAGGTTAGGGCACTAAAGGTCTCTCAGGGAAGCCTTTTGCCTCTGGCATAGAGGCTTCTAACATAGAGCTTCTGCCAAGCTCTGCTGCTACCAAGGGCTGCAGCAGGTGCGGAAGCCTGGGGGTACAGGAGGGTCATAAAAAAGGACACAACTTTCCCAAGGCCCACATCATAGAGAAAGAGTTGTAGACTCTGTAAAAGGCAGTTTAACAAGCAGATCTATGCTCGCTCATCTTAGGGGCGAGCGCAGGAGCTTGGTTGCAGAATAGCCAGTGAGTTGGGACTCTCCTTGCCTCTGTAACAAAAAAGAAAATGTTGTCTTGATCGCCCCAAACAAATTCTGTCATCTTCATCCCTTCTACCTCATGAAAGATTCAGCCTGAAGCAGCTGCTTCTCCGTCATTTAGCCACAGTGGGCACCGGGCACAATGTGAATGGAGAGCTTGATTCAGGTTGTGTGAAGTTAAGGAGCGGAACCGAGTTGCTATCTTTTGAGTCATCGGACAGCCTAGCCGCTTCCCTGAAAATGCACAACGTTTTTCATTTTATCGGAGGAAAAGGGCTCTGCTGGTTGGAAGGGTTACTTGATCTTATCAAGCAATTTCAGTTCACTGGAGACCCATTTATGAAGCTGCTTCGGGGATCTCTGCAGCTGAAATAAGAGAATTTTATGTCTACTTCATGCTCTCTGGTAGAATCCAAATCAGAGTCCAAATTCAATAGACGGCCATTATCCCGCGATTGTGTTTCAATTTCAGAGTGAGACAGAAATACCATCCTGGATTTAAATAGTGGCCATTGGTAGCTGCTTCTATCTGCTGTGTGCTGCTGTGCCTAGTACCAGCAAAGTTCACTTCTTTTTTTACATAATACCCCTATGTAAGTCTGATTATGTCCATTATCTTGAGGAAACAAAGGAGCTGATAGATCATATCATTTGTGCGGGGATGGTCAGTGAAGTAAGGGCCGAACAAGGATGAGGCCTGATGTTTGATGAGACTAAGCCTGTGTTCTTAGCTACGGTGCTGGTTAGTTTTTATTTTTAGCTTGACACAATCCATAGTTCCAGAGAAGATGGACCCTCAACCGAATAGTGTGTGGGTACGACTGGTCTGTTGCCATATTTGTCATGAGACTATCTTGACTGATGGTGGAAACAAGAGTTTCTAGCACCGTCCTTGGTCATGGGGTGTCTGCAATGTAAAAGAAATGCAGCTACCCGTGGGAAAGCCAGCCAACAGCATTCCAAGAGGTTTCTGCTTGAGATCCTGCTGGAATTCCTGCCCCGACTTCCCTCAGTGATGGACTGTGACCCGGAAGTATTAGCCTTCCCCAGCTGCTGTTGGTTACCGTGTTTATCATGGCAACAGAGAGGAAATTAGAATGGCTGTCCTAACAACCTCTTTGTTCATGCTTCATTTTAATATCAGACAGGATGTGAATCTATTTGCTTTGTAGAAGAGATGATAACAGGTTTTCATAATTGCAGTGTGAACTCTTTTATTGAATGCAGCGTTCAGTATCCTTGAACACTGATGAGACAGAATAAAATATCAGGGCCACTGGATACCCTGCAACCCACCTGGTCTCCTTGCTTTATGGTCACCAGGATGCTGGCACACTCTGCCAAAGAAAGGTGAACTTCCGCATTCGCAATGGGCACACACATTTCCATCGATTACTATTTTTTTCACTCTCTCTTTTGATTTCCTACCTTTAGACACAAATATAGATACATCTGATGCTGTAATTTCCATACAGATGGGCCTGAAGGCATTGATTTAAGGTCAGAAGTGTATGAGTTTGGGGTGTTTCTGAAAGTAAGACTGACCACGTTCGTTAGGAGGAGGCGTGCTGTGAAATGCTCTCTCCTGGACGTGGCACCGCTGCTGTGCTCATGAACCCACTGCAGCTCTGCTCACCTACATACTGCCAGGTCCCGAACTCCCAAGAAGGCCATCTGGGCTCAGTTCAGGCTGGACCCTGACCCCGCAAACACTCAGCATGCCTCAGATACCTTGTAAGATGGGTTTCTGTTTGCCAGGGAAAGCTGTTACTCTCTTATTGGCTCCCACAGGCCCTGAGCCTCTAGAAAGGGTGTCTAGTTCTCTATTAACTCAGACAGCCTCCTGCAGACGGGAGCCCCACACTGGTCCCCGGACTCCAGCGAACCTGCCCTCCTTCTTCTAACGCGACCCTCTAACCAGCAGGACTCTCCCAACATGTTTGCTTTCTTCTCTGCTCCTGCAGCCCCAGCTCCTCTCCTTGACTTTCCTCTGTTCCTGAGAGATGGCATGGCAGACTCCCTCAGGTGCCCTCGGCTATTTTCTCTCTTATCTACCATAAAAACTTTCCCTCAACCATGGAGTGGTCATTTGTGTGGTTCCTTTACTACACCCTTAAGCCCTTACACTTAGGACCTGAACAAGATAAAGTCAGCCAAAATTTGAGCATGGATGGGAGGAACTCCCTAACTGAGGAGCTCCTGGCTGTAGGCAGCTACTGGGGGAGGGAAGAATCATTCTTCTTTGGGGTGATAGCCACTGGTAGGTTTCTCGTGGTCCAGTGGATAGCCCCAAAACCTGTGTACATATGGGCAACACTTACTGGTTTTAGTGGATTATGAATGAAAGCAAGAGGAGGAGATAGCATTCATTGTGGGCAATATGGAGGAAGTTTGATATGATCACATTCCATTCCATAGATATGGAGTTATCCAGGAATAATTTTTAAAAGACTGTGTAAGCTATATTAACACGTTATAGCTTTAGCTGGTTTGCAACCTGTACTTACTCCTACTTAAAATGGGATCCTACTGTTTCCCCAAGCGATGTCTCCATGCATTATCCTGAACATCGCACTCGATGGAAGGGTGGAAAAGTTGAAGCCTAGTTACAAACCTGCGTGAGAATGGTAGACCCTCGTCTGTGAGGGAGGAAGTCAGTCTTCACAATCTGTGACACAGATAGGAAAGTGCTGCAGATTAGAGTGATAAGTCCATTTCGCTGATGGGCAAACTGAAGCTAGGAAAGATTAGGCAGTGTAACTCAGCTGGATTAGACCCTGCTCTTCTGATTTGAATTTCGAGCTCTCTGCTGTGTTTTCTACAAGAGACCCTCCATTACCACAAAGCAGAAGGCCTGAAACAGTTTTGAGGTCCACAAACATTAAACAGAAGCTGTGCAAATTAGCATAGGAAACAAACCAGTTTGCAGAGCTAAACTGGGACTTTCTCTAAAGAAGGCCCGAGGTATGCAAATGCAGGGAAAAGCTGGCACTATGCAAATGACCCACCGAGAGTCACTACCTTCTCAATCCTTCCCAACCCTTCACTGTGTACATATGCCTTCTTGATAAACTGTTTCCATTTCTACCACTTCTTTGTCTTGTCAAATTCTTTTCTATTGTAGGACAAAAGAACCTTGATCTCCCAGCAGATAACAACTGGAGGGAACCCCCATACCCACAAACATCAGTTTTGCTTTTCTCTTTGTGAACATTTATAGCATATTTGATTTAGAGTAAAAGCTGTCCTCAACCCCAGTGTAAATGCACGCTGACTTTTAAAGTGGGACAGGTGTCTTTCACAGACCAGGCAGTAGTGCCGCCATCAGCATCCTTTTCTGGGTGTTGTATTATATGTTAAGTCCCTTGACGATCCTCCTTGTCTGCATCCCGAGTGCTGAGATGAGCCATGGAGGAATACTTTCTGAGCTTCCGTCTTATTTCCATGTGAGCCACACAATATACAACACATAGAAAACAATATTACACAGAAGGAAATTACTGTTTTAGGACATCTGTCTGCCATTGGTTGTGCAAGTTGAGAAACCTAAAAGACAAAGACAACGGAAAAAAGTCTTGAATTCACAGCAGCAGATAGTTGTGGTGGTGTGGAGAAAACTCACAGCCCTTCATTGTTACAAGAAAAAGAATCAGCTCCTTAGGAGTTGGGAGTAGAATTTTAGCATCCTGAGGCTTCATGCAAATTCATTGCTTATTTTGCATAACAGTCCATGCTTTGTAAACTTCCCATCAGTATCACTGAAAAACAGGTTAGAGCCATAGTGTGATGTGTGAATGTACACACAGAAGTTGAAAAAGAAGGACTAGTTCCCACATATTCTTTCCTAACTGAAATTTACACATCTTTAAGACAAGAGGACAGACTGGGGAAAAAAATCATTTGCCCAATTCTTTTCTTTCATTTCCTTAAGTAGAATGTCACACCTTAAATTGTATCTTTACCCAAGTGCTGAAAAGAATTTAATTAAATGTATCTATTTCAATAAATTCTTTAGACAACAAGGCTACAACAGGGCACATAAAGAATGTGAGCATTAATTGCATTTGAGATTAGCTCTATCGAATTGCATTCTCACACAGTAACGCCCTTTGTTCTTAAGCCATAAATGGCAGGTGTTTAAATATCTAGCTATTGATACATTGACTATAAGGGAGTGATGCCACCACAGAAGTTAAATATAAGAAACAAAGCAAACAAAACAACAGCAAAAAAAATCTTTAAAATTACCCAAAAGGTACAATGATGCTATTATTTATGACAAATAGTGTTTTATAGGAAGATACGTTGCTTCTTTGTCTTCCTAATAAAAGTTCTTTAGGTAGTTCAGTTCAAATTTACATGTATGTATATACGCATATGTATATAAAATCTAAATATACACATATAAGCATATAAAATCTAACTATATGCATATATAGAGAGACAGAGACAGAGAGAGACAAAGAAGGCAAAAATACCTAATGAAAACTCTAACTCATTGGTAGATTAATTAAATGCCCTACCTACCCAACTCTAACTGAATCTGTTCCCCAGGGAAGTGAAATTGAAAGATGAATTTGCTAATTAATGTTAATACAGTGACTGGCCCAATTAGAAGTAACTCACAGAAGGAGGAGCATCCCTTGGTGAGACAGTTAGTGCAAGTGTGCAGGGGAATTTGCCACATAGGCACAAGCCATTTGGAATAGCACAATTGAAATTCTATTACATTTGGTTCCATAGCAATAACGCCTAAGGTAACTTGATGGAGAAATGTAAGTCAAATCTGAAATGACTATCATTTCACAATGATCTTTAATCACAGTTTGATAACCAAATCCTAAGAGATAGATAATAGTTTTTCTTCTTGAAACAGATACTTGTATGCTAAAAGAATATTTGATGTACTGCTCTCACCCCTGCGATCAGAAAGAAACAGATTTTCATAAAATGTATATTGCTTGCTGTATGTTTAACAGGTAAAGTTGACTATAAGGATCCATTCAGTCAAAAATGTCCTGTTTTCCCTCCATGTCATATGCCTTGCCATGTGATTTGTGATGTCCTCTGATTAGAAGTCAGGGATATTTCCAACTTGTATTTGTAATGATATTAACATGACGCCTTGTTCCAGTCAACAGAAGGCAATGGAAACGATGGTCTGTAATTTCAAACGTAGGCCTTAAGAAATTTCTACTCAGTCTGGCTTTGTACCCTCCATGGGGCCAAGCCTCAGCCTTGTGTGATGAAACACAGGAAAACAGGGACACACTACCCCAGATAATACTCTGCCATCTAAGTACAGGACTGTGAGTGAGCCCAGGGGTCACTAGAAGAACTGATGAGCTCATTCTAGCCCAAGCAGATGATATCAACAGTCACAAGCAAATGACTAGCTTTTATTAGAGCCTCTTAGTTTGTTACATAGCACCAGCTAACTGATACAAGAATGCAGAAAACTGTTATTTTTCTTTAAAAAAAAAAGCAGGATAATTTAAATACTGATGTATTTAGAATGGTCACTGATAATTATAATACTTGTAATTTTTTTAACCTTATCTATTCAGTATCATTCATAGTCAAGAGGCTTCTACATTAGAGGGTGAACATGAGCATTGAGAGCACAAGTTTAAATCCTGGCTCAACATCTAGTAGTTTTGTTCTCTTGCTGTGGTGCTGGCGTTCAACACAGGGCCTTCTGCCTGATAAGTGAATGCTCTACCATGGATCTCCATCCCTAGCCCTCAGCACTTAACAGTTGCAACAACAACTTAACAGTTACCACTAACTCTGCCTCAATTTCCACATGTCTACAATGGCTATAACCACAGTGCACGCTTCATAAGCCATGTGCAAGGGTCCAATCAACAGCACACACCTCTTTTGTATGTATAACTTAAATGGTAATAAGCAGATCCCAGTAACTTGATGTCAAAGACTGTGGCTGACATCGTTGCACAAGGTCAGAGAAGTTGGACGACAAGCAGCAACCACATATTAAATGCTTGAGTACAAACTGAATCATACTATTTTTTCCTCATACCTGCAAGCATTTTTAAGTACCTAATTCTACACAGCACACATTCCCAGTAATTCCATGTTCTTATGCATGTGCCTGAAACTGTTGGAAAATTCAAAGGCTTCACATATGTAACATTTATAATGATATTATTATGTGGCAAGTATTACAGACCACATCTCAGGAACACATGAGCCCCAAAGACGTGAAGTGACTTTCTCATGTGAGCAGCTCAACAATGAAAAAGACTTGAGTGCTCTTGACTTGGAGTTGATTGCTTTCACTGTCAGGGACTACTTCCAAACAGACCCAGTTTCTTATACATATTTATGAAAGAAAGGAAATCATGACTTGTTTGAAATAAGGATTGAGATGTTTAAAAAAGAAAGAATGAAAGAAAGAAAAGAGATAGAGTGACTTGCCAATCCATCTCTGTGTGAGACTAAAAGGTCCATGGTATTGAATTCCATTTTTATTTTTAAAGATAGGAAGATGGGTTTCCCACAGTGTTTCATCAACAGGCAGATCTCATTCTCCTAGTTACAGAACTGGATATAAAAGAGGGTGTTAATATGGTCCTCATTGATTTTGTAGGCGGGAGATGTGCTTTGGGGAGTAGTTAACACTCATGCCAAATGATAGTTAATTAACCCCTTGAACCAAGAGTTTGTGCACATCTATTAGGTGTGAAATACAAAAACCATATTGACAAATTTCTCACACATCCAGGGTTGCCCAGAATTACATGTCACAGAGGGGGCTAGACTTTTCTCTCCATTGTAAATAGCTCCCTGGAAATTGCATCAGCGTTTCCCTTAACTCTGTTTGTATATAATAAGGCCATGAAAATGACTGATCCTGAGCCCACAGTCTTTAAGCCACAGGCTCTAGGAGTTGCTAACTCTAGCTCTGGATGAGTCATTTAAACTTTCCGACACTTAGTTCCCTTGTCTCTAAATCAGCAATGATGTCAGTGACTGTTTGTTACTGATGTCGGGATGGTGCCTAGGTAGCCACACAGTGATCACTAGCAGACTGGATCTTTTCTATCTAACTTACTCTCTTCAAATGAGTACTGTTATCCACCCACTCAACACATGGATACAGTTCTTAAATAAATGTAATTTTTATTACTAATAATTGTGAAAAATAACCCTTGATTTCAAGGGAAGGACGTAACAGACCTCTGTGCTTTTCTTTAAGGTTTCACATTGACATACTAGTTTGTGTGGAGTCAAGGTGGAAAGGCTCTTTATTTACAATTCCTTATGTGCTTAATCTGGGATGGTGTATACAACACTTATTCTAATTAGTTTCTTGCTTTATGAATAAATTGTTCTGAAAAATTCATCTGTTATTTAATGCAACTAAACTGTTACTTAGAACGTACAGGCTGCAAGATGACTAGTATTTCCAAGAGTGTAAAAATGAAACCCGAACTGCCCTCTTCCCCAGTCCTCACCTACTAGACCAACAACACAAAGTGGCAGGATGAGCACTTGGAGACCACACAAATCCAGCAGTTACAGAGAATTACATCCTGAATTTTCCCAATGTTTGATTTTAGAGGATGCATGATATTCATAAAAGGCCAGATTCTCTGTAAGATGATTTCAGAACTGGGTAAAGAAAGGCAAAAACGACAGACCATGAAGCACTTCCCCCTTTTCTTCCATTGTTTTCCACTAAGATGAGACTTGAAACCTGGAGCGAATCTTTCTTATCTCGTTTTTTAATGGTGTATTTCTGTAGGAACATTACAGGCTACTCTAGTTGCAGATCAATATGATAGCGGCTAAATATAGATTTACTTGCGAGGTAGACTGAAGGGAGCCATGGCAGACAAATGAGTAAATAATGTCTCTTTTGACAAGTTTATAATTATGTATTTATAACATAGGCTCTTTTTCAAGCAGCTCCTGGGAGCTGTCATGAGCCAGGGCTAAACCCTGCTCACTCTCACAAACAAGTTCTGGGGACAGCCATGAGACCTGAGCATAATGCACTCGAAAGAAACACACGAACAGGAGTCACGGTACTGTTTTGTCTTTCTGCGTGAGAAGGAAGATGAGAACAAACAGGATGAAAAAAAATGTGGTTTGCAGAGAGAAAACAAAGAAACCAAGAGAGATTCATTCATCTTGGAATTTTTGACAGATGTTATACACAGGGAAAAAGATAAATATCAAACATGTTTGTTAAGAAAGCCTATGAACAGCATACACATGGAATAAAAATTGCGCGCGCACACACACACACACGTTATATATAATGAATAGAGACACTCTTTTCTCTTCAGAGCATATAAAGCATTTGCCTTGTAATTATCAATATTTCTCCATTGTTATGATTTGAATGTTTAAATGCCACTGCAGGATTATGTTTTGAACCCTGGTGGTCCTATTTTGGGAGACTGGAGGACCTTTAGGAGGTGGACCAGTAGTAGGCAGAGGGGCAAGTCCTTGACAGTGACTGCTCTCCCTACTTCCTGATCAGCTGGTGTGAACAGGCTCAGCCACCCAGCTCTGTCACTGTGAAGTTAGTGGTTCTGCTGTAATGACTGAACCCCTCTGAACCCAAAGGCCACAGTCATTCTTCTCCCCTCAACTTCCTGCCAGATTGTGTGCACTGCTGGGCACAGCTGTGTGGACTCCCCTGTCATTGAGCACTTTGATTTATGACATGTACAGTGACTGTGGAACACATCCCTCACATCATCTGAAACAAGAAGAGAAAGGACTACAGACATGAAGAAAAGGTGAGAAACCCATTTCCTTCTTAAAAATCATCTTTCTGGTCAAGATTCCTGTGTGTTTGACTTGTTTTCTCTTATTTTTAAGATGAACTCCTGGGGAGCTCTGTCCCCCTGTCCTCTGGATTGGATGTCGTGTAACATCACCGGTGTCTGCACCTGCTGGACCCCAGGAGCGTCGCCCAGCATAGCTGAGCAGAAATGTCACTTGGCATTGGTGATATCACCAGGGAGCACAGTTCTGTTTCTATCCACTGAAATCTGAGTTCGTGATGGGTTGTGATCAGGAGAGTCCCATGTTATCTGTCTTTAATATATATATATATATAAATTGTTTTTCCATTTAAGACAAAGTCTCCCTTGCTGACCTGGAACTCACTGTGTAGCCCAGGTTGACCTAAAACTTTAGACCCTCTTGCCTCAGCTCCCAAGTTGTGAGATTTCAGGCACATACCATCACACTGTAAATACTCTTTGATGGTGTAGAAGTTACCTCATTCTCTCCAGCTTCCGAGAGCACGGAGAGTGGAAGGGCACATGTAAGATGGTCCCTACTCCATGTTGTGAGAAGCATTGCATGCACTCTCATGGACCAGATGTGATATGTGCAGGTGCATCTGTGCTGGGCAGGCATGACACAGGCTTCCCACCTGCTCTTGTGCTTGGGTCAGGAGAGGTTGAAGGAAACTTACAAGCTTTTCTGCAGCTCTTCATGTGCCCTCGTCTGAAACCCTATATAACAAAGGGGCAATCAGCCTCTCTTACTTTCTTACACTAAATAGATGGCTAATACACAGACATGTGCTAAGTTCATTCACATCACTACTGGATGCAAAACCAGGCCAAAACCACAACGTCCATTTGAGATTTGCTGTGATCAGATGGTCCAGATGTTCGCAATTATGAGAACACATGCCTGGGGATAAGAAGTGTAACCTTGAGGCCTTAGAGTTTTCCGTATTCCTGTTTGTTAGACTCTGATTAGCAGCAACTGAAAAACTATATATAAGAAATTAGAAAAACAAATGGAAGCACAACGGGGGGAAAACAAATGCAGATAAAATATCATATTGTACGGGTAACAGACACCGTTAGCACACAATAGAACATTTGCATGTAACATTAGACGTGTCTTCTTATTATCCAGTCACTAAGTATTTCATTCCTGTTGTGGAAAAGATTGCTATGCCTGACCCAAAGCTGAATTTTATTGACTTTAATCAATGCCAAGGCTCAATGTCTGATTTATCCACCTTTGGATTCTTAGTTTATTAAGTCATGTTGTACTTCATAAATTGAAGGACTATTTTGTGATAAATAAATATTCATAAAAGAGATATCCAATGGATACACGCCTTGAGTTTCTATTGTCTGACAAGACACTCAGTTGCGTAAACCCGAAGGCCTCAGTTTCTACCAGAGGAGGGCACGGTGCTTGAAGATAATTGATTCTAGTTGATAGAATTTATCAGACTTTTCTCTCCTGACCAGTTTAGGGGGCTCAAGGACTGAAGGCAAATAAACCAATACTTTTGAAAGAAATACCTTGTGCTTGTTTGGGAAATCAGTAGCAAATCCAAGGCATTTTAGATTCAAATCCATGGGATGTATTTTTTTTCTATTATAGGAGTTAGTAATATTTTGCAGATCCCTGAATGAAGGCAATCCTGAGCTAATTAGAATCACAAAGCCAGAAAACGTCTTCCTGTTTTTATTGCCAGGGGTACACACCCGTTTCAAAGTGGATTATGTGAGGATGGGGATATACAGAAATGGTTGATTGATTTCTGCATTTTCCTCTTACACATTTCTAGGTTTTAGATGGTATCCTAAAGCAGCCACACCTTCAACTCTAAGATGTAGAAAATATATTCCTTCCCTATCCCTCGGAATGTGCATAGTTCTTAGGCACTGTCCTGATCCTCCAGAGGATTGGGTACACTTTCATTCACATTTGTTTTTATTTAAACTGAGTGGCAAACCTTTCTGTTTTTCAGCTTAAGGTATTTATGAACTACAGAAATCTGGAATTTGAATGTAGGAGGATTTGCCTGAGTTCTCCTGTCTTCTTTTTTATTCGAGATATTACTTAAACACATCTTTTCTTGAAAACACGCACACACACACTCCATAGAAACAAAAACTTTAAAGCAATTATTTTCTTCAGTGTCTTTTAAGTATGGGCTTATCAGATCAGATATACATCCAGAGGTGGATATTTACAAGAATGACTGATTAATGAATGACAGACTGAGGCCCTTGGTGAAAATGGTTGAGAGAATTTATACTTTAATGTAATCCTCTCTGATTCCAAAGCAAGACATTAAACAAAGCAAACAAACAAGAAAACAAAACAAAACAATTAAAAAAAAAAACGGCAGATGATATAAGTGTTTACAAAAGGTGTAAGAATGGGTATAGCATGGAATATGAATTGAATGCTCCAAAGATGATTTGATAGAATTCTCAGAAGGAAAACTGGACACAATGGGAGAGGGGAATTAGAGGGAAAAGCTGGGGCTTTTCCTGAAGTAAAGAAAAGTAGGCAAGTTAGTATTTACCTACCTAGTCTTGATAAACTCTGAATAAAAATAATTCAGAATTGAGACTCAATATTCTAATGCTGTGTCGGAGGGCTGTCAGCACAAGGTTTAAAATTAATGGGTATTGTCTTTCAAGTGAGAAGCACTGTAATAAATGTACTCCCTTAATATTTATTATGGTAGATCTGAGGACAAAGGAGATTAAATATGACACATCATTTGTTTTTTACAAACTCTGGAAAACAACAGGAAGTAATAATTTGAGATAATATAATTGTGCAAAACTTCTCATTGCTTTCCAGCAGCAATACAAATGTATTCTCTCAGAGAGTCTATTCGCTATAATTGTGGGTGCAAGTTGCTCCTCGCAAATCCTCATTGTTATTTTCTTTTACTTTAGAATAAACAGGACCTGGTAAAAACCTGGATCTGTTTAAAAACAAAAGAAAACAAAATGAATTCCACCACCATAAACAGAAACTGTACTAATGAACCCTGCATCTATAAATGTACAAAATCTGTTTAATCTGCAAAGTTGGGGGCGTTTGAAAGTACAAGAACTCACAAAGAATGACCCGAGGCTGTATGATCAAGGAAGCTAGTGATTTTTCTAATGCTAGGTTCCCATGAGGTGTTGAAAGTAGGATTATTTTCTACCTCTCAGAGTGAGTTCTCATTTGATTTCCTATCCCACTAAGAAAGGATGCTTGTTTTCAAAGCCTTCATCTGAGGTTCTCCTTTGCAGGCTCCTCCTTTTGCCTTCTGGGGCTCCATTAGCTTCATCTTTACCTCACTGTGTGAGTCAAAGCAGCCAGCCACCCTGTCACCTTACCCAGCCTCCCACTGAAGTCCAGTTTCTCTGGGGACCATCATTGCTTTGTCCAAGCAGCCCCACCTGTCCCTCGCCCCAACAAGACCACGTGCATCTTTTTATTTAGTGACATTCATGTCACTATGATTTCATTTAGCTCTTGACAAGCCAAATTGTGCAAAGGACTTTGTGTGGAAGCATGGCATTGATGGAGAATTTTAGGTCATCAGCTTCTGTTTTGAAGGAATGTACAATCTGATAGAGGAATGATAACAGAACATTAATTCCTTCACATCAGACTAGAGCTACACGGCAGTAAGTAAGGACCCGAGGAGTGGCGAAATGATCCTGAAGTTCTGTGAGAATCACTACTCACTGGACAGGTTTTTGCCATGCCTTTATCATGCTGACATCTTGATGATTTTGTTAATTGACTGTTTTTATGACCAGCTTGCCAATGCAAGTAGGCAAATGACCAGCAAGTATGTTTTGTGTTTGGTAAGTTTATCATAGTTTGTGCAAAATGAGATCTGAAAAGTGAGATGGAAAAGGCGGTATGCAAATCATCTCTTCCAAAGATGCTAAAATTTCTGTCTTCCTTGTGTTTTGCTTTCTAGAATAGATGGTAGGTCTGGATTGGAAGGTTACCTCCATTATTAAGCACCCAGTCTCTCTCTCTCTCTCACACACATAGTTCCTGGCAGAGTTAACGTCCTGTTTCTCATTAGAAACCCTG
This sequence comes from Peromyscus californicus insignis, assembly GCF_007827085.1. NCBI lineage: Eukaryota > Metazoa > Chordata > Mammalia > Rodentia > Cricetidae > Peromyscus > Peromyscus californicus. Next base: position 7,357,253 of record NW_026294413.1, read on the forward strand.
CAAAAGCCCTGGCTCTATCTCCTCCCTCAGTGCCAACATCAGCATATTCAGGGGTGATTCATTTCTGTCACCTGGATCATAATCAGCCTTAGCATCCGACTCCGTGATGCATCACTGTCAGATCCCTGACTTCTTGATATCTCTGTCCCTGTGAGCAGCCTGGAGATCAAATCACACCCGAGAGCTAGACTTGGAGCCCACACACCCTTCCTAAGGAAATGAACTGTGCTAACTGGATGCCAATTCCCAGACAGCCTTGATCATGTTTCAGTTTCCTAAGGGCACTTTAATTTGTTTGATGTTAATCACTTCATTAGGTCCTGAGACAGAATCACTCAACTGCCAACCTGTGCTGCTTGTGGGCTGTCTCTCTCCTGCCATCACAGGGACCAAGGCTTTAGGAGGGAAAGGCATCTCTCCTGTGCACTCTGCTCACCTCCAGCATCTTCTCCATGTGTCTGCTTCAACCCTACTATGGAAAATGAGATGGTTTTCACATTTGCTACTGAGCTCTAACACCATTTCAATTTTGATATTCTCCACCTGCAGTCAATATAATCCCCCTAAGCCACAGAAGGATTCCTCAGGACATTAGCAAACTGGCCCTCAATCTATTGAATTAATTTTTTCCAACCATGTAAACTTCAAGTTCATGTTTCTCTCTCTCTCTCTTTTTTTAATTGCATGGCATTGCCTTAGCTTTCCTGTTCTCCAACACAACACAGTTACTTGAGCTGATACACTCTGGGTTGAACTGAAGAACACAGATCATCCTGAGTATCTTCTGTCAACACCATCTACTGTAATATTATTTCAGTAAACTCTCTCCTGAGTTTACTGAAAATGAAGCTACCTGCCCATTGTCAGCAGAGCACAGACTGACTGGCTGACTGATTGGAAAGTAATCCACTGTCATGTGTCCTCATCTGCCCAGTTCGCAATATACAACTCATTTGGCCAGTGTTGAACCATGATCTGAGCTTTGGTCCCAAGGCTGCATTTTCACCAGCTGAGCTAATGGCCTTAGGCACACAGTTGTATCCAGTGGTAATGACAGATTCATGTGTTTCTATGTTTAGGGGATTCCAGATATAATATAATTTAATTCTTCATTTTAAAGTTTAGCCTGTGAAGAGAGATTGAGAGCTTTGCCACAGGCTACCTGTTTGGTGAGTGTGTAGGATTTAGACACTATGGCAGAAATTTTTTTCCTACTGCTTTAGCTATTCCTGACCTTACAGTCCTCTGGGAACATGTCCAGAAGGAGACTCCTGGAAGCACGTAGGACATTCTTTACATAACATAACCCCCCATTTCAAGTTGCTATGTGTGCTCGAGAAGACACCTGGAGAAGAAAAGAGGAAGGGGAAGGAGAAATTATAGCGCAAGTCCTATGTCTAGAACTTGCTACAGATCAATAAGAAGTAGCATGAATTGAGTGCTTGCCATGTAAAAGCACTGTTCAGAATACTTTGCTATATGTTATCTGCTCATTTCATCCCCAAACAACTACATGTAAAAGAACTGTTTCTGTCACCCCCATTTTACAGATGAGGAAATCACAACAGAGTCACCTAGCTAACAAGTGTCCTAGAGGGATTCACAGCAAGGTCCTAGACTATAGAAAACTTCAACAAGTGTCCTAGAGGGATTCACAGCAAGGTCCTAGACTATAGAAAACTTCAGCATCTCTCTGAGGTTGAGGTATGGCTCTGCATATACAGATAAGGCAACAAGGTTATAGGAGTTAAATAACTGAAATCAGGGCAGTGAGATATATATTCTTGTCTCCTCTGTCTCTGCCAAAGCAATGCCATGATCTCTCCATCAAAACATGAGTAGAGGTCCATAGCAGCTGTGTTCAACTCAGCTCATCACATTAATGAAAGAGTGAATGCTCCAACGGCATGCTTTGACTTTCTCTTTCTCACTTTCTGTTGTGAAGGAGAGACAGGCAGATTTCTGCTGATGTATTAGACCTGGTAAAGCTCTTCATGGGCAAGGGATGAAATGCATGCCATGGCACTTCTCCCCAAATGCCTAATGTAGCTTCCAGCACACAGGCTGGTGAACAAGCAGGATGCAAATGAGATGATTATGCCAGCCTGGCACATCCCTGCCTTGAACTCTCCATAGCAGTTTGGATCCACTGCCCTGTCTGAATCATAAGGAAATTTCCCATGGATCATTATGTGGAGAAGGTCCTCCATCTGTTGGTGGTAGCCTTTAAAGCAGCTGGGCCAGAGTGAGAACAAAGATTTAATCTGAATTTACCCAAGTCATACAGCCTCGGGTGTAAATCCCAGCTCCAGCAGGGGGTTGAACAAGCAGTCACAGTATCCTTACTTCTTACACTTTTTACACTGGTCTTACACTTCACACATGGTGAAGAGAAGAGAAATTGCTTGTAAACTGTGCGTTGGTTGATGCTGTTCATGCAGGAGATTGCTCCGGGAGTCTTCCCTTAAGACAATCCCCATTTACAGATGGGGAAAGGCTGCCTTGGGCCACCAAGTTTCTTTACTCTGCCAAGCCAGGGTTTAGCTAGAGAAAATATCCTCCACAATCTCACATCTATGATTTTATTTGGTGTGGGGGCTTGTCCATAATCTTATAATCCAAAGATTGTTTCTCATTAATAACTTATTTTCATGCCAAGAGATAGTTGTTCCCTAATTTTATCGAATAAATCTCCCACTTTATTTCCTTGAAGGAAAGATCTTACTTCCTTAGTTACTCTCCCTGCCCCCAATCTGTACTTACAACAGGAAAAACCGGACCAAGAGATTCTACAGCTCTGATTCCGTCACACACATTAGGACTTTCTCCTAAATCTGTTCCCTTTCAATTTTCAATATCTTATCTTTTCCTTATACATAACCAGTAACTACTACTTTATAGACTGTGAGTTTAAGCTATTAGTTCCAGGGTATGGTCTTAGAAAAAAAAAAAGGGGAGACGAGATAACAGAAACAGCTGTTTACATTTACTATATTTAGGAACACAAAATTTGATCAGGGTCAGATCTCCTGCCATAGGTCAATGATTAGTGGCTTATGGGAAACAAATAAACTCAAAATATTAGTCTTCATGCAAAGACAGCTGTGCAGAAAGGCAACATTCTAAAAGGAAATCAACATTTAAAATGTCCAACATCAGCTACAAAGCTACAGAACTGTTCTTGAGGGAAAATGACCTTTTAGTACCATCACTAAAATTTTACACTTCTTGGTAAAATATTACACTCAATATTTTGATGTTAATAGCATGTTTATCAAAGATGACAGAAGAACATTTATAGATCAGAGCATTCATAGGAATTGGTCGAAACATATGTACTCTGTTTTATTCCTAGTTGTGGTTATGGGTTGAATTGTGTCTCCTAAAAATTCCTACAGTGAAGCCGCCAACCTCCAATTCATTTTGACTGAGAACCTTTAGAGAATTAATTATGGTTAAATGATGTCATTAGAGTGGGTTCCTAGGTCAACAGGGCCTTCTAAGAAGAGACACCAGAGAGCTGGTTTCTCTTAGCTACTTTACGGCGGTAAGAAGGCAACAACCATCTGGAGTCGGGAGAAGAATTCTATCCAGAAATAAAATCTTTTGAATTTTAAGAAGATAATACCTTGTCTGTGGCATTTTGTTACAGCAGCCTTAGCAGACTGATATTGTTACCAGGTCTTCTTTCCTAAAGTTGACAACCTGAGGACACTTAGCAAGAAGCAGAACTTAAAAAAAATATATAGAGGGTTCCTTGAGGCCTGGAGAGTGGAAGGTGTCCAGCAGCCATGGGGCTTCCTTCATATTGTGATGAATTTAGGGATGGGATGGTTAGCATTTCATGGAACTGGCCCCAATTCACAGTGACAGCATTTCCACTTTTCTTTCCTCCTGTAGATTTCTGTTTTGAGAACCAAAGGCCCTAGATCTCTCCATCATTAGTTACACAGTGGTACAAGCTCTTCGTTATTTTTATCTCACTGGAGATACGGAAATCAGACAAATTGTTACTCATCTAACTTCATCTGCAAACCAATTAGCACAAGGTAGTCAATGAAAGTGTCTCCTCCTATAGTTTGTATTTCCCATTGTTCATTTGACCTGTGTTCACGTTTCAGATGTGAAACAGAAGTTCACATCCAGTCAAATGCAGGTGTCTTGCAGTAATGGGCAAAGGTGGGAAATGAACCAAATAAAGGCTTGCTTGACAAACCTGGTACAGTTATGGTTATGCTAATGTGTCACACCAAACTGTTTTGGCAAGCCATTTGAAGTCTATTAATCACTGGGGGAAATTCCTTCAGCTTGTTCTAGTTAGTTTCAAGTCTATCAGCAATCTGTCTTGACAAGTGTACTGTGATCCTAAGGAGAAGTGGATATGACATAAGATGGGGCCTTAACGCTGAAAGGTCATCACCGAGAGTTTAGAAGCACCCATCAACATCTTACAATGGCATTTTCTTCTGTTACTTTTAAACACGCTTCAAAAGAAGATGCTCAAAAAAAAAGAAAGAAAAGAAAAGAAAAAGAAAAACATGCTGTCATGATCAGATGTTATAGATTAATGATGGTTGATAATATGTAAACGTGCAATATAATATCATTATATAGCATACTCTTGATTTTGTGGCTTTCAAAGTATGGCAGCTTTGAAAATATATTTGTACAGCTGAGAGAAAAATTAATAAATATTCCTTACCAGGGTAAAAAGAATTGTGTGTCTTATAAAAGACATTCAAGTGCTGTAAACCTTAACTAAAAATAATTGAAAAGGTTATTCTCATCTTCTCTCTCTCTCTCTCTCTCTCTCTCTCTCTCTCTCTCTCTCTCTCTCTCTCTCTCTCTCTCTCTCTCTCTCCCTGAAAACAGCATAATCTATTTCACTAGTGACAGGGAATCTCAAAGGCTATCTATCTTTTGACTACAAAGAACATTTTGGGATATCTATTTTAATGTGTCAGCATCAAAGAGAAAATTTATTCTCATAGCCTCAAGATGCTCCCAGCACACTGAGCAAACATTCTGAGCATGAAGTGGATTTTGGCTTTGGACCATGCACCAGAGAAGCCCACACTTACTCTTGCAGGGTTTTCATTGAACAATGGAAGCTATGGGTCACTTTCTACTTGCTTTTCCAAAGCTGCCCTTAGCCACCCACAAAAAACAGTCCTTTAAAAACGCTCATTGCTATGAACTCAGTCATGTTTTTCAGAAGTGTGTGAAGTGTGTGCCTTGCCTCCTCGGATGGTGGCCGACTCAGGTGCTCATGGGAGCTGTGGAGTGGTATTCAGGTTTTGAATGTCATGTGTCTTTGAGCATTCCTATATCTTTTAGTGTTGCAAAGAGTTGCTTACTTGTGTTAATTTTGTTTTCTTAGGACAGCCCTACATGGTGGTTACAATACCATGCTTGTTTTGCAGACAAAGACCCAGAGGATTTGTGAATTAAGGAGATCAGCTTTAGAACAACTAGGTGTGCTGGTACTTAGTGGTGAAGTTGTTTGTTTGTATATGGTAAGCGATTTGAAAATTTAAATTTTATTGTTTAAAGTCTCAAACATACTTCTGTATGTTTCAGAACTACTGCAGGAACCTCTGGCCCTTTCAAACTAAGTCCCTGGAATCAGAAGGCACCTTCCATACCATGGTGGCTTCACACTAGGGTTGCTAGGAAAGAAGACAAAAGAGATTTAAACTCCTTTGAGGACCGCAGATCAGGTGCCACACCTGTTCTTACCACTGCCTACTCAGAGGTGGAAAACCGGCAAAGAAGGGAGTGGGAAGAATGAGGCAAGAGGTGTATTTGGACACTTGTTTTTCTAGTCTTCTCTCTTGGATTTGTTCTTGGTAAAGTGTGTGTGTGTGTGTGTGTGTGTGTGTGTGTGTGTGTGTGTGTGTGTGTGTGTGTCTACAAACACAGATACCCACACATATACATGCTCATTCAAACACAAATATAGAGGCCTAAATATACAGACATAACAAAAATACAGACACAACACACAGATATGCATATGTATATAAATATGCATGCATATGTATATATCAGGGTTGCCAGAAAATATATAAGGTGTCCTATTAAATTTCAATTTCAGATTAACAACACTCTCTTAGTGTAATTATGTCTCAGATATCCCATGATATATACCTATTATAAAATTACTAATTCATCTGAAATTCAAATTTCATTGTACCTCCTGTACTTTTGCTAAAACAGCAGTCTGAATAAATACCTGCACGCATTTATGCATACATACACATCTTAAACAGTACATATAAATATGCTCAACTCTGTAGATAATATATCTATACACACACGCACACACACACACACACACACACACACACACACACACACACACACACAGTTAGATGTAACACTTCCTGATCCTAACTGACCCAGTGCTCACATGAGGCTAGCATCATTCTGCCCTGTATGTGACTGTGTTCCCCATAAGTCAAATGGTCATTCTGCCAGTTTTACCTTTGACGTCTCTCCTAGATCATTAGTTTGCTGTGACTGACCTTCGAGATGCTGAACTGCAGTGGGAAATACAGCAGGTCCACCAAAGTCACAGATTCCATAGAACCCATATCAGAAGTGAGCCACTCGATGGGCCTAGCCGGATGGAGCAGGTGGGAGTGTCCAGCTGTGGCCAACAGCTTGAGTCAGCAACTGAGACCCACTAAAGAGACAAAGGGCTTGGATTTCAAGACCTCATTGTGTGACAGAAATGACCATACACACACTGGCATATTTTATCACACTGATTGTGAACTGGCGTTTTAAAATAATTTTCTTGTCAGTACTCAGGCCAGCCTGCTAGATGATGGTGATTCTGCACGTGGGCCTCTCCCTACACCCTGACCTACAGCGTGACCACTTCTGGCACACTGAATGCTTACCCGGTTCTGTTTCTGTATTCCACAGCACATTCAGGACGGTTCCCACGGCCTCACATTCTGCTATTACAAATGCCATTTAAAATTTTTTATTTTTGCCAAAAACCATTTAAAGGAGGGGATAAAAGGGGCCAGAAATGGAAGCCTCCTCACGCGCCACATTACATTAGTGGCATTTTAGAATTAGAGACTCACAGGTTTCCTGAAGAAATGTGACATTTTTCATCTTTGGTGGCTGTGATTAAGTAACACTCACTTTGCACAATCCCTGTGGTGACACAGTTCTGTTACAAAGACCTCCTATGTGGCACTCCGGTCATTAACAACTACACAAACCATTAGGAAACAGTAGCGGGGTTGCTAACAAACCCTTCAAATTATGGTTTCCTTTCTAATTGTGACAAGGAATAAAATGAACCAGTGGCAGTTGCAGTTGGATAAAATAGAAAGTGAAAGTGTGTGCACAGGGATAGAAGCATGTTAAGGAGTCCCATGTTGTCAAATACGTTTCTTAGAACATTTCCCCTTAGAGCAGTAGGTAAACTACCCTGATCTTAAGAATTAGGGTTATATTTTTCATTTCTGGATACCACAAATTCTATGGGTAGGTCTTTAGACAGTTGCTACCCTGTACTTTGGGTTTTTAAATGTTTCAACGAGTGACCTGGACCCTGAAGGTAGACTTGCACTCAACTTCAGCCCCGGGAAGAAAATGGAATCATTAGATGATGCTACATGAGGTGGGGAGTGTGGACCTCCTCTGCTCCTCAGTGACTCTCTAGGGCCACGTAATTGCTACGGCAGGTTCTTCTATGCAGTAGGCACACAAACCTCTCAATGCCCTAGCATTGCAAACATTTAGTCTGTTTATTTTGAGTTCCTCATGGTCTGTGAAACATGGACCTAGATTTTCCTGGCACTTTGACTAATCTTTCGGGGGAGATCTGGCTTGTGTAGGGAGTGATTGACTATGTGGTACTCTTTCCCCGAGCTAGTCTAAGCCCAGACCCCAGCTGTGCTCCTGGCATTCCGTCTTCCCAATGACATATAAAAATGAGAAGTCAAACACACTGGGCTATTATGAATCCCATGGCACTTTTAGGAAGACCAGAGGCTTCATCCTTAACACATGGCACTGTGCCAGCATAGTCAGTGAAGTCTCAACTATTGAAAGTCCCTCTATTCCTTATAGAGTGTTCTGTATTTGCCCCAAAGATTACATAGCACAGAATGGGGGCCATTTACTTGTTAAGTCTCTTTTGTTTCCTTTAGAGGTGGTGTGCTTCAGTGGTGGATTGGGCAACCTTTGTGTAAATACATAGCATGTGGGAGCAAATAAATGCTACATAAGATAAATTAACTAATGATCAATGGAGTATTTTTTCTGTAAACAAACTTAACTTTCTTAAATAAGAGTTGTAGCTGTTCATTGTGAAGGGTGAAGGCAGGAGGTAACACGAGAGTAGGTGTAACTTCAGTGTGAATTGCATGTCTTCCCAGTTAGGTTACAAGGAGTTGTTTTTGATGTGAACTGAGCACTTAAACCTCTGTTCTGCGCATGAAGGAATTTAGTTCACAGGAGCTTCATTTTTCCATTATCTGGGTTTGGTTCCCAAATGCATCCCATAGATACTCAACCTTTTACCTCCACCAGCCTCCTTTGGAGACTCAACCCAACATCTGTAACTCTGAAAAGGAGTTCTCTGTGAGGAATTCCACTGCCCTAGTCAGTCATTAATAGAGGGGACACAAAAGGCCAGGACTGGGGGGATTGGATTTTTATAAATCGAAAGATAAGTCTCCAATTCTTTGCTTGCTTCAGACTTGTTTCTGATTCCACCCCCCCCCCCCACTTAAGATGTTTTCTTGTTTGCTGATTTAATCCAACCTTATCCAAATGGTGACCTATTCCAACATGAGTACACTTCAAAGACTGTCACTTTTTCTCCAGTCGTGGAGTCTGCTACCTCAGCTCTCTGAGTATACTTTCATGTTCATATGTGAGTTCATTCTATACCTGGTTGATAACTCCCATCACAATCCAATGCTGCTTCAAGTCACACAAAGCCCATCAGCCCAGTGCCATGCTTAGCAAGCCTATGCAGCTGAAACGCTCACAAAATTTCACAAACTGCCATCAATTGAAGGAAATGTGTATTTAGTCCCAACATTAGCCGTCCTAACCTAGGTTTTTCAGTATCCATTTGATTCTTATTAAAAGCTCACATCTGTATAACTGTGCTTCAATATTGTGTACATGTATAAGGTATGAGTCAAGGTAGGTAAAACCCAGTTATTTACAGTTGCATCTTGGGAAATAATTCTAAATGATCAGAAAAAGCACAAGAGTGGTACAAAGAATTGGGGTGATACATTGTGTATCCTAATAAACTTATCTGGGGATCAGAGGACAGAGCTAGCCACTAGATTAGACATAGAAGGCAGACAGTGGTGGCACACACCCTTAATCCTATCATTCGAGAAACAGAGATCCCTGTGGATCTCTGTGAGTTCAAGGCCACACTGGGAACAGAGTCAGGCCAGACGAGGTGGCACACACCTTTAATCCCAGCACTTGAGATTTCATGCCTTTGCCTAGAAAGCACACACGCCTTTAATCCCAGGAAGTGACATGGTTGGGTGGAGAATGGTAGATAAGGCCTGAGGACACAGGAACTAAGCTGCAGTTCAACTGAGACCCTCAGGGGTGAGGACTCAGAGGCTTTCAGTCTGAGGATTAGTGGAAACAGGATCGGCTGAGGAGTTGGTGAGGTGAGGTTGGCTTGTTCTGTTTCTCTGATATTTCAGCTCTTTACCCTGATATCTGGCTCTGGATTTTTTATTAATAAGACTGTTTAGCAATTGTGTTATGAAGAATATTGCAGGTCTTTTAATCCAGAATCACCTTTTGGTAACATTTCGTCTGTTCCTGTATCATATATACATATATATATATATATATATATATATATATATATATGTATATATATATACAGTTGAATTCACATTCATATTTATTTGTTAATAGATGCCACTTAAACGATTTCTCTTTTGCAACATTGAAGATTGACTCCAAGGTCTTGAGCATGTTAGGCATGCACCTATCAACTGAGTTATGACTCCAGCCATCACTCAAATTATGGGATAATGTTTGAGCACATAAGTAAGAGAATGTATATATGTTAATACCTACACACTAACAAGGACATGCTATTTGAGGATAAGTTGCACACATTGTAATCTTTTATTCAGTAGTACTTCAGTGTTTATTTCCTGGGGGAAAGAGTTATCTCCGACATGTTATGGTGAAGTAGTTAATCGTACTAAATTTAACATTGATATACTACTTTAATCCTACACTGTATTCCCACCTAGTCATGTCGTTTATTTAGCATAGGTCCCAGTCTAGGGTTATATATTGTATTTCAGTGCTGCTTGTCTTTGGTCTCCCTTAATCTGGAGTAATTTATTCATTTGTCTTTGTTTTAATGTCACTATCCTTTCATTTTAATTTAAAAAATTTATTCTATTTGTATGTATTCTGTTTGCTTTCAGGTATGCCTGTGCACCAGTTACCTTTGGAGGCCAGAAGAGGGCATCGGATTTCCTGGAAATGGAGTTACAGATGGTTGTGAGATGCGGGTTTGAACCTAGGTCCTCTAGAAGAACAGCCAGTATTTCTAATCACTGAACCATCTCTCCAGTATCAGAAATTGGCAGTATTTTCAACAACTGTCCCTTAAGAAATCTTTAAGGGACCTGGAAGTGGAGTTGGCAAGAGGACGGACTTTAAGTGCATTGCGTACACAGGTAACAGTCTGAAGAACTATGATGTAGTGGAGGCGAGTACGCGTTAGAGCCTTCCCAGCAGGTGGACAGTGGAGCCAGTCAAGGCTGTTGAGCTGCAGCTTTGTGCTGTGTGGAAAATCAATAATTAGTCAGCCTAAAGCTTGCTCATCCTGTTTGTTATAGAACATAGCAAGGTGATCGTCACATATTATACGACAATCAAACAACTGAGAAGTGAGGAGAGTTGATAGACATGTCGATAGAGCTATCAACTAAAATTTGTAGCACACTGGGCTTTTTGCTATGCCAGCTGGTAGACTGCAGGCCCAGAAGTGTTGAGAATGCCAGAGTGTTTTCAACAGACACATGTGAGATGATCATAATATTGGTGTCATCTCACTAGGAATTTTCCTCTTTTAGATTACTAATGGGAGGGCATGTGAATATAAGGATATGTAATAATATGCAAGTTTTACAGTTTGTGTATTTAAGAATTTTTTAAATTATCTGAAAAACTGACATCTTTGACACTGTTATTGGGGCTATGTGTTCAGATACTATTATTAGTTTATAATTCACTTCTACCCAGCATCTAGTGTTCTGTATGTGCCCTCACCAACAGTCTCCCCCATCTTGCCATCTTCATGGCATTCATTGAAACAGTAGACCAGGATAGTAAAATATCTGAGTGGTAACCTGCATCCCTCAGCTGTAATTGTCCAAGTTGGAAAGGCAGGTGATACCACTCAGAGAACCCGCCTGCCTCCTGCTTTATGGACAGCTTAAGATCCTTTGCCTTTGGCTCAGCCTTACACCTCTTCTTTCTTGTTGGCCACCAACCACCTTATCTGAAGCCATGCTGAAGCAGATTTGCAGGCAGAAAACAAAGGAGAATGAAAGTGAATACCTGGGTCACTGACGTAAGCAGGGCCCTGAATTCTACCAGTTTTTCAGGGGGTAATGTCTCTTGAGGAAGTCTCACATCTGAATATCTGGGGAACACAAGAGGAAATCTTGGTAAAAATATCAGGCCCCTTCTAATGGGGGAATGTCTTTCTGTATGCTGCGAATATGTGTTGCTCTGATTGGTTGATAAATAAAGCCCTTTGGCCTATGGCAAGGCAGCTTAGAGGCTGGCGGGAAATCCAAACAGAGAGACAGGAAGAAGGCTGAGAGAGATGCCAGCAAGCCGCCCAAGGAGCAACATGTAATGGGACGCAGGTAAAGCCACAGAACATGTAGCGATACATAAATAGTTATGACCTAATTTAAGATATAAGAGCTAGCTAGCAAAAGGCTTGAGCCATGGCCATGTGGTTATAATATAAGCCTTTGTGTGTTTATTTGGGGGACACGAGTGTGAGAGATTTGTCCCGACCCCTGGTAGACCAGGGCACAGGAAATCTTCCAACTACACCCTTCTAACAGCGGAGGAGGAGAGGACTGTGGGGACATGATCGTACAGTGTGGTTTGGGGGCAGCTGCTTTCTCTGCACAGTGAAAGAGAACAAAGCAACCATACCCCGGCGGGACAGAAAATGGATCGAGTCAGACAGATGCTTCACCTTTGACTAGATAGGGAGACAATAAGAAAAACTCTCCCGCTTCACCCGAGACTCACTTCCTTGAATATTAAGAGTGATGGAGTGAGAATTGGGAGTGAGAGCTGGACAAACAGCTCAGCTGTCCAAGGCTAGGCTCACAAGAACACAGAAGAGTAAAGACGAGAGCCACAGAGACTGAGGACTTCACAAGGCTGTAGAAGACACTATGTCAGTGTCCCATATCAAGTCCTGTCCCAGGACGGGTTCCTGAGATGAGAAGACTGGATTGCAGGTCAGGAATCTGCAGAGCATGGAGGAAGTTGCCAAACGAGCTTGTGGTCTCTGCTGGGGACTGGTTTGAGCCTCATGGCAAATAGGCTTTGTCCAAAGAATCTGGGTGACCCAGACTAACTCTGTTATCAGTCACTAGCACTGGGATAGAGAGAGACATCGTGCAGCTCCTCAGATAGCATGACCCTTAAAGTAGGGGACAGAGGCTCTCACCTGGTTCTTGGCAGCTGCAGGAGGACCGAGGTATTGGCCCTGCAAAGAGATCTGGCTGAGATCCAGCAGTAGCCATTATCGGCCCTTTCCCTGTTCACCTGAACAGAGCCATGCAGACTACCACCAGCCTCTCAGTAAATGAAATGGCCTCACTTTTTTTTTTTTAAATCAAACTTTGATACAAAGAAGTGGCCATTCACATCACAGAGCTCTTTTGAGCACACTGGGCTAATTGATTCCACTGAGACAGATTTTTATGATGACAAAACCCTCCATCTTCTTCAACCGAAGGGACCAATAGGAGAAAGGGACCCATGCCTGTGGTCAAGCTTCAGGCAGTCCCAGGTGCCCAGGCTCCAGGAAGAGGCACCGAAGGGAAGAGCTGGGGCTGTCAAAGCAGCCCTCAATTACCCAGCTCCCCTTCTTTTCATCACCTCGTGCTTTCTGGCTCGGCATCATTAGCACAGCGCCACGCCTTGCTGCACACTCTCCTTTCTAGGTCACTGAGACATGAAGTGAACATCATTCCTGATATTCATCTTTTTCTCTGAGAATTGGCAGGGGGATGAAGAAGGGCAAGAAGTGGGAGCGGTGGCTGCTGGGAGGGTGGAGGACTCATTTGCATCCATTTCTCACCCTGTTAACTGGCATATCACTTCTCTGCTCACACTGAGGGCTGATCTACATTGTGGCTAGAGCAATTACTGAGCTCAGCTGAGGTAATGTGCCCCATAAAATGGCACAGACTTAGGTCAAGGCTGGGCCTAGCAAGTCCTCAGAGATAGGATTCTTATTCAAAATTATGAGGTGAGGCACACATAAGTTTCCCACATTTTTCTTGAAAAGTATACGTAAGAATAATACCTGAAATCATATATATATATAAGCTTATAATTATATAATAAGCTGTAATACACTACATAATGTTATTATAACATATACTACAAGTATATATTACAGGTATATAATACAATTACAAGCTATAATATGACGTATTTTAATGTATATTATAGCTTACTATCAATATACATATATGGCTCCAAATGCCTCTCTAAAGTTTTGCTGCTCGTCTTCCTCTCCCAGTGGTTAATATTGTCAACTTCATAAGACATTGAACCACTTAAGAGGCAAGCCTGGGTGTATCTGTGAGGCAGGTTCTCGAGTGGCCTAACTGTAGTGGGAGGAGACACCCTAGATGTGGGCAGCATCATGCCATGGTCTGGAGTCCTGGACCGAATGGAAGGAGAAGCGGGGTGAAGTGGGGTAACCACAAACATTGACCTGCTTCCTGACTTCATATACAATGTGACCAGCTGCCTCAGGTTCCCGCTGCCACAGGTTCCCCACCGTGATGGACTGGGAGCGAAGATAAGCCCTTCCTCCTATAGTGACTTCCTGTCAAACATTTTGCCATGGTGATAAGGAAAGTAAGTAACTAATATGTCTCCCTGGTGGGCCCAAAGCTTCATAAGGGTTTTAACTACTACCCAGGACCATTCTCAGTAGATTTCAGTTGAATATAGAAGCTCATATTAGGATTAATTCTTAGATTTGAATTAATATAAAAGACCAAGGGTGATGGATAAGATATCCTATCTTAAAAGTTAAAGTGTGTATAAGAGTACTTTAAAGGAACATTTTTTTGGGGGGGGTTGAAGTCCAGTAAGATTCACAGTGCTTTATGCTGAAAAAACAAAACAAGACAAAACAAAACCAGGTTATGTGGCCTCCTACCTCCTGCCTCATCACTCTGTTTCCATTTTCTTTGTTCTACCATAAATTTAAATCTGTAATTTCTGCTTTGATCAGCGTGACTTCTAAGGAGTGTGGCCAGTCAAGCTTGGGAAGTTAGAATCCTATTTTTTTAGGACAACTCATGGCTGAATGCAAGTCTATTTCAGCTTTCTTTTCAAAATTATTTTTAAAATTTATTTATTTATGTGTCTGCATGTTTTGCTGCATGTATGTACATGTACCACATGTGTACCCAGTGCCTTCAGATGTCAGAAGAGGGTGGTGTCAGATTCCTGGGAACTGAAGTCATAGATGATTGTGAGCCACCAGATGGATGCTGGTAGTCTAACCCAGATCTTCTGGAAGAGCAACAGTGCTCTAAACAGATGAGCCATCTCTCTGTCCCCTCCCAAGATATTTATGTTCTCTCTGTGAGGGAGGGTGCAAAGGCCTGAATCTCAGGGGCAGGAAACTTTCCCTCTCTCTTTTCATTTCTATTCTGAAATCAGTGGAGAGAGAGAGAGAGAGAGAGAGAGAGAGAGAGAGAGAGAGAGAGAGAGAGAGAGAGAAACTCCTAGGTCCTCTCATTGCTGTGGGATGGTCTGTATGTCAAATGTGTTGCTGATTGGTCAATGAATAAATCACTGATTGGCAGTGGCCAGGCAGGAAGTATAGGCGGGACTAACAGAGAGGAAAATTGAGAGAACAGGAAGCTGGGAGGGGAGACACTGCCAGCCGCCATCAGGACAAGGAAGATGTAAAGTACCGGTAAGCCACAAGCCACGTGGCAAGGTATAGATTAATAGAAATGGATTAATTTAAGCTGTAAGAACAGTTAGCAAGAAGCCTGCCACGGCCATACAGTTTGTAACCAAAATAAGTCTCTGTGTTTACTTGATTGGGTTTGAGCGGCTTGGGACTGGCGGGTGAGAGAGATTTGCCCTGACTGTGGGCCAGGCAGAAAAACTCTAGCAACAAATGGCGTCCAACGTGGTGGCAAGAGTTTCCACCTAAAAACTGAGAAAAAAGATTCTAAAACGGAGCTAAAAACAGTTCCTAATTGTTTCTCTCAAATGAGCGGCAGCTGCCGGTTTGAGCTACTGGCGGGTTGCTGGCGTGCGCGCTCGACCTGCAGTATGGCGGGAATGAGGCCTCTGCAAGTGGCACATTAAGCTACATTGTGGATTTAGCCTTTGCTAGTACAAAACAAAAGAGGTTTCTGGGCTACACGCTGCTTGGATAAAAGCATAGACCCACTATAGCTCCCAGAGCTGGTGGTAAAGTACCATGCCATGTTGGGAAGCTGAGGTGGGCGGAGCCAGCAGCCACAGCTGCTGCAGCTTAAAGCAATAGATTCACAATAAGACAGATTCAGATGTAATAGTTTAAAATGTGTGTAAAATATACGTAGGCTTAAAAGAGACAAAAAAAGGTGATATACACAGTATAGAAACAAATACATGGTTTTAAAAAACAAAGTCTTTAAAGAGACAGTAAAATTAATATAAAAAATAAGCCACGTAGAGATGACTATTACACAGAGAGTCTGGATTGTGTTGTCTTTGGGATTCTTAACTACAGAGAGATATTTGATTGTAAAGGAAGCTGAGTTAAACCAGTATGTATATTTTAAAGATACTTTGACTTCAAAATTTGGATGTAAGGATATGTTGCTTTGGAAAAGAGTCTCTTTTGTTTCCACAGAAAGCAAGAGGCTATGGATTTGTTCCAGATTAAGACACATCAGGTTTGACCAGCCAAGACCACCTGAAAGGTCTCCGATGACACCATGGCCCAGATGATCCAACATCCAGAACCGTTTCAAGGCAACTGGCTCAGATGATACAGCCTCACGGACTACTCCATGATCCTAAAATTTTCTTTGTTTCCCCAGAAGATACAGCGCCCCCCTCCAGCAGGAAGTAGTAAGAGAAGCTACGCCCAAATTCCCAAATATACCAAGCTGACTTTGGAGATGTGTAAAGGTTAAAACCTTCCTTTTTAAGAAAAGAAAAGGGGAGGTGCTGTGGGATGGTCTGTATGTCAAATGTGTTGCTGATTGGTCAATGAATAAATCACTGATTGGCGGTGGCCAGGCAGGAAGTATAGGCGGGACTAACAGAGAGGAAAATTGAGAGAACAGGAAGCTGGGAGGGGAGACACTGCCAGCCGCCATCAGGACAAGGAAGATGTAAAGTACCGGTAAGCCACAAGCCACGTGGCAAGGTATAGATTAATAGAAATGGATTAATTTAAGCTGTAAGAACAGTTAGCAAGAAGCCTGCCACGGCCATACAGTTTGTAACCAAAATAAGTCTCTGTGTTTACTTGATCGGGTTTGAGCGGCTTGGGACTGGCGGGTGAGAGAGATTTGCCCTGACTGTGGGCCAGGCAGAAAAACTCTAGCAACATCTCATGCTGCTGTTCCAAGACAAGGTCTATAAACAGGACAGCTGAAGTCCCACACATAAACTGTCTTAACCTTGGAACTTTCCTTCAAACAATCTGTCTATTCAGAAGGAGAATGGGAGCTGGAGAGACAGCTTAGCAGGTAAGGGCATTTGCTGCTTTTGTAGAGGGCTCATTTCCATTCCCAGAACCTACGTGGCAGCCACAGTCATCAGTAACACCAGTTCTGGGGGATCTGATGTCCTCTTTGGCTTCCAATGAATGCATTATATATCTTAAGACCAAAGAGTGAGACTGTTTACATAGGCAGGGGATGTACAGCTTTTATGAAGCTCCAATTCTTGTTTCTGTATGAATATTCTTTTTTTTTTTTGGTTTTTTGAGACAGGGTTTCTCTGTGTAGTTTTGGTGCCTGTCCTGGATCTCACTCTGTAGACCAGGCTGGCCTCGAACTCACAGAGATCCGCCTGGCTCTGCCTCCCGAATGCTGGGATTAAAGGCGTGGGCCACCACCGCCAGGCCTGTATGAATATTCTTGATGCTTTAGAGACGTAGCTAAGTCTGGTCATTTTCTGCTTCGATTTTGCTGTTTGAGCAGAGGGGTCAGGGGACTGGGCAGCATTTTGACTATATAGAATTCTATTAGGAGGTAGGCTTTCCAAAGCTCATTTAAAAGAACTTATTTTTTTTCTGGATTTTTACCAGAGCTGGCAGTCTCTGAAAACAACAAGGCATATTCACAACTATAACTAAATTCTCTGAGTACACTCCCCGCTTCTTTGAAACCATCCTTGAAAGTGACTGCTGCTTTGTCCACTTTACCCAGCGCACTAGCCTCTCACGCCCGCTGACATCAGAAAAGTGGTTGTGTTTTCAGTGCAGAAGGCGGGTCTCAGGGCCCCAGTTCTGTTCCTCAAGTGTTCTCCCACCGAACTACTCACCCAAGCCAAGGGTGGGATTTTAGCTTACAAAGAACCAGTTGCATCTGGCTCTGAACTGACTTATGTTCTTAGTCGTGTACAACAGTCTGTAAAACAAAACAGGAAGGGAATCAAATACTTGGAAGAACCAGGCCAAACGGAATTGCTGAAGCATGCTGGTACGGGTTAGATGGGACAGAATGTGGAGGGTTGGGAGGGAGACCTCGAAAGAAAACAAAAACAAACACTAAAGGAAGAACACACAAGACTGCTGTTGTTGTGCAGGGAAAGTCACAGCGGGAACTCCACTTGGTAGGCATCTGCTCCTGCTGTGGCCGTGGACTAAAATCCTGAGTGGTGCTGGGAACGGTGGTGTACATCAGGAACCCTAGTACTAAGGAGACAAACACAGGATATTAAGAGTTTAAGGACAACTTCTTTAGCGTGGCAAATTTGAGGCCAGTCTGAGCTACATGTGGCAATCTCAAAATTAAAAAGAGAGTCACAGAGATTGCTGGGTCTGTGCAGGGTACACCTCTACTGATGGTTGTGAGTTATACTATACTATTCTTCTTTATTTTCTTCAGGGAAGGCCTATGTGCACACATAACATAAAATAATCTTTATTAAGTTTTTTTCATGAGCCCTTTAAGTTCCATATTTTTATAGCTGAAACAATAGGAAAAGGTGGGTCTTCGGATGGTAATGACTTAATGATGACCAGTAAAGTGTAGAATAAGTCACACTAGAGTATGTGATCTAATCATTCAAGAAGAGACAGCATGAAGTCATTCCCAGATCTCCAGTTGGTGAGACAGATGACATGGGCGCCAGGCTCTTGAGATCAAACACAGTGCTTTTCCCTAAAGAGTTTCTAGAAACAGATTCTTTTCCTTCCTAAAAGGCATTTCTCCTTCTTCCAGATGGAGAACACATTTAAACAGGTTCCCTTTTACATGCGTGCATCCATCTACTCACTCATTTAAACTCATATAATTTCATTGCTGCTTTGTCTTCAGAACTGAACTTCATGTTGGAATGTGATGGTATCCCAGAAATGGTTCCCAGTATGATGGATGACCTCACCACAAACAACATCCAACAGCAACATTCTTTAACCCTGTGCCGCCTCTTTCTCCTGCTTCAAGAAGAACTAATCACTCCAAATGTCCAACTAGGGCACCAGATGCAGCATGTGTTGCTCTCCCACATGCTTTGGGATCTGCATCTTAACAGGTTGAAAGTGTTTGTGGATCTGCTATGGTGGCTAAGAAAGAAGCTGGGAAGTAAGTGCTGGCTAGGGCAACAAGACTTACTTACCCTTTATATTTCTGGTGGGTGTGTAAAATGGCCCAGCCATGATGGAAAGCAATCTGTGCTTCTTCAAGATGCTAACCACATGCTCCAGCGATTGTACTCCTAAGTATATACCCCAGTGGAGAGCTTAGTTTTAAAGAAATATTTGTATGCTAACCTTCTTAGTAATAGGATTGCTAGTAGCCCAAAACTAGAGACAATTGCAGTATGTATCAAAAGGTGAATGGATGAAGAACATAATGGAATATCATTTATCCCCACAAGAAATGAAGTTCTTAGGCATTATCCAGCATGGATGAATTGTGATGACATTTTGCTAAGTGAAATAGAGCAGACAATGAGAGAAATATTATAAATTCCATTTATATAAAGTTCTCAGAATAGGTAAATTAGGATAGAGGAAAAAAATATTACTTAGTGGGTTGTAGAGCTTATGCTTGGTTAATGAAAAATCTCAGAACTAGGCAGCAGTGATGGTTGCATTAAATTATGAATAAAATTAGTGCCATTGGCTTGCACAGTGAAAAAGCAATTTTTAAAAACTTAATTGTATATCTTGAGCATGAACTAAGTTGTGTCATTCCAACAAAATTTTGGCCATTCCAATTTTTTTTTTTTTGCTTTTTACAAGTCCTTCATTTATTTATTTTTTAAGATTTAAAATTATCTCATAATTTCTAATAACTAACCATTTTCATGAGGATATAACAGTGCAATGACATCAAATCAGATATAATCATATACTGAATGGAAAACATTTTACTTCCTGTTAGACAAGGTCATCACTTGTTTCTTTCTTTTTTTTTTTAATATTTATTTTACATCCCAACCACAGTTTCCCTTCCCTCCTCTCCTCCAAGCCCTGCCCATATGCCAATTTGAATAGTTTTAAAACAGAGACACAAAGTTCTATCTTTATAGACATTTCCAAGTTCTGCTCTCCACAGCAGAACTCAGGAACCAAGTCCACTGGTGCAGCCATTCTGCAGCACCAGCGTCTGGAGCCACCAGATCGCTGCCGATTCTTGTGAGCTATTCCTGGAAGAGAGACCAACTCTTGGGTCATTCTCGGCACACTAAGCTTCATGTTGGCTTTTCTCTGAATCTGTCTCTGACTTTGTAGCACAATTAGGGAGAGGAGCTTTTATGTGCTGCAGTTGAGATGAAGTCTCTTCACATCACTGTGACAGTGAGTGGAGACTGTCTGGTGTCTGTTGGCCATGTGTTGTGCGGCAACAACCAGATTCCTTAACCATATGCCCTCAAGCAAAAGAAGAATGGACCCTGGAATAGAATCTCTGCTGACTGGGAATTTCTGCTTGTCTTCTTGAGGCCATGAGCTTACTGCATGAGTTGCACTAAGCCCCGAAACCTCTCTAATCCTCGATTTTCACATCTGGAAAATGAGGCTGGTATTACTCTTCCAGTGAGCTGGACAGAGATTAAATGGTACTAATGTATGGAAAGTCTAGAACCAGGTACTTAATGAGTGCTTGGCAAACATTGTCTAGAAGTAGCTACTTTCCTCTCTAACACAATCAAATGTACAGATATACTCCAGAAACTCTATCACTTTTATGAGGTAACTAATTTTTTAATGATGCCACAATTAAATTTGCAAAAGCCAGATGGTACAGTGCAAGATAGTGTCTGGAGATTCAGAGACAAATGCAACTTTCCACCCTGGAGAACACCAGTAAATATATGTTGGGGCTTTACTGTCTTCCTTGGAAGACAAGAGTTTAAGAAAGTTTATGTTTCAAATCCTTTCTAACTCTACATTTTGATTATTGATAAATAATAAACAAAACATTCATCTTATTAACAATAACTGTTGTATCTAATTTGGCTCTCATGAATGATGAACTTTATGTTCAGGGTTTGGAGTCTCTTCTCCAATATGCTAGTAGAAACACTACAGTTTCTTGGTGTAATGAGAACACAGGAAAGGTAAGTTCAAAAGCTTTCTAATGCAGTGGATTTTAGGTTCTAGTGTTTAAGTCCTGATGCTAAATAAACTGAGATCCATTGCCCGAATAAATTACAGATTCATAGTTTCTCTCCCCTCCCCTCCCCCTCCTGCTAGCCTCCATCTTAACTGCCCCAGCTGCTCCAACAAAGTCTACAGAGATGATACAGACATTCGAATAAGGATATTTGTTCTGCCTTACTGACTTGTCTCTACTAATTTGTAGATTTCTTTTAATTAAAAAAATGTTGAAATTGCCTATTGATCAACTTCATTTCCAGTAGATTATTCTCTTTGGAAGGAGAAATATATGCCCAGTAGAAAGGTAAGAAGTTTATTGTGGACAAATAAATGTGATTAGATAAATGTTGAACAGTTATTCCCTCTGTACACGACTCACTTCAGATATCTTGCATTTTAATATGGAGAGGATGTCTCCAAATAGTGGTTTCGTTCATTGATTTTGCTTGCTATTTTCATTATCTGCTTAAGCACAAAATACATTTATTGTGGCTTCACCGACTGCTTTCAGTTGATCAAATTGCTGTATTTGAAGCATGGTATCAAATATAAATGGACACCACTAAACAGACTCTTTATCAGTTCAGAAGAGCATGATCCAAATCTGTGGTAAAGCCTCAGACCAGAAGACATACATCTTAAAGAGGCAGTGTAAGTTGGCACCAGGGGAACCCAGCAACTAACATCTATTTACAACACCAGCCATGTGAAGCCCACCATGGCTCCCATTGTCTTGAACACCACCACCAACAAAACAACAACAAAGCCCACCAGAAATCCAAACAAAAGCAAAATCCTTCTGAATTAAGACAGCTGTAGCACCACACTCCTCACATTGGGAGTCTCACTGTATCCCATAATGTCCAATTCTTCCCATCTGCCTCTTCTAACCCTCGTTCAACCAATAGCCCCAGAACACATTCAATCACTATTGGTTTACCATCCTGCCTTCTCTGTTGGGATGATAAAGACTAAAAGTCATTCACTATTTTTCTTTGGATCCTGGTCACAACATGTCAGGTTCTCTTAAATCCATATTGAAGGAAATGGTTTTATTCTCTGATCATACTTTCCATTTTTATGCAGACATTTTACCCCTAAAGTTAGAAGTTAAAGAAAAAAGAGAATTTCCTAGTGACACTAATCTCTAGGGAAAGAGCTTTAGTCAAAAGCAAAATTTTCTTCCTGTTGTGCTTTCTCAGCTAACTGCAGAAATAGCCATTTTAGAGGAAATCTGTCAAAGAGCTTGTGAACAGCAGTTAAATTAATTTTCCATGTATTTTCAGTGAACGGGCTGTAATTAGAATTCATATCACTTTTTCAAACCTTTGGAGGTCTACATTCTAGATAGAATTTGAACTGGATTAAGCAATTCAACAATGCCACCCTACACATACATAGACCGGAACGGGAATTCACTGAAAACAAACTTATCAGTGAGTAAGCAATCAGGACTCCCTGGGGTCTGGAGCCTGAGACGTCACTCCTCACGCTAAGGATCTATGGGACTCTGAACGAGTCCAGCCCTTCTTAGATTGCCGTTTCCATCTGGTGATCTTAAAGTAAATGACATTAAAATCCAAAGCAGGCCATGGGGATGGAATTAGGGTAGGCAGCAAAGGAGCTTTCAAGGAATATTCCCAGAGTGTGGGATAATGCAGATAAGAGCAGTATCACTAGACACACAAACAAGAAACATCTCCGGGAGATGTGAAATGTCAGACCTTTGACTGGCTTCGGAAAGTTTGTGAAGTCACAAAGACATACAGGAAGGTAAGACTCCATAGATGATGTAAACATTATCAGGACCCCTAAGAGGGGAGAGGTGCCCATAGACATGATCAGAGACGGAGCCAAAGCTTTTGGACAAGAATTAGAAGCATTTTATCTTTTGAGGACTTCTAAAGGGAGAAAGGGGATGCTTTGCATACAGAAGGAGGATTGTGTTGAAGCCAAACATTTTGCTATTTGAAAATTGCTCAGCTGGTGTTCTATAGGCCCACACCTTCAAACAAGGCAGGAGAACTGACACCATCCAACCACTGAGATTCATCGTCCCATCTGCTCCCACCTCTCAGCTGGCTGCACAAACCAAATGTCAGGCTTGGCTGAAGTGGAACAGAGAAGGAATATAAACAGTGAGACTCTGAGACCTGCTGTTCAGAGACTTTGGGAAAGAACCCAAAACCTCGATTTTCTCTTAAGGGAGGTTGTGGGTATAGTGGTCTTTGAAAAAAGAGAGCAATTACTTCCATGATTTGCATTTTATTATGAAAAACGTACATCCTATTAAAGGAAGTGTGGAAAGTTTTGAATACTCAGAGGAATAAAAAACAAGCCCCCCTTTGCCATGAGTGAAACACAGTCACTGAGGATAGTCCAGCAAGGCTCCTTCCAATCTTTTTCCATCCATGCACAGGCACTTGAAAATATCACTGAATTCACTGTCAATCACTGCACAAAACTGTTTTTAATGGTTTGTCTACAACTGACGTAACTACAGTGCTGTCTGTTCACTAGGTTTATCCTAATTTGCATTGTTTTACCTCTGTGGTTGAAAACCGGTAGGCAAATAAGAGAGAATCCCTAAAGGCCATGAAAGAGAATGGTTCGAACGCTAAGAGACCAGGGGGCAGGAACTGGATGGACAGAGCATAATAGAGTTTGTGGTACAGAAAAAGTAAAGACGACAAAAAATGAGTGAGATGTCTTTATAGTAAGTCTTCTGATTTATTATGGTTATTTTGCCTTTGGAAATTTTGAATGGCCAATTTACACAATTATTTCTGCATATGAATTTGAAAGCGCTAACATTATAATATTAAACATTAACGTAAACATTTCTTAGTTTCCAAACCACCTTGTGAGGTTTGTAGTCCAGACAACATGTGGAATGGTGTCTGCTTTGCACTACAGGGCTGCATGTCCACTGTTCATCTTGAGACTATGCCAGCTTGACAGGTGATGTTGGCTAGATTTTGTCACCCCTCCCCACTAGTTACGTGTGGTGTTCCTTTGATGATTCCTAACTAATTTTAGTTCCTTTTTTAGGGATAGTTTTGCTTCTGTTGTTGTTTGGGAGGAAATAACTGGTTCAACAATTTCTGCTAATGGTCTTTTCATTTAGTCACTATTCTCAAGATGTTTCCCCAAACATTTTACCCATATTCCCATGTTCTCATTGGGGCCGAATTTTGGGAATGAATGAATGAATGAGTGAATGAATGAATTATTCTTCATGGTGCATGAGGGTCGTAAATAGACACTAGCTATTTACCTGATTGAGCTAAATAGGATGCAGAATGGATTCTCCTGCAGAATTACTCTTCCTTAAGTCAAACCCTCTGTATGGGTTTCTAATTCTAAAAATAGGACACGTGCTGCCTTTCATTTGCTTTTCCATTGTCGTTTTCCTATTCTTTAAAAAAACAGTCCTGCTGCATTTGTCACCGGGAGCTTGTGCTGTGCTGGGCAGCACTTAGGATGCATGCCATCCTGGGATGGAGTTCTGCAAAGTTTTAGATTTCTATTTTCTGAGTTACTTATGTTACTGTGATTCTGATTGCATTAAGCATTCTTTCTTTGGCTCTGGAGGAGCATACATCTGCTTCTGCTGACATCTGCTCTCCTCTGTGGGTTCTGAGGAAACATTTATTTATTTTTTTTGCTTTTCTTCCTGTTTTAGCAATGTCTGCCTCTCATCTTAATAAATCACCTTTGCTTGGCAATAACTTAATAGAAGGAGAATGCATAGCTAAAGAGACAATGTGTAGTACAGAATGTAGAATTCTGAACAACAGTCTTGGGTTGTTCTAGGGAATAGGCCAGGCATCACAAAACTCGGTTCATGCTTCACTGGTTTCTCTTTTAAAAGAAGGCTGTAAGGGAATTCACTTACCAAGTGTGTTAAGATGGAGTTGGAGTTATGGAAGGGCTCCTTTGGAGTGTGCATACAGATATTAGGTCCGCCACATGTATATGTCTCTTTCTTCCTCCCTGAGGTTTCATTTCCTTCCATAGTCTGGTGGCCTGATTTCTTTTAGAGGCACAGAAGGACACTACCATAACATCAGAAGAAGAAGCAAAGGCTCTGTGTCACCCCCCAAACACCTCTGGCCTTTCTACTCTACATTTCTACTCTACAGGCTCACATACTGTCTTCTCAGGGCTTGACTAATTGAATCATCTACTTGTGACTTATTTTAGTGGACTTACTGATTTTCAAAATTAAAAGATTATAATAACAAATTCTATCTTTCCTAAAGAATGAAATCATGACCCAGAGAAGACTCATATATGCACACTGTATCAAAAGGACCCATGTTCACCATGCACAATAAGCTTCTTGCAAATTAAAATACAGCAAAGAACCAATTCAGAAATGAGCATGAGAACTGAGCTCCATACCTCACTTCCTAATAGGGAATATTGGCGTGAGTGGTGAGCATTGGAAAAATGGTGCTTAAGATCATTGCTCATTGAGAAGATACAAATTAAAAGCACAAAGAGAACAAACTAGTTACTCATCAAAATGATTCAAACAAAAAAGACCAGCTATAGTAGGTACTAAAAGGCTATAAACCAACCAGGGCTCTCAACACTACTACTGGGAGAAAAAAAATTCTGTAAACTGTTCAGCAGTGTTGAAGATACAGCACAGCTCTGCACAGTGATTACTTTCCTAACTATCAGGGAGAAAAGTGTGCATGCATTACCAAAAAGACTAGAAACAATCCAAATGTCCATAAACATGAGAACAGGGAATTTCATTCCCATAACTGAACACGATCAAGAGGTCAAGGGGGAGTAGAAAAGCACAGTCCACAGACCAAGTCCTGGTCAGCAACATTTGTTAGAACATATCTGCCACACCCAATCATTTGCACATTGTCTAAGGGGTTCTTCTGCTTCAAAGGCACATTGGAGGGTTTACAACAGAGACCATATTACCAACAAAGCCAGAACTGGTTCTCAAAAAATTTGCCAACTCTATTATAATCCAAGAATAGACAACCAGCAAAGGCAAGGTATGAGATGAATCTTGTGGACAATATGTTGGATGATATTAGCCAGACACTAAGGGGCCCATCCCGGACAGCTTCATTTCTATAGACTTACAGAACAGCGGAATGAGCTGACGGTGTTTAACTTCCTAACTGTGGTTGTTCTTGGGTGGTGAGTGTGGAGAAAGGCACAAGGGAACCCTCGGGAGCTTGGAAACCTTCACTCCCCTGATCTTAATGGCTGCTACAGGCATGTCTTCACACATAAAAGTTAATTGAGCTATACACACAAGATTACTGAACTTTACATTTTTATAGGTTATTTAAAAAAATTAATGGAATCATGAATTTTCTGCCTTTTAAATGGGCAGATTGTCTGGAACTCTCCATAGGTGGCTGAAAGATCAAATCTTGTTGTCTTCAGTGACTTTGGGAGAAGTTAGAAGTTCAGTTTTCCTAACTGAAGATGAGGCCAGTGAGATTTCCTTTCTGTGAATTTTATAAGGAAATTGTCAGGCATTTGAAATGTAAGAACTTTGCTAAAAGCAGCATTTTATCCAAAAAGGAATGTCTGCATTTGTGTTTTCTTTAATGCTTGTCTTTTTTCTTTGCTGACCCTCTGCGTAGGCTGTGTTTTCATGCCACTTCTTATCTGTAACAATGTAGTACTCATTTTGAACTTCCTCATTCACCTACATCTGTCTCCTTTTTCCTAGTGTATTTATAGTAAATTGCATGCATAACCCCGGGGCCTCCATTAATTTATCTTTGAATGTTTTTCCCCTTTGTGTCCCCTCACTCCATTGATTTACCTTATTTGATATTTCTTCATTATTCTAAAATTTGCTTGGCTGCTGCTCAACCCTCTTATTTTTTCCCCTTTTGGTTGTCCCTGTGTCCTAATTATCAAGCTAACTAGGTTATGGGAACTCTTGCTCAGAGAGTCCCTCATCCATACATTAGGATTGCATTGTGAGGATCACCCAAGCTTAGCCCAAGATTGATTTCTTTCTACCTCCCTCTTTTACACAGTGCATAATTTAGTAATCTTGTATCCTGCCTGCAAACCTACAGTAGTACATGATTTATTCATTTCTTGTCATTTATTTCTGGAGACTAAAATCATATGTAACTATAGCCTTTTCTATTAGCATAAATGAAAAGCAATAAGAGGCTAGCGATGGAATAGGCTATTACAGTAGTTGGTAATCAAGATGATAATGAAAGATTAAGGATTCTCCGTTTAAAGCATTCCTGAGCACTTCACAATTATTTCCCACAGATCCCAATAATGTTGCCGCTGTAAATGGAAAATTGCTAAAGGTTTGCTAAGGAGGAAACAATGGGAAGTGCCCAGGCTTTCCAGGGTTCCCCCGTGGTGCCATTTACTTTGCCTTAAGAAACGGTGTTCATCTGGGGGATCAAACATGGTGCTTTTTAAAATTATCATTTATTTTATATCCCAGCTCAGACAGAACAGGAGAAGCAACTAAGCAAATGATTTCCTCAGAATCACAGCTACACAAGTAGCTCCATCTTGAGGTAGGCTAGCTTGGGTACCCCTGAAACCTTAAAGTACGGATGTTTCTAAAAGTGGAAAAATCCTTCCTCAGCCTTCATTCCACCATAAGGGATGGAGAAGGAGCTCAGAACACACTTCAGGAGGAACTCTTTTGAGAACATTGTCTCACAGAATCAAATACTGCTGAGTTTGAAGGAATTCTTGAAGTTGCCAACACAATTATCCTATGGATACTTGAATCATCAGTTTAACATTCCAGTGTTTTCTGGAGGCCACAGACACACTCCATATTGACAGCCTCTAATCATGCCACATCTTCATATTGGACCAGATTGTATCTAAGAATTCTGTTGGTTAGGAAGCTCTTCAAACATCTGGATACAGCTTGCATGTACCTCTGAGTTTTCTCTTTTTGGGGTCAAACAGCAATTCTCACACCGTCTTCATAAGCTTGATCTCTTCTCTGGGAACTTCACCCCTTGAAAATACAGTAGAAATGACTGATAAAGCGTGGCACCTAGATTGACCAGCATAGAATGGAGTCAAAGATCTTTCCTCATCAGAGACAGAGTTACTGTTGTTGTTGGCTAAGGAAAGCTTGGGTTCTATTTTAGTTATTTCTCTGTCACTGGGATAAAACACCACAAGCAAAAGCAACTTAGGGAAGAAAGAGTTTACTTTTGCTTACAGTTCCAGAGGGCTCCGAGTCCATCAGAGCAGGGGGAGGCACAGCAGCAAGGGGCAGGAGCAAGAAGATGAGGGGAAACAGCTTTTCACATAAACGTGAAGAAGAGAGACCACTAGAGGTGGGGTGAAGCTGTAAACCCTAAGTCTGTCCCCCCCATGACATACATCCTCCAGCAAGGCTACACTTCCTAAATCTCCCCAAACACCTCCACCAACTGGGGATCGACCAAGTGTTCAAATATCCCAGTCTAGGGGTACATTTGTAATTTAAACCTTCATATCTTCTTAACACATTCAAGTCTTTGCTCACTACTTATGTGTCTTCCTTATAGATGGATATGAACCGTCAGCTTCTACCAGGTCATTGTCCAGAACATGTGATTGGTGATAGCTACATGAACTGATGCAGCCAAAGTCTTTTTTTGAGGACATACTGTTTCTGTGGCCTGAAGATCTCTGAATTACAGTAGACTTAGAAATGTGTGTGTGAGATTTTCTTATGTATGTAAAGCATACATAACACCATTTGTTCAACCTCTGAAAAACTAAGAGGTTTTTCTTAGAGAAACAGTCATCAACTTTTACTATAAAAAGCCATATAGTAATATTTTGAGATTTGTAGGTCACATGTACCTGACATAACCACTTAGCTCTGCTAACATGTACCTGACATAACCACTTAGCTCTGCTATTAAAGCGTGAAAGTGTCCATAAAGGATACATTAACAAAAAAGTACTACTATGTTTCAATAAAACTTTACTGAAATAAGCAGCAGAGACAATACAATAGGTGTCTATAGCTTTAGGCTATCTAAAAGCAATGCATGCTTTTTATTGCTGCATTATCTGTACATGTTAACATGGGAACCGTAAGTTATCAATTGCATTTTAGAATGAAGACTTTATTGAGATAGAGGATGCGATGAATGTGAGAGAAATCAGTACGCCCTTCTGGAGTCATCTCCAGAGTCATCTCTTTCTCAGCAATGGACTCTTAATTTAGGAAAGAGATTCCAGTACCTCCCTTTGCTCTTGTCTTCTGGTGGCTATCTTCCTTATGGAAGCTTTCTTACAATGATTATATGACATTAGAACCTCACGATGATCTTTTCCTCTTTGATATTATTGTCCTTTGTGCGCAACAAGGGCCAGTTGCTTCTGCCATGACTTTGGGGGCAATTGTGGAGGGTATCTCAGCAACAGCTCATTCACTTCTAAACGATTTGCTTAAATTTCCCACACATCAGATAAGGCGAATGAAGTCACACTCTGAAAGACAAATACAGCATGTTTCCTCTTATGTGTGAAACATAGGTTTTATAGAGATAAATAAAATCATGTCTGTGCCATGACATGATAGTATGAGTAAAATTGTCCAGAGGAACAAAGGTAACTAATGTGAGCAGGGAGGATGCAAAGTGAAGCACAGGGAGCAGGGGACCATGTATGAAAATGTCCTCATGAGACACAGTACTACGCATAACAAATATCTGAACACCTCCAACCTCCCCACACAAGGGAAAACAAACCCCAGAGCTCCTCCAGAAAGCCCATCAACTAACTACCCATTTCCATCACTTCACCAAATCCCTATGCTTTCACTCCTGCCCAGCTTTCTGGTATGCTTTCTGTGCGAAGCTTCTGAACAGGGCCGTGTAGCACAGTGGTTCTGGCCATGTGGGCTGATGTGGAAGACTCTTTTCTCTGTCGTTGGATGATCAGGGCAGGGACCACTGAAGTGTGTGGATGTGCTAATCTGCAGCTCTGTGGCAGTGCTCTGAGCACCTGCTCTGTGCTACATGTCATGAAAGATGTTAGGGAGCCAGAGATGATAAACTAGGGCCTCAAGGAACTCAGGCTGCTAATGACTAAAATGTACAAAAAGACAAATCTCTCTGTTTTACCCTCTAGCAAAATCCCTTTTTACAACTCAGGCATCTCCTATCATGAATATAGCCGGGAATTTTCTGTTCTCCCCAGAGTTACCTTCGTTTGCATTTTAATCTGGGAAGCCTTTGTTCTTCTGAATGCCACGCAGTGTGACAAATTAGTTCTCTTGCTTTTACTGAAACACTTAATAGCAGCCTCACTTGTGCACCCTTCCTCTCCCCAGGTTTCTCTCTGCCAAAGTGGAGGAGAAGTGCTGACTCCTGGAGGGCCTCCCAAGATTATAGATGAGAATATTCAGAAGCACAGACAAAATAAGTGATAAAAACCCAACTAGAAAGTGGCCCTATAGCTTTCAGACTCTATTTTCCCTGGTTTTCAACGTGGTGGTGAGCTTGGTCCAGTGTAGAAGACATCAGTCTAACAATTTGTGTAGCCCATCAGGGGTGGAGTCTTTGAGCACGAGTGGAAGTAGACAACCTTTCTACGTGAACAGAGATCATGAAGAGTTGTAAGCTTGGGCCTCCTCCAATCAAGAATACTCAGGTAAAAAGAATCAAAGCTTTTAAAATAGGATTCGGCTAAATAAGAATGGCACAGCCATCTTCGAAAGGAGATACATAGATTAAAAAGCCAATTTCTTTTCTTTTTTTCCTTTCCTTTCCTTTCTTTCTTTCTTTCTTTTTCTTTTTATTTATTTATTTATTTTTGGTTTTTTGAGACAGGATTTCTCCGTGTAGTTTTGGTGCCTCTCCTGGATCTGTAGACCAGGCTGGCCTCGAACTCACAGAGATCCACCTGGCTCAGCCTTCCAAGTGCTTCGATTAAAGTCGTGCACCACTACCGCTCAGTGAAGAGCCAATTTCTTAAGACATGGAGTCTCTAAACATTAGGGACATTATAAATTTATTACTTTGAACACTGGACCGAGAATAAGTCGAAAAGAAAACCAGTATAATCCCATATGTAGCAGGACTTTCAAACTAAGCACAACAGTTTGGAAGACCTTATGTTGTTATGCACCTAAGTAAATTCAGTGTCCTGGAAGCACCAGTGTCTTATTTCCATCATGTGCATTTCCCACCAGACTCCAGTCAGTTCATTTATCTGGGAAAGTGGACACACTCAGAACTTAAAGACAGAAAAGAGTTAATATTTACTCTAAAAGGAAGGAACTGCATCCCCCCTTTCAATTTCTGTCTTCTGGCTGCATTCCAAACAGATTTAATCACTGTCCCAGTATCAGTCACTATCAGAATCTCTCCCCAGTGGCCTGCACAAGGCGGCCACTTGCCTCTGAGACTGCCTGCCAGCCAGCAGCCTCCTCACCACCCATCACTCAGCTCTACCCAGTCAGTCCCTCTAGCTCCCTTCACAGGCTGAGTTACTGGCATGAATAAATTCAGAAAGCCTGTTGACACGGGGGCTTTTTCAATGAAATTAACAGTGAAGGCGGGCAAGAACGAGGGTTTGGTTTCCATCCAAGGAACATAGGTTGATTCCTGCCTGCTCCTCCTCGGCTTTTGACAGCGTTGCTAGGCCTTCAGCGACCGCCGCCACCATTGTGCATGGTTGTGTTCTGGTTGAGGACACTGTGTCTATCTGTGTTTTCACTCAGAACACTCATTATTGCTTGTTTTTGAAGGGGCAGCAAGTCTGGTTTCCAGAAATTAGCGTCTCTTTCTCCAATAGTAGTGGCGCCAGAGGACAGGTCCTTTAATCAGCCCCGTGCCATGAAATAACGTGAAGCAGTCACTAGGAAAGTTCGTCCCTGGAGGTCCTGACTGCCCAGCTTGCTCAAGTCTCCACTTCCCATTCAATTTCCTTCTGCTCTGAAGCGAGAGTGCACGTTTTCATTTTCTCTGGAACAGAAAATGTAGGCAGATCCTCCATCAGGACTCTCTCGCAGCATCAAAGGGAGCTCTGGATGTGAGGCTCTTCCAAGCTCACCCTCTGTGTTGAGGCCCACTGCCTCTGTCTCCAGAGAATGATACTGGAATGGCGAGAGGTACTCACCACCCATAATCAGCAGGCCTCTTCTTGGTTCATTTCTCACAGGCAACACAAAGCTCGGCCACCTTCTCTGGGCGCTTTTCGACTTTCCCTTTATGATTTGATTCAGAAGAGTCAGGTAGACCTTTGTGTTCCTTTCATATGTTTATATCGAGTTCTATGCATTTTCCAGCCCTGTGCTAAGGAAGTCCTCCTAAGATTCACAAAGGCAACCCTTTTTCAGGAAGTCAACTGTCCTACGCTAGGATTCTAAGAGTTTAGTGTTGTCTTTCCTTTTCTTCTTCATTTCCTGCCTGTTTTAAACACCAAGCCAGTGAGTGTAATTTTAGAGTGATGGTACTTTGGAGCTGTGCAGTATTTTGAAGCATTTAAGACTCTGCCTGCTTCTTTCCTGCCCAGATTAACTTATGATTCCACCTTGCATCAGTTTTGAATGCTGAGCAATTTTATCCTTGGAAATTTTATTGCACAACAAATAGGATGAGGAGAAGGACTGCCATGAAGTCAGCGGAGGCAGCATTTATTGTTAAATGGTTGCTTTCCTTTCGAAAGTCCGATCACAAAGGTTGTCAAGAGTTTAAATTGGCTAAATATTCATGAAAACTTAAAGCAGTAACTTAATCAAGTAATGATTTAATTGAAAGCCCACTTCTCTAGTTGTGTCTCCCACCTGCCTGAGACTTTTATGAAACTGTTGTCATGGGGGTATTCAAGTCCTAGGAGGGTGAGAACTTCTGAAAGTGACTCTTCATGGCTTTTCCTGTGGAGACTGATGACACTCCAGTCTTCATCGGGCTGACCTACTCACAGAACCCAGACCCCTCAAAGGGGTTTCTATTTGAATATTTTAAAGGGAGAAGGAAAAATGAATGTCTATCATTAGTGTATAATAATGGATTCTACCTGATTCCATTTTGGGGTACAGGCAACCTGTGATTACACATCTGCTATCACTTCTGCCTAGAAACCTCCTCTTACTACTCCACTTTCTGCACAGAGCATCCCATCTACTCCCTCTCCATATGTCCTATTGTCAGGTGCCTAGCCCATTCATGTCACCTTTCACTCTTCTCAGTATGGCTGAGCTTGCCAAATGAATAAATACTTCAGAATGCTCACATTTCATTTTCATGAATGTAAATGTATTAACAATTTCTCATTTCAGTTAATGAGGTTGAAAGGAAAAATAATATTGTGAAGAATCTCTTGGCCATTGTTAGTCAATCACTCAACTAGAGTATAATCAGAAATGTCATTGGCAGGTCTCTTGTCCATAGTGGCTCTTTCCCCGCCCCCTCTATTATATTTTCTCTCTGTATAACTCCATAACATTCATGTAATGACCACCCAGATGCAGCCTCACTTCCTGTGCTGGACAGTTTTATGTCAACTTGACACAAGTTAGAGTCATCTGAGAGGAAGGAACCTCAATTAAGAAATGCCTCCTTAAGATCAGGTTGGCCTGTAAGCCATTTTCTTAATTAGTGATTGGTATGGGAAGGCCCAACCCAATGTAGGTGGTACTACCCATAGGCTGGTGGTCTTGGGTTCTATAAGAAAATAGGCTGAGCAAGCAATGGGGAGCAAGCTAGTAATCAACAACCCCCACCGTCTCCAGCTCCTGCCTCCAGGTTCCTGCCCTGTTTGAGTTCCTGTCTTAACTTCCTTCAATGATACACTATGATGTGGAAGTGTAAGTCAAATAAACCCTTTCCTCCCCAACTTATTTTTGGTCATGGTATTTCATTACAGTAATAGAACAGTGACTGACACTCTCATAAGCAAAGAGGCAAGTTTTGCAAATATCCCCTTCTTTATTATACAAAACTTTGTATCATAATTTGTCAGAAATGAATGAAATTTTGAAATATTTTAAACTTCCAAAATATAGTTAACTATGCATCACTTAAAATTTGGCCAGATGATCTATAAATGTAACAAGAATAGAGAATAATTTTACGAAGATCTCCATAATGATATAAAATCTTGATGATTATTAAGAAAGAGATAGCAGTTTCCAAATTGTGATTATTTAATTTATTAATCTATTAAGGCCATGCTCATTTTATTCCATTTAGCACTTGAAACTGAGAGATCAACTCTCAGTTACCGAAATAACTTTGATCATTGTAGATAATTCATAATTAAGTTCTTAAACTTGGTTGCAGAATATTAATGCATTTCAACTAAATACATATTTAATGAAAATTTAAAACTAAATGTTTTTGAGTTTTACATATTTATTATCTGTCCTTTAAATGCCAGCATCTTTGACACACATACACTACAGCTCAATGCTTCTGTGGAGATTAAAATATGTATTGTATTAGTGTGAGTGATGATTTATGCCAGGACGTGCTGTCATCTTGTCTAATAAAACTGATTACAAAGAAGATAGCTTTAATCTATGTTGGAGGGTGTTGTTTTGAAATCTCTATATTCAATTTTTAGCCAGGAAAGCTATTTATAAGACCTCTCCACATTAAACAAAACCCAATCAGTTCTACTGACAGTGAGATGACTTCTAAAAATGAAGAAGGATTAGAAACAGGCCTGTTATTAAGAGTGTAATCCAGGCTCAGATTGTCAAGTGACCAGGTTTGCACCTACACGGGGATGTCTCGGGAGAGGAAGGTGAAGCCTCGGAGGAAGGGGCAGGACACAGCAACAGGATGCGATACGCTATAAAAGCTATTATGATGTCTTACAAAATGAACATTTTTTTAAAAAAATTCTGAATTCAGAGTCTATTTAAAATGTATTACCCAAAAGGCTATTTGCTATCTTTAGAAGTTTAATGCATTTTAAAGTAATACTCTTGCATTATGAAGTGTGAAATCACAAAGTTCGACATGGGAAGACTGTAACCAAGGGCTCCTCCATTATCTAGTGCCAAGAGTCAGGCAGGGATCCCATTATCGACAAGTAGGTGTCACATTTACATCAATTTTGCTTGCATAGGTCATAGGGTGCAGAGTAGCCAAGAATCAATTAGTAGAAGAAATGAACATGCCCTACCTCTTAAAGCTTATACTGAGGAATATATGAAATATTTTCTTCCTAAAGTCTCTTAGGGATATATGAATGTATTCATATACATAAAATGTATATTTGCAAATTTTCTATCGGTAGGTCAATTATACCGTATAGAAGAAAAATAAGAAAAAAAAGTGATTTCATGAAGCAAGTAGCTATTATCTCCCTGCAATGAGACTGTATTACTCTCATCTGTTATGTAATTTTGGAAAGAAACCGTTATTAAAACGGAAATGGTTGGAGAATAGTGACGAATGCTGGCTTTGTAGCACTCTAACTTCCCTGGCACAGGTGAAAGACATTCGCATGTGTGATTTTGAAGAACAGACTGACAATGGTGTCAGTTTATTTAAACTATAAATCCTACTTACATTGAGATAGACATTATAACATGCCAGTGTATATAATAAAAATGACAAGAGCCATTGTATTCCCAGGAACCCTAATCTATTTTCCCTTAATTTAGTTCTTGTTACATTTATCTGCATTTTTCATATTGGTCTATGTGTAGACAATAGAATTTAATATTATAGAGATGATGAGATTCCTCCACAGTGTCTTGTCTGCCCCATCTTCTCTGACATTGAAATTAGCCCAGTTATTATTCCAGGAAGAGAACACATCACCATGAGCACAGTGGGACTTGCTGTGCACCAATGTCTGTTGAACACATCTAGACCAGGGAGGTTAGCTAGAGAGAATATTCATGTAGGTTTTTTATTGCTTGTTATCCAGTGGAAAGTCTTGATTATCTTCCAGGGAAGTACATCAGTACCTTGCTTACTTTAGTTAAAAGAATCACGTAGCATAGCACCACCCAGTCAGAGATTGCATTTGACAGCGACAAGCTACTGCTAAGGCAGAGCTCTCTTGTTCAAAAATTGAGGAGATGGGTTCTGCTTCCAATAATTCAAAGAATAAGATCAAGGTGATGAATCTGGGAATAATTTGCAAAATCTTCAGTGCTATCCTAAGTGGTTGACTATTGGAAATGTGCTTTACAGATAATGCAAAACATTATCACAATTAATTATGAAAATTTCCCATGTAATAGAACAGTAATCAATGATACAATTCCACAGATAAGCATTTTCAGAGGTGTTCAGCTATTTGTCGAAAGTTATGCTACTGATGATGGTGCTAAGTCTCAGCCAGAAGGACACACAGCTCTTGGTTCTCTGTATTTGGTGTGGCATTTTATAGATAAGGACTAATCTATTTTCGGCAAACGTAAGGCTAGTGATTGTTTTTCATTCAATCACATGTCACACCCTTTCCTACCAGCTTCCAGACACTGCCCAGGGATTCTCATTTTCCCCGGGTCATTCACACCCCTCTATTTTCCCTGTATGCCACACCAGTTTTAAGAACATCACGATGCTACAATGCTTCCTGGCACTCATCTCAAGCCTTGCCCTGTACATTTTCTCCATCAGTATCTTAAACCAAGCAGCCCTTGTCTGACCTTTTGGAGAGAGGCTTTGTTTTCCTGCAATCTAGGGTGTGGTTAGCTTATAATTTTTGTAACTCTTTTGTGAATATAATTTTTATCTCCCAGAACTATATCATAAAATCAAGTAAGAGAAAAATAGATCTCATAAAATTTGAACAGTATCTGTGAGTATAGTGGAATATCATTAGGAATCATTTTATTGCTACCTTTTCTTTTCTTAGACTAGTAGGGCTTGGTTTTACCCTAGGTCTCTGGACTACCCAGTCTCTGATTCTTGGTCATCCAAGCAGTGTTGGGTATGGTAACATTTCATGGAGTGGCCTTAAGTCAAAGTCAGAATCTACCAATAGGAGCAGAGAACACAATAGTGTCATTTAAATGCCAAGCTCACATCACCACTCTTTCCTCCCTCCTTGTGTGACCACTCTCTCAGGTGTAGGTAGGTTTGGAATAGCCTGGTCTTAAGGCCACTGGATGTATAAGTACAGGTTTATACAGAACCTCATGGCTTCTTTGGTTCTATTGGTACAGTTAGTATATTTTAGTAATTATCCCTTTTCAAATAAACTCGTGTCATAATAAACCTGTATTTGCTTTAGGAAAACATAAAAATATCTATTAATTAGATTGCATCTAAGGTATTAATAAACAATTCATTTTAGATATAATGATGGCATTTCAGTTATTTTTAAAGGAAGAACATATTTCCCACAGCTCTATGCATCACCATTTAAGGAAAAGGTGAGCTACTGTTTGAGGCTTTGATTGAAAATAGTTCTGAAGAGCCTGGGCAGGAGAAGAGGGGAAGAGGAAATGAGAGATGAAACAAGACGGGCCATTTGTAGATAGTTACAAAGTAAGAAGATGGGAGCTCATTGGGTGTTTCTCCGTTCCGTTTTTTCTTCAGAGATTTATTTATTTATTTTGTCTGTATGTGCATATGCTCAGAGGCCAGAAGGCGGCACTGGATTCCCTGGAAACTGGAGTTTCAGGTAGTTGTCAGCTGCTAGATGTGAGTACTTGGAACTGCACACAGCTTCTCTACAAGTACAGCAAGTGTGCCTAGTGGCCGAGCCCTCTCTTCAGGCTGTTCCATTAATTTTTGTGTATGATGGAAAAGTTCCATAGCACAAAGAAAACTGACACTTCCCATAAGCACTGAGTTAAGTCATGAATATATGAGAAAAATACTTTAATGATTCTGGCTTCCTGAAACTAATTTTATATTGGGAATAAAAATAAAGGTTTTGAAAACTTTCTCAGGAATATGCTTTGTGATGCTCAGAAACAAAACTGGAGTTGAAAGGAACACCCTGTTGGATGCCTTTGATCTTCGTACCCTCTTGTGTAAGCTTTATCGTTCATGTTTGTGTTGTCATATAGAGAAAATTACATGTGGTGCATTTAACTTATTTTATCCATAAAGTGCAACATTTTCTGAGTACACAAAAACTATGCTTCAAGTCCATCTGCCTATCTACACATGTAGAAGGAAAAAAGGGGGAATAATAGATGTAGTAAAAGAAAAGTTTAATCCGAACTCCTGAACTCAGGTTGTTACCCGAAACAGAAGCAATGATGGTGGTCACCTCCTCTTCACTCCATCCTTTCACTAGATAAGAATGCCCTGAGCTTCTGCACAGAGCAGTTTGAGGAAGACTGAATTTCCAGGCTATATGGGTGCAATTGATTGGTGTGAGTCAGCCATCATGTTGGATCTCCAGGCCACTAAGCATGGCATAGGGATAGATGCAAGCCCAGGCTGAGGAAAAAAAATCATGAAAACACATTTGCCAAGGGACCCTGCTCACACATCTGGTGCATCTCAAGAAGCAATTCAACAAGACTCATTCTCTTGCAGGCCATGAATAAAGAGTCAGCCTCAGCTACTGCTGGCACCCATTTGTAAGTGTACAACTGTATTAGTGACCAATCACGGAGAAAGAGAGAAGGCAGAGAAGAGATGGAGTAGGGCTGTTTCCAGGTGGCATTGCTGAACCACTGAATCGAACTTCACTTTATTTCCTCTCCTGACTTCTCTGTTGGGGAAAACAATACATTTTCAACATGATTAAAGGTAGTTGGAACTAGGTTTACTGACCACAGCACTCTAGTGCTCTAGCTGAGATGCAAACCCTGAGCCTTCCTTGGACAGCATTGCTGTTTTCTGATGGGCAGCCATAATCTGTATGTGTCTTGCTGGCTGCTTTCTGTCTCCATCACAGTCTGTCTCCAGATGGCTGAGCTCAATGATGAATCTGCTGAGCTCTGGTACCCAGGTGCTCAGGAAAGTGGATGGCAAGCTTCATGAGAAATGGATGTCAACAAGACAATTTAACATGTAGATGGCCACAATATTTTACAACCTTTTACTGTGTACAG
The DNA here is from genome assembly GCF_007827085.1 of Peromyscus californicus insignis. Lineage (NCBI taxonomy): Eukaryota > Metazoa > Chordata > Mammalia > Rodentia > Cricetidae > Peromyscus > Peromyscus californicus. The sequence goes on from NW_026294413.1 coordinate 7,396,348, forward strand.
CAGAAGTGGAAAAGTTAGCTGTGCCAAATAACATAAGTGATATCCATTCTGCCTCTATTAACAAATTGAACCAAAAGGATGAGATGTCAGCTTCAAGTCAAAGGACTATTGGTGGTGGTGGTGGTGGTGGTAGTGGTGGTGGTGGTGTGTGTGTGTTTATGAGATGTGAATGTGTGTGCATGCACTCATATGTTTATGGGTGTGTGTGCTCCACAGCGTATGTGTTCAGGACAGAGGACAACCTCAGAGGTCAGTCCTTGTTTTCCACCTTGTCTGAGACTGGGATTCTTGTAATATTTCCCTCTAATACTACACATGCCAGGTTAACCAGCCCATGAGCTGCCACAGTCTCCTGTCTCTGACTCCTGTCTCACTGTGGGAGTACTGGGGTTACCGGCATGAGCTGCTATTCCTACTGCAGATTCGGGGGGGGGATTCAAATTTAGGTTCTCATGACTGCATGATAAGCACTTAACCTGCTGAACCATCTTCCCAGTCCCTGAAGGACTTTGTAAACCTTAGAGGGAAGGGAATAAAAAAACCCATGGGGAAATATTTTGGTATGCATCCCATTTATTTATTAGCTCATTCTCTCAGTTCCTTAAATAATCCTTTGAAAGGGATGTGGAAAGACTTCATACATGGTAGTGTTGGGAAACTAGAAAAATGTATGTCAGAGGTGGGAAGGTTAGCCCTCAATAAAACATAATTCATGGAGTCAAAACTCTGTAAACAACCGCCTGTCATTAGCAGCCCGGGCAATAATTCTTAGGGTAGGGTACAGGTAGGTACTTGGTAGGGTACAGGCTGAAATTAATAGTTTATGGCCTGCAAAAATATGATTTACCATATATTTGTTGTAGAATACGAGAATTCAAGTTGGCAAAACCAAGAAATGCCAACTGCCTATCATTTGGGAAGGTATGTTCTGCTATCATGATTTGCTAGAATGAAAGACCTATAAACTGGGATTTCAAAATAAATAAAGCAAGTTATCTTTACTTCTAGGTTGCCTACAATTTTGAATCTCTTCTATACATGATTAAAGTTAAAAAAAAAAGAAGAAAGAAAGAAAAAAGAAAAAAAAAAAGGTATCCTTTAGATTTAGAAAGCCCAGATCTCAAATGATGGGGTCATTCCCCATGAAAGTGCTTTATGTGTTCTCCATTGTTATGGGAAGTCAGCCATACATCTAATCCTCTTCGAGGTTAGAGCTTATCATGAGTAATTTTACAGGTATGTAACCTATGTAGTGCTCAAAAGGGCCTTACAATTTAATGCAGCATAGTTGTTATCTTAGAATCCCTAATGTTCTATCAGCATGGTAGCTACATCTGATATCCCAGCAGTCAGAAACAGAGACAGAATATCCTGAGTTCTAGGCCAGCCTGGGCTACATAGTGAGACTCTGTCTCAACCAACAAACAAAACATCAGAATGGGTAGACATCAGATAGGACAAGTGGAATCATTAGTGGAATGACAGGTTAGTAAGTGTAGTAACCAGTGAAGAATGGAGACATCAGTTTGGGCAGGATTTGCTTGAGGTTTCCAGAGGGTATAGTACATTAACTCACCTTCTGATGAACACTAATGACCGTTTGTGGGGCAGTGATCTTACAGTCCTTCTAAAGGGCAAGGCAAGTGAAGCTCGGGAAGAAAGAACCATGTGTCAACGGCACACAGCTAGTAAACCGTTTATGGAGAATTCTTGCCCATATCTATCAGGCTCCCAAACACGGCAGCTGAAGCATTATCTCTGCATCTGAACAGGTACCTTCCAAGATAATACATTAAAGATGGGGAAAGACATTAGCATGTCTCTACAGGTGGGAATGAGTAAGATTGCTCTGCTTCACCCAGGGATCTCCAAAGGACACAGAGTAGAGTGAACTAATACTGGAGATGATGGTGAAGATAAGAATACAAAGGAAAAAAGAGGTACCACCCACTAAGAAGTTGATCTTTTATATGAGTTGATAGAGATGGCCAGGATTGTGTCAGCAAATGCAGGCACTGAGGGTGTGAATGCAGAGCTGCCGGGCTGTGTGCAAACCTTACCAACGTTTCACATGCTGTCTGTGAACTGAGGTGTGAAGGGCCAAGTTTTCAAAAGACTGAGTCTGGCTCAGATTAGACTATGTGGAAGGTAGAGTATTGTTTTGGATATGAAGAATGCAACTGACTACAGAAAGGTTAATGTGACGACGTGGTACATGACAGGAAAAAGATGAGTCTGATAAAGTGACCTATTAATTCAGGGACAAGGGAGAAATTTGTGATGGGAATGATGAGAAAGAGTGAAGTTGAAAAACATTTTGGAAAAATATATATGCCCACAGACAAATAGATTATCTTTTAGTGAAATTTTGTTACTCGTAACTCCCAATATCTCTTAATGTTTTCTTTCCATCCTCCACCAAATCTTCCATTTACATCCTAATCTCTTGTATCATTTTTGGTTTTTCTTTTCCCCTGTTACTTATTTTCCTTGCTCCTTCTGTCCTTACCCTCTGTTTGTTGAAAGTTGGGCTAGATTTTAAATGCTTATCCTTGGGAGTGTTTTTCTAAATTGCTTTTAAATTAGGCATTTCATTTATGAATTGTGTTCTCTTTAGCAGAGTTAATGGCATGTAAGCTATCATCTTTTTCTTTGTGAATTAGTCTGCTTTTTTCAAAAACTTATCATCAAAATATGTACAAGAAAGGGTAATTATTCAACTCAAACTATAATTGTGTCTAATTGACACTCCAGAAATATCCTTCTTTGTAATTTGTCTGAAACAATTTATTAAGTTTTTTTGAACATTGATTCATAGCTAGTGTCTCATTTGTACCACAGAAAAGGCTCTTGACAATGTTATTATGGAATATATTCCATAGAGATATTGTACATCAATTCTCAAAACACTATGGGGCAAATTCTTATGCAAGCCATAATTTCTTATACCAAATTGGTTTATTGGCTATTAGCTAACTGTCTGGCTGCCTTTAATGTCTTGATAGAAAGGGGCCTTATCAGGTCAGAGTCATTGTTGTGCTGTTCCATTATCGGATCTCAACTGCTTTGGGGAAGAGCATGGTCATCACAGCCTCCCCTCTCAAGCTCTCAGCCACCTTTTTTGCTCCTCCCCAGTCAATCAGAACCCCACTTGGAAGCTTCTTTCACATCTCTTTGCCATTGTGACTCTCACAGTACCAGTTACAGTTGCTCCATGGTGTCTCACTAGCTGACCTGATTCTTCCTGCTTCCTGCCTTCCAGCTTTTACTCCTCTTTTTCAGTATGCCCAGTGTTACTAGACTCAGCTTCTCCAGTCTCAGCACTGGGCAGAGAGGTCTCTTCCTTAAAGTTCTCCACCGTGTTCCATTTGGGAGGGATGGGTAATGAGACCTATAATCTCCCACAATAGGATTTTAAGATTTGGTCTTTTGCTTTATTTTTTTATTGGCTTCCTTAAAACCTGAAGTTCCCAGTGCTCTCCACCACCTGCCCTTGTGCAGAAGCTTATATGAGAACTATGTATATTTTATGTCCATTTAAAAAGCAACACTTTATCACACCCATGGGAGCTGCAGGCCATGGGTCTGAATATAAATAGGCACACTTATTGCTTTAGTCAGATTACTCTGGTGTGACACTTAGCCCTGTCCTGATTTGTCCTGGAGCAAATTTGATTTGAACAGCTTAACAAAGAAGAAGATTATAGTGACTGGATTGAGCAGATCTGAATTTTGCTGCAGAGATATGACCATCAGGGCTGTAGTGGAGCCTGGACTTTACACATCCTAGAGGTTATTCTTGTCATTACTTCTATCTTGAGTTCCCTTGCATGACCACATACACCCCTGTTCTCCATCTTTTCAAGTCCACCTTCACTTCTGTCTCCGTTAAAAATTGTCCTCTGGTTTGCCTTCTAAGTTGCAGATGTGCTCGTTCTTCTTCACATCCCAATGTAAAATGACTATCACCTATCATCTATCTATCTATCTATCTATCTATCTATCTATCTATCTATCTATCTATCTATCATCTATTTATCTATCATCTATCATCTATCTATCTATCTATCTATCTATCTATCTATCATCATCATCATCATCTAGCTATCTACCTATCAGTCATCTATCCATCCATTTCTCAGTTATTTGAGACAGGGTCTCTCTGTGTAGCCTTGGCTGCCCTGGAACTTACTCTGTAGACCAAGATGGATTTGTACTCAGAGATTTATTTGCAACTAGCTCTCTGAAAGTACAGAGAAAGCTGTATTACTTGGAGAAGCAAGAAGAACATTTCAAGTAAGTCCCCAAACTAGTATCTCTCTCAGCAAAGAAAGCAAGGGGCTTTAATTGGAAAACAGGAATTCAGGAGACTGATCACCAAAGGCTGGCACATTCCTGATCATGCTCGGTAAGAAATTATACCCCATACACACTGACTGCTTTCCTCTCAGCTTATCTGTTTCATAAGAATATAAATGCCTTGAACACTGGAATTATAATAATATTTTTACTGACAGCAACATATTCAAACCTTTAAACGATGCTATCAAGGAAGACATGTTTCCATTTTGTAGATTAGGAGGCCTAGACCCAGGTAGTGAAACAGCCTTGCCCATAGCCACAGCCTTAGGGAGAGCAGAACCCAGTTTCATATCAGCAGGCTGGTGCCGGGGATGCTTTCTTTGGTGAGCCACCCTTCACTCCTTAGCCTTTCTGACCACTTTCACCCACAGTTTCCAATAACAATCCTCTACACAGAGTAGGCAACCAAGGCAGAGGCAGCTTCTTTCCTTCCTTCCTTCTTTCCTTCCTCCTTCCCTCCTTCCATTCCTTCTTTCCTTCCCCTTTTTTTAAATTAAATTGAATTAAACTAATTTTAGTTAAAGCTTTAAGGAGTCTTAGTCATCTGAGGGTATAAAATGTTAACAGTCTCTTTCCCTAGTACGCTCCTAATTACTTGGACCCATAGTCATCAATACAGTTTCGATGAGCAGCAGGAAAATGTGCAGAAGCTTATATGAGAACTATGTATATTTTATGTCCATTTGAAAAGCAACACTTTATCATACCCCTGGGAGCTGCAGGCCATGGGTCTGAATATAAATAGGCACACTTATTGCTTTAGTCAAATTACTCTGGTGTGACACTTAGCCCTGTCCTGATTTGTCCTGGAGCAAATTTGATTTGAGCAGCTTAACAAAGAAGATTATAGTGACTGGGTTGAGCAGATCTGAATTTTCGCTACAGAGTTGTGACCATCATGCATTCTGGTCTGGGGATGGTTGTGTAGAAACCACAGATCTCAACTGCTATTGGTTGTAGGTCTACCTGCTGGGTCACTTGTATGGCATTGTATTACCTGTCTATCTGTCTTTCTGTCCATCCATTGACCTATCTACCTACCTATCATCTCTCTCTATAATATATACAACACTCACATCCATTTAGATCTCTAACTTGTTTGGTGACCAGGATCTTCCTGAAGTATTTGTTCAAAAATATTATCCCCCTGTGAATGAGTATTCCTCTGATCTGTCTTCTGGTTTACCAACCATCCATAGCAAGCTAGCACTGTAACCCCATGTTACTTTCAAGACTTGCAATGAATAACAGCCAGGATAATATGTCTCCAGTAAAGCCCAACAACTCTACCACAGCAGGCCCTGAGTATTGCAACATGGCTGAAACACCAGAAAAACACCCCAAAATAGCCAAATGAATATGATAGCGGTCCTTAAAGAGGAAATCAATAAATCCCTTAAATAAATCTGTGAAAACACAAACAAATAGTGGAAGGAAATGAATAAAATCATTCAAGACCTGAAAACCAAAATAGAATCATAAAGAAAATCCAGACTGAGGGAAATCTGGAAATAAAAAAATTTAGGAACTTGAACAGGAGCCTCAGAGGCAAGTCTCAACCACGGATACAAGAGATGGAAGAGAGAAACTCAGGAATTGACACAACAGAGGAAATGGATACTTCGGTAAAGGACAGTGTTAAATCTAAAGGACTCCTGGTCCCCAAAACCCAGGAAAACTGGGATGCTATGAAAAGACCAAATCTAAGGATACTAGGGATAGAGGAAGGATAAGAAACTCAGGTCAAAGGCACAGAAAATATTTTCAGCGACATTATAAAAGAAAATAAATTTCTGACAAGGAGATAAAAATCAAGGTACAAGAAGCATACAGAACACCAAATAGACTAGAGCAGAAAAGAAAGTCCATTCAACATATAATAATCAAAACACTAAATGCACAGAACAACAAAAAAGAATATTAAAAGCTGAAAGGGAAAAAGACCAAGTATCATATAAAGCAGACCTATTAGAATAACACCTGACTTCTCAATGGAGACTTTAAAATCCAAAAGAGCCTGGATGGATGTTCCACAGACTCTATGAGACCACAGGTGCCGGACTAGACTATCATACTTGGTAAAACTTTCAGTCACAATAGATGGATAAAATAAGACATTCTATAACAAACCAAATTTAAGCAATATCTATATACAAATCCAATTCCACAGAAGGTGCTAGAAAAAACTCCAACCTGAAGAAGTTAGAAATACCAAAAAATAACCAAGGAATAAATAATCTCAAGGCAGAAAATCAACAGAGGGGACACACACACACACCTCAGCACATTGCCACCACCACCATCATCACCACCACCACCACCACCACCACCACCACCACCACCACCACCACCACCACCACCCCACCACCACCACCACAGCAGCAACAACAAAATAACCAGAATGAAGAAACACTGATCACTGATATCTTCAACATCAATGGTCTCATTAAATACCTGTTATCAGGGCTTAGGTATCCCCGTGGAAGAGGAGATGGAAAAGTGTAAGAGTCAGAGAACACCAGGAGTAGAAAGTCCTTTAAATCAACAATATCAAAGCTCATATGAATTCACAGAGACTGAGGCAGCATGCACAGGGCCTGCACAGGTTTGCACTAGGTCCTTTGTGTGTGTATATATATATCTTCCTGTTTGCTTGATTTATTTCTAAAGTGTTAGTTTTTGTTTTATCTTATTATATTCTATTTTATTCTTTTAAAAGTAGTTTATTATTCCTTTCTATTATTGTGGGATAATCTTTTTGTACATTGGGAAGATATGTCTGTTTTTACCTTATCTGTCTAAGGTACCTTCTGATAGGCTTAATAAAAAGTGGAATGGCCAATAGCTAGGCAGGGGAGGATAGGCAGGACTTCCAGGGAGAGAGAGGAAAGGGGTGGGTGGGGAATCTGAGAGGTGGAGGAAGTAGGATGTACTTTATTTAGGATTGGTAACCAGCCAAGTGGCAGGCTGTAGATTAATATAAACAGGATAATTTAAGTTTTAAGAACTAATTGGGAATAAGCCTAAGCTAAGGCCAAGCTTTCATAATTAGTAAGTCTCTGTGTCATTACTTGGGAGCTGGTGGTCCAAAGGAAGACTGGCTACACTCTATATCTTTTTAACACTGTTGGTTCTGGAGTCCATTTTTTTTTTAGATTATGAAATTAAGGTAAGAGGATCATGAATTTCCACATTTAAAATGAGCAAAGATGATACTTCAATCAGTGTCTTGACTATAAGTCCATGCCTGGGTGCTCCAACTCAGCTGCAGGCACAGGACATCACAGTGAAACTATTAGGCCCAGAAGGAAAAGGGAGGTACATTGAATGAACCAGAACACCAAGATTTGTTCTTCATGTTCTGCTCCTGTCCTGCTGCCTTCTACCTTGCATTGTAGAAATTTCAATATCTCAACATTTTGCCATAATAACTACAAGTAAGAACAATGAACACGGGAGACATTGTATACTTTGAAAACACTATTTTAATGGGTTGAAATATTTTATAATTGATGTTTCTTAATCATTTAGAAATAACACTCTTATATTTTTGGTAGTGAGCCTAGCCTTTAACGGCTGAGCCATCTCTCCAGCCCAGAAATAACACTCTTTAATGTGGTCTTGGAGAGCAGATTAGCTCTTAAAAATGTAAAAGAATCATCTATGATTAACTAACATCTAATCTTCTGAATTATGAAATATTTGGTAAATTGGCACCTAACACAAATTTATTATCTCTTCTAGAATAAATATTATATTTGAACTAAGTGAAATTTGATTGCCTTTAAGTTCTTCTGGTAATTGTGGAATTTATATTCACTTGGACAAAATGCTAATGAATGAGTACATTAGTACAAATGAGAATAATAGTCATTAGCTTATGGAGCCTTATACTCATGTAGTACCTTTTCATACCTTGTGATAAATAGGACACCCAAACCTGTAATTACAAGTTGCCAACTAGATAGCTTTCTTCACCTGTTCCCATCATCCAGGTAGAAGAAAGCATTAGGTAAGTGGTGGTATAAGCTTTGTACTACATGGCTGTTTTTCTTAACTTGTATTTGAGGGATTCACAGATCCCGAATTTATTTATTTATTACTTCTCTTCTGTGGATGAGTTTTGGCCCATGAAATATTTGCTGTTATAGGAAATAATGGGGATCTTTGTTTTACTAAATTAAAAATGCCGGACTATTTCCTGAAGGAGGCAGCACTTGAGGATGGAAGATGGCTTCTACACAAAGCCACGAAAGGGAATTTAGGAAAGGAAATGGAGACCAGCTGTGGGTGGGAAGGTTGCTCAAAAGACAACATCCATTAAACTCCAAACGTCTCCCTCAAAATTTCCACTGAGAAAAAAAATGGTTTCTCCTTTCTCTGAACTCTTGTTCCACTAACGGTTGCACAACACATAATTCATTTGCAATTATGTAGGGTCCTGTAAAATCTCTTCTAATGTCAATCATTTTTAAAAAAAACATTTGTTACTTTGAAGTTTAGCTCTTTAGTTATTAATAGGCTGAAAGATTGCTTGCACAAATCATATCGGTTCTAAAGTCCTGAAGGTTGAAATTATATCTTCCCTATTATTTAAGATATAGTAGGTGCTTATGATTATTTTTGTCCTGATCAAATATTCATTGGAATTAAAGACACATAGTTTTAAAAAGTCTTTTTGTGGGAGCATAAATTCTCCTTAGGGTGACTTTATGTCTTTAATGAGAAAATTAAATTAATACTTCAATGAAAACACATACATATCCAAATGCTGAAAGAATTGGACAAGCTATTTCTTTGTGAAAATCACACTTTTATATAGACTGGAAGGGAACTGTACTTCACAGGGATCTAACCATTTGTTTAAAGTAGGCTCTAGGATAAAACAATATTTCTTGCATGCTAACTGTGAAAACAACAACATATTTGATGCTTCATTTATTTTTCTCATTTAATTTTATCTCAGGGATATTCTTCCTATCGCATTTTATGCATTTACCTTATGTGCTACCCTTGGGGTAGGTGTCATTTCTTTTTTATTCATTAAGAATCCAACTCAAACACTATTCTTCATGAGTACTGTCTTCAAAACCATTTTTGTTGATGAAGGAATGGGTGACCATTTATAAGTTGAAAGACTGAGAAGTAGTAAGTTTAAGTGAATTGTTCAGGATCATCCATGTACTTATTGACTAGATTGGATTCAAACACACATCTGTGTGTTTTCAAATCCAGTATGCATTCTACAATAAGTTGGGAACCTTAGGCATCAGACTACAGCTAATCGATTCCTGGTGAGGAAAGGAGGCTGCAAAAGGAATAAACTTGATTGACACAGTAATTCTGTCTAAAGCTCGAGGGTGTTCGAAGAAACGCCACCGTGTCTGAGTAGCGGCACAAAGCCAGTGTCTGCATTGTTAGGACTTCCCTGGCAGACTTTCCAGCCTTGGGTCACTCTGGTTTCTGAGTTCAAAACAAGTCTTTGTACTTATTCTTCTCCAATGAGTAGATAGAAAGATGGTCAATAAAGTTATAAAGAAGAAAGGATGAAAAGGATGTCTGAGGCAAACAAATTGCATCATAAAATGATTCTCTGTGCGGTTTTTCCTTCACTGGACTTTGTAACACCCACACTGCACTGAGGATAGCAGGCAGCCTTTGAGGGCACATCCCTAATGCACATGCCATTACCTAGCTCTACAGCCATGATTTTATGACCCAGTATCTAGGGATGACCTTCCCAAACGGCTGCAGTCTGTTTGTCTACACATGCAGTGTTGACTGAGATAATCACATTTCTTTGTCATTGCAGAAATGCCATCTTATCCAACGGATCTGAAGTTGCTATGACCTATGTTTAGTGACTCCTTCCTTTGGCTTTTCAAATACCAAAGAAAATGCTGTGTAGCCCAAACCACAATTTATAGTTATTGTGTGGCACAAGCATCTCAGAGCCCTCCATAAAACAGCTTCCACAGCTTCTTCCTCACTTAGGAGTGAAGCCTGGAAACATAACAACAGGACAGCGCTCAATGGGTGTCAGGGAGACAAATAGAAAAGTTTTTTCTATTTAAACATTTCTCTATTGTTCAGTTCATAACAGTTCCTTCCCAGTCTTGACAAAAGTATGATTTTCACACAGAAATAGCTGGTCCAATTCTTTCAGCATTCTGACGTGTGTGTGTGTGTGTGTGTGTGTGTGTGTGTGTGTGTGTGTGTGTACTTTTTCTTCCTGGAGTGTCCTTGCTTTTGTGTACTTCCATTTTCACAGAGGCTTTCTTGTAAAAGAGTCAGCATTAGACCTCAGCAAGCTCTGATTTTCATCCTTGCAATATGGAAATGTCTCTTATCTTGATGTCTGGCTTGTCTAGAATTTAGTTGCTCCATCTATAAAGTTGAGCAACTTCAGTTTCCAGTTATCATAAGAACGTATTTCAAAACGTCTGTAACTTCCTGGACAGGGGACAAATTAGCGACTATTTAGATTTGGATAATTTTACATCATGTCTTCAGAGTAAAATCAAACCAACCGAACATTGGAGACATATCAAACTGTTTATCTATGTTTCTTTGTGTATTCATAGTACTAGGCTGCCCCTTCACAAGGCACCTAGTCATATTTTTCTACTTGCTTTGGGTTTTAATTTATACAGACTTTCTAGGGAAAAAATCCTTAATCCATTTAGAGAGTTTGCTGGTTTTTGGGGAAGAGTTGGAGAAGAAGGGAGAAAATAGAGAGATGTATGGGGGCGCTGTGAGGCACTAAGCAAATATCGGCATGTCTGGGAGGAGAGAGTGGTAAAAGCAATGGAACTGGAAAAGCATGGCGACAGAAGAAGAAAGACCTTGTAAGACATAAGAAACAGTTCAGATTCCATGGGGAAATTGTGAGATTTGGTGTGGTAAATGGATCACACCATGAGCAAAGTGTGGAGTGGACTACAACGGTGAGGACGAGCCAGAGAACGGGTCTGGAGGCTGCTGTCATGACAGTGTGTGGATGAGGTGAATGCAAGATTAGATTGAGTGGAACAGCTTCAGAGATGCTGAGGGCACACTGCTGACTAAATTCTGGAGAGAAGAGAACACCTGAGTAATGTGTCTGTCTTTCATCCTTGAATGTGGGGGCTGATAGCACTTTCTCTGTGATGAAAGGCATTGTGGGAAACTGAGTGAGAGGGACTCCAGTCTCTGGGTGCTTTCTGTTAATGTTTCTCTCTGTCTCTTGATTACTGAGTACATGATGATACACTACGTGATGTATCACTTAGAAATATGTTAAGGTACCATTTGATCCTGGAGATGTCAGCATATGTGGAATAGAAAATTTCCAGAGGTGGCAGAGCCTGGGAAGAGGCATAGTCCATATGCTAGTATATGAGGGACAGTCACGTTTCCAGGTTTGGCCACTGTGACATATGTCACGTGCTGATTTGCTCTAGTTTCATTCCTGTCGCTGTGATAAAAAATATCCTGACCCTGTAGCTGGAGATTTCCTGCCTGGCCACTGGCCAATCAGTGATTTATTTATTGACCAATCAGCAACATATTTGACATACAGACCATCCCACAGCACTTCCCCTTTTCTTTTCTTAAAAAGGAAGGTTTTAACCTTTACACATCTCCAAAGTCAGCTTGGTATATTTGGACAATAATAATATCACTAAGCTGACAAACATCATCTACAGATCAGCTTTGAACTACAAGGTGCTCAGAGCAATTTTGAGATGACTAGCTGAGATGATCCAGTCTCAAAGACAACTTGAATAAGGACTTGAGATAAACCCTGAACTTTGGCATTATACACAGACTGGATAATGAAGGATATAGTTAACTTTCCTAGAATTTGACAATTAACCTAAAATTTTTCTTTCAGGATAAAGATAACTTCGCCCATACCCAGCAGGAAACAATTTTAAGAATACAATGCCCACATTCCCAAAGAGGTGGTGTGGGATGGGTGGTTTTTTGGTCTTTTTAATGGGTTTTGGGTCTGGGATAATTTTCATTGTTTAGGGGGGTTGGTTACAAGTTGTTGTCAAGGGTTAGGAAAAAGGCTAAGCAAAGGAGATTAGATTTAAGGTTCTTGTTTAAAAAAAAGAGAGAGAAAGAAAGAAAGAAGAAAAAGACAATTACTAGTTTTAAATACTTTACATTGGATTGGATTGTTTTATATTGTATACAAATTATATATATTGAAATTGATATTGTTAGAAAATGCTATATGTATATTTCTAATTGTACTTATACCGTTCATTTAACAATGCAATTTTCTTATCCTTGAATGTTATTATTACCAACTATTAGGATATAAAGAAATAAAAGTTGTTAGTTAGACATTACAATAGAACTTGTAGTCATATTAGATATGTTTTAAAAATTGAGCAGATATATTTTAGACAGGTCATCTTCAAACCCTTCAGAGATCTACAGAATATGGCATTTAAAATGTTTTAATAACTTAGAAAATTTTTCGTTTTTGTTATGATTATGAGACATGTCGGCTCCTGGCAGTACCAATCTACTTCAGAGAAAATATGGGCATTGAAGAAACTGCGTATGGAGTTAACTTTCATTGTGGCAAAAGTTAGCCACTGGACAACAAAGTATCCTCGAATTAACTGCTGACAAAATGGACAGACAGGACATGAAACAAAGGACTACTGATTCTTGCCAAAACAAGTGTGGTTATGGCTTTATCAAAAGGCATCTTCTGAGGCCAGGACAATATGGCACCATCCCTGAAGTGGCCTTCGCAATTCGGAAAAGGTACAGTGCCCTTTTCTTTGAAGGCAGCTGAACAGGCAGTGGGCCGATGGCTTCTGATGTGCAGTGGAACAGCAGCTGAAACAGTTATTCTTGAAGAGTAACTAAGCTCACGCCTCTCAATAGTAGACTGGCATTTGATAGAGGGATGTGGAGAAGAACGGGAGGCTGAGATGAAGCCATACATACACAGCCAAGAAGAATGACAGTTGAATTAAAAAACCATCAACAATTTCCAGAATTTAAAATCCTGAATCATGACATGACACTAGTGGAATTCAGGTGTTTCTGGTACATGGACTGCTCTCACCCAATGTGAGGTTGAACTGTTGACCTTGTGTACATCCTACTTCACAAATGAGTCTGTCAGATACGCTAAGTCTATAGGCTGAAGATGATGCCCCAGCACTGCGGAGAAACCTCAGGTGACTGTCCAGGGAGCTGGCTGTTTCTGTCAACTTACAAATTTTTTGGAAGTTGCTTGCATGCACTTTCTGTTTTATTTTTGTTAGCTAATATTATTTCCTTCTTGGGTCTCTGAGAGAGTTGAAGATTAGTTAGTTATAGTTGAAGGTTAGTTATAGTTGAAGATTAATTAGGATAGAAAATGAATTAGATACATTTTGGACTTAACAAAATAGGATAGATAATGAAATTATTTTCTCTGAATTTGTCAAATACAAATGGACTAGACATTGTTTAGACATTTATTACTTGTATATATTGTATATAGTTATTGTACTTTTGTATATAGTTTTTCTTTTGTTAGTTATAACCTTTTTCTTTTTTTTTTCCTTTTTATTAAAATAGAAAAGGGGAAATGTGGTGGTATTTTACTTATACTGAAATGTGATTTTAATTGTATGTTAATAAATAAAGTTGCCTGGGGGTCAGAGCTATTAGAGCCATAGCAAGTGCGTGGCGGCGGTGGCGCACGCCTTTAAGGACCTGGAGGGCGGTACATACAGGCAGTGAGGAGGCAGTCACATGTTTGGGTTTACAACCAATGAGAAGGCAGAACAGCTAGAGTATATAAAGACATACACACAGGAATTAGGTCCCTTTCGGAGAGCTCTCTTGACTGAAGAGGATCGCTGAAGCAGGAAGGGTGAGGCTCTTAGCTCTGACCTCTTGGCTTTCTTCTCTGAATCGGCTCTGTGTTTCTTATTTGATAAGACGGTTGGTTACATCTACATGACCCAAAGCAGTTTAGAGAAGAATGGGACTGTTTACCTTACAGTTCCAGGTTACTGCTCATCAGTGCAGGGAAGCTGAGGCAGGTGCTTAAAGCCTCACACCCACAGTCAAGAGAAGACAGAATAAACTGTCCTGGTCCCTCAGATACACGCTTCATGGACTACATCCATCTAGCCAACTTTGAGGAATTTTGTTCATTCCTCAAAATGCTTTGAGTCCCTACACCATGCACTTCCCGGGGCTGGGCAATGATGATCACCATGCTGCTTTGTTGCCTTAAAAGTTGATAGTGTTTTGTGAGAGATCAGACATGTTAAACGGATCATGATGAAAGCATGCATTTCCCAAGTCCCAGAGTCTATAAACAGCTCAGATCTTTCTAGTGTTAGTCAGCCCGAACTGATTAGTGATAGCAGCAGTCACATATACCGGTTAGCTTTATGTCAGCTTGACATACTAGAGTCACCTGAGAGGAGGAGAATTCAATTGAGAAAATTACTCCGTAAGATCTGGCTGTAGGGCATTTTCTTAGTGATTGACGGGGGAGAACCCAGACCATGGTGGGCGGTGCCATCCCTAGGATGGTGGTCCTGGGTTCTGTAAGAAGCAGGCTGAGCAAAGCCATGGGGAGCAAGCCAGTAAGCAGCACCCCTCCATGGCCTCTGCATCAGTTCCTGCCTCGAGGTTCCTGCCCTGACTCCAGGTTCGGTCCTGACTTCCCTTGATGATGAACTGTGATGTGGAAGTGAAAGCCAAACAAATCCTGTCCTCCCGAGCTGCTGTGGTCATGGTGTTCGCCACAGCAGTAGAAGCTCTGACTAGGACCTTGAGCTTCCATTTGCTTGGTAACTCACACACCATGCATCGTCCTAATCTCACCTGCATGCAATTTCTTCAGTTTCTATAAGCCTGAGATGTGTTAAGATCTGCAGTTTGAAAATGAGGGACTCTACAAGGTCAAATCCCTACCCACCCTTCACACAGCCAGAGCTTAAATGCAGAAGTTCTCATTCAAATCTGTTCTCACAACCATCTTGTCTTTACAACTGTGTCATACATAATTAGCATTCTGGTTTTATTTTCACTCTGTATGAATGAAATGAAGGAAATTTTTCTCACCTCTTTTTCAGTGCTTAGAATTAAACCTGAAGTCTCATGCACAAAAGACAAATACTCTACCACCTAGCTACAGGCCTAGCTAGAACATAGACTTCAAAGAGTAATGAAGTATGGATCCTTATGCCAGAGCATGAGAATTACATTTGAATTTCAAGTGTATATTTTTACCTTATGTTTATAACCTACAGCAGAAATTTGTTTGTCAGTTAAATTAAGTTGCTGTGGTCTTTGCAAATAAAGTTGTCTTGTATTTCTATTGAATCTATTAGTTGAATCAGATTATTTTATTTCTATAATTCGATGAAACATGTTGCTTTCATTTTCTATCCCCAGGACACCCTTGTAAACAAGATGTTCCTTGTAATATTTTTTTTTTTTGCTGGTAAAAACCATTTAATAAGCAAATATCTGCAATCCACAGCAATATGTGCTGACAGCCTCCTAAGCATATTTGAAATATGAAGGCAGTGTTTCCAAGATGACTCAAGCCAATTGCTTTAATACTTCAATAAAAATAACTGCTATTAGAAGGCTCCATTCTGAAGGCACATCATTTCAATCCTGGTTCATAAAATTTAATTTGGATTTATTTCAGGGTAATGATCATTGAGGAAAGTATGTATTGAAATGGTTGGGCACCTGGGTAAGGACCACTAATCTGCTCTGAGAGATTGCTGGGCTCAAGCAGGCTGAGTGGCAATATATACACACACGCCATTAATTATTTGAAGGAATATTTTCTGTGACATTGGACTCAAGGTGCTCCAGCCAAACCACCTACCTCAGCAGAATGCCTGCAACAGCACTGGGTAAAATGACTTCGTATCAAACTGGATTCTCTTTGGCTCTGACCATGCCACAGGGTCTTGTGAGTCTGCTTTTTCCTCCTCCTCCATCTCAGATGGTGTGCGTGTATGCCTGTGAACGTGCCTGTGAGTGTGTGAGTGTGAGTGTGTGTGTGTGTGTGTGTAAATGGATATCACTCCAGTCATCTACAAAAATGTCAAAAATGTAGAGTGAATTACACCCAGAACTTTGGATCTGGAAGGGGAGCTGAATCTAACTTTTCTGAAATAAATGACTTGTCTAGGGTCACAGTATTGGCTACTTGATCTTTAGTCCAGTGTCATTTCAGTGGGCCACACTAGTATATGAAGATGTTACCTAAACATCATAATTACAGTTTACATTTATTGAAATCTAGTAGGCCCAGGCACTGTTAGCAATTCAATCAACTCTTAAAACAACCCTCTGTTCCTGAGAAAAACCTTTGTTTATGAGAAAAACTGAGACTTAGAAGCTTGAAAGACTTTTCTCAAGTTCAACTAGCTGTTGAGGTGTGACCACAGCTAAGAGAAAGGCATTTTTCAGTGATGATGCTGAGTGAAACGACTCAGCGATGTTGGAAGTATCGGCCTTACACAAAACAAAACTGAAATCTTTCCACGTGGAAAGAAGAAGATGATTAACAAGGAGTAGAAACTAAGAAAATAAGAACTTAGATCCAAAACAAAACAAAACAAACAATGACAACAACAACAACAACAAAACAAAAAACAAGGAGAGTCAAACTGGGGAAACCAGAGTCAGCCAAGCTAAGGGATTAGAGGGAAAACACAGGGACAATTAGCTTTTTCCTGCAAGTTGTCCTTGCCATGAATTTAATAGTCATTTACTTCCAGCCTGGGTCACCTGGCAGTGGTCATTTATGTTTTAAATTCAGTAGTATTATTGTCCAATGTACACAATGATGTTAAGAAATCCAAGGTGATACATGCATTTAATTGGAGTGGGATGAAAGCAGATTTCAAGGATGAATGAAGAACATTAACATTCATTTGCAGTATTTAACTGCTTTTCTATGGTAATTGTGGAAGCATCTACAACCTATTTTTTTTTCATTTGGAAGATGAAAATATGAGTAAGCTCTGTCAAAATGTGATTTTAAAATAATGATTAGCACTCACTTTATTCTCAAATTACCTAAGTGCCTTTTGACTTCTTCACTAATACATGCACTGTATTTCTGTGGAGTGTCTTTTTCTTTTATCACTTAAAATATACAGAAATGTATGGGACATTCCATCTGCAGAGAGTTATATGATGGTTCTTTTTTAATCTAGTGAGGCATCTCACCCAGGAGGTGATTTATAGCCCTGCCTCAGTAACCTTGGACATGTCTCTATCTTGCACGTTATTGATAAAAGGATTCAGCTTTTGCAACCTGAGATCTGAAAAACACCATCATGTGGAAAAACCCCAAAATATAGTTTTTTGAAAGGTGTAATTATTTCTGGATGGAAAAAGATAGACATTTTTCATCAGTTCAATTTTTCTGTAGTCCCATGTTGGTAAAAGTTATTAATAATAATTGTTGAAGGTAAATTATCCTCTCAAGGACTAGAGATAAATGTTTGATAGGTGAGACTTGTCCTCAATAGTAAATTACAACTGTCTCCGGAGGAAATCACACAGCTTGTTTTTTTCCTTTTATTTTCTATTTTTAATATACTGGTTGTTGGGTGTAAGTCAATTCAAAAGAACATTTATCACATGTCTACAATGTACCCAGCTCACCACCAAGTGTACAGAATACAAAGGTGAATAGCATGTGGACCCTGCTTCTAAGGATCTCATAGTACCAAAGAATCAGCAACATGAGATGTGATTGTAAGTCACACTGAGAGCTTCCTCACAAAGCAGAACCTCTAGGAAATGCACTGTTTTGCATGAGTTCAAATGGTCTTACGTGAATGGTACTGGCCATTTGGTTGATTGTATCTCGGGTCTGTTCTTCAAGATTTCATTTGTCATATGTGTATGTGGATGTCTATGTGTAGGTATGTGTCCATGACTGTGGGTGTCCATCGAGGCCAGAACAGGGATCAGATTACTAGGAGCTGGAGTTCCAGGTAGTTGTGAGCTGTACACTATGGGGGCTAGGAACTGAATTTGGGTCCCCCCTAAGAACAGTACGTGCTCTTAATCATCTAGCCATCTCTCTAGCCCTGATTTCTCTGGTCTCTTTATGAGAATTTGGTTGGTTATTACTGATCCTTGGCTCAGAGCCCTTCAATTATAGACACAGAAATTTATTTGATCTGCCCTTCACCTGTCGAGAAGGGGTGAAATACAGTATTTCTCTTGCTTTATCTTCAGGCTGGGGATAGTTGCTTCATTCTTTGTGTTCATTTTAATCTAACTCTTTGTTTACTATTTCACCATGATTCATGGGGGCTCTTCTTTAGGGAAAATGTGTATATATGCAAGCATGTACATTTCCCTTAATTGATATCTGCCAGACAAAAAGATCCAACATCATTAAATTAACTCATATTCAGAAAAGTACATAGATTTATAGATACAAATTATTAGTTGAGTAATTGAGTAGAATCATCAGTCTCTAAACAGTGTAGCATGAATCTTAAAAAGTTCTTATTAATAAGATCAAACCCGGAGCCAGGTATTGGGGTGAATGCTAGAAGGTCAGAGAAACAGAACAAGCCACAGCTAACCTCACCTGGCCAACTTCTCAGCTGATCTTGTTTCATCAGACTGGAAGCCTCTGTGTCCTCATCCAGAATGAATCACAGCTGAACTGCTGCTCGAAAGCCTGAAAGCTTAACCAGTCAAATGCTTCTAGTTTCTGGTTCTCACGTCTTATATACCTTTCTGCTTTCTACCATCACTCCCTGGGATTAAAGGCTCGCTTTCTGGGATTAAAGGTGTGAGTCACCAAGCCTGGCTGTATCCTTGAACAGATGGATTTCTGCCTCTGGAATGCTAAGATTAAAGGTGTGTGCTACCACTGCCTATCCTAAGTATCTAGTGGCTTTTCTGTTCTCTGACCCCAGATAAGTTTATTAGGGTGCACAATATTTTGGGGAACACAATACCACCACCAGTCATATCTGGATCAATATTTTTGTACACACATACATACATACACACACACACAAAAAGAAAGAGAGAGAGAGAGAGAGAGAGAGAGAGAGAGAGAGAGAGAGAGAGAGAGGAGACATCAGTATAATCAATAATATTTTTGTTCTTAAATTTTTAACCAAAACATTGAAACATCTGAGTGAGAGTTGTGTGGATGTGCACCGGCAGCTGCCATGGAACCACAGATGTAGTAAACCCAGACTCTACACATTTGGGGACCATGGACTGTCATAACATGACTGCTGTCTCACTCTGCTCTTTTCTTAGAATGGCCTTTCCATGAAGCCTGAGGTGACAGTCCTGCCCTGTCACAGCTACCTGTTCACTATCAGGGCTGCTGTGGTGTAACAAGTCTGTCTCTGTCCCACCAGCCAGCTCCCAAATGACAACATGGAGACATTATTAGTTATGAAAGCTTGGCCTTAGCTTAGACTTGTTTTAAACTAGCTCTTCTAACTTAAAATAACCCATTTCTATTAATCCACATTCTATCATGTGCCACCCATCCTGCTTCTTCTGTGTCTCCTGGCATACCACGATTCATTTCCTACTTCCTCTCTCTCTGCCCGGAAGTCCTGCCTATACCTCCTGCCTAGCTATTGGCGGTTCAGCTCTTTATTAAAACAGTCTCAGTAATATATCTTCACACAGTGTACAAATATCCCACAACACTGTGGTCCCTGTTCAACTGCTGTAAGGCTCAAACCTCCCCTTACACGTTTGCAAACAGAACAACAGCCCTGAAAGAAGCAGTGGATGGTGCAGACATTTTTGAATGTGAACACAGTCTTATTTTCACCATCATGACAAAACTCAAACTTTTAAAAACTTCCCTTTAGCTGAGACAAACAAGTGCCTGTAAATCTATTATGTGTTGAAACTGTGTGACAGTCAGTCCACTTCAAATGAGCTTGTATGCTCACTTCACTGTGCTGTGGCTTTATACTTGTTCTTTCTAGGCTTAGAATGGAAAACATATAAATGACATCTTTCTGCATTTTCTGACTTTGTCATAAAAAGTTAATACTCAGGGTATCCAAGAAGCATATCATGATTCTACAGAGTGACAAGAAATTTAATGTGAGTTTTGACTGCCATATTAAAAATCTAGATTCTAAATATCAAATACTTTGAAAGGATAATACTGCCTATCTAGAAATACTGTCTGTCAAAACCTTAGTATATGTCTTAATTAAAACTGAAATAAAATCCATGAATGATTCTCCTAGACTGCCATTATTTCTATCTTTGCTGTTAAAAAAATCACCAAAAACTAATAGAGAAATCACTACAAAGGGAATAAACTCTATAACTTTGAAAATGAACAACCTATAAATTTTATTTAATTATGTTTTGCTGTATGTCAGTATGTAGGTGTCTTTTTTTCATTAAAAGCTATTCATCAATAAAGAGACTATTTCTTTCGTGGAAAAAACAAGAGCATTTTTCAGCAGGGCCGAAGTCAAACGCTATTTGCAAGCAGGTCTGCAGATTGGGAAAAGTCATGAGAATAGGAGGAAAAGCAAAGGGCAGCAAGGACAGAAGCCTTTGCAGTCCTCTGAGCAGTTTGGGAGGTGTTCGGTGTCTCGTAAGACTTGGAGACGACCTTGTAAACATAGGCAGAGTCTGCTTGGGGTGTGAGGAAGAAGCATGAACATCACAGCATCATCAGCTCCGGTTAGACATGAGGGTCACAAGATAAAACAAGCCATGGATGTGAGGAAGGCATGTTTGGGAAAGTAGCGGCCGTGACTGACAGAGGTGGAAGGAGGGCGGGCGAAGGTGGGAGGTGAGAGTAGTCAGAATGGACTAAAGACATGCACGGAATTGTCAAGGGACGATTTTAATGACTATCAAAGTAAAATAGAGTCCAAATGTCTATGGGGAAAAAGTGTCCAGAAAACAGATAGTATAGTTCTAATATATATTCTCATTATATAAATATATATCTCAAACACACAGACACACACACACCAGTAGAGCTAAGTCTAGGAAGAATAGTAGGATAATGCCTGGTTTCATGGAGTCCAAGGAGCTTATGCTTCGGTTTGAAGTGCGCTCACCAGTATTAACTAAGGAGTTCTTTCACCCATTCAAATGTTTCAGAAAGGGGGAAGTTCAAAATGATGAATAGGGGCTGCAAGTAGTTTATGAGATTACAACATTTTGTCATTTGTCCTTTTCTGTATTCTCCAGAGGTTCACTGGGACCTATGCCATCCTTATGTTCATCAGAGAATGTGTACATGTATATATTGATGAACTACTAGATTTCCTTAGCATAATAAAAATGACCCATAATTCATACCACTTATTTTGATATGGGACTTCAAGTCCCCTCCTGAACTTTGGGATATTCTCTTATTGCTATGAAAGAACAAGGGAATACTAGGCCTCATTTATTCTTTAAAAATATTCAATAGCTAGATGTGTGTGTGTGTGTGTGTGTGTGTGTGTGTGTGTGTGTGTACATGCTTCTGTGTGCATGTCTGTGTGTGACTGTGTGTGACTGTGTGAGAGTGTTCATGTGTGTCTGTGTATATATGTACGAGTGATTGTTTATGTATGCATATACAGATGTATATACATCTGTGTGTGCTTATGTTTATGTATATGTGTGTGTTTATGTGCATGCCTGTCTATGCAGGTCTTTATCCGTGTGTGTGCTTATCTGCATACTTATACTGCAGGGTATATGAACAACTAAGTTCTTACCCTGGATGATTTTAAAACACCAAGAATACTTTCAGGACTACTTCACTAGTGGAGACGGTATAGTGAACAAAAGGAGTATTCAATTGTATTTCAGAAGGAACCTCCACAGTACACAGGGTTACAGTAGCAAGCAATTCACAAGTTTTCTTCAAATGGAGAGAACAACGGAAGAGGGAAGATGAGACTGAAGTAAACAGTTTCCAACGGAAATTTCCCGACTGCAACTTAAAATCTACACTGTGGTTCTTCTCTCTTCATTCACTAAACTGGTTTAAAATCTCTTGCCTTGGTTACTAAGTTCACACTCCACAACTGAGCCACAGCCAATAGATCAGTGAGAAAGCATCCATTCTGTCTGCCAGTATGTTTGGGAAGGTTAGTTGAACTCTACACGGGCATGGATCTTTCTATTCACTGCACATGCTTAAATCTTGTTCTCACCATTTGAAATATCTCTTAAATAGTCAATGGGTTCACAATTTGCTCTTTCCATTTGCAACATCCAAAGGTGAGTTGGAGGGACAGTTCTCTGGAAACTTGCAAGCTGTGCTTCGGGGACCAAATTCTGGTTCCAGTTGTGTCACTGGATTGTGACTTCTTTCTGAACCTTAGTGTCCTCATCTGTGAAATGGGCATTCTCAGCGATGTTTGTGAAGATGAAATGAACAATGGCTTGCAGGTGCTCAGCCGGATGGTCCCTGACATGGTGAGAGGGCAGTAGACAGCAATTTCATGATTGTTACTTTAATAACAATTTACTGTTGGTTCCAAGTCTACACAGACTTCCAACATCGCCAGTGCTAATTTTGTTTATTGAAGTCCCCAGTGCCAAATGTAAACTAGTTTAGCGCATCTTGAGAGTCTTCACATTTTAATCCCAATTAAAACAAAATGTGAATTGTAGTCATGAAACGTGCTAACAAACCTTGAACTCTGCGGCACTACATCTTGTATTATGTAAATACCATTCAAATGAGTCCTAGTCAAGGCATCTGTCGGCAACTCGCTTTTGGCTTGTCTTTTATTCCCTTCGTTCCCTGGGAAAGGTGCTGCACTGTAGAACGGATCCTTACAACTCAACACAACTTGATAAAGGAAAAAGGAAAACACAAATAGGAATGAGGCCACTGGAAAATCAAGGAAACAGTTCTGATAATAGTATACTAAAATCAAATTATAAATTCTTTTATGTTTTCCCATGGGCTATAGAAGGGTCAAATAAAAAATAAAAACATTCTTATATAAAACACAATATTTTTATTGTGATTTATTATGTGTCAAAGTGACCCTCCATTAGAAAATGTCATCATGAAGTGGTATCTCCTAGAAAGCTGTACTTGGTGCAGTGAGCAACACACAGAATCCTTGGTGGTGAACAGAGGCAATTTTTTGCCCCAAGAACATCTTCAGAGGAGATAAAAGTTTATCATATCACAGTATTAGCCTTCTCTGTCCAGTATAAAATAGAAAGGAGCATGGACTGAGCATGGCAAATGTCACTGCAAACAAGTGGAGAACTCTGCATCAGCCTTCACTAGGTCCATGTCAGCTACAGCACAGGTAAGTCTGAAATGCGGATTCACACTTGCTATGAGACACTTGGCAGATGGTGAGGAATCAGGATGCCATAAGACACAGACAGAGATGTTTGTTTAGCTCCGTTTGACTCACTGGCCCTGGTTCCTGAGGAGCAAGCAACTGGGTATAACACAGCCAGCACTGTAGTTAAATCCCATGTATTATCTGCACCTCTTTCTTGTACTTTATTTTATTCGTAGCTTATAAGATGCAAGCCACAGTACAGACACCGCCTCAGCCAATAATCCATTTTGTGTTCCTTCTTGATTTTGATACCAGTTCATTTCAGTCCTTCAGAGTTCTCTCTCCCTCTCACATAATCACCCTCTCCAATCATGAGCTGTATGCAATACCCTCAACATGCCATGCTTGAAACATTTAGACATTCTTAACCCTTCATCTCTTTTCTTTCTTCCCCATCTCTCTCCTCTCTCTCTCTCTCTCTCTCTCTCTCTCTCTCTCTCTCTCTCTCTCACTCTCTCTTTCTCTCTCCTTTCCTTTTCTTCCTTTTACCTTCTGCAAACTAATTAATACCATATCTTTAAAGGTTAGGCCTACTGCTCTCTCCTGGAAGGCAGCTACCTAGACCTTTGACCCCCCCCCCCATCCCTTTGTCATTATTCAATTCTTTAGCACAGTCATCTGATTTCCTGTTCATTGCTCCAGATCTATTTACAAACAATGGATATGACTCTTGCCACTATAGATCTCCATAGTGCCGAATTCCACACAGTAGACACCTATCGGGTGTTTAGTATATGAAAGCTGCAACCATCCTCACAGCTGTTGGAGTCTGAGTGTGGAATCCCCAGTGCACTTTCTCCATTCTCCCCCACAAATGCAACAGTAACTCAAGTAAGTGCAAATGCATTGTTAAATGTCCCAGGACAGGACTATGAGCAGAAAGAAGGAGAAAGCACCTGAGCCTGCTGCATTAGAAGAAAGATCAAAGCAAAACGTCCCACCACATTAACATTGGTGGCCTTCCTAGGACATGATGATGTGTGGAATTCAGAAATCATTGTAGCTATCAAGACAGTGGGAAAGGCTGCAGGTTTGGACATTTTCTGGGTTGGGAATATAAAATATTTGGGATCAGTCATCTCAAAATGAGGGGCCTGTAGAATGGTTAGTAAATTCTATACAGACCAGGTAAATATGTACTTACTTAGCATCTTCTGTGATTGAATCTGGGGAGTATTTTTGAAATAAAGAAATGTGGACTTTTAAAAATACACGGCATATATTGGTGTTGTAAAGATGGCTCAGTGGTTAAGAGCACTGGTTGCTCTGCTAGAGGACCTGGATTTGATTTAGAGCACCCATATGGTAGCACAAAACCATCTTCAGAGATCTGACACCAACTTTTGGCCTCTTCTGATACCAGGCTCACACATGGTGAATGGACATATATATTCATACAAAAGACCTATGCACATAAAATAAAATTTAAAAACAAAAAGTTAAGAAAATTGCATGTTTTATTTTAAAATGCTTCATATTTATTTGTTTGCTTGTGTGTGTGTGTGTGTGTGTGTGCATGCACGCACATGTACATGCACGTGTGCACAAAAGCAGTTATATTGAGGTGAGGGGACAACTTTCGGGACTCAGTTCTTTCCTTCCACTGTGTGGGTTCTGGGATTGTACTCATGTCATCAGGCTTTGCTGAACCATCTTGCCAGCCCCCAAATTATATATTTTTAGATGGCCCATGAGCAAACCAGTGACAAATAGCATCACTGTCATCTAGAAATTTGTCAGAGATGCAAGTTTTGTCCGTCATAGCCCCATTAGACAGAAAATTGGGTGGGCTTCTTACGTTTCCCAAACCGTGCTTATGTTCTCCAGGACTATTTCCTTATTTGGGGAGGGAGAAGTCTCTTTTCCCCCTTGTCTCGGCAGGGAAAGTCTTCATTTGTTTCAAACCCCACTGCTGAAGGCTCACCTGCCACCCTGAGAACCCCTTGTCTCTAATCCCATTGCGCAGAGCTTGTGTCCCAGAAGTTGCGCATGTCCTGCCTCTTCTATCAATTCCCGCTGACAGACGCCAGGCTCTTTCTGCAGAGTCCAGCTTCGGTGGTCACTGCTCTGTGACTCATGTTCTCTAGCTGCTGTCTTCCTTCCAAACCAGAGTTACCTCCTTAATTGCTGACAGTGCCTCCTAGGCATTCTGCAGAGAACTCAAGTTCAAGGTATCAAAAATCAAAGTCCTTTATCTCCCCCTGACCGTCCTTCAACTGATCGAGAGTGAGACGGGGTCTTCCTGTTTTTCAGCTCCATGGTTAAAGCCAGAGAGTCCAGAGGTTTTAATGATTAACTTTCAAGTCTTAGTAATGTGATCTCCTCAGACTTCTCAAATGTCTATAATTGTTATCATCATCATTACTAGCCCAATATGGACACTATAATTTCTCACTTTTAATCTGTCAATCTTCCATGTTTTCTTTCTCTACTGACTTGGTGCTTTTCTAACTTCTTATTGTCCAGATGATCATTCTGAAACACAATCTCAAGGTTTACTCCCTTGTAAGATTTCTTTGCTACTGCCCATACCACCATATTCAGACCAAAAAAGGGTGAATTCCTTACCATAATAGTCAAGATCTTTTCTGTCCAGTCAATGCACACCATCCAGCCCCTGCTCTTAGTACCACTCTTTTGAATTATGCTCTCTAACTGATTGCAATCCCCTGAGATTCCATTTTGCAGCCTAGAGGTTCAGAGTGGGTCATGGATGGGTTATGCTGCACACAGGTGTTGAATGAGAAAAAAGACTCAAAGCCAAAGGATTGTCATTATAAGTTTATCTTGTTCCCATGTAAAAACAGCTTTTCCCTAAGAATAACCAAGGCAATTGCTTATTTTTGAAATAGACTTATAAACAATTTGATGTCCTTTCCTAAATATTTATCCAATTAGATTTCCCAAGATGAGAACTGGGAATGTTTGTGTATTCGAAGGTATCATTCAACTGTCTGAAAAATGCTTAACTTGTATGCCTAGCTAACTTGTGATATTTCAGGATGTAACTCAGAAATCTTTTTTTTTTTTCCTTCTGGAAACCCCAAGCTTCCTCCTTGGAATTTGAAGTGCCTCTAATCTACTGAGTGTTGGTGCTCAACACTGTAGATTGGACAACACTTGCATGTCTGGTCTTCCTGCAAATGTGAATGTAGCCTTGTTTTTCCTCATTCTCCATCTTTGGTAATTCAGTGCCTGATCTGATAAGTCCTATTAAGATGAGAAACGAATAGTGGTGATCTGTGTTTGGGTTGGAGTTTGACTTAATGGCCAATACACTAGCCATGTGAGTTTGTCTCCAGGGTCAATCAACCTCTGCATGGGAGATGGGCTATGTCTCTTCAACTTTCCATTTCCCTGCAGGTTCTAGCACTGTTTTCTGTAGATTCTGTTCTCAATAAATGTTTGCTGAATTAAACTGAAGGAAAGAGACAAAATTGAGACACTGAGAAATTAAGATAACAAGCAGTCTACGTGAGGAAAGTCACTTCAGCCAAAGGCCCTGGACAATTATTTAAAGGGACTACACTATCTTCAGGGACTCTTTCAAATGCACATATTTAATCATCTAATGTGTAAGTCAAATCTCAGATATAATTAACTCACTGTCTTCACTTTTTTGTATACTGGATTTCATTAGATGAGGTTCATCTGTCATACAGCTCATGGTAGCCTATGCCTGTGAATGCCAAGGAAAAAGAGAAGAGATCCTGTGGATACCCTGTGATGAAGGAGTTTGCAGAGTTTTGCCATGTCAGTGGAATTCACAGAAGCTTGGAGCAGAAGCTCCAGGTTACCGATTTCTAAGGAAAACACTATCAGATTTTGTGGAAGGCTGATGCTGTTTGGAAGGTTACAAGTACGAGTGCCAATTTTCTAGTTAGGAATTGGGCACAAAAGCAGAGATTGTTTTAGGCTTTGACACTAATGTTTAATTGCTGACTTAAAGAACAGATCAAATCCACCTTGTGCGATTTGGAATCAGCAAGGAAGAGTCTCATGAGCAGCTTCGACTTTTATAAGTAACTTGGGGAGGAAAGAAGATGGGGCGATGACCTCAAATCAAAACCCAGGAGTTCTTTTGGATGAATATTCTAACAGTCTGAATATAAATGCCCCAAAAATACCTTTGAAGAAAACAGAGTCTTTGCCAAAATGAAGAATATGCTTTTTCTCTGAGGGTTATTTAACACTTTCCATAATTTTATTATAAATGGTCCAATAAAATGCAATAGTGAGTTGTGTGTTATGTTAGGAGGGACAAGCCATTTCTGAGTAATATGGTAATTTGTAAAACTAATGGGCATGTTTATGAGCATAAAGGGTTCTAAAGAATAAATAAAATACTTTAATAGGCAAAACTGAGGCAGTCAGTATGAAGGGACACATTCTTCTGGAAGAACTAAATTTTAAGATAGTTGCCAAAATGTGGGAAAGGTGGCCTTCTTAGTAGCGTCTGGGTAGAGAGACAAAGCAAACAGCCTGCCTGAAGTGAGTGTTCAGCTTGGAGCCCAGGGCTCGCATCCTCTTCCAGCACTTCTATTAATTAGATTTTTTTTTTAAAGCCTCCATTCCATATTCATGGGATAAGGTAGTTGGAAAATCCACACTTTGAGATTCAGTCCAATGTTTAAAATTTTTAATTAAATTTAGTAATTCAGCATCCCAAGGTGAAAATGAATCCACCCTTTCCATTTTGTCGTGGCTTCTACGAGCATGGAAGAAATAGAAGATTAGTTGCAGCAATATTAGCTTTCAACCTTGCAAAGTGCGTTGAACTTACAGGCGTCCCTGTAATACACACATTTATGTTGATTTTGCTGCTTTCTTCTAAAATGTTGTTTTCAAGCAGATGATTAATGTCCTAATAACTTGTGTTTTATTGTAGCTCTCTGGAAGAAAAAAGGCTGCTTTTGTGTATTCATTATGTCTACCTGTCTTTGGCAGAAGGTGGATCTGATCTGGGATGAATATCTTACATTTGTTAACATACACAATGGCTCCTTTTACGGCTCAGATCTGGCCTCTGTCTGTGACAGAGGTTCTGTTATCAGTAAACCATGAAATGCTTCTTGTACTTTAATGAGTTTAACATTCAAGAGAGAGCCAGAGGGAGGCTTTGTTCTTGTGAGGGACACTAGACTCCCTGTCCCACCCTCCTCTACTACAGGTTACGAGAGAGAGAGAGAGAGAGAGAGAGAGAGAGAGAGAGAGAGAGAGAGAGAGACAGAGACAGAGACAGAGACAGAGACAGACAGAGACAGACAGAGAGACAGAGAGAGATAGAGAGACAGAGAGAGAGAGACAGACAGACAGACAGACAGAGAGAAAGAGAGACAGAGAGTGCTTGAAGCTTATATTATAAACTACTATCTGGAAGGTTCAATTTATATAAACCCTTATTTACCATATCCTCTTTGTTTCTAAAAAGTATTTTTTAATTCTTTGAGAATTTCATACAATGTATTCTAATCATCATGTCTCCTCCTCCTCCAGCTAGCTCCTCCCAACTCCACCCTTGCTCTCTGTTTTAATCTTGGTTTACAAAGTACAGCACTACTCTTAGGCTTAAAAACCTCAACTTTTTACCAAGATATTTTATAGGTATATAAAAGCTCCATGGTGCCTATTTGTTTTGACTTTTATTTTTTAGTTTGGCTTTTTATCTTTTAAGTGTGATGTTTAAAAAATCAAAATATTTTCCTGTGGGATTTTTAAAGTAATATGCTATTCCAGGAATATATATTTTGAAAGTCAGAATATTATTTAGTACCATATGTCCTTAAGATAATTGGGTCATACAGATGTGTATATTTATTTATTTATTTATTTATGTATTTATGTTAGCTATATATGTAAACTACACACATTTTATATATGGAAATCAAGACAGGGCTGTGAAGTCATTGCTGATATCCCATTCCCATCCCTTTTCTTGGTTCTCTGCCTGGGCAACAGTGAGGACTCCATCTTCCAAAGGAACAGCTGAGAAAGGTTATTAGAGGGACTTAGAGTTAGCATGATTGACACATAAGAGTACTATTAAATAAGTCAGATTTTTTTCAAGGTGACAGTACTTTTTATCAATGCAATTTTAGGAGCATGAAAATCTGACCAAAAAATGAAGTTTTCATTCCTGGAACTTACAACTTAAAAAAAACAAAAAACTATTATCCTTTAATTGCTACTGCTTGCCATGTTCTGTGAATTCTAGAACCCATTTTTTAGAATGGTCTTAAAAAAATGAATCCTGATGAGATGTTCAGTCTGTGTTCATACTCTGTTCTAATCCAGCATCTGACAAAGTGACAAGGAGAAGAGGAATGAGTCAATATCCATGATGCTAGACACCACCGATCAAAGGAATGGCATGTAGTGCCACCGGAGACGGCTTATATGATACTTACATGATATGTGTAAGTCTTCCGGAGGCCAAAGTTCAGACTGGGTGTCTGATTTAGATGATGAGTGTAAGCTTATCTCTAAGTGCCCTGAAAGATCTGAAGTTCTGGAGGGAAAGGAGGTTGTACTATGATTCAGCCAAGAGTTGTAGAATTTTGGGTCTCTTCAGCTCTTTCCTTTTATGAATATAGAAAACAAGTCTCAGGGAGAGAAAATGTCTTCATCCTTTGTCAGACCACAGATCCTCCCATAAATGTTCTATGAGAACAGGACAGAAGAAGGAGAGGAGGATTTCAGGGGCCAGTCACCCAGCCACACAGCCAGCCATGGAGTAAGAGTGAAAGCAAGGTTACAGAAGTAAGAAAAGGAAAAAGCCAGAAGCTAAAGGTAGATGGGGTAATTTGAAGTTAAGGAAAGCTGACTAGCCAACACGCCAAGCTAAGGCTGGGCATTTATAAGTAAGAATAAGCCTCTGTGTGTGGTTTATTTGGGAGCTGGGTGGCGGGCTCTCCAAAAGAGCAAAGAACAAAGAGTAAAGGAGTGAGGAATCAAGGAGTAAAAAACAACTACGTTTTGGTGCCCTACATCTGTCCTTCTCTCCCGTCTCTCTCCCCCACACACCTTGCTTGCCCTCTTTTCCTCTTCCCTCTTCTTTTGTGCGCATATTAATCAATTATTTTCTAGATCATTTAACTATGAAATGCTTTACTTTTCATAACATATTTATTAATTCCTCTAACATTTTGGAGAACATTTTCACTTTCATGATTGACTCTAATCTACTGACCCAGTTTTTTTTTTTTTCTTACTAAGGCCTGTTACTGCTCAAGGTGCAGAGCATAAGTGGCTATGGGGAGCTTAGCCACAAATGAGACATCTGTATAGTGCCCCTCCCCCAAAGCTCAGGCATCGTCACAGGGTAGCAAGCTTGTAAGATTCAGAGACCAGAGCGGAATCCAAGTGAAACAGTGTCTGTTGGGTATGACAGGATGGCGTAACTTACAAATCACAGCAGCTCTAGTTACAAGCACAACATCATGCCAGTAAACATTCAGCCCAGAAGGGGAAGCTATGCTGAACCTCCACCCCGAAGGAACTAAAGACAGCTGATGGCTTCTAGAAAAGGGAAATTCATTTTCTTTAAGGGTTTGGATTCTGTTTATTGAACACAATCCAGTGGTTGGCATCACATCCAGAATTATATGGACAGCACAAACCAGAGTCCATAATTTTTTTTAAAAAAAGGATATGAAGATAGAGGGGTACAGGGAGGTAGGGTGGATTTCAGAAGAGTTAAATGGAGGAGTTGGGGGCTATGGTGGTTTGAGTAAGAGTTGCTCTCTAGGCTCATATATATTAAGGCACTATTTGAAAGGATGAGAAGGATTAGTTCATTTGGCCCTGTTGGAGGAAGTGTGCCACTGGGGTGACTGAGGTTTCCAAAGCCCACGCCAAGCCTAGAGTCTTTCTCTGCCTGTGGTTCAGGATGTAGCTCTCAACTACTGCTCTAGTACCTTCCTGCATACTGCCATACTCCATACCATCATGATAATGGACAAAACCTCTGAAATCATAAGAAAGCCCCCAATACAAATAAGCTTTCTCTTATAAGAGTTGCCTTGATCAGCAATAGAATACCGACTAAGAGAGGGGTGAATATGAACAAAATATACTATATGATATTCTTAAAAATACAAATATTTATTAAAGAGATAAATGAGAGTAGAAGATGCCCAACCTTCCCTGGGTTGTATTGCTATGAGGAACTGAAGCAACATTGAGATTTAAGGCCTGATTCCAAAGTCAGAATGCTCCCTCTTATTTATTGCTTTTACGTCTAGGTTTTGATAAAGGATTTATTATAATTACAGATTTTTCTTAATCAAATCACATGTATGGATTAAAGGCTGCTCCCAAGACCCCTATTTCCCATACTCAGACCTGAATACAAATCTGTATTTGGAATCCCACAGCTGCATGTTAACAAAATATTCCCAGAATATGGCTTACTAAATCTGTCGTTTTAAATTATTTTTATTTTCATCAATGAGTTAGTGTGTTTTCTGTGTAAAGGAAATAACTATCATATATACAAAATAAGAACCTTTATATTTTTTAATTTTTAAAGCTCATTATGAATTGCTAGAGGTGAGCTGCACAATAACAGCATAAAAATAACAGAGAAAACCTCTTTAAGGGTTTCTGCATTCCAGAAAATATATACTTATCACAGATCATAAATGCAGTCTCGGATAATTTTAAACATATGGTGAGTTTCTTCCTAAGTACTTATATTTTCGGATCCCTAATTATGCTCTAAATCGTTTTCTCGTCACGGAATAATTTTGCCTTGAAAATTTGTGTAGGTAAGACGGCTACTTCTTCCCTCATAATATTTATGGGTGTTGGATCAGCTTACAATTTGCAATTCATTAGTTCAGAATATAATTTCCCATAACTAAGGAGTCTCTTGTCTAGTTATTCAGCTTAGTAGTGCTTCATTACGTTAAACTATGAGCTGCAAAAACAAACAAATTATTTCTCAAGCACTTAACAGTCAATATGTTATGAAAACAGCCTGGGAAGGTGTTATCCTTACTCATTCCTATGAAGTAATTGCAGTATTTACTGCTGAGCTGTAGTGTAGCTGTGTGCACATGGAAATGTTCTCTGTTCCTTTTAGGTTCCTTAGTAAAACAGAATAACTTCCTGGTCCATTCCATGATGAAGGAAAACAATTGGGGGGACTTGTCTTTCTGAGGTTATTTAACATGTATTGTTTGTGTTATGTTGAGGGTATTGTTTGCTTTTGTGTTTATGTTAGCTAAGTAATATTTTTGATGAGTGTTCTTCTTCTAATTTCCAGATTAAATTTTAAAGCCTGGCACCTGCTGCGATTTTACCCTGACAATTCTGAGGCAATATCTCTACACTCAGCACTGTCTTTTGAACCTCTTTGTGGCATTTGCTAAGCATGTTACAGCTCCCTCTCCAAATGGCAGTGTGGTGTTGGTGCGAGACTCAGGCCCTTCTTTCAGCACATGGTTTACTTATCTTTGCTTCATGGTAAAAAACCCAAAAGCAGAGAAGTTAACAAAGGAACTTTGGGGTTCTATTCACTTAGATGAAATTAAAAAGCTAGGCTTTTTGAGTCATATGAAGCTTAAGATCAAGGTTTTGTTATGAAGGAGGAATAGTTAGAAGAATTTCCTAGTTTTAAAGGAAGATTTAAACCCTTAAAATAGCTTATAGAGAAATACCGACTTTCCTTAAAGTTATGACTTGAAGAGTAGTTAAATATATCATGGTCTATTTGGCCAGTAAATGTGATTCCATTATTTAATAGAATTCTGTTACATTATTTAATATAAAGGCCCACTTAATAGATCTTTACATACTAGATGGAAAAATATACATTAACCACAATTTTGAAAATATGGAAAATGGTGTGCAAAAGGTCATGCTGAAGAGATTCAACACACTGATTTGATAAAATGTAGCAATTTCTACATTATACATATGGAAATGTCTATCATCATCATCATCATCATCATCACTATCATCATCACCACCACCACCACCACAACTATCATCGTGGTGAATCATTATTGCTGAGCCTGGCAGAGTGTTGAAAGTCAGAATTGCATTGTTTTGCATAATCTTGATAATGATCCATTGGATAAGGTAGTATTACGTCCGCACTTTACATGTTGCAAATCAGGAACAGGGGCTTAAATCGTATGTTTCTCAGAGATAATCATACATGGAACTAGTATTCAAATCCACAAAGGTTTTCACTCTTAATAATGAAGACTTTACTACAATGAGAATTTTAAAATATAAATTTGTGGAATAATTCTGGCCGGTTTTAGACTACCTCCGTCTGATCTTTGTGCTTCCTTCTCTTTCATTTATATACTTTCTTCAATAGGGAATAACCAAATTTTAGAATTAAAGATCTTTGAGACACACAACACATACCTCTTACTTAGTCAAATAAATATGTAGTCATTGCCTTTCCCAGTCATCTTTTTTTCCTGTATAAATATTTCAATATAATTATACCTAACACAAAATTCATATCCATAATGTAGTATTTAAAAGGATTGCCAGATAGGTACACACATGTAAAAAGCTTCCCAGGCAGGTGCTGTCTCCTTAGAAAATCTCCTTGTTTCCACTCTACCCCTTTCCTCCATCAAGACAACCATTATTCTTATTTTCATAAGCTAGACTCATCAATATGAACCTTAATGAAATGCTCTGTAAGTACTTTTCAATTCCTGCCTTTTTAAATTAGCATGATATGTCTGAGACTCATTCATATTGCTGTAATGTTAACTGCCCAAATCTTTTATTTTGGAAACAAGGCAAAGAAATGCAGGAAATCATCTACTTTGTTTAGATATAGAGTGGGACCGATTTCTCATCCCTGGACCAGTGTGATTTCCATTTATGGTTGACCTCATCTAGCTTAGTGTTAACACAGCCTTTGAATCATCAGAGTTGTGCAAGGATCCAGAGAGACCTTCCCATTCCAGTTGTGGGCTGTCTCATTACCAGGGATTAGCTAGAAACCAAAAACCATTCTAGACTCAGAGTGGTTTTGAAGTGAGTGGTATTCGGCATAGGGAAGCAGTTGTACAGGTGACAGAGGGGCCAGGAAATAAAAGAGGAGAAAGAAAGACGCCCCAGAAATTAGCAAATGAAGACCCCAACACTTGTAGTACCTATGGCATAAAAGGGAGAGCAGGTGATCATAAACAGAAGGCCGAATCCCCAAGGATGATGGGACAATAAAACTTTGGGAGTTTCAGTAACTGCCATCATTGCTGTGGACATCTCAAGAGGCAGACTGAGGAGGAAGAAATACTCCGGCTTCTCTCCCTTCTCTGGACTACCATTCTTCTATGGCTATATTTGATTAGTGTAACTGACCCAGTAGAAGGACAAGAGATTCTAGGACATGTAGTTTCCATGATGTACAGAAGAGAACAGAGGAGGGGGAATCTGAACATGTGTAACAGTTGTCTAGCACATGCTGGTTCATAAAAATTTGTTCAAGACAGTTTGGGATTAAGATTCCTCACTATTTCAATTTAATCTTATGAGCAATAAAATCTGTGTAACTGTAGCACATTTTACTAATATGCTAAGTGTGCTTTACAAGTAACAACATAATGAAATATCACAATATCATAAATGTCACAATTTAGTCACTCAACAACATTCTCATGAAAGTTTAGAAGGGGGACTGTAGAGTGAACTCTTCCACTTTGCTGGAGTACATTAAGATCAAAAGAAGGGCCGGGCAGTGGTGGCGCACGCCTTTAATCCCAGCACTCGGGAGGCAGAGCCAGGCGGATCTCTGTGAGTTCGAGGCCAGCCTGGGCTACCAAGTGAGTTCCAGGAAAGGCGCAAAGCTACACAGAGAAACCCTGTCTCGAAAAACCAAAAAAAAAAAAAAAAAAAAAAAAAAAAGATCAAAAGAAGACACGGGAAGAAATGCTTAGAGAGACTAATGAAGATAATAGTCTATCATCCTGGGTAACATAACTCTAGAAGGAGGTATTTATAAAGCACCATGTCAGTCACTGAGAGTGTGTGATGTCGCTGGCAGTCCTCACTGCCTCTACACAGAGGGAATGGATTTGCCAATGAAGGAAATGAATGGTAACTTTACACAAATGATTAGGAGAGCTATTGACATTGTGTGAAAGATCTTTTATTTATTGCCATATGGTATTTTTGCCATTTCTGGCTCCCTTGTGGATAGATGGGGCCAAATAAACTGTCCTGTGCAGCAAGTTGTAATGCCTTGTGACTTTCAGCACAGGGCTTTTAACTGCCCCTTCAGGACTGGCCAGAACCGGTCTTTCCCTTGTTAAATGAGTGGTAAGATTCCGTATTCGGGGGGGAGGGGGGGGATGAGGACAGAAGGTTCAGTGTCTCTTCTGACTCAGCACAGGGAAGAAATAATCTTTATTACCTCAAGCCCCTGAAAGTTTGGAGTATTACTGTAGCAGATGTGGCTTATGCTGACAGATGCTTTGCTCTATGTAAGAAATGTACAACTACAATATATCAGCTGGCACATGGTTATTATTTATTTAGTGCTCAATGGAGTAATTATGAAAATCTTCCCATTTAAGTGATCAATAATCCAACCCAGCTAATGATACACCCAAGAGATTATGAGTAATTGTGTCATTGATGAAATTAATCATTCTTAAATTTTCATCAGTTTAAGGTGACAAATGATAGAATATGTATTATCATCTATGACATATTTAGCAGCATAGTCATATAGACATGTAACAAAATAGTCTATTCTATTGAATTAAAAAGTACACTACTTTATATGGCTATTTATGATTTTTGAGGTGAGAACACGTCACATTGACCAGCTTTGCATTTTATAAGAATACAAAGTGGAAGACAGTGGCTCACATTTACAGCCCTAACATTAAAGAGACTCAGGAGGAAGGATTGAGAATGGAAGCTTTACTGGACTGTATGAGAGGACTTTGTCTTCAAATAATCAACAACCAGTGAACCAGCTAACCAACCAACAAAAGGTGCATGTAACACATCACCACTGACTACACAAACTTACTAAAATTATTATTAAAATGCATTATATACACAAAACAATAGTTCAAAAAGAAAGAGGCCATGAATTTGAAAGAAAGCAAGGTGGGGTTTCATGGAGGGTTTTAAGGAAGGAAAGGGAAGAGGGAAATGATGTAATAACATTATGATCTCAAAAAAAAATCACAAAACTTATTTAAAAATGGGTGTAAGAAATTTACTTCAAAAACACCTGTATTCATTTTATGATTATGCATGATGTATATTATGAATATGCAGATGTATGTTCCATACAGGAGGACAGAACCAATCATACTGTACACTGTTTGGGACCAGCTATAAAGTGTCCCAGGTCCCTCTGCTCAAGCTTTGCTTATGAAGTTCCTTTTAATTCCTCACTGCCCTTCTGGGCGCCCGGCATGTCTAGATTGCAAATAGGAAGATGCTGCGTCTTCTTGCTGGTCTATGGTGCCCTCTTTTACATGGGGCCATCTGAAGGCCAGTGTGTGGCACCTGTGCTTCTGCCAGTAGAGCAATAAGAATTAAGTTGAACATTGCTACTCATTTGTGATCTGAAATGCCCAGGGCTGATCCAGATGCACATGCATGTTGGCCTCAGGATTTTTGCCATCTACAAGGATTCAAAACTCTCATTGATGGGATTAAAGTATTGTTAAAAGTAAACAATATAGCATGTTTTCTGCAACTATATGTGATAGACTTTATGGTTTTTAAATAATTCAGATCAGTTATCACATCCTATTCCTAAATTTAGGGTATAAAAAAGAAGTGATTGTGTCAAGAAAAGATTAGTAAACTACAAAGATGCAATTTCAGTATTTTTAATATTATATATGTTCACTTATGATCTTTATAAGCATCTGGTTGACATACTGTAAATACATATTGAATGCTTGCTCATGGCAGATGGAGGACACCTTCTAGAAAAAGTAGTCTACATTAAAAGAGATTTACTGTATTCATGTTTTACCCAGAAAGAAATGAGTTCAGCCAACTTCTTATATTAGCAACATACACACACATAATAATAATAATGATAATAATAATAATGATAATAATATCACCCCCATGACAATGACACTTGACATAATGTTTAGCTCCCATTAACTGATCGTGAGATGGCATTAAATGCTCAGGACACACACACGCAACTTGCTAAATCACAACTAACTTTTGAAGAGCAAAGCTCCTTGAAGACACTCTTCTTCCTGGTAAAAAGTCACTAGGAGGCACTATTATGTTTGCTTACTCAAAAAAATAAATAAAAAGATATACAATGCTAAATATCCCTTTGAAATCTGCCTGGAGATGTATGTCATTACAGCTTTATCTGTGTGACTCGAGCCACACCCCCTCCCTATTTTATAGTCATTGAAACATTAATACCCTACAATAATTTACACACTTCCCCACACACTGGTATCAACATTTATCTTATTGAAGATATTACATGTTTATAGACTTATACAAGATGATAAATTATGCCTACTTTCAGGCTTTAGACACAGAACACATTCTGCTGCCTGTGATCTCACTCTGTGCCATGTTTCCAGTGGAACCCTCCAATTTCTGCACTGGTACCTGCCCAGACTGATCATTCCTTTCTGAATGAGATGGTTCTGCTTTATACAGAATATTACCAAACAATGTATCAGGCAATGAGCATGCTTTCAGACTTCATTCTCCCTCCCATTTCATTTCTATATTTTTCCATGTTTTTGATAATTTGGTCTAACTCAAATATCTGACACAATGTTCAGGAAATGCTAACAATAATAAGACCCTGAATCATCGAAATATTTAAAATGTGTTTGAGATATTTGATGTTAGAGAAATCTAAGGCACCATTTCCTTTTTTCTGTTTTTTTTAGTTTTTTTTTTTTTTTGGAAATTCAAAATATATATTTTTATTGATTTGAGAGTTTCATAAAACATGTTTTTCAAATATTCACTCTAACTCCTCCCTGTAACTCTTCCCAGATCTTCCTCCATTTCCTGACTTCCCTAACCTTGTATGCTCTTTGTAAAATGTTTATTTTTCTAATTTAATAACATGCTGACTCCAGTTGGTGCTGACTACATAATTCTGGGTGTGGCTGTTCACTAGGATGCTGTCAAGTACCCACAGCTTCTGAAGGTGCAGAGCTGAGCAACGGAGGTGACTTTAGTGGTGGTTACCGGACCATAAGGTGCTCTGTATTCATGACGTCAACATGATTTGATGCTAACTATACATCCAGCCAGAGAAGGGATTTGTCAGTAAAATTAAAGGACACACACATGCACACACACACACACACACACACACACACACACACACACACACACGCACACATGCACACACACACACACGCACACATGCACACACACATGCACACACACACACACACGCACACACGCACACACACATGCACACACACATACACACACACACACACACACACGCACACATGCACACACACACATGCACACACACACACACACACACACACATACACACGCACACGAATATGCACCAAACCAAAACAAAACAAAACAAAAATAGCAACAGGAGTATCACTGAGCTGATCAGTGCCACAGGTTTGTATTGCTGGCTCTCTCATTTGATGACTGATGCACTGATTTGAACACTCTGGTTGTAATCACAGCACCCAGAATCTTTGAGGTTCCCCAGGGTATTCACAGATCCTCAATCAAGAACTCATGGACATTCACATTTTCAAAATTGAAGAGGTTGGGGACTTGCTAGACGTTCTTCACAATTGAAATCCTCCTTTGCTGTCAGTGAAATCTTGGTGACATTGAGGCAAAGGGCTTCATCAGCCAGAGCTTTTAATACAAGAAGCTGAAAACCAAGCAGGAAAAGCAGAGGTCTTTTTCTGAGAATGATGTCCTTCAGCAGTGAATGCATGAAGCTGATAACTGGAATTTGGAAAATCAGAGGAAGAGTGAATGCTCTCACAGTAGCATGAGTTAAGCAGAGAGTCTTTCAGTCTCAGAATAAAATTGCCTCACTATCAGAACATTTGTAATTTAAATTCATTATTTTTTTGTGATTGTTAGCTGAGATTACACAAGGTGAGTACTAACTGAAACCGGCCCCCTCCCCAATAACCCACATATCCAAGATCTAGGGTCTGCCCTAGTCCACACCAGGTCACAATGTCAAAACACCTACATACTTTTCACTTGATATTCCGACACTTCCAATTTCACTTCTTCACTGAAGCGCAGCCTGGCAGTCTAATAACAGGACATGACTCTCCCTTCTTCCAAAGGCTATCATTTTTCCATTTCCTTCCAAAGGGAATGGCAAGAGAGAACACTAGAGATGGAACTTGATTGTCAGAGAACATTTCATAAGGAAGAAGGACTTAACAAACAACTTGTACAATTTTTTTTTAAAAAAAGCAAGCAAATAAAAAAGACAATTTTTTTTTTAAGTACCACGAGTCACTTGTGACTTACGAATTTTTCCTAATGGTATTGTCTGAACTCTTCACTTTGTTTTGATAATAATAGCTGAGCTGAGGGTGACACACAGCTCCTGTGAGCAAATCACTAACTGACATCAAGACACTGGATCTGTGGTCTTTCTTTAGATACATATTGTTTTTTGTTCACAACAGATGGTTGAACCAATTCCTATTCTGTGTGAACCAATAACTAGTAATATGTGAGCAAAGCAGAGAGATTTTCTGAGATGTCATATGTAGAACACATCATTTGTAACACTAAAGAAGGAACCTGCCTTAGCAGAGTGTTCTTATCTAGACTGGAGGGGCTTTCTGAATCAGAAATAGCTCACCTATGAAAGGTGCCACGTTTTATGATTTTTTTTCAGACTGAAGCGGCTACCTAGATCATGATATGTTCAATTTACTGAGAAGCATTCAATTTACCGCCAAATATCACTGATGTTAGGGAAAAAAGGCTTCTTAAAAATAGGTATTCATTTTCAACAATTCCTCTTTGAAAGCTACTGAAGGCCAAAACCTTTGTCTTCAAGATCATCTTCACAGACCTGGCAACCCTCAAAGGAAACCACTCAGGAGAGACAGCGCTGATGCACCAGCTAGCTTGATTCTGAACACTGCTCAAATTATGTCTCCCAGGAGGTCTCAGATTTCGAAGGCCAAGCTCTTATGTCCCCCCCCACCCCCCGCCCACACACACACACACAAAGGCTGTTAATGAAGCAAGCAAAGACAGACACACATAGCTATGCTCTCTGCCTCCTCAGCCTTACAACTCTAAACCCCCGGACTTTCTCAGACATAATGGATCTCATTAAGTTCTTGTAAAATAAAACACCTTTGTTAAAACCAGCAACTGAATAGCCTGCATCTGGCCATCTTGCTTCATGATTCTCAATGTCAAAGTTAGTCTCTACAATGAATTTACCATCTGTGCAGATTGTGAGGATAGTTATCATGAGTTTTGCTTTCATTAATCCATTGATGTCTTGCATACAGATCCAGTTTTTCCAGTTACTTCACACTTATGTCTCAGACTGTCTTTATTTGCCTCTCCTGCTGTATTTTGTCCCTGTGAATCCCACCACCCCCTGACCCACTAAGTAGAAACAAAAATATGAGGTATGGTACCTCTCTAGTTAGAAGTTTCAGGTGTGAGAGTGAACTGTAAGAAAAGACCAACGTGTGCCTACCTAGGGTCTCTGTCCCACTCATCCTCCACAGAGACACAAGAATGAATTCTTCAGGCTCGCCACAAACCTTCCAGGGACTGCGGCTCCTTCAGTAATGAGGTTCAAGCTGTTGGGTGTTACCCCAGTGTGATTCCTTCCAACACTCTGAAACTTATCTCCACCTAACTTTACCCCCAGGCTCCCACATCACCCTTTCAGTTTTAGCCACTGCTATTCTCCAGGATTGTGACACCTTCTCAGATTTATCCATACAGACGTAGTCCTCCATCTTCGCTTTTGTTCAGTGCTGTCTTTCACAGTCCTATCGTGACTCTGTCACTCACAGGTATTGTATCATGGGCGCCCAGAACAACGCCTGGTTTTAGAGACATTTGTTGAGTCAATGAATGGGCTCAATGACTAGGATACGTGCTATTTATAAAGGGGGTGGAGAGAGTGGGGAATGAGAAAGTGAGAACAGCTTGAGTGGTTTGTAAACAAGCGAAAAACAGACCAAGAGTAATGTTCTAGAAATGAAACTAGTTGGAGATTATGTGAGTAATCACATGGACTTAAAAATGACATTTTTGAGGGTTTCCTTTATTTTCCAAAGGATTATATGAGGTGACTATAAAGTCATGTTTTAAAAGGTACTAGACTCCTTTAATGGCACCTTTAAAAAGTGGAAATTGACTTTAATTTTGTGAATGACTTCTCTCCATTGTGGTAGTGTTTCCTGTTTACCTCAGTAATTCGGAGAGAACATTTGTACAAGCACTTCATTTCGTATTAGCACATTTGTTCCGGAGAGGCTTCCGGCCTAATAGGAACATTCTGTGACCCTGCTTTAATCTAATATTTGTCTAACTTCACCGACTGGATAAACAGGCCTCATTAGTATTTAACACGCAGAATTTTTTTTCTCACAACAGGGATGCTGACCTTTGAAATGCAATCCCGTGTTCTCCAGCTCACCATCCAATATATCACATCAATTACATCACGTCAGTCTTCCTGACTCTTCCTCCTCTTTCCCTCAGACACAAACACACGTACAAACAAACGCCACAAAGTTGTTTAAAGCACAAATGATAGTTGGATGCTCTTAGAACTCTTGTCTCTCAGTTTCCACAGGGGGAAACAAAGATAAAACAAGAGGCATCTCATGCTGACATTTATTCCACTACATTTTACTAATCAAGATGAAGAATAGCACTAGGTGCCAGATGCTTCTTGCAGCAAGGAAATTCTACTAAGTGTGAGGTATGTGGATTAAGTTTATATGTTAAGTAAACAAGATGCCATGGGAGCATGGCCTATACATTAACAAAGTGAAGAATTAAAAACATTTTGTCAGTGTTAATATTTCATAAGTTTTAGGTTTTTAAGCTTTTAACATGTTGCTGTCAAAATTTTCTGATTCAAAATACAAAATATCCATGCTGAGTCATGAATGCTCAGACTTTATTTTAGGATTTCATTGCTCATGTATTTATTTTAAAATATTTAATGTATTTTCAAAAACATATTTTTATGCTTTGGTGGAGTGGTAGTTGAATATTTCTTGTCTGTATCTCACAGTTTCATTTTTAAATTCTAGCTTTCAATACTTTGAAAAGATTCATTAGGCTTGTAATATAAATCCTGTACTAGGATAGCTAAAATACTGTGAGAAGCCATTTTAGACAGCTTTTGAACTTTCAGGTTAGATAGTGGCTAGGACCAATACATTATTCAAAAGCCACAGGGGTCCTTTACATGTAAGACAGAACTTTGGAAGTATTTCAGTAATAAACAACTACAGAAGCAAACGTAGCCTGCAACAAATTAGGCTCTGGTTGTACATTCAAAGAGCGTCAAAACCCCACCATGTGAGTAAGCATGATTTCCAAAGTGAGTATTGAAATTCTACA
Source organism: Peromyscus californicus insignis (assembly GCF_007827085.1). Lineage (NCBI taxonomy): Eukaryota > Metazoa > Chordata > Mammalia > Rodentia > Cricetidae > Peromyscus > Peromyscus californicus. The sequence goes on from NW_026294413.1 coordinate 7,439,625, forward strand.
TACACAGCTTCACATAATGTTGAGGCTTTATCTGCAAAATGAGGAAGTTGGAGAGATTTTTGTAGCAATTTAAAATATGGAAATAGCTCTCTTCTGGCTGATTTACGACGTGTGTAGAGTAGTGAATGAAAGAACTTGAGTTCAGCCCAGGAACACGTTTTCTCCAAATAGCATTTCAGGTTTAATCCAGCAGAGTGGTTCCATCCATTTCTCATCTCCCTCCTCTCCCATGGCAGAACTGCTCAGTAAAGACTCCCTGGTCAAACAGGAAAGTTGGCCAACAGGCTAGTGCTTTCAGACTGGCCATCCAACCCAATTACCAACTTTGGGCACTGCCAAACCTAACACACCTCAGGGAGGCAGTTATTTATATTACACACTTTAAAGCACTGAGTAAATGTCAGCAGTTCCCAGAGTCTGAAACAGTGCAGACCATGCAGGCAGTTTAGACATGACTTAGACGCAGGCTGAGCAATCTGAATGTCTCATTTGTAATTAAATGAGGCTTTATTGAGGGTATGAGAAAACTGCAAAGGGTCCATCCAGTAAAACACATCACACAGCAATATTTTTTTAAAAATCACTTGTATTTTAGGTAATAATTAAAATAATAGCCTTCATTTTTTTTACATTTATTGGAAATAATGGAAATGTTTTTAATTGATGGTCCTATAGTAATTGTGTGAGAAGAATCATTGGAATGATCCTTTTGCCTTTGAGCACCACAGGGGGATTGCCTTTCAGGGTGTTCTATGCAGCACACTAGTTGTTTTAAGACTGTTTAATTGTAGACACATTCACTCTCTTTCTCTGAATGAAAATTACGCTGAATTACAAAGGCTCCTGATTCAACTCTACGATACAAAAAATATTGAATGAGACTAATATTGATTTCACTGCAGTTTCATAGAGCTCAGGTGTACAAGGTTCATGGCTCCATTTTAAGAAGAGTCAATGAAAAAATCATGCTAATCTAAACTAAATCATCCAGATGATTAACTAATAACTGGATATTCATAAATATCTGTGTTCATGTTTTGTTTGGGTTCACAGCCATGTTGGCGCCTCCTCCACACTGATGGCACTTAACAGATAATACATTACTAAGCATCTTTCTATCCTGATTTCAAGGATAATAGCTATCCATACCCATAGTATCCATATTAAGTTATTCTTACCATTTATAAAAATGAACCTTCTCTTTTGAAGGGGTAATTATAGCTAGAATGCTTTCACTTTTTGTCTGGAATTATTTAATAAACTGAGATTTGAATGTGACATAAAAACTGTAATATGCGATGGAACAATATACAGTAATTATCTATAGATGAAGAGAAGAAAGGAAGATTCCATGTGTGCTTCTCTGCCAGGCGCATGTGAATCCATCTTAGGATAACTGTATGGGCATAGGGGCAGATGCTGCTTGTGGAAGGGCATGGGAGGGTTGGAAGGGCACCATGACGACAATAGCACTGCTGATGTGCCGAAGTCAAGGGGCCTGTTAAACATGGCTTGGTACCACTCAGCACTAAACCTCTCTGTCCTAGACCTGTGCCCAGCACTGACTGTGTTAACGTTTTCTGTCTCATTTTCCCTTGGGATTGTTCTTCCCTCCATCATAATGTTGACTCTGTGTGCCCTGCCTTCACAGTCACTGTCAGACATTTTGACCGGAAGTCTCCTGGAGACAACGGTGTAATCAACAGAACTGAACCTTCGGGAATATACATCTCTTCAAGCTGGCGGAGCAGGGAGGCAGCACACCTTAAGTCACACCCTTGGATGGTTGTCTGTTTTTTTTTTTTTTGGTTTTTCGAGACAGGGTTTCTCTGTGTAGCTTTGTGCCTTTCCTGGGACTCACTTGGTAGCCCAGGCTGGCCTCGAACTCACAGAGATCCGCCTGGCTCTGGCGGTGGTGGCGCATGCCTTTAATCCCAGCACTCGGTTGTCTGTTTTTTAATCAGAGAACCCCCTGGTTTCCCCGCACGCACGCTTGATTCATTGGTCCCCCCATGTCAGTGTTTGCCTCTCCTATTCAAACTCCTGCACTTTTAACGTTCATTTATACTTCAGATCCAGGGTCAGTTGTGGGGCACAAATGCTATGATACTGTGATCAGTTCTGAGTCAAATAGAAAGCTTTCACAACTGTGAAATGTTGTTAATTGCTTTTAACTGCTTAGCCCAAATCTGTTTCTTACCAGCTTTCGATGAAAAAGGAGACACTATATATTAAATACACACAGGCAATTTTGAGATACATCTCATGTTCATCCAGAATTTAGAAAATCCTTGACACGTGACTTGGCATCTTAGAATACAGGAATCATGGTAAATGACTGAGACAGGAGCATCCAAGGGTGCTCTGAGGTTCGGGGGGGAGGGGGAGTAAAGCCAGGCGCAGGGGCTGTGCAGATGTTCTGCACGGAGCTCCAGGGCTTCCAGAAACAACCCCTAACTAGCCTCCTGTGTCTGCTTTTGACCACCTACCACCTTCCTCAGGAGAATATCATGATGCTCTTGAACTCTCAAAAACTGAGACAGTCTACAGCCTTTGTTCAGAAAAAGGTCATTGGCATGCTACAGCCCGCTTCTACTGGTTTAAGGGAGCTGAATTTGGAAATTTGCAAGCTGATTAAACATAGACTTTCCTGAAATTTAAATGATAATAACTTATCATTTAAAACCAAGGGGACTCATATTACCAAGCCATTGGTGTGTTCGCTCTCACAGGCAGGTCTTTTCCTAGTGTGTCATGCTCGCACAGGTTCCTAGGAAGATGACTTCCACTACAGTGGTGGATAAACGCTGCAGGTCAAACAAACCTGCACCATGCCCATGCCCCAAGAGCTGGTGGTCAATGAAGACCAATGGTAGAAGACAAATTACAGGAGTATTTTTCTCCAGTGATAAAGTAGCCAATGACATTCACTCTTGTAAACCAAAGACCTTATTCCCATGCTTAAAAGCCGCCAGATCTGACTCCTTGATCCTATATCCCACATCAGACTTCATCTTCCACTGTACTGCTCCTCACTTCTAGCCACACTGGTATCCATGCAAGGACTGATCTATTGCACACTTCTGGGAAGCACTACTCACAACATTTCCTATATAAATAGTGCTCTTCTCCTCATGTCCTCTACAAAGTTAAATATTTTGGAAGAACTATTCCCTTCTGAGTCTGGAAAGTCCAATTTTAGGGCTACCTCAGGGCCTTTGCACCTGCTGGCTCTTCTGTCTATAATGCACACTCTCTTTGTTCTGCTTTGCTTCTTTGCATTGTGCAGGTATCTGTTAAAGTGAAGTTTTCCCTGACCAGGCTCTCCTGAAGGGCAAGTTCTCCTTTCCCCTCCTCTGCTCTTGTCTTTCCTGGTTTCTTTTTTCCCTTTATTTTCCTTCTTAGTTCTTAATGCCAAGTGACCTGAGAAGGATTGACTTCACTGCTTATTATTCGTCAACAGAATATGGGGACGCCAGTGGAACTCAGGCTTTGTTTTCTTCATTAAACCTCCCCCTTCCCAGATCAGCAGTAGTCATAATGTAAGTGCTCAGGGATACTACTGAATAAATGAGTATAAGCAGGGAGTTTTTATAATGACTCTGATTTATATACACATGTATGCACACATGTATGAACTTACATACATGCATATATGTGAACTAAGGGTGTTAATATCTAGGCTGGGGTGTCAACCCTTGATGCTGATAGAAGACATCCAACAGTGGGTCTTTAGTTGAAAAGTCCTTTTATATCCAGAGAAGCCATCTGAAGCAGTGAAGTGGGGGGACAGACGCATTCTCTGGCATGTTGTAGTTTTCCTTACCCGAGGACAACACATGGGAGTCTGAACCTACCACAGAGCCAGGAACCCTCTGGTTGTGGGAAGGAAACCAAGGCAAGACTTTGAACTAGCTTGATAAAGTGGCTGAAGCCAAAGAAGAAAGAACCAATTTTAAAAGAAAGTGGAAATTTTGGTTAAGCAAGAACATGCAGATTTTCCTGAACAGAGACATAAGAAGCTAAACAAGAAGAAAAAAGAAATAAGAGAGGAAATAGGGAGAAATCCCATTTACGAAGTGCAGTGACTGGAAGAGCAGGGGTGCAGTTACACCGCCAAGACTCGTGACCGCTCCATTCTTCTGCTTGGTCCCTCTAGAGCTGATAATTTATGTTCTAGTATCAGAGAGCTATACCTCATGACTCTCCTACAGTATGGGTTTTAGAAATCATTACGGGCATGCTAAGGCAGAAATACCACAAACGTTTCTCGATGATGATGTGTTAAGCATTAGATGATAGCCCATTGATATGTACATTTTCATGTCTCTGTTAAAAGTTAAAAACAAATTTCAAAAGAAAACCATTAAATTATGTTTACAAAATAGTCACAAATTTTTCAAATTTAATTTTTAAATTATACGAAGTTCTCAATTTTCCTAAGTAATGAAAGAAACCTTCATGGAATTAATTTTCCAAGTCTGTTCTAGATGGATTGGGTTTTTTTTTGTGTGTGTGTATTTGTGCATACACACACACACACACACACACACACACACACACCTGTCCACACACATAGTTATGAGCACTTGCACATCTATGTGCACGTATCTGTGTGGGTGTATGTGGAGACCAGAGATCAACTTCTAGTATTGTTCCTCAGGCATCATCCATCTTGATTTTGGAGAAGGTATCTTTATTAGCATAAAAAAATGCCAAGCTAGAGTGACTGGCCAGTGAAGACAGGGATCCACCTGTCTCCACTTACCCAGAACTGAGACTACAACAGTATATCACTATGCCAGGCTTTTTACATGGTTCTGGGGGATTTAATCCATGTCTTCAATGTACATTAACGACTGAGCCATTTCAGGAGCCTCAGATGTATTTTTGCTATTCCTTTACCCATGAGTAACAGTAACAAAATAGAAAGGTAGCCTGGAAGGGGACATCTTGTGTGTAGAGCTGACTTGAATATGCTGCTCTCCAGGTACTTGCTGAGTTCAAGTTTTGCCTCATTTCTTTATCTTCTTCCTGGTTCTCTTCCGACCAGTGAGTCGGACACTGGACCTGCTGACTAAACATGTTTTGAGTGAATGAATGACTTACACTGGTCAGGTTTAACTTGGTGAACTCTGTTCCTTCCTCCCATGATTCTTCATGAATATATGTGATTTAGATAATTGTACTTGAAGCCTTCCACTGTAAGTGGTAATTAAGACCAGGGGTAGAAGCCAAATTACAGGTGTATTTTTCTTCAGTAATAATCAAAGCCAGCAAAGACATCCACCCTTGGTATTATTCACTGCTCCAACAATGGTCTGGGATTTCCCACTTGTTAATGACATAGAAACATTATTCAGAGCACAACGTCTTTGGAATTATAATGAAGCCTGGGGTTTCTATGACCAAGCCACACTATGTGCCTGGGGCTAAGAGCAGAGTTGGCAAGGGGAAGTGCATAATGAGTCATTTTTCTTCACAAGGGGAAGGAAGCAGCTTTGTTAGGCACAATACTTGGACAACTGTATCAATACCAAGTAAGGAACAATGGCTATTAGAATTAATAAGACATTAATAAGAATTAATAAGACATTAACGTAGCTGCCCCTTACTACACTGTAGAAGTAATTGAAATACTCTGAAGCAAAGTAATCTCATGGGTTGGAAACATAGTATTCTATTGGATTAAAAAAAAAACCTCATTATATCCCATTTTCATTAAAATAATGATAATAAAAAAGAACTCATTATGCCAGTACCTTGAAGGCTGACAAAAATTGTTGATGTTAATATGCCTGCTTAATCTGGGAAGCAGAATGTTAGAGCAATGGCTGTTTGAAAACCACCCATCCCTTGAACTTTCTTCCCTCATCCATCCTTCAAGGCAGCATCTAATCAACCGAGGCAATAGAGTCATCCAAGAAAGAGAACACGGCAAAGAGCTCATCCCGTACCTTAGTTACAGACACGAAAGGTGAGTGTGAAGACTTCTGTGCTCATCCCGTACCTTAGTTACAGACATGAAAGGTGAGTGTGAAGACTTCTGTGCTCATCCCGTACCTTAGCTACAGACATGAAAGGTGAGTGTGAAGATTTCTGTGCTCATCCCGTACCTTAGTTACAGACATGAAAGGTGAGTGTGAAGATTTCTGTGCTCATCCCGTACCTTAGTTACAGACATGCAAGGTGAGTGTGAAGACTTCTGTGATCATCCCGTACCTTAGTTACAGACATGAAAGGTGAGTGTGAAGATTTCTGTGCTCATCCCGTACCTTAGTTACAGACATGAAAGGTGAGTGTGAAGACTTCTGTGCTCATCCCGTACCTTAGTTACAGACATGAAAGGTGAGTGTGAAGATTTCTGTGCTCATCCCGTACCTTAGTTACAGACATGCAAGGTGAGTGTGAAGACTTCTGTGCTCATCCCGTACCTTAGTTACAGACATGAAAGGTGAGTGTGAAGACTTCTGTGCTCATCCCGTACCTTAGTTACAGACATGAAAGGTGAGTGTGAAGACTTCTGTGCTCATCCCGTACCTTAGTATACAGACATGCAAGGTGAGTGTGAAGATTTCTGTGCTCATCCCGTACCTTAGTATACTGACATGAAAGGTGAATGTGAAGATTTCTGTGCTCATCCCGTACCTTAGTTACAGACATGCAAGGTGAGTGTGAAGATTTCTGTGCTCATCCTGTACCTTAGTTACAGACATGAAAGGTGAGTGCGAAGATTTCTGTGCTCATCCCGTACCTTAGTTACAGACATGAAAGGGGAATGTGAAGATTTCTGTGCTCATCCCGTACCTTAGTATACAGACATGAAAGGTGAGTGTGAAGACTTCTGTGATCATCCCGTACCTTAGTTACAGACATGAAAGGTGAGTGTGAAGATTTCTGTGCTCATCCTGTACCTTAGTTACAGACATGAAAGGTGAGTGTGAAGATTTCTGTGCTCAAGATATACTTGTTTAAGAGATTAACATGAAAAATGGTCATATAAGAACTCCCTACTCTTATGCCTCAGGATGACAGAATGGGAAAAACACCCAGGCTGTGAAGGCAGCCATGTCTGGGCTGTATTTATGGACCACAAAGACTGCTTATCTCTTAATGTATGTGGATTCAAGGTGGAAGTGAGGTCAAGACTCAGACTAAAACATTAGTACGTTGACTTTTCTGTCCCCTTCTAATACCCCGGGCACTCTGGCACATTAGTGATAGGGCTCATTCAATTTTTTTTGTTTCAATTTATTAAAAATAGATTTTTTCTCATACAATATATCATGATTATAGTTCCTCCTCCCTCTAGGCCTCCCTGTCCCCTCCAGATCACTTCCTTTCTGTCTCATTAGAAAAGAACAGGCTGCCAAGAGAGAGCTTACAATAAAATGTAAAATGAGGCGGAAACAATCATGTCAAAGTTAGACACAGAAACCCAACAGGAGGAGAAGAGTCCCAAGAGCAGACACAAGAATTAGAGACTGACCCGTTCGTTCTCACAGTCAAGAGTCCCATAAAAATACTAAGCTAATAGCTATAGCACATATGTCAAGGACGTGGTACAGACCTGTGCAGGCCCCATTCTTGCTGGTGCTTAAGTTTCATGAGTTTGAGGCTTGTAATCTGTCTCAGTCACCACTGTCTTATCAGAATCTCCACAAAGTCTTAGTGTGTAAGGTAGTAGACATTCATCAGCATGTGTTGACATAATGGACAGTATTCTTATGCAGATTAAAGGTTAAGGTGTGTACAGTACCTAGCATACCATAGTTATTATATATTCAATTAGTTATTTCTCTCCTCCTGTAAACATACTTTATTGAAACATTTAATGTGAAAATTGATTGCTAAAGGATTTAGAGCTGATGAATACTTGTTAATAACTAGCCTATCCATTTTCCTTAACCTTAGAGAACTTGGGATTTTAAGCACTGAATCTTTATATTGCCATCATGAAACAGTTAAGTATCAAACATTGTCTTCATTAAGAAATCAATACATACAATTAAATTTAGGGCAAAACAATCACCGTAGGATTTCTATTAATAATTGAACTATTTTACTGAAGTGAATAAATGTTACTTACTAAAATATTACTTATAAACTGTAGTTTACAAGATAAAGAGTTGAGAGGTCTTACCCATTTGAAAAATATTAGAAACAGTATAAATACTTTGAATCAAGTATTCATGTAGAGAAATTTGTAGATTTTGGTTGAAATTAAGAATTCCAGCTAACAGAACAGTATTTTCTCCTCTAACAAACACATGCTTTCTATGTAATTTGTATTATAGATTGCAGAGTATCAAATTCTCTCTGTGCCTCATTTGCTTGGGGAGTTGATAAATCTGTTCTCAATGATGACACAGTCTGACCAAAAAAAAAAAAAATGAACAATTGATTGGCTCTGTGGCAGAGAAATAATGTCAAATGAATGAAAGAAGAGGCAGGCCTTCCCTGTCAGAGGAGATTTATATTCCTTTTACTTCAGAAATTCTTCTGGGACCATCTCCTTCCTAAGAGTTGAACCCATATAATAATACCAAAGCTCTGACCCCTTCCCTCCGACATAAACCTCATTACCAGTGTGTTTAAAATCTTTACAAAACCATCAGGTGCAAAAAGGAGATAGCTAAATGGCCCCCTGGAGGCCTTGTGCAGCCACATGACTCTATTAAAATGTACAGTCCTATCTGCCTAAGTATTTGGAGAGGATGAAGTACATCCTTCAGAGCAGTGATTTCATCCCATAAACCTATGGCCTGGTTTCCTTAGAGAATACTTGTCAGCTCTCTATTTCCTCAGTTGAAATCAGATAAAATATTCCCAACACTGCCTTGACTTGAACTAGTTGGCTCTTACTGCACATTTAACCATTTACTTGTGGATGGCCCAGTATTAAGCCAGATTGATTCTCATCTTTGGCCATTTACTAACTATATGATTCTTAGTTAGTAACCCAACTTTCCATTACCTAAATCTATGACATAGAGAAATAATAGTATTAAATTTAGGATTGCTACCTGAAAAGCATTCTGCTTTGCACTCATAAGACCTCCATAGTTACTGTTTTCTTTTTCAAAAATCATTTTTGTTCTTGACTTTGTATTTTCCAGCTGAGTTACATACAGCTCTGACAAAGACAGGGCTATGATAATATGACTCAACAATAACATGGCTAGTTAGTCTTTGAATGCTACCACTTAACCTTGAATGAAACCCCTTAGGAAAGACTTTACCCTTTGCTCCATCTCATATTCCAACTTCTGAAATGATAAAATTCTATATCCTTATAGAAAGAATCAAACCTTTTCATCTCAAAGCTAATATCTAATAATTTGGATTGAATTTTCCTTTCCCATTTTCCAATGACTGCCCCTTAGGAACAAGTCAAAGTAGACTGCTTTCTCTCTTGAACACATCCCCATTCCTTTGCTTATGATGGGCATTTCCCTTATAAGACTGTCTACATTTATTCAGCTTTTCTATTCTTAGGCTCTACATTCCTTCTGCAGTGAACTCTTGTCAAATATTTGTAAGATGTAACTTTTGTCTTTGGAGTTTCTATACACGAGAACCTTGACCTTTCTCAAGGAAAAGACTTGAGACCTGGTTCTGCAAATTGTAGAACTGATACCTAGCTGTGCACCATTTGCTATAGTTTTTCACTTGCAAAGTGAGGGTGTTAACGCTGCCTTCAATGCTGTTTGTCAAGTTAGAGTAGAAGCCTAGGCTGAAGTCTCAGCTACTGGGGATAAAGGCTGCCTTGCATAGTGTCATAACTCTGAAAGCACTCTCCTCTCTGGCTGACTGGGTTTGAACATTTTATTGGAGATCCATCACCAACCTCCTTTATTCATATCTGAAAGATTTTATTAGCTTGATTTCAACTTACAGTAAACACAACTATTAATTTTGGGGAGCGTATTGTCCTGGCAATCATGGAAACAACACAGCGCTGCACATTGTACCAGGTGCATGTTTAAAGTCATATATAGGACATGTCCCAGTGAGGAAGGATGGGGAATCACAGAGCAGCTACAGGAACAGAAATCAACATGTCCTACAGAAACAGAAGGCAATGATGAGCTGGGGTCACAGTTCACTCGACATTGTTTCTTTCCCTTGAAAAATCAGAAACACAGTTCAGCAGCTAACACAGGAGTTAAAGAGTTCCCACCTGTGCATTTTAAAAACAGACACCAACAGCAGGTCACATTTATGGAATAAAAGGCTGTCATGTTGAATCTATAGAGATCTTAAAGGGAATTTAAAAAGTGACCTGTTCCTCAGGACACTATTCTTTGAACTTTCACCAAGACTGGTGCATGTATTCCAACGCCTGGGTGAATGTTGCTAATGAAGTTATACGACAAGATTACCTTTCTTTAAAAAAACAAAAACAAAAACAAAAAACAAAAAACAAAAAACCATGTTGTGACAAGTTCAGAGTTTCCAAAGAGAATTAAACATCGAATCAAACCCTGTGTGAGTAGTGATAACCAATTAACATTCATAGCTCCAGCCACCAATGCCAGGAGGAGATAACAGAGCATGGAAGTCCATTTCTGCATGTGCTACCATCAGTGAAAATTAGGAATCAGTAGCTTAGCTGAATTTAAAAAAAGGGAAAAAGAGAAAAATCTATTCTCTCAGTCATCTGTATCTACAGACAGAAACAGGAAATGACACATTTAATAAGAAGACTGTCAGCTCTAGAAGGTATCATCCACGATGCTCCAGAGCCACATAAAGGATGTGCCAGTCATACTTAAGGTGGTACCAGTGCTTAACAAGAAAATAGCACCATGAAAATCTACAGAGAAGAAAAGAAAGCCCAGGAATAAGTTCTAAAAGAAAAGGATATGCAATTTTCCAGCCTGTCACTGCCCTTTGGGGATTAAGATGATGCTATAGAGAGGAGACTTGGAGCCAAAGTGTGTAACAGACACTTTAGGGAGTTCAAAGTGAGTAAGTCTGGCATGGTTACTTGACTGTCTACATCTAATCAGGAAGAACTCATGAGAAGCACAAAGATTAGCCACAGTGCCACACCATGGGAGGGGGCTGCTGTATTTACTCATTATAGCACGTTAGGAGAAGGTTCTGGATTTCTTTTATGAACTTGGAGAATTGTACTTCAGCAAAATATAATAAATATATTTACAAACATATGTTTTCATATATATTATTTTATACCATAAAATAATTTGCATATTTGCAAATCGGTATTCCTTCAGGCATTTATTTGGATCTCAAACACTTTTTAAATAACACCTCATTAATTACTTCAGAGTTCCTTAATAGAGTTCCTGTGCTCGCCTTCATTTAAGAAAGATGGAATTACTAATGTCTCCATCAACACTTCAGTTCCTTCTAATACACATCTTGTGCACACGACATTTATCTGAAATCAACAAAGTTTTTCATGAATATACGTGAAATATTTTCTTTATCGTGTTTATATTTCTTGGGAAGGGGAACCCATGGACGTGTTAATTAACCTGCGATAGCTGCTGTGTGTCCGTTCATCTCTTCTGCAGTGAAGCTTGGTTGACATTGCAGGAGTCTATGAGAATGACTGAGTCCACAACTTTGAAAAGATCAAAATTCCTGAGGTTGGTGGAAATGTTATCTTAATTTCTTAAATAGAAAAGTAGTTCCTGAGTACCTTGCATGTGCGGGACCCCGGCTATTTTTTGGAGTCTGAAGGTGAAGGGCAGTCCCCAAGAATGTAAGTCCAGAGAGTGTTACACAGACAGATCCACACAGCAAATTCTAGCAGGAAGCTGTATTGACTGATGCAGGGTACAAGGTACATAGGAGGGAGGAGAGGAAAGGTAACTCATCACTGTTGAAAAATCAGAGAAGTTTCACAGAAAGAATCACATATCAAGTGGTTATTGTAAAACGAAATATCTACATGTGATCAGAGTTGGGCAACAGAGGAACCTATGTGAGGATAAAAAGGTAGTTAGGTATGTTGGTGAGTGCCTGCAAGCTCCACATGGAGGCCAGGAAGGAGAAACGTGAGCTTGACACTTGGCAGAGCGATGCTGCAGGTCCTGTCTCAAATACATAAAAGAAAAAAAAAAGACTAGAAAAAGGTATTTTCAGAGGATTAGTACCATGTCACAAAAAGAATAGCTACAAAGCAGTCAAGAGACACCCGGTAACAGACGGGAGCAGAATCCGGAAAGTAGGGACCAGGTTGCCGCTCATCTTGCGGAGAGATGCTTGTGCTGAAGAGTAATCAGGGGTGTACCAATAGAGAGATGCTGTCTTCCAAATGGTAAGATCTCTAAGCATCCCATTTTCCTTGAGATGCTTTTCTTTGTTCTCTCATTTCTACCTCACACATTTCTTGATTCTACCCACCATGCACTGGACTAAGCCAAATCCAAGCTTGTAAACCAAAGTGCTTGTTCCCTGCTCAGGAATACTCTATAACCAAACTCCACTTAAACTCATGGTCTCTCTTCTCTGTGTTCTCTGACAATTATTCCATGAGTTCTCACACACGTGCCACACAGACAATAATAATTCCGTACGCTCCTTGCTTGTTAGTCTCCTGATCGCAGACAAGGAAAAACCAACCAGACACATGCTGCTTTTCTTAAAGTGGCAGCTGCTTCTCAGTCCCATCTTCCTTTTAACCAGAGTGAAGAGACATTTGTTTTTGTCTGTGTTATACAAGATAATTAACTTTTGAAAGCTTTGCAAATGATTATGTTACAGCTGGTGCTTTAAAGAGAGCCTGATATACCCATCAGATGCATGGCTAGTGTAACCAAGGCACTGAGGTCTGCTGCTGGAGCCACAAGAACTAAAACACTTTAGTTTTAATGAGGGAGAGCTTCTGCAGTGTAGCAATCGATACTCGTCACTAAAGAGCTCTGGGTTGCCTTATAATTGTTACAAATTCAATTATATCAGCAAAAGTAAACACAAGCTATAAAAATACGCTATACCAGTCTGGGCTTCAAATTCCTTTTTTTTATGAGAAATATGACTAATTTCTTTTGTCCATAACAAACACGAGTTATGATTTGTAGGTTATAGGCACATTTGAAAGAATTCATATAATGGAATAACAGAATCCAGAGAAAATAGTAACCCCCTTTGCCTATGTAATTAAGACAAATACATTAAAAAATATTTTTCTTCTTTATAATGACTATGAGGTATGATACTGTCAGTCACATCAAGCTTTAGAGTAAGTATTCACTACATGTTCATTGCCCTTGAACTAGAGAGTTGAAGAACATTTGAAAATTTAAACCCAGATGCTAGCTTACAAAGTTTATCATTTGGTGAGGAACAGAAGATGAATCCGTTCAGGATTAGGTTCAATGGTAACAATACCAATTGGTAAATTATTAAGAAGACTGATGTTACAGACATATCTGCAGGGAATGAAGACTGGGGGTTGTTATGCCCTCAGAGAGATAATACCTCATAACTCACATACACTGCGTACTTTATACACATTATCACTGGTCATCTTAATGATCTTTTGAGAATTCCTAAAAGGAGAGCAGAACTTGATGGATAGCCAAGCAACTTCCTTAGGGCAAGAAAGAGTTTTTGGTTTCATGATCAGAGAAGAAATGTCATTTAAAGAAAGGGGAAAATATAATATGACTCATCACCTTTGAAAGAGAAAATTCCAGGACAACAGAGGTTCTGAAGCCACAGGATAGGAAGTTTGGTGAGTCAAGTAGCTAGACTACCACTCACAGGCAAGGCTTCTTAAAGTATGGACCTCCCACCCCCAACACACACACGAACACATGCAAATGATTTCAATCACTAAAAATGTATACACTCTACGGCTTTGCAAAAATAATTCTCAAAACAGCCTTGGAAATTGGAACTCACTTGGAAATCCATTTTGCAGATGATAAAATATGAAATATTTTGGTAAAATACATTACCTAAAGTTATTTATCTAGAAAGAATAGAGGCAGATATAGACTGTGAGTAAAAATCTGTTTTTGATCCCCAAATGAAGATCATAAGAAAACTCTGGAAGCAGGTCAGCATATTAAGGAGAAATTCACTGAGCTTTCTCCTATAAGATCACGGAAGTCAAGGACAGTTTCTAATGACAGCTAATCTCTGGATACAGGTTGACTTCCCTTCTCACTCAGGTTCTTCCTTCTTGTTTTGTGGCTGCAGGTTGGCCACAGGGTACCAATTTTGTGCTTCTCATCCCTTGAACTTGTTCCCTCACCCACAGACTCAAACTTTCTGGGCCATTTATCCTCCCTGCCCAGGATTTCCAGCCTTTCAGTCCTCACCCTTCCAAGAAGGTCACCTTAACAGCAGGCATCCAGAGTGCCGCACACAGACAGAGCACTGGGCACCAAGAAAATGGTTATGTCCATGGGATGGACAGGTCAAGCACTGGTTAAATTAACTCACTTGGCACTTTTGTGAGTAACACATGTTCTTCCCAACAAAACGTAGCTTTGGGAGTGCCTGATTGACTGCCTAGACCACGTACTGAAAAAAGTCTGTAGTGACCAAAAAGAAGCAGAAGGGACAGTGTCAAAGCCAGTTTTATTCCCTCTTGTCAGTCTACACTGTGAACAGAAGTGAACATAACCTGGAGCCCAACAGCTGCATGAGGCAGTATCTTGCATGTACAGTGCTGATGTATTTAAGAATATTTTAAATGTCCATTTTCAGTGCTCTTCACAGAAAATTATTAATTTCACTGAGGCTTTTTTTAATACCAATGTTCTTGTATCGACAGATGTAGACAGCCAGACTCTAGTTCTGGGCATGCTAAAGTTTAATGGCAGCATTTGGATTTTCCTCCAAACTTTCTATTTTACATTCATACATATGATGAATGATAATAAATATCTGATTGTTGTTTTTGTTGCCAAGTGTGTTAATATTGGCTACTAAGATGCATTTAATTGACAAATATTTGCATTTTACAGATAGCTTACAGGGAAGAATTCGGGCCTCACCTTTTATTATTACTTTTTTATTCGCAGATACATTAATCATCAGCTCAAACGTTGGAAAGCAATCTCTGCCTGCAGTACACAGAACACAGTTGTTATGGGTGAACACAATTACCTATTCATACGAGACCTTCCTACACCGAGAATGTTTGAAGCTTATATGCACCAGTTCCATATTTATTATTTGTTTAATATATTAGAGTTCCATGCAAGCCAAAATGAGATGCTGAATTGCTCTGTTACTCAGAGGAAATTGCTTGAGATGACATAAAGACAAGTCTGAAAGGGAGCAGGGTCTGTCCACGGACATCAGGTGAAACAGTGACATTCAGAGAAGTTTCATTTTGAAGGTCTACATGACTAAAGAATTCTGTTGATGTCTCCAACCTGTTCTGTGACCTTCCTGGCACACACCGTTTACTGTTTGCAATGTGGCGCTGTGTCTCACCTGAGCTTAGCAGGCCTTCCTACAGGGATGGGACAAGGTTTAGATCAGCTCCCTCTGAACTGGAAACAGATAGGTGTAGTGTGAGATGGAAGTTCTGATAAATGGTCCCCAGGGGAAGCTGCAGAGCTGTGAGGGTACAGACAAAAGAAAGCAAGAGGAAAGGAAAAGGATGGTGGGAATGGATACAAGCAGCCTGGCTCAGAGTCAGGCCTTGGGATTGATAAGTAGCCTGATTCAGTATCTACTGCTCAGCAGATGCATATTAAGATATTCCTCTTGAATAAGCCTCTTGCAAATCTTTCAGCTCACCCACTAAAATATTCCAGTGAATCTTCCCCATCATCACACCATTATGTCGGAAGATGTTAGTGCTCTGTGTAAAAGCCCTTCCCAAACTTAAAGGGCTGACAGATTTCTGTAATAAATGGTTACTACAAACATGACTGCTATAAATGAAGGATGATACCAATGGTGAAGGGGGGGGGAGAAATCAGAGACAGGTGTAACAGTACACCCCTATTATCTGAGCACTAAGGAGGCCGAGGCAGTATGATTGTGTGTTTGTGGTTAGCTTAGTTTATGTAGCAAGACCTTCTTTTTAAAAAATTATTGAAGAAATCACCAGTGCTACAGTTAAAATGTTGAGTGTTCCTCATGCTCATGTTTACATGTTCCTGGGCAGGTGCTATTGGGAAGCAGTAGAATGTTTATGAGGTGAAGCACAGATGGGGATCTTTCCATTACTGATGATGTGTCCTGAAGGGAAGTAGAAAATTGTGGGACACTGGTTCTATCCTTTGAGGATTTTTGTTTTGTTTTATTTTGTTTTTTTGCTCTTCCACACATTCCTCACCATAATGAACTACTATGACACAGGCCAAAAGCTACAGAACCCATCTACCATGGACTAGAATCTCCACACTGTAGGCCGAAGCAAACCTATTCCTCCTTATAACTCTGTTATCACAGAAATGTGTGATAGTAAAAGAAAGCTGATTGACACAGCTAGGTTACATTCCATCTCCTACCAACTTAGAGAAAGAAAATCACCAGCTTTAGCCTGGATTTGATTGTGACTATCTGATAAAAGCAAATGACTCATTTCCATAAATTCAAAATCCAAGAACATGCCTGACTGAAAACAACCACCCAAGCTCTCAACTTCAAAGGTAGAACTACATGAAAATCTACAGCCATTCTACTTCAGGGACTGACTGACATGTGTGCTGAGGGTTAACAGCATTGGTTACAATGATCCTTAACGTAGTCAAGTAGAACCCAGGGCTTAAGGCTCCAGTCTTTTACATTATAACACTCTTGGCTTGTTCATATGAAAATAAGATGGTATCTCTGTCCCTTGAGAGTAATGAGCTAAACACTGAAATTTGAAGAAATTCTAAGTATGTAAAAATTTCATATAACCTGTATAATATCCCCCTTTCTTACCCGACTCTCTTCAAACAAACAAGACTAAAAATCCCGTATGCTAAAGTTAAATTACTTGTCTAAATCTGGGTTACCTGACCTCTTCGAGTCTGATTGCCTTCCCCTGTAAAAATGGAGCAATGGATAGCTCAGTTGGCACTATGCTTGCTCTACAAGAATCTCTAGGGATTCCTGGCCACCCTGTCTAGCTAAGCTGGCCAGGTCTAGGCTCAATGAGAGTCCTTTCCCCAAATATAAATAAATAAATGAGTAATTGAGGAAAATACCCAGTGTCAACCTCTGTGCTCCACATTCATGTGCTCACACATATACATGAACATGAATACACACACAAAATGGACCACTGCATCAGCATACATCTTCAGGTATCAGAGAACCTAATTCATGCTGACCATCTATGAGATTAGTAAGTCTAAAACAGTATCAGCAGCAGGCTGACTAAAACATTCCAATTCATACTTCTATTCAATCTATTTTCTTTTATTACCAACACTAAACACAGCGCAGAATGCACTTAAATAAGTTCTATACCATCAGGGAGGGGAATTCACACTAATTTGCAACTAAAAAATGGTTTATTAAAATGCTTTCACAAATACCTTAAGTCAAAGTTACGAATTACATACTTACACTTTCCATCAACTAATTTTTAAAAAGACAAATGACAATCTTTAAAACAGGCTCAAGAAACTTTCAAGAAATTGTTGAGATAACCAGATGTCTTCTCCATTCGATAATATAAAATATTTTTCATCTGACACAATCATACAGTGGAAAAGGAGAAATAAGAAATGTTCTTTACTTGGATCCCAGCCTCACAGGGGAGTTGGCATGCCACTCCTTTGTTCATTTATGAAAAGAGCTGACTGTGTGCAGGCTCACATTCTTCCCGAGTGAGTCATAAAGTGCAAAAACACCCACAAATGTGAACAAATAATATTTCCTCACTAAACATCAAGAAGGGAACATTTACATCACAGACACACATTATACTTCTCCACTTTGGAGGCAAACACCACAATTCAGCTTAGTGCTGCTTATTATTTTTAATTCCCCAACTTATTTTGAAAACAAGAATGTCAAATGATTCTTGTTCAGAAATCATAGGAAAATGTGTCCATAAGACATTTAAGGTGAATTATTACAATGAGTCTGTTGTAAAAACAGTATATTTTATGGGTCCGAATGACACAGAATATTTATCTTCATCATAAGAAAGAGTATCTGTGAATTAGTTATGGCTTCAGATCTCTGGAGTAATCAATTCTCCCCTCACTTGTGGGATAAATATATTTTACTGCAGTCATCATGCATGCATGTACACAGCTTAGGGCTTCTGACGGCTCTTAGGATCATGGGTATATAAATTTATTTCTATGGGTGTAGTCCCATAAGGTATGCACACTGACTATATTAAGCAGAATTTTGGAGATTTATTTCCCAAATGAATGCAACATGTCAGGACATTTTGAAAAAATTGGTCTTATTGTCCTGTCAAATATTTTGCTTTCTCATTTAGTCAAATAACATGCATCAGGATACTTCAGTAAGATTAAACACCTGCCTCTTAGGAAATCAAACTAGAGCATACTGCAGTTGAATCTTCTACCCTTCCTATTTAGAAAATCATTTATAAATTCCCAGCTTCACCTGCATTGACTAAAGAAAGAAACAATCTGACAAATTACAAGAGACCCATGTGACATCTATGCATGGTGTCTGTGAATCTGTTTAATGGAGAGCCAGGATTGCTGGCTGGCTGGGGCCCTTCCATGCTCTTGCCTGTATTTCATCTTACAGGGCTCTGCTTGATTAGGGAGAAAAGTCTGGTAACTGATAATATATTTGACATATATTTCTCAAATTTATTAGCATTGAAGGAACTATGCACTTGACAATTTTCATGTTTATTTCTCTGCATACATTTTCTTGAAGTTCTTTAAAAAACACATGCAGGAGTCCACATGGGATAAATATTGATTCATACACAACTTGTTTCTGAACTATCCAAACGTTTGACATTACATAGGTAAAACATTTGACTCTTTTTAATTTAGTATTGGATATCATACAGCTCTAAAACAAAAACATATAGCTGTAAAACAAAGACTCCATGAAGGGATCCAGAGCAGCGTTAAACAAGAATTTCCATCCATATTAAAATTCTTGATGGATGACAGGTTTGATTTTCTTTCTAACTCTATATACCTGTAGTTCTCAACCTTCCTAATGCTGTAACCTTTTTTACGTTGTGGTGACCCCAAGCCATAACATTATTTCATTGCTACTTCATAACTGCAATTTTGCTGCTATTATGATTCATAATGTAAATATCTGACATACAGCATTGAGTGGGGGTAGCGACTCACATGTTGAGAACCACTGCTCTATAAGTTTTGTTTCTTGGAGCCTGGTAAATTGTGGCAGGGCTTTTAGCTGTTGATATTAGCATTGCTTTTGAGTGACTGCGATTTCCTGTTATGTTTTTTTGTTTGTTTGTTTACAGAAGGGTGACTCTCTTTTCCTCTCAGTATTTTTAATCACCACAAATAGAAAGGCTGCATCAGTCTATAGGGCTGTGAGTAGCTACTCTCTCAAATGAAAATGCTCATGGGGGAGGAGAGCAAGGGGAGGTACATGGACACAAAGACTCCAGGGGGAAAAGACAGTTGCTTACCTGTCAGTGACATGATTTATAACCCAATCTCTTACAGTTCCCCTCTAACCTTGATAAGTAATTTCTTTGCATTGTGATGAAAAAATATATACCACAAAATTTACCATTTTAATCACTTTGTAACAGCTCAGTCATGTTAATTCATATCATTATAAAAGAGCAGTCCAGGAATTTCCTATCAAGTAAGTCTTAATTCTAAATCCATTAAGTGACAACTTGCCTTATTATCATAGTACCTTTATTTATACTGTACATTTTCAAACATAATGTCTTATTTGACATTTCTTATCCAAAAATAATTAATAAGAATAGATGAGCATGAACATTTGGCACATGTTGTATTTTTGTCTAACATATATTAAAAATATATTTGTCACACAAATCACTATGGGAATTAATTTTTTTCAGCTTCCAACTTTATGTCATTCCATTCCTTATGTGGAACTGTTTAACCACAGAAAGTATAAGAAAATTGACTGGGCATGGTAGCCCATGCCTTTTATCCTGCATTCAGGAGTAGAGGCAGGAGGATTTCTGTGAGTTCAAGGCCAGCCTAGCCTACACAGTGAGTTCCCAACCAGCAAGGGATACATGGTGGGATGGTGTCTGAAAAAAGGAACGAAATATATTAAGTTATCACTAATGGTTCCATGGATGTTCACTTACTGGCCTTTTATTAGTTATAGACGTTGCTGTCTTTACACTGACATTTAAAAACTCTTTAATTTATTCTAATTCTTTAACATTTTACTAGAGATAATGAATATTATTTAAATATTGCTGTCAGTGTTCTGCTGTTTATAGAGACCTCACTGCCTCTGTGTCAGTACCAAGTTCTGAAGAAAATGTACTAAGCAATTCCTTTCCTTTCTCATTTCTCCTACACACCCCTGTTTATCTATCTTCAGGTCTAACATTTAAGAATTCATCTGCTGTATAGTACTTAGTATCTACCCTAACTGACAGTGAATACTCTCTTTGCCTGTAACTAGAGACATGGCTAATTCCCAATTTACAGATCCTCTCCTATCTGTTCGGGTATGCTGGCAAAGCATTAAAACTTGGTTGTAAATGGATGGGATTTTATTTCTGACTTAGGCTTTGAGCTCTGTGTTTTAGGATGAGTTACTTCTCTCAGAGTCACAGGTTTCCTATCTGAGGAAATGTAGGCAACACTGCTAAGTCACAGGAGTTATTGGGAGAAAAATCCCATGTGATCATGAATGGGAGACTCTGAAATGTTGCAATCTTCTCGGATGTATTTATACTCAGGAGCCTGGCTGAGGAGAAGCCCCATTCATTAAAAGGTCTGTGCATAAAACACTGTAGTGACTCCCTGTGTTCCCAGGGATTCACAAGGAAATATTTCTCTTGTGAAAAGAAATGGTCTTGGGACACATTTAAATTTCTGATTCTGTGGCAGTGGCAGTGATGTAGCCCTTCTCTGCTCTTTTAACACTCATAAATTTTTTTCTTCTCAGTTTACAAATTCCTATGAAATAGAATCCAGTGCTTTAGGCTGTCAAAACCAAAGGGAGTTTAAGACATTTCAGTAACATTAAAAATATATCTTTCTGTGTTTTGCTTTGGAACTGGGATGAAAGTGAAACATTCTATCAAGAAGCAGTGGTCACACCAATTGGTTATACAATACCAAATGATCAGCCCTGAAAATATGCATATAAGTAACATTATATAGTCTAAGCAGGTTGTACTTACATATTTAGGAATACACACACACACACACACACACACACACACACACATATACACACACATATGTATGTGAGATCAGTCACATTGAAAGTGATGATAATCAGCAGTCAGCTGTCTTGAAATGTGGCTGATCTCAATAAATGTAACAAAGAAAATCAAGGATATTTTGTGTGTGTGTGTGTGTGTGTGTGTGTGTGTGTGTGTGTGTGTGTGTGTATCAACAATTAATAAAAAAGAGGCCATGAATTTGAAAAAGATCAAGGAGGGGTATATAGGAAATTTGAGGGAGGGAAATAAAGGGAGAAATGATATAATTATGTTATAATCTTAAAGAACCAAAGAAACACAAAGAAGCTGTTGTGAGCATCTGCTTTTCCCCAACACATTCCTACCATGTCTCGAGAATCCTTGGCATCTGTGACACTGTCTACTTGAATGGTGTTCTTGGTGACATCGGAAAAGGTTAGCTATTCATTGAATTCCTCCCACGTAGAAGTAATAGTAAAACAATTTATATAAATTATACACATTCGTAGACACCACCTCTGTCTATAGTGCTCCTGCTATTTACCACCAAGGGTGGTAAGCCCTCTTTAAGCTTTCTGTGACATTGGAATACCCCGTTAGAGGTTTGCTTCCCTCTGTCTCCATTCGTTTCAGATGTCAGCGCTGCTACTCTGGAGCTGCATTCACCTTCCACAACTCATGACAGCAAATGAGCGGATCTTCCCTCTCAGAGCTGTGGAAGCACTAAGCAAGCAGCTAGCCGACTATGGACTACTGGTCACGTGAAAAATGGCTGATCTCAATTAGAAAGCCATCAAAGTATAAAAATGATATGACTTTGAATTGGTAGTACAAAAAAATAAAGCCATTTTCATTAATAATGTTTTATAAATATTATATAGTAAAACAATAGTTTTGTAATGCATTGAGATAAATATAATTAAATCAGTTGTACCTGCATTTTTTAAATCTTATTTTCCATTTTTTTTTTAATTTTTTTTTTTAAATTTATTTTAATTTATTTTGCAATACAATTCAGTTCTACATATCGGTCACGGATTCCCTTGTTCTCCCCCCTCCCGTCCCCCTCACCTTCCCCCCAACGCCCCCCCCCATTCCCATCTCCTCCAGGGCAAAGCCTTCCCCACAGACTGAGGTCAACCTGGTAGACTCAGTCCAGGTAGGTCTAGTCCCCTCCTCCCAGGCCGAGCCAAACAATCCTGCATAGGCCCCAGGTTTCAAACAGCCAACTCATGCAATGAGCACAAGATCTGGTCCCACTGCCTGGATGCCTCCCAAACAGATCAAGCCAATCAACTGTCTCACCCATTCGGAGGGCCTGATCCAGTGGGGACCCCTCAGCCATTGGTTCATAGTTCATGTGTTTCCATTCATTTGGCTATTTGTCCCTGTGCTTTATCCAACCTTGGTCTCAACAATTCTCGCTCATATAAACCCTCCTCATTCTCGTTAATTGGACTCCCAGAGATCCACCCAGGGCCTAGTCATGGATCTCTGCATCCAGATCCCTCAGTAGTTGGATGAGGTTTCTAGCACAACAATCAGGGTGTTTGGCCATCCCATCACCAGAGTAGGTCAGTTCGGGCTGTCTCTCGACCATTGCCGGCAGTCTGTTGTGTGGGTATCTTTGTGGATTTCTGTGGGCCTCTCTAGCACTTTGCTTCTTCCTGTTCTCATGTGGTCTTCATTTACCATGGTCTCCTATTCCTTGTTCTCCCTCTCTGTTGTTGATCCAGCTGGGATCTCCCGCTCCCCCAAGCTCTCTTTCCCTCGACCCTCGCCTTTCATTACCCCCACTCATGTCCAGGCTGTTCATGTAGATCTCATTCCATTTCTCTGTCATTGGGCGATCCCTGTGTCTTTCTTGGGGTCCTGTTTTCCGGGTAGCCTCCCTGGTGATGTAAGTAGCAGACAATTCATCCTTGTTTCATGTCTAGTATCCTGCTATGAGTGAGTACATACCATGTTTGTCTTTCTGAGTCTGGGTTACCTCACTCAGGATGATTTTTTCTAGATCCATCCATTTGTCTGCAAACCTCATGATGCCATTGTTTTTTTCTGCTGAGTAGTATTCCATTGTGTATATGTACCACATTTTGTTTATCCATTCTTCAGTTGAAGGGCATCTGGGTTGTTTCCATGTTCTGGCTATTACAAACAATGCTGATATGAACATAGCTGAACAAGTGCTCTTATGGTGTGGTTGAGCATTTCTTGGGTATATGCCCAAGAGTGGTATAGCTGGATCTTGGGGGAGATTGATTCCCAATTTTCTAAGAAAGCGCCATATTGATTTCCAAAGTGGTTGTACAAGCTTGCATTCCCACCAGCAGTGGAGGAGAGTTCCCCTAGCTCCACATCCTCTCCAGCATAAGGTGTCTTCAGTGTTTTTGATCTTAGCCATTCTGACAGGCGTAAGGTGGTATCTCAGAGTACTGATACAGCTTATAAACACCTTCAGCAACATAGCAGGATACAAGATCAACTCAAAAAAATCAGTAGCCCTCCTATATACAATGGACAAAGAAGTGGAGAAGGAAATCAGAGATACATCACCCTTTACTATAGCCACAAATGACATAAAATACCTTGGGGTAACACTAACCAAGCAAGTGAAGGACCTATATGACAAGAACTTTAAGTCCCTGAAAAAAGAAATTGAAGAAGATGTCAGAAAATGGAAAGATCTCCCATGCTCATGGATAGGCAGGACTAACATAGTAAAAATGGCAATCTTACCAAAAGCAATCTACAGATTCAATGCAATCCCCATCAAAATATCAACACAATTCTTCACAGACCTGGAAAGAATAATACTCAAATTCATATGGAAAAACAAAAAACCCAGGATAGCCAAAGGAATCCTGTACAATAACACAACTTCTGGAGGCATCACGATCCCTGACTTCAAGCTCTACTATAGAGCTACAGTAATAAAAACAGCTTGGTACTGGCATAGAAACCGACATGTGGACCAATGGAATCGAATTGAAGACCCTGACATTAATCCGCACACCTATGAACATATAATTTTTGACAAAGAAGCCAAAAGTGCACAATGGAAAAAAGAAAGCATCTTCAACAAATGGTGCTGGCAAAACTGGATATCAACATGTAGAAGGCTGCAAATAGATCCATATCTATCACCGTGCACAAAACTTAAGTCCAAGTGGATCAAGGACCTCAACATAAATCCAGCTACTCTGAACCTGCTAGAAGAGAAAGTAGGAAGTAGTCTTGAACGCATTGGCATTGGAGACTACTTCCTAAATAGAACACCAGTAGCACAGACTCTGAGAGAAACAATCAATCAATGGGACCTTTTGAAACTGAGAAGCTTTTGTAGAGCAAAGGATACGGTCAACAAGGCAAAGCGACAGCCTACAGAATGGGAAAAGATCTTCACCAACCCCACATCTGACAGAGGACTGATATCCAGAATATATAAGGAACTCAAGAAATTAGACATCAAAATGCCCAACAGTCCAATTAAGAAATGGGCTATAGAACTAAACAGAGAATTCTCAACAGAGGAAACTCAAATGGCCGAAAGACATTTAAGGAATTGCTCATCATCCCTAATCATCAGGGAAATGCAAATTTTCCATTTTTTTAATGTAACTATGGTATAAATTTCAATGACATCCTCAGATTGCCTTTGTAGGCTCCAATACTTCTCTCTTAGTAACACCGACCTCAGGAACCGAACTTTAAGCTCTAAGTCTGCTATGATTCCCAGTCTCACTCTTACATACTCCTCCGCCTTTTTCTAAAGTATTCTGGCAAAAATCAAACAACACACAATTCTGCATAATTCCGTGCCTAGTTTTTTCTCCCTTCAATTCTTTGTGACTCTTGACTTTACAAGTATATCTTAGAAAACAGAACAGTCCTAATTACTTATCACCTGAATATGCAGACATATTTCAGTTGTGTGCGCCTTCTGATTCTCAGCATGACCCCATTTCCATAGGTTTTCCAAATAAAATGTAGAATGTTCAGTTCAATCTGAATTTTAAATATTCAACAATGTAATAATTTTTGCTATTGCAATACCTATGACATAGCTATACTAAATAATAACTTGTCTTTTATGCAAAGCTCCTGTTTGTGTGGCTTGTTTTTATGGACTAAATCTAGCATTCCTACACAGGAGACATCCCATAATTCATAAAATGATTGCCCTAGAAAGCATCTTTGCAAACTGATTAAATGATGGTAAGATGGAAAAGTAATCTTTATGAGTGACCTAGATCCTTGATTATCCCACCTACTTTTAGATTCTTCATTTCTTGAAAACAATGCTCATAAATGAAATAAAATCATAAAGCTGGGCTAGTGTCATAGAAGTACTTTACATTTTAGTGCAGTTTCTCTTTTACACAGATGAGCTCATACCTGGAGATGCATCAGGATATGGGAAGAGCAAACATTTCCAGGAACAGTGATGGTAGACAGCACTGGGAAGACTGCATCTTTTTTTCACGGTTGAACCCAGCAGTGCTTACATTTTATAGATAATATTTTACTTTCATGTTTAAAAAGCTTTTGGGGACTGCTGGGCAAATAGAAAAAAAATAAAGAAATGCTAGTAATTTCTATAAAGATGTTTCATCACTGACTCTCTGACGTGTTATAGACTGTTTCTACCTACATATTACAGCTTTCTAACTTCAGCAAGACATCATTTGTTTATCTGGCCCTGTTGATCTGCCCTGTTTACGCTGTGCAATTACCCAGTGAGCAGCATTAGCAGGAAGATGGGTTTCAGCCATTTTGTTTTTCAGAAATAACAGAAGTGGCATCCTCAAGCTGTGGATGAATCTCATGTTACTGTGAGGCTGACGGATGCCCCATATCAAATTGACAACAGGCTAAGTAAACAGATATGGGGAAGGCACAGTGCCTTTGCTGCATTTACTTTCTTTAGGCATTCTGTAGCAGTGCTGGGGACTGTATTTCAGATTTAATTGAAACATTGCACTTTCCTATGTGCGCACCGGGACTGAAGGGCAATTTTCTTGTATTTCTCCTAGTACCATCCTTACCTTCACAGGGTCTCTGAACTGACGTGGAAAACTCAGTGAGTTCTTTCTTGGAAAAGATGGACTTGTTATATCTGGGATAACCTCATTTTACAACTTTTGCCATTAGGTCATTACATGATAAACTCAACTGAACCTAGAATAAAATATCTAAGTGTTCATTCCTTAGAGCTACTTAAAATTAATATATGTGTTTATTCTACCCAAAGTTATTTATATATTCAATGCAATTCTTATTGAATCTCAAGGGCATTTTTGTATAGATAAAAAATTCTTAACTTCATATGAAACCACAAACGCAATTAGCTGAAGGAAGAACAAACTTGGAGGCATTACACTGCCAGGTTTGAAAATCTGCATTGGTCCCCAGTATCTATAAAAGAGTGGCTGTGGGGTCTGCTGCAGATACCAAAGCAGAAGACTATCAAGTCCCTCATACAACATGATGTAGTATCTGTATCGTACCAAAGCTCTCCCCTCCACGTTAGTTACAACACCTAATGCACTGTGAGTGCTGTGAAAGTAGTTGTAATAAGAAAAAGAGCGTGTGACATTTTTCAAAATATTTGCAACTTGTAGTTAGTTGATGAATCCTTGAATGCAGAACCCCAAGATGTAGAAGGTCAAGAATACCATTGAGAGTAGTGATGAAAACAGCCTGTTGTAGGCACAAAAACAGAGTACAGAATAAAGAAACAGGATAGAAACCCAGAAATAAATCCACATATTTCCAGTGAATTCATCTTCAGCAGAAGTGCCAAGAACACACAATAGAGTAAGGGCAGTGTATTTAATAAATGGAGCTGGATTTGCTGGGTATCCACAGAGGGGCTGATATTGGACATTTGTGTGACAGCATGAGTAAATATGGAAGGCTTCATGTCACACAAAATAGAAATCTTGCAAGCTATCTCCTACATGTGAAGTCTCACAAACTCACATATAGTCAGAATAGAGTCATTTCTGGATGGGGAGACAGGGGGATATTAGTCAAACAGTGCTAAGTTTGAGTCACACGGTAGGACTAAGTACTTGGAATCATGTACACATGATGACAATGGGTGGTGCTATAGTGTCTACCTGAATATTTCTAAAACAGTGACTCTAAGAAGATTCTACCACACAAACAACCATGTAATTACAGATATGTTAACTAGCTTGATTTGGAAATTGTTTCACAAAGTGCCAGAGTATCAAAATATGTTGGCCCCACAGTTAAACAATAAAATGTCTTTTTTGTTGTAAGAAAAAGAAAATTCTTACACACACACACACACACACACACACACACACACACACACACACTCAGGCCTATGGTCTTGTCAATTCTTCCTTTCCAGTTATCATAGAGTGAGGAGGAATTAAAAGGGGTTTTGGCTCTTGCATTCTCTATTCATTTTTGTGACTTGATAACCCAAGTTGAAACCACTGCTCCCAGACTGGTGTCTCCTGGCCATCATCATCTTTCATGTTTTAATGAACAAGGACTGAGCTGAGTTTTAGAATTAGATTTAAATAACCATCTAGTGAACGCCAATTCATGGATCACTGGCTCTGGAGATCTAAGCAGCAAAATTAATTGCTTGCCGACTTGGGCTGGCTACAGTGGCTGATTATGTTTCTGGTGTGAATTTTTTCATATGGTTCCCTTCAGAAATCTACAGACTGGTTGCCTGCTTTGTTACCAAAAATGAATTGAAAAAATACTATTTGCTACACTTTTAAATGTTCTATGGATTGAGTTGACAAGGCAGAACCATGTCAAAGTAGTCAATTACTCCTATGTCACCAAAACTACTTAAGACTAGTGAATATAAACAATCTCAGAGTGCTCCCAGATTGTCTGGTTGTTTATTTTAACTAGAAACCCCTGACATTCCAGGGTCCATCATTATACACAGGTGTAGACATGGTAAAACTCCAAGGGCTGCTACAGTGCCTTTCATAGGCTGACTTACTCCATTTTCACTCAGTTTATATATTGGGAAATAGATCATGCTTTCCTAATCACAGCAACCTAAAACTCACCAGAGAAACAAACACCAGACAAAATAAAACCAAGAACCAAGCAACAACAACCCCCTTCCCTCAAACCAACAAAAATAGCCTGGCAAGGACTTGTGCATTTATTCTTGTTCAGTGTTGTATAGAATGAGTTGTAGCTACATCACAGAGAAGAGACACCATTTGATGAAATGATGGCAACACTCTGGTACCCACTGACCTTTTGGGTCTAAGTGTGAAGTCCCTGCAATTCCAAGAATCTAGCAGAGCAACATTGATTACCTATTACTTTCAATTTTGAGGTGTGATAGGAGTAAGGAACCATTTCATTCTTCCAGAGCTGAGGCAATATGATCAGATAATTCCAAATATTACAACAGATTGGCTGGTAAGTAGTAGTACAACATACTGAGCCAGACAGCAAAACCTTGGCATAGTTTATTCACTATGTGACATTTTCCCATTTTCTCAGTTATTTAAAGTTCCATCTACATGTTCATAAATAAAATAGTGACCAGATTAGTTCTATGTGTATTATGAAGTTGAGAGTAGTATTAAGCTAATGATACTTGTCAGTAATAAAATCAGGCCAGGTGATGCTTGCCTCCAATTCTAGCACTTGGGTTAAGATGGAAGGATTGTTCTGATTTTGAGGACAGTACAGATGATCCATTGAGTACTTGGCTAGCCAGGGTACAAAGCCACACACACACACACACACACACACACACACACACACACACACACACACACACTCACACACAGATAGATGCATGAACACACATACACACAAATACAGAAAGATATACACACATACAGAGACAAAAAGGCAGACACACACAGAGAGACAAGCACATAGAGAGACACACACACACACATATATGTAAAAATCTCTCACAAACTCAAAATGTAAGGTTCTAATCAATTCAATTTCAAAAGCTACAGAAATTTATTGTGCAAATGAATAATCCAAGAATCATGAAAACTAAAATCTGAAATGGAAAGAAGTCCTCTCAGCAGGTACATTATAAAAGATGAAGTGTTTTGACCATTGTATGATTGCTTGTTTTACATCAACATTCTTACTAGGGCAATCAGTTGTTTAAGCTGATTTGCCTGTAGTCAATTGTTTTTTTCACTGAATCATGTTACCAAGGACATAAAAGTTATAGTGTGTGTATGCATGCACATGTGTGCTCTGTGTGTGTGTGTGTGTGTGTGTGTGTGTGTGTGTGTGTGTGTATTGGCCTAGAGATAATGGATATAGCAATGCTGTAGATTCCTTTTTAAAACCTAGTGGATCCTCACTGTTTCTGGACACCATGTATCCTCACTTATATTGACTTGTAACAATCCTCAGCTCTGTACAATGGCAAACTCTCTGGTCACCTTTTGCACGCCTCCCCAGGTAAGGCTAAGCAAAGTGGAATTCTAAGCACCCATTTCAACTCCCATAATGCAAACCAGTGTCCTTGACACAGATGATTAGGTTATGTTCTAACACATCTGTTCCTTTTGATTTAAGATGTTTTCAAACGTTCCTGTACAGGCAGCTAAAACGCTGTGCAGTATTCTAAAGCTTAAAAAGACTGATATTTCTCATAGTGAAAACACTTGTTCAGACATCCCTGAAGAGTTCTGTTTTCATACTTGAAGCTACCTAAAAAAACAAAAACAAACAAACAAAAAACATTCCATCCGTTGTCCTAGGGTTGAAAATAAACCAGTTGAAAGAGTATGTGAAGCCTACATGGACAAATCCACAGACATCATAATCTGTCGGTACTATCAATGAAAGTCTTTGGCTGGATTTAGAGTATCCTTGGTAAAGGTTGTAATCTACTCTATATATCTCAAGTATGTCAGCATGCTCACAATGCAAAGTTTGCAGGAGGCTTAGTGATTGTTTTCACAACTTACCCACTGTTTGTAAGAGCACAGCCAACAGTACATAGCTTTTGGGATTACTATACAATGGACTTCCAATCAAGTTTTCAAGTAATTAAATTGGGATAGTTCCTCAGAAAACTTCCTAATGCCAACACCCATGCCATTTATTAAGCACACAAACATAGCTTAATAAAAGTGATTAAGCCTGACTTATGTTCTAGCTCTTTACTTTCCTGGCAAGAAAGGATGTACTGGATAATTTCATCAACTCCAACAAATTTGATTGTAGGGTGGATAGAGGATACCATTGACATCCAAGCAGCTAAAAGTTATTAATAATTAAGTTCCAGATCAGAAAACATCAAGTGATTCTACAAATAATATATCTAGATATTTGTTCCCAAATTTTAGGTTTTAAAATTCTGTTCTATTCTGTTAGAAACTAAAGCTATATTGAAATTACAAGGGAAGGGTAGATTTCATGATAAATCTTAAGCAAAAGGAGACAAATCAGATTAAAGCATGCACACAACCTTGTACATTGCAAATGAAACAATTAACAAAGCAAAGAGTCAAATGAAGGATGGAAAAATATATACAGAGTAGATATCTGAGAAGAGGTTAATACCCCCCAAACACAATGAAGTCAAGTAACTCCAAAGCAAGAATACAAATAGAAATACAAATTTATAAATGGAGAAAGGACCTGAATAAGAGTTTTGTCTCTATGAAATAGGTGTCTAAAACCAAGCCAAATCAAATAAAAAACAAACTAAACACCCCCACACAATATCACTACCCTTATGTGAGAAATGCAAAACAGAAAAGCAGTGAGATATATCCTCACAGATAAAATAATGGTTATTAACAAAAACACAAATTTAGAATGCTCAGGCTAGCAAGTGAGGGAAATGAAACCAATATGTTGATGAGGTATCTGCACTTCCTTCTTCACCACAGTTTATATAACACCTCTGCTCACAGTCAACTAGTGGACATGGGAGGATTCCTCTTGGGGGGAGTAGAGGTTTAGGCTCCTGCCAACCTTTGCATGTCCTAGTGCAGCAGGTCTCCTGGAAGAGCGTGTCAGCTTCGGCTGCCTCCCGTACAAGAGGTTCGTCAGCATTAACAAAGTGATCTTGGCAATGGCTAGAATAGATTTAAAAGTCAGCGAAGAGGAGTGGCCAACATTCTGTAAGCTGGCTTCCACGTCCACAAATGACTGCTAGGAGGAGTTTCTCAAATGGACACTGAAGGGCTTAGTAGACCCCCAGACCCTCAAGATTCCAGTTCTGACACAGTACTAGATTCCAAAGCAAGCTAAAATCAAACGGGACTGAGGTTACAGAATAACACACAGAAAGATGGATTAGTTCTCATTTATTCATTTATCCACAGTGAAGGGAAGCAGGTATTAAGGAACCATTAGGTCTGAAGCCATAGTATCTGATTTATGATGTATGAACTAAGTGATCTTTGGCAGGTTACTAAATCTCTCCTGAGCAGTCATTATGCTTATCAACATCCCCTTAGGCATGGTGTCCACACTTGAGACACTGTAGAGCAACAGCGCCTGCTGCGTGGAGCATTGTTGAGAAACACCAGGTTTTGTTCTGCGGTTCCAAGCAGCTAATCACATATACTTGAAGTGTTTTGGTCCTGTTCCTGCTTTCTACTCTGCCATGGCTAAAAGCCACATTTCTTGTTTCTAATTTGCTTCTGTTTCTGAGTCCTGGTATGTATTCTAAACTTCAGAGGTGACTTAATCATGCTGGCCTTGTTTCACATGCCTTGGCTCTGGTCTCTTTCCCAGCACACATATGTTTTGACACTTACAATGGCTTGCAGCCCTCTGCCCTTATTCTTGGCATATCTCCAAATATGAAAGGCAGAATTTCTTAGGTCTGCCCATTCATCTATTTCCCCAAGAGGGAATGTGTCTGAATACCTTCCAACATCCCACTTCCATTCAGGCTCTATGTCAGAGTGTAGGCACAGAGCCTTCTTCTTTATAGTTATATAAATCATCAGAGTGTTTCCCTTATCCAAAATCCGTCTCAGATCAGTTCTCAATTCAAGGTCAAAGTTTGTCTAATTTTCCATGGTGCTTCATGTAACATTCAGTTGTGCAACAAAACTAAGTTAGTCAGTTTTAAGGCAAGGTAATTAGCTGTTACTTGTTGGCTACTATGAAGATGGTCTGGTGCGTACAGACACAAGTCCCTGGGTGGGGATGATGGCGAAAGCACTTGTTATGAAAGTCTGTTGACTTGAGTTCAATTCCTAGAACTCACATAAAAACGTCTGATGAGGCAGATATAATTGTAAACCCAGCACTCCTACAGCAATATGGGTACCCAGAGAGGGGAGTCACCTAGAATCCCTTGGGCCAGCTACGGTAGAGTATGCAACATGGCTGAAACAAGAGCGACTCTATTATAACGAGGTAGAAGAAAATAACTGACCACTGAAAGTTGTCCTCTGACATCCACAGGCAAGCCCCATCCCAATAATAAACAAATGCACACATAGATTTTAAAAAGACCCCTGCCACTTTTATTCATAATTGTTCACTAGGAAAAATGCTTCTTATTTAAAAGTAATTATTAGATAAACTCCTTCACTGTCATTTACCCTGAGAACACTTTCCTTGGAAGGTTGTGGAAACTAGGACTCTAATTTTCTAGTGACTTTGTTATGTTTTGTATAGTAAGTGTTAAAATACAGTTACATGACTTAGAGTTAATCACACTTCTTAGACATCAGCTCCTGACACACCTCAGCTGGGAGAGCAGAGAGAAGCTCATCAGTCCAGCCTTGCAGGGAGCCAGGGTTATACTTGGTCCCCAAACTTACACTTTTGGCGCCTAATTCTCTGTTTACCAGGTCATAGCCTTCTACCCAGGTATTCCTAGGGAGCTATGGAAATTTTCTATAGTTTTATTTAAAGCATGTAGAACATTATTTTGAATAGAAACCTCTTCAAAAACTAACCAACCAAATAACAAGCAAATAAAAATCCACGTGTGATGGTATGGTAGAGTATGCAGCAACAGGAGGCCAAGATTACTATTTCAGTCCATCTGACCTCATTTAAGCCATGTATTCTCCCAGACTGCATTTCTGAGTGCTGAAACCACCTGGACACCAGCTCATCCAGCTCTCTTATTTAACTGAGGACTGTGGAAAAGGAGTGATGTACAAATGCTGAGGGCTGCATGCAGCTGGCGATCCCTTGTTAATGGTCTTTCCTGTACCAACAACAGAGTATGGGTAAGTGGCTGGTCAAATGGACAGGGGCTCTTTGAAAGTCCACAGAAGAGGAAGACTTACTTAGTCTTCTAGCCTAGAAACCAAACTAAGCAAAACAAATTAAAAAAGGCAAAAGAGGAGGAAAGAAAAACGAGAAAAAGAGAAAAGGAATATTCAGCATAGGAGAAATGAAGCAGGATTGTCTCCACTAACCCACTACAAGTTAGTCTTTGGAACTTTAGGAGTAAGACACCACATGTTATTTAAAGTTAAAGTCAAAGGATGGGTAACCAATGAAAGCTCAGTGACTTTTCATATATTTCTACAACGTCATTATTTAAGGGAACAGAGAGCAAAACATATGGCAGAAAGGGCACTATTCTTGGACCCTATTATGTCGTAATAAGACCATCCCAGGTGGTCCCCAGGTGAGTCTTGTCTAAAGAACTACATGAATGCACTTTGTTTAAAAAAAATTGTCAGAATGGTATCTAATATATCTGTGGTGTTTCAAAAGAGAAATGTCCTCTATAGGCTCCTGTACTTAACCATTCTGTTCTCAGTTGGCAGTACTGATTGAGGAGGCTATGGAGCTTGTACTACTTGAAGCCTTGCTGGAGGAAGGACGTCACTGGAGCTGACTTTGAGGGTTTACAGCCTCACTGTGCTTCCTCCCACTCCCTTCGTCTCCTGTCCCTCTCTCTCTCTTTCTGTGGGTAAATAGAATGTGATCAGCCAGCTCCCTGCTCCTGCTGCCATGCTTTTCTTGATGTGTGTCATGACTGCCCTGCCTTGATGGACTCTATCCATCTGGAATCTTCCTTAAGTCATGTTGGCTATGGTATTTTATTACAACACCATCAAAGTCACTAATACAACATCACATGTTAATTGAAAAAAATAAAAGCATAGAAAAAATAAAAATCAACAATGTCTATTTGCTTAAGCAAATTACTCCTTTGCACTTAAAAGCCAAGAGCAAACCAGAGCATACAACCTGATTTTTACCCTCCTGGAACTATAGCATGGTTTACTAAAGTCAAAGACCCAAGGTATAGTTACTTCTTTTGTCCTTGACATAAACTTGCACTTGATCTGCCGCCATGATGTCCTACTTTCTACCTTAATCCTGTCCTGACATTCCTAACTTTGGTATCCATTTGATGTGACACTACCCATCAAGACCAAGTACAAATAGCCTCTGTACGTAACTCCCCCCTGCATGAAAAGCACTGACTTTCCTTCTACAGTCAAATGAGCTTTGAGATCTTGAGCATGGCACAGAACCTCCTCAGATTTCAACAACATCTGCTTTAGAAGGGCTAATAATAATTATCTCAAGGCCTGAATGAATAGATTCCTTAATATCCTTTCAACTCAGGATGTGTAAAATAAAAGAGCAGACAAAACTGCATGGATTACTATGAGGAATTCTAGGTCTATTTAGTTTCTTCATCAGAAACAGTGTTTACTCTAAAAGGACATATTTAACTGACATTGGAATTCATTTGAATATAGCCAAATTCTCTTAATGGTTTAACTCAGGTTTAGAATTCATATTCTTGTAGAAAATGGGCCATATGAATTTCCATTGATTTCAATCATGAATTGTAGCTGAGTAAAACTCTGCATATCTGTTTCTTATCTTCTTAAATAGTCTATATGATAGATATGATATATAGATGATAGATATGCAGATTAAAAGAATATCACAGTGAAGAGTTGAGATGTTCTATATAGCAAGGGTAAAGCACATGGGAAAGAATGTGGGTTCAGCAGCCTTTCTAATTTGACTCTGTGCTTGGCTTTGAACAAAAGCCTCTAGAGGAAGATGTAGCATTAACAGAGCACCATTTCTCTAGATTTATGTGCAGTTAATAAAAATGTCCATAGGACATTTCATAAGCTACTCTGAGCATTTTCATTAATAATGATAACTAAATGGCATCATAAAATAATTCTGTTAAGATGCACTTCATAAGGATCAGCTTCTTGGAGGAATGAGAGGGCTGCGGCCCTTACACACTGATGAGGATTTGCATCATTGGTGATGGATGGGGACACCAGCTTCATTTGCATAAAATGCTTTATGGAACTTTTCATTCCTCATCCACATGTAAAGTTCTCCTGTCAGGTTACCAACAAGCTTCATATAGGTCTCTGCTCTGTGTACTCTTCAGTCAGTGCAGTGGACAAAGATCGGCAGAGAGACATGCATATCTGTGTCTGTGCTTTGCTGGGAAAGAAGGCAAGGTACAGTTATCCATGAATGACTCTTTTCTAAAGGTGAGGGGTGGTGTTATGTGTTCCTGATAAAGTTTTCCATAGAAGTACATATTCACCTTGATTCCTGTACATTTTAATGATACATGTATATATACATATGTATGTACACACATATGTGTGTGTGTGTGTGTATATATATATATAACATACTTGCTCTGTTGGTCTAGGGCTTGAGTCAAAATCATAGCTTTTTATGATCAAGCAGAAAACTAGATCCTAAAAAGATTCACTCATTATTTCATCACTTACTATCCATCTAGTGCCTAATATTATCCTGTTCTCTGGGGTTATACAGTGGTGATAAAATCCTCACCATATACACATTGAATTTTATTGGACAAAAATAAATGATTACAAAATGCTATAAACAATTAACATGGTCAGATAGATACAAGTGCTCTAAAGAAAACATGGAACAGGGAAGGAACAGTCTACTAGAAAGGATACTTTGAAGGAATAGCTGGAAAAGTCCCTCTGAGCAGATGATACCCCAACAGAGACCTAAGAGAAAATTTCTACCAGATAAAAGGGCAGCCAGCAATGAGATATGCCAGGTCCTAAGCAGTTGGCACTAGAAAGGGTTCCAGAAGAAACCTTGAAAATACTCCATGTGGCTGGAGAGACCAGCTTAGTTTCTTGGAATTATTGGAGATTTGCTGGTAAACTGCAGTTACAGAAATGACCTGTGTGATTTGCTAAATATTAAGGAAAACATTCTTGGAACACACCCATTCACTGAAGAGAAATGAATCCAGAAAGCTGGAGTGTGGGAGAAAGTAATTCCTGAGTACCAGGGGAAGAGCCTGGGAAACATGGATAATGAATAGCAGCATGGAAGAAGAAGAAGAAGAAGAAGAAGAAGAAGAAGAAGAAGAAGAAGAAGAAGAAGAAGAAGAAGAAGAAGAACAAGAAGAAGAACAAGAACAAGAACAAGAAGAAGAACAAGAAGAAGAACAAGAACAAGAACAAGAACAAGAACAAGAACAAGAAGAACAAGAACAAGAACAAGAACAAGAACAAGAACAAGAAGAACAAGAAGAACAAGAACAAGAACAAGAACAAGAAGAACGAGAACGAGAACGAGAATGAGGAGGAGGAGGAGGAGGAGGAGAAGAAGAAGAAGAAGGAGAAGAAGAAGAGGAAGGGACAGTAGGCTAAGTAGCAATTGTTTGCTAGACTTGGGGAAGGTGATTGACAGGGTTCATTTCTGGACGCCTTTCCTACTCCCTGCGGAAATGATTAACGTTAGACAGGATGAGTTCCTTCCAGGTCCATACCCATCTTAAAGGGAATTTATAAGGAAGAGTAGGGAAACTGCTTGCTTGTACAGTGGATTAGGAGTAAAATAGATACCATTGTATAGACTAGATAGGCACCAAGTTTCTATGGAGGGTAGACTGCTCAGAACCTGAGAACAGTGAGGAGGTGGTGAGAGGAATGTTGGTATGAAGTAATGAATTTTGGACTTTTAGGCTAACGGAGGTCTTGGGACAATAAGTGTGAACTAGGATGCATAGAGATACTGTGCCATGGAATAATATAGAAGATAAAATCTCATTGATTTTTCTTAAAGGAGTAGAAAGTATAAAAGGTTGTTGGGGATGGAACTGAAATGACAGAGTTGGTGCAGTATATAAGGAGGAGTCACAGGCTCAGTTTGTGCAGACTAAGGGGATAGTCAGCCATGACATGTGACAAAGCGCCTACACTTGGTTAGACACTAGATACACACAGATGGTCTCTGCAGCCTGAATCATTCCTCCACATTATCCTTTGGGATGCTTTTTCATCTTCTTTCCACCTTTTTCTACACCTACATGTGATGTATATGCAATGCCTGCTCGCAAAGATGTTGTCTAATTCTTATTCACCTGCTGCTCCTTTTCCCATTTAGTCTTTCTCCTGTGTCATAGTCTTGAGAGTCTGGGTATCAGTATATTCGAAAATTAGATCAGTTCTTTCTATTATAAATCCAATAACCCATCGAGTTTGAGGAGAGATATCAAAAATGGGAATTCTAGTTTTCATGACACACCATTATGAGTATGATTGAAGAGAACATATATGTGCTTTAGGATATTGGCTCCTCAATTTGGAAAATATAACATTAAGGATCATTAAGTAGAAATTACTTGAAATCATTTTTATAAGTACAATGAAATAATTTTGGAAATTAACTGAAGGAATAACACATTAACAGATTTTAATAAAATATTTTAACTAATCAAATTTTTTAGCAACAATACTTCAAGATAATCCTTTTACTCTGCAGTGATGTGTCTCATGCTTGTCCACATCACACTGCCCTCTCAGCAACACTCCCACAGTCATCACTGCCTCCACAGGAAGTCATCAAACCAGGGCTTTAAAGCTGCATTTAAATAGGCTCTAATCAAGAGGTTCATTCCAAATCTACTGGAGAACACTTTTGGCTTTGATGCGCTGGAGAAAACAGTGGACTGACATTTTTGGTATGGACTAATTCATGTGTGCCAAGTTCATGTTGAAAGTCTAACCTTCAAGGTGGTGCTGCTGGAGACATGGCCTTTGAGTTGTAGTTGAGGTTGGGTAAGGTCATGGAGGCTGTTCTCATAGTGGAATTACTGGATTTTTAAGAAGAATTTTTCTTTGTTAGAAGGGAACAGAAAGAGATGCTCATTAGCAAACAAGGAAGAGGCCAAACATCAGAAACCAAGTTGTCTGGCTTCTTGACCTTGAACTTGCAGCCTCCAAACTCTTGAGAAAATAAATGCCTGCTGTTAAGCTACCTAAACTATGGTATTTCTTACTAAACCCTTATAAATATATTCACTTGATTGTCTTTCTCACTGTTATTAGCAAGGCTTAACCACACTGTTTACCTAATGACAAATAATTATAGTACTTATGAATGGCTTTTCCCTCACAGATTTTTAGACTAGAGCACAATACTCTAGGTTATTTACTTATACAGCACAGTTTATCTTTTCCAAAAAAAATGAAATTGTTTATCAGAATTTTCTTCAAGTCCTAACTCTGAGTCACAAAAGAATGAATTCTTGGTGCAGGAACCTGGATCCACAGACTATAAATGTCCAGATATAAGCTAGATTCTCTTCATTAAAAAGTTTCACCTGAAAATTGGAAACTGCATTCTTTTGAAATTAAATTAATAGTGGATAAATGTCAAATGACAACTCTTTGGTTTCTATCATTCTACGAGAAATAAAATATCTTTTAGAATTCTTAAAATATTTCCATTATATTGTATGCAAAACAGAAAAATGCGAGAGCAAAGGAAATAGCATCACTTTGGACATTTCTTGTAACTTGCTACAGTAAGCAAAAACATTCGGTGCTATACTGTCTCCATCACCTGCATGGCAAATGGATAAACATGCAATTTAGTTAAGCAGTAAATATTGGCTATTGCCCTTTTGTGCATCAGAGAGTAAAGTTTGAATTGCAGAAGTTAAGATGAATATTCTGGATCCTGTTACCCAGCAGATAGCAGATGTGTGATTAATAATTAATTGGAAAAATGGAGTGAGTAGTAATAGAGACAAACCTTACAAGACCTGCTAGACCTCTATGAGTCTTGTCTATGTTACTGAAAAATTTAAAAATGCATATGGGCAAGAGGAAACCAGGTACATACATATGTTCAACTGTAGCAAATACACTTGGAATGTCTTGTCCTATCAGTCAGAAATATTAACGTGTAAAACGCCTCATGGAAACATTTTTGCATGAAGTTCACCAGGGGTAAAATAACTGTCCTAAAGAGAAACTCATGTGCCATCTGTAGAGATCTCAATGACTCTACAAACATACCTAGTATGAAAAACACCCCTCATGTGGGTCTATTACTATAGCTAGAGAACAGCATTTCCTGGTCTCCACATTTGTCTCACCCCATCTTGTTAGAAGTCTCTGAACTATCACAATATTTACAACTGAAATGGAAAGAACACATTGCAAAATTTAATCAGCAGTTGTACTTCATGTAGATATAGAGCAAAATGTTTGTACAAAAACCTTCATTTTTTATGTAATACATATATACACATACATAAGTGTGTGTGTGGGGGGTGTCTTTGTCTGCAATTGGTGTCAGGGTATGCCCCTCATTAAATGAATTTAAGAGGGTTTCCTCATCTTCAATTAAAAAAAGAAAAACAAGTTGAGGAGGACTGGAGTTAATCTTCAAAAGTTCGATAGAATTCACCGATGAGGTTAGCTGGTCCTGGGCTTCATTTTAGTAAGAAGTTTGAGATTACTGACTCAGTCCCCTTATCTGGTACTGACCCATTCCTGCTTTCCAGTCCTTCATGATTTAATCTTGCCAGGACGTATGTGTTTAGCTAATTATCTGTTCCCACTAGGACACCCAATCCATCAGTGTGTAGCTCATAATAGTCCTAATGATTGTCATTAAGATAGCTAACATTTCGGTAATGGTGACGTAATGTCTCCCCTTTTATCTCCAGTGTTGAGTCTTCTTCCCATTTCTCCTAGTAAAAATTTCTAGGTTCATCAACTTATTTGTTTATTCTTTCAAAAAAAACAAAAACAAAAACAAAAATAATTCTCAGTTCTGTTGACCTTTTCTGTTTTTTCTCTGTTCTATAGATCATTTACTTCTACACTGACATTTATCACCACTTTCTGTTAATCTGTTCTTTTGAGTTTTTTGAAGTATACAGTTAGGTAGTTTACTTGAGATATTTCTTTCTTACTACAGGTGATTATCACAGGAAACTTCCCTATTCATGCTGATTTCCTCACATTCTGTAAAGTTTTCAGTGTGTCCTTGTTTTGTTATTCTTGGGTATATTTTGATTGCCCTTTTGATTTGTTCAAAAATGTGAGGTTCAATTTTCACATACTTTCTGAATTTTCTAATTCTTCTTCAGTTATCACCTTTTTATTTTATAATATCTGTTGAGAAAAGATCATTGAGGTGTGAACTTTTTTTGCTGCCCATGTCACCTATTCTAGGGAAAGCACTACATACATATAAGAATATTTATTCAGCTACTGTTATATAGAATGTTGTATAGAATGTATTCATCCTCTCATGACCACAGATGCAAAGATCCTGTACAAAATATTTGAAACAAAATTCAGTGACACATAAAAGAGATTCTAAAATTTTACTGAATTTTTCTATAGATGCAAGGAGGTTTAGCATTCAGAAGTCAATGAATGTGGTACATCATTTCAATTATTATATATATTATATACTCATCTTAGTGGGTGTGGAATTGATAAAATTCAATAACCTTTCATCATAAAACATGCTCAATAAACTAGGTATAAAAATAAGGTTTCTCAATATAGTAAAGGCTACCTTAACAATCCGAGACCTAACATAATGTTGGAGAAAAGTGTAAGGCTTCACTTCTATAATGAGGAGAAAGAAAAATAGTCCCTCTCTTACTACTTATCTTCAACAAAATACCAACCCCGTATCCAGTGTGACTTGGTATGAACAGGAAAGAGAAGGCATTTGTTTCCTGAAGAAGTCATTTTTTTTCCTGCTTACAACTGACATGGCTTTATATAAATGGGAAACAAAGGATTCTATTAAAAGTTGTAAGAACTAATAAGCAGAATGATTTAAAATGCAAATGACAAAAATCAATGTACCATTGTATTTTCATGTATTAACAATGACTTATTTGACTGGAAATTAAGAGGTAATATCAGTTGTGATTGCACCAATCAACCAATAAATCAATCAATCAATCAATTAAGCAAACAATTACAATACTCAGATTTATTTAACCAACAAAGTGAAAGAATTATATTCCTGAAAAATTATGTAGCATTATAGAAAGGAATTAAAGGACTCATGTGTGGTGATATTTTATTTGTGTTGAAATGTGATTCTATTTATATGTTAATAAATAAAGTTTGCCTGGAGATCAGAGGTCACATAGTGAGCCATAAACAGAAGTCAGGCGGTGGTAGCACATGCCCTTAATCCGATCACATGGCAGGCAGAGTCTCTGTGTGGTCAAGGACACAGTCAAGCGTGGTCACACACACGCCTTTAATCCTAGTACTAACCATAGAGACCTGGAGGTCTGTATAGACAGGCAGTGATGTGACTGGGCTTAAAGCCAATGAGAAGGCAGAACAGGAAGGCAATAAAAGTGCAGTTTAGACAGGAAGAAGCTCTCTCTGGGGAAACCATGGCAAGGTGGTAAGCTAGGACTAGTTGTGGCTATTCACTATTTCTCTGATCACTTCGGCTATTACCCCTATATTTGGCTCTGTGTTTATTTAATAAGACTGTTTAGAAATTTGTCTACCCTCAGGAATGAAATATACCCCATGTTCATGGACAAACAGTGTTGCTATAATGTCCATATTATCCTATATGATCCACAGAGTAAAAGTTATTTTCCTCAGACTTGTAGTGGCATTGCTTACAGAAGTCAAGAAAATGTTCCTAAAATCACATGGAGTCACAAAAGAGGTAGATGAGCCAAGGCAACCCAGAGTAAGAATAAAGGTGGAGGAATCATAATTTCTAATTTCAAACTACATTTAAAAACAATAATAATTTGAAAAATATGATAGAGTAAAGACAGATATACTATTAAAATAAATTGAGTCAATAGGCCATATTTATCATTAAATCATTCATTATCATTAAATATTTGCTTAACAAAAATACCTCCAAACATATAACAAATAGCATAGAAAACAGCAGATATCCATATGGGAAAAAATGAAATCCATACATACAAATCAACAGCATATTTAAAGACTTAAAAATATTACCTGAAACTCTAATCTCTAAAGGTTCTCCTCAGTAATTAATACAAATGGAGAAAATTGTTAGTCTATAGAATAGGAGAAAATACTGGTAATGTTTTTGTCTGATAAAAGGTTAATAGTCAACATATAATGTATACCTATGATTCAACAGCAAAATGACAAATCAATTTAAAAATAGTCAAGGCACTTAAGTATACATTTTTCTCAAGAAGACATGTAAATGGACAACAGGTAGAAAAAAAATAGCACTTCATGCAAACTTGTACAGCCACTATGGAAATCAATATGGCTGTTTCTCAGAAAACTGGGAACTGATCTACCTCAAGACTCA
Organism: Peromyscus californicus insignis; assembly: GCF_007827085.1. NCBI lineage: Eukaryota > Metazoa > Chordata > Mammalia > Rodentia > Cricetidae > Peromyscus > Peromyscus californicus. Next base: position 7,482,502 of record NW_026294413.1, read on the forward strand.
ACTATCCCACTCTTGGGCATATACTCAAAGGATACTCAATCATTCCACAAGGACAGTTGCTCAACTATGTTCAGAGCAGCTTTATTTGTAATAGCCAGAAACTTGAAACAACCTAGATGTCCCTCAACCAAAGAATGGATAAAGAAAATGTGGTACATTTACACAATGGAGTATTATTACTCAGCAGTAAAAAACAATGACCTCATGAAATTTGCAGGCAAATGGATGGAACTAGAAAAAAATCATCTTGAGTGATGTAAGCCAGACTCAGAAAGATAAACTTAGTATGTACTCATTTATAAGCGGACATTAGCTGTTGAGTAAGGGATAATCATGCTACAATTCACAGACCCAGAGAGGCTAAGTGACAAGGAGAGTTCAAGGGGGGTTGCACGAATCTTTCTGGGAAGGGGAAATAGAATAGATTTTTGCAAGTAAACTGGGGACAGGTGAGAATGGAAACAGGAGGGATCAGGTGGGGGGCAGGGGGATTGAGGGAGAGAGTACTGGGAAAGATGACTGGAATTGGAGGGCACTTTGGGAGAAATGTGGAAACCTAGTGCAGTGGAGATTCCCTGGAATCTTTAACAGTGACTCTATCAAAGACTCCTAGAAAGAGGGAAATGAAGCCCAAACTGTCCAACTTCTATAGCCAGGCAAGGCTCCTAGCAATGGAATTGGGACATCAACCCAGCCACAAAACCTTCAACCTACAATTTGTCCTGCCTGTGAGATGTGTTGGGGCAATGGTGACACACAATTTGTGGGAGTGGCCAACCAATGACTGGTCCAATCTGAGGGACCACAACACTTACTAGAATGGCAAGATATTTTGAAAGATGCAATAATTGCACTTTCAGGGGGTAACCAACAGCCACCTAATTGAACTCAATGTCCACCTCAGTAGAAGGGAATTCATACCCAGTTCAGTAAATGCAACTCAGTACCTATGGCTGTAAGGCCAAAGAGCCTAGTGCAGAACCTGCTGATGCCACTTTCCTAAGCCAGTATCATGTCTAATTGCATCTCAAATATTTATCTTTATACACACAGTTGAGTGTAGCTCTCACCCATGGTCAAAGAAGATTCTTTTTGCAGTAGACAGAGACCATTGCAGAAAGACACAACTGGTCAATTGTAGAGATCAACTGAACACAGGTACCCAACACCAACTAATACATCAGTAACACAACCCCTACAATGAAGGCTCAGGAAATATTGTGGAAGAGGGGGCAGACAGATTGTAAAGCCAGACGACCTTGCCATTTGCTGAGAAACAGTATCTTCTAGCTAGGACAGGAAAACTGCACTCAATCTCAACAATATGATTTCCTAAATAAGACCTGAGAAAATGATATCACCAATTGACATGACAATGTTGATGGTGGAAATGAAATTTCATGAAGCGTTATCCTTGGAGGAAGAGCTTTAGGCAATTAACAGCTGCAGAGAGAGCTGGAATCAGTCCACTACAGGAACAAGGCTCCTGATAAATGGGTGAGTTAATCTTAATGAACTCACCAGGCTGTATTTATAAATTAATACATATATACATGTAATAGTAATGACTAAATAGAGGTCATGAATTGGAGAAAGAATGATGAACATGGGAAGAGTTGGAGGGAGGAGGCAGTTATATAAATACAAACTCACTTAAAATTTAAAAAATTGTCAAGTGTCTCTCATGTTAATAATTCTAATTAGAAAAAAAATAGAAACAAAACAACCCTCTAAACAAAAATAGTCAAACCCAAACCTCAACCCAAAACAACTAAAATCTAACAGAAACAGTAAAATACAAAGGAAATTTGGAGGAAACAGATGTATTATCTTATTGAGAGTGTGGTATCACAAGTGTATGAAAATGTATAAGCTTACCACATTATACACATTAAACACACAGGTATTGAATATCAATCGTACTTCAGCAAAGCTGTTTACACACACACACACACACACACACACACACACACACACACACACACATACCAGAATGTGAAGGCTCTGGTAATTGTGCTTTTGTTTGTTTTGATTTTTTGGCAGGATTTTATGCTGTAGCCCAGGACTGGCTTAGATTCTACAATCCTCCTGCCTCAGCCTCTTAAATGCAAATGTTTAGACCCATGAGCCACCATACCTGGTTTCTGATTCTAGTTTAAAGTTAATTATACTGCATCTTAGACTGCCTACACTAAATTTTTTGATTTAGATTTATTTATTTGTAAGTGGCTGGGGTGGGAGGGAGTGTGAAGGTCAAGGGACACCTTGCAGACTTGGTTTTCTCCTTCTACCTTGGGTTTTGGGGATGGTACTTGATCCTTGGATTGCTGCAAGTACCATTAGCCACTGAGTTATCTGCCACCTCAGAATAATGGTAACTTTTATACAACATTAGTGCAATTTATATGCACCATATATGTAAATATATATACAAAATACAAAATATATTGTGTATAGCTTGTACTAAATGATGACATAGAGATATTTTCCCATGTGTTATGATTTAGAAGTTTATATGTAAATTTATAAGCATATGAGTACTGTGCATAAAGAATTTTAAGATCTAGGAATAAAACTGTCTGATAGGCTAGCTGCTTTATTTGCTGCCTACTTTTAAAAATTTAAATAACCACTCAGCTTCGGAAAGAGGCTGAGGTTTCCATTTCCCCTCAAATAATTCTCAGTACCACACTCCATATTACACTGTACCTCAGTGTCATGTAAACTTTTAACTAGGGCATATGTAAGGCCCTGGGTTCAGTCAAGAGCATTACAAAAGTAAGTAGATACATAAATACACAAATAAACTTTAAGTAAGTCACACATAAATTACAGTGATATGTGTGTGTGTGTGTGTGTGTGTGTGTGTGTGTGTGTGTGTGTGTGTGATTTATGGCTTGTTTGAGTCTTTTTCTACAAAAGGAAGAAAAATAACTATTTTGCTAGCTAAACATCAATAGCACGTCCATCTAAATTCTTTCAGAATAACAGGGAGGCACAAATGGCAATGTCACAACTGTCTGCCTCATCTCCATCTTCAATATTGTGCATCAAATAACAATCATTTGTGACTTCTGCATTTGAGGTCATCGGTATGCAAATCATATTTTCTAATGTTCAAGTATAAAATTCAATTGACATAATGTCAAGTCGATCAATCCAGAAGGGGAAGCATTTACTGGAGCTATAAAATAACAAAGGGGGTTCAAGCCATTTAAATCCAAAGCATTTGGAAATACGCTGAAAGTCTTTTCTAAACCTTCATTGTAATGCTTAAAACATAACCACATTTTTATTGCATATAACATTCTCTGAAAATATCACACTACATATGCTCTTGGAATGGGGGCAGGCGCTGTACCAATTTCCCCTCATTTTAAAATGTAATATTTTCCCAAGCTATTGAATATGAGTTATTTAATCCATGCTTTCACGAGATGATTACTACCCTTTCCAAAATCTGCATGAGGGCTATTGAAGGTCTTCGTCAAATAAAGCCTTGTGTTTTTATGCCTAGCATTCCCTACTGAAGAGAGAAGATTTGAATTGCAGGGAAATCATACACTGCTAGTGAATTCTCTAACACATTAACTCCTAAAACAACAAAAAGCTATGGAATCTGCAGATCTTGCATAAATGTATGTAACTTGTGTTCACCTTTACCATTACATGACAGTATTTCTGCCCTTAGTGTTTGTAAACAGTACCGTTTGCAGTTGCGCAGGGGTGTGAACCAGTGAGGTTTGAAAGGCTGTCCCCAGCCTCTTGTTTTCATGCATCACTGTATGTAAGTCATAAACTTACACTCAAAGGCTGAACAGAATTAACAAATGTCAAGATTATCTAACGGCCTAGCCTCGAGAGGTCTCTGCCTTCTTCATGGTTCAAGGGAGAACATGTACAGTGGCACTCATGCCTCAAATTCTCTGATACTTGGAGCTGAGTAATAGGTCTCCTGGGTAGAGTTTCCATGGATTCTAACATCTTTATCCCCAGGGACTACTTTCTGCAGCCTAGGTCCTGGTAGAGAAGGACTCTTTCTGTTACCCAGGGAATCACGAAGAGGACAAGGCAGAGTGAAGACATTGGGATGGCAAATAATTTATGTTTATGTCACACTGGTTTTAGGGCTAAGGACGGGGACCCTAAACAAGTTTTACTTTCTTGCTGGCACTCTGATAGCTCCATTGTTGAACTGAACTCTGGAAAAACAAATTCATGGAAATACTTTAAGTAGATTGTGAGATGGGATCAAAGGAATGAATTTTTAAGAAGCTTATGTTAAGAACCTTGTGCATTTCATGACTGTGGGGCTTTCATCTGTGAGTATTTGAGGACACAGTAACAAGGATCTTTCTGAATGAGAATCAAAGGGCTGCCGTGGTTCAGAGTCATTACCAACTATGTACTCCGCAACTGCAGGTCAAGACTCCTGATTTCGCATCTGGTGAAGAAATTAAAGAAGAGGACTGTCTGGAAGGTGTGCATGCAAGTGGGAAAATAGTTGGGTATAGACATGACCCTCACTCTCTAGAGATTCTCAGTCTTATATCTTCTTATACCCGCCAGGTTCCTGAATGGGCCCCGTGTCCTTTCATCTCCAGACTTCTGTATTTGTTGCTTCCATCCCGTTTGTGATTTCTACTTTCCCATCTCCTGCCTTTTCCACTGACTTCTTATCTTACACACCAGTCCTCTGGTTTCACCTTGGCGCTTCTTTCCCTAAGAACCACCAATTAGATGGCCTCTTAAGGACACCAAGACTCACTAAGTGCAACACACCTTGCCTTCTCCTTGCTGTTACGTGTCTGTCCCCTCCCTGGAGCTACAAAGCTCCTGAGAGCAAAGAGTTGTGCCTTTCTGTTATACATCCTTGCTTTTTTGTGGTTGATATCCATGGAACACAGGAAGAATTTTAAGTAAAACAGGATATGTCTTGACATATTCATGCTATAGTTTTTGAAATTTAATAATGCTTCATGATAACAGGATAATATGTATACTTAAATATAAACAAACAAAAACATCCGTACATGAGATTGACGGGGGAAGCTAGAATGGGATGATCAAGGGGAGACGGAGGCTTAGAAATGGAGGACATGCTGTCAGCTTGTGGAGAGACGATACCTACATGAGTCATTGAACATGGAGAAATCTAGCAGGTACCTACATAGAGCCTTCACATCTATGTGCTAGTGTCTCAGGTACAGGAAGTACTCAGCATGCTGCCAAAGGAGAAACACCAACCCAGCCACAATCTCTTTGCTCTGTCTAAATTGATGTCCTGCCTGCAAGGTGTGCTAGTGCAGTGGTGACACAAAGCTTGTGAGAGGAACCAAACAATATCCGATTTGACTTAAGGCCCACTTCATGAGATGGAACCCATGCTCAACACTGGTCGGGTGACCATGAACCTGAGAGGAGATAGCCCAGGAATCTAGGGTAAGACCAAATACTGCTATTCTAAAACAAACAAAAACATAACAATAAAATGTCTCCTCATGACCTTCTGCTACACTCATAGATCGGTGCCTTGCTCAGCTATCATCAGAGAAGCTTCCTCTTGCAGTAGATGAGAACAAATCTAGAAACCTACAGATAGTATGCAGAGAATGAGAGATCTTGGAACACTGAACTCTAAGTAGGATGTCTCCATCAAATCCCTCCCCTTGAGACTCAGGAAACCCTGTGGAAGAGTAGGAAGGAAGAGTATAAGAGCCAGTGGTGATGGAGAACACCAAGAAAACAAGGCCCTCTAAATCAACATATTCAAAGCTCATATGAATTTACAGAGATTTAGACAGCATACTCAGAGCCTGCCTAGGTCTACACCAGTTGGGATCCTAAAGCTAAAAGAAGAAATGAACACATGACCCTATCTCTAACCCAGAAATGATCTTTGATTGATAACCACTTGCAAATGAAAACTTAGTTTTTCATAGAGAGTCTCACTGGAGAAACAAACTACTCTTAAGAGCAGGCCGCATGCCCCACAGTAGATGGACAACAGGAGACAAATTCAACAGCATTTTGGAGGATCCTTGTCTCATAATGTTATGTCAGGGCTCTTTCTTTTAAAATAAATGATCTTATTTTTATTTTATTTATAATATTTCTTCTCTTTTTTTACTCTACAGATACTTTGCATGTATATTATGACTTCCAATTTAGTGTGTTTAGGGGATTCTTGAATGTGCAGATGAACTGTCTCTGTCTCTTGGGCTCTTTTCCTTCTGTTTGTTTTGTCCAGTTCTGGTGTGATGGTGTTTGTTTCTTCTTATTATAGTTTATTTTATTATTATCCCATAGAAACCTGTTTGTTTTCTAATGAGACACAGAAAGGGGGTGTGTTCACAAAGGAGGGAAGAAGGGGAGAAGCAGCTAGGAGTAGAGGGAGGGGAAATTATAATCAGGATACATTATGTGAGAAAAAATAATCTATTTTCAATAAAAGGAAAAAATCCACATATGTAGATTCATTTGTACAATTTTATGGAATCTTTCACTAGAACTCAAGTCAGAGATTTTTCTCTTCCATTTTTAGTGTCTCTTATATGTAAATACATGTCCATGTGCACACATGCACACACACACACACACACACACACACACACACACACACACCCAAAGGTCTTGTCTGTACAATATCTCTAGAGGGAAAGATGCTCTTTCCCTTCTTACATAGATTGCATGATAAGAAATGAATTTTCAGCCGGGCGGTGGTGGCGCACCGCCTTTAATCCCAGCACTCGGGAGGCAGAGCCAGGCGGATCTCTGTGAGTTCGAGGCCAGCCTGGTCTCCAAAGCGAGTTCCAGGAAAGGCGCAAAGCTACAGAGAAACCCTGTCTCGAAAAACCAAAAAAAAAAAAAAAAAAAGAAATGAATTTTCTTAGATGGGAATGTTGAGAGAATAATAATAATAATGACTGATGGTGAAGAAATGTTTCATTATCTAAATATAATATTTGTGAAAGTTCATTTGTTTGAAAATTCAAATTACATAATTTCTCAAGGTAATTAGATTTTTGAATGTCTTGAAACACTTATATATTTGATAGAAAGTGAAATACTGGTAGCTATTGGTACCTTTAAAATGTGTGTGTGTGTATGGCTGAACAGTATAACAATTCACAAGTATCTCACTGAATTATTTTTAGGAATTCATTCAAAACAACTCCTATAAGTATTTCTGCTTCAGAAAACCCAACCAGAAGCACTTAGAAGTTTCGTGTTTCTGAAGTTTTTAAGTCAGGAAAAGCACTGCTCCTAGTTGGTAGATGTATGAATTTGTATTCCAGACCATGGTAGTTCTTTATCACCTCTGTTGAAGTTGCAGATAAAACCACAGATACAGCCTCCTGATTGTCAAAGCACATTAGCAATTGAGCTCTATGTTGAATAATTTTCTTTAAGCCAGGCAAACTTAAAAAAAGAACAAAGGGCATGTGGAAGTCAGACACAAAGCTTCGCAAAACATGAAGCCAGACAGATTTTCAATAATTTAAATGGCCAATTTGAACAAAATTTTATATTAGTTAAATCCTCTGATTGTTCATTATAATCTTTAATCAAATCATAAGTCATTCTAAAAAGGATTACAACATATGCCACATGCTTTATTCTAAGTTATAAATGTATAATTTCCAGTTAATTTAAAAAACTCTCTACATGGAAGGCTATTCATCATTGAAATTTCAAAACCGAGTTAACCAAATATGCTTAGGCACAGAAAGAACAGAAGGATACAGTGAAGAGCCAAATCTGAGCAAACGGAGAGGAGACAGGATGTCCTTGGGAGATCAGGTGACATCCAGCTTTGCACTAGAGTGAAGCCATCCCTTTGCTTCATTCACAGGTCACAGTGCTCGGTCCTACTGAGCTTAGAGCTGACCTGAGCATCCTTCTCAACACAGCCCTGCAGAGAGCCATGGCCATCCTCCTGGACCAGTGAAACTGAACTTTGGCTTTGCTTTTAGATTACCTTAGTAGTTCTGCTGGTGTAATCTCTCAGTAACGTGGAGCAGAAATATAGACTTTGGAAAGGGGTTCAAGGTTATCTGGCTTAAATCTCTCCTGCAGAATCACCTCCAAACTCATAATCTCTGCTTTTTGGAGTAGAGAACCTTCCTCAGCAATCCTAACACTGCCTTAGGCTAACTCTTAGAAACATTCAAAATTGCCCATTGTGTTCACCTAAATTATGTTTTCTAATATCTTCATGAGGCAAATTCAAATGCTCTAACAAGGATACACTTCATGCTTCCCAAAGGACTTAGCTCATAGTTTTTCCTCATCTTCTTTTTGACAAAAATAGATTCAGATGCCTCAACTCTACTTTGTATAGCATAGTTCCAAGGCCCTTTACCATTGAAAGAGACAATTATTCCTTTTAATTATAAGCTATAATTAATATTTTAATTAGAACAGTTTCTGGTAGAATTCATTTTTCAGCAGTATAAAAAAGCAAAGAATAAAGACTGCATGATCTGAACTTTTTGTATTTAGATATAACCACAGTTCTTAAAATAATCACATCCTTAGAGCTTTAAATTAAAATTATAGCTTATCTAATTTTGTCGATGCAATGCTCTGTCTGTCTCTGTGCCTTGGTCTCTGTCCTCTCCCACTCTATCTCTCTGTCTATCTGTCTCTGTCTCTCTCTCTGAGTCAGAGGCCTCACTCTTTAGCCTAAGATGGCCTGGAACTCATTCTGTAGCCCAGCTAGCCTTAAACTCATGGCAATCCCCTGCCTTGGCCTCTTGAGTTCTAGGATTATGGACGTGAGCGGGTTCAATACATCACTTTTAAAAATGACTCATGAGGCACTATTACTGGGAAAAACATAAATACATACAATTTCTCCATGAACTAGTACTGAAACCAGGTTAAGAATATGTTCGTTAGTCCAATGCAGGCTCCCTGGCTGTTATTTCAGTCTCTGTGGGTCCCTGTGAGCTCAGGTTAGTTGATTCTCTTGGTTTTCTTGTGACGCCCTCAACACCGTTGGGTTCTACAATCCTCCCTCTCCCTCCTCTGTAGGATTGTCCAAGCTCTGCCTGATACTGGCTGTGGGTCTCTGCATCTGTTTCCATCAGATTTGGATGAAGCCTCTCTGATGACAGTTGGGCTAGGCACCAATCTATGAGGACAGCAGAATATCATTAGCAATCATTTCATTAACTTTTATTTGCAAGTCGTGTTTAAAAACTAAATAATAATAATAATAATAATAATAATAATAATAATAATATGTACATTAGTTCCTTTTCTATTTCTGTGATAAAACGCTATGTCTAAGGTAACTTATAGACAGTAAGGTTTATTTTGGTTTCCTGTTCCCAAGAGATAGGAGTGCACCATGGTGGGGAGGCAGGGCAGCAAGCAGCAGGCGGGGTGCCTGAGCAGGAAGCCCAGGGCTCGCATCTTGAACCACAAGCACAAACCAGAGAGAGAAAGGACTTAAAATGTCAAAAGTCTTTAAACTGAAAGCCCACCTCTAGTGACACACCTCTTCCAACAAGGTGACACTAACTGGGGACCAAGTATTCAAATTCCAGAGACTATGGGGGATATCTCATTCAAACTGCCACAACATGCCACCCTTATTTTATACATTTGAGCTATCTGTGTACAAACTCAGTCTTTCATCAGGGCTGGAAATCCAGAGCAGAGTTCTGTAAGCCAGTGTCTGGCCCAGGCCTTTTGACTAGGAAGGTAGAAATGATTCATTTCTACTGTTGAAGAATGTTGCTACTCATATTCCACAGCCACAAAGAGACTAAGGATTTTTATTAGATGATTATGAAGACAGAGACATATGGACACAGTTGTACTTGACAGTGAGCAGACACACCTGTGCTACATGACCCTTCTTAACCATTTTGGAGGTGTAGCAAAAGCACAGTGAAACAGCAGAGTGGTGTACTCTCACCTCATCTAGCTCGTGAATTGGGTGAATGCTAATACTTTGGTAAGTTCTCTGATCAGTCAACGGTCGAGTAAAATGGTCGAACTTTGATTCTAAAATCCTGTGACTTATGGGTACCTCCAAATTCTAATTTGGGGTGTAATTAATTGTGCTTTATTGCCCATTCATTCCCATATCTACTCCACTATTGGGTAACCTATGAATTTGAGTGGAGAACCTTGTTCATTTAAGGGGAATTTATCAATTATGTATACTCCTTTTCTAGCCACAAAGTCTGATGATTTAATTTATTATTAAATCACTAGAAGTGATGGCTCCTTAATTTACACGAGAATTAAAATTACTTCAAAAGTGAATAAAACCAATAGTATTCATGTTTCAGTGATCACTTGAATGACCCTAAACAGATTCACTGGAAAAGATAAAATAATCCAGTTGAATTTCCTGCCAGGTTCCTGTTGGAACAGACTCGAAAACATCCAACATCTGTCCCAAATAGCCTTTCCAGAAAGAGAATTAGTTTTTATATCCAGATATGTTCTTTTCCTTTTTAATTTTTTTTTTTTTACATCCCAACTGCAGTTTTCTCTCCCTCTCTCTTTCCAATCCCTCCCCGCTTCCCTCTGGCTCCCCCTCCCCCACTCTTCCTCTGTTTCTATTCAGAAAAGGGAAGGTCTCCCATGGATATCAATCAAACATGGCATATCAAGTTGCAGTAAGTCTAGGCACCTCCCCTCACATTGAGGCTGGACAAGGCAACCCAGTATGAGAAAAAGGGTCTCCAAGATGGGCAAAAAATTCAGAGACAGCCCCTGCTCCAAATGTTAGAAGTCCCACAAGAATATCAAGCTACACAACTGTAACATATATGCAGAGGGCCCAGGTCAGTCCCATGCAGGCTCCCTGGTTGTCAGTTCAGTCTCTGTGGGCCCCTATTGGAGGTAGGGTAGATATGGGAACAGGTTGGGGAAGGATGGAGAGAGAGAGTACTGGGAGAGATGGCTGGAATTCAGGAGCATTTCAGGACAAGCTAGAAACCGAGTGAAATGGAAACTCCCTGGAATCTATGAGGGTGAGCCTACCTAAGACTCCTAGCAATGAAGGATACAGAGCCTGACTTGGCCATCTCCTGTAATCATGCAAGACTTCCTGTGGAGGGACTGGGACACTAACCCAGCCACAAACGCTTTGACCTACAATTTGTCCTGCTTACAAGATGCACTGGAGTAAAGGTGGTGTAGAAATTATAATTTGTGGGAGTGGCCTGCCATTACTGGTCGAACTTGAGACCCATGACATGAAATGGAGCCCACCCTTGAAATTGCCTGGAGGGTCCAGGACCCAGAGGTAGGATAGTCCAGAAACCTAGAATAGAACCAAACACAACTGCCCCCTCTTCCAAAAGTCAATGAAATGATGTCTAATGATACCCTACTATGCTCATAGATTGGTGCCCAGCCTATTGTCATCAGAGAGGCTTCATCCAGCAACTGATGCAAATAGATGCAGAGACCCACAGCCATTAGGCAGAGCTCAGGGCATCCTGCTGAAGAGAAGGAGGAAGAATCAATCATATGAGCAGGGGAGGAGGGTGGGGGTTAAGTGCAGCATAAAAAACCCCCCAGAATCAACTAGCCTGGGCTCATAGGGTCTCACAGATATGTTCTTTTCATACTCATGTTACAAACAAAAGTATTTGGTGGTACAGTACAAAAATGTGTCCATGGTGGTAAGGGAAGTATCACATTCATTCTGTGCTCTGAGCCGCAGCACCAGGCAGTGCAGTGTAGACACTCCACAGGCTTCTTCTATGGGTCACAGTTTCCTTAGAGCTTGAAGCCCTGACCCAGAAAGGTCACAGTTGTTCTTAGAGGGAGCTAAACCTAAGGATGTCCCTTTTACTGGCAGTAGGTTTCTAAAAATATTTTAACTCATAATCAGTGCTTATTTATACCTAAACTTATGTACTAGAAAACAAGGAGTATGTGTTATATTGCTCTATTAATTTTCTTATCTAAGCAAACAGCAGATTATTGCAAAAATACACCCAAGATATACATATTTACGATTGAGGAAGTTGAACAATCATGGCTATTACCCTTGAAATTATTCTTTCTAGTAAACACAATGATGTAACATTAAGGAACATAGCTATAAACATTTATATAGCTGTGAACAGCATGGGGTGAATAACTGGATAATAAGAATGCACAAATTCAATTTAAAAAATATAATTACATGATAAGACCATGAATATCTACAATGGGTACAATAATATATATTTATTTTACTGAAGTATTTGATGTAGTGTCTCATAAAATTTAATTCACAAAATTAACTTATACTGTCTATTCTAATGTATTGAGCATTGTCTGAGAAATCAGCCTTGATCGTGTGTGGGAAGTAAGAGCAAGAGCAAATAACTAAAGTTTAAATATATAACAAGGAACTATGTTTTGAAAAATCTAATCAAGTATTTCAACCATTCAGCTTTGTTTAACCTTTTGCTGATTTATGGGGATGTAGAGTAAGTTAACTCATGCTGTCTAGAAAGATCAAAGAATGTTCAGCATATTTTCACTGTGGACACTGTTTGTCTTAGAGCAGGTACTCAACAGACACTGAACAGATAATTAATAGATTCTCAGAGATACTATGCATCACAATTTCTACTTCACAGAGAAGAATTGAGGTTTAGAGAGTTTAAATTATTTGCTAAAAGCTGCAATCCCAGTAAGAGTTGGTGCCAGGATCATACACAGATTTCTTAAGTCAAGCAAAGTACTAACATTTTTTCAGTGAATAAAATTTAGGGGTCCTGCCTAAAATATATTCATATGTTAATTAACAAGAAGGCTATGTTCTGAGAAATGTGTGGTTTTGCTATGGTCTGAATTTCAGTGTCGTCTAATACAAACCAGATAGTAACAATCAGTGGTGAACAAGACCCTCTTGATGCAGTCAGGAGATAAGCAGGCATTGGGCATTTGAGGTTGCTACTGAAATATCATCATGTTGGCTTTCCATAACTATGACAAATATCTGAGATGATCAGTGTAGGAAGAGGAAAGGTTCACTTTGGCTCACAGGTGAGCTGGTTTCAGTCATCTGTCTCATTGCACTGAGCTTGTGTTATGATAGTGTGTTCTGATGGGTATGCACGGTAGAGGAGGGATGCCAATGACCAAGAAATCTCACCTCTTAAAGCTTCCATGGTTTCCTAACAGAATCATAGTCTGATGACCAAATCTTTAGCACACAGGCATCTTGGAGACAATTCTCAAAGCAGAGCACATTCCGTACTGCTTTTTAGTACTTTAAAAACATTTACTTTTACTTTTAATTATGTGTTTATATCTGTGCTGGGGTCTGGTGTGAGTACAGCTGCCTGTGGAGGCCAGAAAGGAGCTTTAGATCCCTGAGAGGTGGGTTACTTGTAATTGTGAGCTGCCTGATATGGGTATTTTGAAACTAAATGGGTAGTGTGCAAAAGTAGTACATGCTCTTAGCTGCTGAGACATCTCTCTAGTATTGTGTTTATTTTATAAGTCATAGAAATATACTGTAAAGTAATAATGAAAAGTAATGAATGGTAAATAAGTGAACAGTAACATAATCACCATCATCAAGTATTATTATGTCATGTTCATAGTAGTGTGTGCTATACTTCTGTATTACTGACAACAGAGTACATTTGGCTTTAATAAGCACATGGGTCCCATACTGCTTCAAATGTGTAAGATCTGTCTTTGGCTGAAACATGGGTCCACAGTACATGGCTGGTCATACAAATATTAAGGAACTCAGAATGGTATTAGAAAATGACATTGCTGTTCATGTAGATCTCATTCCATTTCTCTGTCATTGGGTGATCCCTGTGTCTTTCTTGGGGTCCTGTTTTCCAGGTAGCCTCCCTGGTGATGTGAGTAGCAGACAAGTCATCCTTGTTTCATGTCTAGTATCTTGCTATGAGTGAGTACATACCATGTTTGTCTTTCTGAGTCTGGGTTACCTCACTCAGGATGATTTTTTCTAGATCCATCCATTTGTCTGTAAACCTCATGATGCCATTGTTTTTCTCTGCTGAGTAGTATTCCATTGTGTATATGTACCACATTTTGTTTATCCATTCTTCAGTTGAAGGGCATCTGGGTTGTTTCCATGTTCTGGCTATTACAAACAATGCTGATATGAACATAACTGAACAAGTGCTCTTATGGTGTGGTTGAGCATTTCTTGGGTATATGCCCAAGAGTGGTATAGCTGGATCTTGGGGGAGATTGATTCCCAATTTTCTAAGAAAGTGCCATATTGATTTCCAAAGTGGTTGTACAAGCTTGCATTCCCACCAGCAGTGGAGGAGAGTTCCCCTAGTTCCACATCCTCTCCAGCATAAGGTGTCTTCAGTGTTTTTGATCTTAGCCATTCTGACAGGCGTAAGGTGGTATCTCAGAGTTGTTTTGATTTGCATTTCCCTGATGATTAGGGATGTTGAGCAGTTCCTTAAATGTCTTTCGGCCATTTGAGTTTCCTCTGTTGAGAATTCTCTGTTTAGCTCTATAGCCCATTTCTTAATTGGACTGTTGGGCATTTTGATGTCTAATTTCTTGAATTCCTTATATATTCTGGATATCAGTCCTCTGTCAGATGTGGGGTTGGTGAAGATCTTTTCCCATTCTGTAGGCTGTCGCTTTGCCTTGTTGACAGCCTGGACATGAGTGGCGGTAATGAAAGGCGAGGGTTGAGGGAAAGAGAGCTTGGGGGAGCGGGAGATCCCAGCTGAATCAACAACAGAGAGGGAGAACAAGGAATAGGAGACCATGGTAAATAAAGACCACATGAGAATAGGAAGAAGCAAAGTGCTAGAGAGGCCCACAGAAATCCACAAAGATACCCACACAACAGACTGCTGGCAGTGGTCGAGAGACAGCCCGAACTGACCTACTCTGGTGATGGGATGGCCAAACACCCTAATTGTTGTGCTAGAAACCTCATCCAACTACTGAGGGATCTGGATGCAGAGATCCATGACTAGGCCCCGGGTGGATCTCTGGGAGTCCAATTAGCGAGAATGAGGAGGGTTTATATGAGCGAGAATTGTTGAGACCAAGGTTGGATAAAGCACAGGGACAAATAGCCAAATGAATGGAAACACATGAACTATGAACCAATGGCTGAGGGGTCCCCACTGGATCAGGCCCTCTGAATGGATGAGACAGTTGATTGGCTTGATCTGTTTGGGAGGCATCCAGGCAGTGGGACCAGATCTTGTGCTCATTGCATGAGTTGGCTGTTTGAAACCTGGGGCCTATGCAGGATTGTTTGGCTCGGCCTGGGAGGAGGGGACTAGACCTACCTGGACTGAGTCTACCAGGTTGACCTCAGTCTGTGGGGAAGGCTTTGCCCTGGAGGAGATGGGAATGGGGGGGGGGGGTTGGGGGGAAGGTGAGGGGGACGGGAGGGGGGAGAACAAGGGAATCCGTGGCTGATATGTAGAACTGAATTGTATTGCAAAATAAATTAATAAAAAAAAAAGAAATAAAAAAAAAGAATTAAAAAAAAAAAAAAAAAGAAAATGACATTGGAGCTGGGTAGTAGTGGCACATGCCTTTAATCCCAGCACTTGTGAGGCAGAGGCAGGCAGATCTCTGAGTGTGAGGCCAGCCTGATCTACAGGGCAAATTCCAGGGCAGCAAGGGCTACACAGAGAAATCCTGTGAATAACATATTGGCACAATCTTAGCACTGTTCACTGCTGTCAGCTGTAGGAAATGCATCTAATTGTGCTTTTAAGTAAAATGACGAATCATTTCTCTTCAAACCTAACACCAGCATGCCAAGCAAATCTCCCTTCTGAGCTATCAGACCTCCACAGTGATTCTCTCTGATGGGCACTGGCTATTGATTCCACCTGTTTCCTAGGCATTCGCTCTTCATAATCAGAATACTGATAACTTGGGATTCATTTTTAATCCCATGTCTCTCTGACACAATGTTCTATGACTGATCACATTGCCTTGGTTTCTACACTGTAAAATTTGGCTAATGATTAATCCTTTTCCCAGTGTTAATTGGTGGAGGAAAGGTAAAGGCATAAAAACTTGTTTTGCATTTTGTTAGTGTAGCATCCTCAAAGCCATGTGAAGATTTATCACAGAGGGAACTTGTCACATAAAGGGGAGCAAAAGATCAAAAGTTGGCATGTTTCTAAAAAATCAGCCCTCACTTCTTTTCTATGTAGGTTTTAGAGAAAAGGCTAAAATCACTGATTCTTTTGCTCTGGCAAGTCTCAGATCATGGTCAAATATCATAAACTAAACAATGGATAAACAATTTTTACATAGATTACTTTATACATTTCTTTGAAGTTTGAGTGATTAATAAATTATGCTATTGTCTCTTTGACCATGAGCAACCCTCTGGATAGTGGCAGAGACAAAGGCAGGCATAGCTCTGGTCTTACAGGGTGAGTGCTAAAGGAGGTGCCCTTTGTCCCTCAATCTAGGTGTTCTAATCCAGGGATAGATTTGAGTTTTTAACAACATAGACAAAAGATGACTATCTAAGAAGGTTCTGGTGAGGCAGACAGGCTTTGAAGCAAGCTGGTGTGGGGCTGCTTTAGGAATTTGAGACTAGCCGCAGTCATTTGCACAAGGGCAGAATTCCCTGTTGAGACAAATAATAGAAAACACAGTTCAGTGGTTTTTTGAACACTCTGGGGGGAAAACTCACAGCAAGTTTCTCTCTATCCAAAACCCTGACAGTTCCTGGACCTGTCCTCAGGCTGTGACCCTATGGAAGCAGGGAGCTGGTGCCCTTGATCTAAGGGTCTTAACTTCCTCAAGTATGTTCAAGAGTGTGACAGAGAAACACCAATGGTGGTAAATGAGGATTAAATGGGACAAGAAAGCTAATAAACATTTTATCATTTTTTCTCTAAAAGGCTGATGTGGCTAATTATGTATATTTTAGATAGATGAAATGGAATGAGAACAGAATAGCTATTTTGTGGTTATAAAATATTTTAGAAGTACCTTACTTTTCATTGCCCCCTCCTTAAATATGAGATAAATAGGGTCTAGAATAGCTAAATTATTTGGCTGACATAAACATTAGTAGTCAAAACTAAGACTAAGACCCATTGTCTTGATTACTGCCTACATGCTAACAATTCACCTTTCATTAAGTGGCCAACAGCAGAGCCATATGATACATAACATATATTATTTAATTAATATACATTTATGAGTCATTTTATGATGGGGATATGTTCTGAGAAATGAGTCATGAGGTAACTGTGTCATTGTGTGAATATCAAGGATTACGCTCACATAGACTAAGATTAATGTGACTTCATTCACTAAGTAGTAAGATCTTACTCAATCACACTTGTACCTCTGGTCTTCCACTCACCAAAACCTTAATGTTGTATGATTGAATTCAGGTCTCTGCTGTACATATTAAGTCTATTAAGAAAATGTTTCCAACTGTGCAGACTCCAGGAAATGGGTAAAACACCTTTTCCTGAAAGGTGTTTAAGAATTAGAACCAAACTAGGTAATGATGTAAGTGAACTGTGGGTGGGTGAAATGCTGAAATGTGAAGTTTCTTTCATTCACATTTCTCTGTACTGTGGCTAACCACTCTGGAGATAGCCATTACAGAGAAGGCCCTCTTGGCCAGCAACACCGAGCAAGAAATGTCTGCAATTCAGGAAGAGCTGTGAAGGCTCAGCCTTTGAGGGAGGATGGACTGATGTTGGTTTGTCTCTCCTTGAAGTTTTCTTCCTGGTCCTCCCCAATGTCTATAGAACACTATAATGAAAATGCAGACAATGGAAAAACAAGGGAAGATCGAGGCAGACATGAGGCGATTTGTCCTGAGAATAGTCTCAAAACTTGTGACTTCAGTCTCAGTAAATAGAATCTGTTACTTTTGCTTCCTAGTATTCTATGCCCTAGTGAGGGAGATCATATAGTCAAACTCGAAGCCATCCCTAGCCAACAACATCCAACATCCAAGTACTGCGTGGATGGATTCTCATCTACTTTGGATCACAAAAAGGTTCTAATAAAGCTCAGTGCTATAGTGACTTGCTTGGCAGAGCTAGACATGTTTTCCATGAGCTGAATACATGAGACTCTCAGGAAGACTTGGAAGTGAGAAATTATTCTTCAGCTCTCATTCACAATTGTCTGGGAAGCAGGAAGAGTACGAAGAGGTCTGAAAGTTGATGCTTTCTCAGAATCCCTCACTGAAGCAGTCAATGACAACTATCCTTTAGTATCCACTGGGGATTCATTCAGGTCCCTTGCGGATACCCAAATCTACAGATGTTCAAGGCCCTTCTATAAACTGATTTGCATAAACTATTTGCATAAACTTTACACACATCCTCTCAAGAACTTCACAGCATCTCTAGATTACTGTAAGAGTCAGTGTAGTATAAACAGCTTGTGAATATTTGTTTGCTCCATTGCTCCAGAAATAACAAACAACAACAAAAACCAAATCAAAACAAACAACAAAAGCACAAGTGTTCAGGACAGATGCAATGCTTTTAGGCATTTTTCTGCCAAAGTCTGATTGGCTGCACACCTACAAGCATACAAGAGATTAGTATAGAGAGGCAACATCATTTCAAACAGACCTGCTACTAACCAATGGGTCAAATCATAATATGTTCACGGCTCCATACGAACCAGAAGGAAGCATCCTCATACCTTTATGTTTTCTTTGTAAATTTAGCAAAACTCCACTCAAGTAAAAATCTTAGATGTTACTCAGTCGCTATAGGTTGTAAAGTATCAGGCTGAAGATTTACATAAGGTTTGTATGTATCTCCCTACTTATATCTGTGTATGTACTGAGTGATGTTTGGGCATCTAAGATTAACATGTGATTCGGATTACTCATCCTCTGCATAGCATTTATCATTTTCCCTCAGTTTTTCATACCATATGCCCTAATTTTGAACCATGTATATGTGAACAAGCTAGAATATATATTATTCCGACAGAGATTTAGCCTTATTTAAAGGTCTATAGTCAAGGAAGGTTTTAAAAATCAAGCTCCATTTAAAATGGATATTGAGAGAAAACAGTACATGGAGAGTTGGAGGGTAAACCCACACAGGTCTAGACCAAAGGCACAATGTTTGCACTGCATGTCTCCAAGCTGTTTGAGTGACAACAACAAATGGAAATGGACACAATGGGCATAGAAGAGTCACTGGGTACTCAAGCAGATACATTTCTGACACCAGTGACCCCAGATTTGGTAGGAGATAAGATTTTTATACTAATGTGGGAATGAATTATAATTCTGTTAACTGTATATTGAAGGGCTAATTTATATTGAAGTAAAAGATTCAAGTTACGTGAGCATTGAGCATCATCCAGAGACTCTCTATTTCATATTTCCTTTAGCTTCACTGAAGATAGTTCCCTGACAACTGATTCTTTCTCAAATCTGGCAGGTGTCCAAGGGAGCCTTGGGTCCTGAAGTGTAACATGAATCTTAAAAGGTCTTATTAATAAAAACAAACCAGTAGCCAGATATTGAGGTGAATGCTGAAAGATCAGAGAAACAGAACAAGCCACATCCAATCTCACCTCACCAATTCCTCAGCTGATCTTGTTTCCTCAAACTGGAAGCCCCTGAGTCCTCATCCAAATGGAGCTAAGCTGAATTGCTGCTCAGAGAAGCCTAAAAGCCTAACCAGGCTCTAGTTCCTGGTTCTCATGCCTTATATACCTTTCTGTTTCCTGCCATCACTTCCTAGGATTGAAGGTGTGTGTCACCATGCCTGGCTGTTTCCAGTGTGGCTTTGAACTCACAGAGATCCAGATGGATCTCTGACCCTGGAATGCTAGGATTAAAGGTGTGTGTGCCACCATTTTCTGACCTCTATATCTAGTGGCTGTTCTGTTCTCTGACCCCAGATAAGTTTATTAGGGTGCACAATATGTTGGGGGACACAATACCACCACATTGAAGTGCATCAGACATCTCCTCTGTGCCCTCAGGACTCTCTCCCCTGTTGGCTATCCTCAGCTGACAATAATGCATTCTCAAGCAGGATTATTATAAGGACTCAAGCAGGGTGTACCAGAAAGGCTGCAAAACCAGCCCATAACATGCCACTCTCCTTTCAGGAGTGACTTCAGTGTGCATTGCCCATGGCTCCCACATCTGTGCATACTGGGCCATGTGACCTCGATTTATCCTCTGCTAATCATGTGCTGCAAACACAGATACCTCCCTTTGCTGCTTGGGCTGGAGGGGTTGTGGATCTTTATGACAGTCACGGTTCCATGTCTGTCACTGCTGCTCAGCTGCTGAAAGCCAGGGAGCAAATCATTGCAAATCTGGCCTTCAATACAGCAGACAACTGCTTTCTTGTCTTGTTTAATAAATCGTGTTTCTTTCATATGAAAATGAACAGAGTTAAAACGCTGCCTGTTTTATGGGGCAGTGATTTCTGGGTACTGAGGTGGGATATAAACTGAACAACAGGACTGTTTGAGGCATGTTTACAGTACTTCCTGCCTTGGATTTCAAAATGAATGTGTTAATCCATGCTAATCTGCTTCAATCTTTGAAAACAATTACATTTATTTTACAACCCACCTGGCACTCTGACTAGTATTATGAATATGCTCCATTGCTTACATATTTTTACTTTATTGTACCTGCAGGCAGAGGAAAAGCAAATAAAAAGATAATAATGGTGAATTTGATTAAAGTCGCTCAATGGTATAGGCAACAATTTCAGATAGTTCAAGTTCAATGTCTGATTTTTTAATCAGATTTAGCAAATTATCCTTTTACAAGATAAAAAAAAAGTCCTCTATGAGTGTTTCAAAGTACAATTGCTTTCAACAGCTCTTTGCAAAGTGGAACTATCCTATTTTAATCAAAAAGTTTTCCAAGTTAAGCAAAAGTTGGTCTGCTGTTAACATACTCTCAGAAAGACACATGATGACTTTAATGTCAGTGGCGTTGTGTCTAGATAAGCAATGACCTCTTAGGCCTTTCTTATGGATATGTTCTCCATCTTTACACCATTCATTATTGTTGTTTTTTTAATTCTGCTGGGAGCTCAAAGATCCTGGAATGTTTTATGACAAAAAGAATTTTATCATCTCCTTCAACTATGGTGGTTACCTAGGGTCATTGCACTTTCCTAGGTCCTAAATAACCTAAAATACCAAATAAAAAGAATGATTGGAATAATTTTTAATTTGGATTCCGTACAATTCACCCACTATTGCATGCACTGTGTTTCAGACACTGTGTTAGGTATTTTCAGTACATCATGAAGCAAAACACAGGTCCTTTTCAATGGAGCTTATTTTAGCAGGACTAAGATAACAAATATTCCAAAGGGGGATTAAGGAAATGATATCGACTGTTGGGAGGTGATATGTGCTGGGAAATAAACAGTGGACCAGGGTTCAGGGATCAAGGGAGGATAGTTTATGATTCAAAACAGCTAAGTATGGGCATAGACTGTTAGGGAGAAATCATTTGTGCTGTCTTTTCTTCAGGGGACACTCGAGGGTGTTCTCACCTCTACCTCTACATTTAAAAAAATTTTAGTAAAAGGTCCTAATTTTTCTTTTCTCTACAGTAAGTTGAAAATGCAGAAGGGGGTGATATCTAAGAAAAAATGTAATGACAACCAACAATAAAGCAGGTCTGAAAGATGCTGGAATGTTCTTAGCCATTGTAGGTAAGAAGGAAGGTTGTGCTGTTTGCATCCTCTCACAGTTCAGATATTAATACCACATGTCCATGTGAAGGTTTTAAAAGGTGGCGAGTTTGAGAAAACTAGGTCTTGAGGGTGGAGCCCTTGCAAATGAATTATTGCCTTGATAAAAAGACGCCTTAGAGAAAGCTTGTTCCCAACTCCGCCTCACTGAGAACAAAGAGAAAAGATTCTCATCCATCACCCAGGAAGCACTTCCCCAGACAACTAAACTACCAGCACCCTTATCTTGGACCTTCTATCCCCCAGAACCTTGAGAAATTTATCTTATTTATAAGTCACTCCAGAATAGTACTTTTGCTATAATAGCTAAAGAGACCAAGAAAGACATGGAGAAACCAGGGTGCATACCTGTTCTTGGGTTTAGATTCATTTTCACACTCAACACCTTTTCTCTTGTCCCACATTTGTACCTATGGGTTGTCTGTGAGTGCTAAAAACAACACTTTAGAGACTCAGCAGGCAGTGGTGAGAAGCAGGAGAAAGGCAATTGTTGGAGAATGTTGGAGAAGAAAGGGAGCTTGAGGGGGAAACACATTTCCTCCTGTGCAGGTACTCGGAGGTATGGAAATAATACATGTTAATCCCAAACCAGAAATTGTTATTTTGCCTAAACAACAATAACTGATTTCTGGAAGAGAGGGTGGGGGTCGGGTAGAGTTTCCTGGATACAAGTGTGTTTGTGTGAGTAAATGAACAACACATTAATGCTTAATCCTGGGCTTAGCCTTCAAAACTAAGCTGAATAAGAGATTTTTGCCTTCCTTAAAAAAAGCAAAACAAAAAACAAAATAAAAAGCTATAAACATAATGTAAAGCTCTTTGTTATTATTTCATTTCTAAAACTTTAATCAAGAGATTTCTAAAATTGAGCCAAGAATTCTGATTAAATCTTGTGCTTAAAAAATAAAGATATTTCAAGCATAAGCTTTGGGTAATATCATTGTGGTTAAAAGAATGCTGAGTAAGTTGTGAGGTAGCTAGCACTCAGGGAGTCGTCTTCATTTCTTTCTGACATATCTAAACGCTTAACTCCTGGGTGTATGGCTTCACTTCCAGTCCCTACCCCAAACTACCCTAGTAAAAGGAGAAAACTCATCACTCAATGCAATGTCTCCTATCATCAGCTCCTTCTCTCCTGACACTGTCTCAGAGATCATCAGTCACCTTAATTATTTGTGTCCAGAACTTTGGGCATACATAGAGTGTTTATTTTCTTGTTTGGATCATCATGTCATGCAGGCTCTGGTCCTTAGGCAGCGTCCAGTGTTTGTGCTTCATTGTATTTTTTTAAAGCGTGTGCATAGAAATTATGTGTAACCTATAACCTACTTCTGAGACAAGAGTCAGTGTCTGAGGCACCTGGATCAGGAGTCAATATCTAGAGGCATCTCCATTTTTCAGATCTTATCAGAGTTGGTTCATTAACAAATGTGGATTTTTATAAGTAGTTCCCTGCTTCATGAAATGAAAGCTCAGAGTAGGAGCTGAGGAGCTGCTCTCACCTGGATGAGCAAAGCATCAGAAACTATCTAGCAACAACCCTGGCCTTTGGGCTCCAGCATTGCCACTAGGGGAGTATGGCCTGTTTCCAGGTGGGGCTGGCTGGTTCTGTGAGAGAATACTAATCTGTGTATCTAGAGTCAGCCATCCAGGTAAAAGATCACCAGTGTTTCCTGAGGACACAAGGGAACTATTCCAGGCTTATAGGAACTGGGTAATGTTTATATTTTTACCTGCATATGAAAGTGGTGTGTCAGATCCTGACAGAAGCCTGGCTTTAACTGCAGCCATTTAGAAGATATTTCATAACCCTCAAAACACATGGTCCCTGGGAACAACAAAACCCCCTAATAATGACTTAACTGTCAAATTAGCTTTGGTAAATTCAAGAACACTAAGGCTTCTCTCTTGAATGAATGAAGGCATGCAGGAACCTTATCTAGCGAACACACAGTTGAAAGTTAAACATCAGTAGGCATCAGCTTGGGTCCCTCTATTGGAAGGGGAGGAAGCACAAATCAGCAAGACTTCCTCATTCCCTTACTTTAAATATTTATGTCTCCAAAGGTGTAGTAATACACAGTTGAACACTGCTGTTGTTCTTCAAAATGAATAACATGGAATTTGGAGGCCATCCTGAGGGCTCGGTTCTTACCTCACTGCAAAGTCAAAGTTTTATGAAATCGTCATCTACAGCATTTTTGTCCTACTTAAAGACTAGCGTGACTCTTGCTAAGACTTGCTTTGAGTTGTTGATGATATGAATTAGACTGAACTTATAGGATTTTGGGGTAGCTATCAGACTCCCTGTGAGGGTGTGTTCCAGATACTAAGCAAAGTTATAAAATTAATTTATTCTCAGGCTGGGCCTATGGTGCGTTGGAATAAAGCCTGTTTCCTTTTAAAAATCTGTACAACTTAATGATCTTCTGTCTTTTATCAGCTGTCCTGTTTAATTACTTCTGGTCTTTCTGTGATCAAGACCATGTGTTCACTTAGACACACTTGGTTTCTGTCAATTCTCTTTCATCCAGTGAGTCTGCTGCTTTTGAAGGTCACACATTCAAGCACTTATTCAAAGAACCACCCTGGCACTACACACATGAAAACCAGCCTAATTATGTGACATACTTCACATGGGCAAGTGGCTAGTGCATGTGTTTCTCTTTTTGACTTTAGTACTTGCTCTTCATTTCCCAGTGACAGAAAACAATAAAATGTGATACTTCCCTTCTCTGAAATTAATTTGTCATTTTATGCTATTTGGCATTTCAAACAGACTCACAAGGCAGACAAACACAATCCTGGTTAGAACTGCAATGACCAATATGGAGCTATAACGATATCTAGAGAGTACAGTCATTATAAGGGACATTGAACAACTACTTTCTGATACGATAAAAAAGACAATATTCTGAGTGTCTTCATGTTTGATATAACAATTTTGGATAACTGTCTTTTAAGATCAAGACACTCAGAAACCAGATTTTAAAAGGGGGAAATGGACATAGAAGAGAGACTATTCAGGAGGAGGAGGGACCAGTAGGGCTGGGGTGGGAAAGAGAACAAGAGATGGTAAAAGGAGAAGAAGCATGGAAAATGCACACATTGTACACCTGTGTGTAAAAGTAACAAATCCATTGTTTCATATAACTAACCTATACTAATGAAAATTCAAAAGCAAAGTGAGCAGATGTTTTGTCTTGTGTGTGAGCACGGTACACATGGGCATGTGTGTGTGTGTTCACATGTGTGTGAGTGCTATGTGAGGGCGTATATGCATGTGTGGGCATGCCTGTGGAGTCTGGAGGTTGATGTTTGTACCTTCCACAGTTGATATCTGCTTTACTTATTGAGGCTGTGCCTCTGAGCCTCAAGCTCACCAGCTGAGGTAATTTAGCTTGCCAGCTTGCCTTGGAGATCCTGTCTCTACCCTCTGGGTTGTAGAGTGACAGGTAGGCCTCCATGTCTATCTGGCATTTTACATGAGTGCCGGGGACCAGAACTCTAGCCAATCCTGTGTGTCAAGCACCTTAACCACTGAGCCATCTCCCTAGCCTTGTGAATAGGTTTTAAAACTCTTATACAACCAATCATTAACTTTGCTCAAACAAACTGTATTATAGATGTAAATATATGGGATTCCATTTAAAAAAATGCATCCTTACCATTTGTCGAGAAGACCTTAGCATTTTTTTACCCATTAATGAAAGTTCAGGTAACATTAATGACCTTCCTCAGAATAGGCTGATAGCCTCTTTTGATTTTTTTTTATAATAATAAAGGCTTTGGATGAAAATATGAAGAACTGCTGACTTAAAAGACGTATTTTATGCTTTAACTGCATGGCCACTCAAATTGGATTTACATGTTAGGGGAGAAATTATCATCCTGCTAATGGTTTTTCCAATATTGGTCATTAGTACCTCTACTGAATTTTTCTCTAATTAAATATACATCTACTTCTCATGAGAATAATTATAATAACTATAGGAGATTTGTTTATTTTAACAAGATTACATTGTTAAATTTTGCCATGCTTCTTCCGGATTCTCAGCCACTGACTTCATTCCCTAGCTCTCCACCCTTCAGGAATCCTTGGAGACTTAGCAGGAAGGACAAGCTATCACTTTCAGGGACCAGTGAGTAAAGAAACATGATTATTCATTAACATATTTTCAAAGTGACATTCTGCAAGTGTACTGAATTTGCTTGCATAATTTCTTAACTATATGATCATTTTTATTAACCCTTGAATAACTGACGGATGTGTGTCTAAGACTGTATGTTCATTCAAATGTCTTTAAAATAATAGAATACTCTTAAACTTTCCAAGGTCAGGCCATGTGACAGGCACGTGGTCCAGGCTTTGTGATCTATCAACAGATGCAGTGTGCATAAGGTTACTGTAACAAAAGTGTGTTTAGCTATTTCTCTTTTCTTTTGCTACCTACCAGTAAAGGCTGTAGGAGTAGTAAAGTAAATATTGCCAGCAGTCAAATGAATGGAGAGTTGATTTGAGGAGTCCTTGGACACTGGCTTGGTAAAGACAGTGGAAACCTATTTGCAAGCGATTCATTAAGATCTACAGTAGATTTAACATAAGGTTGAATCAGGAGCTAGAGCACTACAAAGAGAAAAAGCACCTGTGGGATCTAGAAAGATGAGAGCATCCTTTGAAAGTGTTGCTTAAGACAATGCTGCTGGGTGGTGGCTCTGCACCAAATGTGTTCAGTAAATGGAGGGATCGAACCTCACCTACCTGGCTGCCTACATTATGTTTGTATATTGAGGGGCAGCATTAAGTTTTCAGTTTTTAATTACAGTGCAACGGAGATGATGCACAGAATATAAATCTTGCAGCTTTGAAGATCTTTGGTGACATCAGTGAACTTGTGTTGTGTACAGATATCTTCTACTCCATCCTTTCCAAATATAATTTAAGGCCAGGGAGCTCTGCCCTCATAATCATCTCATCTAATTTAAACCTGTGGGACTTGTGAACACCATTTATTCCTTTTAACTGTCCTATATCAGAAGTCAGACCTTAGAGAAAGAGAAGGCAGGAGAATGGAGGGAGTGTCAGAAGGTAGATTTTCCCTAAGTAGTCAAAGAAAAGGGGTTACGGGAAGTCAGAAGCGATAGGGCTCCCAAAGTCCAGAAATAGCTGTGAGAATGAAAGAACTAAGAAAGAGCAAAGAACCAGTTCTCGGGACTCAGCACAGAAGACTGACAACCATATACCTGGAGAAACAGAGGGTACCAAACTGGCCTCTGGCTTTTTTTCTTCTTTTAACTGATGAGGAAGTGAATAAAATGTGCTCTGATGGAATCAGAGGCTGCCTGTTTGGGGCTGTGGTGAGAAGAGGCCAGGCATTGGCACAGGCTCAGTTTCCCCTTCTGAAATTCTGGACAAGATTCCCAATGGAGACTTACTATCAGGCTTCAGACTATCAGGGACACATGACATGGCCTCTAATTCTGAGTTTGTGCAGTCATTTAATTTTCCTAGAGATAGAGCTCCTATCTTCTAGAAACTTCTCAAAGGGATCTATGGTTCCAAACTAGTTAAATTTGCTGTTTGGGGTTTATGAGACAAAGTAAAGTTCCGAATTTTTGAAAAATTATCCAAATGCACAACACAAAACAGTCATTGCTGAAAATCTAAGTGACAACTCCAGTGCACACTTTAATTTGGTTTGATTTATGGTATACTCAGAAAGTTACAAATTTATTTTCAAATCACAGATTATTATTAAAGGTTCCAAAAAGCCTTGTGTCAGAATCAGGTCAAAAGACATGTTGAAGAATTAAAAACCATATTGCATCTGCACTTGATTTGAATGAAAGTTTGTGCCTGTTCTAATATTCTGAGAGAGGTTGGCTCTCTTTTACAACGAGCACAAGCTTTGTCCTTTCTTTTTCTGCAAGACTGCCTTTTCCCCTCCTTTCCTTGCTGACGAGGGGAGGTCTCAACATCATCCTCATCACTCTTGTGGAGTTGAAACTAATGCATTTAAAGTACAAGTCTTCTGGGCTCTGCTGTTAATGAAAAGATGCTGCATATGAGTTAAGGTAACTTGATCCTAGAAAATAGCTTCCCAACATGACCAGGGTAGATGCCTAGTTCTTCATAGTGTCCTTGCAGGAGGCAAAACTTGACTCAGAAGACTAAATTGTCTGTAGTAGATATGAACATTTAAAAAAAAATTCTTGTGTGTGGAATTCTTGAGTGTGGAATGAATTTTGTGGTATATGTGAGTGTGTGCACATATATATGAGTATATATGCATGGTGTATATCTACACATGTGGGTAGAGTCATCTGGCCTTGAGGACCGTTACTTCACTGAATTTCTCTGAAACAGTATGGACAGGAAGTACTTACTTTAAAGTCAAAATCACTTCTCTGTGATTGACACTGACAGACTGATATAAGACATTCAGTGAATTGCCCAGAGGCCTCCTGACCATGTGGTAAACATATTCTTATAAAGTATAAATAAGTGGTGGCATAATTGATTCTGTGAGCTGCATGGAGTAGATAAACTCTTCTGAACTCTGTTATCTGAAAGGCAGGTTGGAAGGTCAGTAAGATGGTCGCTGAGGTTTCTAACAGAAGGAAAGGACAACCCAGGGGCTCCAGGGATGCTGGTGGCTGGCTGCCAGGAGTGTCATACGGCAGGATTATTTGAGTCAGTGGTTATCAAGGGTGCTTCTATCAGCAGCATCTGCAGCATGGGGGAATTGTTAGAAAAGCAGAATTCCCACAACAGAGATACTGGGTTACAAGCCCACAGGATGTGGCCCAGCCCTCTGTGGTTTAACAAGCCTTCCACACGGTTCCACAGATCTAAGAGAACCGCTCACCCAGCTTCATCTCTCAGTTTTGCTGGTGAGACTGGGATTCTGAGTAACAGCACCCCACCTGCCTTAAGAGTGGTCTAGAGTCACATGAGCTGATAATGGAGCCAACAAGGCAGTGTCTGGGCTTAGATGGCAGGGGGGTTGGGGGGGTCTCTTCCAGAACAAAGTAGGTTATTCAGGGTCCCCAGCCCTTCCTTTCTTTGATCTCAGAACCCGAGCATCTCCTATCAAAAGTCAGAATGGTAGCTGCTGAACACAGAGCTAGACGTATGACTCACAGGGCTTTATATTCTTTTTATCCTCAGTAGGATGTTCACAGCCATCTAATTTAACATTAACTGCATAAACTAGAACACCTTTGCAAACCAAAGGAGGCTATTTGTAATTCTGTTAGGACAAGAAGGATTGCTTGGGGTTAACTGCACATGGGGTCAGGTTTAAACAATGTTCCTGGATAATTGTTTTTTATTCTTCTTCAAAATCCTTTGAAGGTTTAATGAGAAACACCTAAAAAGATGAGGTTGAAAATCTAAAATGAAATGGGAACCACCAGTACCTTTGAATTTTTTGATGAAATATATTTACAATTTGGACGGTGGAGACGGCTCAGTGAATGAGAGAGCTTACTGTGCAAGCATGTGGACCTGAAACCCTGTGAAAAGCTGAGCACAGATGAGTGCATTTGTATTCACACAGTGTGAGCAGCGGAGACAGGAGCGTTGCTGGGACTTTCTGGTGTTAGCTTCCATTCAGTTTGAGAGAGAGGGCCTGCCTAAGAGAATAAGGCAAAGAGTGATGGACCATGTCACCTAACATCCTCCTCTGGCCTCCACATAAGTGTGCATGGGCTTGCACACGACACACATGTGAGTATACCACGTATATATCCCCCACACACATGTGCACGAAACTGTTATTCATGGATGGTGACTAGAGTCCCTATTGTATTTCAGAAGCAGAGTTACTTCTCAGATCCAGAGACTCTAGTTCTTTATCCAAATTGCCCTTGGAATTAAAATGAAACTATCACTGATCCTTCAGAATTCATTTCTGTAGCTGGGATTGAAAAGCACTGCTTTCATCTCATCTGCCCTGAAAGTGGTTCCAGAGCTTAGCTATATTGAGCAGCAAAATCACTGTGCTTCTGCAGGTTCTAAAGCTTCTATTGCTGAGACACAGTGATGCTGTCAATGGCCCATGACAGTCATTCTCTTCAAAAATGAACTCACTGATCTTAAGTTTCCCTAAAAACATTTCTGACATGCTCATTTGGTAGCCACTGAGCGCTGAGTCAATGGAAGATGATGTCTCAGCCGTCTATGGTGGGTGCATGTATAAGATGCTGCTTTAGGGAGGGTGAAGTTCTGGGGACACAGGATTGGAGAGAGTGAGGAAAGGGGAAAGAACAGGCTCCCACCTGCAGCATCCTCAGGACTCCTGCCTCAGTGACCAGGAACTAAGCCCTCCTGAGGAAAGAGCTTTAGAGAGGGCCATTTACAATTAGGCTTCAGACTCTGGTTCTGTTAAGATTAAGACCCACAGAATTAATTGCCTGGCTCAAACAAGGCCTTAGGAAAACAAAAATTCAATTTGGAAGAGGATGATAGAGGGAAATTTAAATAACAGATCTAATAGGAACATGGACTCCTCAGCACAACCTCGCTGGTTAAACTTTGTGGAGTAGACACTGAAGACCATGGCTGTTGAAAGTTCTAGAGATCCAAAATTCTTAGTGAAGTTCCTTTTTTAAATTCATTGATTTATTTCTTCTTCTCTCATATGCTACATCTGGTTGCAGTTTCCATTCCCTCCTCTCCTCCCAGACCCTCCTCACTACCTCCCCACTCCCCCTGAGTCACTTTTCCTCCATTTCCCTTCAGAAAAAAGCAGACCTCTCAGGGATATTAACTAAACATGGCATGTCAAGTTATAATAAGACAAGGCACACACCCTCATGTCAAGGCTGGATGAGGCACCAGCAGGAGGAAAAGGGTCCTGAGAGCAGGCAGAAGAGTCAGAGACAGCCCAGCTCCCACTTTCAGGAGTCCCACAGAACACCAAGCTACACGACCATGACATATATGTAGATGACCTAGGTCATACCCATACAGGCTCTCTGATTGTCGCTCCAGGCCCTGTGATCCCCTATGAGTGCAGATTAATTGGTTCTGTGGGTTTTCTTGTGGTGTCCTTGACTCTTCTGGCTCCTACAATCCTTCTTGCCCCTCTTCGGTGGGATTCCCTGAGGACTGCCTAGTGTTCGACTGTGGATCTCTGAATCTGCTCCTATCAGTTGCGGGATAAAGCCTCTCTGACGATGGTTATGCTAGGCTCTGGTCTAGTAGTATAGCAGAATATCATTGGGAATTATTTCACTGACTTCCCCGCCCCCCCCCCAGGCCTATTTGGTTCTGTATTGGGTTATTCAGCCAGGCAGTGTCAGGTGTGGGCTCACTCTTGTGACCTGGGTTTCAAGTTGGCCACTTCCACAAGTTCTGCACCACCTTTACCCCAGCATATCCTGCAGACAGGACATATTGTAGGGTGAAGGTTTTGTGGCTGGGTTGGTGCTCCAGTCCCTCTCCTGGAGGCCTTACCTGCTTACAGAAGATGGACAGTTCAGACTCCATGTCCCCAATTACTAGGAGTCTTTGCTAGGGTCACCCTTGTAGATTCCAGGGAGTTTCCATTGCACTAGGTTTCTACCTAGCCCCCAAAGCCTCCCCTCCAGTTCCAGTCACCTCTCAATCCACTCCCCTCACCCTTTTGCTCCTGCTCCCATCCCATATATTCTAAGTGCAATTAATGGTTTCCCAATCCTAGAGCATATATCTGAATGTCCACACAATAAACACATCAATTGCACAGCATAGCCTCTGAGGTGGTTCATAACCTGGCCCTTACCATCCTCTTAACAGTCATGGCCTTAGGCGCTTTCTCCATTTCCCCTCATCTGTCATCTTACTTCTGGGCTCTGAAGCGTAGTGAGACCATTTTTCTAAGCAGGCCAAAGGTCTTCACTGCGCCATCCCTTTGCCCTTCTGCTCACTGCCAAAGATTGACAGCACGGTCTGAATCCCTAATCAATCTCCTGTTATATGTTAGAGTTCAGTTCCAATACCACCATCCATGAAAACATTTTTTATTTTTAATTAATCTAGGTAATATTTACCTGCTGCATCTGTTTGTGCCACAGTGTTTTCAAGCCACATAGCTAGACTTTAGTAAGATAATATGATTCAGTCATTAACAATTTATGCATCTTCTCCCTCCACCAAACTGGGGGTTTTATGTAAAGAGGCCAGGCCTTATTCTAGTTTTAGACCCACTGGTGTGTGTGTGGTGGGTCTCTGACTTTCGAGTATTTTATATATTTATTGAATACTATTGGATCACAAAACTTTTTATATAATTAATGGTATTAATCTTCATTTTCTCAATATGTATTTCATAAGAAATATATATTATTGAGTTAACTAAAAAGTTAGCTAGAAATTTCTTTATACAGTTTGAAATGCAATAGACCCAAAATCCCGTGAGGCAGGTTTAAATGGTGAGACAGCCCTCGCCTTGAGCCTGTTTGACATAGGATGGGTCGGTGTCTAGCAACAGTAGAGGCTTTCTCTTTTTCAAAAGAGCGGTTGTATTTTCCAAATGAGAGCCTGGTAATTCTGTACAATCTATGCATTCTGTGGTTAAAGGCAGCTTTTAAATGATTTCTAAACTATGCTATTATTCTTAGGGTACATACTTTGAACATCCAGCCTTATGGGATTTGTCAAACAGACATTTCCTTCTGTGAAGTATTCATATCTTGTGAAACACAAATGAATCCACATGATTCCCAGAGAGAAAATCCCCAAACTAAAAACAGTGCGTGCCTAAAGAGTTCATGGATGCAGATGGACATGAGATTTTAAACTAGATATGTATTACATTCTGCACGGTCATCTCCTAGAGTGCTGAAACACCCTCGTGTTTCAAATAGGGCTTGGGGTTGGCTTGTTAAGTAAGATATGAGCACAGTGGATGTGCTGAGGGTCAGTGATGGATAGGTTATAAGAATCATGTTGTGTTAAGATCACAATGTGTTTAAAGACTTGACACTTCAACCTTATTAGTCTACAAGAAGCATGGAGGTTTCAGCAATCCTATTTATCAAGGCTAAGCAGCTTATTAAAACCTTCTAATTATTAAGGCAGAGCTATCAATCTAGCAATATTCCATTACCTAGCTCCATGTCCTTGAAAAACTTGGAGAAATTTGGACTAAATTGAGAGTATATAGTGCCTACTTTGATCAAATTCGGTATGTATTTGAAGTAAATATTTTTGGTTTCTGTCAGTGAAGACAATGCTGCTTTTAAGTTCGGTGTAGATTCCTGGTGGGGGCGGGCATTAGATTTGCCTGGTTTAGCTAGGAGGATGGACTTATGAAACTACTAGCTAGGTTATGAATATCTTTGGTGCTTACTGCATTAGGTGATTCTTGCTTAATAATACCACATAGTAATTTCCGTGGCAGAGGGACTTGAGAACTATCATAAGCACCATGATAATGTGTAAATATCTGTAAGGAAACCTATTTCTACCCTTCAGGAAAGGGTTTGGCAGAGTGCCTGAATTCTTCCCAGCTTGTTTCCTCAAACAGATGAGGAGGCAGACGAACCATGTTGCAGCCAGGTGTACACCCTTATAATCCTAGCACCTTGGAGGCTGAGGCAGGAGGACTGCAAATTTAAGATCAGCATGGAGGTGCACAGAAAGACCCCACCTGGAAAATCAAAACAAACAAAACAGCAAACATCCTTGTTTTCTGAAGACCAGCACAGGAACTCAGCACTGGATTCAGGTAACCAAGTGTGGCTTCCCAGTCTGCCGATTGGCAAACAAAACCCATCAGCAGTCTAAATTTTGCCACAACAATCTCGTGATGTGGTGATGATTCTAGAACAGTCTAACATAGTAGTATGAAACGTGGAACCACTCTAGGATGCCAATGATGAAAATGGTAACAATGCCAAATAATGCATAACGAGGATAATACTGACATTATTGACATTATGGGCAGCATTGCCATGTGTGCAAAGCATACTATCCAGTGTTCACAACATTCGCGAAACAGAGCAAGTATTATCAGGTGCATAATATAGAAGACTATATAGAATATAAGAACATGTTGTTACTCACTGAGTTATTCAACAAACATATATTCAGAATCTAAAATAGACCAGAAAGAACTGTTGGACATACAGCAAATCAGACATTAAGCCTCTAAGGTCATGAAACAGACCAAAATGCACAAGCAAAAATCTGACAAAGATTATAAAATAAACTGTGATAAATAAAAGAGACAAGCAGAATTTGGACAGATTAAACATAATCAAGTCTCTGGATGATGCCTTCTTGAGAAAGAAATTTTTCAGTAAAAATCTCAATAAACCAATTGAAGCTAGCCTGTGAATATATGAAGGAAGATCAGGTAGATACAAAGATCACCTTTGAGGGCCTTCAAATTGAAACATTCTACCTTAGAGGGATGCTCTTCAGACTCATGGAGCTAGCAAAAAACAACTTACAAGGCTTGGCAAGCTCACAAAACTTACAAGACCCATGAAACAAAGTGCCTTGCCAAGGTTATCAAAGCAGTAAACAATTGCTGAAGAAGGTGAGACTCTCCAGAGGAGTTGCCTGAAAGTTGGGTAGGGAGCTCCCAGGATGCAGCGTCTGTCAATCGTCCCCCACAGGTGAGTTAGCAGAAGTGGTGACGGGGGTAGGCCTTCTGGTGTACAGCTGTGGAGTTACCCTTTCTTTGGTTCACCACACTAGTCTTGCTTGGTATTATTTCCTTGGTCAACCTTTGCTGTTTTATCTGGAATGAATGGTTGTTTGTTCTCATGCCCTTTGGAAAAGTCATACAACTAAGTTTGAGGTGAAAATATACCTGGGGGCTTCAGGAACAGCAGAAAGGCCTGAGTTCTCAGACTTGAATGGAGAACTCAAGTCTTCTAATTTCACACCTTGTTTGCTCAACTTGCCCAGATGGTAAAGGAAATAAGTGCATTATTATCCTGGGGCCACTGACGTCCCCAACACACCTAAGGCACTCTTTCTTCAGTCAACTGCCCACAATGAAGCAATCAGTCTACAATATGGATAGCATTCTACTAAGGCCATTGGGAGAAGACGTGGAAAGCACAGGAGCAAGGTCTTCTTTGTTGACAGTAGTGGACAGAAGAGCTAAGAATACCGAGAATACAGAGGCACAAGAGAAAGTGCCCACCTTAGTCCAAACAAATGCAGAAAAAGTGGCTGAACCATTGCAACGCAATGAAAATACTATGGTGTCCAGCATTGGAAAGGGATGGGATGGAAGCCACAGAACCTCCATGTTATCATTTGTATAATCTTTCCCTTCTCCCCATGGCTGACAACTTGTTTCATGTGAAGTTTTCCTTTGGAGTCAGATCTAGTTGACATTATTTACCTTGGTTCCTAGGAAATCTTGAGTCTCTGAAGGAAACGTCTCTCTGAATTTGTTGCACAGAGGTAATGGCTAATAAAGATTTTTTAATTAATGAATTCATTTAGAAACCTGTAGGTAGTTATGGCAGTGCATGTCTGCAATCCCAGCATTCAGAAGGTTGATGTAGGAGGATCTCAAGTTCAAGGTCAGTCTGGGTTACATAGTAAAAACAGTTTTTAAAAAATACAAAACCAGGAATAAAACCTAACCTCCACCACACACACACACACACACACACACACACACACACACACACACACACACACACATCAAGCTGCTGGATAAATATCCCTTGGGGAGAAAACTAATGACTGGCTACTCATCTTAAAATTATTTCCTTCCTTCCTTTTTGGTCACAAGTCAGGCTTTTCCTGTGTTCCCAACACCACCTTCCTTTATCCTGGTTTCTACTTTCTGTGCTTCTGGTGCTCGTACAAATCAATGTCATTTCTTAATCAGTCTCTTATCTTTGACATCACCATTTCATTCTTATGGCTCTTTCCAAGACTTCAAAATTGCATTTGTAAACTTCAGTTTGCATACAGCACTCTCTGTTCTTCCTGTAACAGGCTCTTCTTGTGTTTCTGAGCCCAAAGGAGAAAAATGATGCCTATTCTTTCCTTCCAGTCATTAAGAACTTCCATGCCCTCATCCTGACCCCCACTTCTTGTGTCCTGTGAACCTCATATGGCCTTCTTCCTAC
Source organism: Peromyscus californicus insignis (assembly GCF_007827085.1). Lineage (NCBI taxonomy): Eukaryota > Metazoa > Chordata > Mammalia > Rodentia > Cricetidae > Peromyscus > Peromyscus californicus. Next base: position 7,518,300 of record NW_026294413.1, read on the forward strand.
CATGACTCTAAACAAATATCGTTGGCATTTCTTCTTGTGTATTTTTTTAGTCATCATGTGCTAATAAGTTTTTGTTTAAAAGTCTAACTTTTTCAAGAAATAATATTTAAAATACTTCTCAAAAAGTATTACTTTCCTTCATAACTCTGTTATGAAGTCTGTGAAATAAATGTTTATTTAGAAAAACGTTTTCATTAAATGTCAGGATTACAGACCAACTGTGTATCTGGAGTCAGATGCTGTGTGATTTGGGCAAACACTTAAATATAGAGGCTCTAGAGTTATTGAGAATTAAATGAAAAAAAAATGTTGGTAAACAAAATGTAATATAAATGTGCAGGGTTGATATTTTACTGGCATCTGGCATGATAATTTAAAAAGGCTTTCCAGTAACTTAATTAAATTTGTTTGGCAAAGATCATTTCTACTTTTCAAAACAGTTTTCTTTGTTATAATGATACCTGCAGTTACTGTGTTGGAATGGGCTCAGAAACTTTTCAAATTTAAGTGGAAACATCTCTGTCCATATTATCCTTAAAACCATTCAACATCATTTGCTATAGCTGCATCATTAAGATCCTTGATAATTTTCATTGTTCTCTTTTTCCACACATTTTGACCTTAGTTGGTGAAAGAAGATCATGAAATATACATATAACTGAGAAGCAGAGAAGGATATGTAAAAGGGTATGACTATAGGATCATGCATTTATTTGTGCTCCACAAACGGCTTTCATTTAAAGGCTGATATCTCATCTGATCCATTCATCTGCATCTTCAAACACTGGGAACAAGAATGAATTAAAATATTTTAGTGACAGTTGATTTCTTATTGGGAGTTCGTGGGATTTAGCAATTCCTTGTTGTGTTTCTTCATTTTATTTCCCTCTAATGTTATCCAAGGATTATAATACATTCGAAAAACATCCACAGCCATGTTAAGGTGAATACTTGTAGATGCTCAGAAATGGAAGTACTAGTAGGTAGTTTCTAATTATAATTTTGCAATTATTAATACTATTGAAATAGACTAATTGTGTACAATCAGAATTCATAGAACCCTCCACGGTTTTCAATTCTTTTCTCATTTTAAAGTTACCTCTCAGAGTGGCCATCTTCCTAGTGGTTACTAAGCATGGCCACCATTTACTGCAAACTTGAATTATACATTTTATACATGCTACTCTTGATCCTGACCGGTAAGGAGGCAGGTACCTTATAACTAATGAGACAAGATTCAGAACTCTTAGGCAGCATTAAGAGCATGCAGAACAAGTTTATTTAACTATAACCTCACAGAAAATGCAAACACAGAAAGGAACCCAAATAAAGAAGAAATGAAGGTGGCATACACGGACTGTCACAAGGGCCAACTCAACCACGACACTTGATCACCTAGGAACAATTGCATTGCTCACTAGATCTCACCTGAGAGCAGATTCTGCTGAGTCTGTTCTGAGTGCTTTTGGGCAGTGGTGGGGGTGGGGAGTCCATTAACCTGTGTAGGACAGGGTAATACTTTCTCCAGCACATGCTCACACCAGTTCAATAGGGATCAGAACCCAGACGGTTCTTATAGGATTCCTTAATGCAGACAGCTAGGAAGACTCCAGAGTACCGCTTTGTAAAAGCAGATCTGATGCCAACGTTTAAAACAAATATCTTGGGTGTCATCTTAGAACCAAGTGGACAGAGAAGAGAACCCAGACAAATATTCTATAAAGTTTTCAATCAGGAACCAATAAAAAGGAGTCCATGGTTATGACTATGGGTGGAATTCAAGTCTCAGTTCCCTCAAAGCCTTATTTTCCTCAGCACTGGATGGTAGGGCTTATGGGGTAAGGATAAAGAAAACTACAGATAGTGTGCTGGGCAAACCTGGCAACTCACAAAGCGGGGCCCTTCCTGGGGCCGTGACCATGTCTGCACTGTAAATCACTGTCCTCGCCTGTAAGGTGGGGACAGCAATTGCACCTGTTTCTTGGATTGGTATGGTGGTTAGATAGAATACTGCATGGAAAGAACTTACTGCTACCAATGCTGCTAGTTGGTGTTACATGCATCTTTTCTGAAACCACAGGGCCTAAAAGAGGCGTTAGTCATGACCATGGTAGGAACAATATTTTAAAATAGTGCTATTTTTCTGGGAAAAAAAAAACCCAGAAAACAAAAAAAAACAAACTACGGTTTTTAAGGGTCCCGGATTCCTACACAAAATACAAGCGGTTTGTCTCGAACCTGAACCAGGATTTAATGTTCCTTACAACTCTCCTGCTTGAAATACTTCAACTCTGTTCACAGAAGTTAATTGCTTATTGAGCCATGCCAACCTCTAATTTTAGGAATAATTCTTCAAGTTCTTTTTTTCTTGTTTTTATTTTAACCTGGTTATCACAAAACACAGGTGTTTTACACACCACCTGGAGGGGAAGCACAACATGATATCTGCAAACACTCATCTTAGCATTATTCTATCTTTTTAAATTAAAAATAAATTGTGCTTGTAACTTCTAAGAAGCTAAATTATACAAATGTTAATAAAGCATTCACATTTGGCATGTGTATTTAACAAGCAATTTCCTAGCTCCCAAAATATTTATTTTTGGTATCCTGCTTGCTTTTTATGACCTATCTACTCTATTTGAAACCTGTTTAATTTATACAATCAGAAAATTACTTTTCCATAATTGCTGTAATCATGGCCCTCTTCATATGCTCATACTTGTTCCTGACATTTCTATGGCATGACATTTGTGATGAAGTCCAGACACATCATAAACATTTAGAAGACAATGAAAGTGCTTCCTGTACATTAAAAATATTGTTTAAAATAAACATATGGTGACTTACTTGCCAGTCATAGCTTGGCATGCATCTCATTCTTTCACTTAATAGCTCATTATGGACTTTCTTTGAATTATTTTGGTAAGAATATCTTAGTTTAGAAATGTTCTACATAGTGTATTGAGGGGGAAAGCCCTGTTAATTTATTTACTTAAAAATGTCAAATTGATTGACTTCATTTTAGAGAACCCCACATGAGTATCTCCCCAACATCCCACTACCCTCTTCCTTCTTTGTGTGAAAATATCTTTATTAACACACACATCCCAAAGTGTCAGAGTGACCAAAAAAGAGATTTTTCACTCCCAAGGGATAGAGTCTCAGCAAATTGGCTTCCAAGTCAATCACATTTATCTGCTGTGGTGATATGTTGTGCACCGCAATGAAGCTTGCCTGGGGATCAGAGGACAAAGCCAGCCCCTATATTAAGCATAAAGGTCAGGCAGTGGTAGCACACACCTTTAATTCTATCATTCAGGAGGCAGAGATCCATCTGGATCTCTGTGAGTTCAAGGGCACACTGGGAACAGAGCCAGGCATGGTAGCACATGTCTTTAATCCAGCACTAGGAAGGAAGGGAAATGTCAGGGCACAGAAAGGTGTATAAGGCATGAGTAAACAGGAAGTCTCTCTCTTGAGGTGGAGGATTTCGTAGAGGTAAGAACATGGCTGGCCTGTTCTGTTTCTCTGATCTTTCAGCTTTCACCCCAGTATGTGGCTCCAGGTTTTTTATTGTAAGACCTTTTAAGATTTGTGTCACAATCTGCCCATATGCAAAAGTGTAGGAGGCAGAAGCCAAAGTAGAAAGAAATTGATCAGCCTTTATCAGGTGGTCAGAAAAGGAAGAAATAAGAGGAAATGGTCTGGGTCAGTGTAGAGAAAATGTGGCTTTGAGTCATGTTTTCATGTAGTGTTCCAATAAAGGAATAACTAAAGTCAAGCAGGATGTCAGAGGACCTATGAGGAAACACAATCAGCAACAGGTACAAACTACTTCGATTACCAATGTTTATAAGATGTTTTAAAGACAGGTTGAGAAAGACTCCAAGTAACTTCAAAACAGTATGTTTTTCCTATATCCAATACTCCAATGACCAAAAAAAAAAAAAATAGTACATACATGCACATGTTGAACTGTAGCTAGTCAACATGCATCTTAAGGGAATGTCTGGCAATTCTAAAGTATGTCGACACACAATTTTACCACTGGAAAAGGATGTTAGAGGATGAGGTAAGAGTGAAATGAACTTCTTAATCCTGAATCAGCAGGAGTACGAACTCACTGGCAAACACCTCCAGATAAATGAGTGCATGGATATGTATGTGTGGAGCAGTAAAGCAACATGCTTCCTAAGTGTGTGCAGAGGTTTACACTTCAGGGGTAACAGGATCCTGATGTCTCTACATTTTCCAGTTAGAGGAATGAGGACTTCTCAGAGAAGAGGCTGATTCTTGGACTGGGGTAGGGAAAACACAAGGTGGTCTTAGAATGACTTACAACGGTACAAATGAGGTACAAATGTTTCAAAAACATGGGGGCCATGTCAAAGGATATATTCTTAACTGCAAGGGTCTCTCAGTGTATAAAAACTGGAACAACATAAGCAATAAGATGAATATTACTGAGTTATACCCATAGGATGCACATCCATGAATCTGTAGTTGTAGACACACATAAGGAAATAAGAAATTAGTAGGAAAGGGAGCCACGGGGGATAAAATTCTAATTAGTGCATGCACATAGAGGAAAGAGGCAAATGTGATACCACCACTACACAAATGCTCTAATAACAGCTGCTGTCATTTGTTTTAAAGGTACACTTGTGGATGACCACGTCAGAGGCAAGGATGGATAGGGAGAAGGAGTAATATTAGCCTGGACTTACAATGCCTTGCAGGCTTAGTCCATTTTGTGCTGTGGTAGCAGACTAAATTGGAGAATTTCTAAGAAGTAGAAGTTCCTTTGACTCCTGGTTCTGGAGGCTGGGAATTTTGAGGTTATAGGGAGACAACTGGTGAGGGGCTATTTTCTCTGCTAGTACAAGGCAGAAAACATCTGTCTTAGGATTTTTATTGCTTTGATGAAACACCATGGCCAAAGCAAGTTGGGGAAGAAAGGGTTTATTTGATGTCCACTTCCACATCACAGTTCATCACTGAAGGAAGTCAGGGCAGGAACCTGGAGGCAGGAGCTGATGCTGACTCCCCATGGTTTGATCAGCCTGCTTTTTATAGAACCCAGGACAACCAGCCCAGGGATGGCACCACCCATAAATGGGCTGGACCCTCTCCCATCAATTGCTAATTAATAAAATGCCCCACAGGCTTTCCTAAAGCTCAATGTTATGGAGTTATTTTCTCAATTAAAGTTCCCTCCTCTCTGACGACTAGTTTGTGTTATGTGGACATAAAACTAGCCAGCACAGCATCAAGAGTGAGCAAGAGGACACGTGGAGGCCGAACAAATTCTTATATTTGTTCATATATATATGAATATAAAGCTAAACCTCATGACCTGAACACCTCCAATGGGCCTCTCTTCCCAACACTGCGGATGTAGTTTCAACTTTTTTCAAACTATAGCATTCCTTAAAAATGAGCAGCAACAGCTGGAAAGAGAGTAGTTAAAGTGAAGAAAATTCAGCAGACACTAAAGAATGCCAGATAAACACAACTTGAGGGAGATTCCTTGAAACACACACACACACACACACACACACACACACACACACACACACACACACACACACACACACATACACACACATGTAGTGATCTTCAAAAGCCAAGAACACAGAAGAAAAGGACAATGAGAAACTCTTGGAGACCAGAGAAGATGAGAAGGCCATGGCATAAAAATGCAGGTGGATTCTGGAATTAGATCCTGGGATATAAGGAAAATATTGTGGGATGAACTAAAAGTATTAGAACCAGTACCATGGGTAAGGGTTTCCTGTCAAAGTTAATCTCCTTGGTTTATTCACTATGCTGTGGTTATACATGTATGATTTTTAATATTAGGATCAAGTGAGAAACAGATATTGAGACTGATACTCTTTTGTGGTAATTTGCAAAATAAAAATTGTTTTGAAATAAATGTCAAAAAATTGATTTCAGGCAGATCAAGATTATGTAATAACCATTTGAGAAAACTTTCTCATAATCCATGGGATATAAAACTTAGATGTCAAAGTGAATGTCTACATAATAAACTCCTGATAGGTAAGAGTCTTCTGATTTGGAATTTTGTACAGATATGGGCTTGGTTAAATGAACCTTTAAATAATCATCAAAGAAGCATATGGTCAGGAGACTTCTAAGTGAAAGAGAGAAACAGTCTATGCTCCAGATTATGACCTATTCAGACTAAATTCAGGGCTGAGAAGTTGCTTAGTGGTTATAGTGCTTGCTGTTCCAGCATGGGGAAATGGGTTCAGAACACAAGAACCCAGGGAAGGCAGGGTGCAGAGGAACCCATCTGTGATTCCCTGGCTTCCACAGTGAGATGGGAGGCAGACACAGTAGAATCCCCAGAAACATGGTGGCCATCTAGCCTAGTGTACGAAGCAGTAAATAACAGCTAGACACTGACCCACACAAGGTAGAAAGGTGAAACCCAATATGAAGCTTGAGATTGTCCTTTGACCTCCACATGGGTAACATGGCTTCTACACACATGAACAAACACAGACTCATTTTTATTACTTGAAGCCTAAAATTATTAGGTGTGGTATTACACTGTAGGTAGGCAGTGCCCTAAAATAAATGCACTCTAAATTAAAAAATAAGTGCCCTGGTGCCTGCTAGAAGGCAATAGCTTAACGTCTCTGTCTTTACCCTGTTAATTAGTACAGATGGCTGTGGTTTTCCCATATAAATGAATACAGATTTATCAGGGAAGATCACATGACATTTTCTCAACTGCTTCTATAGCTCTCAAGTGGTTATTCTTCTGCTTCAGTTTAAAAAATTTGATTTTCATCTTGTAATCTATTTGTTGAATAAGGCTTATACTTCATCATGCTGCATTTCCAAACTATTAATTTCTGCATCTTGAAAATGCCTGGATGTAACTCTGAGTTAAATTCTTATCTTACATCTTAAAAGTTGATTTAAACAAGTTTCTGATGAACACAGCCACTTCGATCTCCAGGCATCACAGACCAAATTGAAGAGGAATTGATATATGACACAGCAGAATTAGTGATTTTTTTAAAAAAAAAAATCTAGAGCTATTTGTGAAAAGATAGATTTCAGCATCTAATTCCACACAGTTAATGTATCCCAATACTAACTCTGCAAAATTCAATTAAAAGGAAATGGAATGGTATTTCAACAATAAAGAGTCATATTTTTAGTGCCACAAGGCCACTATTTTACTGTTTGAAATTTTGATCTTAAAAGCCAAAACTCCCATGTGTGTTAAGAAAAACAAATGTAAATCCTTACAAGGAGAGTAGAAGACGAAATACAGCCTCCAGGCTCAACCTTTGCTCTGAGCCACATTCTGTGACCTCAAATTATTGTTCCCAGGCCCGACCTTTCTTCTTACTTTGTTCTGGCAGCCTTCCAATGAGGGACAGGTGGTTTTAGGGCTTTTTCATAGGGTATAAATCAAATAATATTTCATGGTTTTCACCTTTAATGGGCTAAGCAGAAAGCATTTGACAAAAGTCACTACAGAAGTTTGGAGAAATAATTTATACTCTAGGGCATTCTTAAATCAGTAACTTTGCAATATGAAATTCAGAAGATAAGTAAACAGAGTGACTGCTCCTTCTAAGGCCACATTGCAAAAGCTGCATCATGTATATTTGTGTTGTTCCTTGGGGGACTCAGTATCCAGAATCCAATGAATAGATTACATTGGTCCTTGTGTGTTGAGTTTTCGTCGGTGACAATTGTGCCGCAGGGCATACAATGAAGTCAAGGTCTGCTTTATGATATATGGAATTCTTGCCAGAGAGGGGAATTAAGTCCTTTTGGGAATTGTGTTGTTGTTTATAAAATTAACTTTCTTCATGCCTCAACTTGAACTTCAGAACTTGGTGATAGTCGGAAATGAACAAAGTGATCCAAGACTCCACATACTGAAAAGGGCAACACAGATAGAAATGCAGTTTCCTCTTAGATTGACTGCAGTCATAAAATGGAATATCATTGTATGGGATAAGTAAGACCAACAGATGGGTGCCTGAGTGAGAAAGCGCACTGTTGGAAGCACCCGGGCCTGTCTCTGTTGAATCATAAGCTGAATACTCTCATATTTGTAGCATTCTAGCTACATTTGTTTAGAAAAGCTGGGGAGTGTAGGGACATTCTGCTTTCTTTCCTTCTTCATTCTGAGAGTGTGTATAATGAGCACTCTTTTTAAGTATTTCACATTAGTGGTAAAGACACTATAATTTCTCAGAAAAAGAATAGTCAGGCACCTGTGTGAGACCAGGAGCAGGGACTCTGGTCTCCTCTGTTAGAGCTGATTGGGGAAGTTGGCCACAGAGCCCTTTGTGCTTTGGAAACCCAGCAGTGGTTCTTGCAATCCTGGCTTCTGCCTTAGGATCAGAGAACACCACCATTTTTAACATCCAAAGAACATGTCCATTTTTTTTGGTCTCACTGTCTCTCAAATATAACAAACCCTATGAATATGAAAGAAATCCGTTGTTTCTGTTCCCTGAACTTGCTCTTCTATTTGCTGGCACCACCATCTTCCTTGGAATGCCCATCTCAGCCATGGTTGATGTATTTCTCCTGTGCCTCCACATTCAGACTTCTCTGTCTATCTGTGGAGTGTCATAAATTTCCCATTGCTACTCTGCCATGATTGCTGCTCTCCTGCCTACTGCATGCCACACTTTGATGACGTATCTGGTGCCACAGCCATGCATTTCACCCACCTGACTCTATTCTTTACTTTGCTGTCAGATTGTAACTTAGATTCTGCCATTCCTTGGATAAAAGAGTTCCGTGGCTTGTCATTGCCTTCAAGACAAAAGAAAGTATTTAGACTGACTTGAAACCTCTAAAATGGAATCCTAACCACACTGACCTCCAAGGACATAGAAGCAGGATCACCCTTTTTAATGTGGCCAGTTTCTCAACCCTAAGCTTGTTCTTCATGCTCCTGCTCCCCCATGCTGGTATCCTTAACTGCTGTTCACCTGAGGCCAGAGCAGCGGCACCACCTTCTCTGCTGGAAAGGGGCTTGCCTCCCAGGAACTAAGAGAAACCTAGAAATGGAAATAAGGAGCAGATTGGATGGTGGGATGCACCCCTTTTCATCTCTTCCTCTAAGTTCTTGTGATTTAATGATGCCCTAACCAGTTTCCTTTACCTCTTCCTTTGTCTCTTTGGCATAATGATGGTATCTGGATGTTCCTCCCTGCTTTTATCTCTGATTCTTCCTACTTTTCAATTCTATTTTCTGTTCTACCTTTCATAGCTTATTCACCTGAACAGGGACCCACATTGTTCCTGGGCTTGTTGTTAACTCTGTTGACATGTCTTCTCTCTTGGTGAGTGGTATGCACTTTCTAGCTTCGTCTTCACAGTAATAAGAGGAAGGCACTCTCGTATCATATTTATTGATGCAAACAAGGCAGTCTATGATGTTTAAACAATGTTATTTGTTATGTAGACTATAAATGAAGTCACCAGGATTCAAACCCACAGAGTGATCTGAGGACTTGAACCCCTAACTAAGCCTTATCCACTTAACTCAACTCTGCTTTGAAAGCACACATCTCATCTGTTTGGAAAATCATGTCTTTAGCCTTAAGATTATGCTGCATAGCCTTCTCCTGTGTCTAGCGCACATGTAACCAGCCCATTAGCACAAAGGAAAGCATTAATAAAGATAATATGAAAGAGAATCAGACATAGTGAGAGGATGAGCTGTGTTATGTCAGGTATAGGAATTTTATCATTCAATAGTAACCATTATCTACACATAATGTATATTTGAATCAAATTATTACATTTTACACATAAGCATGTAAATATACATTTTCCAGGTATACTTAAATAAGGGCAGGGGGAAAATGAAAAATTTGGTTCCCTGGACACATTAATTATATCTAAAGCATTCAGCAGCTGCATTTTATTAAATGTACACACACTAAAAAAATCATGAAAAATTCAATTGATTCATCTCACTAGACTTACTTTAAGTGCCACATGTAGTAAATGAGCTACTGGTACTATATTGAACTGCAAATGTGGAGAATATTTCCCTCATCAAAGACACTTATGAGAACAGTGCTGATATCACCCTCAATCATATCTTCAAAATACCCTTTCAATCTGTGTAGCTGGACACAATATTCATTTCCTAAAACCATACTAGGAATTATCCAGCACAGTAGCTAAGAAGCCATGCTTTGAACACAGACCTTACCACTGCAATTTACAACTTGTATGGCCATGGATAGTCTATTTAACTTCTCTGGTCTCAGTTTATGCATCTGTCAAGTGAAGTTTATAACGTTGGCTTCTTATTAGGGCTTCTGTAGTGATTAAAAAAGGAAAATAATTCTCCTGTTGTCTGATGTAAAGTAACCAATAAATATCAGCTATTAGTGTTTCTGAATGATGTTCTCCAAATGGAATCTAGGATTAAAGAACTGGATATAAAGTTTCTTATAACTTTAATGTTTAGGATGCTATGGACATGGACACTGGAATACTGTGGTTGCAAGCAAGCAGCAAGAAGAAATGTAAATATTCTCTTATGGACAAGTTGAGGAAGTATTTATCAGGATATTAAACAAATAGAGTATAATATACACATGTTCAGTTGTGCCACCAGGTACTGGCCAAATATATAAATTCAGCCTAAAGTACTATAGTGCTGTCAAATGCAAAAGAAGGGGATTATTCCTAACGAGATCTCTCAGGATTGCAGCATGAATCTTAAAAGTTCTTATTAATAAAATCAAACCTGGAGCCAAGTATTGGGGTGAACACTGGAAGATCAGAGAGACAGAACAAGCCACAGCTAACCTCACCTGGCCAACTTCTCAGCTGATCTTGTTTCATCAGACTGGAAGCCTCTGTGTCCTCATATCCGAATGGCTCTTAGCTGAACTGTGCTGCTAGAAGCCTGAAAGCTTAACCAGCCAAATGCTTCTAGTTCCTGGTCTTCACGCCTTATATATCTTTCTGCCTTCTACCATCACTCCCTGGGGTTAAAGGCTCGCTTTCTGGGATTAAAGGCGTGAGTCATCATGCTTGGCTGTATCCTTGAACACGTGGATTTCGGCCTCTGGAATGCTAGGATTAAAGGCATGTGCTACCACTGCCTATCCTAAGTATCTAGTGGCTTTTCTGTTCTCTGACCCCAGATAAGTTTATTAGGGTACACAATATTTTGGGGAACACAATACCACCACACAGGATTGTTCATGATTCTCCAGCAGGCTGATCCAGACCCCTTGTTTTGGGACTAGAGACTGAATTTTTGGAACTATGTTCAATTTCTAAGAGTTTGGAACACGAGATTTTATCAAAGACAGGTTCCTACTGGATTGAGATGGGTAGAGTCACTGATTGAGTTTTTCAATCTGAAAACTACTTGATCTCTGGAAATCCAAAAAGTATATGGGTATGGCAGGAGATATTGTTACTTTAAAGCTTTCTCACTTCTTCTGGCCTAGTTACCCTTTCCAATATAATTCTTAGAGCCCTTATGAAATCATCCATTTCCTGAGCATTGGGGTTTTAGCAGTGAATACTCTCAGGCTTGTTTGTCACTTAATTGTCTGTATTTCCTTACTAGAAAATTCTTGTACCTTAAAGAGTAAAAATGGAATATACACTGGAAGGATGTACTTGAAGGATGCTATATATTTAACTACTTATATTTAATTTTCCTCTAATTTTTACTTTTTCAGAGTGAAATAAAGGAAATTGTTAGTGTAACAAATTATTAAAATCCATGCAAAGAGAAAACTTGAAGATATACCTTTTATGTGAGATTTATATATAATCTGTTACTTCAAGGACAAAGAATACTTCATGCTCAATTTTAATTTAAATTCTCTCTTGGCTATCTGATGAAGTATTAATAGATGCAATATTTTTAGGTGAGTGGTAACCTCAAAGTTTTTACATGCCATGAAGTTACTCAGAAGTTTAAATTGCTCTCACAAGCATTTATATTTATCTCCCCTTTAGAGTTAGAGTGTGAAATAAAAACATGTTTTGGGGTGCCCAGGGCCACATCTCTCAACCTGATTTTCACCCCTGGTTCCTGAGAGGGCAGATCCCAATAAATAAATCACAGATGAGTAAAATGAAGGGGATATTGTGTTTTTAAAGGTGTCATCTATGACTGGCGAGGAAAAAAAGCCTAAGGAAATAAAAAGTCATTTCAAGAATAACTCAAACATGATCATCTGTTCTACTCTCAAGACAACTGTAAATCAAAAAGTATGCTAGAACAGCTGCTGTAATATTTCTATGTGTGTTGTGTTTATAGGTAAAGAAACCCACCCAGTGATGTCATTAACACAGCTGTCACTGAGATACTTTGATAATGCCTGACACCAGCAACAAGGATAAGATATTTGGGTCAAAAATAAGGATTGTCACGGTAGTGCTGTGACAAAACCCCACGATTAAAGTAACACATAGAAGAAAGTCTTTAATCTGGCTTAGAGTTTCAGACAGCTAAGAGTCCATGATGGGGGAGCCAGGAGATGGTGGCAGCAAAAGCTGAGAGCTCACATCTCCATACTAAAGTAGGAGGCAGAGAGGGAGGGCACTGGAAATAACCCCAGCCTTTGGAAATCTCAAAGCCCTTCCCTAGTGAATACCTCCTTTAACAAGTCTACACCTCCCAATCCATTCAAAGCAGTTCTACCGACTGGGATTCAAATATTCAACCATGTAAGCCTATGTGTGCCATTCTCATTCAAACCATCACAACTACTAACAAGGAATTGAGTGTGAATGAAATGGTAGAGATCCCTCATCTCTGTTCTTCTCAATTCATCACCAGATGCAGGATTTTGTGGTTCTTGCAATAAATTGTTGTCTGTGGACAGTTATGTGGCATAATGTTTTCCACAACAATCTACTTACTTATCCCAACTTCTCTTTTTTATTTTCCAGTTTCTATGATACAGTTCCTACTAGTACACAGTGCTATTATTACCTGAAATTGGTACTTTTAAGAATATCACTGGGCTACTGTTTACAGTGTTTGATTTTTACTGCCCATTTGGAACGTATTTCTTTCTACTCTTAAAGCACACACACACACACACACACACACACACACACACACACACACACACACACACACACATCTACCTCCAAGTATTTACTTCCAAGCCATTTCTCTTGATAATGGCTAAGGCTGGACACTTTTATTATAGTTTGAACTTGGAAAAAGTGACAATGTATTTCCAAAGTCAAGTGTAACTTGCTAAAAGCAAGTGTCTTTTGATATGACTAAACCATTTGTCTATAGAAAATATTAAAACTGAAATATAAGTAAAGATGAATGAAAGACTATACAAAGGGAATTCTCCAACTGCTTGATATAATTTGCGTGGGCTCTGCTCTCTCTTGTCAAACAAAATCCTTCTTTGGTTGGTTCCTAAAGAAATTGATGCACTTGATAAGGCATAAAGGTATATCATTGAGCTTCTCATTACCAGTGAAATATCTTGTGTCCTAATAAATGCTATAATTGCAAAAATAGGTATGCACATATTGTTTCATAGATTTGATCTGTCTTCGATATCTAGTTTAGACTATCTAATGAGTATCAATTAGTAAACAGGAAACAGAACAATTACAATCATTAAATTTATAGAAGTTGAATATGTAAGAACCAGAAATAGATGGGTAACTAAGAATTCGGACTGGGCATAAAGAACACACACACACACACACACACACACACACACACACACACACACACACACATTCACTCACTCAGAATGACAACTTGAATATAACATCTAGTAATTTTATGTCTAATATCCATTGACTTCTTTGAACCATTGGAAAATTACTTGATTCAGAAGAAGGAAAATTACCGTTTTGTGTGTCCCTCGTGTTTCTAACTCCTAGATCAGCATTAGTGAGCTCTCAGAGGTTAAGAAATGTCTGGCTCTATATTTGCTAAGTAGCCACACACTGTGATTCTCTAACAGCATTAATTCTATTGCACCACAGAGAGACATTCTCACACATGCAGAGGTCAGAAATAAGCCATTTGTTTTAAAACCTAGGCAGTTGATAACAAATGTAGCCAAGAGAACATTTCTGGGTACCAGCCAAGTATTTTCTTCATTTTATTGTTTTAAGGCCCTGGTGAGTAGTTACTATTGCATATGAATTATTTCAGCATTGTAGCGAGAACACAATATTTGATAAATGCTTGCAAGAAATGAGTAATATCTATCAATAATTACAAAAGGAATGTCAAGGGTTGGGTGGTTTCTACTGACAGAAAACACTGGGATTTTTGTTTGTTTGTTTCATTTTGTTTTTTGTTTGTTGAAAACAGGGTATCTCTCTATAGCCCTAGCTGTCCTGGAACTCACTCTGTAGACCAGGCTGGCCTCATACTCACACAGATCCACCTACCTCTGCCTCCCAAGTGCTGAGATTAAAGGAGTACACCACTACCACCCGGCTTGTTGGTTTTTTTTAAGAAGTCTTTCTTGGTACTTTTAGGAATGCATGAAGACAAAAACTCACCAGCAGTGAGACTAGAGCTGTAAATAATTGCTTTGGCTTTTGTCCCTCAATTTGAGATTTGTGTTCCTGGACTACATTATTGAATAGGTTCTTGCATTACACAGAATGGAGATGAGAAAGCATTGAAAGCTGGTTGGTAAAAACAGTAGTTCTCAAGTTGTTCTGTTTCTTTGGTCTAAAAGAAATCATTTTCTATGCTATAGGCCTACAGGTTTTCCAAATGTGTTATTTCAGGGTGTATCAGCCAGGGTCATATAAAACCTACTGTGAAATACTCAGTAACTAAAAAGCTTCTTATCAGATTTTATGTTATAGAATTTCATGCTTGAGAATGTCTTTGGAATAGTAGTATTATACACAAGTGCTTGAAATAGCCTCCCATGTTTATCTTATATCTGTCTAAAAGGCAGACATCACACATTCTTGTACATTCTATAAAAGAAAATCTGTGTTTGTTTGCTATAAACAACAAATGCTTATCTTCTAATTTCAAATATGGTTTATCTAACATCATTTTCCCCAAACAAAAAAGAGGAGTATATATGATTTATATTGGACTATTCTTGTAGGTTCTAAGAAAGTCATTAGTGTACCAAAGTTACATTTTATTATGTAACCCCCGTCAGTCAATTGACCTAACACAGTTTCTTTGCAGCAGGCTCTAGTTTATAAGTGGATAGCAGCAGCCATCACAATGGAAGGCCTAAGGTTCATTATATGATTTGTTTCAGTCAGCACTGCTCTTGTAGATTCCATTAATAACAGGGATGCAGGGCTTTTAAATTACTCAGTTACTCAGAATTACATTAAAAATAGCAGACCTACAAAGGAAAACAAAAATGTCTCTATTTTGCCTTAAACCTTCCTGTCTAGCTGTTTCCACTTATTCCATTCCAAGATTATATGTTATTGAGTATGGCTCTCCTCAAGCAGGGGCCATACCTGTTGGCCACATACCACATCAAAGCAAGAGTGGTGATGGGCTCTAGGTAACACACATTGGATCAATGAAGGAAGGAACGAGTGAACAGACACTACAGCAACTCCTTCGGCCTGGCACTGAGGTGGTGGCAACCTTGGACTTCATAGTTGACAGAGTCACCAGTTTCCCGAGATTTATGTTATCTTAGAACTAATTGGTCAGTCTGGAACAAACAGAAGCCCAGAAAGCCTGATAACACTGGTTGTCAATTCTTTGAGTGTACGAGGCCTAAGAGATAATATGACCTCCTCTGATGATTTCCCCTTCATTAGAAGACATGGTCTGGATCTTTATCTCTGACTTACAATCTGTATTCTATCTACAAAGTCCATTGGTTCAAGTTAGTAGTAGTTGAGATTTGATTACAAAAAATATCAAAAATGAAAACAGCCAAGTATTTTGAGAACCACAGATAGATTGTGTCAGATCTATTGAAACAGTGACAGATACTTGGAAACATAGGACTATGTATGCTATTACCATTCAGCATCAGTTATATTAGAAATGCTAACTTGATACAATGATATTTACTATTTCATCCTATACTTAACCAAAATAACTACGGAATGTTACTAAAATGAGTTCAGTACACAAACTGATTCCCTGCAAAAGTTTTTAATTTAATCTAAACACTTATTCTTTTAAAGAAAATAATTTTGCACATAGGTGCCATCTTGAAGCTTGGATGGAAAAAACTGTGTGTGCATACAAAGAAACAGCTGGCTAAGTGCCTCCATGGACCTTCAGTGCCTCAAATGGGGATTTTCTCCTGCTGTGCCTGGTAGTTAGATCAGGCTGGAAACGACTTTCATGTTCTTCAAGGGTACTGTCTAGCTTAGGGTGCTCACAGATCACCCATTCACTCTGACTAATCACCAAGGAGAATGTGGACTGTGCTGTATCCTGGAAGATTCCACAGGCTGCTAGAATGAATACAGGTTAAGAAATTGGTGAAACTGCTAAAATGATGCTTTTTAAGCAGATTCAGTTTGGTCTAATAGACTTCTTTTCAAGGTTGGCAGCAACTTGAAAAAAAATAAAATTTTCTTTAAAAAAAAAATTGGATTTCTTCACTTTCCTTATTATCTTGGTAAGAATTTTGAGTATGGGGGTCTGGAGAGATGGTTCAGCAGTTAAGAGCACTAGCTGCTCTCTCAGAGGACCTGGGTTCAATTCCCAGCACCTACATGGCAGCTCACAACTATAGCTGGAGAGTTTTCTCTCTGGGTCCCACCAAGCCCCGGCAGTCCGACAGCCCACTTATAAAATAAACACACAGACGTTTATATTATTTAAACTGTTTGGCCTAATGGCTCATGCTTCTAGTTATCTGTTCTTATATCTTAAATTAATCCATTTCTATAAATCTATATCTTACCACGTGGCTCGTGGCTTACCGGCATCTTCACATGCTTCTTGTTATGGCAGCAGCTGGCAGTGTCTCCCTGCGCCTTCCTGTTCTCTCAATTCTCCTCTCTGTTAGTTCTGCCTATACTTCCTGCCCTGCCCACTGGCCAATCAGTGTTTTATTTATTGACCAATCAGAGCAATTTGACATACAGACCATCCCACAGCACACAACTGTCTGTAACTCCAGTTCCAGGGAATCTGACAGCTTCAAGACCATGCACATAAAATAAATAAGTTAAATAATTTAAAAAAAGAGAATTTTGTGTGCTGCCTCTGTACAGGGGTCCAAGTTAAACTTGTTGGAGATGGGCTAAGGAATGAATCTTGAACAGACTCCTGATTTTCTTTTTCTAAGATTGAAGGAAAACACAACACCACAACCACAGGGCTCAGAAGTGGATGGAATACCATTGGGGTTTGCACTTGCTCACTTAAAACATCTCACCTTAGACATGAATTACCTTCCTTCTGACACAGTCCAGAAGCCAACTGAATCCTCAATACTTATCCTTTTCAATTAAGTCTTGACACTGCAAAGATCATGAGAACCAGCACTGAGCTGATTCTTGTTATACTGACAGTCGACAGTATTCCCTAGTTAATAAGTTAATATTTTAGATGAGTACATAATAATTAAAGGAAAATATCATGCATGTTCTAAACAGTTTACGCAGCCAGCATAAATGGCACACACAATTGGCCATAAGAGAAGCCCAGGGTTTGATGAATAGATACCAGGGTGTGTGGGAGAGAAAGGCTGCAGATGCTCACCAGAGAAAAGCTTTTACAGGACAATGTTTGATGCACTACCAATTTTCTCACTGAATTTCACCACTGCCTTTATGAACACCATAACACTGCCACCTTGGAAGTATCTGTATAGACAATGGAATTGGCACTTCTGACTAATTCATGTAACAAATATGTGACTAACATTGCCCATTCAGGTAAATATTAGCAAGAACGTATTCTGTTCTAAAGTCTATGATGGTGGAGATTTCTCAGTGCCATAGCAAAAAAGGAGAAAGAAAACCAGGAGAATTATCTTATGGAGCACTAAGATGGATAAAAGGAGAAAGGAAGGAAGCATTTGAAACGAATCTAGGTAGGTGCTAATATTCTGACCTACCCCTTTGAAATCCTGCCCCTTGGCACCACCCTTTGTCCTGATGTAAAAGCCTCATTTTAAGGAAAAATCCCTCCCCTTCCCCCAATTCTGCTTTTCCCCCTTCCCCGCCATGAGGTGAGGTGTGCACACCTCTGCTTTCCCTCCCTTCTCTTCCTTCCTGTCTCCCTCTTTTCTATCTTTCTCTTTATCTCTCTATTATTATTATTTTTTTATGGTTTTTTGAGACAGGGTTTCTCTGTGTAGCTTTGCGCCTTTCCTGGAACTCGCTTTGGAGACCAGGCTGGCCTCGAACTCAGAGATCCACCTGCCTCTGCCTCCCAAGTGCTGGGATTAAAGGTGTGTGCCACCATCGCCCGGCTAAAATTAGATTTTTTTTCCAGAGCTGAGGACTGAACCCAGGGTCTTGTGCTTGCTAGGCAAGCACTGTACCACTGAGCTAAATTCTCAAGCTTATCTCTCTATTAAAATAAACTCTCTCTATGTGGATGTAGTGCCTTGCTGTGAGTGACTGTAATACATACCGCTGCCCACCACCACATCTGCACAGATGTTTTCCCTCATCCATGGGAGGGATACCCTCGGGGTCCCACACATGGAATGTCATAACAGTAGGACTAGACACCAATTCTACTTTTCACTAAAATATAACTAACCATGGGGAAGTTTTTTTTTTAATCAACTGATTTTGTTTTAGACATTAAATTTCACATTAAACTGACATCTAGGAACCAGGTACATCAAAACTATAAAGGATTGTTTTAACATAAGACAACCAATGAGAACTAAAGGCAAAAAAAATTAGAAGTAACTATTAAGGGCCAGCAAGATGGCTCAGTGGGTAAAGGCACTTGCCACCAAGCCTGAGTTCAATTCCTGGAACTCACGTGGTGCAAGGAGAGAGACGCAATACACTCATGTTTCCTCTGACCCCCACATGCATGCCTTGGCACAAATACACACATATATAATAAATAAATGTTAAAAAAAAGAACTCTAAAAGTAACTATTGTCTTATAATTTAAAAAGCCTTTACATTCTCAACCATACCCTATTCTACACACCAAAATCCACACATCAACTTCTTTCAACTGTTCATCCCTACTAAAGGCAGCAGCACTAGTAAGCAAGGCACTTTCAACTCAAAAGTATAAGTGATCCCTATGACTTCAAGGGACTCTATAAGGTTTAATCTAACTTAAAAATATGAAACTCTTTTTTCAGTAAGATTACATTTTTACAAGCATGATTGTGCTACTTTTTGTTTGCTATAATTAATCTAAATCTTATATTGCAGAAGGACATATTTATTCCTATATTTCACTCACACACACCTCCAAAATTTTAGTCAAGAATTATGTCACTGTTTTTTTCTATAAACTAACCCAGGTCCTAAAGATGAATCCCTAAGGGAGACCTGTTTGGAAAACAGACTTTAACTTACTCATTCTGAAATGGTTCTGAGATTTTATCAGAAGACTTCCTGTTTAATCTACCCACCGTAAAAATCATCTCTGTTTAATTTCAGAATTTTTTCCTCTGGTCTTCTTAAGGCAAACAGTGAGCCAGCCAGGGGCTTTCATTGGCAAAGCTGCCCATCTGAAACTCGGTCCACTGGTGCAATGGTAGGTCTTCCGCAGTTCTAACACATCTTCGTCCCTTTTCATGTCCTCCCAGATCTTCTGAACTGACAGAAGACTCTGCCTGTCATTTTCTTAGAGGTCTGCATAAACGACGAGGGCTCTCTGAGGCTGACAAATGCAGCTGCTATTTTCAACTCTGCTTGTCACTGTGTAATTGCAGCAAATGCAACCAAAAGTACCTTTACTTGAAGGCCATTTGACAGAGGGGATGAAAACACATTTACTCTTTCAAGGCTTGTATATTTTCCTGGGAGAAGCCTGCCTATAAAATTTGTCCTTTTATCCTTAGAGAGCTATTTGGGAAACGTCTCTGAGCAGAGAGAGCTGCGAGGCAGAGCCCTTTTCCTCAATCCTCCTCATCTCCTTTCCTGAGTTCTGAACCCTCCTGTGCTGGGAGCCTTCTTTTCCCCAGGAGGAGGCGGGAAATTTATATGTGCTAGGGAAAACACTGAGCTCCCTTCATTCTTGCAGTTTGAAGAATTGTTTTGCAAATCTTTGCCACAGTTAATTTAGTACAAATAAAAAGAATACCCTGATTGTTTTTTTTTTTTTTCCCAATTCAATTCTTTGGTAACTTGTTTCTTTTCAAGAAATTCAAATTCAGTAAAATAAGCTGATTGGATACAACTGGCTTGCGTATCTTTAGGAGGAAGTCCCTTGAAAAATACAAGGAAGTCTGGCTTTGCAGGATTTAACAAAAGGGAAAACTACGAAATAATGTTTTTAAATTGCTGAAAAGCGGTTTCAGGCTCTGTAAATCATCCCAGCTTCTGAACCTGCACAAACATCAAGTATCACAATTGCTTTGAGGCCTCAGGTGGGTCCTGGACCTGTTGCATACTTCTTACCTATGAACAGATTCCACTCAGTATCCAGGTCCGCCTGGTTGGCTAGACAGCCCTTCATGACGTTGAGGCAGTAGTTGTTGCAAGGTCTCACGGTGGGCAAGCCTCGGCAGTATGGGCAGTACAGCATCTTCATGAGAGCCCGGATGCACCCAGGGGTGGGGCTCACCTGTAAGTGTAGAAGACAGGGAAAAGCAATCAAAATCAAAGAGATGGGGAGGGAAGTAGTTGAGCTCTCCTCAACAATGTAATGAGACAAAGGCAAAGGAGCTGGACTGAGCCTTCCGCAGCCACAGGCTCAGGGAAACTGTTTAGAGCAGAGCCCTTTTCAAGTTTTGATGTGGAAGCCAGTCAATTTCTACTAAATACTTGTGCTCAGCACAGTAATCGTTTCCCGAAAGGCTCCTGTCCTCATTTTGCTCTTTCCCTCTGGCGTTGCAATTCCACCCGAAAACATGGACACTGTTTCACGGCCGTAGAATATGAAGTGACATAATGCATGTACAGGCAATTGAAAAGCAAAGGGCTCCATAAAGATGTCGCTGCTGTTAAAGTTTAATGTGACACTTTCAGCGAAGTTTCCAACTGGTTACTTGATCCTTTTCTAGCGGAGCTGGCGGCTACCCTTCCTGTGTTCACAACTCTTACAAAGGTGCAGTATCGCCTTGTCTGGGATCTATGTGATCCAGGCCTGCATAGAAGCCATGGACCTGGTAAAGCACTGTCTTAGGCCTCTGAGGATACAGGACTCCAGAAAATGCACTGAAAATGGATCCAGCTTGAATGCAAGCAGGAATTCTCTCAGGAATTCAGAGTCATCACTGACACACTGACAATGAGGTGCTACTTGTCCACAGCAAGGAATGCAGGGCCCCGAATCAGTCCTAAAGCAGGCAAACTTGGGGCCCAAGGAAGGTGAGAACTACAGGACTGAGAAAGGCCATAGACGTCTTCCTCTGGGAAAGACACAGCCACCATGGTCAGGAAGCCACAGCAGCTGCTCAGCACTGGGTCTGCATAAGAAAGGGCCTCTGGATAGTCATGCCTGGGTGAGCAGGGCCTGGGGGGATCCACCCTCCACTCCTGAACTCTTCACTGCTGACAAGTTAAGTGCCCTCAGTTGTGATCCAGTGGTGACCCCACCAGGTTCCCGTGGATAGCCCCGATCCAATGGCTGCACAGATGGCCATGGTCAAACTAAGGAAGGTCGCAAAAATAGAAATCAGATGTCGTGAATCTGGGAAAGGGACTGCTAAGCATGAGGGGTGGTGGCCATAGGGGTAGGAGGAAGATAGAGTGGATGTGCTTGTGGGCACAGTGTATAAGCAGAACATATTAGGAATACGTCTTACTTTCCAGATGCATTTGGTCATTTTGAGACATAGACCTAACAGGAATAAAATTGTAAAATCCTAATCTTACAAAGTTACCAACTTTTAAACTTTTAAAGATAATTAAGATGCACAAGCTAATGGTCATCCATGCTAAGTACAAATGTAATTTATTTACAGAGACAGGCTTAGAGGAGGGACCAATTTATAACAGCCATTACATAGCCTTCTGTATATGTTGAATGCTTGAGTAAAATAGGTTAAATTTACAATGAGCCTGCATGACCGGAAGTTCTCAGGCTCAAGTAGTTCATTTGGATGGAGCATGATTCCACCAGAGTGGGATCCTGTTGGAGGTATTTTCTCAACTGAGGCTCCCTCTCTCCAGATAGCTCTAGCTTGTGTCAAGTTGACATAAAACTAGTCAGCCTACCCTTTATCCTGGCATTCAATTCTTTCTCTTAGCGAAAGCTAATTTCAGAGTCTATACCCTAACCACTCATGTTTCCTCTTTAAAGGAGAATTACAGATAACTCTGTCATCAATCTCCCAGCTTTGGGAAGTTATTTAGAATATCCAAGCCATGTCTTTGACCATTGGCTTCACATCGGCAGAGTCAACAAATGATTCTATTAAATGATGATATCCCAAACCTCCAGATTCTTCAGGAGCAGATGACTTAAATAAAAGAGATTCTTTCTACCCTGGGTTCACCTGTGGTGCTTTGAGAGTATAATTTAGTCTCTACCCAGTCAGAGAGCTCCAGGGAAATCCCTGTACCTTGAAGCCCACAAGGAGGACACAGGCTTTGGCAGTGAAGCTTGTGTTTTCTAAGAAATTCCAAAAGCCAAAACCTCATTTAATTTTGGTATCTTGCTTGACAAATTATGCTTTTAAATGACCCATCTATATTAAACAAAAATGATGTTAAGAAATAGTTCACTGTTGTCAGTATGTGGTGATCTAGAGATTTGTCCATCATAGAGTTGGCTTTAGCCCTTCTTTGTCAATTCAGCCCAAGTTACAGGTAAGTCATTTATTACAGCTTTGACGTGACTAACTGCTTCCATCTTTCATTTCTCTACTAGTTGAGTGTATGGAATGAAATGTTGTAGTTCTTAACATTCCTCATAAAGTGGTACAGTTGCTATCTTCTGACTTATGTTCTGGATCTTTGCCAACTGGTAAGTTTTATCATGGCCCCTTTGATGGATCCTCTCTGAGGAACCCCAACTGCTGCTTCCTCATTGCCCTTTTGGCAGCCTACAGAAGAGATTGGTGTCCCCAAGTCCCTAAAAGCAGTTCAGATGACCTCTGAAAGGGATCTAATGGGGCATGGACCATCCAACTCATCATTCTTCTTGTCAGTCTGGACATCAGTTTTAAGACTCAGAACTAAAACATTGGACTGAAGCCTTCCCTGCATCATTAACCTCTCTGTCTCAACCAGGTCAGATCAGTTTAACATCTTTCAGGACCAGCTCCACTCCTTGACTGCTGCAGTACTCCACAATTAGGAAGGACTGGATCTAAGTACTGCTAAGGATTTGTGCTCTCCTCTGTGAACATGCTGCTTCTGGACCAACAGATGCTAACTGATTTGTAGTGGGGACAAGAGAAGGGGACCAAAAAATATTCAACCACAAACCTCCTCCTGTGTATGGGCTTCTGGTTCCTTCCCACTCTGGCTCTTCCCCTGGATGACTGCTTTCCTCCTCATTATATTCATACTTAATTTTGTATAGTCTTTTAAATAATTAACTTAAATCAACTTCACCCTACACCTGAGCAAACTTCCATACAAGCTCTCCCAGTAGGTTTCACCCTACAGCAGCTCCATCTCTTCCTGACACATCTGCCAAAAGACCCTTTTACACTGTGGAGAAACTCTGGGTAAAGGACCTTCCTTCACCCTTTCTACTCCAAGGGATGCAATTCTTTACGTTAGTCCTCTCTTTGGTCCTATCCCCTTCCTTTGATGCTCTGTAGCTCCCCGCTACTTCTCCTATCTCGTTTTGGTGCACAGTCCTGGTCATGGGGCCAGTCACTGTCACACTGAATCAACTTGATGCTTACTTTCTCTTACTGGCCAACTCTGTCTCTCCTACCTTGCCTCTTCCCTTCCCCAAACATTTCCAGAAAATCTTATAGTTCTACTTTATAACCAAATCATCTGCTTAAAGCCTCTAATTATTATTTTCCAAGTCTGTTCAGCAATACAGGACTGCAATCGCCTGATCTATCACAGTGAGTCAAGTTAAGACTCTCCCCTGCTTCATGAACAGGGGATCTCCTCTTCAATGGACCCAGAACTATCCCCTCTGACACAGACCTTCCTCAGCAGAAAACAACTTTAATGCCTCTGCCCCACATTTTTATACCTTCTCAGAGTTAGAAATGCTAGTTTCCTGCTGAAAGACTCCACTTCCCAGCTTCCCTTGCAGACTATGGGAGTCATTTCTGCCCTAACAAGAGGCAGCATCCCATCTTCTTTTATAGACATTTTGACCACCTTCACAGATGGTGGCAGAAGTGCCTCCTTGATGTGAATAAATATGGTCCTGCTCAGGTCCGACCAAGTTTCTCTTTTTCCTGCTTTCCATCTCTCTACAGCTGCTCTTAAATAGTCTAACATGCATGAGTTAGATTTTCCTACATTCACATTTTCATAATCTCTCTCCATTCCTTCAATGATCTTTATACACTACAGCAGTACCCTGATTGTTACTTTTTCCTGGTAATATAAGATTGACTTCAATAAAACCACCATCACAATGAACTGTAGGAGCCAGTGTGTTAAGAACTCAAGTCAAAGAAGTAAAGTTAAACATCAGAGGTAAAAGAGAACAGTGGAGGAGGCCTTGATCCTACAAGTGAAGATTTCAGCAGCAAAGCCAGAGCAAAGAGATAGATCATGAAGCAGACGCGAAATCTGTTGGCTCGGTTGAGGACATGCAGTCAGAGCATCAGCCCCAGGTTGGTTATTTCATTGAGAATGACAAATTCAATGCAATTTCTTAAAAAGATTCTCCATCGACAGGGATCACAGAGAAAGGGAGCAAGGAAGAGCGAGGCAGAGTGAGAGAAAGCAGGGAACTATAAAATCCCTCATTTTCATGCCCGGGCCTGGCCAACTCTGCACCATTTGCTTAAGGATTTTGTGTTTCGAAGCATGACTTTTCACAGCCTTCCTTCTTCTGTGGTCTGGACGCTTACTCCAGAGAGGCGCCCTGTTGTCACTGAGGCTGCCTAAGCTACATCCTCCATTGAGTGTCCCCTGTCTTCTCGTTCACTCAGGGTCAAGGTTTACAACCTGGTAAACACCCTGCATTTGTGTTCACTCACACAGCCTTGGTCACCTGTTTAGCACTCTGCACAATAGCCATGTACTATTATGGTCCATCTTAGAACTGTGCTATGACATTTTTTTTCTTATCAAGTGCTTTTTGAAGCAACTTCTCTATTACCTTTCCCAGTTACTTGGCCACATTGGTATCCCGAGGGGGAAAAAAAAAAAGAACAGGATGGATTTGTAGGTTTTAACACTTAGCTACTGCTTTTTAACTTTACCATCAACGGCTATTGATTGGATTAATTCTTAGCTTTCATTTTTAAAAATATATAATTGTGTTGGAACAAGTACAGTTTCTTCTGACATTTTAGAAGAGTCTCCAACTCATGGTAGCAACCAACAGAGAAAATTGAATAGCCTTAATAATCTAAAAGAACAATGTTGTTCAAGTTAAATGTGGGTCTCTGAGCACTTTTGGAAATGACGTCCTTTTTGGTCAAAGAAAGGGCATTTGAAAAATAAAATGGAGCATCGGGGATCAGTACTGAAGCTTTTAAGTTCCAACTTTGCAGTTTTTGAGCATATACAACTGCATACCTGAATTAAAAATAATTTCAAAAAGAACCAATTCTAACTGGAGACTTTCACAAGCCTCTGGAAAGAAAGTTGTTTCCAATGCCAGGTGTGTGAGAGTCTAGTTCTATTTTTAATAGGATTATTTTATCATTGTATTATAAGTACTCTTTCAGAATCCTTTTCTTCTGGAATAAATACAGACTGAAGAGAAGTTGATGGGAGAGGAAAGTCGGGGATATCCTTTATCTGTGGATCCCCAGGTCTGCAGCTTTAAGCAACTGTGGGGAAGAAGTTAAAGAAACTGATGTGTTGCATTCTGTTAATAAGTCCACAGATCTGTTTATTGTTCATGGCTTCTTGCCTTCAGGTGTGTGTGTGTGTGTATGTGTGTGTGTGTGTGTGTGTGTGTGTGTGTGTGAGTCTGCATGTGCATGGTTTTGTGCAGCCTCATCCCATGCATGGATTTGTGTTCTTAATAGCACAACCAGCTTATAGGACCTTTCTGTCTCCACAGAAGGACTCTCTGAGCTGTCTCTACCTTTTCTGTGCCTCTGTCACTTGACAATCACTAGCCTGTCTGCTTCTGTAATCTTCTCATTTGCAAATGTTACGTAAAAAGAATCACACAGCATGGAGAATTTTGATCTTGACTTTCCTTTTCTTTCCCACTGAGCAAGATGTTCTTGAGGCCAAATCCAAGTTATCACAAGCATTTCTAATTCGTTCCTCTTTATTTATATATTTTTAAAGATTTTTCTTTTTAAAATTATTGATTTGTTATTATCTTGTGCGATGTATGTTCGGCAATCAGAGAACAATCTCATGAGTTGACTCTCTCCTTTTCCTCTTTATGTGTGTTCCTAGGATTGACCTGAAGTCCCCAGGTTTATGGTAAACTCCATTACCCTCTAAGCCATCTTATGGGCCTTGCCTTTGTATTCCTTGCTGAGTAGATGTATGAGGTTGAGAGTTACTAGAATTTATATAGTTCTTCTGTGACTGGAGAATGACTTAGCTATCTCTGGTAATTAACTATTAAGAAGAAGCTGCTGTGAATATTCATGTGCAGGGTTTTACATAATGTAAGTTTTCATTTGTCTACGTAATTATTAATGAGTTAAATGATGTCAGACGATGATTTTGTGTCTAGTTTTGTGAAAAATTGATAAGTATTTCTTCAAGTTTCTGTGATAGTTTACATTTCTATCAGCATGTAAGACAGCCAGTTTTGTACAGTTTCATATGTGTTTGAATTATCATTTTTAAAACTACTTAGCCATTCTAATAGGCATGTTATCAAATTTAATTTCATTATGTCTTCCCTCTGAGTAATATCCCAGCAGCAGTCTAGGCTGAATAGGGTCTAACAACCATCAGGTCCCAAATCATTCACCAGCAGGTTCAGATCAACATGCAAAACAAAACCGTCTGAAATCCTAGTTAAGCCTGGGTATTTCAACAAAACCAGCACAAAACCTCACACTTGAAATAGAAAAGATAGCATCTAGTCCTAGACATTCAGACATTTGCAAACTTTATAGACTGCTCAAAAATCATTTCCTAAAGAAGAAAATTGGTTTTTTAAGGCAACATGAGAGAATAGAGTCCCCTCTGAGAAATAAAACATTAAAATTTTTCTTAGTCGATATCTGAGACCCTTATGCTTGAAAAACGTAGCATTTACATTCTAGATAGTCAAAGTAGTCTCGGAAACAGTTGTATGAAAAAGTAAGTTCATGGTTTTAATATTTTTATTGTGTGTTGATTTTTTATTTCTCCTTACACAAGTTTTTTCATAGTCCTTTATCAATAATTTCAAATATTAAGAAGAAAAGAAACACTTTCCTTTCCTGTTATTTGCATTCTTGAGATTTGGGCATAAACTCTTTCATACTGGTTTGGCCCTATTTGAACTACTGATTCATCTTGTGTGATGATTGACATAAATTACATTTTGTGCTTAACATCAAAATACAACTAACAAACCGAGATCCTTGTTAAGTGACTGGAAAGTGAATAAAGTAAAACCAAAGCACAGGAGCTCTTATATCCAAATCTCATGGCTTGATTGATATAGTTTTTTTTAATATTAGAAGAAATACATAAACATTATAATAATGGATAGAAAAAGCCTTTATTTATAGCTGATTATGCATGTCAAAATATCATAGCAATAATTCTTGGGTTTTAGGAATGAGATTTGAAGTATATAGACTATCCTCCATTTTGTAATAGAAATTTCAGGTTTCTAACATATACAAGATTTCTGTACTTGGACCAATATTCATTAAAGCTCACATCCATAATTCCTGGTAATAGCTAGTATAAAGTAAGATATTCTCTTAAAATATTAAAAAACTAAGAAAACATGCAGAAGTTATAAATCAGCATGTACACACCGTGAGCATATACATGGAAGCTCCTGGTGTATGTACAATAACCCAACCAACATAGATAAACACATCTATCTTTTCCTCACAAGGACAATCAAGTTAATGAAAGTGAATTATTTAGCTAAAAAGAGTCTGCTTTTGAGTAGGAGTTGGTACCATTTCCATTCATACAACATGATGAAATGTGTCTACTCATAATCTTGATATATATATTAATTAATATGTATTCAGATACTAAGATTTCCTCTCAAGCCTTTAAATATGATTGACTTACCTTCAGGCTAGTTTCCATGTTAACTAATTTTAATTATAATTTTTCAACATCCAATAACCTGTGAGTATGCTTTATAGTAAATTCACGGGAATTTTAATTTGCATTTACATTAGGGGAACACAGTGAAAGGGGGGCTTATGAAGGGCTCTGGGCTCAGAACTGGGAAATAGGGATTGACAGGGAGGCTCCTGAAGAAGCCTCGTAGCAGATGCCTTCAGGCAAGACTGGATTGCTAGAAGCCTCACAGAAATGCAGGCTAGAAGTGTGACAAATTGGTCTCTTTGCTGAAGGAATTTTTGCACACACACACACACACACACACACACACACACACACACACACAGTGAGAGAGGGAGAGAGAGAACTTTTCAGAACTCTGTAATCTAATAATAATTTAAAAACTTCCAGCAATGAGGAGAGTGCTTAATGGAGAAAGAGACGGCTTCACCTAAGATAAAAAAGGCATTCCCAATTCCCAAGTCTGTATTTTAAAAACTGAAATCACACAAAGCGTTTTCTCTGACCATAGTGGAATTGAAGCTAGGGATCAATAACAGAAAGCAAGCTGGGAATGAGACAAGTGTGAAAAACAATGCGTTCAAACACAACAGTGGGGAACAAGAAAATGGTTAGGGAAATTAGAAATTACCTAGATGAATGGCAATAACAACACAATATGTCCAGACATATAACCATAACTGTCCATGTGCCAAAAGAAGAAAGATCTCAGATCAATAACCCAACTCTACATGCTAAAGCCACGGGAAAAAGAAGCGAAAGCTTAGCACAAAGCTCTCAGAGGAAGGGGATAACAGAGAACACTAACAATGTAATAAAAGGGACAGTCAGGAATGAAAGGCCAGGAACAAAGTGGGCAGGCCTTCAGTCCAATTGAATAACAAACAATCACAAGAAGAAATGAGTCACTAATTGTGGTGATACATTGTGCACCCCAATAAAGCTGACCTGGGGAATCGAAGGACAGAGACAGCCACTGTATTAGAGGTCAGGCATTGGTGGCACGCATCTTTAATCCTCACACTCGGGAGGCAGAGATCTGTCTGGATCTCTGTAAGTTCAAGGCTACACTGGGTTACATGAGGGAAACATAACCAGGCAGTGGTGACATATGCCTTTAATTCCAGGAAGTAATATGACAGGACACAGAAAAGTATATAAGGTGTGAGGAAACAGGAATTTGCTCTCTTGAGGCTCAGGATTTCATAGAGGTAAGCTAGGGGCTGGCTGTTCTGCTTCTCTGATCTTTCAGCTTTCATCCCAATATCTGGCTCTGGGTTTTTTATTATAAGACCTTTTAAGATTTGTGTTACAACTAATATCAGAAATGAAAGCAAGAATATTACTATCAAAGTGGTAGAAATAAAAGAAGACATTCAGGCCTGGGGTGTGGCTCAGCAGTAGAATATCTGGTTAGCACCTACTTAATATAGCCTTGGTGTAGGCATCGTTCCTAGTACAGGCCCTAGGTTCTATGCTCTGCAGTGAATAATGATGAAACTATACACAGTTGCATGCTATGGTGAACAGAATACCCTAAGTTATACATCTACCCAGAACTTCCAAATCTGACCTTTGAAAATAGGATGTAAGTAAATACAAAGATAAGGATGGATATAAAATCACACTCGATTAGTGTCCCTAAATTCAATGAGACAATCCTCCCGAGAGACAGAAAGGGGTCCAGACAGAAAAACTGATGTGAAAATTGAGGCAGGAATTGCAGTAATGGAGGTAAAAGCCAGACTTCCTAGAAATAGATCCACCCAGTACCCTATCATCAAAAGGACAGGACAGGGCTTCCTTGGTGTGGATGTGAGAACCTGGAAAGTAAAACATTACTGAAGGAATGAAAGAAGTACAGGGACCTTGGATCTAAGGAGTAAACACACAATTCTGCCATTCTGTTCCTAGTTTCACTGCTGAGAATGACAACATACCACCCCAGAAGGAGTCCACAAATGTAGCAGGTGCATTTTCTAACAGTCCCAAACTAAAAGCAAGCAAAAATAATATCAACTGATTGACTAATGAATAGAAAGTCATATGCCCATGAAGTGAAATGTGATTTAGCTTCTAAAAAGACGTTCTAAAATACACAGCATTATGGATGAATTTTGAAAACGTTATGTTGATTCACTGAAGATAGTCACAGAAGATCATACATCACATGATTCCACTCACATAAAATGTCAGCCAGATCTGATGTTGTAGTCCTGTAATTCAAGCTATTTGAGAAGCTATAGCAAGAAGAAAAAAAGCAAGTTCAAGGCCTGCCTGGGTCTCAGAGCAAAGTCACTGTCCACTTAGTGAGACCCTGTCTCAAAACAGTAACAGTATAAAAAGGGTTGAGGATATAGCTTAGTGGGGGGAAGCTTGCCTAGAATGAGCAAGAGTCAGGGCTTCATTTGAGGAAGCAAAGGAGAGCAAGGGAGACAAACCAGAAGCATACAGAGCGGGCTAATCCACACAGACAGAAAATATGTAGTATTTTTAGGGATGGAGGAAGGGAAGCATAGCAGGGCTTGGGGCTAGAGAGTGATTGCTAGTCCGTATAACTTGTCTTTCACAGGATGAAAATATTCCAATTTAGTTTATGGAAACAATGATCTCAGTCAACATGGCAAATACATTAAAAACTATTGACATCTTCCCTTGAAGTAGATGAACTTTATGCCATGTAAACTGTGCCAATAAATGTGCCTAAAGAGAGAATAAAATATATACCTCTAACAAATGAATTCCTGCTACCATATTTGTGAGTGGTAAAGGAATTTAGCAGTGGGCATTTTGCTCCATGGTATGTGCTAAGCATAAGGAAGGTCCTGTTCAACACACAGCACACAAAAGCAAAGAACTTCAGAGTCAGATCACTATTTCTATCATCAGTCAGATCACTATTTCTATCATCAGCCAGAGACCATCTACAAAAAATTTAAAAATATCATTAACTTTAAATTATACAACAACAAGATATCAATCTTACATGCATGACCTGAGTGATGCATACACGGCAGGTGAACATATGAGATTTTCATGCATAATTTGTTTCAGATGATTCTCCCTGTTCATCTCCCTGCACACCCCTCCTTCCCTGCTGTATCCTACTTTTGTCTTTAAAAGTCACCTATCATTTCAAATTTCAAATGTTGTTCTGCATGTGTGTGAGGGTATGGACATGCTTGTGTGGACTGTTCCTATGCACATGCCATGGAAGCCAGAGATTGATGTCTGGTGTCCACTTCAATCTACCTTAACTCAATCTACAGCTGAGATATTGCATCTCACTGATCCTGAAGTTCAGGTACACTGACTGGCTGGTAGGCTCCAGGAATCAGCTGGTCTCTCCTTCCTCATGCTTAGATTACGGATGCACTCAGCCAAGCTGAGCCTGGCTTTTTTGCATGAGCTCTTGGGGATCTGAACTCAGGCCCTTGTGTTTAATTGGCAAACATTTTACTGACGGAGCCACTCCCCAGTCATAATGGTTGTTTGGTGGAGATAAATTCGTATGCACCCAGGAAAGCATAGGGGACCTTCAGTTCAGTTTGAATGCTGATTAAAATATGAATGCTCCAAAACTATCTCCTCTTCATCTTGTACAATTGAGAGAGAACAAGGATAAGACAGGAAAGGATTATGAATTGCAAATTGGAGCCTGAAGGAAACATGTGCCCTACGAGGATGATGAATGTTTATGGTACTATTGTGATAAAAATTCAGCCTAATTCAAAAAAAAATTAATTTACTTATTAACTAGAAGTCTCCCTTGAAAAGCATGAGATGTATGAATCATTTGCAAGCCATGAAATGCTGACTGAACTTTCTGGATTTGAGAGAAAAGCAATGGGCATAATTTGCATACCTAATAACCATAACTGCAGAATTGCTGAGGCCAAACATGAATAGCATAAATACTGTGGAACACTTGAAAACAAGATCACAACACATGAAATCAGTCTTTAAAAGTTCTATGTCAACCTTTGCTCTTTCCATGTTGATGTTATGAGGATTATGTCACAAAGTCCTTCTTAGAGATCCAGTTTCTGTATCTAATTTCATTTCTTACAGTATAAATAATTATACTCTAGTAATAAATATACTCTATAATAATAGACTATAAATAAATTCTGTATAATTTAGTAAATGTATGTTATTGTTCACTTGATAGACTGGAATATTTCCAAGTAGCACTTAAATAAATTATTTACACACACACACACACACACACACACACACACACACACACACACACACGAATGGGTATTTTCATCCATTAGAAAGAAACAGCTCTTTCTGCTAGTTAAGTACATGTTTCAGGTGGCTCTCTAATGTGTAATTCTTACCCAATAGAACACAACATTATTTTAATTTTATCTTACTGTATCATAATGAGGTCTTGGTGATATTACTTTTTATTTGGGCAGTTAGCTTGGCATTCTGAACTTTACTCAGTTGTAAATTTTTAAAATGTGAGCACAGAATATAAAGCAAGATCTCTAAGTGTCTCTAGGGAATTGCTGTCTTCCTCAGTTAGAAATTATAGTTTAAATATTACTTCATTTAGAAGAAACATTTTAGCAGTGACTTTCAATATGAGTAATTGAAGTGAAAATCCACTCTGGAAAGAGCTATGAATTTGCAGCCTCTGTATAGTAATACAAACATTCATATCTGCTTTGGAATGTACACAGTCTGAATTTAAAATAAGGAGGTGTAGCATTTTCAAGAATGCAAAACCAAATCAATCACCCAGGAACACGTGCAACTTCAAATGCTTAGTGTAAGTAGCTGGCATATGGCAAGAGGTGAATAATACTAAAACAAGTCTGCTCCATGTAGAAACATAGACAAACACCATATTGCAGTGTTTGGGTAGTTTTTGATGTACAGTACTTAGAAATGAAGTCTGTATTAGTACTATTGGTTCATCTACCTTTTGTTGCTGTGTCTATCTTTTGCTATCTGTCTATCTATGTATCTATGTATCGATGTATCTATCTCTATCTATCTATCTATCTATCTATCTATCTATCTATATCTATATCTATCTATCTATCTATCATCTATCAATCATCTATCTATATCTATCTATCTATCTATCTATCTATCTATCTATCTATCTATCTATCTATCTATCTCCCGCTTGTTATCCATTCCCAGTTGTGTATCTTCCTGCCAGTGGTATTGATACTTTCCGGCTCATGAATCATAGAATTGCTAGCATACATACAGAGTCATATCAGTGATTCTAATCTGCTATGAGCTCTCCATGAGCATCCCATTGACACATAGGAAATTATCAACATGAAAATTTTCTGAGAAAGCCTGTATCAAATTGGACAAAATAATATGAGCATCATGTTAAGGGAGTTGCAAAAGACCAGTTTGGCCTTGCTCTAACCAGTTAGCTGACAATTAAGTCATAGACTACTGTTAGAAGTAAAGAGACTATTGCTTGAACTTTCCATGGTCATGGGGAAATATGTGAAAGAAATCCTGTAGATCGAACCAATGGTGGCCCTACCCTTCAAACACTAATAAAAAGAGTCCAATTAGCGAGAATGAGGAGGGTTTATATGAGCGAGAATTGTTGAGACCAAGGTTGGATAAAGCACAGGGACAAATAGCCAAATGAATGGAAACACATGAACTATGAACCAATGGCTGAGGGGTCCCCACTGGATCAGGCCCTCTGAACGGGTGAGACAGTTGATTGGCTTGATCTGTTTGGGAGGCATCCAAGCAGTGGGACCAGATCTTGTGCTCATTGCATGAGTTGGCTGTTTGAAACCTGGGGCCTATGCAGGATTGTTTGGCTCGGCCTGGGAGGAGGGGACTAGACCTACCTGGACTGAGTCTACCAGGTTGACCTCAGTCTGTGGGGAAGGCTTTGCCCTGGAGGAGATGGGAA
The DNA here is from genome assembly GCF_007827085.1 of Peromyscus californicus insignis. NCBI lineage: Eukaryota > Metazoa > Chordata > Mammalia > Rodentia > Cricetidae > Peromyscus > Peromyscus californicus. Next base: position 7,552,663 of record NW_026294413.1, read on the forward strand.
TGGGGGGGGGGGTTGGGGGGAAGGTGAGGGGGACGGGAGTGGGGAGAACAAGGGAATCCGTGGCTGATATGTAGAACTGAATTGTATTGCAAAATAAATTAAAATAAATTAAAAAAAATGTTTAACACAAGCAAAAAAAAAAAAAAAAAAAAAAAAAAAAAAAAAAAAAAAAAAAAAAAGAGCCGAAGAAAGCTACCAATAGTTTGTGAGGAAAACAGAAAGACAGAATTACACTAAAAGAATATTTCTCCCCTTTTCTTCTATTCATAATTAGAGGCCATAACTGAATTCATTCCGAAATTCATTCCAAAAATATTTACTGAGCACAGGTATGTGCTCTCACTGTAATGAATTATAATGGAAATGAGAGGTCAGTTTCAGAGTTAACAAGAATGAAAGCCACAGTCCAGGGAAGGTAGGCAAGAGTTGCCAAATTCCATGAATAACTGACTGGTGAGCATCATGTCAGGAGAAAGTCCTTGGGCTAGCAACTCCGGAAAAACAGGTAGAAGCTGGAATGAACTGGAAATGGAATAGCCAGAATGTGAGGACTCTAGCATCCTCAGACAGTTCAGCCATCTCAAGTCTTTGTTATTTAAATACACATCTAAGGATAGCAGGATAGAGAGCTTGTGGGTTGTCTCTTGTTTTTCAGGATTTTCAATATTCTCCAGACTTCTGGGTGATGGAAGGGAGAGTCTATTAGAAACAGCAAAATCCCACGAGAGGAACTAAAAGGGAGAATTGGTTAGAGGGGCGCTACAAAAGCAATGCATTGCATTTTCTCCTGCCGTGTAAAATGCAGTATGAAAGGTGGTCTCCCTTTCCCCAAATGTGGTGTCATTTGAATAATCCTCCAGTTTTCAGGGGTTTGGTTGTGACAGATGGAAATAATTTCATCTCAAAGTTACAATACACTTGAAACCGAAAAAAAGCAACCATTTGTCAATTATACTAATTACTTTATAATAAAACACGAAGGGATCAGCTTCTGCTGATAGCTCCAGCATTCCTACAATCACTTTCCTCCCCCTCTAGGGAAGCTCTGAGGATTCCATGGCTGTGACACACTTGTCCTTTACTAAAAATGAAGAAAGTCTGCAGAAGCCCAGTACAAGCATACGTGGTGCAATGGCATGCTGCTAAATAAATTCCATGTAATTTGTTACGGAATTGACTCATAAATATTTTAGAAAACTTTGTAGGTGTGAAAGGTCTGATTACATTATCCACCTCAACTGTGCCACTGACCCCTGTTAAGATGATGTCCCCCAAGATACCTCTTTCCTGTGAAAAATTCCATTAGAGTTGTTATTTCAATTCACAGTGCGGGCTTTAGGAACACCACCCACCATTAATTCCTGTATTTAAAAAGAATTATATAAAGCCACTGATTAAGTCTCAGGTCAAAGCTTAAATGAGAATATTGAGCATGATTTTACTGTAGTACAAAGATACTTCCCTTGTTATCCTAGGTCCTACACATAACCAAAATGGATAATTATTAATGGAAGAATTTTTTGTACTCAAGCACAAATATTACATAGTTTACATGCTAAAAAAGTACTCAGCACAATTCATTAGCTTACTGCATGTTGGCAGGGGCATGTCCATACCTAAGAGTTACCATTTTACTCATGTATTTGCAGCCGTTTGACAGGCAAACATGTTGCATATTTTAAAATATGCTGCTGTGGGATGTTCTGTATGGCAAATGTGTTGCTAATTAGTCAATAAATAAAACACTGATTGGCCATTGGCTAGGCAGGAAGTGTAGGCGGGACAAGGAGGAGAATAAAGCTGGGAAGTGGAAGGCTGAGTCAGAGAGACACTGCCAGCTGCCACGATGAGAAACAGCATGTGAAGATGCCGGTAAGCCACAAGCCACGTGGCAAGGTATAGATTAATAGAAATGGGTTAATTTAAGCTGTAAGAACAGTTAGCAAGAAGCCTGCCATGGCCATACAGTTTGTAAGCAAAATAAGTCTCTGTGTTTACTTGGCCGGGTTTGAACAACTGTGGGACTGGCAGGTGAGAGAGATTTGTCCTGACTGTGGGCCAGGCAGGAAAACTCTAGCTACAATATGCCTTTTAGGACAATGAACTAAACTTCTGAAATATGGATTAATAAAGAGATTCAGCGAAAAAAATCTTTTAAGATTTTGTTGAAAAATACCTAAATGTAGGTAAAAACTTGGTTTTATAGTATATTTTGGTCAGCGTTTTCACAATCCATGGTCACCTGGTGTTAATCTCTGTCTGAAGTAGAGTATTACATGTACTTAACTGCACTTGGGAAGAACAATGAAATCAATCCTTTTAAGTCTTTCTTCTTTTTTTTTTTTTTTTAAAGATTTATTAATTATGTATACAGTGTTCTACCTGCATGCCAGAAGAGGGCGCCAGATCTCATTACAGATGGTTGTGAGCCACCATGTGGTTGCTGGGAATTGAACTCAGAACCTCTTGAAGAACAGCCAGTGCTCTTAACCGCTGAGCCATTTCTCCAGCCCTAACTCTTTCTTCTGTTAAGTTTTAAGATTGCCTTTCTAAATTTTCCTTGGCACTCAGGTTTCAAACATTTTTTTCTCTCCCATATTCCACCAAGGAAATCATATTATTATAATGTGTTTGGATAATAGAAAACACATTTTCTCTTAAAAATCAGCATAGATATGTTGACTTGCAATAACAGTTTGTTTTGCGCAGGCTTTGAGGATATAGTTTAAATGATTCAAATCCTCTATGCTTACTATGTTTCAAGAGAAAATGATTCAAGAGTACTATAATTTATAGAGCTTTGTTATGAAATTATCTCTCAAAGTATATAATAGCAATTCCAATAGCAATTTTAGCCGAGTCTGTACACTGTGGTTGCCAACAGCTATGTTACAGGTGCTGGACCACAGCATCTATGTTCACATAGACCAATGCTGGAGAAATAGTATTTTCCTTTCCATCACCTTTCATTAAACACACCTGATAGTTCTCTGTTGGGCCCCTTGAGTTCTTAGCTCCATTCTTTGGAGTTCCACCCAGCTTCTAGAAATACAGATCTGGCCCCTGTTCTGCCTGCTGGTTTATGGTGTCCTTCCCCAGGAGTGTGTGAACAGAGACAGATTTAGGTGACTCAGTTTCCACATCTTCAAATCTCTATATGAATTCTTTCCTAAAATGGATCCAAGACTGAATCTACTGTCAACAACATCTGTTTCTTTGTCAACTTATCAAGTCACCAAAAGACCTTCTTCAACCCTGTTAAATGCAATATGGTGCATGATGACAAAATATGAATATCTGAAGACTAGAAAATGAGGTGAGATGTTGAGAACAATTAAAATCTCATCGTTTCCTTAAGAGAAGGATTTGCAACAATATTTTACTTTGAAATTTTAATTATACAAGCATACACTTACATGGCTTAGATCCATTTAGTATCTCTAGTAATTGCAATAACTAACTCAAAATCAGTGTTTTCCACATTTGAAAGAGTGATATACTGTTTTGTTTGAACTGTCAGTACTTACAGTGTGACATGAAAAACACCCTTTGCAACTATTTCAGCTTATGAAAAACATTTTAGGTAACCATGTTGCAAGAATCATGAACACAAGTACATTTTCAAAATTATTTTAGGGGAAGATACAAACAGTGGGAAGACATTTGATGCTGGATCTATACCTCTAATTTTGTTCTAGGTTGTGCCTTGAAGGGACCCCTCATTATTTTCTGTAACATCAGAAAGGCTAGAGTCACTTAATGTTGCCAGGCTGTTCTATGTGACTCCATTTGAGATGTGAAGATGTATTTGGAAAATACAGTTCTTGTTATAACGTAGAGGGTGAAGCAGAATGAAGCAACTGAATGCTGTGGCATTGTTTGAGAAGCAGAAAACACATTATTTTGGATTGCATGTGAGATGAAGAATAAATAATGCTCTATTGAAGAAGATGGCTGATTTCCTTCCTTCCTTTCCTCTTTCCCTCCCTCCACCCCTCCCTTTATCCTTTTTCTTTTCCTGAGCAGAATTGCCATGAAGACCAGGCTGGCCTTAGACTCTCCTGTCCTCCCTCCTCCTCCATGGTAAGATGATAGGAGTCTCTAAAATATGATATTATCAAAGCATTTTCCTTACAATATGTTATATGCACACATATTCCTTTAAATACAAAATAACTTCTACATAAGTTATTGGCATCATTTATACAAGTGAGGTCCACGATGAGAAGGAAATTAGCATTTCCAAAGGCCGGCCATCCAGCTGCTCAGGCATAGGCCATAAGCTTATTGAAAAGATCACAAAGCTTTAATGTGGCAATGGAAATTGTTTTACTATGTATGAAAATAATCTGTGGAAGGACCTGAAGTGAGAGAGATCATGTAGAGGAGGAGCAGAAGGGCAGCCAGCTGACTTACTCACAGCAACGACCGTGCTCTTCTCTTTTGGCCGTTCTGAATCTTCTCTGTGGTCAGCATCAGCAATAGCATATTCCCTGTGGGTGCCATGTTCAGATCCAGCTCAAAGAGGAACTGCCAATCCTTATGTGCTTATCATCTGTCTTCCACGGAGCTAAGCTCCATGAGGACAGGATTCCTCAGACAGGTTCATGGTTCCCTGCTGTATGTCCAGTGGCTTCTGTTATTGCCTGGCCACAGGAAGGGGTAAACAGCCTCTAAATAACTCTCTTTTAGCAAATGAATGACTGATTGATAGTTCGGTTTCAGAACCATGGAAAGCAAGGATGAAGGGAACTTCAAGAATGGTCTGGTCATGCATGGGAAGCACCAAGAGTGCTCTTGTGGTCTGGAAGCGGGTATTGAATCTAGGATTTAGGAGATCGCTTGCAAATATTTTAGTTAATATTTGAAAAAAAAAACCCTATTTTTGAAAAGTTAAGTGAAACACAGAGACTAAGAATCATGATTCAATAAAATTTTTACTTATCAGACATGTTAATGAAAATTACTTATGTGAACATGAACAGTAAGTATTTTCTGTTATAGACATGAGTGAAAAGAGTAATTTATTCTTAATAAAGAAGTACTGGCTTTCAAAACATGTAAGATCTCATTTAAAATGTAAAACTACTCATTGAGTTCCCCATCTTATGTCTGGGCACTGAAGTGAGAAAGGCCAGATACCTTGTCCTAAGTTAAGCAGGTAGTGGATTTCAAGTACTAGTAAGATAGGGTACCTTGTTGTATTTCAATGTCAGTACCAACAGAATGCTTTTAAAATACACCCAGAGAAATGTGTGTATTTTGCTTTTGAAAAATGTGGGTATGATACAGATCAGTCTAACAGGGATTCCTGCTTCACATGCCAGCTTTGTCTGTGTAAAAATGTTAAAACAGAGAAATGTGTTGCTGTCTGTCATGTTCACTTACTGTAGCTATTAACTAGAGCCAATAAACAAGTGGGTGGTTAGCATCTCTGTACCCTCAGGAAAGGGGGAGTTTCAGTATCATTTGCATTTCTAAATTGAAGTACTTGCACAAGCCTGGTTTTTAAAGTAGGGAGTATTAAAGATTATTGAACAAAATAACTGATCTAATTTAGACACTTAGAAATAAATCTTGCCCCTGGAAATGACTTGTTGTTGGAGGGTGTGCAGTTTTCCTGAGAAAATGACACCAGAAGAGGCAGATAAGCCAGGTAGATGGGATGGGGAATAAAGTAATAAACCAGTTTAATCTTTAAAGTTTCATATTTGTAGCTGAGTATTCTGAACATCACTTGAGAATCCAGATAGATCAAAATATAGAGGTGAGGCACTTTGAGATGAGGAAATCAAGTGTTATGAATTATGTGACTTGTTTGTATCATCTGTTCTGATATTTTCCCTCTAGATGATGTTCTGTTTCTACACTTTTGACCTTGCTAATCACAAAGCGTTCCACGATTGTAACTTTTTCAAATCTGTGTATTTGTATTGAGGATATTATGTATGCCTGTATATATTATGTAGGTCGACTCTCCTGCATCTGAACAGGAATCTTCCTTTAGGACTCCCCATGTTCTTCTTCTTATTGTTGTTATTGCTATTCTGAGACAGGGTCTCCCACTGAACATGAAGCTTGCTGATTTGGCTAAACTGAACAGCAAATCCCAGGGATCCATTTGTCTCCACTGTCCCTCCCTACAGTGCTTGAGTTCCAGGTGTATGGTACCGTATCTGGCTTTCACCAGCATATTAGGGTCTTAAGTTAGGTTCTCATGTTTGCATCCCAAGCAATTTAGACACAGAGCTACCTCAACAGGCTACTAATGTACTTTTTAAAGCAGAGATACTTAAAGATTTGAGTAAGTGATTAGTTTGACTAAGGATTCTAGAAGACAAGGGAAATATAGATTTCAATGTGTTAGCTGGGTGGTTGTAGTAGTGTACACCTTTAATCCAAGCACTGAGGAGGCAGAGACATGTGGATCTCTGTGAGTTCAAGGCCAGCCTGGTCTACAGAGCAAGTTCTAGGACAGCCAAGGCTACACAGAGAAACTCTGTCTTGAAAAACAAACAAACAAGCAAACAAACAAAAACAAAATGATTTCAGTGAGATCTAGACATTTTACAAATCATTGCAAAATGCCCTGTAAGGATCACCACTGGGAGCCTGAAATGGTTTTTATAACTTATTATGCCAGTGGTGACATACTAATACATAAGCAAACTGAAACTTAGCTCTGCAAATTAATTTTCTGCAAACAAATGAAGAACATTTGTATATAGGTAAGTATTACAAAAAAATCATTTTCATCTCAGAATCCCAAAGTTATTTCCAAACATCTCTTAATCCGATTTCATTTTTACCTACTAATTGAGATCCTGGGTTGGAGTTCGTGTGTGTCTAATGACTGGTCACATTTTAAGGGCTGTAGGTCATCATGCAGTGTAACACATAGTAAGCCTGAATTTGACCCTCCTGGCTATGGGTGTCTCTTGTTCTGTCAGAGTAAGAAGTTAAGCCACACATACAAGGGTTCATTTAAATATAAATTCAGGGAAAAGTCTTTTTGGGAAAATCCAGTAGAAGGAAGTGAAAGAATTAATTGTTAGATATACATTTTAATTAACATAGTCTTTTGATTATCATGAGGCTTTCTCTTTTTTTTTAAATTTTAATGTGAAAAAGAATTAGGTGCAATTGAAAATATTTACATATGCCAATATGACACAAGTGCTGTTGGTTGATTGGACAGCCCACCCCTTGCATATTCAGACATACAGATGAGGCAGAAAAGTTGTAATTATGTGGTTCCAGGGAGGCTCATCACATCAAGTAGACCTGTTAAGTGTTACTCAGTCACTCTGTCATTGATACTACCTCTAATCCTTCATTGTTTTAATTACCTAAAAATGAGATGCAAATAGGAGAAAATGGTACAAATAGATTTCTCTTGCCATTCTCTGTGCTAACATGTCAGATTTATTTTTGCTATACATAAAAAAATCTCTTCAAAGAAGCATTTATTATAGAAGCTAAAACAACAGAGAGCACTTGAGATGACTCCATGGAAGCCAGTCAAGAGCGCAACTTTGCTGATACGATGCTAAGTTACATAGAAAAAATATCCTTGGTCTTCTCCTGTTTATTCTGCTTCATAAACTAGACAATTTACAAGTCTTGATCATGAACTATTAGCAGCAAAGTATATTCATTTGATGCAATAACAGAATAAATCTAGGTTCTCAGAGCAGGGCAGAATGAAAATTTGACATCCCTCAAAATAAGACTGCCAGAGAAAGGCCTACTGTGATTTCTTTGAAGCTCCTGGACTTGTAGTCATCACATAGAAAAATTACAGTTACCACAATGTCTGTCATCATTGGAACACTTCCACCACACTCTATGAATTCATGTACATAGGGTAGACTTTGTATCTTATTTCCATTCACTTTGTAATATAATATGACCTTCCCTTGAGTGTTAAGGCAGTGGGAATTAAACAGCAGGTTATCTGCAAGCAGTCTAAACACCTCACAGGCACAAACACACAAAGTTCCTAGTTAGTGACTTTGTGAGAGTCTGACTAAATTTCACTTGTGTATCTTCACAGGAGAGCAACTGAAATGATCACTTTGTCTTGTTGCTTTTCTTATCCTAGATAAACAATCCATGTAGCTCAGCCTTCCCCCTAATTATGAAGTGTGGAGCTTCTCTTTGTGACACTGACACTTCCCCATTCTGATAGCTCTATTGATGGAAGCTATCATGTCCCAGCCATGCAAGTCATGTCCAGAGTGGATTTACAATGCTCAAACTCTTAAAGTTCTTCAACTCTACCCAAACACTTCAGCAGCTGAGTTTCTGCTTAAATACACCTTTGACACACTCCCCACTTGGCAGCCTCCAATTACACTTTATTGACTGAAGTTGCCAATGTTGGAGACAGCACACACACTGCTCTCCTGGCTGTGGCTTGTTATTGACCACATTTGCTAACACTGGAGAAGGAGCATGTGGCTTTGTTACCTGTGGCTTTAGATTGTTTTAATTCACAGCTAGGTAGGAACTGTTCACTTTTGTCAATTTTTGCCACCTTCAAGATGATTGTATTGATGTTGATTTCATTTAACTGTCTCAAGTAGAAACAATAAAGGATTCTACAACGTGCCCATCACAAGTGATTTTTCATTAGTACATTGCAAAGCCATTTTGGATAAACTGAAGTACTTAATAATTGGCTTCCCCCATTTTCTGGCCTCAGTAGGATATGTTTAGCTTCAATTGATGTGACTTAGGATCAAACTCTATAAAGCATTTTTGAAATACATATGTCCCATAGAGGGATCTCTCTAAAGACAAATGTCTTTTGCTAAAATTTTAAGACGAGCTATGTGTTCATGCACTTCAAGACACAGGTTTTTCCTTTGTGTATAGATACTGTATGTAGATGGAAAAACAAAACACATCATAAGAGTCAACAGAATTTAGGATTATATGGCTGTCCCAACTCATTATGAAGCTGAGGATGATCTTGAACTTCTGATCTTCCACAGGCATGCAACACCACAGAAATTTATATGATGTTGGGGCACAGACCCAGGGCATCATGTGTAGGTAAGCACTCTGCCAACTGAGCTATGTCTGCAGACCTGGATTTCTCATACATTATTTTATTCTATAACTGTCCTTGCTTATATAACATTATTCTGTGTGTGTCTCTTAGATATATTGATAATTCATTTGTGTTAGTAAAATGCTCAGGCAAAGAAAAGATAGATCAATGTCTAGAGTCAAGATAAATGTAGATCAATATTGAGATAATCTAACTAATCACTCTTGCCAATACATTTATTTGCTGTGTCCATTTCCCCAGGTGCATAATCAGTGGGCATAAAGATGTATCTTGATATAATTTTTAAGGCACTTGGTCTCCTTTCTTTTTCCAGTTCTGGACTGAGATTCCCACATTAACCAGGGGATGGGGAGCAGTACTGACCAAGATGGTCTTGATGTTCTCTGTTGCTTGATTAAATTTCAACAGGCGTCTTTCTGACTATAGACCCCAGCCTTTCATTTCTTAGTGTACTTACTTTAGAAGACTGAAATTATAAAATTTCCCTCTGCTTATGCTGAGATTTGAATGTGGTTTGTCTACACCAAAACTCACAGTGACAATTAATTATCCAATGTGATGGTAGTGGGGTGCTGGGGACTTTCAGGGGGATGATTAAGTAGCACTCCTGGAAGAGTGGGAGGTAATAAAAGCTACTTTGGTCTGTGTCTTTCACATCTGAGTTATCTTTCACCTCTCTATTATGCAGACAGGAGGTAACTTCTAGACACTGTCTCCATGTTACTTGGATATCTCACAACCAAAGTCATGTCTTTCCAGTGTCTTGGCATTGGGTAATCTGTTATCATAAAACAGATCACACCAAGATAGCTGCAATGGTTCATTTTTATTGCTGGCTTCATGGGGTTTGGAATAAATAAATCACATGGAAATGAATCTTTGGACATGTGTCTGAGGGATCATCTATAATAGGTTAATTGAGGTAGGAAGACCAACCCTACAGATGGGTAGAACCATCCCATAGACTGGACTCAGACTAAATGGAAGGGACAAGGCAAAAGCACACACCTTCTTTGCTCTGTTTTCTGAGTGTGAACACAGTGTGGACAGGAGTGCATGTGCCTACCCCTCTATCTTCTCTGTCATGAAGGACACGGAATTGAAGTCAAAAGCAATCCTTCATTCTCTTCTCCTTTTTGTCAGATGTTTTGTAGTATCAATTAGACAGGTTATTAATATATAGCTTTTTAAATATGGAGCTTGTCTGAGAACCTTAGTTTTTGCTTCATTATTTACTTTGATTTGTTTGTTTCTCTGTAATTCTCTTGTTCAAGCCTAGGACCTTGCCACTTGGTTTTCTTTACTTTTATTTTATTTTTGCAGTGTTTAATATTAAACCCAGGGCTCTACACAGGCTAAATAAGCCCTCTAACCCTGCACCCCTAACCACATACCCTAGGATTGCCTTTTGTCAATCATCTGGGAGACTCCCCTTTGAAAAGTGATCAACAACAGATATAGACCCCATTTTGCAGTCTCTGTAGGAGTGTAAGAGACTAGCATCAATGAGCTTGATAATGTCAATTAGCGATCACAGATGGCTTAATCACATTGACCAGCCTCCCCTTGGCCTCTCCCACACTTTCCCAATATCTTAGCTTCTTAAAAGGCGCTCCCATCTTTTGGTTCAAAGAAATTGAATTCAACTTTTCTCCTCTAGTGCAACTGTCTCTCTTTGCAATATTCTTGAGTGAATCCTTCCATATCTGTTTAGCTGTCCAGAGGCACGTTTTTCTTTGTCACTGTACGTAGTTTGATCTACAAAGCTCTAGATTTTAATAGATGCCTTTGTTTCTTCATTCATGTATATATCATGCTATTTGTGAATCTACTCATCTGCTTTAGTCCTGTTTTTGTTTTCTCTGGGCACAGTAGAATATGAGTGTGGTAATATTGTGTTCCCCAATATATTGTGCACCCTAATAAACTTATCTGGGCTCAGAGAACAGAACAGCCACTAGACAAACATAGAGGCCAGAAAATGGTGGCACACACGCCTTTAATCCTAGCATTCTGAAGGCAGAGATCCATCTGGATCTCTGTGAGTTCAAAGCCACACTGGAAACAGCCAGGCATGGTGACACATGCCTTTAATCCCAGGAGTGATGGCAGGAAGCAGAAAGGTACATAAGGCTTGAGGACCAGGAACTAGAGCTGGTTAAGCTTTCAGGCTTTTAGCAGCAGTTCAACTGAGATTCATTCCGAATGAGGACTTAAAGTCTTCTTGAGTGAGAAGTTGGCGAAGTGAAGTTAGCTGTGGCCTATTCTGTCTCTCTGATCTTCCAGCATTCACCCCAATACCTGGCTCTGGGTTTGTTTTTATTAATAAGACCTTTTAAGATTCGTGCTACATATGAGCATATTTTGACTAAACATGTTTCGCTGGAGTCATAATTTTACTCATTAGATTTTAACTACAACCCTGCATATATTATCAATAAGGTTTATATTCCTCTGAGAATTCAAGATAAATACAATACTGAAAAACTCTTTGTAAACCAGGCAGGAGTGGTGCATGCCTTTAATCCCACCACTTGGGAGGCAGAGGCAGGCAGATCTCTGTGAGTTCAAGGCCAGCCTGGGCTACAGAGTGGGTTCCAGGAAAGGTGCAAAGTTATACAGAGAAACCCTGTCTTGAAAAAAAAAATTCTTCATAAAAAGACTTAATATGTTACTGAAGTTATTTTTATCATAAAAAGCATAGTCCTGTTAAGAAGAAAATATATTAGACTTTGACAAATAATTTTTATAAAACTACAAATGCCTGATACTTGTTGAACAGTCCTTCAGTGCATTTTTCTAAATGCATATAAAAAATCTACATGTCAGAAGTTCAACACTAATTTTATACAATTATGTGCAGAAGACACTTTTGTAGTATTTCTATTGGAAACTACTAAGATTTCTTGCATTGTGTCCTTGATGTTTACAATAGCACACATTATAAATTAAATATTCACAAAGGTTAAAGGGATATAATATATTGTGTCTTCCAATAATTTACATATCTAAGGGAATCTGAGATGACTCTTCAACAAAGAAACTAATGGATAACATTTCCAAAGAAGGAAGATTTAGTATTTTGTTGAACTTTCATATAGTAATATTTAAGATACAGATTGACTGATGATAAAAATAATACTGGGTAATGTGACCTATATTCTAACTTTATCACATTCCTTTCTCATGTAACCCTCTGAAGGATGTCTGTTTTCAAGGAAGGAAACTGGGGCTTTAAGAGTTTAATAAAGGTACCTGAGGTGCTCAGAAAATGTTTGCTGGGTTGAATTCCAATGGCTTAGGTGGTCCTTGGGTTACAAAATCAATTATGCTGCCATGTTGATTTTCAGAAATGGCAGTATTTACCTGAGGGGGAAGACCAATCTTCACATGAACTAAAGGAGGAGTCCTTATTGACCTTTGCTAGGTCCCCACAGACTCTGACCTCAAGTCTCTGTGCAGGTGATGAATCCCCTTAGCAGTGTCTCGGTAGACCATGTGAACAGCTGCAGAGTCCCACCCCAGAAGTCCTTCTCTGGGACTCAGCCAACTGATCCTTCCTAAAACTATTTTTCGCAATTCATTTTGCTGCAAAGTGCTATGTAAATGAAAAGTGATTATCTTTATTATAATTATAACTGGATTCATGTACCTTTTACAGTTCTTACCAATCGCCTTTTACACCCATATTCCATCATTGTCACATTTTCTTTATTACACTGTCATTTTTCAACCTCCAGAATCAATTGCTGAAATAAGACTAATATTCAGAGAGAGACACTACATTGCTATACATCGGGCCTATGGGAGATGCTCAAATAAAAATGAGCCGGGCAGTGGTGGCGCACGCCTTTAATCCCAGCACTCGGGAGGCAGAGCCAGGCGGATCTCCGTGAGTTCGAGGCCAGCCTGGGCTACCAAGTGAGTTCCAGGACAGGCGCAAAGCTACACAGAGAAACCCTGTCTCGAAAAACCAAAAAAAAAAAAAAAAAAAAAAAAAAAAAAAAAAAAAAAAAAATGAGTATTTATGAAACTCTTGATCTGAAAGTTATGTGAGGCCAGAGATTTACAGAGAGAGATGGCCATGATATGCACTGGCCTCAAGAGACTTTAATCAATTATTATAATTTTGAATAAATTTTCAAATGTGGAAAAATCAAGCTATTAGTACTTTGAAAGAAAATTAAATTTTATTGTTTTGACATTTGATGTATATCAACCACCTATAAATATTTGAGCTATTCACTCTTTCAGATCTCAGAAAATATACTCAGGTATATAAGAAAATTTCTAACATGAACCATTTATCAGAAGAATTGAAGTTGTTCAAAATACCTTATGAGTGAAGTACACCCATTTTACTAGAGCTGACAGCCACCGTATGAAGTAAACCTAAGTGTCCACTAGAAGAAAGATGGATGAAGACAATGTGGTATACATACATATCAAAACACTATATAACATTCATTAAAAGTGAAATCCTGTCATTTGTTAAAACATAGATGAATCTAGAAGTTACTCTGTTCAGTGAAACACGCCGAGCACAGAAAAAAAATTACATCTGACCTTATTCATATGTGGCATCTAAACACGCATAGAAACAGAGTGGTCCAGTACTCACCAGGGCCATTCACTGGGATGAGCTTCAGCAAGATAAAAGAGAGAGTTCAAGAGAGGTACAGTTAACAGCAGTGTATTCTATTCTCAAAAATCACCAAAACAGTGGAATTTCAGTGTTCTGCCCCCAAAAGACAAATACTTGAGGGAATGCTTATGTCAGGAAGATTGATTTAGCCATCTCACAATATTAGTAAGCACATTTTGTATATGATGTGTAAATTATATATACATATTTTATATTTACACACACACACACACACACGCACACACACATATATATATATATATATATATATATATATAGAGAGAGAGAGAGAGACAAAGACATTTTGAGTCAAGAGTCAATTTAATTAAAATAGTTTGGTATACTTAGGATAACTAGAGTTATAGCATGATAACAATGGATTATTACCTGCAGCATCTCATTGAATTATAATCAGAAGTTTTATTTCTTTCGTCTCATCTACTCCATGCTACCCTGATTAGAATCTGAAATACCACAGCAGGAACCTTGTAGAATAGTTGGGCTATGAGACAGAAGTAAATGGAGAGAGTAAAAACAAGATGAACCAGGGGTGTTCTAGGGGTGTTTCTAGAAGGGACAGAGCTCTCTTCTGCTTGATTGATGGTTGAGGCTTGTAAGCCAATATGACTTTAGAGGAATTTGGTAAGCAAAGGGTTCACTATAGACATTCATAAAATTAATTATGTATACTTGTAACTAAGTAAATTATATCAATAACAAATACTACTCAGAGTTCAAATGTAGCCCTTAGTTTATTCTATTTTATTCACTCTTGAGGTCATTTACATCTGTTGTATGTGTATGGCACAATCACTGTACAGTGGCATGTCATTGCACATCACTGCCTATATTCAGTGACACCAACTCATTCAAGAACATGCATAGTAGACATCAGCAAGCTCTGCTCCTGGGCCTTGCATTGTTCAGCATTTGTAGTAGTTGACTAGGGCAAGTCACATGATGACGTCTGAAATCAGCATGCCTTGGAGCCACATTAAAGTTGAACACAGTTTCAGAAAGAAAAGAGGGAGATTAAGAAAGGATTGTGGCCGTCAACATCATGGCTGTGTCTGAACTCTAGCTCCTGACTTCCCTCGTGTTTCCTTTCCCAATTCCATAAAGCAGAACCCTTGCTAACTCTATCCAGAAGTGTTTGTTAGCAGCAGCAGTTACTGAACAGTGATACAATGTGAAGTGAATGCAGAAATATTTACGATAACTCAAATTTTGACTTCCTTCTTTACTATTCTGGCTTCTAGTCTTCCTTTTTTTCTAAATGAAATAGGCAAGATTTACTACATCTACCTTCTTTTTAAAAAAAAAAATTCCTAAAGTTTGACTCAAACATTCATACCTACACAATAGAATAGGTTTAATGAAATACGAAGGTGGCTGGAGAAGAGAGATAAGGATTACTTTGGGTTGGAGAGTAGAGGAGGACTATCAATCATAGGTCTTGTACCAGATCATCAAGGCTCTAGAGATAAAGAATGTAGCATTCTTAATTTTTCTTCCATAAAGTCATGATTTTGAGTTGAGACTAGTTGTCTAGAATAGCTACTTAGTTAATGGGGTAAGAAGGTACTTGGAAGGAAGCCCGATTTATTTTAATAATCTAAGTAGAGAGAACACAATTACTTTAACAGATGAAATATCTCTGAGGGAGTAGTAAGTTATTATTGCCCTTTCCTGAAAC
Source organism: Peromyscus californicus insignis (assembly GCF_007827085.1). Classification (NCBI taxonomy): domain Eukaryota; kingdom Metazoa; phylum Chordata; class Mammalia; order Rodentia; family Cricetidae; genus Peromyscus; species Peromyscus californicus. The sequence goes on from NW_026294413.1 coordinate 7,568,083, forward strand.
AATTTGGCTTAAAATGATGTCCCTATTGCATTTAGAGCTAACAAGAAACATTTGTTCACTTGCCCACCCATTCATCAAATTCAGTGTTAAAAAGATGTTGCTGAAAAGAAACATTTAAAAGAGAAAAAATAAAGAAGTTGAAAGAAAAATGGGGTACAGGATCCAGAACCCCCACTATCAGGCCTCTTGACCTTAGTCTGTCAGATTTAGGTAGCGTTGATCACCAATAATCAGCCTCTTGACTTCACTGTTGAGGGACCTGTGGCTCAGTAACAAAGATGATTTCATCTGAGTTTTAGCCAAGCTAAGGGTCAGAAATAGGTTTCTCTTTTCTGACTTAGGAATCTTACAAACCAAATTCTATATAGATGACTCTTTTTGTAGGAAATGAAAAACTTGTAAAATTCTGCTTAAATATATATTATAGAAAGACAAATGAAATGCCAAGAATAAAGGCATACTTCCAAATAACTCATGGGAGCTGAGTGTTCTTTTATTTTAAATTGTTTCCTTGGACCAGTTCTTGTGAAGTCCATGAAATTCTCTAGTATGATTTTTGTTATAATATTGGCTTCCTACAGTGAGTTGGAGTGGCCTTTGGTAATAAGAAGAGTACCAAGTTTTTCTCAGCTATTAAATGTTTTGGAAAAGTAGAGGTAGGTGGAGCCAAGAAAGCATTAACCACAGAGAAGAGTGCTCTAATGGTTCTTGTCTCAAAGGATCCCAAACCTCAATGCTAAACATCACTATGATTCCCTGAAAATAAAGGTCACTATCTCATTGAAAAAGTTTTATTGAAACCAAATGTAATGATCCCAAAGACACTGCATACTTAAAAGCAATTTTCTTTAAAAATTCAAACTTACTGTCTTATAAAAATTTTCATTGAAAACCTTGAATTATAATTATACAGATACCATTATAATATTGAATATGGCAAAGTATTAAAAGTAAACTCTCTAAATGGGACATCTTAATCAGGCCTTCCCTCTACCAAGGATTAGGGGACATCAAAATGGCAGAGATTGAAAGAATGTTAGAGCCAGAGGATGTGGAATAGCTGTGAAATCCTGTCTTCTGGAATTGACACAGCCATCATACTCATGAACTCAGAGCAGCTGGGATTACCTGCACAAGACTTGCACAAGATCAGGCCGGTAGAGATTTGGGCATAGTAGGGTAGGCACTCTCTAGGCTCCACCCTTTACTGAGAAGCTACTGACAGTTGATAGCTGCTGGGGGAGGAAGAGTCATCTGTCCTTCAGGGTATAGTCACTGATAGGTTTCTCATGTTCCACTGGATGATTCTATAAGCATGGACGTATTGACATCACTAATTGGACTTAGTGGGTTATTACAGATATACAAAAGAAGAAAACCTGAATCAGGAAGAAGACACAATGGAGGGAATAGGTAGGGGAGCTGAAGGGGTAAATATAGGGTTAATATACATTCGTCATTGTGTATATGTATGAAATTGTCAAAGACTAAAACAGAATTAAAAGAGAAAGTAAACTCATTCAGTTGTGTATTATGCCTTCAAAGTGATGGTACAAAGTTGTCAAATTTCAAATAAGACTGGTTCCAGTAATGAATAATAAGTGATACTTCCATTGTATTGCTTAAAATCATTTTTGTGGAACTTCAAAAAAGGAATGCTATTCCTTAATTGTCTTCTGAAACCAGTGTTTCTTAGGAAATATTAGCATGAAGAAGCATATCCATAGCAATTTTCTTTTCCCCTCATCTTTTCTACGAATGATCACCACATAGATACACACAAGTCCTTCAAGTGAGCAAGTTTCAGCTACGATTTGCTGTTTTAGGTTTGGATTATGAATTTTAAGGAAAATATTCATGTCACATCCCTGGGAACTATTGTTAAAATACTTTTTACAAAATTACATTTTCTTAGACAATATTCTGAGAGTATTTTCATAAAATACTTTCCATGAAGACATTTCATAAGACATTCCAGTTAATTTCATACTATTTATATGTGTGTATGAGTGCAAATATATGGTTGCATGATTTGATAAGTTTATGGAAGTGTGTTCCAGGACCAGACTTGAATCAGGGTTACATAGAAAAATTCCATAATAAACATCAAGCCAGTCATACTTTAACATACGACTGAATTTGATAGGAAATGCAACATGACATGAAAAAACAGCAGAAGACATAGGAAAATGAACTTGAAACATAGAGCAATACCTTAAAAATGATACATAAAATTGTAATAATTAAAATTATAATAACATATCATATCATATTTCAGTTGATTGCAGGCTACATGTATGGTAGTTGCCCTGTAAGATTATAATGGAGGTTGTTATGGCTTGAATATGAAGGATCCTTTGTCATCATACTTTGAATGCTTGTTCCCCCCTGCTGGTGGTACTTGTGAAGGCTGTGGAACCTGTAGGAGATGGAGCTTGGTTGTCAACAGCCGGTTACAGGAGATGGGCTTTTGACTGTTGGAACTGAATGCCTTATTCCTGTTGCTCTAGGGTTCCCTCAACTGCCATGATGTGAATAGCTTCTGCTCCATGAGCTGAGATCGATCACATCCTTCCCCCATGAGGATGGACTGAAGACAGCTGAAACTGTGCACTAAATATCTCTCTCCCGCTTCATGTTGTTGCACTAGTAGTGTGACTACAGCAACAAAAAGAGACTAACATAATGCTCAAGTATTGGGCCAACTCATTTTTACTGTATCTTTCTTATGTTTTGTTATGCACATATTTGCCACTCTGTTCTAATTGCCTACCGTATTCAGTATAGTAAAGTGCTGTATAGTTGTAGCCTCAAAGTAATAGGTTATAACGTAACTTTTTGGTGCAGAGCTGGTTATAGAGTCTAGGACTGTGTCCGTGTATTTTATGACATTCACACAATGACAAAATCATGTTTCTAAGAATAGGTCCCTATCATTAAGTACATCAAATGTGTTTTCCAGCCAGTTGGAATTAGGTCAGAACAAGTATATAGTAGATGTTTCCTCTAAAGCCCCATAAGTTATTTACCTTGTGAAAAAGTAGACCTATACTACAGAACTATTATGCATAAACCTTGGCTGAACACGGGCTATATCTGGCCTATGATTTTTAGACTCTATGTAGTACAGAAACTGACCCCCCCACTTTATGTTGGATGGATGTTTAAGGGAATGAATGTGGACTGGGTAATATACTTAAAGTAGACACCAACATGAAGCTCAAAATAGTAACACAAAATACAACCATGCAGAGACGTTCTCTCTTCTAACTTAAAGCCCAGTAGATTAGTCTTCACGACTAACATCTTCAGTGGTGGCCATACTACCTTCGCCTGTTGCCAGTGCCACCCTGGATGGGGGACCTGGAGGGAATCTACTGATTTCTGCCTTTCCAGATGTAAAGAACAAAGCAAAATGTCCATACCTCATTTCTAAAATGAGCACTAACTGCAAGCTCATTTGAGGGAAAAGAAATGGTAACTGATTATCAGTACTGAAACAAAACTGGACTCTGTAAGAACAAATAATTTACAATGTCCAACATTCTAATGGACTAGTAATATTTGGGAAGATCAGTTTAATTAGTTGGCATTAAAATTATGAGGCAATGTAATTTTTTAAGGTTCAGTGTTTCTCTACATGCAATTATATTTCAGAGCAAGAGGTTATCACGAAAGAGTGGATCTCACAAAGAAGGTCCACCTGGGGCTTAGACCATGTCATGTACTTATTTAAGTAGAACATTCTAGTTTTTAAGTGGGGGAAACTCAAGTGTCATTTTGGAATTCGTCTAGGAAAAATAGAATTTATTCACATAAACTTGAAAAGGTCATATTTCCTGTGAATATTCTTGAAGTAATACTTTTAAAACTCCTGTTATATTTAAGCATTTTGTTTTTACTATGACAAGTTGCTATGGCTTCTTAATTAAAACAAAGAACCAACACATCATTTCATAATTAGAAGGTAATGATTATCTGAAATTGTTACAATTTTAAAACTACCACCACATACAACTTTTTCTTTAAAAATGTTGGTTATCTCTGCTCCAAATTTACCACTTATAAAACTAAGCACACAAAATATAAATGGGATTTTTAAAAATGGTTTGTAATTATTTTAGGAATATGTAGGTAAATATGAGTTTTATGCACTATTTTACAGAAAGCAATGCATAGTGATTGAGAAGCAAGCTGAATTTTATTCTGTAATGTAAGAAGATGAAACACGCTCTTTTGTATATTTGATTAAGATGAAAATAAGTCATTTTGCAAAACATAAGAATTTCTATGAATTGTGATTTCTTATTCTTTCTCCAAACAGACAGATGTCCTCCAGACCAGGGGAACAAAAACGATCCAGCCCCAGGGCCATCATCGTCTTTCATTTCTCCATGGCTTTCTAGAACAGATTGTTGTAGACATTAAAGAAGAAAGCAAGCTGAACAATAAATTATTCTGAAACACAGAATTGTATGAATTCAACTTTCTTACTAACACTTAAAAATGGATATGCAGGTAAGAATCAAACTCTAATACAACCATGTTTGCAAGAAAAAGCGGCTTACACTGTCAGGGTTAAAGTACTGTGTGTTCAGTGTCCAGGCTGAGGAATTCAAAACTGTGAGTAAGGAAGAGATATCATATTGCTGGCTAGTTTTTATGTCAACTCAACACAAGCTTGAGTCATCTGAGAGGAGAGAACCTCAACTGAGGACTTGCCTGCTTAAGATTGAGCAGCAGGCAACTCTGTAGGGAACTTCCTTAATGATTGTTGCAGGAGGGCCCAGCCCATTGTGGGCGGTGCCACCACACCCGCTGGCTGGCAGTGCTGAGCTCTATATGAAAGCAGGCTGAGCAGGAAGGTAAGCAGCACTCCTCCAGGGCCTCTGCATCAGCTCCTGCCTGCAGGTTCTCACCTGGTTTGAGTTCCTGACTTGGCTTCTCTAAATAGACTCTGGTTCAGGACACATGAAGCAAATAAACTCTCCTCTACAAGTGGCTTTTGGCCAAGGTGTTTAAGCACCACAATGGGAATCTTAACTACAGCTTTCATTAAATACTATTTCTGTACTTCGAAATTTTGTAGAAATTTCTCTAAACTAGGAATAACTATTAACTATGTTCTACTCCTAAATTAATCCAATTTAATGATCTTTGTGAATATGGGTAGAATTATCAGGTTGGTTTATGTGAACCAAGGGGATTTCAAATCTCTTGGGTTAAGGGTTGAACTCTTCACATACTGCACAGAGAAAATAATTTGCATATGTTGTTTTCCCAAGTGTCTTTTATGATTCTCTCCTTTCTCTAAATTTCTGATCATTGATATTTATTTTTTTTCTAGACTTTCATACATGAGTGCACTATACTTACATTTCCTTCTTTAATTATTATTGTTCTCTCTATATGCATATATATGTATATATACACATATATGTATATATATAAATACACACACAGAACCAGAAATGAGTCCCCTTCTATTGAGCAGGGTGTAAATCCAATTAGTCAACTGTTGGTTAGCCTGAATATATAAGTGCCGCTATTGCACCATTTGGGATAGCTTTCAAGTCCAGTTACCTTTATGGTTCAAAGACTTTAGAACTGGATAGGACTGTAGACAACTTTCCTCCCTTTGAAGATTGTACAGCATGTTCTGATACTATGAATGCTAGCCCTCAAGGAGAAGGCCTCCATGTCAGTACAGTTCTGTTCTTCCAAGTCCTGTGACGGAAGTATATGGTGCCTTTAGAAATAACTTCGTGAATTCAAGTTACAGGGGCAACCAAGAGCCACTGCAGTAGCTTACATTGTGTTGGGAGGTGTCTAGGATCCCTTGACCAACAACCGGAAGTGAGACATTCCTTGCCTGACTTGGAGGATTTTTTTTAGCTAGTCTATAGTGCCTGGCAGGGTATCACTCTCTTACTGTGTAGGGAAACTCTTCATATAAGCTATATACATACATGTACATACACATATAAAGTGTATTTTAATGATTTATTTATTTTGTAACATGTGTATGAATGTTTTGCTTGCATATGTCTGTACCACATGTGTGCCTGGTGCCTCAAAGGTGAAAAGAGGGCACTGGATCTCCTAGATCTAGAGTTGTGGGTGGTTGAGAGTCACCATGTGTGTGTTGGGAATAAAACCAAGGTCCTCTGCAAAAACAAGTGCTTCTAACCATCTAGCAATCTCTCCAGTCCCTAACATGTATTTTTAAGTAAGCTTCTAAAACAGTGTTTCCCTGTGTTCATTGTCTTTTAAAATTCAGAAGTGATGATGGAAGTGCTCATATCCAAGCTAAAGACAGCCTGTTCTGAGAAACACTTGTGGCTATAACTAAAAGCCTAATTAAACAATGACTTCATTTCACCAAGGTCTCCTGATAAGAATCAATAGCCAGGCCACCAATCTCACATGAATCTGCCCTGCACTCATTAAATCTTGTCACAGTTGCACCTTCTTGATACCTTGAATTAACCTTGCATGCAAAGACAGGTCTAAAATAAAAACAAGGGAATTATTCTGTGGGGCTATGCAATAAGCAAGCTTCTCCATCCCATGGTTTTTATGGGTATAACATCACAGATAACACACTGTGTGAAGTTTGTAAGAAGCAATGCCTCCACAGAAAAAGTTCATAATTAAATTAATCCAATTGGGAAAGCTATAATTACATAAGAAAGAACCTTTAATTCACTGAAAAGGTATGCTCTTTCATGTCTTATTTGTTTGCATAAAGTATTTCAATTTTGATAATTAATATAAATCTTATATATGTGCTACTTCAAAACAAAGCTTACAAAATGATCTGTTGATCTAATATACAAGACTTACAAAAACAAAAATTTGTAAAACACACACAAGATATATCCATGTATGACATATACATATAAAATACAAATATAATCATACACAAAGATTATAGACGTAAGTTTTATCTATCCAAATTGTAAAACCTTATCTATATGTCATATGTATAGATATCTCTCTCTGTATATATTATATGTGCATCTATATAAACTTTGTAAATTGATGGTGCTCATGTGCCTATATATAAGATCCACATATCTACATGTATAGACATGATTTTATGAGAATCAAACTCAATTCAGGATATATGTATAAGAGCCTCATAAAATTAAAAACTGTCCACTTCATAGCATAAGATTGACAAAGAGTGATGTTGTACTGCTATACACATTGAGGCATCCATTAGCCCATTAGTGATGTGCAGTGGTGATTTATCCAAGTGATTTCACCCGTCAGAGCTTGAGAGCATGTCTCCACAGCTGCCCTTCCCTTCACTCTTTACCACTTCCTGTGAGCTGATGTGCTTTGATGGCTGCTGTTGAGGACTTTGACAATTACCTCATATCGCTGGAAGCATTCCATAAATACTGATTATACTGTAGAATTGCATAAAAAGATTTCATTGAGTTTCTAATAAATCAACTCTGAGTAGTAGTTAAGGAGATGCACTTGGAATTGATGGAAGGGGATTGTTGGTACACAATTGGTAGAAGCTTTAAGATATTAAGAAATAATCTGTTGGCTTTCTTGGTGGAAGTAGAAAAAATGTCATGGTAGACAAAAATGATTATGATTTTTTATTAATAGTAAAGACTGCAGGGGAATAAATTACTATGATACAATTCATAATAAAATCTCTTTGCTGGAATTACTTTTCCTAGAAAATAGCTAAGAAAACATTTACATATTTATCCCTTTTTCATAAGTAATATGTTTTAAATTAACTGAGTGAATAAGATCCAAACAATTTATAATAATTTCATGATATAGTTCCCCATTAGTTTATTAAATGTGATGTTTGAATAGGGACTGCTCACTCTCCTATACTAGATTATTCTTAAGAATTCTTAGCTAGCTGGGTATTGACAGCACACATCTGGAATCTCAGAACGTGGAAGACAGAGGTAAGCGGCTCATCACAAGTTTGATGGCAGATTGATACACAGAGGAAGCTTCAGGATAAGTAACCATTGCTAAAGAGATTACTTGGCCCAGTTAGGCCAAAAAAATGGGGAGGAGGGAGAATGTTTAGTTGAGCTCTAAGCATGGTGACACACAGGCCAAAAATCAAGTGTTACCATCCCAAATTGTCAGATATTTTCACTTTCTTTATTGACAAGACTGTTGGTAGTATAGGCTGTATCAGCACCAAAAACCAACCAACCAACCAAACAAACACAGCAATAAAACCCCATGTGAGTACTTCCTCCTGTGACATTATACATATTTAAGCCCTGTGACCCCCTCTCAGTGCTACATTTTATTTTTATGGAATATTATGCTTCAGCTATCCCTGTGGAGTTATTCTCATTCACACATGTTTGGGTTCTCCAAGTCACAGTGTTTCTTCAGAAAAATATCATTTTCTTTCCTTTGCCCTATGCTCATGATGACACATGCAGAGAAGAGACTAAATTCTAACAAGAGGCTGACACTGATTTTCTTGGAATATTACTAGGGTAGATTTTTTTATTTAAATCCCAAGAAAATAATCCTAAGTTTGTTCATAGTGAAACAAATGCTAGGATTAAGTGGATTCAGAATATCACTAGGGCAGTAAGCTATCACCCATCTTCATCAATGGTAGTGAGATTAAACACTTTCCCTGATGCATTTTCAAGCATTTATAAGTCCATGAGGTGTAATAGTTCATTTCAAATGTGTGACTCTCCCATAGCTGTTCTTTACTTTTACTTTTCCATATTAGATTTTTCAAATAATTAAACAAAGAAAAAAAAATTAGGTCTGTGGAAAACTGACATTTTGGGTTGTATTCTTTATAATCAATTTCATTTTGGAGTTATATTGAATATGAGAAAAGTTGGCTAAATTCTAATTCACAGAAGCCCTCTTCTCTAGCATTCCCTAAGGAAAGATCAATGACCAGGTCTAAAGAGCATCCTGAGCAGATGTCTGAAGTCATTTATGATGCAGTCTAGATCATGGTTGACCAGAGAAAGATGGCATGCACACAGTATGTGTCTTCTGCTACGTAACAGTGCTGTGTCCTGGGGTCTATCTTAGCTACTTATCTGTGAAAAAATACCATGGCCAAAAGCAACTTAGTAAAGCAAGGGTTTTTTTTGATTTATAGTTCTGGAGTTTATAGTTCACTGATAGTGTAGAGGCATGGCATGCAAGCAGGAGCAAGAAGCTAGCTGATGACTGGTCACATTTTCATTTGTAAGCTGGAAGCAGAGAGCAAAAACAGGAAGTGCAGTGAGGCTATGAATCTTCAAAGCCCACCTTCCTTGATAAATTTCCTTCATCAAGGCTGCTCCTCCTAAAGATTCCACAATTTCCCCAAACAGTGCCACCAGCTGGGAACCAAGGGTTCAGATACATGAGCCTGCAGGGATCATCTTTCACTCAAGCAATCATACAGCACCTATTTCACAGTGGGATGCTTTTTAACACTGTGTTCTAGAAAGCCACCTCCAAATGAGCAAGAGTGATGCTGGAGCTGAGTCACCTGGTCAGCCTTGCAAGGGAAGAGCTAAGCCTGAGATTTCCCCAGTGGTCACTCGGCAGGAAGCTCCTATCATTACTCAAATATGAAATGTGTGATCATTTATCAGTAACAGGATTCAAGAAATGCACAATTCATTTGTAACACAGAATGCTAAACCAACCATTACTGTCTGGGAGGTGAGAAAAGGAACTCCATAAAAAAGGCATGGACCAAAAGGGAAAGGACAGAGAACACAGTCTACAGGTTTCTCATCCTGTCTCACCTGGTAACAGCAGCTGCAGGAAATTCAAGGAATCACAAATATCCTGTGTAGGCTTATTCTTTTCTCTTCTCTTTGGTATTAGTTGTGTTACACTTCTTCAGTTGTAAGAACAGAATCTCAGTGTCCTTGTTTACAAAATGGGGAAGATAGTGTGCATACTATGCTAGAGTTGCTATGAGGATCAATTAAAACAACACATCTATAAGTTATCTTTATGTATCTTCAATATATTTCACACACATACACACCACACTCACATACACATACCATAGAAAGCACATTATTTACATGTTTCCTATGTATCAGAACACATCTTGTATACACATATGAGGATACACAGCCATGCATATGTATCTATGCACTGACTTAAACTTACACGCTCAAGCCTAATTTCCAAATAAGTATTCGAAGGAGAGGCTTTTTGGAGGTATCAGGACATAAAAGTTAGGACCACATGAAAGGGATTACTGCTCTTATAAAGGGAAAATCCAAGAGAGTGTGCCCTTCCTTCTGCCATGTGATGACCCAGTAAAGATAGCCATTCATGAACGCTGGTCTCCTGGCACATTGATCATAGACTGCACAACTCCTCACTGGTATCAATGGTGTTTTATTCTTGCAGAGCCCAGGCACTAAGAGAATGTTGTGCGTTGAATATAATAACTGATTTAATACTGCTATAAAGTTGAAATCTTATGTCAATGGAACAAACACACTGGATAAATGTTTCTCATCACTAAGGCCGAGATATGCCATGCAAATGGCCTGAGAGAATAGCAGAGGAGATTGGACAGGAGCAACCTCTGGGTCACTGGCAAGAGGGAGAAGACAGACATCAAGTTTCTGCAAGTAGGCAGTTAGAGCTTCCAGATATCAGTCTGTGGATCACTTCGGGTCATCTAGAGAAGTTTGTAGGAATAACCAACAGCAAGCTCCAATGCGGTTATGTGTCATTGAGTATTCATGGTGTGGGCCCAAGAACCTGCAGTTTCTTTAAAGGATATTATTATTACTGGGAGTAGTAAACTACAGGTACATGTGTGAGGTCATAGGGCAGTTTTGTGGAGTCAAGGCTCTCCTTACACTTTTGTGTGAGTCTTAGTGATGGATCTCATGTCACCAAGCTTGTGAGTCAAGCTCCTTCCTACCTTGAATCATCTCATGGGCTTGGATCTGTAGTTTTCAGTTGTTGACTGTGGTTAATTCAGATACCCAGTAGGGATCCTCCAAACTAAGTTTTGGAGGGACCTGGGATTCAGTAAGAGCCCATGCAGTGTGGGAGGAATTTGGAACTCCAGGAGAGGAGATGGGGAGAGCAGGGAGCCCTTGTTGAGGAGACTCCTGCTGCTTAGGCCCTTTATTCATTTTAGACATCCTGCTCCTTGAGACCTGCTCACAGATGTCCTAAAGAAGCCTCCCCTTGAATGAAGAAAAGAAGTAGAGAACAAATGAACCACCACTGACTCCTTTACTGGACGGGACTTTTCAAATAGGCAAATTTAAACAGAGCCGTACAGCGTTTAAGCGCTTCAGCATTACGACTGTGCCAAGAGCTTTAAGAATGACATGCTCGCTTCACTCTTCATCCCTGCATGTAGGGAAGTGACACTTAGTTCATCACAATGGTCAAAACAAAGGTTTGACTGCTGGGAAAGCTCTCTGGAAGGGATTTCTACATAGAACTAGTCACATATGAACATATGAAACCACTTTTACATTTTCCTAGAAGCTTGTCACTTCATAGAATCTTTACTAGATACGTTAAATAACACTTACTCAAACAGCTCACATTACAATACAGAAGCTAGAACTTTTTGTCAAAACTTCAGCAATTGGGTTGTATTAGGCAACAGAAGAGACTTATTATAAAAATGTAGAAGTATCTTGCAAATAATGGATGCCTCATAAATGTTTCTTGAATGAAGGACAGGATGCAAGTATGTATGGCTGATCAAAACCATCATGCTCGATTTATCCTCCTCCAGTGTTCTAGGTCAATAAGTTATTATATAAGTATAGAGATATTCTAATTTCAACAAAACTTGCTATTAAGTGTTCTCTTTGTTATGAGATGTTCATGGCTTTGGTGACTAATCATTTTCATAACTGTCTCTTCACACATCAGAAACTGAGGATTAAATCTGACGTAGAATCATATAAATTAAGAAGTCCCCAGCCTTGCAGCACACATAAGACTAGTGTAGTGCATTTAAAGTGCAACGATACAGGACTTTTCCCATGTAAGACTGCTTAAATTATGGCATGGACACACAGCATTAATAAAGCGCTACTCCACCAATAAATTCACGCTCTACAAGATGCCTGGCACTGTAAGTCTAGTATTTTCTCGTGTTAATTGGCAAAAGGTAATTTGCAAAAGAGTACGTGACTTGAAAAAATGGTGTGTGTAATATTAACTCAATTAAAAATTACACACCATGATAATGTATACAAAGTATTAAGAGAATAAAATACCATGATTCTTTTATATTTCTCCTGAGTGACAGACTGCTGAATAATAACTATTTTGTTGTTTATATTCTTTACATTCTCTATAACTGAAAGGTCCTGAAATCACAATAAAAAGAAAATATTCAAAGCATAATACTTGTTTAAATAAGCACATAACAGGTGTTTATGTTTTTAATTTAATTTTGGAGAATTTCACAGGAGTACTTCCACCTCTTACTCTCCCCCAACTTCTTTTGTGTTCCCCTAACTTACTTCCTCATGCAACACCTCTTCTTGTTTAATTATTTTTGTTACGCGCGCACGTGCGCGCGCGCGCGCGCGCGCACACACACACACACACACACACACACACACACACACACACACACACTTACTGAGTCTATTTAGTGTGGGGCTCATTTGTATGTGTTTAGGGCTTGGATAATATATCAGGGGGCTTGTTCCTGCCAAAAACTGTTTCTTCACTGATTGCCTGTATGTCTTCATGTAGGGGTGGGGCCTTGTGAGTGTCCCCATTCACATTTTATAATATTATGTAATATTCACTTATATTCAGTTAGTCATATTGTGAAATGCATCGAAATTTCTGTTATTTCAGTGTTCCTCAAATACCTCTTTACTTAAAAAAATTTGTCTTCTACATATTTAATGTTAAAGTATTAAGTATCTACATACTTAATATACCTAATGTATTGAGCTTATTTAATTTTTTTGTACAAAACACATTTTTCTCTTGTTAAATTGTATTTGTTTTGTGTATATGGGTGTTTTGTCTGCATGTATGTTTGTGCACAACAGAGGCCAGAAGAATGCGTCAGAGTCTCTGGAACTAGAGCTCCAGAAGGTGTGGAGTCACCATGTGTGTTCTTGGAACCAAACTTATATCCTCTGGAAGAGCAGCAGCCTGGGCTCCTAAGGGTTGAGCCATCTCTCCAGCCCCTCAGAGTAAAATAAACATCTAAACTGTAACACAAAGCTTAGATATTTGTATTGTTGCTAATACTCCTCATTGGTCCCAAGAATATATTTTGTGATGAATTATCTACAACATCACAGTTAATTTCTTACCATCTTGAATTTATTAGATGTTACTAAATAATAAGTAGGAGAATGAGTAAGTGAACAGCATCAGCAACTTCAGAAGTCATAGAGATTGTGACATGCACTTAACTCTGATAACATTCTGATGTGAATAATTAAAGGACAAAAGATATGACTGATCTATGCTTTACGATACTTAGAGTTGTTTGCTCCTTCAGTGTGAAAATGAACTTAATAATCGAACAGTCCATGTTTTTAACCTAGGAAATTTGAGTACTGGGCATGGTGGCACATGCCTTCAAATGCAAGACTCAGAAGGCAGAGGATAATGGATTTATAGGAATTCCAGGCCTGCCTGGTCCTCATAGTTCCAGGTCAGCCAGGTCAGCCAGAGCTACATAGGGATACTCTATCTAAAAAAAATGACTATTAATATGGCTTAAAATCCCCTACTATTTGGGAAAGGAAAGGTAAAACCAGTCAATAGGAAGAACAAGACAGTCCAGCCAGGTGTGGGTCACCCTGTGTGTTCCTGTGTGTCCTAAGTGCATCCATGTGTGGGTGACCCTGTGTCCTAATAGCATTCAGGTGTGGGTGACCCTATGTGTCCCTGTGTGTTCTAAGTGGATCCTTCCTCTGTAATAGTCTCAAATATTCTGGTGCCCACCTGGCCATTCCAAACAAAACTATCTGCTCTATGGCCTAGCATGGCCTCAACATTCTAGAGTCAATGTAAGGCATAGTGTGTATTCTGGGAAGTGTATTTATACTAAAAAACAATGCCTTCTGAGCATCTTTTTCTTTAGGTGAGAGGGGGAGATGATGGCCGAGTTCAATAAGACACATTGGGCATAAGGTAGTCACATGTCCAGGACAGCACAGCCAGAGGCAGGAAGACGCAGATTTTGTGAGTTACAGAACTCCAGTGTTGACTTTGTACTGCCGACTGGTGGGTCCCTTTCATATGAGAGAAACACATTTTATTTTGCTATGTCTGCTATTATTTTTGCTCTCCTGTTTTTTAAAAATAAGAAATGCTATCAAATAGAGAAGTCATCTGGAGCCTCTATCAAAATTCAAAGAGCTCACAGCCAATTATTTAAGAAACTTCCCCATTTAAAAATATGCAACATTTTTACCTTTTCCTCATATTTATAGGGATGATGATTAAATATGCCCTTCAGGAGAAACAACTTAAGAATACTACAGTTTCTCTTCCTATTGGCAAGTAGGATCAAGGAAATTATGTCTGAGGATTCTTTAATAAAAATCAGTTGCTTGTATTTTTCTTTGCTTGGTGTTTCACTTACTGTGATCTCAGATTTTAACACAAACATCTCTGTCTTTTCCCAGGGTTCCATCAAATTTGAATTTGAGTATTTCTTCATTGTAAGGAGAATTTTTTCAAAATGTGTTTAATGAGTTCATTGTGCAAAGCAAATGGATTATTGGCTTCTGGGGTCCTTTTCTATTTTGCCATCTTTGATTCATTTTGGTTGTGGGGCATTCCTTCTGTGCTATTCTTTTATTGCAGGGATAAAAACTGAGTTACAATAAAACTCAAAGAGCTTTTTTATTACATATGTAAAGCCTACTTCATGCATTAAATAATGCTCAGGGTAATGTCAGAGTGTGTAGTGGAAGAAAAATAGAAAATAGCACCCGCCTCCTCCTTGATTATGACACCTCATAGCTCGGCCACGATGTGTGCTTGGTATTTTTCTGGAAGCTGCTGAATCCAATCAGTTCAGTCATGATGGATGAGTCCTGAAGCTAGGAAGAGTCCAGCATGAGGTACACATAGGAGGTGCCAATGTTTGGAAAAATGACAGCTTTCGACAATGTGTTCCTTTTCTTTTCTTTTTTTTTTAACTCCCCCATATAGTTATTACAATATCCTATAACCTTCCAAGAGAACTACTCAAATGTCCATTTTGTTTCCTTTCAACATGTTGTTCATTTTTGTCTCTTATGGGGAAAAATTTCAGAAAGAAAAACAAAAAAAGCCATTTGTTGTTAATATCACAAACTTGTACAAGTTTGTGTGCAATGAAGAACCTGCCACTGTCTGGGTTTCTCATCAGTTCAGAACTTCTGAGAAGAGTTTTTCTCACTGCTATACATCCATCTGCCACGGAAATTCTGAAGAACCTACAGAACCTATAAATGCCCAGAGAGGTTCAATAACATTGGGAACATGGAAGTGTTAGTAGTTCCTTTCTCTCACGCTTACCTTAAGTGACTGTTCAGCTGCTCCTGGACTTAGGTTGAGTTTACAGCCTCGTAAGCCTACTAAGGTGAATATGACCAAAGATGGAAATGCATTTAGTATGTCACCCTAAAGAACACAGTTTACCCTGCCAGACCTTAGGCATATTTTATTTGTACACTCCAATAAAGCTTATCTGGAGATCAGAGGAAAAAGCCAGCCACTATATTAAACATAGAGGTCAGGCAATGGTAGCACACACCTTTAATTCTAGCATTCGGGAGGCAGAGATCCATCTGGACCTCTGTGAGTTCAAAGCCATACTGGGAAGAGAGCCACGTATGGTGATTTATGACTTTAATTCCCAGCATGAACCATAAAGGTCTGGAGATCTGTACAGACAGACAGGAAGTGATAGAGCTGGGCAAAAAGAGGAAGTGATGTAGCTAGGTGGAGAGAGGAAGTGAGATGGCAGGGCACAGAAAAGATATAGGCATGAGCATACAGGAAGTAGCTCTCTTTGGCTGAGGATTCCTAGTGGTAAGAACGTGGGCTGGCTTCTTTCTGCTTCTCTGATCTCTCAGTTTTCACCCCACTATCTGGCTCCAGGTTTTTTATTACTAAAACCTTTCAAGATTCATCTTACAGGCATGTTCATAGAATTTGCATTTGCAAACAGCCACGCAAAATCCCTAACTACATAAGGTGTAATATCCTCTGTGGTATTACACATATTTGCTGAGAGTAGAAAACAGAACTTTTTTGTGGGATGTTTTTACACTACAGTAAAGTAGAAAATGGTCATGTCAATCCATCATTAATGCTCTTGTGTAACCCCTTCTAATGCCAAGCTGTAACTCCCTCTACTAAAATTTCCTGCACCTATGTAAGAACAATTAGTTTATTCAGTTATTGATTGAGGCTAGCCAACTATATACTATGATCCAGTTTGGTGATCAGAAAAAAAGTCTGTATTTATTATAACCAGTGTTTCCCAATGTTGACTTACTGTTTTTCATTAATAAGCAGGTCGTACAATGATTAATGTATATATCCTCATTGTTTAAGTTTGTAGTATTTCCTATTTCATGTGAAATTCACTTTGATTCTTTTCTCAGCTTTATGTACATTGGCTATTGTCTAATAATCATCTTATTTTTTTCTTTGGGGGTGGGGTGGAGTCAGATTACGACTATGGAGCCTAGACTGGCCTCAAACTTACAACCCTCCTGTGTCAGCCTCCTAAGTGTCAGAATCCAGTTGTATGACACCAGTCGTTTGCTGGTATAGATTTATTTGTTCATGAATTCTAATTGAAGATTACCAGACAATTATACAGTAACACAAATAAACCTGAAATTTCAAACCGATCTTGCTAAATCTACAGTGTGAAAGAGCAGTGAACTATGAGTCACATAGATTTCTTTAGATTTTGGGAAGAATCTGAATTCCTAAGGATAGCTATTCCCCTCAGCCCGTCTAACAACCCATTTTACATGCGACCATGAGAACTGGAGATGCAGACAGGTAACAGGGACAGTGCAGACTGTCTTTGCATAAATCCAACTCATCACCTTTGATAGAAGTGGTAATGCTTCTATCAACAAAAAACTAGCTTCACAGGTTTCAGTCAGCAGGACACTTAACCCTTCACCGTCCACGGGAGGGGAATACCTGTTCCTTCCTGTGTAAAATGTTAGTATTTGGGGTTTCTCCACACCAGATTATATCTAACCCTTGAGTAATGTGGTGGGTATGGATGGAAAGTAGTTATGAGAGAGAATAAAAGACCACAACACATTCTGGTTTTTGACTGCTAGAGAAAAGTATTTTGTACATAATGATAGATAGAGAAATGAAATAATGTAGAGAGTATCTTAAAATCATCTTTTCAATTAAAGTAATAAACCATGCCAACTAGAACCCTTCCATGACTTCTTTCTCAGCCTCCCCGGGACAGCAGATGAGCAAGTGTTCCACACCTCTCAGCCTCCAGAGAGTCTAGTTCAAACATCTGGTATCAATCATGCTGCCTTAGGATTTCCTGTCTGTCTTCTCTCTTAGAATTTGATCATGTATACGGATTGCATTTTTGAATCCCATTGACTAACAATAAGTACAGATTTCCTATTTTCTCTATGGGAAAAAGTCTTTAGTTTCAAGCTCAGAAGAGTATGTGGCCCCATGAGCAAAGACGAAAATTAGAAACGCTGAGGAGTCTGCTTCCCTCAACACCAGAGAATGTTTCTAGTACAGTTGTTCACCCCAGTGAATTCTGGGAATTCAGCAGATTGAGAAGGGAAGCTGTAGTACAGTTGTGGTTTTAAGGGGAAAGAGGAGAAAAGGAAGACCTCCTTTCCAACCCATTTCTTGAATGAACAGTAAGAGTCTGGGCCACACAGATGAATAAAATAGAGATACAGCTCTACTGAAGACAGTGAGTGGAATTTTAGTGGCCATACCACCATTGCTAAATCTTTAATGGAAATAACTACCAAAGGAGACTGTCAACTAGATTTAGTAACAAACACATGTGATTGTAAAATGATTTGGAGAAAATTGGGAGAAGATGCTGTTTTTACGTTAGCTAAAGTGCTTGTTTTATATGGGATCCACTGAGATTTGGGAATAAAAAAGGCTTGGGTAGGTAAGTGAGCATCTGAAAGCCACATGAAGCCAGGCTGCAGCAACAAGCAGCCAGACTTTGCTCTTGTTTCAGCCACAGAAGATTATGTAAATAGCTGCAGCATTTTCCTTAATAAATTCCATTTCTTATGCTACCCACATGATTTGAATATAAAATTGAAAATTAAGTTTTCCCAAGTTTGTAATGTTAAACAAAATTTATCCATCACAAGTTAATAAATCAGGTTTACCCTCACCCCTAGAAAAGGACAAACATTTGTATAATTAACTCCCCACTGAATGACATAGTACAAAAACTTTCAGATTTGAAAATTTGTGATATTTTGTATTTGCGTAGGAAAACAGTGACACACTTGAGAATGTTAAGTTCTTGCAAAAAAACTTTTACAATGGGCTCATCAGATAAGAAATAGCAATTAACACACACTCAGAAATAGCTACATGTTCTATAATAAAGCAGTTTTGCTCTGAAATCAGTGATCAAAGATAATAAGGAGTCCAAACTCAGGAGACGAAGACTTTTCAAGATATTTAAAATGGGTCTAAAATTCAGATATGTGTGGTTTTTTTTTTAGAACAAGATAATTAGATTTTATTCTTAATGCAAATCAAAACCAGAGAACAAAATATTTGAGATAATAAAAATAGCTACTGAGGAGGTTTTAGTTAGTGTCCACTGTCTCTGGTCAATTCCCTTAGCTGCAGTCTCTGTGATGTGGATTTCCATAAGACTGATTTCTTGAGAGTGCCTCCCCAGGAGATGTCCTTAGGGCACTGAGATGATGGAGAGTAAGAAAGGGGTGGAGGAAGGACAGGGCTGCTTTCCTGCATGTCAAACAAGGAACTCAGTAGCACAAACTGTGCATTACAGGGTAAAGTCTCCCTTGAGGCAAAAGGCTCCCAGCCATAACCAAAGAAGAAAAATTAGTGTGAGATGTGAGCCCTCCTATAAAATCCAAGTTGGCAGCATACTGTCTCAGCCTTGTGGAAGAACTGAGAGGGAGATAAGCATAACTTTTTAGTAAGGTAGGTCCCAAAGTCAAGGGCACACCTCGACAGAAAGTAGTGGCTTGGGGGTCTGATAATACCAGTATTTAAGGGGATTTTGAAAAGTACCAACTCCATAGTTACTCAATCAAGCAGTTCCCCTATTTCCAATATAGAGTATGGTGATATTTTATTTGTGCTGAAATGTGATTTTATTTGTATGTTAATAAATAAAGTTGCCTGGGGGTCAGAGCTAATAGCAAGCCATAGCAGAAGCCGGGCGGTGGTGGCACACACCTTTAATCCACATCACATGACAGGCAGATCTCTGTGTGTTCCAGGATACAGCCAGCATGGAGACACATGCCTTTAATCTCAATACCAACCATAGAAGACCTGGAGGTCTGTATAGACAGGCAGTGATGAGGAGGTCATGTGGTTGGGTTTGCAACCAATGAGAAGGTAGAACAGAAAGTCAATAAAAAGACAGACACACAGGAAGTAGGTCTCTTGTTAAGGGGAAGGACAGCAGCATCAGGAAGGGTAAGAAGGCAGTTTTAAGTCTCAGCTCTTACTACTGCTCTGACCTCTTGGACTTTTAACTCTGCATTTGGCTCTATGTTTCTTATTTAATAATAAGACCGTTACATCTACAACAGAGAATACCAATTTGCTGTGCACTTTTTGAGTTCCTCTTAGGAAATTGTAAGTGTCTACATCCCATTGCTACTTTATCCACTATTCAAGAGAAAATAAGAAAGGATTATCAAAGCACAAAGCACCATTTACTGGTTCAGCAAAACAACAAGAACAAATCGACAGTTGGTTCAAAACTTAAACTTTAGTGGGAAGGCTGTTTTCAATTGCTTTGATTATCTATCTGCACCAGGGCCGTATGGATGCCTTGTCTACACTGATTTTTAAAAATTCCCTATGGTGGCAACTCATGAAAAACAGAACACCTCAGCTGGGGCAGGCACAAGCTGCCAATGTCCTGGATTTTATGCAAGCGCTGTAACAATATTCCCAGACTTCCATTTGTTCTGTGAGGGAATCTTAAGATCTTTCTTGGGCTAAATCCATTTGGCACACTGTAAAAAGCGCTTGCCTCTAGCCAGGAAGGGAGTTCCTCCAGCTCTTATTCGAGCACTTGAAGTGTGCCACAGCTTTCCCTGGTTTTTCCATTTATAAATTGAGGCAGCTTCAGTCTATACTGTGTTTAGGGATGATGTTGTTTTTAAGTGTTCTCATTCTGGAAGGTATGTTTGGTCTACACAGGTTAGTCAGTCTATGGTAAATAGATTAGCTCCTAAACCGAGATTCCCAGTCCCCTAAGCCTGGGCTTCTCAGCAATCTGTAATTGTTCTATAAAAAGATAGGGTCTTTTTTTCCTTTAGTTTTCACTCTTTTATGGACCAATGTGGGGTTCTGCTGTGCCTGACCACTGCATGATGGATGATTTGATCTGTAGGCTTGATGGTTCTTCCAATGTCTTGTTCAAGGTGAATCCATTGATTCTGCATCAAGTGTCACATCAATGCCAAGTGTCTATGGAAGCTTCCACATGCTGACTCTAACCTTCTGTAATTATCTTTGCTGTAGACTAGTAACAAACAGTTTATTGACTAGTTTAAATTTCACACATATTCTCCATGTAGCAGCACTCTTTACCATCATTAATTCACTATTCTGGAAATGAAAAAGAACAACAATGAAAATCATCCTCATTATCCATCTCCCTGACCATTAGAACTTGAGGAGTCTTCCATTAACAGAAAAGTGTCCCCATGGTGTCTAATATGACAGGTAGTAATTGTACATAGATATTTGTACTTAAATTAATGAAAATGAAATATTTAATCACATTGTGAGTGCATTGCTTTTAACTGCTGCATGCTACCCATGGTCCCTGGTTCATGGCCTCTTCTTCCATCTTCCAGGTCAATAGCAACTGAAGTCTCCTTTCTTACATTTATGGGTTCTTGTGAGTACACTGGTGCAAACTTCACCCCACAGTTTGGGATAATCTCTCTATGCTAAGTCATCTAATTGAGAACCTGAAGCCTAAATGTCTTAACATAGTTTGTACAGTTGCCAAACATACTAACGCATTTATTCTTTGTTTTCCATCTGCTTAATCAATTACCCAGCAAGAAGGCAGACAATTCAGTGATAATAACCTGTTGTTTATTTGAGAAAGGACTTCATTGTGTAGCATTGGCTAGCCTGGAGCTTACCAAGTAGACCTGGCTGGCCTTGAACTCTTAGAGATCAGATGGCCTCTGCTGGGATCAAAGAAATGAGCAATGGTTCCAGAACTGCATGCAAATTATGGATGGGACAGCAGTCCTTGAGAGAGGTGAGAGAGAGTAGATTCTAGTGCTGAGAATCAAATGCAAACAAAACATGAAGTATGTGAATGTTTCTAATCATAAGTTTTTCTTATATTTTTTATATCACTAGCAGATGACATCAATAGATTGTGCTTTATACCTCCTTATATACCTTTATCATATTGTGCTTTGTCAGTTTTGTCATGAATCAAAGAGAAAACCAGCACATGAGCAAAATAAGCAATGTGAAAACATGCATACATTAATATACAAATATATACATACATACATTATACATACACACACATATACAATGACATGTACAAATATGCACAGATAGACATGTTGACAAATCTTAGAACTCAACTTGTTTGGAACGACAACATCAATTCCAACCGGAAAGCCAAGTTCAATGAGATTTGAAGATTCATTAAATGATGATACAATGAAACCAGTACATTGATCCTCTCTCTGTCTCTCTGTCTCTCTGTCTCTCTGTCTCTCTGTCTCTCTGTCTCTCTGTCTCTCTCTCTCTCTCTCTCTCTCTCTCTCTCTCTCTCTCTCTCTCTCTTCAGAAGCCAATTACAACAATGGACTTGGAGTCTTTGGGGATTATTTACCACTACTTCTAAAATAATTAGAGGAATGCTGGAAAGATGACTCAGTGAAGTGTTTGCCGTGCAGGGTGGGGTAATTGAGTTTGAGTGTCTGCTACCCCTGTAAAAGCTGGGTGTCCTCTTAGGCTTCCATAACCTCACTGCTTGCAGGCACAGACTGATAGATCCCAGGGCTTAAGACAGCCCGTCTCGCTGCAACAGTGAACTTCACATTCAGTGGGGACACATTGCCTCGTTGCATCAATAAGATGGCAGGTGATAGAGGAAAACCTCCCAACATCAACCTTTGGCCTCTAAATGTGCTCACACTTATATATACATATGTGTAGACCACACACACACACACACACACACACACACACACACACACACACAGAGAGAGAGAGAGAGAGAGAGAGAGAGAGAGAGAGAGAGAGAGAGAGAATATATGTGTGTACATACATGAATACATAAGTAAAAACAATGATAAGGAAACAGTCTATGGGGTTAGCAGACATACATTGTTTAGGGTGGTAAAAAAATTTAAGGGTCGTCTAAAAGCCTAATAACGAAAACAAAGTAAATCCAAAACACAGCAACTGGACACCTCTCTCTGCTAAATGAACTCTGGCTGTCAGTTTTTAAAAGTACAAATTTATGTCTCACTGCAGGCTCTTACATTTCATCATTTGACATAATGCTCTGTATTTGCTACAAGGGGGTAGGGAGGAAATACTACTAGACCATTAAAACTTGGAAAACATCTTGTTTAGATTCTTGTGCTGTTTCTAATTTTGGGCATTAAAACCAAACTGGAAGTATGGTTATGCTAATTCCAAGTAATTAGGAGCCCACAGGCTGACAAACAACCTCTTGGGGTAAGTAAAGGCTGCAGGTGCTCAACCCTCGCCTGGCACAAGTGTCAGGGTTTCTGGAGAGCACTTGTGTGAACGAGATTCAACTGCTCACACCAGAACTGAGTGGTGCTCCAGGGAGGGCTGCCATGAGCATCCACTCACAGCTCCCTATGCTGTTCCCACTGAGACTCCAGCAATGGAAAGCCCTCTTGTGCTTTTCTTCTCATATTTCTTTTTAAATGTGGTTGCAATTACATTTTCAGGTGGTTGTATTAATTTGAGTCATTTGACCTTTATTTTTATACAAAGATGTGTATTTTCTTTATATATTTATGTAGCCATCTATGTTTTGTTTTCCAAAACCCTCCTGTTTTCAATTATGAATGATCAGCATGGTTAAAATTATACAACAAGCTCAACAAACCATCAAAAGTCTACATTTTGTACTAGAAGGGCTATAATTAGCATGTTTAATAACATTCATAAGAACTGCATTAAAATGCATATCAGATTTGATGGGCCTTATCACAAATGAATGAACACTCTAATATGCCAGGACAATGGAGTCTAATAGTATCTGAGGAGTCAGAGAAAGAATATATTTCTGAGTTGAACGCATGTGAACTGTCAGGGCAGAAAAAAGGGCAGCTAAATTGGCTCTATTGGGGAGTGCTGGACTCCTAGGAGGGCCTCCTGAAAATTACATTTAATATGCTAACACTATTAGGAGAATATTTCTATTCTTCCCATAAAGGTCTTGCTAACAGTAATTAAATTTTAAGACAGTCAGATCTGGAAAGGAATAAAAATACAGTGAAAATCCGATTACAGTGGCTGGAGGAGGCCTTCCCCTTCAAATACTAATTAAAAAAAATTGAATTTTGGCTACCCAGGGACACTAACTCTGGCCATATCTGTATTAAATTACACCTAATCACACCTAAGTTCTTAAAATTCTAGTACATTTAACATCAAATGCCTTGGACTTGATGAATACGTAAATGACATTCTGCATGTATACATTTCTTACATCAGCTGTCACACACAGAGAGAAGGGAAAAGCCAAATAAACACCCCAGGATCACAGAACAAAATTGCACTGAGACAAGAGAACCAAGTGTGGGAAAGTGTTATACATCCCCTGCATGTATGAAAACATCTTACCTATTGGGTCTTCAGGTAACATAATTTTCATTTTGTTACTCACAGCCTCCAAACCAGATTTGTTTATTAGCATGCTTTGGTAGTCAACCATTGAGCTCTAACATAATCTAGTCTCATTTAGAAATAATTTGCGAGCAGTATAGAAGCTGTCAGAGCACCACACAGAGTGCCTCTACAAAGTTCATTTGAATGACGCTATCAGTGTTCCTTCTAAAGCCTTGATTATCATCAGTGGCTGCCTTCACCAATCAACAGTACTCCAAATAAAACTCTGGAAAAAATGTAAATAAAACACTTAACTAATAGTTCTTTGGCAAGACTCTAACATGAAGTTTTTAAAAACATAGATATTGACAATGATATAGTATTAATCATCTTTTAAATTTTTAGGGTAGATTCTTACAAATCACTGGTTTTAGATATAGATTGTGGGGCCCCAACCTCAGAGTTTCTCATTCAACAGGTCTAAGATAGTGGGGTGAAATTATAATCAACAGCTGATTGTGATGGTGTTGGTCCATACTTTGAGAACCTCTCAGGTAAAGGAAAAACCACTGACTTTCAAGTTGGAAAGAAATGCTACCTGACTCTGCAAATACTTGCTTTATGATCTTAGAAGAGCAAACTTAAGCTTGTTTTTGTTCAACCTACAAAATCATGATAAAAGCAGTACTTTCATTATAGGCTCTTTGTATAGATTTAAAGGAGAAAAATATAGAGTTTCTTAGAATATAGTAAGAGTCCAATGATAATTAACTTCTATTCTGAATATAATAAAAAGATAAAAGGAAGTTTTTCATGTATCCTTTGTGATACCTCTTTACCGTAAGAAAAGATATGATGCCTTCATTTAAGAAATGAACATTAACCACGTATTAAGTACTTCAAGCTATTTCTAATAATATTGTCTAAGCTCCATGTTGATGTGAAAACTGCTTGTTACTTTCACATATTTTATGAATTATTTAAAGCTTAACCACTATGCATTGGTTCATAGAGTATAAACTACATTTTTAGTTTTAATGTTCATAAGTACATATAATAAATTAATATGTAGAAAAGTATGTAACATTATATCTACGTGGAACAAGAGATTAGAAGAATGAGCCTTAAAAGTCATTATTTCTATATTTCTGGTGGAAAGTTACATTGTTTTGAAATGTTTTCTGTATTTCAGAATTTTGGTATTAGCTCATAAATGGGTATAATCTTTTAATCACGCAAATGCCTTAGAACAAATGACTTCTGAGTATCACACACCCTTAAGACACTCTGCCAAGAGTAACTTCTCTACACAAAGAGAATTAAGAGAGCATATGTGTGCTACAGAACAGCACACCTGGAGAAGTTTAGCTTCACTTTGGGAACTGTGGCCATGCCCTGACATTGGCTGGACAACAGAAGACAGTCTATCAGTAACAAGGGAACAGACACTCTTGGGTTAGGTTGCAGGAGAGTGAGGCAACACATGAAACCTACACATAGGAACAGATTCAGAGATACTGTTAGGAAAAGACACTCGGTTCTGCTACAGCCTCTGCCTTTACAGAAGGAAGGAGAGGGCAAAGTCCTCTGAAGCACTCGTCTTTTCTCATGTGTCCCTGTGAAAGCCGGGTGAGACTTAGAGACCGTCCTCCTCACCAAAGCAGATGAGGAACACTCCTATGACTCTGGGCAGGAGATTCACTGTCTCTCTGAAGTTTCTCTTTGATGTCTACATTTCAGAGACGCACCATAGTTAACTGAAGCAAGATTCGTCATAGTGAGAAATGCCCTCACCCAGGCTTCGGAGACATCATTTTGTACATCTTCTTAACTATGATGTTATTTTAAGCACTTCATTCTACAATGACTGTGCTTTGCTGTTTCATCATAAGTGAAATCAGAATGCCTTTCTCTCTTTTTTTATGAATAGACAATCATAACTAGGTGGGAAGTCATGTTGGCAGATTTAACTAAATCAGAAGACTTCTGTACACAATCGAAAGCCCTATGAGTTAATGCCAAGAGTAGAACTTTGACACCTGTGAACCTAACGTTTCTGAGATTCGACAATGAAAGAGTGAGAGACGCCTCCATTTGGATTCAACAGGAATCTTTCATCTTGCTGAATAAAAAATGTGCAAGGCTCCTATGGAACAGTCAGTTAGGAAGGGAGGGATTCTTTTCATTTTGTCTGAGCAAGGGGCCACTGTCAGTGTTTTGGATACTCACTACTTTTCCGATATTGCTTTCTAATTTGGAAGAAACAGTAATAGCATACTATAGAAAGGAACAACCTTAAATTTTAATGCATTTTATTTTCATGCATGCTTACATATTGTATATGTTGTATGTATGCATGTAGGTCATGCAATTATGTCTATGACTGGGGACACGTTTTGGAGGACATCTTTGGGTATCAGTCCTCACCTCTGTTTGAGTCAGGGTCTTTTTGTTGCTTGTTACAGCCTACAAGCTTGCTGGACCAGAAACTTCCAGGGATTACCCTGTGTCTGCCTCTTACCGCCCTGTGGAATCATTCCTACGACACATATGTGTTACCACATCTAGCTTCATGCAGGCTCTGGGCAAGTCCTCAAGCCTGTGTGACAAGTGCTACGTGTAGAAGCATTACCTGCATTTCAGGGTGAAGCAATGGAAATGCACCGCACTTGGGAAACTGCAAATTCCAACTTTAGGTTGCCAACCATCTCTAAAGATAACTACGTGCCTTTCCCTAATTCCCAGCTAATGAGTACTCCTTGTATTTATAAAAATACTAGGATTTTTCACTGTCTCCCTGGTAAACGAAATAACCTCAAGACTCAATCTACATAGAGTCTTTTGATCTTCTTTGCGTTGCTTCCACATTTGCCTCCATCCAGTGGACCAGCCCTGGCAAGCTGCTCAATCACATTTGGTAGCTGCTGGCTAATAAATCTTGCCAATCCTGAGTGGAGTGTGCTTGGGGAAAGCTTAACATTTTGCAGCCAGGCTTCATTTGCCTAATCTGTGTGATTGGATGGGCTGTTGTGGCTTCATCTGTGGGCCAAGACAACACTTCTGCCCAGGCTGGACTCCAAGCACTATGTGATTTTGTCAGCCTTTTGTGCCCAGGGATTGACCAGTCCTCTAGATCTGACCTGAGTAACCAGGCTGGGGGTCCCAACTTCAGCACTGCTGCTGACCTGGTGTGGGGTATGTTTGCGCCTAGCAGGAGGCTCTATCTATTAAGCCAGGTTCGATATCAAAGCTAAAGATTATGTTTGTCGGGGCACAATCACCGGAGCTGAAGATCCTTTCGTGGGGCGGGAGGAGTTATTGGACTTAGAACTGAGTGGTTTCTTCAGGTGCCGGTTTTCTTTTTGCAACAACTGTCTTCTTCAAGCTAGCTATCAAGGTGCAAGCTTGCGAAGGAAAACAAAAGCCACATGATTTCTATTTTTTCTGAGTTGAATTTACAAAGTGCTACATGGAAAAGACAGTTCTGTAGGGTCCAGTTGATCTCCAGTCAATGACATGCTTTTTGTGGGTTTTTTTCACGAATGTGGAAGATTTTCTTTTTCATTTCAGTATAAAATTTAAAATATATAAATTATTTCAGTGATATTCAACAGTATGTGTGTAATAGAACACACATTTATTAACTTGTAATTCCCAGATCTTTAGCAAGTTGTATTTCAAAACTGTGTTAGTAATTGACTGCTTGGGTTTTGGCTGTGTGTTTCCAGGGAAAACAAAGTATTTTAGATTGTTAAAGAAACTTGCAAACTTATTTATCATATTTTAGTTTCCTTCAAGTGTGCTATCTAAGGAATTCTAGATAAAGTAACTGTTTTTTGGGTTTTCTGTCAATAAATTGCAAACCGAACAGTGAGTCTCTGAGAAATGTTCTGTGCACATTTGGCCATGTCAGAGTCGTGCAAAGGGACAGTTGGCATCTTGATTTTTAAGGAAATGAAATAATTTGTTTTGAAACTAATCAGGCAGAAATTGTTGATGTACTGAAGTTGAATGTCCTCACGAAACTCATCCACAGTAAATAATAATGCATATTGTAGTTGAAAATTATTTTCAAAGATGTCTGAGCAGAAATCTAATTCACTTTGGAGTAGCATCACCTTTTTTTAAAAAAAATTACATTTGAGGCCAGCCTGGTCTACAAAGCAAGATCCAGGACAGGCACCAAAACACCAGAGAAACCCTGTCTCGAAAAACCAAAAAAAAAAAAAAAGGAAAAAAAATAAAGACATTCTGGGTATGTAATGACATTAACTCTGCTCTGAAGACTTAAGTTCCTGAACACCTTTCCTTTGAGGCTGAAATCTGGAACCTTACCTTACAAACATTAGGCTTGTTTCTCTGAGGCATTGGTGTTAATGGGAGTATCATACTAAAATCCGGTTGCTAGGGCACAGAGCAAGGCAAATACTACTGTTAAGCAGCATTTACAAATTAGCACCTAATTAATGAGGTAGGGAGCATGAGTGACCAGAGGCTCCTTGATCCAACATAGCATCACAGCACTGGGCATCTTTATTCATTTAATCTTAAAGCTGCAGCAGCAGTAGCAACAGCAGGCATGGGAGAGGGGGAGAGGAGCGCAGGACACTTTTCAGGAGAGAGGTGCAAGTCTGGGCATCATGCAACCCAGTTTTAAGCCTAATTATACTGTAGAGGATGTCAGCCATCCCAGGAAAAAACGGTAAGTACTTCACCATGTTAACAAACTCTTGATTATTGATCTCTTTCCCCCATTTAAACATTTTATTAGGTTAAGAATGCTATTTTAAAATGTCTGTTATTCAAGTTACTCATTTTTCAAACTGAACTGATCGGTAACTTCTCTTCATACAATCAGTCAGGTGTGTCCAGCCCTGAGGCAGGGGATCACTGACATTTCTAGGCGTTTAGTTTGGGGGCTTACTCTGCTGAAGAATTAACAAGAAAGTAGCGAATATAAACAATCCCCAAGATTTATTTTTTCTTTTTCCCAAGTATACGCTAAGATGTGACCCAGCTCACCATATGGGGGGACCATACATGCTTACAATTCTTTTCACTTCATCTGTAGAGTGGGTGTAATTCTACCTGGGCAAGACCTGATAGATTGGGTTTGGAAATGCCCTTTGTTAGTTGCCGAAACCTTCAAAGTCTTAATTTGTTAATGGTATCAATTAAAAGGTCCTTACTGTAAAACTGAATTAAGAATCACAGGAAGTCTGGGCAAGGTACTTGGAGTATGAGGCAGGATTGCAAGTTGAAAGAAATTGCAAGTTGCAAATTGAGATCAAGCCAACCTAGGCAACTTAGGAGAACGTGTCTCGAAATAGAAAATAGACAGAGAGCTGGAGATGCGGCTCAGGAGGCGGAAGACTTGCCTGCGTGTGAGAGGTCATAGCTTCAATTTCCAGGACAAAACCCAAGTAAGAGTAAAGAGGCACAGGAAGCACTTATAAGAAAAGTGAGAGGGAGGTACAAAGGTGATGTCGGCTTCATGGCTGGTGGCATTTGCAGTTCCTTAATGTCACAGAACCAGATGTGTTTTGACTCTGCTCAGGTATCCCTGGAGTGCATTTTATCCTAAAGTTATTATGTGGTTTACTTTGCTACATATAGGGAAAGAGAGGACCTCACTAAAAGATAACGCAGAACCTTCTAGGAGGAATCTTCATCTCGGAGTTAAAGATGTTCATGGAGGACCCATCACTGGGAAGACAGCCTTCACTGTCAGGACCAATCTAATCAGTGCTAAACCACTGCAGGTTTTCCGTCCAAACTCCAACATTCACTGTACCGCAGTGATGGTGACACCACCCGGATGACTTGCCTACCATTACAGCAGTGGGTAAAACCTAACGAGAGTAAATGGTTTTGTATCCATGTGTGTGTGTATCCTATTAAGACAGTAATATCCGCATATATGTATCTCCTATTAAGATAGAATAGAAAGAGCCCTACAGATATTTCCATAATCCTTATTCATTAGACTAGGGTATGATGAGAACACTTATATATAGTTCACACTCAGTTTGAGAGAATATATAAAGACCTATAATGTGAAATATTGTATAAAAGGATATGAAAGTGTGTGGCTATTTTAAATGGATCAAAATAGCTTTCTTCGAAGTCTTTGATTTTGGGAGCTATGTAAGTCATCATGTGCTTCCTGAGAAAGATTTTCATATCACTGAGAAGACAGTACTGCCTGGAGATTGTCTTACAGTATCAGAATGCATTCCATTAAAGAAAAAGCGAGTATATGTAACACAGCAAATTGATCTGTGACCATTATGAACTGCTGTCAAGCTAATTTTGTTAGCCAGTGCCTTAGGGCACAGAACAACGTGATTATTGAACTGCCTTTGGCTAAGAATTGAAGTTTGAGGATTCACAGACTTAATGTTTCACATTTAATAATTTCCTTAAAAATAAAGCTTTAAGTATTAAGATATAAACTATCATTTTCTTGCTGCTTCTTGTTTTAGGGATGCCCTACATTGTTAGAAGTCCTACTCTATTCTCTAACCAATAGAACACTTTCCTGCTATGATAGGCACCTTATTAAGTGTAACTTAATAATAATTCTGAACTTTGTATTTCAGTTCATTGGAAAGGTCTGACTTCAAATAAACTTGTTAAAAGTATAATCATAAGAGAAAGCATTAATGATTTGTTTTAACATGTATGTTCAAAAACATTTATAGAAAGAAGTTAGAATAGTCCATTTAATTTTCTCACATAAACTCTGTATAAGATACTTTCTATTGCTGTAAAATATTGTAAAAAAGCAACTTACAGAAGGAAGCATTAATTTGGGCTTATATCTTGAACCATAAACAGGAAGCACAGACAGTGAGCTAAGAATGGCGGATGGCTTTGAAACTTCAAAGCCTGCACTCAGTGATGTACTTCCTCCAGCAACCCTACATCGCCTAGACTTACCTAAACAGTACCTCCAAATGGGTACCAAGTGTTCAAGTATGAGGCTGTGGGGGACATTTTAATTCAAAGCACCACAAATACCCAGGATATCATTTGTTCAATGGTATTTACAGAAGACCTTTGCAGTCAGTTTGCTAGTAATCGTTGAAATGTTGCTGTATGTACTGTGCTAGGAACACAGAGGGGACTAAGATCTTATATCTATACTCTAGGAGCTTACAATTGATAAAGAAAGTAAAGGATTTCAAAATGCAACTCAAGTAATTATTATTTCTATAAAATTTATGTAATGGATAAAGGAATTTTACTTGGTTTTTCTTCCACTTCGTTATAATCAGACAGAAGTCCTTCTGGACCCACACTGTGAAGGACATACTGCTGGACAGACAGCAGCATGGGTTATCTTGTTCTGTCTGTTTTCTTAAGGTTCTATGCCACCAAGGCTGGTCTCCAATTCTGCTTCAGGTTTCCTGGGTACTGAGATTATAGTCACACCAACTCACTCAACTCAGAAAGATGCTTAACACGTCCTTAATCGGGATTCAGGTAAGAGGAAGCAGTGACACTTGTCACATCAGGAATCAGAAATAGTTTATATCTTCTAGCACATGAGCTTGGGAAATACAGAACATATCTGGGATGGAGAACAGAAGTTTTAGAGATCCTGTCCTCCATATCATTATTCAAAACTGAAAGCATGACTTTTGTGCATTGTGGACATGTTTTCATCATATATGAAGGACTCTAATCTTTGCATTGTCCATCTTCACAAGTGAATTATAAACTTCTGACAGACAGTATAACACTTGATTCATCTCCATCCCCTTATTACCCAACAAAGTGACCACCATATTGGAGCTAGTCAATAACTGTTTATAGAAATGAGATGGAGAGTGGCCAAGACACCCATGTGTGTGGATACTTCATGATCATCCCTTTCTGTATTTGGAGAACCCTCAACCTTTCATTTCTCATTTTTGCTTCTGTCTTATCATCCCAGTCCAAAATATCAGTGATGGAGGGAATGCTTAAAGCTATTTTACAAGTAAGTATACTGTAGGTGGCGTGTGCTTGCAATCGTAACAACTGGGAGGTAGGAAGAGGAGGAGGACTTAGGTCCTAGTTGAACCTGGGCTGCTTAGTGAGCTCAAGACCAGCCTTGGCTACATGGTAAGATGTTGTCCTAAAAAGATAAAAGAACAAGGAAAGGTTGTAGAAAGGGGGAAGAAGAGTAGGTACGGAGAAGTAGATAACAAGTCATGACTTTTCTTCAGTTCTCAAGGAATTTAATAACAGTGCTAGACCAGATCAAAGACTTGACCAGGTTAGTGAATTTGGCTCAGCTAAGGTTCCTTACTTTTTTGTAACAGTTGGATCAGCAAACAAGCACAGAAAAAAGGAGGAAAAACCCCAGTGAGTCATCCATCAGAGCGACGTTATAGCTGGTGGTCCATGCAAAGCACAAAATCTGGGTCATGTGAAATACATCTTGGCTCCATGTTCCTTGGCTCACTGTATTATATAGTCTAAAGCAGGTCTAAGGAATAAGAACGTACCCAATTTGACAAGTGTCTGTCTGATGATTTGGTGGCATACCATGTTCACATTATCAGTTCCTATTATGTCATCAAGTAATTTCAGTTATCAGTTTAGTATACTTGTCTTCAGCTGGTTAAGACTAAGAAGGAGTACCAGGAGTTTTTAATCTGTCATTAAGGTGGAACATTCAATAAAATGTGCCCCAGGAGGATGTCCCACAGCTTGTAAATTTATTCAGTTGATTATTTCCCCAGAAGACAGGAAAACAGAGTTATATCAGTGGATCATGGTGGCTTTTCCTTTTACAAGTGGCCTGCAGTCACAACAGATGGGGTTCTGGACTTCAGAGGGAGAGTGCTGGCCAACTCAGAATTGATCTTTCATTATTGTTAAGTATCGTATTTTTTCTTATATAACAAGCCTTCATCTGTTCATTATTTGGGGAGTCAATGATCTTGGTTGAGTTCAGAAGAATAGTTTTTCCACATAGGTCACCTGTGTGGTCTCATTCACATGTTGGCTTGATGGTCTGAGAGGCCTTGCACATGTGTCTCTCAGCTGGCAGCTGGCAGCTGGCAGGCTCACTTTACCTTCAGATGACAGCTCTAAGAGAAGAAAAGAGGGAAGTACCAGTCCCCTTGGTGTCTCACCTCACAGGGCACCACGAACATACCCTACCGACCAAAGCAACTTCAGGGCAGCCCAAGGCGAGGGGTTGGGAAACAGGACAGAGAAGGGCAAAGGATTAATTCACCAAAAAGTCTCCCAAAAACAACACAACAAAACAAACGCTCATGCCCAGGCAGTGCTCAAGTCATTTACTTAATAGTTTTATATTTACTACCCTCACTATCCCCCAAGTAATGAGATAATTATTAAACATACCAAGGAAAATGAACTTTCTACTTAAATGAGGTTTCTCCCTCTCGATCTCTCTTTACGATAGATTATTACCACTTTTTTCTTTTGACAAGGGCTCTGAGTGTAATGTAAGACAGGTATTTTCCAGAATCTATGTAATACTGTAATATATTTTATTCCCATGTAGAAGCCTATAAAACAGAGTGAGAATTACCAGAGCCTAAATGGAAATGGAAAACAGTAGGCTATTTTCTCTTTCTAATAGGTAAGTAATGTGGAGCGACTCTACCACCAGTCACTTCAGACAGAGGAGACACAGTAGAATTTTCATTGTATTGTTTTCAGTCACTTTTGCCCCGTGGGTATTTCTGGGAGGCTGATCAGAAATGAAATGTGCTATTCTGAGGGAACACAGCCCTCACTTCTTACCATCCACATCGCCAGTGTCTGTGCAAAAACAATCTTATTCCTCCCTCTCATTATGCTTTTGAAATAGAATTTACCGTGTATGACCCTTCTCCCTCCCTTCTTCTATCTGTTTCTGATTAGCCCTTGGAAGAGATGATACATCGTCAGACTTTTGTGCTGGGCTACCCTGAGTGATTCTGAAAGCTTCTGCAGTGTCAGCTCTCCGTAATGAGAAGGCAGTATTTTACCATTATTGCCCATCGAGTTGCCATTGATGGTAATGGGCTACTTTTACGGCCTTTTTTGACACTCACAATAATGCATGATAACACTGTGCTGACCTCATTTTCTTAGAACTAGTTCCACCAACATGGGCTGAGGTTGCAGTGACTGAATTGTTTGGGGAATTACCTTTTTCACTATGTAAGGATAAGTGTCTAAAGCCTGGAATTCCTTAGAGCATTGAGTCCCTTCATAACGGATCATCTTTTTCTGTGACCTCTAAAACTTCTCCCTGGTTGACGAACTCATTTTATTTCCAAACAACCAACGATTTGTTCCAAACATGGTCTTTTTGGCAGTAGGTGGGGTGGGGGAAGTGGGTAAGAAAATTCTAGAAGTGCTGCACCGTGACTGCAAAGTGAGCCATTAGGGAGGATGAGAAAAATTGACATTGTGCCATCTGCAATGATCCAGCCAGCAGGGCTGACACTGCTACGAAGTCTCCTGATACCAGAAACAGACCCACAGCTGAACAGGAGCCTGATTTGATTTGTTGGTGGATTGCTCTTATTTTGACAACATCTTGCTGAAATTGTCACATCTGTTGAATTTTTTGTTTGAAAATTAGCCACTGCAAAGAACACCAAACAATCTTATTTTCACGCATTGAGTACACAGGGATTTTCCTACAATGAGTCATCAGCCACAACAACAACGAAGTGTCAAAACAATTCCAAAGATACCATCTGGTGAAAGGAAAGGATTCAATGACAAACAGACATCATTCAGCACAGCTATCTGTTAAATGACCGTTGATTAAAATCAAAGCTCTTCCCATCCTCTCGGAACTGTTATTAACAGCACAGATATCGGAAAACCGCAATTATATCGAGATGCATTGATAACATCTGCTAAGAATATGGATGGTGTTTATTTAAGAGTCCTCTCTCGGGAACAGCTGACATTTTGAAAACATGGAAGATATTTTAATCACCGGTGTGTCCTCTCCACCTGGTGTTTACAGAATTTCCCCAATTGAGACTAAACAATTGGAAACTTCTACTTTATTTGATAACCACAAATAGGCAAAGCATTTCCTTACAAATTTGGTTCAGTTCCTAGAAAATACAAGATCACTGCAGAAAGTCATCAAACCCACTAAAACCTATTGTAAAGCACCTTTCTTCAAAGTGAATGACATTAGCTCTCTTCACAAGGCTCAGAGTGATCTTAGATGAATCAGAGGATTGGGGGAACAAATCTAAAATGTAAGCCATGAGCCTTTCAGTCGTAAAAGTAACAACAGAGTAAGGGAAAAGGAATTTTTGCTCTTCAAACAGGATCTTTCTATGAGCCCAGCTGGCCTGGCATCACTAGGCCAGGTTGGCCTTCTCCCTGCCTCTGCCTCCAAAGTGCTGGGATTAAAGGTATGTGGCACCACACCATGGACAAAGTAGACTCAGAGTCCTTCCCATTCTGCCTCCCTGGCTGTCAGGATTATGGATGAACACTTCTCATTCTACCTACCTTAGAGTTATGAATGAACACCATCATGTCTTACTTGGAAAAATGAAAAAAATAGAGACAAATATTGATTTGTAATTTAAAAGATAAACATGCTTAATAAAAACAAAGAACTCTGCATGATGCCAACAAATTTCAGACATAAAAGAGGTTTTAGATTCTCCTTGGTCAGGAGCCTGGCGAGATGGTACAGAGATAAAGGCACTTGCTGCCAATCCAGATGACCTGAGTTTCATCTCCAGAACTCATGTGGCATAAAGATAAAACCAACTTCTTCAAGGCTGTCTTGTGACCTCTATATATCTGCCATGGCATGCAAATGTATCCTAGCCTACAAAGTAATGATTGTAAAAAAAAATTGAATTTTCCTTGACAGATTTTTTTTTTCATGAAATCTTAAAGGGCAAAGATGTAAAAATCATCAGGACAGCTGATGGGTGGATTTGGAAGTTTGATTGTAGTACCTACTGCCATTGCTGTGGAGTATTCCATCCATTCCAACAAGAGAATATCAGCACCACCATATGCTC
Organism: Peromyscus californicus insignis; assembly: GCF_007827085.1. Taxonomy (NCBI): domain Eukaryota; kingdom Metazoa; phylum Chordata; class Mammalia; order Rodentia; family Cricetidae; genus Peromyscus; species Peromyscus californicus. The sequence goes on from NW_026294413.1 coordinate 7,604,175, forward strand.
ACAGACTTTTGCTCCTGGTATTTTCTAATCAAAAAGCAAAGAAGATATCCTGTTTGATTTATATGACTCTGAAGTATTTCACAGTAATTCTTAAAGTGACAGAAACTGTCTGTAAAGCAGACATACTTGTTACAGACCGAGTGTCATCTCTTATGGTGTCAATTCCTTTCTATGTGCATCCACCTCTGCATTCTGTCTTATAGCAAACAGCCATGGACTGCTTAGACTTTAGGAAGCTCTGGGTTTGTCACTGGAGATAGTAGGATCAATAGAGTGCTCAGGCTAGAGAGAGAGAAATTCTTTTTGTCAGATGGCTAGTGGCATGTATGATCTAGGTAAGTTACACAAATTCTCTCTCTGTGTGTACATCTCATTTGTATCTCCTGATATGATTAATTTAGATCAGCAAACTTTAGGGTTACTAGGTGCTAATAGTTTTTCAAGCATCAATATGTCACCCAGGAATGTTGCTATTTAGCCTTACTATTATCTTAATTAAGTTTCTTACAATAGTCTTTGGAGGTGGGACTTAGGATGCATCACATTATAGCAGGATTACCATATATTTTAGAGGTTCACCAGCTATGTCATCTGAATCCCCTGAATCTGTTAAGTGTAGATGGGTTAATTGGGTAAATGGAAAGGATAATATCCACATGAATGGGCTTTTGTAAGGATTAGAAATCACGTAACATGCTGGTGAATACTGAATGGCCTAACAGTCGTGGAAACTTAATAAATAACAGGCAAGTAGAGTTGCGATTAGCATTAGATTCAAACCAGGCAAGGCCCATGGAGGCCCCATGCTTTAAGGAGAAGTAGGGCTGAGGTATTCTGAGAGACATGTTGATTCATGAATAAGCATCTTAACCTGCTTTGCAGCTGACCTTCACCTTCATCTCTTATGATGCCTCAGCAGACATTGATCCTATCCATCTTCCAACTGTTCATTCAGCTAATGGCAAAAAAATGTCTGGGATAGGTTGGCAGAATCAACGTATGTTAAAGTTTCTGCTCCCCACTCCAAAGACTGGGAAGTTAGGGATTCCAAAAGCCGATGTACACTTCTCTAAGGATGCATCTTTGAGAGTAAAGTAATTTTATTTCCTTTGGAAATATATTTCAACTGTTGGGAGTTTCAGTGGATTAATGACAGTCAGGTTTAAAAGGAGGATGTGGGCATCTTGATTCCTCATGTGAAACTGCCGTGACTCTCAATCCTCTCTTCACATTACCTACTCATCACAACATCTGTAGAGATGCCGAAAGTTTGGTGGCTTACAATTAGTTATCTTATTATTGTAGGCTTATTTTATTGCTTGGCTAGCCAGTTTAAATAAGAAACAATAAGTTCCCATTTAAGACTTTAAGATTGCCTCCTCAATTCAGGTTTAAAGGCATCTAGCCATACCTAATAGGATGTTAAAACAACCAACTAATTACAAAGATAAAAAATTTCCAGCAGTGAACTGGATATCCTGCATGGTGTCACCCCACACAGTGATTCAGCTTTTCAAGAACTGGAGTCTAAGGTCACTGAAGGAAATCACTGAAGTCTAAGAGCTTGGACTGAATTCTGTAAAGTGTTAGACTTTTCTAAACATAAAGGTGTTCCTGCCAGGAGATGCTGATCCCAGGAGAGTGTCCTGGCTCATAGCATCCCAGATTCCATTTTGTAACATTCCTCACTATTCCTTACTTCACTGGACACAAACTCCTGTCATGCTTCTTTTGTGGGTATTTTAGCCTAGACTAAGTCCTAAATCACAGGATGACTCTGATTGTGGTGACCTTTGAAAAACACAGGTGGTTGATAGTCATAAATCTAATGCTGCCCACTCAGATATGTGACTGATGATTTATGCATTGTAGAAATGATTTAAGAAGAAAAAAAATCCAAGAGTTAGACTCATCCTCACAGAACTACAGAACTACTAGATCAACAACCTGGGGCTTAATTTAGAAGAGTTTAGGGCTATATGCCACTTGCATCGAATTCAGTGGTTCTCATCCTGTGGGTCACGATCCCTTTGGGGTCAAACAGATGATTGCTATATCATATATAGCAATGTACATATATATGTATATATACATACCATAATTAAATATGATTTAGTAGCATTTAAAGTATTTCTTTTAAGCAAATAGTTGTTTTTAGGCACATGTAAAATTATCTTGTTTATTACACAAACTATATAAGCTAGCTCAATAGTTCACTAGTACAGATGACATTAAAGGCACACAATGCACGCGTTGCTTTAATTCTCAGAGGATCACATACCTTGCCATTTACAGGCTACTTAAACATGGATTTGATCACAGGCCAGCTTTGGGATATGATATTAATAGACATGTCTCAAAGTACAATGCACTAATTCACAAAATGGTTTAAAAAAATAACCTCTTGTCCACAGGTATTCTTAATTACAAGCTAGATAAGTGACCTTGAAAAGAAGAAGGCAGAGTGGGGTGTCCTCTGACCATTTCCAAATGTGGATAATTCCCCAAGGAGGCTGTGGTTGCAGAGCACTCTCTGGGAAGGAAGTCAATGAAACATAGATGAATAGAAGAGCTTGCCTAGCCATCTGTTAAAAACAAATAGGCCCAGTTGAACACAGATATATTTTTGCCCTTTATATCATCTGAAAACTGTGGTGGATTTTTTTGGCTCTTATTCCCTGTAGTGCAGAGTAAATACTTGAAGCTTGATTAATTGATGGTGTCCTCCCAATTCAGGATTGGGACAGAAGTGGAAACAGCAGGATATGCTTTCACATAGTAATCCTCAAATGCTCAACAATTCTGTTTTGGAGAAAAATCCTTCCCAACTCTTGCCCTTGAGAAATAAACACTCATAGTTCATAATTTAGTATGGATTTCTAAGGTAAAATGACCTGAGGTTGACTAGTTTTAGCTATGATATAACTAACATCATTATTTTGTGAGTAATAATAAGAAAAAAATAGTTGGCTTCTGAAAAAGGTTCTCAACCCCATTCTTTGATAGGCAATACTTGGGATGCCAAATGACAACTATTTATGCCCAGCTTCCTTCCATGCCTACCATGAGATATGGAAACTGTATACTTCATGCGTGAATACAGCTGCCATGGTCACCCTGTTGACAGCTGGAGTGAGACTGCAGTATCTCAGCAAGTATGACCAAAAGAGGAAGTAGATGTTAACCAGGGAACTATGAGATGGAGAGAGGTACATATGTTTTAATAAGATGATTTTCTTCTCTTTCAGATATCCAGGAGAGCACAGAGTGTTAGTAATGGTCCACTGGAGTTAACTGAAGACTTGAACCAAACAGCAGGTCCACTAGGATAAAAACAGGTAAGAAAGAAAAACCTATGGAGAAGAAAAGAGAGAGAAAACATACTAACTAGCCCCAATTTTTTGATCATGATTAAGACAGAATAAAGAGAAACTCAACATATCAATGGAGCTTTTATTAAGAGATATCTGTTAAATCTTTGCAAGATAAAGTTTGTTATAAAGCTAGCTCAGAAGAGTACAGTGCCCTTGCAAACACAGGATGGCAGGAGCTCTGTTGATTGAAACACCGACTATTTCCATGTCACCTTCAACAGCCCTCCTCTCTTGTACAGGAGATGTTCATGTAGCCATCTTCCACTCACAGAGCAAACTAAACATGTAATTCTATGGCAAAGGCCCACACACAGTAACTGTAAAATCTTTACTTGGATTTTATTGTCATCCACAAGGAAATACCAGATTTGCTTACAGGTTTGTTCTTAGACACATCTTTCATGGCGGAAAGTAAGCCTTACTAAATGTTAAAGAGTGTAATGGGTCCTGATCTGCAATGTAATGAGAATTCAACCCCGGCTTTGGTGATGGTAACATGTATAGATTATAACACATTTGGGGGGAGTTTCACTCTTTAATGTGTGTCTACACAGGTGTTTGTTATGAGCATATATGTTTGCTTGGGTTACCACTGAACAATCAGCTTTCTTCGGCGCTCCAGTGCTGACAGGAAAGCATTAGAAGGTAGCATGATAACAGAAACAACAACATGGGAAGAGAAGTGAGGGCTTGGAAGATGTGCTGCAGCCCTCCTCAGTACTGACTCACCCTTTGCTTAGTAGTGTAGAAGAGACCCAGCTACGTAAGTGCAAAAACTTCAGAAGGGTCAGTAGTGTTTTTAATTCAAAAGACAATTTTGATAAATAGCTGAATCTGGATCAGAGAGTTATATCAGCTTCTGCAGCACAATAGGGACCACAGTCATCATTTACAGGTAACAGCCGTGTGTGTGTGTGTGTGTGTGTGTGTGTGTGTGTGTGTGTGTGTGTGTGTGTGTGTGTAGACCAGAGGAAGACAATAAGTATCCTGCTCCACCACCCTCTGCCTTATTCCCTTGAGACAGGCCCTTTATCTGAACCTGGATGGAGACTAGTACCAGGAAATCCTAGTAGTCTGTCGGCTGCCTGTGGTGCTACAGTTACAAGTTCACTCAACCTTGGGTGCAGGTCTTCTTGCTTGCACAGCAAGCTCTCTTATTCACAAGCCATGTTTATCATCCAAATCATAATATATTTGATCAAAACCATCAAAGGTACTGATTGCTGAAATTTTATCTTTTTTTTTTTACCTTTAGATATTACTCAGCATACCCACACAAACAAGATTTTGAAGAAAGATATGAATAAAAGGTCATGCATTTTAAAACTCCATTTGCATAAAATATCCAGAACCGAGAGGTGAGGGAGGCTGAGGCAGCAATAGCTTTGTTGGCTATTTTATATTTTTGTTATAGAATTTCCTATAATGATGATGAAATAAATAGTCTTAAATCATAAAATAGAAGTAATTACCCAAATGTTTTGAATGCTCTAAATGTCACCGAGTTATAAACTTTAAGATAGGAAGTATTTCGTTGTTTTACACAACTAAAAATAATTATATATGCCATATTATCTCCATTTTTGCTTGCATTTGTGTGTATAGGGATATACCCACGTGTGTCCACCTTTGTGACTGTGTGTGAAGGCTAGAGGATAACCACCTTTGATATCATTACTCCTGAGGACCTGTCCACCTTCATTGTAAAGACAGGCTTCTTACTGGCCTGGTACTCACCTTCCAACCTCTCCTCATTCTCTTTCAAATTAATATCCTCTTTGTAAATAACCATTGCTATAGACATGTATAGGAGCAGACTGTATAATCTTACATGAACTAATGTTTCCAGGGCTAAGCATTTGGTATTGTGTAACAAGTTGTGTGCTCTTCCCTTGTATTTCATTTTGGGGATAAAACAAGTCTAGATGCTAGCTAATAGAAAATGACAATCAATGCAGAATGTTACTCTGTCTAAAGCTCCTAGGAGGGCAGGGGATGTAGCACTCAGGAGCCAGGACTTTACAAGACGTTCTTCTGTCACTTCCCTCCCTGGTAATACACTGTCTGGCCAAGCTGATATTTATGGTCCTTTCTACCTGACAAATTTTATAACTTTATGATTTGATGTATCAGTGCAACTTCCCAGACGCAGATGCCAGGAAGGGAATCAGAAAAGTAAAGCCAGGCTGAAGGAAAAGACAGGAAATATATAGCAAGATGGATTCAGAACGTTACATGGCCTTTCAAACGAAAAGGATCATAGAAGATAAATCAGCATTAGATTTAGAACATTGTGAGAGGAGTCACTAGAGAAATAGAGTTTTTAGGAAGAACAAGATGCAGTGGAAGAAACATAAAAAATAACTGGTTAAAGGGGAATGGGGCTTGTTCCTGGAGACAGGATACTGTGGAAGAGAGAAGAAAGGATGGTGACAAGATCCAAGACAGTACAAAGAAAAAGAAACATAGCATAGATGTTTCGGTGCAGAGGGACAGAAAGACCCTGGCTAAGGATGGAGGCAAACACAATTCAAGAGACAAGATGGCACCTGAAGAGAATGAAGAGCAGGAGGACAAAACACTTGAGGAAAGAGTTTAAAAGCTAAGCAAGATCTTGGAGTGCATTTCGTGGAAAGCAGAAAAATCGTGGCACTGGAGGATGTGTTTCTATGCCAGCCATGAAAGAAAAGTAGGCAAAGATGCAAAGTGAATGTTTTGAAGAGTAAAGGCCTAAGTGAAGGCAGCCTGGAGCGAAGGCCATGTAATGAATGAAAACAATAGCAAAAGGAGGATTCTGATGACATCTGAGGGCGGGAAAGAGGAGGTGCAGTAAAAAGAAGTAGTGAGGAAAACGCACAGAAAGCTTCAAAACCCGGAGAGAAAAAAACCTAACAATGAAGAAGACATCATGGTGCGGTTTCAAAGACAGTGCATGGCCACATAGAAAGGAATGTGGGTACTCCTTCATGATGGAGTCAAGCAAAGTGGCCTATACAGAAAACCTCCAGGACTCATGACATTACATCCTTGTGGGCAACCATGTCATGGGCCACAGATTTTATTTTGCACATAGGCACACTAAAACTCAAGAGTTTCTGCATGGCCCCACCCCAAAATTCAGAGTCACAAGTGGCCAACAGGATGTTAACTTAGTTCTATTTAAAAATAATGTTTATCTATCTCCTCCTGAAGTTTTTGGCTGATTTTGACTATCACCATGGAAACTCACCTAGAAGCCCATTTCAATTTAATTTGAATTTGATTGCTTGATTCCATTCAGTTCTGGATCTGCTGGACTGCCAAGCTTCCTTTGATAACATCCTCCATTTACATGTTTTGGCCAATGACATTCTTGCTCCACGCTGCCTGTGTTTCTGGGAGCTTGAATTATGAACTTAAGCTATGTCACTGTAGAAAAAGGCAGGTCGCTGACGGAAATGGATTATTGGCACCTTCCGCTCCGCATATTCTAAAGTACCCATGCTGAGGGCTCTTTTCAGAACTGAACTGTTGGGAGTATGCTACAAACTTCTGAGCTTTGATGCAATCGACTCAAAAGCAAATGTTTAAAGCACACACTCCAGGTAAAAGAGTGTCCATGAAAAATGTCCTCTAGTTTATCTTTTATTCACAGTTCTCTCCAGTAACCTTCACTGCAATTGATTTTTCTTCTGAAAATTATCTCATCAAAGTTCACATGTGCTTTTTACTGACAGTACTTCTTTTCAAGAGACTGCAGTATAATATTAATCACATGCCTACCTTTTGTCATTACTGAGAACCTCTGAATTAAGTATATTCTCATTATCAGATGAGGAAATGAGCTCAGAGAGGTTGAGTGATATATTCAATATCACACGATTTCTAACCAACATAAATTACAATTCAGTCCTATGAATCTAAAGCCATTAATAGATACCAGCAAATTAAAGTGGAAATAATTACTAATGTGAATTCGCTTATATTACAGGCAACTAAGCAGAAAAACCACAGTGACCTAGCATTAGATAGACAGGAATTTGAATCAGGACATGGTCTTGGCCCTATAGAGCTGCAGAGTTAAACAGACTGACAGCCAATGTAACACTTTAACAGTTACGCTCACTAAGTAGGCCAAACATGAGTTGACCTAGGAGGGTCCAGGAGGATATCATGCAGGAAGTACTATTTCACATGTTTGGGAGGCAGAATCTGGGGATGAGTCTGTCAGGAAGATATGAATGGGGAGACAGAAAAGACATTCACACTTTCCCTGTATAATTTTTCTAATAAATATAAGTTACCTTTAGATTTTGTCTTAGGCCCCAGAGGTGCACCTCGCACTGTCTCCACATGCACAGGACCCTAGTATGCCCATCCATTTTCACTTGAATTTACCTTGTATGTAGAAGAACAGAAAATATATTTATTCAAGTTTTTTATTACAGATTACAGCATAGGTGGTTCCCCGGGCATACTCTTTGCTCCTTTAGACCAAGACAAGCCAGTTTACTTAAAGAGAGGAAGCCTAGTGCCTTGACTGACAGGTCAGGGAGGATGCTATATACCTCTCCCCAGCGCCACAGAGGATGAAGCACAATTTTCTTCTTTATGAATATGCAGAACCTAAAAGCTTAGATAATGATTAAAAAAGTATAATGGCCTCAGAACAGTGTCTGGATGCATGATCAACCCTGTCAAGTCACGTATCAGATATTCTGTATATCAGATATTTACATCATGATTCATAACAGTAGCAAAATTATAGTTATGAAGTAGTAATGAAACAGTTTTATGGTTGAAATCATCGCATCATGAAGAATTATATTAAAGGGTTGCAGGATTAAGAAGGTTGAAAATGATTGCCATAGGCAGATCCATGAATAAAATTGGAATCATGAAAACATGGGTGATTTTGTCTTGAGGACCAGAGGGGTGTCTCACAGTTAGTGCCTCTGTTACTATCGCTTAGTCACGGGAACAGTAAAATACCAGGAGATAGGGCATCACACTAAGTGACTGTGATTGTAGAGGACAAGTGGGATCAGCATACATTTATCATAATTTATCATCAGCACCATCAATAATGTGGAGGTCTGCAAAGCTGCCTACGCTGGTCAGAGTTAGTTGCAGATTGCCCCAGAGGGCATCGTCTCCAGTACTGGATACCACACCGGTAAAAAACAGCCTATTCTTTTAGCTTCTGTATTTGCTTTTTACTTCAGTGTGTTAGAGCAATTGGTATCCTGCCCCCTACATGTGAAGCACACATTCCAGTAGTTCATATGGTAAATGTCAAATTTCATACAGAATGTCATGGGCAGTTAGGGATCTGACAGTGTATTTTCTATTTGCTGTTCTTCAAGTTTTAGTAAAACTTAGATTTTTGAAAACACATTTATTTTTTTGACTATCATAAATGTAACTAGCACAAATTCTCATCATTTTAGCTATGTTTAAAGGAATGACTTTGGGACTCACCATCACCAGTATCCATATCCAGAAACTGTTTGTTATGCCTGATAGAAACACTGCTCACTAAAATTCGGCCTCTCTGGAGGCTGGAGAGATGACTCTTCCAACAGACCTGAGTTCTTGACATTTTCTAATACATAAAATATACTGACATGGCTAGTCTACCTAAGCAGCTTGTTCCCAGGCTGGTGTCCACACCTGTCCTGCTCTTTCTGTGGGCTTGGCAGATCCAACCTCTAGTCTTCATGCTGTGTGGTAAGTGTTTTATCTACCGAGACACTTCTCCAGCACCACAACTCAGATTTCATCCATCCCACTTGAACATTAAAGTTCTGTTAGCTTGGTACCTTCTTTTTAGGGTACTCAGCATTATTACACACACACACACACACACACACACACACACACACACACACACACACACACACCACACAACCACTTACTGCCTCTTTCCAGGGAAAAGGTCATGGTCTATGCCAGCCAAAGTAGGTATGACCTACACCTGGAAATAGCTTTAATGAATATTATAGGCTAGAAAACCTCCCAAAATAAAGATTAAAATCTCTTACTGATTAAGAAGAGAAAATTGCTTTGAAATTCAAACAAACAAACAAAAAATCCAAAAACATGTGGACCACTGAGAGTGAACCAGAAGGAAGAGCTTCACTATGGAAAATGGAGAAAACAGCAAATGGCAGTGTGAAGGTTCCCAGGGTTGGAGATAAGGCCAGTCCCTCGTCAGTAACAAACGCCAGCTTTCAGGGAAGCCAGAGCTGCTCATGTCCACACAGAAGTTTACGTCTCAACTTACGGTTTTGGAAATATCAGAACATATGGGGATTTTCAGAAAAAAAATAAGATGAAGGTGATTTATTGGATAAACTTTTTTTTTTTTTCTGTCAGATACTACAAAGGAAATGAAAGCAAAGTGAACTAAGAGACTGCAAAGGGCATATTCATCAATAACCCTGGTTGGATTTTAAAGGTGTATAATGCCGCAACACCAGGTCCATCATCACATAAATATAATTTTAGTGTTTATCTGAGTTGAGGATGACATTTATTGCCTCACTCGCTGCCTCTGAAAGCATGGTGCTTACTTATCTAACAGTGTTTCTCAGGGTGTTTGCCTTTGGAAAAGAACATCTCCAGAATCTTTGCTAAGCCTTAAATAAATTATGCATTAAATTGTAGTTTTGCTATGAAACATATTTTGTTGCAGGGACAATGATTTCAACCCACACCCAGCATTGGCTATATCTATTAATAATTTAAGAAAAAATTGCTTGGACACTACTATCTACAGTTCATGAATTTATAGTGAAACATGATTAAATGACTCCACAGCTAGGAATCAAGCTACCAAGTAAGCATGCATTCTCCACGAGGGCCCATAAGAATAATTGGATCTTCTAAAAGAAAAAAAAAATGTTAAGCAAATCAATCAAATCAATCTAGCTTGACACAATGGGTTGTCATTTCTGCATAAAATGAAATTTATGCTACATGAATATGTATTCAAGTTGGAGGAAATACAATAGGAGGAATATAGTCATGTAATGGGGGCACTTTGAGTGCAGGGTTGACAGTTAAAATTTTATTTTGATAAAGAGTGAAGTATCTGTTATTACTACTGCAAGACAAAGTTAATTTTGGACCAGTTAAAATTATATAACTGATGACTAACTTTATTGTTCCTAATTTAAAATTACTCGAAATATGTTCTTATCATTGGGAGAATATCTTAGACGCTACACATAGAATAGATTAATTCTCATGAATAACAAGGATAGTAAAATTAAGTATACTTCTTAGAATTGAAACACAATGCGGCAAATTGACGAGCAAGAAGCAGCCAGGAGCATCTGCCCTTCCATCTCTGAGCTGTACGTGCTCAGACTGTGGTTTCTGCCCAAACAAAGAGGTTCTTTTAAGACCTAGCTAATTCTCACAAGAATTTTAGCAAGGTCTCTGCAACCTACAGAAATGGCAGAGCCAAGCACTGAAAACTTCCTATTGTGGTGGTAAAAAAGCAACTATAAAAAATGAAAAAGAAAAAAGCTCTTTCGTATGGAGCCTCAGCACAGAGGCTTTGCAGGGCTGGTTCACATAAAGGTTTTTGTTTTGCCAATAAGTGTATCAGCTCTTGTACAGACTTATCTGTCCTAGTGACACTGGACAACTACAGCACCCTTTGATTCAGCTACCTGGAGTTTATTTTAGATGTTCATCAAGCTAACTCAGGGGGTACACATTTCTGGTCCTGGAAGTAGGAATGCTAAAAACAGTAGGATTGCAAGTTTTAAGCCACCTTGGGCTACACAGAAAGGTATACAAAAAACAAAAACCAAAAACCAAAAAAAAAAAAAAAAAATCAAATGGTATCCATCAGTCGCTTTCCTTATTCAATGCTGTGTTCATTTTCTCTGGTTTGAGGATTAAGGCAGGATTTTAGCAATCAGAGCATCCCATTGCTCCTCTTTCCTCTCTCTGGGTGGTTCATCCTGTTTCACTTTGGCATACTGTCTTTTCCATAAATCTGGTAGGATGTTCTAGCTGAGTGATGGGCTCTCTTCTCATTTTGGAAGGATGTGTCACTGAGTTGTCTCTGATTATCTTTGGAACTTTACATGGTGAAGATACCCATCAGGTAATAGCCTACTTGACCATTTAGGAGACTGGTCCACTTTGTGAAATCAAAGCATATTTCATGAAGGCTGAAAACTATAAGAATCATAGAAGAACTGCAGGTTTTCATGCATGAACCAAATTGAACCTGGTTATTGTCAAAAATTGAAAGCTGAACATTAAAGGTTAGAAAAAATGCCTTACATAGAGTTATATTCAAGGTTAAAAATTTCGACAGAGTACTGACACAAGAGAAGCTTTTCATCCCTAAGCGAAATTGTGACCATAGCATGGTATCCCTACGGCAAACACTTAGAAGTCGTGAAGGAACTTTCACAACTACCCTTTAAACAGATGACCAACTGGGAAGAAAACCAACAAACAAAGGACTAAGGTCCAAAGGAAAACTGAAAATCTAGGACTCCAGCACATGTCCAAACTTTCCGGAGGAAGGACTGGCCTAGAGGTTGACAGGCTAGTATTAAAAGCACTTTGGGCTTTCATGTTCCATTCAGGAAATAAGATCTCAGCAAAGTAGAACAAAATTCCACATTCATATTTTCAAAACTCAGAAGACTGACACATATTATTTCGTTTGTAAACTCTGTATCCTCAAGCTAATATTAGAAGGGCAATTATTGAATTTCCATTAAATCTGCAAAATTTGTAACTAAACAGTTATTTTTAAAAAGAATATATACATTTGCAATTGAATAAACCATATTAAAGGTAAAAATAAATACTAAAACTCATGGTGCCGCATATTTTACTATTCTGCATCTCAGATTGTTCATGCCAGCTGGAGCTCTGCTGTTGAAACATTACATAGCTGTGTTATCCTGCACAGCAATTGGCAAATGCATGTTCATTAATGTCAGACTAGTAGCTTGAAACTGGACACAACAGGAACAGTTTGCTATGGAAACTGGCAAGCACTGTAGGGCTTCATGTATTGTTTTGTTGATTGTCTAGAGATAATCAAATCATGGAAATGTTGTAAACAATATGGATTCAACTAAAAAGTGTGACATTTCCTCAGAAACTGGTATATGGGAAGTATACTGTTTGACTTGGAACCCTATGATACACTGTTTTACTCGCAGTCAAGTGAGTTGTTTGCGGTATATACTTATCCCAGCATATACTCATCTGTGTTGTTATTAATTGACAAAATGAGGAAAATCATCAGAGTTTTACAGAAGCCTATAACTCTAGCACTTGAGAAGCTAGTCCAGGAGGAACACTGTGAGTTCAAGACCAGTCTGGCTACAAGGTGACAGCCTCCATCAGAAAACCAATAGATTAAATAAACACATAATAAAAAATAAAAAGTAAAAATCATGAACCACTATCTCTGGTAGAATTAGATTCATCTATTTCAGCCACGGGCAGGATGAAGATTCAAAACTCTGTGAATATTAGGAACGTACATAACTACTTATAAACATAGACAAAGGTGGTTACATGGGGAAAAAAACAATCCTGACCTCAAACCTCTGCAGCCAATGGCTCAGGAAACCAAGCTATAAACTCTACAGCAGTTAGACTAAAGAAAATTTTCAGAAAAAACTTTAGTTTCTAAATTTTTGTTTTCCTTTCAACTCGAGACAAACTAGATAAAAGCAACCACTTTCACAAACCCTAACCACATGAGATGCCCTGATCATGCCTGCCTGACCCCTGACCCCAGCTTCACCGCCCTGATAGGTCAGGCTAACCCTAGCTTCACTGGTCAACCACCTTCAATGGTAACATTGCTGTGTCTCTCTCACCTCCTCTTTCCCCTCACATCATTTCCACTGCCCTGTCTCCTACGAGTCTCTGCCAAATAGGAGGCAGGGTGCCTGAGTGCCTTGCTTATGCTCAGTGGGAGGAGGGTCTTCTTTCACATCCATGGAGCACTCTGTGAGATTCGACTGACCAAATGAAAAACCAAGGGCAAGCCACATGATTGTTTGTAACTGGTGCACTCTATGACTTTTGGATCAGAAAAACTATTATCATAAACTTATGTTTAGACATGAGTGTACATTCCTCCAAATCTGGTGGTTAAACACTTATTAGAATGCCAGTAGGCTTACACCCAGAGCTATGGACTAGGGGGGAAGTCAACCCAGTGGTACAAGGAAGACAGCACTGATTCTGATTAAAAAAGACAAAAAAAAAAGATTTCTCAGAAAACTTTAACATTAAACTGTCTTCAACTGAGTTGGTATTGTTGCTCATGGACTCTCTTCTTATTGACACGTGTTAAAACAAATCCCTTCTGGTAGGATGTACTCAGATCCTAACATACCTTTGATTTCACAGATTCAACAGTGGTGTTTAAATCACAACCAATTCACTGTAATCATGAGTAAAACAACATATCACATGGGTCTGAATAACTTTGAGTTGGAACTAACAACTATGTGGAGATATAAGAATAAGGAAAATGTCCACCTCGTCCCTACCGCCTCCAGCTGGCGAGGGGGCTGACCCTCCCCTTTACTACCTGCAACACTCCAGAAAGTGGGCCCCGCACCTCCTCTGGGTAGCACAACAGAGCTGACCCTGTTGACAGAGGTGAGGTTGAACCCGCTTGAGAACGTGACCATGGGAGATCTAGTCCCGTCCTTCATCTGCCACACGGTGGTGCCTGCAGGAGAGAAAGACGTATCCCCCCGCCCCACCTTCTCTACACCTGAGATTGGTGGGAGAGCTGGCCCTGAGGTCATAAGAGTAAGAAAAATCTGCCCCTGCCCCTCACCAGCTACAGCACACAGAAGAGCAGGCTCTGCACCTCATGTGGGCAACACAGCAGAGCTGGCCCTGATCCTGTAGGTGTGAGAGAGCTGGCCAGAGGGCATGAAAGCAGGAGAAATGGTCCTGCCTCTTGCTCACTGTGGCAAGTGGTGGACTAGTCAGGACAATGTTGGAGAGCTCACCCTGGTGGTGAGGACAAGGGAGAGCTCTTGGGCTGATCAATCCTGCAACGACCCAGTACTAGGGCTATGAGTTGGCTCACCCCAACATCCACCCCATCTATGATCTACTAGTGCATGTGAAGGGGCCAGTCCAGCAGACTCAAAACTGCAGGATCTCCACATCACAGGGCAACAACAGGATATCCAAGAGGAGTTACAGTGAGGGCCTAGCATTGATAGTGTAGTAGAAACCAGAGGCCTCAAACCAGACCAATGACTCTTTGCAATGAACACTTGCAAGTAAAGACACATGGATAAAAGGTTTATTGCATGACTCACTGTGTCACAATGCAGCTTCCATGATGAGACTGATTTTTCCTTTTTTTTTCTCTAAATTTTATTTAGGGTAAGGGGGAGGTTACAAGGGCAGAGAGCAGTTACAAAGGGACAGGGAAATGAATGGGATTAAGATGCATGATGTAAAAGACATAAAGAATAAATAAAAAGAAAGGTAAAAAAATATGGTAAATTTCTATTTATGGAAATTTATTCCAGATAAAGTATAAATGAATGGGATTGGGATTGTTACTCATTCCTTTAACTGCTTAGTAGTTATACAGAAGCAAAATAGAAACTGGTTATCTTTCAGTTCAAATTGCCTAGGCACTGGAAGAAATTGGGAGCGGATGTAGCTTTTATAGACTTACTGCAATCATACACCTCCTCTGCATGAAGGAATTTCTCCAAGCAAATAGCTACAGTTCCATGGGGTATTAGAGGAACATCACAAAGCATCAACAGTTAATTCATAAAGTACCTTGGGAGACAGGTTGATGCTTCATGGGAGGTAAGTTCAGATGTGGGATCCCTGATGGACCCTCTCATTCTTAAGGGGAAGAAGCTACAATTCATGAAATTGATTTTTTTAAAAAAATCAAATCACACTAGAATGGCGATGACATTTATGAATACAGAAGAGATGAAAGCCTTACCTTCCACCTAGGCTGTCATTAGCCATTTCATCTAATTCACTCTGAAATGGAGGAGTGGGGGACATTTCTCGGGGTTACTTTTAATTTAAGGAGCAGAAGAGGTTGTGAACAACAGGCTTGTAGAGGAAGAGGGAGGATTGGAAATTAAAAAAATGGCTTTGGGAGCTTGGTTTAAGTAGGCATCTTCAGGCTGGGTTCCATAGAAACAGACTCTAGGATGTTTGGTGTGTATGAGATACTGGGGTAGAAGAGACTGGCTAGTTGGATACACAGGATTTGGCAGAAAGCACAATTGAACTACTGTGTGGTTGTTATGGAGATCTCAGGCACTCCTATGATGAACTCTGAACCTGGGATTCATATGATTACACTTAAAGAAGGCATACACCAGAGTGAGAGTGAAATGAGAGGGAAGAGTATCCTACACTATCCCCAATGTACTTTTTTTTACTCTTTTGGTGATGGTGTCTCACTAGGTTGGGCTAGTTTGTTAGGTCATTTGATTTTGACTTTAAGCAATTCTCACTATATCCATTAGGATTCATTACAGTATGTATTAGAAATAGAATTCAAGAGCAATGGAGATATAATCCATTACTTACTCATGCAACAGATACTTAGTGCTTGTCCTTGTCTTAAGTTGTTTATAGCCATTTGGCTGGTTGGAGATGCATAGATGATCTATACAATGAAGTATTTGGGGACTGTTAGAAAGCCTGTAACAGAACTTCATAGGAAGATCATAAAGATAGATATTTGATTTATCTTACAAAAGTCATAGTCCTGAGTTGAGTTTTGAAGGAAGAGTAGCTGTGTACATTCCTTGGGCAAAGGGGACTGGGTAAAGGGATTCAAGCAGAAGGACAGCCTGTAGAATAGCCTACAGGGTAGAACAAGCTGCTACAGATGTGCTCCAGCTGTAGTCAGCAGGAACCCAAGAGCAACAACCCAACAGCCTATGAGTATGAGAATTCTGCCATCAACCCTTACATGCTATAATTTAGCCTTCAGAGGCGACTGCTGACTTAGCTACCATCTAGACAATTATACTATAGTTCACGAGCCACTTGCAGATGAACTTAATCCAGATTCATGACCCACAGAAACTTTGACATCATAAATGTGGGTTTTAGGATGCTGAGGTTTGAAGAAATTTATTTCACATCAATAGCTCACTCATACTGTTAGCAGGGTGCTTCTTGGGGTAAATTGCTTTCTGTTACCATGAATTGGGGTCGTAGCTTATGGTCACATTAGACAAAGTTGCTCTTATGTAGTAAATGCTTCATAGCAGCAGCGAGTTGGGAATTCCTCTAATGCTTGATTGCTGTTCTTTACGCTTGGCTGGGGGAGTCCAGCAAGCATGTGGGAGAGATTTCTTTATACCAGGTACTGCCAAAGAAAAACTGCCAATAATAAGAGCCAGAACTCATATTACCATCATTTTGCCATATTATAGTTCTGTATATTTTAAAAAATCTGTTTACACTTATTTCTCAAATTCCTGGATTCTAGCAATGCAAAGGATATACTGCCTTTTTTCCCAGATGGGGCTTTTGGAGACCTGAGACACTATCTGACAAAATAGCTTATACTTAACTGTCTCTTTGATGAATATACTATTTCCTGGATGGTCTTATTAGTGTTGGGATGATTGGCACATTGTCTCTCAGGGAAGTCAAAGAAACTATATAAAAAATGTGTCTTAGTTTGTTCATGTGAAAGAAGTTGATATTTTGACTTCTTTGCCAGTCGCTTGACTATTCTATGTCTCTTACAAGTTTTTGAACAGATAACACACAATCCACTAGTGACTGGGGTGTCAAAATTCATCGGGAGAGGAGAATGTATTGCCACTAACGACATCTCAGACAATTGGCTTGCATCTAAATCACAATTTAAAATTTGCATCCTTCTGAGTTTATATGGTAGGCCAAGGGATCTAAAAAACTGAGTTTTGAGTTACAAAGGATGTCAGAAACAATATCATACAATCAGTCAATCACACCATTCTCACTGTTTTACCAATCAGAAAGAAAAATCTTTATTTATTGTCCAATGTTCTTTGAAATACACTACTCAGTTTTGTGCACTCATTCCAAAATGCCAACGTTTTGCTGCTTTTAGCTCTGACTTTTGGAGGCGGTTTTCACTATACTACGTAGTCCTGTGTAGCAGTGCTTGAAGGCTTTAGTTTTTACCTGTATGCTTTAATTCTTTCTCTGACGAATGGAGAAAATGTCCTATTTAGCCTCTCCTCTGTGGGAACATTAAATGAGACAATGTATGTGATGCATTTTGCAGAAAGAAGGAAATAGGCAGGAGAAAGAAAGAAAATGAAATAAAAGTGCTCCTCCTAAAATGTTGGTGGCCTTGTTGCTTTAGCTCATCAATTTTGATGATGTGAACTATGTTAGAAAACCAAGAACCTTAGCTTAGTCAGCGTCGTCCTTGAATAAGGCATCCTTATCCTCCCGTCATGTAAACAGTTAGGATACGGTTCTGACTCTCCAAGCCTGAGTTGTCCTACATGTTTTCCTCATCTGTGCTATACACCGGGCAAGTCAGTGCTTTTCTCAAAACAGCGAAGAATTCCTCCTGTTTGACAATGGAAACTGTCCAAGTATGCCTAATATCTAGACAATTTAATGTTTTCAGACATATTTGACTTCCCCCTTATTTTTAATTGCAACCCAGTCAAGACTCAGCAGCTTCAATTGCAGAATCTTTAGAAAAAAAATAAGATCCGAACATTCCTTCTTTTCCTACCAAAGGAAAGCCGATCCCATTAGAAAAGCACATACATGAGTTGAATGGCCACGGTTTGGAATCTGTCACACTCATCGCCTTCCAAAGCTCTTAACACATCAGGGAAGGTCTTTTGGTCATTCACTTCAGATGCCTCTCTAAATCATTCTCTTTTTGTTTGTGTCTGAAAACATTGGTCACAGAAATTCTTGGGGGATGGAGAGATGGCTCAATGGTTAAGAGCACTGATTGCTCTTCAAGAGGTCCTGAGTTCAATTCCCATCACCCACATGGTAGCTCACAACTCCAGTTCCAGGGGACTCAACACCCTCACACAGACATATATGCAGGCAAGACACCAATGCATATAAAATATAAATAAATTTAAAAAAAAAGAAGTTCTGTATTCTAAACCCCATGGCCCAGTTACACCTTTTAATATGCTTAGTTTCATTGTATGTATGTATGTATGTGCATATGTATGGTGTGTAAAGGAGGAGGTACCAGAGGACAGGTGCAAGTATCACCACTCTGGTGCTTTTCATGTTGGTTTTTGAGAAGGGTTTCTCATGGGCCCAGAATATGCCAAGTAGTGTCTGCATTCAGACCAGTGAGCGTAAAGAGTTTGCCAGTCTCTGCATCTCCAGTTCCAGGGTTATAAGCAAACGCCACCAACGTCAGCTTTGTTTGCTTTTAGGTGTGGGCACTGGGGATCGAACTCAGGTCCTTGTGATAGCAAAGTAATCACTTTACTGAGAGAATTATCTCCCAGTCTCCTTATTTTCATTTAAAAACAATTGTTAGAATAACATGGAGGTTCTCTGAAATCTCACAGTCAGTGAGAGTCAACTGTGGTACCTCAGTCCTAATTCTACAGATTGAGAAAGAATCATTTGTTTTAAACTGAAAGAAAAGTAGTTGAGCTTAAATGGTGCCTTAGACTTCAATAGTCAATGGATCATTGTGGTCTAGAGTTAAACGATATTTAAATATGATTTCATGTACTAATGTGCCCCCACTTGGCCTCCTTCTGTTCTGGAGCTCTGCTGGATTGTCGTGATGGAACACTGGCCGCACTTGCCATTCATTCTGCAGAGAATTGTGAAATCATTTCCGGGTTTAAAATCAACTTGAAGAATTACTAAGGACATATTCTTGGAGGGCTGATCCCCAAAACCAAGACCACGAGAATTCTGTTTTAAACTTCAAAGTACTTGAGAATTATAGTTTGTTTTTAAACAAGATAACAGTATTTTAAAATTAAAAGTGATTCACTGGAAAGTGCTCAATATTGGACAGAAAAGTCTCATTTAGTTGCTCTCTTAAAAAATCATACAGAAAAGGAATGACATTAATGACCAAGAAAGCTCAGGTTTTGAAAATTATTTGTAGGTGGAAACCTGCATCCTGGGTATAATTATTAAGGTTGTGATTTCCTTCTAGATGAATAGAGAGTTAAGAGGTCACCCTATAATGGTCCAAAAGAAATCCCTCCAAGTGTCTAAGGCTGTGACTATCTTGAAAATCAACCTAAAGACTTTGCTACTGTACAGCTAACTATGCTTGAATAAATAGTGTTCCTGAACAAAAAAATGGTTATCCCTCAAAATTTTGACTTGATAATTTCTGAGGATAATTAAAAATAAATACATACGAAGTAGTGAAGCAGGCTGCCATCTAGGTTTAGCAGGGTCTCAGTGCCATGTGATTTATAATAGGTAAGAAATCACGGGGACAGAAAACATTAACAGCAGCACAATGTGGCATGGTCACATGAGCTCAGTGGGATCCCATGGTGAATCAAGACAAGACCCAGCGTTGTTCCCCTGCTTCTCGTGTTCTCTCACACCTGCCTCTCATCCATTCTCTCCACTGATTGATAGACCTGACAAATAGCACTGCCTTGGGATAAAATTGGGGTACATGCCACCTAGTACCCCCAAAACATCAGGTGGGTTTCCAAACTTATGACACTGCAAGCAGTTGCCAGCCATGATGCATGTCTAAGCCATGCATCTTACATTTAAACCACTGTCTTGTGAGCATAACTATGGTATTATTCAACCACTGAAGATGATCTGTGAGCAGAAAAAGCCATCTGTGGTTTCCACTGAATGAGATTTCTGGGTAAGGCTTTCATTTTTTTTTCTTATGAGTTTCCCTGTCGAATTTTATCTTTAATTCATTGGGATAAATAAATAACTCATTTCATTTTTATTTCCCATTCCATGAAATGCTTCTCAAGTAACTTGATTAATGTTCAAAACCAATATTTGAGTAGGTGTATAATGTAATTAAAATTTCATAAAAGTGCTATAATTATAGTAACTCAGCAATAAGAAACCTTATTTACCATACAAATAATTTCTTTGGATTTCTGATTACTTTATTCCCCTAATTCAGTATATATGTCCTTGTACATAAGAACATGTATATGAATCTGTGTCCCTATATACGCATATACATAATGAACCTATATTTTCTCTCCCCAAGGAGTTTTGTTTGCAAGGGACACTTGACAAGCACTACTTTCTACTTATAAAGAACTAATAATTTTTTGCAGATTTATTCATGGGTAAGTTACTGGGGTGAAGACAGATGGGTGAATTCATCTGTATCTTCTGAATAAATGGCTTGTCATCCCAGAAAGCTGTCAGGTGCTATGGCTTAATATGCAACCACATTATATTGAGATAGTGAGTGATACCGCTCCTCTCTAATACAACAGAACTCACCAGTGCCAAATACCTAAGTTCTGATGTAGAGTAGTTATTAGTCATGCCTAATACATTAGACACATTCTTGGTGTTCACGTGTCTCTGTGTGTTTACCTGATCCTTTGTATTTCTTCAGAATTGGCAATTTTGTCAGCGTTTCCCAAACTTTCATGCAAATAAAAATCAAGAAGGAAGTTTTGAAAAATTCAAGTGCTCAAACACATAAGCTCTGACAGAAACAGGAGATATGCATCTTACGATGTGCGTGCGTGTGTGTGTGTGTGTGTGTGTGTGTGTGTGTGTGTGTGTGTGTACATGTGTATGTGTGTAGTGTGGACAGAAGTTAACCTCTGGTGCTGTTCTGTGTCAGGCTGTTCACCTTATTATTGAGACAGGATCTCTCACTTGGTGATAATATTGCTGACTAGTTTAGACTGGCTTGCTATGTGCACAGTACTAGGATTGTGAGGTTTTGCAACCATGCTCATTTTTTTGTTTGTTTGTTTTGTTTCTGGGGATTGAACTCATATCTTCATGGTTGTACAGAAAATACTTTATAGACTAAGTTACCTGTATCCTGGAATTTGTGTATTTTTCATAAGCACCCCAAGTGACTTGGATGCAGATCCATATACATTTCCATAGGTAATCCATAGGAAAACGTTAATGAAATAATTTTCATTATTTCTTCATGTGAAATCTTCAGAATATTACATTCAATTTGCAGTTGTCCATCTCCACTGAAAATAGCCACCTTTCTAGTGATGAATGGGTATAGGTAGCAAAGGGCTGGAGGACCGCACAGGAGAACAAGACTGCTTCATAAAACCGTCCTCACGTGTCCAGAAGCCATCAAGCCACACGGCACAAATCTGGGGGTGTGATAGCTTCTTAGTGTGCACATATCTGCAGGAGTCACAGCATATAACAACAGACAAAAATGGCATGTGGAATATGAAGCCGTTTACCACAGAACCTTTTTCTGAGGGATCTGGAATTTCAAAAAGTAGGACAGAGTCTATGGAGATGGCTGGCTTTAGATAGAACATCAATTGTCCTTAAAATTATGTAAAGATCTCAATCTTCTAAACAATATTTGGTAAAGAAAATAATTGAGTATACTTCTGGATTTATGTGCATGGCTTCTTAACAATATACACTGCTAGGTATCTGGGAAAGCATAGATATTCAGTTTTTACTGCATATTGAGTCCACAATATACTAATGAGAACTGACCTCTACAAAACACTTGCTATGTCAATCATTTAGGAGGCAGTCTCACACACTATCTCATTTAATACAACGACGCAGTGTGGTGGCTGTTGTTCTCACTCCACTTTGCAAACAGAGCAAAGCAGAAGCAAAGCCAACTAGAACGAAGCCCCAAGGCTCTGGAAAACGTCGCCCCATGGCAAGGGGCGTCATGGAGTCAGTGAGTCCTGGAGTCAGAGCTATGAATAGGTATTTGGACTCTGGGCCAGTAATCTTCACCTCCAGAGCAGTGTTTCTCAACTTGGGAAGTGGCCCTGATGGCAGGGAAGCCTTTGTGGGAGAGGCCTCACTTGAGGACTCCCCGGCCTTCAGCAGCATTCTTGGCATCTGCTGTCTGTTATGTGTTAGGGGTACCTCACTCAAAGTTGTAGAAAGTAACAATGTCTCTAGGCAAATGTCCTCATCGGAACAAAGGTTCTGACTGAGGACCACCCTTGAACATGACTGGACTCTCAAAAACATACACAGAGCTAGTACAGTAGGTGGCTTCTAGGAGGGGACCAGGGACAAAGACAGCAGGCAGGATGATGAGCTGTGGTCGAGCATACCATGGAGAGAACTTTATTTTCCCAACACTGACATCATGTCTTCACTCAACCGTGGTTATGACTGTTACACTTCACACTACAACAACCATATTTCTACTGTCCCAAAGGGAGACCTAAGTGTGTAGAATTAGCAAGCTTGGAAATGTGATTCCACTGTGACATGTGATGAACATTATATGAAATATAATAAGCTTTATTTATTCATTTATTTATTGTTATTTTTTATTAAACTTTTTTCATATAATATATTCTTTTTTTTTTTGAGACAGGGTTTCTCTGTGTAGCTTTGCGCCTTTCCTGGGACTCACTTGGTAGTCCAGGCTGGCCTCGAACTCACAGAGATCCGCCTGGCTCTGCCTCCCGAGTGCTGGGATTAGAGGCATGCGCCACCACCGCCCGGCTAATATAATATATTCTTATCACAGTTTCCTCTCCCTCACTCCTTCCAGACTCTCCCCAGCAACCTTTCCATCTTTTCTTTCTCTGTTTAGAAAATACACAGGCAAAAAAAAAAAAAAAACCAACCAACCAACAAAAAACAAACAAACAAAAAACCCCCAAAACAAAAAACTAAACAAACAAACAAACCCAGAATTTTAAAAAGAAAGGAAAAACACAAACACACATACAGAAAAAAGTCAGAAAAACACAAAATCAGAGATCAGAATATACATGCAAAAGGCCAGTAACACAAAAGATGCCACCCCTAAGGCAATATGTTCCTCTTACGTTGGCCTTCTGCAGCTGAGCAAGGGGTATACCCTTCAGTGTGGGTCATAAAACTATTTTCCCCCTTGCAAGTAGTTGTCAGTTGGAGCTCTCCTCCTGGGACAGGGGCCGATGTGCTCTTTCCCTCCATGCTGGGACTCTCCTCCTGGGACAGGGGCCGATGTGCTCTTCCCCTCCGTGCTGGGAACCTGCCTGGCTTGGAGCTGTGCGGACTGTGCATGCTGCCACAGCCTTGGCGAATGCATACGTGGCTAAGGCCTGCTTTTCTGGAAAAGACTGCTTCTTTGGTGTTAGCCGGCACCTCTGACTCTTATAACATTCCCACCTCCACTTCCACATAGCTCCCTGAGCCATAGAGGGAAGGATTTTATGAAGACATCCCATTGAGGACTGAATGTTCTGAAATCTCTCACTCTGCATGTTGTCCGGTTGTGAGTCCCTTAGACACTAGATTTTAAAGTCTCAGTGTAAAGAAAAACAAAAACCATCTTCCCACTGACAATTTTTTAAGTGTTAACATGTTGAGAAGATAACATTTTTCTGATATTAATTAATTAACTTAAAAATGTCATCCATTTATTTTTACTTTCTTGAAAGTGAGTATTTAAAATGTTACAATTACAAAAATTTTGTTGTATTCCTGTTGGACACTGCTGAAATAGACTTTGAAGTCCTTACAGGCAAGAGGGTGGAGTTCTCTTTGGAATCTCTGCATTTCTTATGGTCGTTTGTTTCCTCACAGACATGAGAAACAAAGGCCAAATATTAGACACTGAGATCCCTGATAGATGACATAACCTAACCTATACAATTGGTATTTTGCCAGGATCCACTCATTTTCTATAACATGTCGGTTAGAGAAATTGTTTTTGGTAATTCACATTAAACTGTTTACATTGGCAACATACTTTGCTTGACAATGACATTAAAATTATGAAATAAATTAATTGCTAGTAGCAATGAAAAGAATAGCATAGTTATATTTGAAACATAAAATGTTCAGAAAAGATAGAAGATAAATATCACTGTCTATGTAATAAATGGTCTGTACTCAGATTAAACTGCTTTAAAAATCAAGTACGGTGGTCATAGATGTCCGGAAGTCCAAGCACTGACCAGACTTCTGGAGAGGCCAACTTTCTAGCTTTTGACCTGAAAAGCAAGTACTGAAAGGACCAGTTCAGAATCATGAAACCAAAACCCTTGTAGAGGGTGAGGAATTGATGCAGCTTTTAAAGTGTCCACAGAGGTGAGGAGATTGTCAACAAGTACACTTGACAGAGAAGAGAATTTTCTTCCTTACAAAAGCTTTGTGAGCACTGAAAAGCTAACACCTAGGTAAGAGGAAAACCTGACCTCCTATCTATAACACTTGTGATTTCAATATGTATCCACCCATAGATCCACCTCGCTATCACCCACAAACACACTATATGATTTCACAACAGTTATAAACACACAGACGTCAAACCACAAGCTCTCTCTTAAGATATCCCACAGATAATCCTTTGGGCAACAGACAGGCAAACTCTATTTCTGTCACCTGTTCTACCTCACCACGATCCTAACAGAATTCTCTTTCTGGACCACAATGATGTCTCAGAACGAGGATCCAGGAAGTGAATTAACATTGGGTCTAGTTTAATGATGGAAGAAAAAGCTCTCTTTTGGAAAATTCTAGTTATTTAAAGGCCTCAAGAATGTGAAACAGGTAAGATATGTGGATCCACTTCCTTGTTTTCCTTCTTGCCATTCTTGGGGGAGTATTCAAACCTACATGAGTTTCTTATACTTTATTAACTGAAGAACCAGGTTTCACTAGATAGGATGTGTGTGTGTGACTCTGCATCGTGTTGCCCCAAATTTAAAAGGATGGCTGTACTTCATACATGAATAACAACACAATCTATATAAGAAGAGTTGCATGAAGCTTTTTCCAGTGTGTGTGAGTGGGGAATCTGCACAGATGTGCATATACAGTGAGCATATCTGGATGAAGGCTTGAGGAGGCCCGAGGAAGGACAGCAGGTGTCCTGTTGTATCACTCTGCCTTAGTCCTTTGGGACAGGGTTTCTAACTGAACCTGTAGTTGGGCTGACAGCCATCAGGCACCAGTGATGTGATCCTTTTGTCTTTGCTGCTGCAGCACTGGGGTAGCAGATATGTGTGGTCACATCCAGCTTTTTTTTTTTTTTTTTCTTTTTTTTTTTTGTTTTTTTTCGAGGCAGGGTTTCGCTATGTAGCTTTGCGCCTTTCCTGGAACTCACTTGGTAGTCCAGGCTGGCCTCGAACTCACAGAGATCCGCCTGGCTCTGCCTCCGAGTGCTGGGATTAAAGGCGTGCGCCACCACCGCCCGGCAACATCCAGCTTTTTATATGGGTGCTGGGGACTGAACTCTGGTTTTCATCATTGTGCAGCAAGTACTAAGCTAAACGTGCCAGCCCCTGCACCCGTTATCATGAAAACAAATCAAGGAAGCTCTAAAAACCTGGCTATGCTTGGTAAAAGTAAATAAATGCCCCAATTTCCACACTATTCTTTTAAGAAAACCATGAAAGAACATTTCATTGGAAGGTGAGGTTGAGTTATTCAGAATATTGAATTATGTTAATCAGGGCGACTCTGTGTAGATACACTCTGATTATGCAATTTATTTACTCCGCAGTGGGGATGAAACTGAACTGGCCACCACAGGAGTCTGTTTTACTGATTACATAGGTTTTGTGCAATCGAGCCCTTTAATTACAAGCGTCTGTCCAGGAAAAGAATGAGGGGCCAAATTCAACTAATTGTCCACACTGCTTTCTTAGGTAGGAGAGTCAGGGTGTCCCAGTCAAATACCCCGGAGTGTGACTCACTTAAGCACACATTTGGAGTCTGACTTTCGTCCCTCTTGATTGTCAGCTGAGTCTGACTGGCAGATACAACCGGGAGTGAAACTGGGTTGAATTCAGTCATGGACAAGAAAAATATATTTGGATGGTTTTAATAGAACTCCTTTTTATTGAATGCATACACAGACAGGGATTTGGGTAAACTCCTGAATGACTCATGCCATTTAACAGTCCAGGTTATCTAAGGAAGTAAGTTACGGGCTTATTATCCTCTGCTTTTGCCAAGCAGGAACCGGGGGTTGAGGGAAGCAAAGTAGCTACAGAGTCCCATTTTACTGTGTATTATGCACAGAGCTCCACAGTGGTGGTGGTGGGCACTGAAAGGTGTGTTCTCTCCACCTAAATACTCTTTATGTTATTGCCTTTGTGTAATTGAAACAGCATGAGGAAGAAATTGCCATAGGGACCTATCTTATTTTGGTATTTTCTGGTCAATCAGACTGGTAAGATATAAACCCTGTTTTTATAGGAAAAGAATATAACCAAGGGAGCCTCCAGATGATTGACAGTAAGATACTACTTGGGATGAAAAATTGTCCTTCATGACAAAGTAGAAGAAAATAAAATCCTTATTCACAGTCTTTATCCTTTAACAGAAACTATCTGACTATATTTCCACATTAGTCTTAGCATTTAAATGTACATAATGTACATTATTTACAAGAGTCATGATAATCCTCCCTCAGTCCCCACACATGAGCTAAGAAACTGTATGTCTCAGTAGTGCAGTTACTTCATTCAAGGCTGTCTTAGTGAAAGAACTTCCTGCCCACATATTTCAGAAACATTTTCCTGTCTCATACAGCACATCACGTAGAACAGTCTGTGGATAGAATATTTCACTGCAGGTAAAGCTGTTCAAATCCCTAGCTGAATATACAGTAAACAGAGGATTATGCAAGAAGCTGCTGGGGAAACATATGGCCTTTGTCAACAGTGAAATCTCTAAACTGTACAGCATCATTAACGATGGGCTTAGTAGATTCAAATACAGAGTCACACGTGTTCATAGAAGCTCCAGTGACTCACACCTTTACTCTGGTTCGAGCCAACTGACAGTGCCTGGCTTCTATTTAAAGGTATACAGAAAAACGGAAGGGGTATGTGATATATAAAATAATTGACATTCCTAGGAGAAGCAACAATATGCCTGCCCAAAGCAGGGATGTTATCATTTCAATGAGTCAGATCATTAAATTTGAATTATGGCCCATAACAATTCACTAGGCTAAAATTATGAAAAGCTGGTCTCTTGCCAGTAGAATTAAACCCATACTACTTTATTTTCAGCTAGAATAGTCAAACATATGTGTCACAAAGCAGCCTTCCCTGGTGCAATGAAGATGTAAATTGAAAGCTACAAGTTATAGCTCTAAGCAGTTTTTACCCTTATATATGGGAAGTACGGGTTATTAATATGTAACTCACATGAGGCTCCTGACGGTTCTCTGCCTGGAGAGACGTTAGAATATTACAGGGGTACATTACCTTTAATCTGCACACAAAAGTGTCCTTGGTGGCCTACACAACTATTTGTCTATTTCTAGCACATTCTTTTTTCTGATAGATGAATGGTTTGTGTGTGGAACATATTTAGCCAGCTACTTACATACCTTCCAACCATAAAATTTCACTGAGCTTGTTGTAGATGATCTCCTGAAGTACTGGGTTCCAGTACTGTCCAGAAGATGCCTGCCCAGTCCCTTTCCACACTGCATCTGGGCTCTTCTGTGTGGTCAGAGGGATGCAGTAGATATGCATGAACCTGTGCAACTATTGAGCCTATATTATTGAAGTCATCATGGCTACAAATTGCTTCATTAGAATGCTTGCAGTTAGTTCAAGTCCCTCAATACTCAAGAAGTCCAGGATACTAACATGAAAAGAGAGAGTGAAATATTGCCAATTTCAGATCCCAATGACAGCAAATGAAGAACTGAGTAACTCACCATAAGGCCACAAGGTGCCAGACACACTCCCAATTGAGCCATTCGAAGCATCTTAAGACATATGAGCCACCCAAACTATGCCTACACTATTTGTTATTATACCTACCAATATTTGGTATTAATACCTACAGGTAAGTTTGTTCCCACTTATCATTAAGAAGACTTCTCTTGCTAGGCAGCAGTGGCACACGCCTTTAATCCCAGTACTCGGGAGGCAGAGCCAGGTGGATCTCTATGAGTTGGAGACCAGCCTGGTCTACAGAGAGAGATCCAGGACAGGCACCAAAACTACACAGAGAAACCCTGTCTTGAAACCGCCCCCAGCTCCCAGAAAAGAAAACTTCTCTTGGCAACAGATGGAGACTATTGTATAAAACTGCAGCCAATAGAAATGCAAAATTTTGGGGCCACATCCCATTGGACACAGCCCAAAAGTATTCCTACCCCTAAGCCCCCCGAAATATTGTGGGAGAAGGGGCAGAAAGACTGTAGGAGCGAGAGGATCAGAGAGTTTGTTGTGATATTGTGTCTCCTAGAAATGTCAGAAGCTCATAAAGTGTTGTCAATATGACTGTATAAACATAAGCTGAACAGGACAATAACAATACATATGCCAGCATGGACCAGAGAAAACCCAAGAGGTTTCGAGCCTACACAAAGAATGTTTGAAGGAATTAGGAGAAGCAACCCAAATTAACCCAGGGCAAGAGGAAAAATGCTGAGAGTGGAAGAAATTGTCTTCCCCAGGGAAGAGCACTCACATTGGTTAACCATTGCCAGATGGTCACCTCTGAAAATGTACATACAAGCAACAGTATACAGACTGAGCAGGTTGTATTTAGGAATGAACACACACACACACACACACACACACACACACACACACACACACACACACACACACACACACGTATGCCATAACTAATGATAAAAGAGGCCATGAATTTGAAACAGAAAGATATATGGGAGGATATTCAGGGGGTAAAGGGAAGAGAGAAATGATGGAATTGTGTTATAATGTCAAAAAATGAAAAAGGAAAAATGAATTAACATAGAAAAAAAAGCAAAACAGATCCCCTATATCTTATCTCAGTTGCACACAAAGAGGAGTAGGGTGCAATGGCAGGGCTGCTGTCTTGTGTCACCACACTTGAGGTAGATTTTTACACAGCAATAGATAACTTGATTGTGCTTTTTATATGTGCCCTAAATACTCATAAGGGTGGTTTCACTGTGGAACTTAAGGCTTGGTGTGGAACAAGCTGGGCTGGGACTTCAAAAGGACCTGACATGTCCTTTAAAAAGGGAAGACCAGCTTCACCTACAAGTTTTGTTAGGAAATTACTTTTTTAGAATAACCAGCTCAGGTTTCTCATGCTGCAAATGGAGTGTATTCTTGTTCTTTGATCTTAGGTTTTAAGAATACAGAGAATACCATCAGAGCCTTTATACCACACAACCCATTTCATGGCCAAAGGTCATTCTTCAATTACCATTCCTACCTCTCTCCTCTGATGTTAGCAAAACAGAAAAGGCTTGGGAGCCAGGAAAACCTCTGACCTCCACTTGGATTTCAGCTCTGCTGCCTGAAGTGGCGCTCCCTTAGGTGGGTAGTAAACTCGGGTGAGCTGTTCCCTCACCCTGTGATATGGGCTGCTGCCTCACTTGTTTGTAGTGGGGGAGTGACCAGAAGATCATGCAAGACAAATGTGTAGTGCCTGTCTAGGCATTAGAAGTGTTAAGAAGTGTGTGACAAAGGGTAACGCAGATATGTTCTGCTCTGTCCTTTTTGATCTCCCTACTTTAAAGTCTATGCTTATCATAGACCTACCTCATCAGGCAGGGTTAATTAAAACTTGGTATCAAAGGTAAGCTATACACTGCACTATATATGTTAATGAGATCCATTTATCTATTTTACTATTTATACTTATATATTGCATTGGACATAATAAATATATCCACTTTCTCTTTGTCAATTTAAGAATTAACTAATCTCTAAGAATTCTAGACATTATAGGGACATTATAATTTACCCAGTGGGACTCAGGATCTGATGGGGTCAACTAACCCAGAAAGTATAGCTGACTTTTTCTCCCTTTCAGGTTATCATTTACAAAAATGAATGGATGAAAGAAAGAGAGAGGAAAGAAGGAAGGAAGGGAGGGAGGGAAAGAGGGAGGAAGGAAGGAAGGGAGAAAGAAAGAAAACTATCACTGTACTATATTGACTGATGTGAATCAATAAAGTGTTTATATTCCAGAATAAATGATGCTATTCTAAATCATTACTTCAGGAGAAAGAAACGCACATTATTTCCTTTTTAGTGAAAAGAGGATTGAAAGAAAAATTGGTGCCAAACTCATCAAAACATGCCTTATTTTCCTAAAACACATGATAAAATTTAGAAGGGAAAGATCTTTTGGGTATCTTTTCTTTAACATAACATGTTTGCAAAACTGCCATAAACTCAGTAGCCTTGCCAGAGAAAGGAAGGCAGCACACTGCAGTTGCTGTGATGTGAGCTAGTTCTGGGGCGTTTCTGAGAATAGCACTGTGCGTGTGCAGGGGAAGAGCCTACGAGGCACATGCCATTAGTATGATTCTCCCAGAGTACAAAGGACAGCCATTTCTACTATATATCAAATGTATAATAAAGAGGGTATACAAAGAGAGATAATTAACATCCAAAGAAGCATCATAACTTAGGGGTTTACAGAGCCTGTAAATTTAGTGTTGCTAGCAGACTAATCACCAATGCAGGAAGTGGAAAATGAAATAAGACCTTGGTCACACTGCTGTTGTAATGCACAATGTCACTTTGTGTGGATTTGCAAATTGGAAGCTACATCACCTTATACAGAAATAAGAAGCTGCATAATAAACAGGAAGCGTGAGAATGATAGATCGTGAGCAATAAATTAGCCTCACATTGTCATAAACACATGCTAAATAAGGGAGCTGGGTTTAAATAAATCTGACACACATCCAGTACTGACAGTAATTGTGGAAAGCACATGGATGGCATTTGCTTCCCACTGCTGCAGCCACTGACCAGGCAGCCATGGGTTATTTTTTGACAAATTTTACATTTTAATAGTGAAAAAGTATTTTATTGCCTTAATCAAAATAGGGATTGGTTTCTTGGGTAAGTTATACAGGAAAAGTAATTTAAGACTTCAATTCTAGAAATTTGTCTGCTAGAATGAAAAATGTTATATCTGATAAAACTATGGAAAGTGGCTATTTAAAAAAAATAAACAGCTATCTAGAATGGTAGATGTCTCATTATTTCTTAGCTGTATTTATCTATATTTGAGATAGAGTAATAACCTCTTCAAAGGGTTTTGGTGACCTATAACAATGGGATTTTGTAATAGTAGAATCAAAGTGTGATCACTATCTAAAATCTGTCCATCAGCACAATCGCCCCTTTTCCAACACAATTTCTGCTTTTTCTTTTCTTTCTTTTTTTTTTTTTTGCAATTCTACTCAATATTTAGTTAACATGTTAGATTCAGTTCAACTCCTCAAGAATATTACACATAGTAACTGTACTAGCATTGCAAGCAACCAACGGCATCTGTAACCTGGCATTATGCTTTAATTAAGGCAAAAAGAAACAGCAAGAAAAGGCAGTGGGGTACACAGATCTGTCACCTCAGTGGGGTACACAGATCTATTATTTGCAGTAGGATACACAGATCAGATACCTGCAGCAGAGCACACAGATATATTACCTGCAGAGGGTACACAGATCTATTATCGGTGGAGGGTACACAGATCTGTTACTTTCAATGGCTACACAGACCTGTTACCTGTAGTTGGGGAGGCTGTTTCAATGGAAAGTTGGTCCAGTGATTTTTTGATTTAGCACAATCTGTTTTTTTCCTTTTCTTACATTTGTCTGGCCTGTCAAAGGAAGAGAGAGTTACACCGAATTGTTTACTAGACCCCAATCAAGTGTTATCACAGTTTGGACAATTGGGGCCTTTCCTGCCATATTTGTATATCCATTATAAGAGGTGGTTTTGGATAGTGCCTGTGAATCTTGCCTGTTTTGTAGCTGTCAATGATTATATTATATTACATAATTATATTAATGTTTCAGAATTACCCATATTACAGAATACAAAAGCATTTGAACTTAGCTCAAAGGTATATACACAGAGGGTACTTTGGAATGCGGCCTTAAAAATGATTCCAGTTGCTTTTCCATTGGAAAATGTGTGAGCCTAGCCATTTTTTACTGCTTATGGATAATAATACACTTTTTATTCACATATATCTTTATCTAAATTTAGAGTTAGCTCCCTAGGGTACATCTGACATCATCTGGAGACATTTTATTTGGCATAGCTCAGAAGGGGAGAGGAGATATTACTGGCATTTACTAGGCAGGGACTAGACATGGTGCTCAGCACTGTGCAATGCAGAAGTCACCTGTCTATAACAAAGAATTATCTGCTTGCAAATCACCGCAAGACAATATCTGACATTGGTTTTCATGATCCAAACTCAACAACACAAAGCTCATTCCATGAGCTTGAGTTATACACTTTTGTTTTGTTTTTGTGTTTGTTTGTTTGTTTGTTCATTAAAAGAGCACAAAGACTTTGGTGATACTCTATAGTACTAGAAAGCGTACAAGCTTCCATGCCCTTTCTAACAACACAGACAGGATGACATTTGCTTAAGAAGCCAGGACCTTAAGGGTGAAACTTTAGTATGGCAAATAGAATAACTCTACCTTTTAGTCTCATTTCTATCTGCATTCTGTCTTCATTTCTCTCTTGATTCCACTGATATTTCTGAATACAGAAACTTAATTTTTATGTTAATATAATATAATTCCTTTGAATTCTATAGAATAGATATCAAGGATAACTTTCTAATAATTAAGAAAGTTTTTATCATGATATCTTAGTATATAACTTAGGAAAAAATTAAATCCATTAATTTTTAACAAGGATAGATGAAGAACTATTGTGCTATATAGTACGGTAGCCAGATAGAGAGTGGTAAATGTAAATATTTCTCTTTAGCAAAAACAGACTTGTTTACATTCCAGATTTGGGTGTGTAGGTGATTTCACAAACTAGTTCTTAATTAAAAATCTCAAGTGTGGTGGGGGCTAATGTTCATGCTAATGAAGGAATTTCCATTTTGTTAGGTGACAAGAAAGAAATCTTCAGAAATTCAGAGCAAGGGTGTTCCACAAGCAAATAGGAGCTTAAATAAGTTAACCAGGAAGGCAATTGCCTGACTAGACTGTAATGAAGAAAATACACATGGAGCTTAGAAAAGGTAATGAAAGCTTGAAAGGAGTTAAGAAATGAAATAGCAAGAAGCTTGATAAGATATTCCCAGATATACACATAGTGTGCAAAACGAAGCTGGATTCCCTGGCAGGTGATTCAAGGGTTCTCGAGGACGGTATAGCCATTAAAAGAACTTTGAATTCAGAAGAAAGAACACTCAAGGAGAAATATGAGTTCTGTTTTGGACTTAACTTGAGGTACGAGGATGATCTTTAAGTAGACATTTCTACCATGCAATTCATGCTATTAGAATAAAATTAAACAGTGAAGTTACAGATGAGATAATAATTTAGATGATAAAATAAATGGTGAGAACCACTCACATGAAGGTGATCATTAGACCCACAAAAACATTCTGAGATATAATTGGGGGGAAAAAAGGAGGAAAGGATAAGATCCTGGGGCAAACAATCATTTGAAGGTATAAAATAGAGCAGAAAAGATGAGAGAACAAGAAAGGATCACCTTCAGGATAGCTGCCATGGAATGGGCATGCCATCGAGAGGTGGGCGTAAGCAAGGCTAGATGAAAATAAACTGAGAGTGAGGAGAGTTGAAATTAAGGGGTGATCAAGGTCAAGGAGGAGGAAGAATGAGAGTGGATTGGCAGGCAGATAGACAGTAGGTTATTACTCATGGACTATGGGTAGAAAAGAATGTTACAGGAGAAGGTGGACTGGAACACATGAGAGAAAGAATCGGGCCTTGGAGGAGTGCATTCTAGATCAATTTCAGTCTCTAGTGTTGTTTCTTTGGTACTATGGACCATTTTTTTTTTTTTTTGAGATATTGTCTCTCAGTGGCTTAGCTGGGCTGCTAGCCACTAAGTCAACACTATGATTACAAGCATGTGTCATCATGCTCAGCTGGTTTACTTTTTTCTTTTTACATGGGGTCTGGGGCTTGAACTCAGGTCCCTTGGCTTATGAGACAAGCATTTTATTGACTGAGAAATCTCCCCCAGTCTTTATTTTTATACTTGAATGGTTCCATGGACTTGGATTTCCTATATTCTTGAGATAGATGGCCCTCTAGATCCTCCAGAAATGCAAATGACATTGTAGGAAGGATCATTGCTGGTTTTAAGGCTGAGATTATTGAAACTATCAATTTACAACAGTGAGTTTTAGCACTGGAACTGATTTTTCAACTAAACTTCATCTTGAAAGAGACAGAATATGGTGATATTTTATTTGTATTAAAATGTTATTTGTATGTTAATAAATAAAGTTACCCGGGGGTCAGAGCTATTAGCAAGCCATAGGAAAGCAAGGCAGTGGTAGCGTACACTTGTAATTCCAGCACTTGGTATGCAGAGCTGGGTAAGTCTCTGTGTGTTCAGGGATACAGCCATTATTGGATACACATGCCTTTAATCAATACCAATCATGGAAAACCTGGAGGCCTATACAGACAGGCCGTGAGGAGGCGGTCATGTGGTTGGGTTTACAACCAATGAGAAGGCAGGACAGGAACTCTATATAAAGACTTTAACACAGGGGTAGCTCTGGTTCGGAGAGGTAGGACCACCGCAGGAGGAAGGGTAAGGTTTTAGCTCTTAGCTCTGACCTCTTGGCTTTCTTCTTTGCATTGGTTCTGTGTTTCTTATTTAATAAGAAGGTTGGATACATCTACAACAGAATATAGGTAGAAACAATCTTTTGTGATCAGGAGACCAACTAGGACTAGTATTCTATCTTTTTGCCTTCCTTAATTTGCTTAATTAAGACCTCAAGATAGTGTCTTAATTTTTACCAATACTACTAATAATAGTTTGCTGATTTATAAGTTAATTGGTATTAATTTTCAGTCATTTTAAGACATTTGCTAAATAAGTCTTGAAATTCTAATGCTAAAACATACTAAAAAAAAAAAAGATTGAGAAAACCCATCCCCATCCCATGAAATCATTCCCTATCAGGTATATTCAAAGTATTTCCATGGGATCCAAGGACTTTATGAAATAGATGTGCATAGTTTTGTTTTTTAACATCTGAGGAAATCAGCACTCAGGAAGATTTATGATGTGCCATACCCCAGATTGCTGGGCAAATAGTGCTGGGATTACAACTAGACCTTTCATTCCAAAGCCAATCTCATAGCCTGGCTTTCCAAGGTCTCAATGAGGAGATCTCAATCAAATGTTCCTCTTGGGACTATGAAACCAGGCCATGGATGACACTTGAAGTTCTGATCCTCCTGCCGGTACCTCCTAAATGCTGTGACTATGGTGTGCACCACGACATCCACCATATGATGAGCTCCAGTTAATGACCTCAGACTAATTCCAACTTGCAGCCAAACGCTCTATGTTTTACTGGAATGAGTCTTTATAGAATATTTTCCCCTATGGCATGGCTTGGATCTTGAAGACTCAAGGGATTTGATTCTACTTAAGTTTTGCTACTTTGTATTGTTTATAGTCCTCCCTCTCACTTCTCCCCTCTTCCTCTCCCATTCTCTTCCTCCCTCTTTTCCCTTCAAAAAAGTAAATGAGATATAGATGGGAAAATGGGTTTCCTTGAAAATAAAGCAACTGCCCCCTACTGTGACTTGC
This sequence comes from Peromyscus californicus insignis, assembly GCF_007827085.1. Classification (NCBI taxonomy): domain Eukaryota; kingdom Metazoa; phylum Chordata; class Mammalia; order Rodentia; family Cricetidae; genus Peromyscus; species Peromyscus californicus. The sequence continues at coordinate 7,640,264 of NW_026294413.1, forward strand.
TTTTGAACATTACAAATGCAATCGGATTAAACTAATCTAGAAGAAGAAACAATATACTAGGTTTTTCCTGCATCGAGCAGAGACAGCCTTGTGGGGTCACAATAAAGCTTCTCTTGTATCAAACACACACATATGTTTCTCACAGAGGTCTTATTAGCATGTTGTAAAGGACAAAATAATTATAAGAAACTACATGGTAAAGAGATTTCAGGGCACCAAAGAATCTTAAGGCACACTTAAAACTCTCCCAGTGGGGTTATCCTTGGGGTGGCTAAGAAGGAATTACCAGCAAAATTGATGCATGCCTCTAACACTCAGTGTAAGGCTTTATTTCTATCTCAGGTTACAGAGAACTGTCTCCTTTATTTTGAAGCAAAATAATCAACAATAGTAAGACAGAAACCTTTCCTCCCCTCTTCCCTATTGCTAGAGACAGATTCCCATCACAGTTTTATTATCTTTCAATGGACAACACTGCATGCTTTTCAGAATGCTAGGTCAATGGAACAACACACTTTCGTATTAACTTAAAGTGTATTTCACAGCTTACTTCTGATTTTATGGCACTTCTTCTAGTTTCTGCCAAGAGAGAAAAATTCTGCCTTCTTAGAGGAAGCCTGACAAGTTATTTCAACTTTATTAACAGCAGTTATAGTCAGCCAGTCTTTTGTGTTTGCCTGTGTTCCTGTGAAACTTGGGGTCAAAATGCTGGAATTGGGGGACAATAGTGGAGATGTACTTACTCTCAGCCTTCTATTAAGAAAGACATCAATAGCAAAAGTCTCTGCCAAATACAAATACTTGGCAATGCAGACCCAGTTCAATGATCAAAAAAGGCAGCCACCATCTGTAAAACAGGCAGCCAATATAGAAGAAGCAAGAAAGGCTAATTTCTGCCTGCAACAAATGCTGGCACATTAGTTTGAGCCCAAGTATTTAAGAAAGCAGAGTCTCAAGTGTGGACTAAGGCACTAATAATTTACTTCATCAACAGAAACCTGAAGCAACCCAAGGGAGGAAACCAAAGTGAGATGGTGGAAACCAGGGAAGCAACATGATATGATACAGCACTAGACCAGTTACCATATCCAATATTGTTGGGAAAGGGAACAGAGCACAGAGGTATTCTTGCTCACTCATGTGTCAGGTTTCTACAAAAGGTCTCCAAGGACAAACATGCCTTAATTGACCCACTGAAGACAGAAATACACAAGTATCTTCTGAGACTTCCTGTCCTTCTTGGGAGAAGCTTCATCCATGAACTTCCAGGTGGCGGTGGTCCCTTTGAAGCCACTCAGCAAGCAAAACTGCCTAAGCTGAGTTTGACTATCTATGTTCAAAAAAGAGAGAGGAATGGTTTCAGTGAGGAAGGAGGCCACGAAAGAAAGAAGTGGACCAGAGAATCTGTGAAGAGGCTCTGTGTAGGTTTAGTTCAGTTTGGTGGTTTAGATCCAGAAGCAGTTCTAAGCTTCCCGGGCAATGAGAACAAACAAACATACAACCCACCCTTCCAGACCAGAAACATTATTAGTGATTTCCTCATACTCACACAGAAGAACACGGATGGTGAATCACAATGCAATTATTCTTGATACTGAGTCAGGGAAAAAAATTCCTATGGGAAACTGCACTTTTTAAGAGAATAAATGGTATTCTCATTAACCCTAAATAAAATACTGAGTTTCATAACATTATTTCTTTAACCTTCTGACACTAGATCATGATATGCTGATAGAGTATATACCATAGGGGTCTAACAAAGCTGAGGAGAATGTAGATAGCATACTCTTCAGTCAGAGGTACATATGCTTATTCCTTTTAATGCTCCTTTTAATAAAGACCACATTTATTTATTTGTGCACGTGTATACATGGTGCACAGGCCATGATACACGTGCAATGACCAACTTTGGGTATCCTTCCTCCACCTGACACCTTATTTGATGTCCTGTATGCTGTAAATATATGTTGCTATGATTGATCGATAAATAAAAGCTGATTGGCCAGTAGCCAGGCAGGAAGGATAGTGTAGGCAGGACAAGGAGGAGGGGAATGCTGGGAGGTGGAAGGCTGAGGCAGAGAGATGCTGCCAGCTGCCTCCATGAAAAGTGAGATGTAAAGTACAGGTAAGCCACGAGCCACATGGCAACTTATAAACTAATAGATATGGGTTAATTTAAGATATAAGAACTAGATAGCAAGAAGCTTGAGCCACTAGGCCAAACAGTTTAAATAATGTAAGCATCTATGTGTTCATTTTTTAAGTGGGCTACAGGACTGCAGGGGCTTGGTGAGACCCAGAGAGAGACTCTCCAGCTACAAGTCTCCCCTGCTGTTCATGGCTGCATACCTCATGCTAGCTGGCCCATGAGTACCAGGTGGTTCTCCAGTCTGCCTCCCAGAGGCATGCTAGGATTGCAGCTGCCTTTGCTACAGCTCATGACTGTAATATGGATTCTGAGGATCTAAATTCAGGTCCTTGGATGTCCAAGGCAAACACTTTACCAACTGAGCCATTCCCATGTCACTTTCTGTTGTTTAGAGCCACCCAGTTTGTGACCCTGTCACTGCATCCCTGAGAACTAATACACCTTATCAGGAATATGTACCAAAAACGTATTTGGAGCAAAGTATAAAGCTCCATCATTTTGTCTTTTGAAATCTTGAAACTAGAGTTGAAAAAGCTAATTTTGAAAGAAATCAATGTACAAATGCTTTGCTGTAAACATTTCAAGCAATACATCATTAATTTGAACTACTTGTAGGGAAAGTGCTTCTAAAACAGCCAAGAATTAATAGTAAAATATTTCCATGCATCCATGCGTTGTCTGAAAAAAATCACTTTAATGAAAATCTGAGAATGGTTCTGGTGTCATTCATTGGCAAATCCTCCTTGGGCTGTGTTTGCACTGCAGGATAAACTCACATTCCTTTCTGCAGCCCAGGAAGCCTTTCTGCTCTTTGTGAGGAGGACTCTGCTCTTCTTCCCACGTCATCTCCCATGTCTCTCCTACTTGTCTCTGCACCTAGATCTTCAGAGCCACCTGCACATTCTACTCCTCATTTTGTGATTCCACACATACTCCTCTCCATCCTGAGCCTATGGGCTGATGTTACCATACTATTCAATTTCTGCCATCAACTAACTTCACACACACACACACACACACACACACACACACACACACACACACCACCACCACCACCACCACCACCACCACCACCACCATTGTTACGGCAATAGTTACAAAGATTAATTTAAGCTACATGCTTGCTCAGAGATTTTTTTCTAAGTTTAGATTTCAGTACCAAAGCCCACTCTTGTTTTCTTTTCTGGGCTGAACTCTTACTCATTCTTCAAGGCTTATGAAAATGTCTCCTCAGATTGAAGCCTTCCCAACACTCCCAGGTAGAGGTTAGTACTTATACCTGGTCCTGCCTCTGATTATGTATCAGTATTGTGCCTTTTATCTTATAGTTCAGATTGCACACTTTCATGATCTAAAAAAAAAATGTTTTAAGGAAATGCTTAATGCTGTCTACACATAGCAGTTTTGAACACTGAAGTATTGGAGAGTCAACTCTTGCTCCTAGAGGAAGGAAGTATCTATTTCCTCATCCCCTTTTCTTGATTAGTTATTCTTTTCAGGAAGTACAACTCCCCAACTATGCTTCTTGTTAGGTCTGGCAGGGAAAATACTTGGGACTTCAGGACAGCAAGTGGATTCTTTGGTAAAGAAATGCCCTCAGATCTCTGTTCTAATCATCATGAATGTCTGAATGTCTGTAAACTATGCCTCTTCTTGTATGGAAGTTGAGACTTCCTGTCCACCTACTCTTTAAATCTTTCATTAAAAGAAAAAAAAAGGTACTAGAGTTGAAGGTTCAATAACTTGCCCTATGTATTAAATCACGTCTCCAAACAATATTGCCTTCTGCCTTGGAAGAAAGTCTGCCTTGAGTATTTGCAGAATTTGAGGATACAACATCCCGTTGAACTACAGGGAAAGGAATTTTAAATATTGCTTTCGGTTATGAGCACTCTGTTATATGGCACTGTGGGGAGCCTCTGAGGCCTTCATACCCTTGGCAAAATTAAGTTTCTCTTACTTGGAAACAAATGCAAATTCCTGAATAATTCTTTAAAATTTACTGATACCATCAGGGTAAGTGATCTTTTTTCATGGGTGAGTTGATTAAGGGTGGAAAAAAGAAGCATTGAGGACACTGGGCCTCCTCCTGACACTTCATGCATATTCTAAATCTTTAGAGAATCTTGGATAAGCTTGGCTCTTGTCGAAGACCACACTAAATTAGCCAATGAAGCAAATCCAGGCTCAGGGTAAGAGGTGATAAATCATGGATAAATACATCCTGGCCATTGCCCTAGATGCTAGATAAACACTCCTTTAGAAATATCCTTCAGTTCAGCCCCTGCTCCTCTTGAAGTCCAATGAAGCTCCAAGCCCACATGGAACAGCTCTAAATTCTGTTTAAAGTGTTGTCATCGATACTTTCTCTGGGACCATCACCAGAAAATTATGTAACAGATGACATATCCTTGTCCTGGGCTGGGTAGGGCCATGAGAGACAGGGAGTCCACCCTGCTGACTGGATGGGAATGGCAAGAAGAAAGACAGGAGGGGAGAAGAGGAAGCTGAACAGGGGCAGGAGGAACACAGGGAGAAATTATACAGGAAGCAAGAGCTATCCTTCTGGAGACAGGAACCTGGGAAGCATCAGAAACTATGAAACTCACTTATGTGCAAAGCTGCCTCTGTACCAAAGGTTAAAAAGTTTGACTTAAAGAAATTTCTCCTAAAATCCTTCTGTTTCCATTCAATAGGTCTTAGCACTCAATCATGAGGCCAATCAGAGAGGCTGGCACTGATATGGAGGTCTCCTTAAGAGGGGTCAGCCCTTTTGAGCAGGATGTGATTCTGATGGAATGATAACCGTGCTCCTGCATCATGAGGACTACCTCGGCTGGCAAGTCCCGTCTACTTCTCTGCTTTTCTCATTTAGTTTTTCTAGAGTGATTTCCATCGAGGATTTAAAAAAAAATTGTGTGTGTGTGTGTGTGTGTGTGTGTGTGTGTGTGTGTGTAAAATGAATGCATGGAATGCTATTTCATTCTTTCTCTTGTTTTTCTCACTTTTCTTTACATGTCCAGCCCACACTGTTTTATGAAAGTGATGCCATTCATGCCTGCTGAAATCTTAATAATAGATTTTCAGAGCAGGCTCAATTCCAAACTGAAGGTTTTATTTTGAGTGCACTGTGGATTTTACAAAATATATATTTTAGCGTTTATTTTATATAGAACTTCTACCTGTGATTACCTGCACATTTACATTGTAGCCAAAGCCCATAAGGGTTTCTCATTTATTTGGAAGATTTATTATGTGCCAGGCTTAGTTCTGGGCTCTGGAAATGGAGAAGTGAAGATAAGCCTGTGTTTGAATTTGAATAGCTTTTATTGTAGTGGGAGACAAAAAAAAAAAAGAAAAAGAAAAAGAAAAAATGCTAAGTAAGTAAATGGTTGCAATCAGTGATCAGTGTCTAAAAGATAAGGAAAGCATGGGAAGAGAGTGAGGGAAGGCAGGGATTCCAACATATGGTATCTCATCTTAGGGTTTGCTAGGGCATTACTAAGCATGGGACACTTGAACAGATACTTAAGAGGGGAGGGCGGGGCCAGCCAGCTGGTGGCTAAGCAAAAGAGCATCTCAGGCCACAAGAACCATAGAGGAGAGCTCTGATACAGGAAACAAGGTCAGGAGGGAGTGGAGGAATAAATGTAGATCATGGCCCAGAAGGCAGACAATGTTTCTGAGGGGTTCCCTGTCTTAACTGAGGAAAATAAGGAATGTAAATTCAGGCGGTGTTTATTCTTCTATTCCCCATTTAGCAGTCACCACCAAGGTCGTCCTCGAAAGGGGAGAAATTAGGATCTGCAGCCACCACTGCTTGTGATGGTAAACACAGGCGGGCGTGAGTTCAACCACCATGGAGAGGAATGCATTGTGCTATGCTGCTTTTCAGCCTCGATTTCACACTGGCTGCAGGAGGCTAATTCACTGAACCATCCTCTGGGAACTTTGCATTGCAATCAGAACATGACTGCTTCTTCCAAGTACAGTAGGTGGTCTCATTTGTGCTCTGATCACACAGGATCATAACCACCCAGACCGCCCAAATCATTCCATACAGACCCCTGTTCTTATCTGACCTCAACATACTGAAAGTTCTTAGGAAGCCTGCAGATTGTTCTCATTCCAACCTGAGTAGCTGGGTGATACGTGGTCATATGTGGGTAATCTGCCTTTGTATTTGGGCAGAACTCTCCGTGACTGCAAACTACTGTGGTAAAGCTTTTGTAATGGTTAATCTTCATGGGAAAATTTTCTTGGGTTGTAAGATTGGCTTTTGATTTTTAAAAATTACATTTTCATCTTGTACAATCAACTTCTCACCTCCCAAGGTTACGATATACTTTTGCTTCTTCTGAAAGGCAATGAAGACTTCACTAGTCTTATGAGTCCATGTTTGAGACTGAATGGCTGCTGTGCATCAGATTACCTGAAGATTGCTTCTTGATTCTGATATGGATTGCTTATCTGAAAGCTGGTAAATCTATTTGGTTATAGTCTGATAAGGCTACTGGAAAGATGCATAACTTCAGGCATGTATTTTACTCTGAATGTCCTAGAATGAGCAATGTCTGTCTACTGCTTTACCTTTAAATCTTTTAAAAACAATTATTGCCCTTCTTCCTTTCATCTATCATTCATTTTTCTTTGTGTGTATGTGTGTGGCATGTGCATGGAGTGTGTGCCGGTCAGGGAGTATCTTTGTCGAGTTGGTTGTCTCCTTCCACAGTGTGGGTCTTGGGGATTAAATTCAGGTCATCAGCCTTGGCAGCAAGTTCCTATCCACTGAGACATCCTGTTGGGTCCTTTGTTTCTAAATCACAATAAGTATAAATAAATTCAGTCATGATAAAATAATATGCAATAAAAAGAAATTCTAGCTGTAGATGTCTTTTTAAAGAGTAATGAAGAAAAGGAACCCCTATACTTAAAGCTGGAATTATTGGAGAATCCGAGTAATGTCACCACTAGTTGACATGCCATTGTGGGTGGGGGAAGCTCAGAAGATCTCATCTCTAGATGAAGAACGTAGTGGATGCTGAAAGACAGAAAATGTTTTCACAAGGGACAAGCCCTTCTGGTCATCCAGTCCCAGGTAGTCAGCCCTAAACATATGTACATACAAGCAACACTGAATGGACTTATTAGGTTCTACACACATACACACACACACACACACACACACACACACACACACACACACACACCAGATAGAACAGGCACACATATATACAGATACAAAACAATAATAGAGAAGAAGAGGTCATGGATTTGAGAGGAAGTTGAGGATATAGGAGGAGTTGGAGAGGAAGAAAGAGGGATGGAAGTGATATAAATATAGTGCTCATGTATGACATTATGCAAAAAATTACAAAGTTAAGTAAAACACAGTTTAAGTGTCTGAAGTGTTGGGTGAAAAACTATATTTAGGTAAGAACCTGTAGCATATTACCATCTATCCATTGGAAATAGACTATATCAGCAAGGTTGCTAGACAACAGAGCAGGACAACCAGGATTCTTGGTTGTTGAATGTTATTGTCAAGGGAGAGGACACAATGAAGGACCATGTGTCCCATACCTTCCTCTGTGCCGGCATTTCTTCCTATTGATTGAAGGGCTATGTATCTCACCTATCATTTCAAACTCTAAATTTCCTTGAAAGATTTAATAGATTTTTATTTTCCTCTAAAAAAGAGTCACTTGACTAAATTTCCTTTCTTCCAATTATCACCAAATTACAGTAACAAAAGTCAAATTTAACTCTTGCATGTACACCTGTCTCTTTATGGCCAATATACGTGATTGAATGCCGACTTTGGACAGTTTCTCAACACAAACTAACTAGTAAAGTAAAAGGCAAGAGTAGGGCTAATTGAATTTTTAAATGTTACTGGAGACTCATGTTTTTTCTGTACTCAGAGTTTTATCTACCATTGTTTAGATTTGTGTGGGACCTCCCAGCTGTGAGGTGAGGGGTGTTTTGAAGGAAACTAAAGAGTTCTAAATGGATTGTAAGGAAGGGCTAAAAGTTACAAACCCATCGAGACTCACTGTCCTCCCTCTGTATTTTCATTCCTTTCCTCTAAATTTCATATGTGCTCCTATGCAGATGAGATAAATGGACACTGCTGCCTTATGAATTTGGTAATGCAGTCAGTGGAAAGTGACATTATTCTCATACAAGGTTTGTCTCACAGTGGTCATCTTGTTAGGATGCCAATGAGTATTAGATTTGGATCATCGAGCAACATGTCTGCAAATGCATGGCCTCAATGAGACACTTATTTCATCATTTCCATTTGATTACCCAAATATAAGTTGCTTAGCATCTGCAGGAGAGAGAGAGAGACAGAGAGAGAGAGAGACAGAGAGAGAGACAGAGAGAGAGACAGAGAGAGACAGAGAGACAGAGACAGAGAGACAGAGACAGAGAACGCCAAGGATGAAAGCTCAGAGTCTTGTATATCACACATGGTTGACTCATAGGTGAGTTCTTTCAGAGCCTCCCTGGTCCTTTATCTCAGCCTCTCACACTTCTTATTCCCACCTGGTCTTTTTTCTGCTCATTTTCACTCTACTTTTCAAGTCATAATAAAAGCAAAGGACTCAGAACCCATTCCATGGTTCATTCATTAGTTAATTAAAATCTGGTCTCTTCGACTGGCTTATTCTCTCTACCTAATCCCAAGAGAAAGACGTTTCTTTGCTTTCTGGCCTTATTCTAGTCAGGAGAACCCAAACTCCAAGACAGGTTAATTCTTTAACACAATTCCCATCCTCCTGATGATCTAATGAGTCAAATATTTCACACAAATTCAGATGTGAGTTTAGGAAATCATGCCTTTGCTCCCCAGACTTCTACTCCTACTTAGGAAGCTGTGCTTCCTATGATAAAGACAGTGACTCTTAACTTGTACTAGCTTTCTTCTCAGTATGACTACATGAAACATTAACAAACTCCTCACTAAGTACATAGGATAATAGGTACTTTAAGCATTCCTGTGGTCTAAGTGCTACAGTGGGCACTTTTTAATGGCATGAATAATCTAATCTGTTGCAAGGCTTAATGGGGAGGCTTCAGGTCAAACTACGTAAGAATTAGTTGTAAGAGATAAAGCTATGATTAAATCCAGCCCCCTCTTAATTTCATCATGGTGGCTATTTCCCCTAAATAAAGTGATTTCTAGATAAATAACTACTCTTACACATATTGCAAACATATCCCTTGTGATCTGCACAAACAAAATATTATTAATTCTTAGAAAAAGTGGCACAAATATGACTGTAATGATAATTAAATTTAAAACATTTTAAATTAAAGCAGGGTTGGTCAATGGCACAGTCAGTAAAGTGCTTGCCTTGTAAGCATGAGAACCTGAGTCTGGTCACCAGAACTAATGTAAAATATGATGGCCATTGCGGCACACTCTTGGGGTGTCTGTGATGGGAAGGCATCCCTAGGGACTGCTGACCAGCCTGACCTAGTTGGGATGTTCAGGCCACTGAGACTCTTCTTTCAAACAAAAACATGTGGTTGATAGCACCTGAGCAAGGACATTTGAGGTTATCTTTTGGCCTCCATATGACTGGCACATGTTTACATATATGCACAAAGGAAAACATATGCACACACACACATAGAGAGAGATAAATATATAGAGATACATATATATATATATATATATATATATATATATATATCGAGAAATAGATAGACATACAAAAACAAGTTAAAACATTATATACATGTATGTACTTGTATAAAATGTATCATTTTTACTACTGGGATCTACAAAAAGATCTTTCTTGTTTCCCCTCTGAAGGTCCCTGATAGCTATCACCTATACAATGTATTATGGTCTTCACTGTTAATTATTCAATAGTTCTTCTGAGTGTAACTGTGGATGACAGTTGGTTTGCAACCACCAGATCCCATTCCACTGTAAAGCCCCCTAAAGGTGTCTATTTCCTTTGCAGCTATTTGCAAGATTTGTTTCTCCTTACAGTTCTGCTCTTGAACATCGTCATGTAGCCCAGAGTCTTTGTTTAATGTGAGCTCCCCCACTCCTGCTCACTGTATACTACTGAAAGCTGCCAGACGTGCTGAATTCCCAGACTTGATGGCTCTGTTCCATCTTAAGAGGGACTTTGTTTAAGCCTCCTGTGGTCACTGCACTCCCATTGATCCCGGAACAGCTGTTTGGGCAGCCTGTTGTCATCTATATTCTCTGCTTGGACAACCCCAATAAACTGTTATGACAAGCATCACTTTAATCTATTAATCAACACAAAATGTGCAAGACCCGGTGTGAAAGGACAGGACATCCTCCTCTTAGCCATTTAGCTGGAGGGGGGGAATGATACCACACACAGGGAACGACAATGCTCACGCCAAAGGAGCACCACTAATGACTAATCACACAGAGGGTCAGAAAGAATGCAGAAAACGAATTTCATTTCAACTGAGTGAGATTCTTTTTTTAATCCTTGGGAAAGGTGAGACTAGAGGACATGTTGAAGTCAAGACTTACAAAATACTCATACTGTTGCAAACACTGTCCTGAGATTTTCAATGAGTCACCTCCCTGATAACTTACAAAATTATTATTTATATTAATGTTTCCCTCCAATTTTACAGGTGAGTAGCAGAGGCTGAAAGAAGGCTGAGCTGCTCGCTCAAACGCCATCTTTTATATAGAGAACAGGGAAGCGGGAATCCACTGTTGATGGAATGGTCTAGAGAAAACAAGAAATGTAGCCTTTAGAATGTTAGAGCATGAAGGGATGCAAACCGCACTGCGTACCTGGGGCTGCTGCTGGCCTCAGGATGCATGTCCTTGGAAGTTCCTGAGGAGTTCAAGGTACAGACTGGAAAAGGTTTAGGAAGCTCAACCAGTGCTGCTGCTATGCATAACTATGATGATCTAAACCTGGACTAGTGAAGGAAGACGAAGAAAAGAGGTGCCAGGGCACCGAGAAGGACTCATCAAAGGGTCTGGCGGCTCCCATGCGCTTTATTTAGACACTGGAAGCAGTTAGCCTTGAAAAAAAATTTAAAAATACTGAAATATCTATCTTAAAACACAAAAACCCATTTTCAAGGTTTTGGCTCCAATTTCCACTCCTGACCATGTTGTAACCTTCTGAATACCATGACAAAAACTTGAAACTAAAAAAAAAAAAATGCACTATGGTTATACAAATACAAGTATAACATAAATAATAATAATAAATGTCCAAAGGAAACATCTAGAAACATGTTCACTTTTGTTTGCCTTATTTTTACTTATGAGAATTCATAAACATGGGATTGTAGTATAGTTGTCTCTCTGTGCTGTAGAGGATTGGCTCTAGAATTTTCCTGCACATACCCCAAATCAACAAATGGTGAGGTCCTTTAAGTCAAAGGCATAGATAGTATTAGTGTCCAATCTCCCTTCCCAGGTACATCCACCTATGTTCATTAAACCATCACTAGACTACTTACAATGTTCAATATTTTATAAATAACTAAACTGTTAGTATATTATATTGATTTTGACAAAATAATAAGGTAAGAGGCCTGTACATGTTAAGTACAGACCCCAACCTTCCTTTGAATGCTTTTTGATGCATAGCTAATTGAAGTCATGATGCAGAACCAAAATACAGAGGTCACCAACTATATCTGTGCTCTACAATAGGCTTTGTATTTCTCATATTTGGAAGATGGACTCCTAAGCAAGACAATCAATACTGAAATCTTTCCCAACAATATATAAATCTTTGTTGAGTATCAACTAATATTCAGTTTAGAAATGACAGATAACAAAATTTAGCATAGATCTCTACCTCAACAAAGATGTATCCTGTTATCAGTGAATATTTTTAATAGGGATTTTTGAAAACATAACCACAATTGCTTTCCCATTAGTGATGGTCCAGCACCGGATGCAACAGCTGGGCTTGATCTAACAAAAAACAGTTGTGCCATATGGGGCTCTTTCCCTTAAAATAATTCTCACGATTTCCCACCAGGGATTCTTCTCTGAAATTCACTCACTGTAATCCGGCTTGGTGTAAATTTTAAAGAATCCTTCATTTATTTGATACATCTTCCCCCAGGAATAGTTTTCCAGACCCATGCATTCCTCTTTGTATAGTATTCAAGTTTTCCCAAATACCATGTGAAGACCCTTCCTGTAAACAAAAGTCCTAGTGAGGAAAACCAGCTCAATATTCCTGAATAAATAAGCTCTGATCACAGCTCTCACATGGAGATCAAATGTCTGAAGAAAATGGTAAAGTTTAGGAAAGAATGAAAATCTTACCACCTTTCTGTTTGGAAGCATCTGGTCATTTCTTAACATAAGAGTTATACCAGATTCCAGGAGTACAACAACATATGTATGTCTTCACTCCAAAATACACTCTGTAAGTTCATGCCACGCTGTGTTATACAAGACAGTTTCCTATCTCTAGGGACTCAGGAAGAAAGCAAATTTCAAAGTAGCTGAAAAATGAATCTCTAATAGCATCTAAATTTGATGTGTAAGAGGAGAACTAAATGATTGGCTTTCTTGTGTGCCAAAAAACTAGAAGCCTTAATTATGATCTATGAAGCCATTAATTTTTTCAGGTCTCAGACTTAATGGAATAATGATTTTTAGTTGAGTACTGAAGATTCTTAAGTCACTTTAAAAAATAAGCAAGTGCTTAAATCATACAGATAATTCAGAAAAGAGAAGGGACATTTAGGATGCAAATTTCATTATCAATTAGCCTCATAGCTGAAGGTTGAAGGTGAGGAAATTTGTGTGAGTTTACAAATTATTTTCAGAAGCAAGATGACTGCGTGTACACGGCTCTGAGACACTAATGACATGACATTACCTGCAAAATGATCTAATTCATTATTTTCCAAACTATTTGATTAACACGCAACATCCACATAATTGGAAGCACGTTTCTGAAGCACAATTGCCCAATTAACATTCTTTAATTAACACGTTGTCTTAATATTTAGACTTACTAGATAAATAATTTGATTTTTCCATTTCCTCAAAGACCTTGACAGGCACAGAATAGATGGCAGATGAAAACTGTTTGTTTTGATCCTATGTGACATGACCTCTTCAGGCATTTTTATTATCTTCTAGCTCCCCATCAATCACATTGTTTATAAAATCTTTTTCACTTAAAGTTTTGTTGCTATCTTTCCCTACCAATTGTCTTCCAGTGCCTGCTATGTACATGCACTCACTCACTCAGTCTTTCACTAAACATTTAACACATCCGAGGCAATCTGTACCACTACTGTTTACATCCCTTGAGCCTGGCTATGCTGGATTTAACGTGGCAGAATTTTTGTACTTTGAAATTCCTTTCCCCCTCTCTTGTTTACCCCCATTCCTCCCCCCTCTGTGTGTGTGTGTGTGTGTGTGTGTGTGTGTGTGTGTGTGTGTGTGTGTGTGCCTCAAGGTACAAGAATACCATGGTATGTGTGTGGATCTGAGAAAACAACCCCAGCATTTGGTCCTCATCTTTTATCTTTTTTGGGACAAAGTCCTGTGTTTGAAAGTGCACATACAGGCTAACTGGCCCATGAGCATCCTGGGATCTCCAGTTCTGTGGGGACGACAGGCACATTACCATACCCAGCTTCATTTGGGTTCTGGTGATCCAAACTAACGTGCTCCTGCCATCTCCACAATCCACGAAATCCGTATTGTTTTCTTTGTTTAACAAATTTTCACCCAGCCTTCTGTAATCATCTTGAGTATTTGACTACCCCATTTCCCGGAAATCTTAGCCCCTGTATCAGATCCCTTCTCTGTGAAGTAACTTGGATGTAGTGTGCCCTTTTGTTCTTATTGACCTTCCTTATTAAACACATCTCATTTGCCTGCAAGTTGGCAAGCTCCCTCTTAGGAGCCCTCCAAAGTGTATTTTGCATAGCACTAAACACAAAATTATATACTGCATGTAAGAAAGGGCTATTAAAGAGCTGGTGACTGGCAGCAAAGGAACGAATCTGACTTGTTGCCCAGAAGTCATTTAAGCATATACACTCCATAAAGAAGGCTTCAATAAATAAAGAGGCATGTCTTAAGAGCCATCAAGATGGCTCAGTAGGAAAAGGTACTTGCTGCCGAATGTGATGACCTGCGTTCAGTTCCCGAAATGTATATACTGGGAATAGAGACCAACTTCTTCAAGTTGTCTCCTGACCTCCACACATGCACATTCATGGACACACACATACACACACACACACACACACACACACACACACACACACACACACACACACACTATTAATCAACAAATAGAAGTATACTTAAAAAAAAAAAAAAGGCAAAGACCAAGAATTTGAGAGCCGGCAAGTGAGGAATGGGAAGGGTTGGAAGCAGGAAAGGGAAGGGAGAAAATGATGTGATTCTGTTTTAATTTAAAAAAGTATTTTTTAAAAATACATATGGCATTTAAGATTTTTTTTTTTTGCTCAGTATATTGAAAATAAAAGCAATGCTTGTCATATCTGAAGATCCGGGATCTGACTCATTTGTAATCATCCCACAAATTGCCCTTGTCCATTCAATGAAAACGCAATCTCCATTAATTAGATGGTATAATAGACAAATTATTACATAGAAGAGACATCCCCTGACTTCTCACTTTGAATATGCCACAAAGGTTATAGAATTTACATAAGCAGACACCCTCTATAAAAGAAACTCATGTGGACCAGAGTTCCAAGTAACTTGCACCTGAGAGACAGGAGGTAGTGACACAAGAGAAGATGGCTATTGTAGATGTGACAAGGGTCAGAATCCTGAGACACTCACGATCCAGTGACAGTGAGGACTCCTTTTCACTCCAGACAATGCCTGTGTTGCTCTTCTCATTGCTCACCTGATCTGTTTCTTTCTAAACTCCTCTGAATTTTCTGTCTTGTGTGATCCTACTCTGTCAGGCAAAACTGGCTCCATTTCTTGTACGTCGTACTCAGTTCCATTGGTCATAATTCAGAAAAACGGGGAGACTTGGCTTAGAAAGGGTATGTATGACATTTGCAATTGATTTGAACAAATTCTCAGATGCTAGATATTCTGCACACACCCCTCCCCCACAGTCTGCTGATTTCCTGTTTAGGTGTAAGTCTCTACTTTGTGTTTTATACCAAAGCAGGCTCTATGAATTGCTCATCCTCGTAGGCTTTAAGGAAAGATCATTGCAGGCCAGCATGTCTCTTTGGTGGGTACACCCCTGATGCAGAGTATTTCCCATTGTATAATGTTTACAGTGATTTATTTAATGGTGGCTTTTCTTAAAGCGTAAGCATCAGGGGGAGATTGCATCGTTGTTTTTACTTGGCTGTCCACTGTGCTTCATTGGTGACAACACAGGACTGTAAAATTTACAAGTGGACACTTTATACTCAAACTTAGGTCGTCCTTTGGAAGTTCAGCCATAACAAGTCATCATTGGCCTCCAAATATTAACTTGATTGCTTCAGTTTTAGTGTTCAAGAAACACAGCTAAAACGCTTCCATTGCATTTTTTCTAGTTATAATAAATTAACAAATATTTTTCTGGGGAAAGTGGTAATAGAAAATGTCCCATAGCCACCATATTTCCTATGTTTCTCCTATTGCTACAAGTTACATTGCAGTTTTAGATCATGTGTTTGAAAGCAAATCAAGGGTGGATGCAGCAAAAAGGTAAAAATACAATGAAATATGGGTAAGAGTAAATACATTAAAGGAAAGTGATGGGCAGAAGAGAGGATGGAATTGTTATAGGTAGGTAGGAAGAGATAGAACAGGAAATATATAGCTAAACAGATAAAGAAACAAGTACACTAGAAACAAGATGATGATGTGCTTGACAGACTTAGCGATTAAAGACGGGACACTGACTTATGTAACACAAAATAAGCTTCATCTGGCTCTTGAGTCTTTATCCTGCTGAGTGATTTTTAATGGACAAGGTAAACAAGAGCATTTCTCAGAGCTGAATGTTTTCAGGCCTAAAGGAGTCGCTGCCAGATGTTGTGCCTTTTTTTTTTTTTTGGTTTTTCGAGACAGGGTTTCTCTGTGTAGCTTTGTGCCTTTCCTGGAATTCACTTGGTAGCCCAGGCTGACCTCGAACTCACAGAGATCTGCCTGGCTCTGCCTCCTGAGTGCTGGGATTAAAGGCGTGAGCCACCACTACCCGGCTCAGATGTGCCTTTAATAAGATATATCAGATATTTGGAACACGTGGATATTTGCTTCATTATTCCAGAGAAAAAAAATAGATGTAGAAATCTATGAACTAGATTATTTGCTGTCATTTGAGACAGGGCCTTAAGACGCAGCCTAGGCTAGCCTTTAACTGTAAGTAGCATAAGTTGGCCATGAGATCACCATGATTCTGTTCCTCCAGTCTCCTGGGTGCCGAGATGACAAGCCTGTCACCACAGCTAGCTGAGATTAGATGTTTAAAATAATCTATTAATTGAGCTACATTGTCACTATGTTTTGAATTGATACGTGTTTTTCTTAAAGCAGGAATCCTTGATTTTTCTAAAAACAACACAGTCACGACTTCAGGAAAAATCCTTAATGATAACAAAATATTGTTAGCAAGAATGAACAATCTTTAACCCATACTCTATGAGGGCATGATTGACTGGTAATATCTAAACACATGTTAGATGGAGATAAAACAATTGCTAGACTGAGATAGAAACACCCAGTGATTTTTTTGTACTTCTTTACTGATTTCCAAAATTCATTTCATATTCTCAGTTGATTTCTCTGAGTTTTAAGATGGCTGATTCAAGTAATATCTGTACAGAATGACCCTCACATGTGGATAAGAAGATTTCAGAAATAGGATTTGTTTAATATCTCATCATCATCTTCATCATCATCATTACCATCAATGGCCACAGGCTTTCAATATCAAATCTAAAACTCCTTCAACTAAGTATGATCAATCCTACGACTTGGGAATCTGGGGACAAGAGGAATATGAAATCTGGGCTAATCTAGACTGTATGAGACCCTGGCTCAAAAATAATCCAAAAATCCCAAACCAAACCAAACCTCAAATTTAAATTATGATCGTATCTATAGGTAATAATTTCTTATTGTAGAGAATGACATCCACATGTTAAGATGCATTTGTTTCTTGCTATCCAATAGAACAGAGGGCCGTGTGTCTGCTGGGCAAGTGCTGTATCGCTGAACTGACCTGTCAGCCACTGGTACACAATTTTAATTCACTAAAAGAAGAAAAAAAAGAGTTTTGTGAGACAGTTATCCCTTACTGCCAGTTGAAGTTTATACCAGTAATATGATTTCATAAGCTAGCAAGAAATAGTGTGAATCTACAAGATTTTAAAGCTTAAAAACTGAGGCTTGCTTTTTACTTAAGACTCAACACATGCAAGAGTTGTTTCCATAGGGAATCACTGGATGAGATGAAAAAAATAGTCTCTTTGAAATAACTATTTTCTCTTAATATTGAACATGTAGCCATGTTCTGAAGGGGGGGGTGTATCTCTCAAGTTTAATGGGAATAATTTTCTTTCCTTAAAGCAGTCTTGGGGCATTTGATAAGGTTTAAAAATTTGGGCACAAAGTCAAACTTGAATCTATTTATTAGACCATTCCCATAGGTGGTTGTGTCTGACCGTCTTGCTTCCAGAACAGTAATACACAGTTATGTATCAATAACATTATCTTTAAGATGGTACAGAGAGTTCAAATTAGTTATTCTTGTTCCATAAAAATAAAAGATATTGCTGGTTTTCAGTAACTTGAGAAGTACAGTAGTTTATATAAATGCACTTGTCATAAAACCAGAGTTAGTGGGGTGGGGTATGAGGAAATATCAGAAGGGAAAAATTACTAAAAATTAAAATACAATTTTTGTTATTTTATTATTTCTCCTTGTACTTGAATGAGTTTCCAAGCAAAGCCTCTATTTAATTTAAAGAATTCTACAGAGTCCAAGCACATTGGTAGCAGCATGAAGTGACTCCTGGAGGAAACATTAAGTGTGTAATGTGCCTCTATTTCTGTAACCTATTTACCTCATAAAGCTTGACAGATGACTGCCTGGTATAGCCTCCAATTCATGATGGGTCATAGGAAAATACTCCTCTGTGCACATTACTAACATTATATACATCTATATACATTTTGGCTGTGAGATTTTGGTGTGAACTAGTATGTCTTAAAAGAGAAAGTACTCTCTCTCAACATTATGAAGGTTATAAACCACTCTATATACATTCAGTAACTTGAAATGATTGCCCAAAGGATGACTGAGAAATAGGCAGTTCAGAATGCTATCATCATAAATCAAAAACTGCACGTCAAATGGAAAACCAAGATAACACATATGAGGTGCTGGTCCTTAAAACAAACAAAAACAGGGGCTGAACTTGAATTTTTGTGCATATTTCCCAAGAGCACTATGTTACTATAAATTGGTGATGGATATTTTATTTCATCTATCTGTGAGCCAGCAGACTTAGGAAATGAGGAAAAAGGCATGAGTTTATCAGGTGAGGTGTTTGGGCAAGGAGAATCGGCAGCACTAACTACATTCTTTAGATAAGAATTAGTGTTTAACAAACTGGTGATGATGAGATGAGGGACATTTATTATTTATTATTTGCTTCCTTATTTCATGCCTATGGGTGAGTGTGTGTTTGTGCTGATGTATGTACATGTGTCTGCATAGATGAATGGGTGCCGGAGGTCAAAGTTGGATTTCCTCCTTTATCACTCTTTACCTTATGTTTTGAAACAGTATTTCTGACTGAATACAGTCCTCAGCAACTGGCTGCACTAGTGTGCGTAAGAGAGCTACCAGCTTGCCCACTCCTCTTACCCACCACTAATGTTACAGATGCACACAGCCATACGTGACTTTTCACATGGACGCTGGGGATGCAAATTCAAGTCCTCATGTTTCCGTTTTCCACGAGATGAGGCATGCATACGTTGTCTGAGAGGCATATGAGTTTAGCCATCAAACCTTATGAAGTAATAAGGGACGGACTCTGTAGAGTGATTGCTCTTCTCTGCAGAGTCACCTGAGAGGCTATGTACATCTTAAGAAGGCCCATGTGAGAAAGAGCTTGGAAATTTTTCTTTCAATCTGAGCCTAAAGCGAATACAAATCAGAATGATCATAGAAAGATACTGTGTCTTTACATTGTTAATTTCACGCCTGTGTATAGCTAAAAGTTACACAAAATCCTTTTATTTTGTTAGGGGTGGGACAGGGAGGAAAGGTTTTATTTTAGTTTGCTGTCAATTATAGAAAAAAACCTAGGCAGGAACTCAAGGCAAAAAAGAGGCCTGCTTCTCTCTCTCTCTCTCTCTCTCTCTCTCTCTCTCTCTCTCTCTCTCTCTCTCTCTCTCTCTCTGGCTTCTGATCAGCTTTCTTATACAATCCAAGACTACCTGCCTAGGGATGGTGCTACCCACAATGGCCTGGACCCTTCTACATCAATTATCTGTTAAGGAAATGCCTCACACACATGGCCATAGGTCAGTCTAACTAAGGAAATCTTCAGTTGAGGTTCCCTTTCACAGGTGACTCTGAGTTGTGTCAAGTGGACAGCTGAAGCCAACTATCACACCATCTTTCTGCATCTTATAGAGAAATGCAGACCTATTGTCAACAAAATCTAAATAGGAAAATCTGACCATGTACGTTATTCTGTTTTTGGTTTTGTTTTTTGTTTTTTCGAGAAAGCGTTTCTTTGTGTAGTTTTGGTGCCTATCCTGGATCTCACTCTCTAGACCAGGCTGGCCTCAAACCTACAGAGATCTGCCTGGCTCTGCCTTCCGAGTGCTGGGATTAAAGGCATGCGCTACCGCCACCCAGCACGTTATTCTTGAAAGACATAATTTGGTTGGTTGGTTAGGGTTGGGAAACTTCCACTACCTGGAACCTGGCTCTCTAGGACAAGGTCACCAAATCCACTATAAACTATGTGACAAGACTGGGGATGTAGCTCAGCTGCTGTCATGCATAGGTCCTGGGTTCAATTCCCTAAACATTAATCCTCATGACTGTGAACTGAGTGCTCCTAACCACCGAGCTGTTTCTCCAGACCCATATATTTCCTTTCATTGTTTTAAGAGAGGGATTCATGTAGGACAGTCTAGCCCCAAACTTTTTACCTAGTTGAGGAATGTCCTTCCTCCTCGTCCTGCCAAGGGCTGAAATTGTGTTTGTGTCACCATACCCAGTGTTTCAATTTTTAAAGATATAAAAAGAATATTCCTATTAGGTTTGCAGCTTAGGGCCCAGCAGCCAGCCAGACTTATGACCAAACAGATATTTACAAAATATATTCTAAATTCAGAAATATAGGCAGAAGACAGATAGCAAAAACTTGGTTGGTCTGTAGGAAGTTGAAATAGTAACTCAATTGTCTACCAAAGAGTTAGTAGTACCACAGTGGACCACAGGCTAATGTCCTGAGCCTTTCTTCCTGCCTAGTTCATCTGATGAGCGCCATTTCCTCTCTCTCTCTGTTGCAGCTTCTGATATCTGTTGAGTGGTCTAGGGACCAGTACACTTGGCAGAATCAAAGGTGGAAGGACTAAGAAAAGGGAAGATCACAGTCATCCAAGGCTGTCTGTGAAGGAATCAGACCTTAGATGTGGGGGAAAGACGGGGATCCCCTGCAGAAAAATATAAATAGAGGAAGTCCCGTGTTTTAGAGATGTCAGATGAATATGCAGTTAAACAAGCAGCAAACTGTGTAGGTAAGGAGAAAGCCTGGTTCTAATGACATTCTCGTTGAAGGGTTTTCCCTTCAGGCCCTGATATCACTTTATTAGACAATGTGTATCATGCGATCTTTGTAGGCATAGGAGAAGCATTGACTGAACAATATTAGGAATACTGGAAGGTGAATGAAGAACCTTATAAGAGGGTCCAGAACACAGTCCTGTCAATGTTGAAGGGGTGACAAGCATAGCTTAGCTTTTGAATTTTACTGCCTAACTGTTCATCAATTGTAACAAGGTCTTATGAATTATCTCCAGCACACAGAGCTAAAAACAAGAGAACACATTTCATGCAGAAACTAGAATCCCCAAAATACTCCAAAGGCACTCCAAAGAAATTTAATGAATGAGAATTACAAGTAAAAAAAAGAAATGTAACATCACATGTACTCAAGTTCCCCTTAGCATTGCCAAAATAGAGTATGTGTGAGACAGAATTTAACAAGTAACAGAAAAAGACCTGGTGGTTTCTAGTGTTGGCAAATTCTGCGTGATGCTGTAGCCAATGAGACAGTCTGAACTTTTCTACACAACTGAAAAGGGTATTTTCAGATTGTTTTTGATATTTCTGTATCATTAGTAACTTTTCAAAGTAAAATTAGATAGAGGACATTTTTAGGTAAAAGAATTTTAGTAGCCAACATTGGCAAAAATTTGAGTGTTTCTCACTCTAGTGAGGAACAAGGTGACAATGTTACTAGGTCCACATAAGGAAATGACTCAGTTGCTGAAGTGCTGTAGATGCTGACAAGCTGGGCTTGGATCTCCAGATCTCATTTACAAGTCCAGGCACAGTAGTGTATACCTGTAAATCTAAATCCAGGGTTAGGGAAGAGGAAGAGACAAGCTACTTCCTGAAGCTCTTTGGCCAGCTATTCTAGCAAATCAGTGAGTTCCAAGTTCCCAGAGACCTTATCTCAAAAACTAAAGCAGGGATGAAATTGAAGACAGTTATGATGTCAACACATTCATGTCACCTGCACACACAGTCCCACAAATCCACACTGCCGAGGATATACTACACACAGGCATATACCAAAATTCAATCATTCTCTCTCTCTCTCTTTGTGTGAAAATGCATTATAAGTTTGGCACATTTTCTTAAGTGTCTTCATCTATGTCTATAGATGGTCATCAGAGTTTTGTCCATGAGAAAAGTAAAAAGAAAACAGTTTACTATTCAATTATCACCAGACAATCTGAAAAACTTTGGAAGAATACATCTGTTCATTAAAATAGCATGGAATTTAAGGGTTATCACTCTATTTAGACTTCTCTTTGGGGGAATAAAAGGAGTTAATGAGTGGAGAGGGATTACAGAAGACCAAGTCATGAAATTTTTAGTCCCAGCTCTTCTCAACATCTGTATATACAGCATGCAATTATAGAACATGTGTATTTATGTGTAGCACTGAGTGTTATATAGGATAAGAATCTTTGATTACAGTTCTGAGTGTGCAAGGTTTTGCTTGTTATTGCTAACTAGTATTTGTAAAAGTAATTGGCAAAAGGGATTTTAAAATAGGCAAGAAAGTACAGAGAAGTGATAGACTATATGTGACTAGTATTTCAATTAGTATCTATGTTTACAAAGCATTTAGCATTTTTCCTGATTACTCGATCTGTATGTGCTTATGGAACAATATTTAGAACATTCATGAAAGGTCGGATAAGAATAAAAATGTACGATTTTCATTGTTATAATTCTCCTTGCTATTCATCAGGGAGTAAACTAACACTGTAAATATTTTCATAACAACCATGCCAGGGCCTCTCAAATCCAAGCTTACTGTAAATCAGATGTCAATGTGATCTAGAGATATGATTCTTCAAAATGTGGGGTGGCTTAGTGTATCTGCCATTAATATACAAATAAATACACACACAGGCACATGGGGGGCAGGCAGGCAGGTATATATGTTTCTAGGAAGTGACTCATTAAATGAACTGCAGAGACCAAATGCCCAGAGTGTCAACTGTTCCAATCCACTGCCTTCAACAGCTGGTGACTGGAGCTGTCTCAGCAGGGGGCACCGGGCTTAGCAAATCTTTCTCTGAGGGATGAAGGGCAACAAAAAAGTGGAGTCAGCATACTGCATAGCCAAGGTACAACTGCCAATTGAAAGGTAATTTTTCCTGAGGTTCATATGTTAATAAAGATATATGGAAGGAAATCCAGACGAAGCAACCACACCTGCATCTGAAACTAAGTGGGAGAAATTCTTGCTAGCAGCTGACAGAGCATAAGACACTGTTCAGTACAACAGCAGAAACACAGTGCCTTCCCTCAAATTACTGCTCAAAGCACATGAATAGTAAAATGCACATAGAAATGTACACAGTTCAATTCTATAATCTAACAGTAAAAACTTTAAAGTACAGTATAGTTATTGCTAGTTATTGGAGAATGTGAGGGAGGAGTCTCCAAGCTAGTCTCACTTTTAGACTGACAGTATAGCTCAGTGGTAGAGTGTTTTTCTAGCATGCATAGGTAGGTACTGGTTTCAAATCCCACGTGCATATGCATGTATCTGTCTATAAGTGTAATACGTTAATGCATTTGTAGACTATACATTTATCTTTTTACTGATAACTTTATATTTTATTTCTACATTTCTTTTGCATCTTTCAACATTTCTTCCTCCTGTCATGGAGTCTAATGAAGTAAATTTAGCTATCAAAAAACATGTGCCCCACTAATATTAGATTTGATAGTATTTTCATTTGTATACAAATGAATTATAAAAATGAATTTTGACAATGATGTAGTGGTCAATAAACCACGTATTTGTTATTAGTACAGCATTTAAAAAATAAAGTTGGATAAAAGATGGGCAATTAGCAAAATGAAAGTAATATTTTCTTCTACAAAAATTATAACACTAGACTAAGTAAGAATGCAAGTAAAATTTATAGTTGAAAACTCAGACTGCTACAAATCCTTGACACAAATCACACATAGAGATCACACACACAGATGAGTCCAAACAGGAAGAAAAAAAAAAAGGCCTGACCTGCATTCCTTTATACGTAAACACTCTCCCACTAAAGTAATTTTAGGTATGGTAAATGAACTATTCTTAAGGTTGTTAATGTAATAACCTACATTATATCTGCTCTTGCCTAAAACTGTTCCCACAAAGCCAGTTAACCAGAAATCAGCAAATGGTTATTGTTCATGTAGATTAAAAAAACCAGAGGAGGGACAACGGAGCCATACACAGGCTCTTTATCTAAGTGGTCTTCAACAAAGAGAAGACACTGTGTACACACGATGCTATGGAAAACTACTCAGCTAAATACCACAAAGGAGATAGGAAAAAGCAATGTGGTAGTGGACAGGAGAGGGGATTAGTTCCAGGACAATGGCATAATCTACTGTTGGCATGGAAACTACCTGGACCCACGGCAAGTACCTGGGCAGAGCCTATGGCTTTGTAAGATGTCTAGTTTTTCGAGACAGACAGCTAACTTTTGTGAAGACACTTTGGTCACTGAAGTAACAACTGGATTTGTGCTATTCATCTCAGCTTGCATAGGCTTCATTTTCTCTCTCAGAGACAGCTTTTACCAACTTAAGAGGATTTTTTTTTAATTTGATATTTCCATTGGATACTATGGTGCTTCATGGAATTCTTTAAATTATGGTTCTTCAAAGAAGTGAACATGTAGTTGGTTGGTAGAAATAAGCCTTTGCAGAGAGCCCTTAAGTATAAGCAAAAAGACTTACTGCTGCTTAGAGAGCAATTGGCTGTGGCCAGGACAATCTCCCCATCAAGACAAAGCAGACTATGCTTGACAAATGGCAAAAGCTTTCTCACAGGACCAGGAAAAGAGAACATCTTTGACTTTTGCTTCATTGCTTCTGAAAATTCAAGATGAAAACAGGATGGTAGGCACAGTACCTCACACCTATAGCCCCACAGTTGGCCGATTTAGACAGGGAGCTTGCCACAGCTTGAGGATAACCTGGACTATCTGCTGAATTTTAGATTAGTCTAAAATACAGTGTGAGGATATGTCTCATAATGAGATGGTGTGATATGAAAGAACAAACAAAGAAAAAGGCAATGAATTTGATGGCGAGCAAGGAGGTATGCATGGGAGGAGTCAGAATGAGGAAAGGAAAGGGAGAAATGATGTAATTATAATTTAAAAAAAATGTTCTTGAAATGAGTCGACGTGAAACAAACAGGTGCCTAAGCCTTTCCTTAAATCCATCTATACCATAAAAACCCATAAGTTCTCATGACAGTGTAATCCTAGTAATATCTTATGCACGTTGTATATACAGGGTGGAAGGCTTTAAAATTCTCTTCTAAAATGGAGACGTTGTTACCCTGATTATAACCATAGCTGTATTTTTAAATCCCTCACTTGTATTACAGACTTAGTGAAACATATAGTTATTTATTTGACTGTCACTTACTATATGCTATCAGTGTAATATGGGCTGTGTGTGTGGTGTGTGTGTGTGTGTGTGTGTGTGTGTGTGTGTGTGTGTGTGTGTGTGTGTGTGCTGGATATGTGCTGTGCATTTGTACATGTCTGTGCAGGTGTGTGTATAGGCACAGAGAGCAGACCAGGAACTTGTGATTCTGACCTGTCACTCCCCACCTACCTCTCTGGGAACCTGGATTGAAGGCTGGGGGAAGCAGTCCACACTGCTCTCACCTCCACAACCTACAGCTCTGTGGTTACAGGTAGATGAAGCCGCATGCAGCATTTTACATGAAGTATGGGGATTTGAACTCAGGTTCTCACACTTTTGTGCAACAAGTATTATTACCCATCCAGTCCTATGTCCAGAACTTTCTAATTATACAATTACCCCGAAAACCTTATGTCAAGTTGAAGAATGTAAAATACTTCCTCAGTATTAAAAAAAGCTAAAGCTTTTATTTTTTAATCATTTGGGAAAAAACAATACATCCCTCTAGGTCTCCATGTTATAACCAGCAAGGCTTGACAGGCTATATTACAGTGTGGGAACTTGAGAAAGATGTGCTATGAATTAAGAATAAGTGCATAACATGTGCATACATGTTTCATAACTTATCAAAATTGATGTTAACCCATTCCCCTTATTAGAATCTACAGATATTCAACCATAATCCACAAAATTAAAAAGTGATAAGAAGTGTCCAAGAAAATGAACATCATAATTTATTTGGTGTCATTTTAATGGATTCAAGTGACTTATTTTTCTTTTTACTGGTGTCAGGTTCAATTGTGCATGATAACTTTTGGCCATTATTGTAAATATATCTTTGGTTCTCAAAATTATTTAAAAAATGCTAATCAGGCTTATTTCCTGCCTCGTTTCAGTAGCTTGGCCCCTGCAAGCACAGCCCCTAAGACTCGGGGGTGGATTTTGGAGAGTTGAGACCTCCCTATGACATGGGGAAACTGAATGTGATGTCTTTCCTCCTTTTGCAGAAGGTTTATTCCATCAGGAGTAATTTACTCTAATTAGGGGCTATGCTTTCTGAAAATATAAGTATTTCTTCCAGGAAAGATTAAATGTTGTGCAGTTTTTATGCTCCTGTCGATTTCAAAAAGAAACTTATTAGCAAAATTGTGCAACAGAAGAATGTTTTATTCTACAGACTTGACCCAGAGGAGATTGCTGGTCTGTGGACAGCAGGTGGGCTAATTAATTATCAGCCCGCACTTTCTTCCCACATGTTCAGGTGACTGAGAACTATTTTGTAAGACTATCCAGCCTTCCTTATGTTGCAGCAATTTATATTGCTCTTAATTTCCCTGATTCAGAGTGATATTTTGCCCAGAGGTAATACCAAGGGGCAGTTACCCCTAAGAGATGTGCCATAGGCACAACAGCCCGAGGAATCAAGGATGCCTGTCATGTTATCAATACCACTGAGGTGTGTTCAGCAGTTTAGGAAAATATTTTACTTGAATAAAAAATAAATGCAAAATTCCAGATTTTTCTGTATCCTTAAAAATTGCTCATGTTACATAACCCAGACTCTATAAAATTGAATGAGTGGATGGATATCTTCCACTGTGAAAATGATTAGAAAATTTGAATTAAAGGCATACACCTTTAATCCCAGTACTTGAGAGGCAGAGTCAGGCAGACATACAAGTTCGAGGCCAGCCTGGTCAACAGAGTGAGTTCAGGACAGCTAGGACTACACAGAGAAACTCTCTCCAAAAACCAAAGAGAGAGAGAGAGGGAAGAAATAAAGACAATGACCAGGCAACATGACCTCAACTTGGGACCATAGCCTCAACATCACATCCCATACTACATCACTCAGCTTCTGTAGTCAACCAAAGAGGGAATCTAAAGGGACTTTGTAGGATTGACGCATAAAGTAAATGGCATTTTAAGACCATCTCCATTTTCTTTTATGTCAGTGACTTTAAGAAAGGCATGTGAAACAAATGCACGCTGGAGTGGTCCCCCTTGATGCTTCTGACTGCGATCCATGACTGTGGTAGGACTATTCTAGTGACCAGGCTGGCAATTCAACCAAATTATGTTCACTCACACAACAATTACACTCTTAGTTTTATATAGAAAATATTTTTATGAATGAAGCCACCTGTACTTTTCTACATACTGAGGAATGAAGTTACAGAACTTCATAGTCAATGAGGTGCTATCAGTTTATAAAGATTCATAGTCCATGCTTTTCCCACCTTTCCTCCATCTTACTTTCCTTCCTTCCTTGCAAGCATTCTGCCATTGAGCTATATCCCTAGATGTCCCTGAGTTTTTAAGGAAGATCCTTGGTATGTAGCTCAGGCTAGCCTCCACACTCTTCCTTCAGCCTCATAAACACTGGCCGACAGATGTGCATCATCACGCCTTGCTGAGTTCAGCATTTTCTCATATAGATTCTTACATTATGGTGAAAGTATTAGAAGGATCTTGTACTGACCTGCTGATTAATGCCTTATTCCAAACTTGTGTGCAACTGTCTTCATTTATGCATCTATAAAATACTCAAATACAGGTGCTTTAACAGCACATACGATAAAATCGTCCAAAATTCAGAAGTATGGATAAGTCTCCTGCGAGAAATTCTTGTGTGTTACAGTTTTCCTTCTTCAGTTCTCTGACCTATTTTAGCTAACTCCTTAACGATTTGATTCATGAGTGTAAGTTATTTTCTGATCTGTAGTTAAATTCTACAGATACTAACCAGTGGTCATCTTGGAATAACTCTTGGCTTTATTTACTCCAGTTGAATTTTATTCATTATTATTACTCTTTATTTTCATATTCTCTTCTCATTTTATTTTCTGATTTAAATAAAAATATAATTCCATTACAAGAGTCATTCTATTGCATTCTAAAATAAAATTTAAATCATACATTTTATCTTGGTTTAATTACTTGTTTTATGTTGTATAAGTTCAGAGAATGTTATTGGTGGGTTTTCACCACTAAACAGAAAATCCAGGTTCTAAGTATTTGGGTTCTTCCATTGTAGAAACATGCATTCTTAATATTCTTGACTTCAAGAGAAGGGTGAATCACATACGTATCATGTCTGTGTACATTACATTTCATAGGTCATTA
Source organism: Peromyscus californicus insignis (assembly GCF_007827085.1). NCBI lineage: Eukaryota > Metazoa > Chordata > Mammalia > Rodentia > Cricetidae > Peromyscus > Peromyscus californicus. The sequence goes on from NW_026294413.1 coordinate 7,668,767, forward strand.
ACTTAGAATATGATTCAATATTTAAAAAAATAGGAGCATGCATGTTATATCAGTCAAAATAAAATATAATTGAAATTAATTATAAAGTCTCTATTTTCTTAGATAATAGAATAAATTATCTATTTATTATGACTAGAATAAAGTTTGAAAATCAAGCTGCCAATAGCGAAAGTATATTAGTGAAACAATATCAGAGTTCAATAAGAAGGAGAACAACAAAACATCAATGACAAGTGATGCTCAACATGGCAGTGTATGAACCTGAAACTAACTACAAAAGTCATCGTATGCTTGTCAATCAAGACCAAAGGGCTGGAAATCACACAGAAAGCATGCAGCAGACAAATGCTGAATTTCAAATTTAACAAGCAGTCTGCTTTACCATGGGTCTACAGCCATCATTCAGAAGAAGAGGAAAAAGGAGGTTCTATGTAATGCTTACCATATCTACACTTTTCCAGGTCAGAATAAAAACCTTAAGCTTGATCCTTTCTAAGTGACTTATGGATTAAGACCTAACAGGGTAGGAGGCAGCCAACCCATCGCTATAAGGGTGGCCATTCAACATGCCCTCTCCAGCAAAAAATAGATGTCAGTGGTCTTCCACACACCACTGTTCTTTTAATCGCCTGTTAATTTCAGACTGCTCAGGCTTGGAATTTATGCCCTTTCTACAATAGGATAAGTGCCATTGTAGTAGGTCTTGCAATTATCCCAAACAAACTCCTGGAAGTCCAAAGAAACAGTACATCTGAAAGCTGGAGTCGGGCTTGGGGAAGTAGCTTTGTGCTGTCGTGGAACAACAGTGAGGAGTGGAGAAGCAGTGCACCAAGTCTGACATCCCATAAATGCCGGCAACACCAGACCTGAGAGATTCGTCTGCCTCTTCCACCTCACCATACATGTGCACATACACTCACACAGGTATACATTTTTTAAAAATCGAAATAAAATAAAGTTCAGAGTAACTGTTAGAACAAAATGTGTAGAGTCTCAGAGTTATGAATAGTTTGCCAACTTAAACCCCCAAACTTTGGCAGAGTGATGATTTTATTTCATTCACATTTAATATTTACCATTATGTGAGAATGCACTTGATAACTACTTTAATAATATTCCAATTAAGATGCTCTATAGGAGTTTCTTCATGCTCTCATAATTTTGAAGAGTAAGCAATGCATTATCTGTGTTTTCTCATGACTGAAGTCCATCTGGTCCAGGAACATAATGATCCTTACCACTGGCTACATCTATTTTTTTTGACAGGTTATTTATGTGGGTCATTTCCCCCTTCATTTTACTTACTCTTTCCTTGCTGTCCTTTACTCGGCTAATTCAAATAAGCACCCGGACATTATTTTCTTATCCTTAAAGCAACTCATAGTGATTCATATTCACTTTTGTTTTACTCTGCAGAAACTGTCATCAAAATCCAGCTACTCCAGTGCCAATATAGGAAAAGCATCATGGATGATTTTAACTAGGGTAACATTACTCCTGAAATGACAGTTTGATTAATTTTGTCAAGGGCAGTTACATGTGTGATACATGCCTTGGTTGAGCTGTCACCCTCACACTAGGCATACTTCTCCTAAACATACCTTTTTCCTCCTTCATGCAATTTCCCAGTAATGGAACACAGGGAACACACAGCAGAGATATTGTTAGGTCTATTTTCTTGCTCAAAGTCATATTGTTAAGAATTTTTTTGAAATAATTTCTTAATCATTTTCACTATTCTATCTATTATTTTAAAGAAGCTTTGGCTGTATTTTTAAATGTTAGGTGACTGTGGCTTACATCTGTTGCTGTGCACATAGTATAACACGGGTCTCCGTAATTATCTGAATACCTAATTTATCATTTACCAATCATTTCATTATTTTATAGAGATTCCAAGCACAGTGTAACTGATTAAAAATGTATTTTCATGTATTTATGAAGCATGGTACTAAACACACATTTTAATACATGAAATCTATAAGGAAAGAAAGGAAGCTTGCTTGTGAGCATGAACTGTTGGTCTGTTTTTCATGTAAGGAGAAGGGAGGCTCAGTTACTGAGGTAGAAATGAACATCATTCATGGCAGGAATCATTACAACAATTCAAATGGAATTTACTTTTCAACTGGACCTAATGGCTTGAGATTATTCTCAGGCATGTACTTTTCTCTTCTATAACCATGTAATCTCCATGGTAGCACTTATTGGACTGAATTTTACTATCTTCATATGCTTACAGTTTGCATTGGAATATATAGAATATAAGCTTGGCTGGTTGTTGCTCATCTTAAACCTTTGCATCCTGACTAAATAAGCACTTCTTCAATATTTAATCTTTTATTTTAAGCATGTGTTAAGTAAATAAACTTTCACCTATATAAGGTCTTGTAAAGCTCATCAAGGAGAGAAGCATTGTATAATATACTTAATAACTTTGATAAGATTTCACAAAGTAGGCATATTTCTTGGGGAATTTCAGATGGTTTTCATGCTCAAAGGAAAATTGTAGTCTTATACAAACTCACAAGCAATCACCATAGCAACACAGAGTCAACTTTTTACCCTGAAGGAAGTTCTTGCAATGTCATTTACAAATATATGGATTTTGGAAGATATTTATTTAAGCTATTCATACACATAGATCCCTAAATGTATGTAACATCAATATTCATCGCTAGATCAACTCCAACAATATATGCTCTAGGGTCTTCCACTGGTTATTAAGAAATTCACTACACATATTTGAGTTATAAGCCAGCTACTAAACTTTGTACAAAAGCCTGTGAATAAACTGATCTTTGGAGGAAAATTCTGTAACACTTTGAAACTGCTCATATCCTGTCACTTATTCATATATTTCACAATGGCACCATATGTGTTTGGTGCTTTGAAGAATGTAGAGACAGGCAGGGAAGTGGGTTAATGAGTAGGTGCCTACCCTGCATCAGGATAAATGATAAGCACTGGGCATTGGGAGATTAAGAAGTCCTTGAAGAGCTTACATCCTAATGAGGAGAACAGATAGATAAACAGACAATTACTGTACAGTCCATTAACCATGTTGGCAGAGTGTAAATTAATAGAGTCATTCTGTGGGGCAATTTGGCAATGTAAAAGCTGTAAAAACTTGCATAGCCTTTGATCCAGCAAGTCTCCTCCTAGACATCCAGCTATTTATCTCTGGGCGCTTGGTTTCTGTGCTCTGTTTTCCCCACAGCTGCACTGTGATCACACATCACTTTCACTACCAAACCCAAAGTGTCAAGACTGGAAACAGACATGCATGGGGGAAATATAAGGATGCTACAAGATTAGGAATCTTATGATGGTAGAGCCATGTGGTAGAGGCCTGGCCTAAGGTCCCAGTGATAACTCCTGAGGCAACCAGTGAAGTCTTTCATCGTGGAATTTAGAGGGAAGTACAGCTCTCTATTTTTTTTTTAAAAAGTCACCCTGAAAACTCATTTACTAAATAGTCATCAGTTCACCATCTCCCCTTTTCCCTCCCTCCTTTCACTTTTAATTATGTGTGTGTGTGTGAGACGGAGGGAGGGAGGGAGGGAGGGAGGGAGGGAGGGAGAGGGAGAGAGACTGCTTTGAAACCTCTACCAAAGTAGGCTTAAACCTTGCCACCCTCCTGCTTCAGCCTTCATATCACTGGGATTACAGTCCTGCCCCACTATGCTCAATCCTCCCCACCTCTATCTATCTATCTATCTATCTATCTATCTATCTATCTATCTATCTATCTATCTGTCTGTCTGTCTGTCTGTCTGTCTGTCTATCTATCTATCTATCTATCTATCTATCTATCTATCTATCTATCTACCTATCTATCATCTATCTCTTCTTTAGACATATAGCAAGCCATCATGTTTAGAATCAATACAATCCCAAAGATAAACTCTTACATTTCCATCTGCCTCTGGGCAACTTTAAAATTTACAACTCAGGCCAAAGTTTTTGCAATACTTCTGACCCCAACTCTGCATTCTGACTTGCTATTTATCAATGTTGCTATAGTTCAACCTGGAGTCCCTCATGAGTGTCTTCACACCGATGCCATTCTTTCTCTATCGATGCATCATGTAGAGGATTCTATCCATGAGACAAAGTAAGGGAAAGGGGACTTATAATCTCTTCCACTATCCCAAACCCTGAATGCACAACTCTTGTAACAAAAGCCACTGGAAGAGTATATAAAGAACATATTCAGTGATGGTGACTGATCAATAGAAACAGACTTAATTTAGCCAGATTTGTTGAGCTATACAAATGAAAGGATTACATTTCTTAGCACAGATTTGAGGAATTTAATTCCCATTGAACCTTAATTTTGAGATTAGAAGATGAGGTCACCTAAGTGTCCCCTATAAGCTAGACATGCACTTCCACAGGGAAAAACCAGGCCATGGCACAGAGATGAAACTGTTGTCACAGCAAAGCTAACCACAAATGTTCACGTTCACATTCATTTGAGAGATGTAATTTCTTTAGCTTTATTATGTATAAATGAACAAAAAAACCCATTACATTGGATTGTTCAATACAAATGTTTCACCTCACCCTATGCAGATTCAGATATCAAGCTTGAAATCTTTTTTTTTCTGAGAAAATATAATGACTCTCCTAAAACATAACAGTACAATTTACCTTGCATTCATCAGTTTTAGGTTAAAAACAAAACAAAAACAGAGAAGATAGGAACTTAAATTTTTTCAAAACCACCCCTATTTATACTGTAATTCTCAATTCTGACTGTGTAATTCCTGAGGTCCCTGTAAGCACTGCTTTGTGCCTAATCACATCATTAACAAGATCCAACTATGACTTAGTGTCTGCGTCCAGCTTTCAACATTGCAGCCCAGTTTTAGTATTGAATTCACTTTAATTAAATGTCCAAACAGTGTTAGGAATGTGTTATTAATTTTGACACTCACTTCCCACACAACTCATTCAACATTTCCATCGCCTCCCTCACTGGGGCAAGAACTGCCTCTCTTCTCTGTAGCTTGTCTCTTTCTCTGTGATGGTGTCTCTGGTGGGTTCCCCAAATGGCCTCGTTAATGGTGGGAGGCAGATGATTAGCTTGAACATCTCTCCCATGCCATATGAATCATTTATTGGGCACCTGCCAGGTGTCACATTTTAAGCTAACTGCTCTCTATCTATATTGTTACTTGTGTTATAGATATTTATTTAAAACCGTGCATGCCAGGAACTATTCTCCAAATAAAAGCACAGCAGCAAACAAGACAGACACATTTCCTTCCCACAGGGACTGATTTACCTTAACCTTAGTTCACGAGATAAATAGTAATCCAAAGAGTTGGACAGCTAAGGTTTGAAAACTGGCATTGGGTGTTGACAAGAGGAGAAAATGGTAAACGTACATACTAGATGACAATAATTTTGCAAAGTAATTTTCAAATACAGCATAGAAACAGACAATCAGTATAAAAAGTTTGTCAACAATACTGTAGGGAGCCATATCAAACTTGAAGACTACTTGAGTCTGATGTGCTGGGGGGAGGCACAAAATGATTATTTACATCACTTTATCAATTAACTCATATATTTTTTCTCTCTTTCGGGAACTTGCATAAAACAATCCATAATTGCATGTAAGAATATAGTGCTTATGTAGACCTAAATGTCAGCCTTATGAACTTATAAGTGTGGGGGGGAAGGGTGAATGAAGTCACACACCAAAAGAAGCATAGAATTATATAGGATAATTTTAGATACTGCTAAGTCTCAAGAAAAAAAATGTAGGATGTAGTGGGATACAACTAAGTTGATGTCATGTCATGGAAGTTTCCTACTGAGAGGTTATGGACATATGGGTGCTGTGGAGGAGGAGAGATGGGGTGTGGTGATATTTTATTTGTACTCTAACAAATAAAACTTATTTGGGGATTAGAGCACAGAGCCAGCCAGTAGATTAGACATAGAGGCCAGACAGTGGTGGCACACACAATTAATCCTGTCACTTGGGAGGCAGAGATCCTTCTGGATCTCTTTGAGTTCAAGGTCACACTGGAAACAGAGCCAGGCAGTGGTAGCACACACCTTTAATCCCAGCACTTGAGCTCTCATGTCTTTCTTGGGAAGGACATACACCTTTAATCCTGGGATGTGATGGCAGGAAGCAGAAAGGTATTTAAGGCATGAGGACCAAGAATTAGAAGCTTTTAAGCAATTCAGCTGAGATCCTTTCCATGTGAGGACTTGGAGGCTTTCAGTCTGAGGAAACAGGATCAGTAGAGGAGTTGGTGAGGTGAGGTTGGTTGTAGCTTGTTCCGTCTTTCTGATCTCTCAACTTTCACCACAGAATCTGGCTCTGGATTTTTTATTAATAAGACCGTTTAGCAATTCGTGTTACAGTGGGGTCATGTGTCTGGGATAAGCAAGAGCAGAAGACTAGGTCAGGAGCAGGTCTACAGTGTCCCAGGGCCTGAAGAAAGTTAGTCTGTGGAAAAGTCTTTTCACATCAGCTGGAACCTCATCAGATAGCAACAGGTGTTTTGGTGATAACTGTGGAGCCCCTTCTATTTGCAATGAGAAACCCTGGCATGGATTGATATACTCTAATATAAACTTTAAAAATCTGGCTATAGGATAATGAATTTGTTGATCAAGAAAGAATGAAGGAATGTAAGTTAGAAACTTACTACAGCAAGGAAGTGCAGGGCTGAGCAGGGCATCATGTGGTGTAGCTGGGATGACGTGGTCACACAGACACACAGACATGGAAGCCAGTAGTGGGAAATCACTGGTAGATGGAGTGTCAACAATGAGAGTGATGTATCAGGGGTGTCTATGGATTTCTCTGTGTGAGCATTTGTGGATATAAAGGTCCCTTATGAATTAGGGATGATGGAAGGATTGGTTTGGAAAAGTAGAGAAACCTGAGAATGTTGGAGAATGTTTATATGTGAAGACTTTCCTTTTAAATAATGTACCCTATTTATTATGTTTATGAAGTTCTGACAGATTCTTCCATCTCATGCTCCAAATTATTATTGCATTAAGGGATGCCAGTTGGGGCATAATTGGCAGGTGGGGAGAGAAAAATCGCTTGTAGACCGTAATCCAGGTTTCCCAGCATTCCTGGTCTCTACATTCCTGGAATCAGAATGTATCCAACAGAACCTTTCTAGTTATGACATCCAAAAATGTCTCTAGGCATGCCAAATATCCACTGGTAGCACAAATCACTCCACTTGAGAACTACAGTCCTATACACACAGAATAAGAGCAGAATTCCAGGCAGGCGGAGACAGTTCTTCATTCCAAGGAAAACTTTCTCTAAATAAAACAAAGGTTGTCTGTCAATCATCCCCTACTTCCAAAACACGTGAACATTTGAAATGTCATTGCCTGCCATGGCTACTATTTTAGAAATTGGAAGAGGAGTTTAATATGACCGACTGGGTATTCCCTGGGAAGAATCCTTTGTATGTTTCTACATGACACTCTGGAATGGGTTTAAACTTTTTTTCATAAAATCCTATGGCAAAAATCACTGAATGGCACCTTGACTAATTTATATAATTGTTGATAGTGTGAGGAGAAAGGTCTGTTTTTCTCCTCCAGGTAAATGCCAATGTGTTATTGTGTTTAACATGTAAATTTTGTAATTTTTAAATGTGTGTGTATGACGGGGTGGGGGGGGGGGGAGGCGTTGCGTGCCTACAGTGTTCATGCCTACAGAAGCCAGAAGCATCAGAAACCCTGGAGATGTAGCCACAGACAGTTGTAAGAACTCTCAGCGGATGCTTTTAACTGAAAACCTATCTTTCCAGCCCCATGGTAAAAATATGAAAAGTGGTGGTACTTGCTTAGAATCTTTGTGTTGAAGTTCCATGTAATTTTGCTTCATTTGTGCAATTCACAAGAGTTTTGAGAAGCTGTTGAGAGTTTTAGCTAAAACTGTATTTTCAAATTTTGAAGAAAAAATAGCACACCACCTGATTTTTGTTGAGTAATTTTTCCAACCAAGAAAGTACCCTGGGAATAGATAACTATTTGCAAGAGATTTCTTAAGGTAGGCCGACTAATAGATAAATGTCATAATTCTGTATGTCCACATGTTAACCACTGGAGTCTGTAATAAAATTACATTGACTGGTTTTGAAGATGAGAGAAGAGTTGGAGACCTTCTGTGGATGGATATGGAAAAAAACAAAAACAAAAACCAAAACAGATTGCTGTCTGGTGGAGACAGAAGGAATACAGTACTGCAGACACCTTCATTTCAGCCCAATAAGACCAACTTTCTTGGTTAGATGTGTTCTTGGTTCTCCAGAAATACAAGAGAATGAATTTGCATTGTTTTATGCCCAGGTATGTGCAGTGATGCAGCTGCTACAGGAAGCTAACCTCTATTAAGAATACATTTGTGTTCTTAGGACTGGAGATAACCCCTTTGTTGTACAGCACTTGAACAGACTGTGTAAGTCCTGGGTTCATTACAGTTTCGCCAGAAGAGAAGACAAATAAAAAGAACACTTATTCAGTAGAATGCTCTTTACTATAAGTTATGTTGGAATACAAACTGAAAGTTTTATGTTGTATTCAGAGTTTGACACATACTGATGCTCACAAACTCTGTTTGGATATCTATTCACAGTGATATTTGCTAGTAAGTTTAACATCCAAATGATGTTTTGTTCTCATATACCTTCAAAACATCTTCAGGAAGTATCAGGGTACTATTGAAATTTCTTCAATGACAAATATTCCCTTTGGTATTTCAAAAAAGGCTTTTATGTAAATAATGTCAGAGATTTGAAAAATAACACTGAGTACTTGTGTTTGATTCAAAGACCATAAATTTGAATACATGAATTCATATAAATTAGCAATCAGTCTGAAAAGCTGCTTTATTTGTGTCTTTTCTTGCTTCTTATCTGGAAAATATGAACTACATTAATCAAAACATAAATGCAGTGAAAATGAAATGCAAACACAATCTTCATTAATAAACTTAGAGCCAATTCAAAGCACATAAGTGCAAAGAAATGACATTTGGATTCCCAACACCACCTTCTTGTCTCTTTCCCCCTTTCACACCAGCTCTAAGGTGGAAATTCAGATTTTTTTAACTAGTAATCTGAAGCTGCAATAACAATAATAAGGCTGGTCATTTCTTCGTGTGTGTGTGTGTGTGTGTGTATGTGTGTGTGTGTCTGTGTGTGTGTGTGTGTGTGTGTGTGTGTGTGTGTGTGTGTGTGTGTGTGTGTGTGTGTTTAAACTTGTAAAGCCCTCTTGGGTTTATATGAAACCTACTGCAGGCATTCTATAACACCTGACTTCCAATCTGTTCTGATATTCAAGGGCCTTTGGAAAAGAGTGAAATGTGTCTGACCTCAGTTTACTCTCCAACAAAGTGTTATTGTGAGATCTTGTGGCAGTGTTTAGTCTGCTGTTACACAGAGTCCAGGAAAAGACGATTAGCATAGATCAAATGGGTTATGTTAAGGACAAACTGATGACCATCCTCTGTGAAGTCAGGATTGTTTAATAAACTAGACCCGTGAGTTTTCCATCTGTGTTTGTTCCCTTGAAGAGCCAAGAGCATATGATTAACAGGCTGGACTCAAAGCTCAGGGTTTTTTACTAATGATAACTGATTCAATTCGCACAGTAACTCTGCCAATAGAGGTGCAAATAATTCCATTCTATGGTGGAAAAACCTGGGGCCATAGTCATTACATAACTCACCTACGGAGACAACTACTAACTGAGGAAGCTCGAATTCAGAAGCAATGCAGTCTCAAGGTGTCCAATGCTGGAACATATGTCTATTGCGTTTATGCTTCCACTGTCCCTTGCCCTGCCACCATTTCAGAGGTACTGTGTCCATTAGTAAAATGCTTAGCGCTATCACAACCAATGGGAAGAACATGTTTAGAAAACATGAAAGACTGGGTAAGTGGAAAATAGCCCTCAGCTGAGAAATGCAATGGGCAAATTAGTGGTTTAAATTTTTAATTGTCCACAATTTGAAATATTTAGATGCCAGAGTTTTTCCTGAATGTCTGCTCTGAGGAATCAGAGGACAGTGGAGCTTCATGAACTCTAAGGTGATTGCTCTGTGACTGTAGTGAACTCTTTAAAAAGAATTTGTATCTCTGATGCTTAACAATGACACTGTATTTCAGTTGCAGATTATATGGCTGTCTGCTGACACTATGATGTAACTCTTTCTGAACATCACTGACCTCATGAGGTGGCTGGTAGACCCTGGATGCTACTGGGCACATCCACAGGGCTTTAGTCAGAGCCACCTCTGTCTGCTCTGTCTCAGCTCTAGTTGACAGAGAATGGTGTGTACTCTACTAATCTGACCTGGTCTCTCTCTCACAGAAGGAATTTGAAGAGTAAGCTAATAAGCTTTTCAAGTACACTGGTCTTTGTGACCCCTTCCTACCTTGGTCTGCACAAGGAAGGCCTTGCAACCCAATGCCATGCTTACATTGGCATAAATATAATGACACCATTGGGGTAACTGTTTGTAGTGTATCTTTGGCATCATTTGGTGTAGTGAAAATAATTAATTACCTGAGGCCTATGCTCCGATCTTCTATGAAGCTGAGAATTACATAAGAAATAAAAGCATTTTATTCCTATCAGTGATGTTTGTCAGTTATTAAAAGGAGAATAGAGTGAAATATTTGTACATAGTATTTCATTGTTGCTGGAAAAAAATGTCACTTAGATTTATTTAAAAGATCAAGTCAGGTCTCGGCAACAATACAGTTTTCTTAACTAGGTTTCTGTTTAGTGCCATGATTGTCTTTCAAGCTATGTAAATGACAATAATGAAAAATAAAAGCCCTTTTCAGTGTGTCGGTGAGATGACACTTCTGCATGGTAGGTATTGTACTGGTGATTTTTAAAATCATTTTTGGGGGTGGAGAGAAAGAAGTATAGAGGGAGGGAAGAAAGAGGGAAAAGGAGATAAGAGGGAGAGGGAGAGGGAGGAGGTGGAGACAGACATTTACGTAGATCCTGAAACTCAATGTGATCCTTCCTTGTCCCCACAGACATCCAAAGTATGACTGAGATTGATACTGTAATGGAGAAAAAGAACATGCCACTAATGAAAATGCATGTTTAAGCTAAACATTCTCTAAACATACAACTTATTCTAAAATGTATTCATTTATTGTAAATAATCATTTAACTTTTAACCCAGAAAAAAAGCGTAAGGAGATAGATAATGCAGGCAAAAATCTTAAAATTTATAATATAAGTTATTGGGAATTGAATTTTATTGACGAATATTCATTTACATAAAGAACTCAACTACTAGGAAACAGAACTAGAAGTGAGGTCAAATAAGAACAAAGGCGGGTGAGTTCAGTCAGGGATTACTAATAAGGCGGCACCATGAGGAAGCATTGTGACATGACCCAGTATTGTCACACCCAAAGTTTGAGCAGTTCTGGTATTGCCCTAGAGCCTGAATGCAGCCTTCACTGGAGCTCCCGGCAAAATCCATGTATGTTTCTTTCCTCTAAGTAATACTAGCCATGGCCCTCAGAACCTGGTTGCCATGTTTGTAATGGTGGACTGGCCTAACAACCTGTAATGTCCTCTCTGTCTACCTCCTGCTTTCTTGTATCTTCAGATCTACAGATGTTTCAGAGCAGAGTGTGGACCACAACTCAGGCTTGAGCTCTGCTGCAGCACATTTTGGAAACAAGTGTAAGACTGAAGGAGATGTGATCCTTTAGGCTTCATGTATGAAATTTCAACCTTGGTAAACAATGTACCGTGCAACTGTGCAGAGTTAATGTGCTGGGAACATAAATGAAGTGCTGTGTGTCTGCAAAGCAGAGGTGACAATACATGGAATCCTTAACTGTTCTAAGCATTTCATCATTATTGGAGTGCCAAGCTTGTCTGCATGGAAATGAGCCAAATACAACAAACGGGTCATAAAGTAGGTCAGACATTTATCATTGACAATAGATGAAAAACTCACTTTTTCTTTTTTCTCATTTCCCCTCCCAAGAGAGTAAGTTCCATTGAAGTCTTAAGCATCTCTAGCACCTCACAAGAAACCAGGAAGGCTAAGGGGTCACCACACAACTGTGATGTCACCTATTAATGCCGTGATGATGAAGGGTTGATTCACACCATTGGGAGGAAAACACTGGAAAAGCTTTCAGAAAAGTGCTCACATAAATGGGACAGCTTCCCAATGTTGGGAGCCCCTGCCATGACAGACACGGTGTTAATAGCCTGGAGTCCCCTGGCCCTTTTTAAGTTTCTCAATGAATTTTGAAAAGAGGCTTTAGTATTAACTCTATTTTAAAGATAAATGAAATGAAGCTTGAAGTTCAATAAGTTGTCCAACATTTGGGGCTATAGAATGGCAAAGAGAAAATTTTAATCCCTGCCTGCAGCCTGCCCAGCTTATAACATGTCATATCCTGCCTCCGTGGATGAGTCCTCAAGAGAAGCTGGGTTTATCAAGCAGACTATGGAATGCTTGAGGTTTTCTACAAAGATTTTTTGCAATTAAACACATTCTTTGAAAAATTCACAGTTTATATAATCATGCTGATGGCATCCTCACTTCCTTTCATTTTCCTAGAATATGAATGTAACTCATAACACTGTTGCCCTAAGACACTTCTGGATTATGCTGCCTTGTTCCATGAAGTGAGGATGTTCTGGAAAATATACAGGTAAACAAAATTTTTGAAACAGTCTTACTTAAAAACAAACCAACAAACAAAAAAACCTTCGTTGAGGTATATGCATCCCAGTGACCTCATACTCTTAATAAGAACTTTAATTAAGTCCACAAAAACTTGTCTGTTTCTTTCAGAATGTCATTTCTAGGTAGAACCACACAGAAGTCACTGTCTCCTGTCTGATCTTCTCAACTTAGCCTGTTTTCCTTGAGGTCATAGTGTTCATCTGTGTGTTGATATTTTACTAATCTTCCCTGCTGAGCAGCCTGCTTTGAATGGTTTCATTGTGATTATTTTGCTAGTTTCCTGTCCAGGGACAACTAAGTTGCTTTCAGTCTGAAGTTAGAGAGGACATTACTTTTGGGAAGGCCAGTAGATGCTCACTGGAGAAATGGTCCTGTGAACTACCATGTTATTTCTCTGTTTTTCATTTTCAGAGCCCCCAACCTTTGGACTTGGTAAATCCTGGGCCCATGATTCTGGCCCCAAGGACTCTGAATCTCTGTTTATCAAGTATCCTAGAGTTTCGACTCACACCCTCTATTCATTATAGCATGGATGCAATTTCAATCCAAGACTTTTGGTTTAACTCAGACATTGTAACCTCAGAGCATCCCATCTATTTAAGGTAATCTCTCAATTCAATCACAGTTAATCAACACTGTGAGGATTGCAATGAATACAGTGTAGTCCAATTCTCCCAAATCAATTAGTCCAGTCCCTCCTTTACCATACTGTCCCCAAATTAACAGACTGTGCCTTTGAGTTAGTTATCTTTCCCATAGACAATGAAAAAAGGTTGACTTGGTAGTAACGTAAATTGGAATATATGTGATGAAAAATTATCTTTAGTATCATGCTCCTTGATAAGACAAAATCAAAATATAATGACCAGTTTGGTCGTGCAAAGCCAGCTTCATGCAGATGGCCCACAGGGAGGGCTTCTACACTGCCTTCCTCATCAAAGACCGCATCTCACAAACAGAAGGTTGTAACCCCTGGCTTTTCACTAAATCCTTCCATCAGATTCACAATGAGGTATCCAGAAAGCCGATTAAATGAAGTGCTGTGTGTCTGCAGAGCAGAAGTGATAATCCGCAGAATCCTTTGGTGTTTCAAGCACTCCATCATTATTGGCACGTCAGGCCTGGCTGCATGGAAATGAGCCAAACCCAAGAAAAGTGTCCTGAAGTAGGTCAGACATTTGTCACTGACAATAGATGGAAAACTCACTTTTTTATTTGTCCATTTGTTTCCTAGAGAGTAAGTTCTATTGAACACGAAGTGAGCCATGATTATAATAGCCATTTTATCTTCCAACTGAGGAGGAGGAGGATTTGGGGACAGTGCATTTATGGCCTTCTCTAAAAGCTCCAAGGGAACTTTACAAACCATATCCTCCAAAATGTCTCTCCAGTTGAGTTTAGTATTGCTTAGTGCCACCCACTGGAACCCAAATGTGATACAGTAACTATTAAGACACTCAACAGCCTAAGCTCCTTTTTTTTTGGTGGCGGGGGGGGGGGCTGTATATTTACAGTAAAGAAACTACAGCACTAATTTCAAGTAATTTTTGAAGTGTATTAAAACAAAGTTCTTATGGTTCAGCAACAAAAAATCTAAGAATGTCAGTGGAAGACTAGATTTGCCTGCTCATAGTTGATACTCTTGAACTGAACACTCTTAAGTACTAACACCAGGGATACTGCTGTTTACACAAAAGCAAGCTTCAACAGTGAAGATTAAGACATCACAAAGATCAGAGTGACATTTTTAGCTGTCCAGTGATGGGCACCACAGTATCTGGGACCGACAAGCACAGATCCCTGTGAGCCTTGCTCACCTGGTTTATTGTTGACATTAAAATACAGTGTCTGAAGGATGTACTTAGATAATAGTAAAATTTTGGAAGAAACATGACAAAACTGTTGGTTTATTGTGATATAAGGTAATTGCTTTTGTAGATTAATAAATGGTTAATATAAGTAATTGGTTAATATAATTAGTTATCATTTCATTTTCTCATTTTGAACATTGTACCATCAAAGTTGGTGGATTTTAACATAAAGGTCTTGATACCAAATATGTTTGACTCCATGGAAAAGATGGATTCTTTTGAAAAAAAAAACAAAAAAAATATGACTCTGAAAGAAATAAGCCATAGCTAATGTGGAAACAAATACATGTAACATTGCTTAAATACAAAACTTACAGAGCCTTTCTGTGGAAATAGCTTTAGTTATTAATCTATAATTAGTTGACCATGGTCTACAATAAATTTGTTTGGAAAAAAATTATATTTTATGCCTTATATATTTTCAGGAAGAAAGGGTTTATTTGAGTTTATTCCAGAGTCTGAACACTTAGTCCATTACTGCAAAGGAGACAGGACGACAAGAACATGAGGCAGCTAGTCACATCGTGTCTCCATTCAGGAAACTTGAGAGAATGAAAGTTAATGGTCAGCTCACTTCTCTTCATCGTCTCCAACCCCAATCCAAGGGATGGCACCACTCACAGTTATGTTGGGTCATCCAGACGCAACCAAATCAGGTACCTTCTCTAAGAGTTTTGCCTCTTAGGCTGTTTGACATCCTGGCAAGGTGACAGTGACTGCAGTTCCAGAAACTCCAGCCAGCTCAGTGAGCAAGGACAACTGAACCCAGTGTCAGGGCCTTTAGAAGTATCCTCTCTTATGTGATTTTCTTCCTACATCTTTCTCTAACCTCTGCTCTGTAGCCTGTCCTTTACAGGTCCTGTTCTGCAGCTTTCACTAAAATAATAAAATAATAAAAGTCCTAGGGAACTATAGCCACTCTTTTATCTTCTTAGGTATAGGTCACAAGGAATGTAAAGATTTATTGTTTGGGCCACATACTGTATAAAGAATAAAAGATAAAGAATCCAAAAAGCTATAGTCCCTTTCTCCTCAATATGTTAAATGATTTCATCTAAGCATAGATAAGACAAAACAAAGGGCAAATATTTGGGAAGTTCATGTTTTGAAGAAAAGAAAAGCAGAGAAATCAACAAAATGTACTACACTGGTACTGTGAGGGAGTAATGGCTGTCGACAGGTGAATTACTCTGGAAGGTTAGTGATTGGATTTGCCTCCTTATATAGTGTAGTAAGTAAACTCACATGGCCAATATCTTCTGGCTTACACTATTTTTACAGGTATTTCCTCATATGTGTGGGAGGCAGTATATATATAGTTCCCAAGGATACAGACACGAGCTACATATTATCTTCATATCGGAGCATATGAATTTGATTCAAGCCTTCCTTGGGTCTGGTTATCATAAATTTATCCTTACTCTTGTTCAACAATCTACTTTTGACTTGACTAACTGCCTGAATCAGACACAATGCCTTGAAGTCCTTTTCATTCTCCTTAGCCCCGCACTAGCTATATGCTCCCAAACATTAACTTGTAAGGAGAGTGAGAAGTGGCAATACCTCCCCTTCAAGGAGAAAAGTTTATTCTTAGCCTTGCTTACATTCCCCCCATGTCAGCTAAACTTTCATGTGAGTATTGAAAATTCTAATGCTGTCTTCCTAAATACTTTAGAAATAGCATTTAGCTGTTACTGTGGGAAAAAAATTTAAGAAAAATTTAACACAGATAGTATTACATTTGTCTTCATCCAATCTTGGTGAACTTCCTAGGTACTAGAGACCATATTGCTTTTACTGTGCTGTCATTTCTGAAACACAAATTGCACAAAACCCTGATAATTACTCAAGAGAACATCTAACTGGAGTTAGTGTCATTCCATGAATAACAACGATGTCATAGGCTCCATGGTGGCCCAGGTTCTTCCGTGCACTGGCTTCTAGAGGGCTTCCCTCCCTTTCTGATGGGAAAAGCAAGGCTCAGAGGCAGTGAAAACTTCCTAGGTGTCTGACTTACTAAAGTAAAGCACAGAGAATGGAGCAGCCTGAGTGTAAGTTGGAGAGCCATCAGAGTGGGCCTGACTCCAGACCATGACTCCATTCACTGTTTCACAACATGCCTCCCTTGTGTGCTCAACACAATAAAATTAAAACAAATGAAATGTTTAAAATGTGCAAAAACCAAATGAAATAGTTTAAAATAGAAACAAATGAAATGAGACAATGGAATTCATCAAGTACTGGCCCAGACAAACTAGCCTCAGTAAGAGGAATGCCTTTAGCTGGCAGAACCAGCTAAACCGAAAGCTTGAAATGCCTGGTCAGGAGAGAATCAAGCTCCAGATTTCCTGTTTTCAACCAATTCTAGTAACTTGTGGGAGCTGACTTCTCCTGGACATTGGACAACATTAGGTTTGTATATATGCATTCTCTGCAGCTGATAGGTAAAAACAGATATATGTTTTAAAAAATATACCATCTTAGCTACTTGTATGGTTACTAGCAAAAAATAAAGAAATGTAACTGTGCTTACTTTTTTTAGTTATTATATTAAATTAGACATCTTATCTTTATAAGAATTGACCCAATTATTTTTATTCCCTAACTCTCACCTACCTTATGGAAAATGACTGGTAGTCTTTATCTCCTCCTGAAATTCATACAAAGAATCATTTAACTACTGTAAAGTAGAAAATGATCTAACCAAGTTGTAGTGATTATATGTGTAATAGCTATGGCTAGCACTCTAAAACTGTTGTGATGAACAACCATTGTTATCAGGCATATAGTCAGATCTCCTTTACTAATCCTCACATGGCCACATAAGGGGCTGGTAACCCCACATCACAGGCAAAGGGGCCAAGACAAGAACTGTTATGCTAGTGCCACATGCTCTGTTTGACATTTGTACTGGTTCCAGATCTAGGATTTAATCTCAGAATGTTATGTTTGAGTTTAACCTCTTAAATAGAAAAATTATACACTGAGTCACTGAGTTATGTTTTTATTTTACTATACTGAATACAACTAAAAACAAAAATGGGACTCACAGTTACAGTCATGTAAGTTACTTGTGCAGTATCATAAGTGGTGACACATTTTGGCAAAGAATAAATATAAACATCAATAATGTTCTAATTTACTTTTCCAACATAATAAAAATACAAATAAATTTGGTATTCTACCCCACTTTCAAGTCCTAGAAATATTTATAAAACAGACATAAAAATAACATATAAGCTGGGCGGTGGTGGCACATGCCTGTAATCCCAGCACTCGGGAGGCAGAGGCAGGTGGAACTCTGTGAGTTCAAGGCCAGCCTGGGCTACAGAGTGAGTTCCAGGAAAGGCACAAAGCTACACAGAGAAACCCCGTCTCAAAAAAAAAAAAATAGCATATGAAAAAAAATCTCTGTAAATCCATAACCAATTTCAAGGATTACTGGTTGACATTCTTCCTAGTAATTTCCAGGTTATTCATTTGACACATCACCACACATAAGCAGCAACCTTGGGCCTGTGAGCTCACTCAAACTATATTATGAAAAAACAAACAAACTACATACCTCTTTCAGAGAAAAGGTAATGATGAGTGCCACCCCCCTTCCATGTGTGTGTCTCATTCTGTCCTTTACCATGGAAAGAATAGAAGTAAATTGTCCAGCAATTTAAAGTAATTCTCTCATTAAGAAGTAAATGAAAGGATCAAAGCACCAAATATCTATTCTAGACTTGGCGCTAATGAAGTCTTGGTGATTCACAGCCTTCATCGTGTGAGACTATGGGCGCACACACCAATCAAATGACAATACTCTCAAATGAAATTGTGCAAAGTGAAGAGGGGAGGCTTGCTCTAAGTTGGGCCAAATAATTCCATTAGGAAAAAGAGTACTAGAACCTGAAGACCGAGCCAAAGTCAGTTAAGAGTTGAAGAAAGAAAGAAGAAGGAAGAAGTACCTATTTGCAGGAAGCTGAAGGATGCAAGGTTTAAGAGATAAAGCATGGCAAAGGGGATCGCACTGATAGTCTCAAGGACCATGACTGAGCTGAGATTGTTGCTAGCCTGTGACCATTCTAAGGACTTCTTGTTTACCTACCTGTAAATTGGTCATTGTAACACTTCCATAAGTTCACCCATGTTCAGAAAAGACAAGACACTGAGTGAAAGAAGGAATCAGCCATGAGCACAATGGATTTCATGTTTCCTCCCAAGGTCAGTCAAGTGCTAAAATATAAAATCACACATAAAATACTAATATGGCTACCACAAGTTGAGCCATGTTCCTGGAGAAAGATGTGCACATGGAAAATAGTGGGAGTGATGCCTGTTAACAACCTCCTTTCTCTGCCCTCAAATCAACACACACACACACACACACACACACACACACACACACACACACACACACACTTTTCAAAAACAAATACCCCTTTCATATTCTCTCACAATGCCTCTTAAATGCTCACCCCTTACTTCACACTAGCTGTCAGTCAAGTCCACCAAGGACATACACAGGATGCAGTCCATAGCTCACCCTGTCTTCATCTTATATTGATCCATTTGCAAAACTTTGCATGGCTATCATTTCCTCCTGCTTGCTTGGGCTTTTCTCTGTTGGATTCTGTAACATCTTCCTGTGGTTTTCCTTTTGCCTCATTGATTGTTCTCAGTCTTCTCTACTTGTCCATCCTCTCCCACCCTCTGATCCCTTAAAATCTAGTCTGGCTCTCCAGTCTTTTCTGTACTGACTCCCCTTTGATGTCACCCAGCCTAACAGCCTCAATGTGCGACAGATTTTTAAAAATTTCAACTTAATAAGGTATACTGGCAAAGTATGTTGTATGATCCCAAATAGCATTTTAAAATCCCAGGTTTAACCAACCTCACATGTATACACAGGTCATCAGCTACTCTTCAACCATAATGATCTATTAATAATATAACTGCACAATTTTGAGCTGATATAATGGATTGTAACTGGGTTTAACTTAACAGAATAAAGAACAAAGTATATGTGAATACATACTCATGAATGTAAAGCACTTTAAATCCTGAGAACATAAATGGAAGATAACTCATGCCCTTACATTTTAAGTAACAATAGTAAAAATACTAATTTATAAATGGTTATAAATTATAATTTATAGATTCTTGTAATAAGATAGAATTTGTAACTTATCTATAACTAACGTAAAAAACAAATACCATTAGTTCAGTAAAATTTTCTCCATTTTCCCATTATCTATAGCCCCCAACGCCACTCCTCTTTTTGATTCTTCATGTTATTTACAGTCAACACTATGCTGCTTGATGCATAAGTTTGTTATTCTTCATTTGAAGCATGTCCAGGTATTACAAATTTTAAGAGAATATTAAAGACCAATGACCTCTTTCATACTAAAAGCACATGGACAGTTCTTTAAAAAGACCAGTTTATTTGAATAATTAATAAGATAAGCAGTATTCTTTAATATGTACATATCTAGAGTATCCAAAAGTTGTAACAGTACTCTTATGATTATTGTACTATGAGCCTCAATATTTTAAATGAATTCTATTTCAACTTTTCCTCCTTTGCTTTGCATATCTTCCAAAGGCCTTGAAAGGGGTGCAAATTTTCAGTTTTCTTTATTCAGAAAAATTTTAACTCAAAGGAAACAAATTAATCAGTTGTGAATTGCTTGCACATGCTGACAGAGATACCACGTTATTACCCTCTAAACCAGCTGCAATCTGATCAAACTATTCTGGATAACATCTGCACAAGCCTTAAACTATCTATAGGACGCACATGGTTTGACTCAGCTGGCTGTGTAAAACCCTTCACGCCTCTGATGGTTTTGCGCCTAGCCATCTCCCACAGAGTGCTTCATTCCGTCTCTCACTGCTTTCTGCATGAAAACTCGCTCTGTTTCTCTCCTGCTACTTAGAAGCAAACTCCCTGATGCGTTTGCAATGTATTATGATCTATTTCCCTCATTCCAATACAGATAAACTTTATAAACCTTCTTATCGTGACCAAAGAGGGAAAAATCCTTAAGAATGATGTTAGTGATGAGCACAGGGTGGTTACTAAATAAATGGTGTGTGTGACAGTAAATCTTTTATTGTCAACATTTTAATATTGGATATATTGAACAAATTCTGTAATCAGAGATAAATGGCAAACAGTGCCAATGAGAAAGTGGAGTAGGTAACTTTTCCCTCTGATTTATGCTTTTATAAAACCACAAAACTGCTTTTTGCTTTGCCTGGCAAACAATGTTTTCTAAAGTGGTGGCACAGGAATCAGGTCTGGAGGTAAACAAAAAGATGCTCGATGATGAAAGACTAGCAGGAAGAATTATTATCTAATCATATCATCAACTCCTGATTCCTTGAAAGTTTTGCTACAGTTACTGCAACAGGTCATCTGCCCTTCACTATATAGAATAGCCTTCTACACACTGTCTACATATGTGATAGTAAATACTGATTGTCACCTTGACACGGTCTATAATCACTAGAGACAGGCCTCTTAGAATGTCAGTGAGAACTTATCTAGTTTACATTGACTGAGGTGGGAAAAGGCACCTTACATGTAGGTGGTACCTACATTTGCACCTTCAGTGAACTGAGCATAAGCTCCTTTCAGAAAGCATATGCAATGTTTTCAGCTGTTTCATACTTCTTATGCCATGCTTTCCCTGTCATGATTGGCTGTAATCTGAGGTTGTGTGGTAGACAGATGTTTTGTCAAAGCAATCAGCTAAGTAACTGAAACAGAAAGCTGGTACCAGGAAGTGGGCCCTTGATGTATTAAACTCGGCCATGTGATCATTAGGCCTTTGGAATAGGTTTTCAGGAGGAATGTGGAAGGATTTGAACCTTTGAGGTAAAAATGCCCTTGAATACCTTAAGAAGAGATTAAGGTACCATTCTTGTGAGCTTGCAGGGAGGAACAAAGACTCTATCAGTAACCGGATGGAAAACATTTGTATTATATTCTTGTAAAGAATCTAGCTACATCCTTCCTTTGTCCTGAGAACTTGAGTGCGAATAAACTTAAAAGTAATGGATTAATTTACTTGGTGGAGGAAATTTAACTATAGGATAACATTCAGTTCATGGCATGACTGTTTACCACACACATGTAAATCGAGAGTGAAAAAGAAAAAAAGTTGGGAAGAAAGATAATTAAAAACATGCAGCTTGGTGAGAAAAGGAGCACAAACACATTTCAAGAGTCAGCCAAGATGGGTGTAAAAGGTTGAAAGTGTCAAAGAAAAATCTTCTCTTACTGGGACAATAGCAAAAGTGTTCTGATAAAACCTCATACACCAATGGTTCCAATTAAAGGAGAGTGCCTGATCAGAGAATGTAGCTTAAGGTATTACCTTGAAAACAACCATCTGGAGAAGTGTTTCCATAGGTGTACCTGGAACACATGGAGGACAGTGCAACTGTTGTCCAAGGGACTAGGCTCTGATCTGAACTTGCAGCACAACATGGCAAGATGGTTCATTGCACATGACATTGGTTTTGCAGATGCAAATGATCAAGATTGAGTCTTACTTGACTGTTCCCTAGAGCAGCTGAGGCCCAACAGTGTGAGGCAGTGTCAGCATCCCTGTAAGAGGCCAGAAGAGGCCGCTGTGTGACGCTCTGAGGCTGAAGCCTACTGTGCAGTGGAGGATCTAGATTTTGATAGAATCTAGAATCAATTAAAAGACAAGTATCTGAGTGGTTTTATCAGGATTAACTAGATTAGGTTAATTGAGATAGGAAGAACAGCCCCAAATGTGGCAACACCTTCTACTCACTGGAGTCCTAGACTCAGTAAAAAGGAAAAAGTCAATGGAGTACTGTGGTGGTATTTTACTTGTACTGAAATGTGATTTTAATTGTATGTTAATAAATAAAGTTGCCTGGGGGTCAGAGCTATTAGAGCCATAGCAAGTGCGTGGCGGCGGTGGTGCACACCTTTAATCTCAATACCATAGAGGACCTGGAGGGCTGTACATACAGGTAGTGACGAGGCAGTCACATGTTTGGGTTTACAACCAATGAGAAGGCAGAACAGCTAGACTATATAAAGACACACACACAGGAAGTAGGTCCCTTTCGGAGAGCTCTCTTGGCTGAAGCAGGAAGGGTAAGGCTCTTAGCTTTGACCTCTTGGCTTTCTTCTCTGAATTGGCTCTGTGTTTCTTATTTAATAAGACAGTTGGTTACATCTACAGAGTACAGTCATTCATATTCTTCTTTCTGTCTTGTACCTGCAGATGGGATGTGGCCAGCTGCTTCCTACTCCTGCTGCCTTTTCTCCTTACCATGATGGACTATAATTAAGCCCTTCCTTCATTAAGATACTTTTGTCAGAGTAATGAGACGAAGAATCTAGGAAATTCATCTCTATCTTTACAAAATTTGTCCAAGTATTTGGAAATATTCGTTACATCACAGAAGATGCAGAAAAGGCATCAGAAGGAAGTGTAACACTTAGAAGACAGAAGAAGGCTATGTAATGTCATCTAATGGGATTCAAACAATCAATGCAATCATTGTCTTCCAGCAGCTGCAGCAGATTTCAATAGGGTCCCACAAGCCTGGGTCTGTCAGCAGTCAATCAAGGATGATGAAAGGGCACATGGGATCCTGCCCTTCTCAGCTAGCATTAAACTCATGATACACTGGGAGTGCAGGGATAGGACGCCATAACCTGATCAGGTTGGCAGTTCCCCTCCAAATTAGTTACACAAGATTATCTGGGAAAGTGCAACAACCTAGATGCCGGTCAACAGAAGAATGGATTAAGAAAATGTGGTACATATACACAGTAGAGTACTACTCAGCAGAGAAAAACAATGACAGCATGAAATTTGCAGGCAAATGGATGGAACTAGAAAATATCATCCTGATTGAGGTAACACAAACCCAGAAAAACAAACATGGTATGTACTCACTCTTAAGTGGATTCTAGATATAAAGCAAAGAACAATCAGACTGCAACCCACAGAACCAGGGAGGCTATAAATATAACATGGGGGACCCTAGCATGACTGTGGCTTATAATGAGTTTTGGTTTTACTCAATTACTGGGCAAGTCTCAATCAAACATTTCACTGTTAGGATAAGAATTTATACTGTATAAAGCTGATAATAGAAAAAAATAAATAAATAAATAAAAATGGGGGAAAACCATATGTTGCTCTTGCAGAGGACCTGGGTTTGGTTCCCAGCACCCACATGGTGGTTTATAGCCATCTGCAATTCCAGTTTCAGGGGTTCTGATGCCCTCTTCTGGCCTCTGTGGGCACCAGGCATGTGTGTAACACATATGGAGTCACACAGGGAAACACCCTTACCTACAAAATAAAAATAAATCTTAAAAAAGAGAAAAAAAACCGATTATCTGGGAGATCATATTTTGTAGAGGACTGTGATGTGGCTGTTAGAGCCCAAGGAGAGAAATGAAGTGAACAATGCACAGGTATGGACACACTGTCTTCTATCTATAGTCATTGGAGGAACAAACACCAAAGCACGATCCACGAAGGAAAGAATCTATAGGATGGCCTTTATTAACATCAAAAACCTCCTCTCTAGGAAATACACTTTGAAGACACACAAAAAAGGTCACGTATCTAGATAAACTATTTGAAAAAAAAAAATTACTCTGATAAATGATTGAAATCCAAAGTATTTGAAGAACTATTAAAAGAACAGCAAAGAAAAAGCAACTCCATCAAAAACTGGGTCATAGGCCTTGACAACTCACTGAAAGGACATACAAATAACAAGCGTATTAATAGATGTTTTGCATTGAGTCATTAGGGAAATGAGAGTTAAATAATTAGACAACACACCTGTCAGAAAGCTGGAATCCTGACTCCTGACATCATAAAGAGATGGTGATATGTGGAGCAAGAGGCATTCATATTCACTGATGGGATGAAGAATAGTATAGCTACTTTACATTTGACCTTAGCCCAAAAGCTGATAAGTGATATATGCATATTCATGTAGATTATGCACACACATGCATGTAACAGCTACTTTAGAAGAAAGTATGCCGCTTATGCTTACTTGTTTGTTTTACCGAGTCTCCTAGTCTAGCTAGTTTAGTCTGGCCTCAAATTCATTAAGTAGTGGAGTATGACCTTGAATTCTTGATGTTCCTGCCTGCACCTCCAA
Organism: Peromyscus californicus insignis; assembly: GCF_007827085.1. Lineage (NCBI taxonomy): Eukaryota > Metazoa > Chordata > Mammalia > Rodentia > Cricetidae > Peromyscus > Peromyscus californicus. The sequence continues at coordinate 7,693,559 of NW_026294413.1, forward strand.
AATGCTGGGATCAATGGTATATGCTACCATACATTGCTCAGTTTAATAGTTACTTTCCAAATTAAGAATACTCTTACCGCCGGGCAGTGGTGGCGCACGCCTTTAATCCCAGCACTCAGGAGGCAGAGGCAGGCGGATCTCTGTGAGTTCGAGGCCAGCCTGGTCTACAGCGCGAGATCCAGGAAAGGCACAAAGCTACACAGAGAAACCCTGTCTCAAAAAAAAAAAAGAATACTCTTACCACAGGATCCAGCATTTGTGCTCCTTGGTATATTCCCAAAGAAATTGAAAACTACACCCTTGTAAAAACCTACATTTAATATTAGTAGCAGTTTCATTAATCATTGTCAAAACTTAAAAGCAGCCAAGATGTCCTTCCATGCATGAATGAATTGTTTTACATTCAGACAATAAAATACTACCCTCACTATGAAGAAATGAGTCATCAAGTCACAAAAGGATAAGAAAGAATTTTAGATACAGATTGCTAAGTGAAAGCAGGCAATCAGAAATTCATACATACACTCTGGTTCTGGTTATATGGCATTCTGAATGAACCAACAGTAAAGAGATAGTGAACTCTGGCAGGGATCAGAGAGAAGGGATGAATGAGTAGGTGGAACACTACAGTCAGAGGGGAGAGTAAACACTGTGTGATAGTTTCTTTCATGGTTGATTCACGACAAGGTCCAGAGGCATGGACAATACACAGCACCAGGAATGAGCTCTAACATAATTGTGTATGTGTGTTTGAGAAAATGTACATGCATTACGTGCATTTAGAGGTCAAAATAGGTTGTTGCATCCCCTGGAGCTAATTACAGGAGGTAATAAACTACCTGACCTGGGTCCTTGGGACCAAACTTGGGTCTTCTGCATAACTGTAGTTACCATACAATTGAGGATAGGGACAATACATCATCTAGCCATCATATGATACCAAATAAAACTTCCAGTGTAAAGAATAGATTATATCCTTTGGAGTCATTGGCTAAATGGGACCCGCAAACACCCCTCAAAATTATAGACTGTTGGCAGTGATATAACCTGCATGTAAAGCATGTCCACTGTCACAATGATAGTACAAATGAGCTCTTTCTTGTAGCAGATGGAAATTAACACAGAGAACTAACACAATGTTCAGAGAGAGAGAGACAGAGAGACAGAGAGACAGAGACAGAGACAGAGACAGAGAAAGACTTTGGAACACTCAGCCCTAAATGGAGTGTCTTTATCACATCCTTCCCCTCAAAGTTCATGGACCTATAACGATGAGGCAAAAATATTATTGGAACCACAAGTGAGGATGACTTGAAGGAAACAATGTTTTTCAAATAAAACAGGCCTGTCATGAACTCACAGAACCTGTGACAGCATGCAGAACACCTGCACATGCTTAGGACAGGCAAAATTCATCATTGAGGAGGGGGAGTGAACACAGAGACTCATCTCTAGGCAAGAATCTATTCTTAACTGATAGCTGCAGCAAGAGAGAACAGAAGTTTTCTTCAATGAAATGATACTGGGTATATCAGGCACACACCAGGACTGTCCTTGTGCTCAGGAGTAGTAGCCAACAACTTAAATGGGACTCCCTTGTTTGAACTTGGGTAGATATAGAAGTTGGGATGAACTAAAAGGAATTAGGGGATGGTAATGATTATGATAGAAGTATAGTGAATGAAATTCTCAAAGAGTAAATGAAGACATTTAAGAAAAATGAGAGAAGAAAAGAGCAGCTAGTGAGTCATATCCCCAGTCATAGAATATACTGTATTTTAAAAGAAGAAATTTCATTACAGTTGCCTTGTGTAAACAACTCAGTATGAGGAAAAGACTACATTATCAAAATGTATGGTAGATCAATGAACAGGTAAGAATGCTGTGTAGTTCACCATTAAAACAGGGTTTTCCATAGATATGATTCACATTAAAGATTAAAAACAAAGTAATTGTCTTCTTTCAGCAGAGACAGCTTACATATGAAACCATTTTTATCAGCTAATGGCAAGCAATCTCCAGTGGAGTATTCTATGGATTACCAGAGAATTTTTAGCACTGGAATTTAAATGAAATGATATAAATTAATTCAATACAGGGACAATGGTGACTTGGAGCTCAAAGAACAAATGAGCAGGTTTGTTGAAAGTTCAACACTTCCCACATGTAATAAGAATTAAAAATGGTTTTTCAATACCCAGAAGTCTATTACGGATTCTTCCAACCTGGGATTCAGAAGTTGCCAAGTAAGAAGTGAGAGGCAAAAGAGCGACTCTAAGCAGCATCTTCAGCTGCTTCCTAAACAACCTGGCAGTATTTATGAAAGAGACAGGAGCACCATCATTGAAATTGTTTAGGTCTCTGCAGGTTTCAATGAATTGTGTCTAACAGACTTGCTGAGTAATCAAATTATAGTAATTTGGAAAAGACATGGCGTCCTCTTCATGGAAGGTGTTCATGAGTGATTTCCTCTTTTTTTCCTTTGTTTCGCAGCAGTAATCAGAGTCAAGACATGAAGTGCCATTAATCACATATGATAATGATACTCCCAGGGTGATTTATGGAAAGGACTAAAGCAATTCTGACATCTGACAGCAGTTACAGTTATTTTGTCTGGTCCCTCTGAACACCTTATTGGGTTTCATTAACTGGAGTTATCTTGAGAATTTCAATGGTGTTCACATACAATATTCATAATTTCTCAGAAGAACAAGATCTTAAACACTAGAAAAAAACTATAAAACAAACTACTTTCTGGAAACTCAGTAAAAGGAATCAGAAAACCAATTGTTATATACCAGTGTCTGTGCAGGAGCCTGAGTCTGATTCTCTTTCCTACTTCACAGAGATAAAATTATTGCCAGAACGCTAGCCTATTGATTTACAAAGAAAAAGTAGACATTTATTCACATGCTTTAAATATGATTCACTTTTAATATTATTATTATTTGATTCCTCCTCAAGTAGAGATTTTAGGAGCAGCAATAAAGTAATTAAGACATTGCATAGAAAGTTCTACAGTTATTCTGGATAGAAAGAATTTGATTAATGGCTTAACAATGTCTTTGCAAGCCTTATTCCATCAATGAAGAATAAATGTCCACGTCTACAATGAGGCTCTACTTGAGGCTGGGGATAGGGTTCAGTAGGAAAAGTGTCTGATGTGCAAACGTGAGGACTAGGATTGGGATCTCCAGCTCCAGTACAGACGCTTGGCCTGGTGAGATGAGTCTGCAGTCGCAGCTCGGGGAGGAGAGGCGACAGGTGGGTCTCAAGGCTTTCTTGCCAGCTAGTCTAGCCACAACTGCGACTTTCAGATTCAGTGAGTGACCCTGTCTCAAAAAATAGAGAAAAGTAGAAGACACCTGGAGTGAACACCTAATTCTCACATGTGCATACAAAAAGCTCGTTTGCCCCACATTTGCACATGCACACAGCATACATACTCACCAAGAGGATTTGTGATGGAATTATTATTAAAGAAGTAGACTACAGCTAATTTTATAAGATGTATAAATGAAATAGTTCCTGTAATGGTGTGGTGTTACCACCTTGCACACACCCATTTCACTGAGAAATTACAAGAAACACACACACACACACACACACACACACACACACACACACACACAGAGACAGAGAGAGACAGAGAGACAGAGAGACAGAGACAGAGAGAGACAGAGGGCAGGGGGCTGCCAGAAAACTTACTAAAGGCACTCAAGAGACTGGCTGAATTTATAAGACAATTCCTTCTGATTAAATAGTTTATATTCGGACCACATGGTTTCTGATAGAACATCCCTTCAAGATTAATTTCAAACCTGAAGAAACAACTCTTCTAAACACTGTGGGTGGAATGTAAAAGAAAACAACAGGGTGTGATGGCCGCTGAAGCTTACATCACACTAACGTGATATTCTTGTAGCAAACAGTCATTCCTGCTTTTCTTCACTTTGCACATTATGGCAGTTATGCACATTATGGAGCAATTGTTCTTAGTACATCTTTTGCCTTTTGCAGAAAAATACGCAAGCAACTTCCCAATCAGAATGTTTTTATTCTTGCTACTGATGCTGTTTTTAAGACAAGCTCTTGCCTTGTATCTGAAGCCAGTCTCAGATCTGTTACATAACATAGACTGGCTTTTCAGGTCCACCAGAAAGTACACCCACCCCCACTTTAGCCTCCAGAATTCTAGAAAGACAGGTGTTTAGAGTCACATCTTAATACAAGAGAAATTCAAATTGATAATTTAATCCCTTGATATATATATATATATCAATCATATATATATATTCCTCTACCACACCAAAACATTTGATGAAATACAAAGATTAGAAACACAAATTTTTGCAACAAAGTAAAGTTTCAAAGAAAGTAGGCTATCTATCTAAGTTAGAAACTAAAAACTATTTGGAAAGTTCAGTAGAAAAGAACCACAGGTTTGAGATCTGCACCCAGGGAACTGCAAAAATGCAACAGAATAAGCCCATTCTCAAGTCGAAGCAGTAAGCCTGAGGGCACCAGAGTGCAGTTGAGGAGGGAAAATGCTTCTGTCTGGGACCTTTCGGTTATGCGCTGGAGACCTGAGGAGATGGATGAGTAAATATTCTGCTTTTAATTTATCCTATGAAGCTGCTTAGAAAAAAACTTGGAACATTTGTGTTAGAGTTACAGACTCATTAAGACTTGAAATTTCCCAGGAATAATTGTGAAATTATTTGTAGAATTTATTGGCTGGACTTGATAGTGCAGAATGAAAATATCTTGCTGTGGTAGTGGTTCCTATTATTTTAGACCTGTTAATTTTATGTTTCCTGGGCAAGTCTGAAAAATGAGAGGCTCTGACCCCTTTGAGGAGATAGGACAGCAGCCCTGCATCACCGGAACAAGCCTATCCCAAATGCTTTGGATGGAATGTAAAAGAAAACAATAGAGTGTGATAGCAGCTGAAGTTTACTTTAACAATAACACTATATTCTTTTGGCAAACAATCATTCCTGTTTTTCTTTACTTTGCACAATATGGCAGGGGTTTAATTAAAACTACAGGGAGACTCAGGCCCAAGAGAATCTTAGGTGTAGCTTACAACACCTGTGTTTCTAAAAAGAACTGCCCATATCTGAAGAACATCAGAAAAGAAAATTCTCCAGAGCACTTCCACAGGTTTGTCTGTTTTTGCAGACAGCAGTTGTAGTGTTGTGAAAGCAAAGCACTGATAGAAAGAAGCAATTCCTCTCAGCAGATCGCCCTTCCACTATTAGCATGCCCACCTTTATAAAATAGAAAACCATGGTTCTTAGCATGGACATTGCTTTGGTAGGCTTTTCCAATAAACTATTTTGGAATATAAGCTGTTTGTTTCAGCATAAAATCACATCTGAGGGATGGATAAAACACCCAGCAGTAAAGTGTGAAGACTAAAGTTCAGATCCCTAGCTCACTTGTAAATGTCAGGTCAGCATAGTGGCCGTCCTGTATGCCCAGTGCTTGGAAGGTAGAGACAGAATTCCCAGAGGATGCTGTCTAGCTATACTAGCCACACAGACAAGCCCTGTTTCAAGGGAGAGATCACCATCTTGTTATAAAAATTAGCTGTGTTCTTCCCAAATTAGAATCCAGACAAAAGAAATACTTTTCAAAGTCACATTCAAAGATTCATATACGGCAGTCTGGCCTACCACTTTCAATTTAATTCGAGTAAACAATGTGTCCAGTTTCTCTCTTCTTACAACAATCTAAATGCTATAGATAGATAGTTCTTAATGGCCAACTTCACTTCTAAGACCCAGATAACTGTAAGTCAGTGTCCTCACTTTTCAAAAGAGAAGAGAAATGAGGTGACTGAAGTCAGAACTCAGCCTCAGACAGTGGCTATTCCTTGTCTATGAATTCTAGATTGCACCAAGGTGCTCCTTCTTCCTTTACTTTATGGTCCATCATACTACATTTAAGGGGAAATTATATTCATGTTACATACAGGAATAATAGCACACAGCAAACTGTTCACAGGAGAGTAGGACATACTTTGTAATTATTCACCATGCATGAACAAATTATTTATGTAATTTTAATCTTTCAACAAAGCCTGGATTTTGTACCAGTTTGGAACTTATACACCTGTTCATGTGAAACCTGTGACTGGAAACGAGAGCTGCATTAAGGCCCAAAGCCCACCATTTGTTGTACTTATAAGACTACATGAGTGAATTACTTATTTAAATGCTTATTTAGTTATTTATTCATTTGTTTAGATATCTTTAATTTTGCAATACTGGGATGAAACCTAGAGCGCTACAAATACTAGGTGAGCATTCTATCAGTGAGCTGTGTCTCTAACATCTTTAATTTTCTTTGAATATTTATGAGCAATAGACTAAGGTTCAAAGATGGGTAATATCTGCCATTGCTATACACTGTTCATTTGCCTGGTACATATTTTGTTTTGATATGGTAATTCTTCCACAGAAAGGATAGGTCATATTCATCAGTGTACCCATTTCATTTGCCAAATAGTTTGTGTTTAATAAATGTTGGCTGAATGAGAGATGGACAAATGTAGTAGCGGGTACATCCTACAGCTGGCTAAAACAACCCTGGCAGGATTTTTCACACTTGGATTGTTTTCAGATTTCTCACAGGAGCGAATGTATCTGAATGAGATCTTTCTTTCAATTCTTCATTCATGACAGCAGCCTTTTCTTACTTGTGGGCATGAACGATTAAGGCCTCTCAGTGGAAATTATTTTAATTACAGAAATAAGAACAGCTTAATTGTAAGTGTGTAATGTGAGCACTTTGCAAAGGAGAATAGTTGCTTTTTCCCTTCCTTTCCTCCTTTCCCTTTAATGATTCTTACCATGCACAGTAAAAGCATTTGTGAGACTGCAGCATCCTGCACATATCACTCTTCTATGTAGGGAATCTACAATGTTAGTTCAGGAAGACTCTGAAAACATTGGTACAAACTCCTCTCCACTAACAATTTTATGAGCTGGGACTGGAGAGATGGCTCAGTGGTTAAGAGCACTCAATCGTTTTCCAGAGGACCTGAATTTGGGTCTCAGCACCTATTTGGGTAGTTCCCAAGTGCCTGTAATTCTGTCTCCAAGGAATCCCAAGTCCTTTTCTGCCTTCTTTGGGCATCTGCAGATATGTGGCCTGTACTTTAACAGATATGTACATATAAATACAACAATAAATCTCCAAAAAATTATTTTGTGGGCTAAATATTCCTAGGCTAGTTAGACAAAATAGTAGAAATCTAAGACATGAAGGCAAAATCTGGGGAAAACTCTGCTCCAGTAACTATGGAAACACTATAGATATCTATGTGAAGAGATAGTTGATATAGACATAAACACTGTGGAAATGAAGTGGATAAATGCAGATTCTTTACCCTCTGGTGTGTCTGGAGCAATAACATTGTGTATGCATGCTAAAGGTGGTGTGTAGCTTCTCAACCTATACTCTGACATTAATATTTCACACTTCTGCAACATCTTTGTTCCTGGATGTTCTTAAAAACTTTAAAGGGAGCTAATGTTCTGCTGCATAACTTCATGCCCTGAGGATTTGACATATCTGTTGTGAGGAGGTAGGGTTCTAAAAAGACCTATATTCTATCCTTTTCTAAGACCACCAGCTACTCAAGGCATGTCTGACAATAAAGCATGAGACCTGATGACACATGTGGCTTTTGTCCGGGCATTAAAAGGCTGAAGGAAGGAGGAATACCACAACAATACTTTCTAATTTATTTCTATGTATACACAACATGTGATTACATCAGTATTTGCTCAGAAAAACACCAAGGATGGGAGGTGTGTTCCTTGAGTACTAGCTTGCATGCCTCAGGATGAGGAGGTTCATGAATGGGCAAATATGAAGTCATGAAGGCAATAAAGATGGTGAAATCTGTTCTGATAAGAGAAGGGGTTATGCTACAGTTGTTTAGCTTGGTCTTCTTGGAATCCTAACAGTGGGAGCAGGGGCTGTCTCTGATTCTTTTGCCTGTTTTTGGAACCCTTTTCCTACTACTGGGTTGCCTCATCCAGCCTTGATGTGAGAGTTTGTGACTAGTCTCATAACTTGTTATGCTACACATTTGGTTGATATCCCCAAGAGGATTTTTTCTGAAGGGAACCAGAGGAGGAGTGGATCTGGGGTAGTAAGGAAGTAGAGGGGGACTGGGAGGAAAGGAGAGAGGAGAAACCGCAGTCAGTCAGGATGTAATATATGAGAGAAGAATAAATAAAAAATAAAATAATAAAAAGAATTGCATGCTATGTGAGAAGCTCCCTGGACACTGGATAGCAATTTGTAAACGGCAGTGGGTTATGAAGCAAGTAAGAGAGAAAGAGAATAATATACCACAGGTTTATGTGGTCACAACTCTTCAGGCAAGCTACATGAGTAAAGGTTCTTGAATAAAACGGGGCATGGATTTGGGACTAATGAAGAAAAACCACAGGATGAGTGAGGGAAGACTTGAAGTCTACACCTCTGCCTTCAGACTTGTCAAGCTGCTGTGGTGACTGTCATTTCTAGTGTATGTTCAACAAATAGCCAAGAACTCCATAAACATGCTCAATTAATAGATAAGCAGCACACTACTGGGATTTGTGAGCAGGACAGTGATGTATCAAAATGGTATCTGACAAAGATAGTCTTGGGCATTCCAAGTGAAAGCACAGAGTATACGCCTGGGAAACATGGCTTGAGACAGCAACAGCCCAGGTCTGCTATAACCATAATTCAGATTTCAGTACATTAATAGGAAAGGGGAAAATATAATTTTTATGTACTACAAAAAGAAAATGACTTTTTGAGAGACTACCATGTGATATGTACTGCTTAACTCTATTAAGTTCAAATTGTAGTAAGTTACTTTGTGGGACTACTGAGTACTCAAAAGAAAGCATGGACCATGAAGGCTGTATAAGGACAGAGCAGGAATTGGGGGCTTCAGGTAGACAGGTTTTAGACTACCTGTGTGCTGGAAATACTCTGACACACTTGCAGTCTCTGGCATATATTTTTGACTCAGCAGTGACAAGCTGAGGGAAAAATCACAGTGTATAGCTAAATTATGAGATGCTGACATTAAATTGCCTTGGCCCCTAAAATTGTGTCAAAGTTATGTTTAAAAAAGCTGCTTACTTAATGTTCTATATTTTCTTGAGGAAAGTGATTTTAAATGCCACAATAAATAGGTGTTTATATTCTAAATTAACTTAGTGGGTAGAATTGTAAAATAAATCCAATGTCAGCTCTCTAGCAGTGTGGGAGTATATAAACCAAGGGTCTTGTCTACCTCCCAAGCAACTTTGGACAGTGATATGATCTTCCAGATCCCATAGGAAATACCAGCAAACAATCATGACTTGCAGAGAAGGAGTGACACTAAACATCCTATAAGACTCATTTGAAATCCATAGAATCACTGAAAATGTGAGGAGGATCAATATTAACTTTGTTAAGACACAGTAACAGTTGGAAATGGGTCATGTGACTCAGAGTGCCTTGATCTAGTAAGATACTACCTCATGTTAGAAAGCTTTTTTTGAGAACTAAGCACCCCAGAGAGTTCCCTTCCTCCATTATAATTCAGTATTTATTTGTTTGTTGCTGATACTAACACCCATTGATATTTGCCACCTGCTATATTAATTAGTTTCTTCTCATTCCCTAGAGCAGATTGAAAATTACAGGATAATTCATCTGTGATGATTTGTAACCTTCCTGGTGCTTATCACATCCAGGGACACCAGTAGCATTACATATAGGACCTTCAAGGCTCTGGTGATGACAAAATTTTCAATTAAATAAAAGTCTATCTTATGTTAGAATTTGAATCAGGGACAAAAAAGAGCCATGCAAGGACAAAATACTTCTCTCTTTTCCCTGTAGCCAGTGGAATTTTGAGGAAAATTAGCTACAAAATTGGTCTTCCTTGGATGACTTCTCAAGTTTTTGTTATCTTAAGTAGAAGGATAATGTATTAAATCTTTATCTTTGTACTGTCCATTTCATTAGGTATTAGGCATGTGTGGCTCCTGAGCTGTAGAATGTTGCTCATCCAAAGTGAGACTTGTGCAAACTACATACTGGAAACATGACAAAATGTATACGTAATGTAATGACAAAATGCAGGGAATCAATGCTATTACATGAAAACAACTCACTTTATATAAAACGTAGCCAGTGCCTTCAACTCTCCCTGGACACAAATTAGTCTTTTGAGTCATTGAATTTGTTGACAGATAAACTTCAAGAGACTATGTTTAAAGGATACATATTCAGCTATTGTTAACTTTTCATTTACAGTTTTGAAAAGTTTACTTATTTTTATTTTATGAGTTTTTGCCCACACATACATATGTGAAGTGCATTCAAGCTGTTTTCACAAAGGCCAGAAGATCTACCTAACCCCTGGAACTCAAGGTACAGATGGTTATAAGCCTTCTTGTCATGCTGGGAACAAAATTTGGGTTCTTTGAGAAACAGTAAGTGCTCTTAACCACTGAGCCATTTCTCTAACTCATAGATCATAATGTCTTCTAAAAATTAAGATGTGTACATCAATATTGTATTGACTATATATACATATGCCAATGCTTTGAGTAAATTGTGTTAAATAAAACATCATTAATTTTTTTCATTTGTTGTTTCTATATGTAAAATTATAAAGTATATATGTGGCTGAAAGCACTCTATTTCATGCATTCCTGAAAGTTGTGGAGGTTTATGTCCTAAGAAAAATCTTCATCCTTGAGTGAGGCAGAGTGGAATTATAGCTCAGGGGCCATGCCATTCTAATGCAGAGTCCTCATCTAATCAAAGAGATAAGAACCTTAGCTATCCTGTAGAACTCATTGAAGGGCAAGGTGGCAGTGTGGGAGAAGTCCTACCACAGAGGTTGGGCTGGAAAGCACTCCTGCACTTCCATTCATGTGAGAAGGGAGATGCTTTGGTCCTGATAACATCATGATGGTGTTAACAAGCAAAATGTGAGGCCCCGGTGCTAAGAGCCATTTCTGCGGAAGTGAACTAGTAGAAGTGCAGTGACTACAAGGAGAATCTTGGAGTGGGCAGGCTTCTTTCCTGGTCCCAGCACCAGGAACAAGGCAGGCTTTTCTTAGCTATTGATTTGTTGTCACCTGATTAAGGAATAATGTTTACCTCATGTTGATGGCTGACACAAAGCTTTTTAGAGCCTTTATTAAGTCAAAGCCGAAAGGGTCAAGTACTAGCCATTGGTGAAGTTCACTGAATGTATTCTCTAAAGACAGAGCAAAGCACCATGCTAAATGCGTTGAACAGCCTTGCCTCCACAAAGTCTGTGTGCACCCCCAAACATGGCCTCATTTGATTTTCATGTCTTCAGTTTTGCCAAAGGAAGAGATACATCTATTAGGACTAGAAGGCCAATAATTGCAATCGATGGTAGCAAACACTGACTTCAGGATCAGGCCAAGTGCTCCAGAGATCAGCTTTGTATCACTGGAAGGGGATGTGGATGTTCAATGTAATTCAAACTAACCATTTAGAAACTCCAGTTTCTTGCTATGTGTTCACAAGTTCCAGCTTTGTCAAACATTCCAAATGTAGAAATCACATTTTATATCAGTTGTCCCAATTTTAAAACATTGTTCGAAATCTTAAAGAAGGCATGCCAGACAAAACATGTCCACGGGCCAGATTAGAACAAAGATCACCAGTTGCCATTTGGTTCAGACTCAAATGTTTGACTTGATGGAAAATACTGTTTTTCCCTTGCTCTCATTTCTTCCTCCATTTTATGCCTTCAAATATTTTTTCCTTTTTGGGGGAAAATATATATATATATATATATATATATATATATATATATATATATATATATATATATATATATATATATGTCATGGACTTATAGTATAAAAAAGTTATCAGTAAATTTCAACATCGAAATACATAAAAAGTGAAATAAGTAGTTCCAGTCTACCATAAAATTTGAAGTGTAAAGTTGAGGCAAGATCAACACACACACACATGCACACCCCTCCCACACACCACACTACATACCACACCCACACGCAGACACCCATGAACATCATACCACACCCCCCCACACACACACCTTAAAACCATCCCTTCCTTTTCTTAGTAAGAAAATGCACGTGATTATGACTTGTCAATATTCTCTTTTGAGGGGTGATTGTATATTTGGTTGGATGGTTCCATTAGGCTTTACCATCTTAGCTCTCTTGGACCCATATTCACAATACAAATAATACAATAGAAGCAAATAATGAATTACAAAAACATTTAAGAAATACTGCTTTTTAAAGAAATATCACTGGTCCATGAAATGCATGGGGTAGTTCAAAAGGAAGAGCTCAGTGTTGAACATCTTACATGACTTAGCAATGCAAATTTATATACAAGTGCACTAGAATCAAGCTTTGGAAATTAGTCATAAGCAGGAGGTAGCTCAGTATGGCACTGCCTAGTGTGTTAGCTTTGGTTGTCAACCTTAGACTACAATGATCAATGGACATTCATCTCTACACAGCACTTATATAGGGGTTTTGTTTATTACCCTTTTATATTCTGTATTTTCAAAATAACAATCTTGTTTGGTCAATCAATATCGATTTTAGTCAAAAATATGTGAAAATCTACAAAACTTTTTCCCATGACCAATGAAAATTAAATATCGAGTTGATCTGAGTTAGAGAGACAATTTTGTTTAAATTTTCTTTGTGATTTGAGGAGGTAAGAGCACATTGGGTTGGGTGACTCTATACGGTTGTGTCACCTTGTTAGTTCTTCTGGACCCATAATCACAATACAAATGATGGACTGTAAATTGATAAAGACAGAGGGCTTGGGTAAATGGGCAGAAAGTTTGACACCGTATTAATGGTTTTGTATATCGGGTATGGCTGAGGGGAGAAAAGCTCCATCTTGAACATGAAAACAAATCTGCACAAATAGAGAAGTCTTTCTACCTGGATTCTCTCTTCCATCCAAGCCACAATGTCAGGATACAGTTTTCTCCAATACAAGTAGATATTTGAAATATTTTATAGAAATAGTGCCATGAATATTTTATACAGTTATCTTCTGCCTACAAATGGGGCAGGTGCTGTGGGATGGTCTGTATGTCAAATGTGTTGCTGATTGGTCAATGAATAAATCACTGATTGGCAGTGGCCAGGCAGGAAGTATAGGCGGGACTAACAGAGGAAAATTGAGAGAACAGGAAGCTGGAGTGGGAGACACTGCCAGCCGCCATCAGGACAAGGAAGATGTAAAGTACCGGTAAGCCACAAGCCACGTGGCAAGGTATAGACTAATAGAAATGGATTAATTTAAGCTGTAAGAACAGTTAGCAAGAAGCCTGCCACGGCCATACAGTTTGTAACCAATATAAGTCTCTGTGTTTACTTGATCGGGTTTGAGCGGCTGTGGGACTGGCGGGTGAGAGAGATTTGTCCTGACTGTGGGCCAGGCAGAAAAACTCTAACAACAGGCAGGATATCATAAGGTTCATCCTTTCAATAAAACTTTTTGCTGCAGGTGCAGTCCAAATTTCGCTGGCCCAGCTGCTGGTCTAAATGACAAAATCCTCAGAAGGAAGGGATGGAGACTTCTGCAGGGTTTGCTTCTCTGTTGTTTTCCACAGCACAACAGAATCAAGTACTTCTCACTAAACATTGTTAGTTTTCACGAAAATACAGTAAAATAAATGTTGACTTATGTTTTGATATATTTTTAGTAAGAGAATATGTTTTTTACAAAGCCAAGAGAAAATAAAAGTTTTAACACAATATTATTTATAAATAAACATATTTCTTTACAGAAAGACATTTGTACTTGTTATGAGAATGGTATGTGAAATGTTTTCATAATTAATACATTTATTAAAGTTTAAAATGTTCAATGAATGAATGGTTTTTATTCTCAGGAATTCCACAGGAAATGAGCACAGAGGTATTTATACTTCTGAATTTGTCAGATATTGTGAACTAGAGGGGAAGAAATTTCCATACATAACCCACTGCACTCTGCTGAGTGTTAAATATGACTGGCATTTTTTTTGACATGTAGCGCGTCCTGCAAGGGCAAAAACGAGTTCAAATTTTTTGTTTATGCAACATACTTAAATGTCATCTGATGTTAACTTGGAGTCTCGATTGATTTTAGGCTATAGCTTTACTTCCATCTGAATGTCAAGGTCACCATTATCCTATTACTGACACTCTGAACTATCCATTTTCACTCGTGGCTACCCCAGTTAGAGTCAAGAAAATGCAGACTTTCAACATTGTTTGGGATGATTACAGTATTCTGAACATAGGGAATTGATCGATCCTGTTTGTGCTGAATATCGATCCAGTTAAAGAGCTATAATGCACATACATGGAAAGGACTAACCTTTGCATGTCACCACAAAGATGAGAGTAGAGAAAATTCACAGAATATAATTATGCGCCTCCCATCATTCTAACAAATAAATATCAATATGACCCAATAACTCATTTGAAAATATGCTAGCATGTGACATCTATACCTAAGTTATTCTTCACTATGTGAGCATTGATAATGCAATATGTCTGTCAAGCTTTATTAAAATTCTGCAGTGCACTGATATTACATGAGCGAATGTCCTTGCAACATTGAATCTTGGAAAATGGAACAATAAAAGAGAAATCCTTGAATGTTTCAAGTTTGGCCTATGATATCACACACCCTTGGTTACCTCCTGTCTGTACTCTGAATCTACCTTAGATGGGGACCTAATTACATGTTTCTTAGCGCTAGAACAACTTGTTTCCTAGAGCTTTCTGGCAGGAATTACTTGAGTGCATTTAGAGATAAATATCCAATAATAGAAGCATCATTGACACTGGGATAATGTCTTATTTCTACTTTTCCTTATGCAGTTATTTTTGAAGCACAGTTCTTTGAGTTACAGACCTGGAGTTTTATCCTCTGGGTTAAAAAAAAAACAAACTGTGATGTACTTTAATTGGCAACCAGTGGATGTTCCCTATTAGTAACAAAGATAGCTTGTCTGTTTGTAGCACACATTTCCCATTGCCCCAGAAGAATTCTTACTGTGGGGCATAGGCAAACAGTAGACATGCCACTCAAATTGGTTTTACTAAGTTCAACATGGTTGTAAAAACAGACACTCTATCTTGGGCGTAAATCCTGGTCATTAAAAAAATGGTAAAGGAAAACTGAATAGACAAAAGGTAAAAGCCAAACATACCAATGAAATCAAACAAAGTATGTAAAAAATTTACCCATTCTTTGCATTGTTCCAGAACAGTGTATTTCAGGCTATACAGGTAGCTCAAAATATCTGAAGCATCTTTGGATAAGCATTTATTGTTTCCAAGTATATTAAAGCTGCATATCTGATGCAGTTCCCTCTTAGATCATGTTACTCTTCTCTCTTAAAGACTCCAGCATACGAGTTCAACAGTACGCTACTGATGGCCCCTTGCCCATCAGAGAAATATGAAGTGGCTATAGTGATTAAAACAAAAACAAAAAATACTTTCAATTTTCCCCCATTGCAAAATAGTACCATTCCATTCACAGACATTTGCTGGTCTGTGAGCCAGAGTTTATAGACCATTTCTAGACAGAGATTAGACACCATGAAACCAATGAAACCACTTCTTTCATGTAGGCTTAAATGAAGCTGTTAACATACTCATGACCAAACCTAAACTCTGCTTTTACTGCCCTTTCTACTATACTAAACCACTTAGAGCCACTGATTCTATTGATTACAACCACATTCCCATATTCTCTCCATGTTTTCCTTCCAGAAGTCACACTTTTATAGGTCTTTGTGTTTGCTTTCCTCTTCAGAAATCCTCTTTAAATATATAAAGAGCAGGTAGTTTGTCTGGTCTTCGCTTTTTTCCCCCCAGGTTATATGTTAGCATGCTTTGCAAATAAACACTTACGTGTTGGTAATTTTCACATCTATCAGCACAAGGTTATTGCTAAATGGAAACAAACTGTATTCTTAAAAACCTGCTTGATACTGGGCCACACCTTAGCTACGGCTAAGGAGTTTGTGTTTTACTAGAGGGACTCCCAACTTTGTTGGACGTCTGCTATGACTCACAACTCACTTCCTCTCATCTGGTCAATTGTAAGAGCTTCGCAACCCAGAACCTACATATTTTTTTCACTTTGTTGATATTCTCTTTAGACCATCTTGCTTAAGTAAAAGAAGGTATTCATCTACTGTCTTTTGAAAAGCCCTTGCTTGTGCAAAGATTTTGAGAAGCCTAAAGCTCAGAAATGATGATCACACTATATAACTCAAATCCTTCTGGCCTTATCTCCACAACTCCATGACAGGAGATCCTGGCAAGAAATAGTCACAGCCCATTGCTCCCTTAGAACACTATTCTCCAGTTTCACACTCATGTTTACAAGACAAAGTGACATACCTATTTTCCTGAATGACATAATACTTTACTTGAATCTCATTGTTCTGATTTTGACACAGAACCTGGGTATGGTAGTGCACACCTGGAATCTCAACACCTGGGAAGTAGAGCCTGGAAGGCTCAGGAGATAAGTCATCCTCATCTACATAGCAAGTCTGAAAACTGCCCGTGTCCCAGGAGCTCTTTTCTCAAAACAGTGTCAATAGTACTAAGAAACATAGTATCAAAATGGCTTATTAAAGTGATTTATTGAAAACGTATGATTTTACTATGTCCCAGGTTCTGTAATTAGCTTTGAAAATCACAAAAAGAAGGAAATGTAGATGTCATAAAAAATTAATTCTCTAATGAGAACTAGTAGCAAATGAGACAGATTACTCTGGAGTCTAGAGAAGTAAGAGAAAAGATGAATCTTGATTAAAAGAACTTGATTGTTTCTACTAAAATAATTTTAATCCCTTATTAATTTAAAGATTTCCTTGAAAGATGTATAGCCTGGAAATATAAGTTTGGAAATGGACTGAGTTAAGAAGAGAGTAAGAAATGGGGACAACGGAACCACTAATCTCCAGTCCATTAAAAGCTATTTGTACACCCTCCCTTCTTGTTCTAAGCGATGTCTGTTTTTAATAACTTATGTTTGAGTTATGTTTGAATTCCATTAAAATGGGCACCTTTCTTCCTGCTGAATCCATCTTTAACATTTTATCCATTCTGAGGAGTGAATGAATGAACCACGAGTAAGGAAGGCTTGGGAATGAAATTCTTGTTACCCTGCCCCCCGTTGTCAACTTCTGCTTCTTATGCACTCAGACGGGTGATCACAATAACCTACCATTGTCTGATCTTTAGGAAACTACAGCTGTTTTACAGATTTTTCTCAGTAAACTTTTGTTTGGTGTGTTTTATATGTTAATTACTTTTTGTTTGAGCTATAAAGCTTAAGCAAATTAAAGTGTTTGCAACTACTAATGAGAGAGAGAAGAAAAAGAATTTTTATATCTTGTAAGAATACAGTACAATAAATGTTTCAGGAGTAGAGAGGAACTCGGTATACTCTAAGCCTGCAAACGACATGCTGAAGGATATGTTGCTGTTTAGCAGATGACACAGGCCCTTTTGATGGAGAAGGATGGTTGGAGAACAGGCAGAACCTGAACAGTACTGGAGAATTATGAAATGATGCTTCAAATGATGAGCTTCAAGCATGTGGCACTGGAAGCATAAAGTACAAAGCAATGACTATGAAGAGATAAGCTTCAATATCTAAGGGAACTTATAAGTTAAAACTGTCTGGTCCACCTATTGTTTTGTACCTATGTACTCAGCTTGAGTAATGTTTTTTAAAGGCTGTAGGCAGGTAAGGGCACCTTCTACCAAGCCCAAAGACCTGAGTTCCATCACTTGGAGAATACTTGGTTAATAAAAGAACTGACTCTCAAAAGTTGCCCTCTGATGTTGACATATGCTCCATGGCAAGCATGTCTCACACACACACACATACACACACACACACACACACACACACACACACATACACACACACACAGAGAGAGAGAGAGAGAGAGAGAGAGAGAGAGAGAGAGAGAGAGAGAGAGAGAGAGAGAGAATAAATAGGTGCCGATTTAAGAAAATTTCTGTACAAAGAAGCACTCCATCTCTGTTCTTGATCCAGCTGGGATCTCCCACTCCCCTAAGCTCTCTTTTCCTTGACCCTTACCCTTCATTACCTCCACTCATGTCCAGGTTTTTCATGTAGATCTCTTCCATTTCTCTGTTATTGGGCGATCCCTGTGTCTTTCTTAGGGTCCTGTTTTCTAGGTAGCCTCCCTGGAGTTGTGAGTAGCAGTCCAGTCATCCTTGTTCCACATCTATTATCCTCCTATGAGTGAGTACATACCATGTTTGTCTTCCTGAGTCTGGGTTACCTCACTCAGGATGATTTTTTCTAGATCCATCCATTTGCCTGCAAACCTCATGATGTCATTGCTTTTCTCTGCTGAGTAGTATTCCATTGTGTATATGTACCACATTTTATTTATCCATTCTTCAGTTGAAGGGCATCTAGATTGTTTCCAGGTTCTGGCTATTACAAACAATCGCTGACATGAACATAGCTGCGCAAGTGCCCTTGTGGTATGATTGAGCATTCCTTGGGTATATGCCCAAGAGTGGTATAGCTGGATCTTGGGGGAGATTGATTTCCCAATTTTCTAAGAAAGCGCCATATTGATTTCCAAAGTGGTTTGTACAAAGCTTGCATTCCCAGCAGCAGTGGAGGAGAGTTCCCCTAGCTCCACATCCTCTCCAGCATAAGGTGTCTTCAGTGTTTTTTTATCTTAGCCATTCTGACAGTTATAAGGGTGGTATCTCAGAGTCATTTTGATTTGCATTTCTCTGATGATTAGGGATGTTGAGCAATTCCTTAAATGTCTTTCAGCCATTTGAGTTTCCTCTGTTGAGAATTCTCTGTTTAGTTCTACAGCCCATTTCTTAATTGAACTGTTTAAATGAAGACCACATGAGCATAGGAAGAAGCAAAGTGCTAGAGAGGGCCACAGAAATCCACAAAGATACCTCCACAATAGACTACTGGCAATGGGTGAGAGAAAGCCCAAACTGACCTACTCTAGTGATAGGATGGTCAACACACCCTAATTGTCGTGCTAGAAATCTCATCCAATGACTGAGGGAACCAGATGCAGAGATCCATGGCCAGGCCCCAGGTGGAGCTCCAGGAATCCAAATGGCGAGAAAGAGGAGAGTTTGTATGAGAGAGAATTGCTGAGATCAAGATTGGAAAAAGCACAGCGACAAATAGCCAAATGAATGGAAACATATGAACTATGAACCAATGGCTGAGGGGCCCCCAACTGGATCAGGCCTTCTGAATGGGTGAGACAGTTGATTAGCTTGAACTGTTTGGGAGGCATCCAGGCAGTGGGACTGGGTCCTGTCCTCAGTGCATGAGTTGGCTGTTTGGAACCTGGGGCTTATGCAGGGACACTTAGCTCAGCCTGGGAGGAGGGGACTGGACCTGCCTGGACTGAATCTACCAGGTTGATCTCAATCCTCGGGGGAGGCTTTGCCGTGGAGGAGGTGGGAATGGGGGGTGGGCTGGGGGGAAGGGTAGGGGGGGAGGCAGGAGGGGGGAGGACAACGGAATCCGTGGCTGATATGTAAAATTACATTAAATTATAAAATTAAAAAAATATAACATAAAAAAAAGACAAAGAAGCACTCCAGTGCTTTTGAGCAGCAAACACATGCAGTTCAGCCACTGCAGACAAACAGCATGACAGAGAAAGAACAACTGGGAGTGGCCTTGACCTCGTTTTTCTAACTCTCTATAAAACAAGGCTTCTTGCTCCATTAGATAATCCCCAATCACAGCAGAGAATACACAAGCCCCAAATGAATGATGAAAAGGATTCATCCATTCAAGGCCTTTTATGGTCTTTTTCAGTTCTAGAAAATGTCACAAATCGAATCAAAACATCACCACAGAAAGAAGGAAACTAATAATTCAGGTGATAGGTACCCACAGATGTTCTTATTTTGTATCTTAAAATTTTCTAAACTTCAAATATTAAAACAGAATGCAATTTCCCCCATAAGTAGAATATACAGTGCTTCTTTCAGAATGGTTTTCAATCGTGGTCAGAAGGGGGCCGAAGTAGAGATATTTACTGTGGTAGATGGGTCTACTTCTTAGTGTTCTTAGTTAAAAGCACCAGCACGCTCAGGAAACACAGGCAGAATAAAAATTCTTTGTTTTTCTAAAACTGAAAAGCCACACTTGCCTTTCAAAGTCAAAGAAGAAAGAATAGAAATATAAATGACAGTATTCGTTAATACTCCAGGTGCAATGGTTCGCAGCTCTGTTAACTGACTCAATTTTTATGAAATAAATCAATGATATGACTTGCAAAGTTGATGTGATTGATCTTGGCACAATTTTCTGCTTTTACCTAACAAAGTAACTTGGCGGGGGGGATAAGTAAATCCACTTGCCTGTGCTTATACCTCTGTTTGTGTATATCTGTGCATAGACAGGAGGACAATGATGGGTATTGTTCCTCAGGTATCACCCACAGTTTTGTTTTTCTTATTTTGTTTGAGACACTGTCTCCCACTAGCCTGGAACTCATCAAGAACTTTAGGCTGGATGGTCAGTGAGCCGCAGAGAAGCCCTCCTGTCACTACATGTCTCAGTCCTGAGATTAAAGGCTTGTGCCACCATGACCTCTCTCTCTCTCTCTCTCTCTCTCTGTCTCTCTGTCTCTCTGTCTCTCTCTCTCTCTCTCTCTCTCTCTCTCTCCTCTCTCTCTCTCTCTCTCTCTCTCTCTGCTGTGTGTGTGTGTGTGTGTGTGTGTGTGTGTGTGTCTTCTAGGGTTTGAACTAAGGGGTCTTATGCTTATAAACACTTTACTAACTTACCTACATGCCTGGCTAGGCTGTTACTTTTATTAAAGAAAGGAGAAAAAGTCAGGCTTTTTGTCTGTAAATGGTGACATTGTAGACCAGGCAAGACACCAGAGTGATTACTACACTGGCCTCTGTGATGAATGTTAGAAACTTCATGTGAGCAGACATGCAGTTAAGATGTCTTTAGGAAACCCTGTGTATACTTTCTGAAAAGCCTTTAGAGTAGCTGTTAGCATCCATGTGTCTGCTCACTAATGGGTGTACATAAAAGGAGGATAATAATGGATCTTTAGTAGAGTTAAAATGATGAAAAATAGACTTACTCCATTGCTTTAATGTAGTAAATACTACATTATCAAAGC
The DNA here is from genome assembly GCF_007827085.1 of Peromyscus californicus insignis. NCBI lineage: Eukaryota > Metazoa > Chordata > Mammalia > Rodentia > Cricetidae > Peromyscus > Peromyscus californicus. Next base: position 7,714,821 of record NW_026294413.1, read on the forward strand.
TGGTCTGTACATTCATTTTTAGAAATGTGTCTGTTATATCTAACAAGAACTATTCAGCAGAATCTAAAGAAGGGTTAGCAAGTGAAAAAAAAGGGTAATTCATAATCATGATTATACCTACACAGATAAAAAGAGGCATGGCTGGGCAACTGGTAAAGGATTTCCTTACATTAATTTCTTTGATTAAAAAATATTACATGTAATGCATGAAGACACCTCTCTGGCCCTCTATATCTAGTACCCAGCTTAAAAATAGCTATCACTAACTTCAAATGCGTCACTATATCATTGCTTGACCGTATGTCCCAACATCATGAATACCATTGTGCAATTTTTGTTTTTAGTCTGAAGTTACTGAGTTTACCACATTTATTATTATTTTTTGTACATTCTTGAGTAGTATTGCTTAGCTTCACATTGTTTCAGCTTTGTATAAATGGTGAGTCATCTTTGGTGATTTGTATGTTTTCTTCTTGAAAGAAGCTTTGTGAGATCCAAATGTTGAGTATAGTATAGCTCATGTTCATGCTCCAAAGGACTCCATGGTGTGCAGAGATTATTGTTGATAGAGTCTAGATTGGGCAATTAAGATGTTTTTGAAAATTCTTCTACATGTCTACTTGAACACATATGTATCAGTCACTTGGATAAGAACTGCAGTTATAGGGTATTGATGTGTTCAACTAGACAGGTGTTTTCAATTTGTTTAGTTAAAGTAGGGGTGTTATACTCACTCCACAAAAATATGAAAGGTCCTGACACTCCATGTCGTGCAACTCTTGGCATACTCAAAACTAGTAATTCATACAGAAAATAAATCTTAGCTCATTGATCATAGCTTTTCATATGAGAATCTTATAATGCTTCATGTAGAGCTTTGGCTATAGTCACAAAATATTATTTCCTCATTTTTTAGGATAGAAAAAGCATCATTTATATCCATAAGAGGGCAAGCCTAAGTTTAAAAAATAATTCTGTTGAAGTCCACAAATTAATCTTCTACTTTTTAATAAGAAATTTCCCAATTATGTTCTGTCAAAACATTTGTCTCATACTGCTGTGTTTTGCCAAAGAAGCACATTTCCAGTCAAAACAATTAATTAGAAGTTATTAATGATGCTTACAAAGAATTAAATTGTCACTGAAATAAAAGGAGTAATTGAAGGGAATCAAATTCCCAAAACACGATGATGAGAATAGTTGACATCTACCTTTGAATTTTCCTTGAATTCTCTAAACTTCTGTCACCATCCCACCAACTCTTAATCCCCCATCAGAAGAACACATAGATGCTGTGGGATGGTCTGTATGGCAAATGTGTTGCTGATTAGTCAATAAATAAATCACTGATTGGCCAGTGGCCAGGCAGGAAGTATATCTACACACCATCTTATCATTTTTTTTTTTTTTTTCGAGACAGGGTTTCTCTGTGTAGTTTTGGTGCCTTTCCTGGAGCTCGTGCTGTAGCCCAGGCTGGCCTCGAACTCACAGAGATCCGCCTGGCTCTGCCTCCCGAGTGCTGGGATTAAAGGCGTGCGCCACCACTGCCCGGCCATCTTATCATTCTATCTCCAAAACTCAGAGAGCAAATGGCAATACAGGTTTTATGTTTTAGGTGGTTAGGATTAATGAAGCCCATGTCAGTCAAGCCAAGATCTCTATTGAATAGTGAAGTTTTCAGTTATATGATCCACAAACTATACCCCAAACCTCTGTAGCTGATGCTTAGAGAAAGAGAGAATTTGGTTTTGTATAATGCAGCCCTCATAAACTGAAAAATCTGAAGGTGACATTCTACTCATGGTTGGTCTCTGATGTCTTACATAAACAGGGACATGTTAGAATCTGACAGATACCCAAGAGTCAAATACCCTAAGAAAGAACAAGCAAAGAATCTCAGGCAGTTATTAAAGGCATCCTCTGATAAAAAAAAAAAAAGTAAAAATAGTCGTTAGTCTACACTTCACATTAATTTATTAGATATTTTATAAGAAAATGTATACTTTGTCATCAACTTGGAATCTTCCAAGACCATGCTACATAAAATGTTACTCACATTCAGGTGGAATCAACACAAGCAACCAGAAACTCATCCATGCTTTTCACCTCATGCTTCCTAAATGGACATTTCATCCTTCAACAAGGGTGAAGGCCTCTCTTAAAGCCTGTGACTACATTTTAATTTAAGTTATTGAACTACAATTTAATTAAAATTATTCCTTACAGCAAGCTATATCTTGGTCACGGCATATAGGACCTACCTTTTCTTCTTGGACTTGTTGGTACTTTACAGACCCTCCCTGTGGAATCATATATCTTCTTGCTATTCCACTTGCCTGCTTCCATATTGAACCATTTCTGAGGAACCTGTTCCTTTGATAGGTTAAATATTGTTGATATCCAGTGATAAATATTGCATTAACCATCTTAGTTATATGACCTTTATATCATTGCATTCCTTACAATTATTGTTTTAAAAGTCTATTTTAAAAATGATTCCATATGCTGTAACTTTTTAGAAACTGATAATTTCTAAAAATTGATTGTTAGAGATTTTCTGTCATACCATAGAGAGATATCTTTAAGAGTGTAGACTATACTGTCTTTATGCCAAGAGGTAAATGATGAGATAAAAAGGAAGAACAAAAAAGAAATATTGCAGGGTAGGACCAGTAGGGGAAAAAAGAAAAGAAGAAAAAGAAAAAGCAACTCTGTGGCTCTTGGGCACAGACCTGCAATAAAAAATACTGTTTGGCAATAATCTCTGTACAAATATGACCTTCTTTAAGAGAGATAATACCAGGCCCCTTTTATATATTGTTTTCCCTTTACTTCTTATATAAATCATCTTTTTAGGCTATTTTAGGGCTGACCTCATAAATGGGCAGGCCCACCTCATAAGAGCAGTAAAATGTCAAGGCAGAGCTTAAACAGAAGCAGATATGCTCCACGCAGGAAATGTTCAATGTTGAAAGCCAGTGGCCCAGAATGATCCCTTGCATTAAAGGTTTACAGACATTATCCTCAAGGCCCCAAAGTGGATTAGTGATTTATCTTTTTCATAAGTCCAACACAACATACAGCATGGAATTACAAAGATAAAGGATAACCCAAGGGACTGTCGTCCAGAACCTACACTTTGTATCCATTAGTGCCCCACCTCCACCCCATGGGCGTCTGCTTCCGCAGGTGCCAGGCGAGGGCTCCACTCTCACCATTAAGGAGCTATATCACTCTGATAAAGAAGAGACTCCCCGTGCCCCTGTCCTGTTTCTACTCAGCACCTTGGGAGATTTTTTTCATTTGCTGGAACACTAGAACCTGAGTGGACTCTTGCATGAGTATTTATTATTCCCTAGTCTTTGATGTGGGGATGCTAATTGCAAGCCAACTTGCTTGAACAGTATTCCTCATGAAAACTCTGCTACATTGTTGATAAATATTTGCAGTAATTGCCAAACCCTATGGAATTTCTTGAAATTCTTTTTCTTATAAAAAGAAAAAAAAAAACAGATGGACATTCACCTAATGCCTTTAAGAGCAGAGACCATTTGGAATGAGAATGTTTGCCTTAATTTGTTTTCTAAACCTTATGTTTTTTTTTTTTTTTTAAAGAAAAGAGGAAGACCAACTATGGAGATGACATGCCCTCAGTTACCTTGGAAACTCGATTGGCAACTTCTCTGCCCACTGTCAGGCCCTGGACGAAGGTCCGAGCAGCAATGAAGGCACGCGTGACCTGAATCTTCAGTTTCCGGGGCACATCTCCGAAGGGTTTCAGCTGGTCTGTGTACTTGCTCACACATTCCAGGTAGTCCTCGCTGAAGTGATATTGGGGGTTTATCAGCTGGAACATCCGCTCCAGGAGCCGAGCCCAGAAGTCATTCAGCATCTCCTCCAGGTTGACGTTACCCCCTGTGTAGTATCTTTTCAGTTCAGTGAAGAGGTCCTGAAATACCTCCGAATTCTGCATATACAGCATGCCATAGGTCCGGACAAACATGTCATTTAGGGACTTCTCTGCATTCTCCAGCAGCTCTCGGAAAAATTCTAGAGAGAAAATAAGAAAGAAGTCATAAACGAATTATCTGTAGAAAGCCACAGATCACCATTTACCTCAACAACTTACTGTTCTCTTTATTTGGTGATGTTGAGACTCGAATCTAGGCCCTCATACATGCTAGGAAAGTTCTCTACCACTCAGCTACATTCTTAGCACAGCAGAAGCACATTCAGCTATACAGGAAAAACAATTCTATGATTAAGCTATTAGTGGACTATTGAGGAGCAATGCGATTCAATTTACAACTATTATTTTCTAGTACACAAAGAAATCAGAAAGCCCCATGATTTACAGTTTAAAACACATCAGTTAATATTAGATTACCAATCAATGCCCTTCCAAAAATAGCTCATTTTTTCTTCCAAGTATTACTAAATTTTAGAAAATCTCGTGACTTGATAAAAGATCATCAAAATAGACTGCAAACACAATGGACAAAGGTTCATTATTAATGTAATAACAAATGCATACTGATAAGCACATTTTCTCTGCCTATTTACAAACTGGTTTAGCAGTAGGGTGTAATTCACTTAAATTGCTTGTATTTGGAAAAGGTGTGCTAAAATTAATGTAATACTTTTGACTCTCTCAAATTCTTTGCAATTGACTATGTCCAGAGACTTAGCATGCAATTTTATCACTTAATGATAAAGCTATGAAGAACATAACTAAGGTGGCTATTAGAAAACCACAGGATACCTTGGATTATCATTGTAAATATGAGCTATCATTTTACAGATTTTGAGCAAAATACTGACAGCTGGCCTTTCTGATTTGTAGCTTTTATGTGAAAAACACATATCAACAAAAGAATTCCTCCTTCCCACATGTGGGTGTTTCGAAATTTACTGGTACACTAAAATGTAATTAAAGGCAATGGACACAGGCAGCCTCACTGGTTTTCCTTCAAGTTTTCCAGAGATACATAAGCATAGAAGTCATTCTACAAATGAGCACCTGGGGAAAACTACATCAAGTTTTTCATCCCATTTTTAGAGTGTAAATTGAGTGAGAAAGGGCTAAGAGCAGAAGATCCTTTGAGTTTATCAGTTTTTTCTGTACCTGGAAGCCAGGTCCTCTCTTCTAGGTACAGGGTCGAATGGAGACCCATAAGATTCAAGGGCTCTAAGTAGTAACTAGAAAAAAATCTCTCTTTTGTGAGCCCAGGTATATTCTTTGAAAACACAGAAGTGAAAGTTGTTGAATTCTCTTCTGCAGTGTCTCTAGAAACTAATTTGGTTTTTCTCAGAAATTGGCTGAGTGAACATTTGAGTCTAGAACTTTCAGATTCGTTGGGAATTAAACATCTTCCAGGTAATTAATTTGTGTCCCTACTGATCATAACTATTTTATGTTGTTTTCAAATAAGGTCCAAGCAACAGATTTAAGGAGGACTCTGTTGTCTTTCTTGGAGAAAGACTTTTTTATATTGGTATTTTTATTTTAATAAAAGGTTAGCATGTAGAAAATATACATAATAGGGAAACTAGTTCCAGTCCAACAGACATTAGCTAACCCTAATTGCAATAGGATTTTTTCAATTTAATAAAGGATTAAATATTTCCCCCCAATTTCTAACATATTTCCCCATAGTTTTTCTTTCTGTACATTACTTTTCTTAGATACAGAAATTCTGTTTCTCACAGACGTGTGGTGACATTTTATTTGTGCATTAATAAATAAAACTTGCTTGGAGATTGGGGGAAAAGGCCATTTCAAGTAAACAAAGAAGTCAGGCAGCCCATGTCCTTAATCCCTAGCAGGCAGGATCTCTGTGTGTTTTCAAGGCCACACTAGGGAACAGAGCCAAGTGTCGTGACACACTCCTTTAATCTCAGTACCAACCATAGAGATCTGGAGGTCTGTACAGACATACAGACAGTGACACAGCTGTATAGGAAGAGGAAGTGAGGTATCTGGGCTAAGAGAGCCAATGAGAGTGCAGAAAATCAAGACATATAAAGCATGGGTAGACAGGAAGTCATGCCATTTGGAAGCTGCAGAGTTAGTGAGGTAAGGTTGGCTGGTGGCTTTCCCTATTTCCCTGATCTCTAAGGCTTTCACCCCTATATTTGGCTCCATGTTTTTTATTTAATAAGACCATTTGGAAACTTGTCTACATTTGGCACCCAACATGGGGTTCAAACCATGACGCTGAGATTGTATCTCATGCTCTACCAACTGAGCCAGCTCTACCAACTGAGGCCATGGTACATACCCATGAGAAGCCCCATGTTGGGTGCCAATGTAGTTGGAAGTTTCTCTGTGCCCTGGCCTGCTGGTGGTCGGGAAAAAAATCTCTCCCATTCATATCCCCCAAGTATAAACACACGGAAGTTTATATTAATTATAACTGCATGGCCATGGCTCAAGTTTTTTTTTAGCTAGCTCTTATATCTTAAACTAGCCCATAACAATTAATCTATGTATCGCTACATGTTCTGTGGCTTTACCTGCGTCCCATTACATGTTACTCCTTAGGTGGCTCTCTGGCATCTCTCTCAGCCTTCTTCCTGTCTCTTTGAATTTTCTGCCTGCCTCTAAGCTGCCTTGCCATAGGTCAAAGGGCTTTATTTATCAACCAATCAGAGCAACACATATTTGCAGAGTACAGAAAGACATTCCACAGCACTTCCCAACTTTTCAGTTCCAGGAAACAAGACTGCTTTTAGAATGTACCACAACTATATAGAGATCTATGTATGTATGTATATATATATATATATATATATATATATATGTGTGTGTGTGTGTGTGTGTGTGTGTGTGTGTGTGTGTGTGTATGTGTATAAAATTATTTCCAAAGTTCTTGAGAGCTATCTTCTAAGGTCCAGTCTCTGCATAATGTAAAAGTGCAGGGCTTATTTCAAGTCCTTGCTTGAAAAGTCTGTGATACTGGATCATATCAAAATTTAACAGTTTATTTAGTCTCCATGGATAACAGAATCTGTGTAATTTTTCTTCAAGCAAGAGAATATATTTTTACTTATTCTCTATTAATTCTCTAATAATATGTAAAATTACTTTACATATTATTAAACCTCTGTAACTGGGAAGAAGATGGAAATGCTAACATTCCTGATTTGATCAGGATATATTAGATATATGTATAGAAAATCACACACACAAATATATACAATGGTGTGCTAATCAATAATTTTAAATGTGCTTAAGGGTAAGGAAATAGAAACGACTCTGATTTAATGATTACACACTATAAACAGGTATCAAATTATCAAAATGCCCATAAATTTCTACAATTAAAATCTTAGCTAAGAAAATATAAATTAAAGATAAAAACTTTTTAACCTTCAAGATATAGTAAAGGTGAGTTATCAAAGCAGATAATTATATACATTGCATGTCAGCTTGACTTACAACTTTATGAAAGCAAGTGCCTAACAACAATCTTTCATAAATAGCTAGCTAGTTGGTCCTAAAATGGAACAATAAAATTATTTAAATATCCAAGTATTAAAATATCTTAAGGAAAACCTTTTAATTTTAGTACCAAGAGTGAAGAGAGCTTTGGCGCTAAGCCAGGAGGAGGGAGAAAGGTGTTATAGATTGTGAAAGAAGAGAGAAAAGAATGGAAAAATCACTGAATTGAAAACTACTAATATAAAGACTGGAAAGTGTATTCTAATCATGAGCTCTGAAAAGCCTATTCATTTATCTTGTTTTTGAGGTCAATTATTTTGTAAGACTCGGGAATTAGAGCTTAATTTATTGAACACACAGTAGTGCCTTCTTCAATGAATAGTTAGTAATCAAGAGTGTGGTGTAACTTTACAAAAGAGAGAAACATTATATTAGATAGAGAGATGATAGATAGATAGATAGATAGATAGATAGATAGATAGATAGATGTATGATAGAGACAGACAGACAGACACAGACAGATAGTGCTGGATCATCCTACTGGACCCCCTTCTTCACCAAAGACAACATAATATTTATTTTCAGAGATGAAATTGTGTTTTCCTATTACTAGGGGTGATTTCACTAGGCATTTTCCTCTTCTAAATTAGTAATCATTGTTGAATATAGAAACTAAGATATTATAATTTAATCCATTTGCCTCAAGAAACATTTTATTAGGCCAAGCATGGTGGTAGCTGACTGTTATTTCAGCATTTGAGAAGTTTAGAAATTTTAGGAAGAAAGATAGCCAGTCTAGGCTAATTAACAATATGCTTATCAAACAGACCAAAAATAGAAACAGAGGAAAGAGAACAATCATTAAATTATAAGGTAATGCTATTGTCTAAGGGTGTGTCATTATCTAAAAAGTTGGCTACTAAAGAAGCAAAACTAATGTCCACCAATACAGCATCACACTTCATGTTCTTCAGGCCTTTAGACATCTGCCTTTTGAAAAGTGACTCTTTGAACTAAGGATTTTATGCCTGGGTAATACTTATTTCTCAGGAAACCAAACAGAATTGAGATTTGGAAGACAGTTATCTCATCCATTTCGTTGATGAAATATCATGTCCTAACATATCAAAAAGAATAAAATTCAGGAGAAATAAAAGAAAAGGCAATCTCAGTATAACCCTTTGTTTAATAGGAAAGGGCAAAGCTCACATCTGAGAAAGCCTTCAGTCAACAAAAATTCTCATCTATGAGACACAGTTTGGATGAACAAAAAGCTATTTCATTTTTGTTTTCTTTTCTAATCACAAAATATACATCAAAGGTAGCTGCTCGGGGTTCAGGGAAGCTTCATAGGTGCACCAAAGAACTTTCCCAGCCGGCATTAGCCTTGGGAAGATTTGATTCATCTAGAGAGGATATTCCCATGCAAACATCTGCTTGCTGTGGGGCAGGCTGACATGTCAGAGAACAGTTTCGTAGATGAAAACTGCCACTCTCCCAAATGTAGGGGTATAAAATGCTGCCCACTGCTTGAGAGGGCTCATTAGGGGCAAACCATCAATTTCAGGTACCAAGGGGTGCCCTGAGTACATCTCAGAAAAATTTCAAATGAAACATTCAAGTGAATGGCTGAAGGGAAGAGCACATGCCGGACCAAAGAGAAATAAAGCAACAGAGGAAAGGCAGGCGAGGCACCCTGAAAATGCAGAAGCTGTCGGACATAGCAAAATTTTCTCCCATCAAGCCAGAAAGGTCATGTTATTAATAGTACTGAAAGTGTATCATGTGGTAGAGATAAGGCATGTGGGATGGAGTACACTATGACATCACTTCCTTTCTACTTTTATGCTTTCATTCTATTTTTATGCTTTTTTGTTTAGTTTTGTGTTTTTGAGATAGGATCTCACATAGCCCTGGTTAGCCTCAAACTCCCTACAGTCTTTACTCGGCACCACAGTGCTAGATCACAGGTGTGCTCCTTTAAGCCTGATTCCTTATATTTATGGAAAGCTGGTACAATGGGGGTGATTTAAGGCCAGCAAGATGGCTCAACAGGTGTAGGAACCTGGGCCACTAAGTCCGATGACCTGACCTTGATTTCCAGGATATATGTAGTGAAAGGAGACATGTACCTTGGTATACACACATATGCAATCCTGTTAACACACACACACACACACACACACACACACACACACACACAAATAAAGAATAAATAAAGGGATGTTTTTGGATGATGGGATGAACCTATAACATTGTATAACTCAAAAAGTGAAAACTGTGTGGTTACTGAGAGTTAGAAGTGCCAAAACTGCAGACTGCAGGTGTGCAGTGTGAGCATCACTCTGTACTCTTCCCTTACCTTAGTTATCCCAACCCCTCCCCTTAAAGTCGTGATAAGTCAGGTCTGAGGTATGGAATGGTTTGCATGAGAAACATTCCTGGAGGACAGAATGCTTCTAGAAGTCATGTCCAAGAGAAGCTGTGATTCACCGACATACAACACAGTCCCCACCTACCTTGTCCATGGCCTTTTCAGGCTTAACTCTACAGAAGCATCCTTCCTTATTTCACAATTGTCTGTCAGGCTTCAAGGCATTTCCTTAAAAAAAAATCTCTTTCTTACACTACAACCTGGTATTTCCACCAGAAAAATGCTGGTTCAATTAGCTGCATTAGTGGAGGAAAAGGCATAATGCCATTTATTTTCATGTGTGGTCTAATTCGAGGGTAAACAAACAAACAAACAAGAACAGAAACAATTCTGAAATGGCCTGTGGCCTTCCACTGTCTAGGGGCTGTGGTCTTGTAAGCAAGTAAAGGTAAAGATTGTGTTGCTTAGGACTTGAAGATGACATGCAGTGTCACCCATGGCGTGGCATTTCACAGTTGGATTTTACTCTGCTACTTCAGGTGTCTCATCTCAGCACTGTTAAATCAATTCTTCTTCCCTGGGCACCATAGGGTGTAATTAGTATGCCTGCCTTCCACCTACAAGATGCCAATAGCATAGCCTTCACTCCGTATGACAAGAAGAGCATCTACAATCACTCTCCCCCGCTTAACGCTACCTGCTTGGGCAAAGCACATTTCAAGACATTGTCATCCTCAGGGCTTTCTTTTTTCAAATGATAAGCTATGTTTTAAATGAAAGGAAATACAATACAGGTTATATTCAGACTAAGATCTCTAAAGGTCAATATTTCATTTCTATGTAAGATTCCTGTTATGAAGAATTTTAAATAGTGATGAAAGTGAGTGAATGGATGTAGACAGAAAACTTAAGTCTCAGTGAAATACAACCTGGCTCCAAGTTCTGAGTGTGTGTGTGTGTGTGTGTGTGTGTGTGTGTGTGTGTGTGTGTGTGTGAGAGAGAGAGAGAGAGAGAGAGAGAGAGAGAGAGAGAGAGAGAGAGAGAGAGAGAAAGAAACAAATTTTAGGAAGACTACTGATTCACCCTCCTATAATCTTCCAAATGCAAACTTTTTTTGCACAAAGTAATTCAATTTCTGCCATGTTTCAGTTTCACAGGCATCTGCACATAAAGCACACCATGGCTTCTGTGCTATTGTGAGTGACATTGGTCATCAATACTGTCAGTACTGCAGTATCAGACCTTGACTTCTTCCCCAAGGCCTGCCAGCGTTCCTAAGGCATAGTTTTCCTGCCTACATGTGAGCAGTCCTAGCATGTTGCCTTGGTGTGAACTCCCAAACTGCTATGCAGCCTCATGGCTGGCAATCTTTCACAGAGAAAATACTTCTATTCTGTGGAAAATGTCCTGTATTGAGAAAACTCACTTTGGAGTTTTGATTTCATATTAGTGTTTCAAATAAATATGACCCTGTCATTATTCAGTTCTTCACAATAAAGTTAAAAAGACAAGCATGTGAGAGAAAGAAGAAATATCTGTTTTTAATTGATATTCTGCCAAATCATCTCAGAGATTTTTTAAAATATTATTCATATTTTGTGTAAGATGCAGACCTTCAGAATTCATTTTCAAAAATTATGCAGTTGAAATATACATAAGGGAGAAATTAGAATCTATAATTATTGAGAGACAATGTTGTATGCATATCAGTTTATTGCTGATGTGCTACTCCTGTATCTCCTAACTCATATTTTTTATTACTCTGTGTGTGTTTATTCCTATGTATTCATAAGGTATATTAATTATATTATAACAAGGATCATAACTTGGATCTTCCCAGGAGTTGAGTACCAACCTACCCCTCACAGGACAAATTTCTTAAAATAGAAACAACATAGCAAAATATATGCATTTACCTTTTCTCTGTCTGTTACAAGTTAGCAGAAAACAAAACATATGAAAATTTAACTTGAGATAAAAAAAATGGCTTGGGTCAATAAATGAGGAATATCACTAGACACAGGACCTGGGAAGATTTACCTTTAGTGGGTATATAATTTGGTACACACATGCATTTCATACACTTTATGTAAATCAGATGTGAGTTTATCTCTTGCACTGATGAGGAAACACAGGCTTCCAATGTTAAGTGAGCTGCCCTAAATCACTGAAGCTGAGCTCCAAAAATATTAGTGACAAGGAAGGATTCAAAGAAGAAAGTAGGTGGTGGGGTAGCTTTGTAGTTTACCCCAAGTCAAATTTTCACAGTGTGATCTGAACAATTAATGGGAAGTATTATAAACCCCTAAGAGAGTGGATGCAACCATATTTATTCTAAAGTTGTGGAGTCATTACAAAATGATTTGTATTTGTGTGGTTTCTGCCTCTACTACTACTTAGTAGATATAGGTAACTGGGGCTGTGGAGCATGCTCAAATCTCTAGGGTTCAATTTTCCTCACATAGGTTGTATCAATGAGAGCAAAGAATAAACCATAAAACAAGATTTTTTGCTAGGGTATGAAGCAGTGACTGGCTTAACAAGGGATGATAAAATATCTAACAAAAACGTGTCTTACTTTATGATAGATGTGAACATACATCATTTTATAACAGCACACATATATTATCTATAATATATTCAGACAGTATTTTTGCATATTCCTGGTAAGTTACAAATAAATCATATCTTCATACTATGATGATATCATATTTGAGTCCCATGACAGTGTGCTAATATAGCTTAATGTTAGTTTTAACATTAATGTTAGGGAAATGTGACATCTTTAGAATAATGGATACATATATTATTTGTTCCAACTAAAGAGATTCACAATTATGAGGTCCTAACTCTACTAAGGATCTCAATGCTAAGACCAAGGCACATGAGAAGCAAGGGCACTGTGATCAGAGTTCACCTATGGTGACATGCAGCTGAACAGCACAAAAAAAACACATGCACTTCCATTTCCAAACTGAATTTCTAATGAAGGATTTTTATAAATAGTTATTATGATTACAAGTGATGGAAACTACCAGAGCACTGGAACTTAAGAATATCATTGCCCTAATTCAGTGTCTCCTGAGGGATATTTGGCATTTTCATAAAGGGGGTTGGCTTGATCTTAAACATCATAGATAGGTCCCTGGAGATGTAATACCCATCTTATACCAGTGCTTACTGAATCTGGGTAGCAGAGAAGGTGCTTGCACACGACTGGAACACCCCTCAGCTGTTTCCTCCCCAGAATCCTCCTCTCCAGTCGGTTATTTAGTGACTTGAACACAAGCAAGCCAGCAAACATCCCCCAGGCAATACTTTGGCAATTAGTTCAGTTTCCAGTCAGTGACCCAGGAACTAGGGACAGATTCTGCATTTTTCAATGTGAGAACTAAAAGCAAGCAGAAACCACAAATTATAAAATACATGCCATAGAGAACTTACATGGAACCAAAGATATTTAACATGTAGCACATTCTGAAAATGTTTTACTGGGACAAGGGGTCATAAATCCTCACTTAGATGTTTGAAGATAAATTAATTAAACAAAGCCTCTTGTAGGCTTAATTTCTTATAGTCAGGAAGATGGTTTAACTGCTATTCTCTTGACTCTCATATGAGTAGGGGGAATACAGTTTTCTATTCTGATATTATTTTCATTACATGTATTAAAATGTAGTTTGACAATCCAAGGTTCATTCATTGTTATATTCTCTCCTAAAGGAAAGTGAAATCTAGAAATAAATTCTTGAACCTTTTAATTTTTAAAGAACTTAGATAATTTTGGTGACTTAAAGACAAGACAACCTTAGTTGGGCGGTGGTGGCGCACGCCTTTAATCCCAGAACTTGGGAGGCAGAGCCAGGCAGATCTCTGTGAGTTCGAGGCCAGCCTGGTCTACAGAGTGAGATCCAGGAAAGGGGCAAAGCTACACAGAGAAACCCTGTCTTGAAAACAAACAAACAATGTCAAGACAACCTTAATTTTTTTCAATATTATCATTCAATAAATCCTATAAAATGTCTTAAGGAAAAAGAAATCAAAGTGTCACTGGGATCCAAATGAGGAGATAAAGCAAAAAGGAAATTTTTTAAAATTTATTTTCATGGTAGTGCTGGAGATCAAACCTAAAGGCTCTGGAACGTTAGGCAAACGAACAAGCACTCAGCCATACCCACCACCATTACCACACTATAAGATTCCCTTCATGATAATTAGTGAAAAAATAAATGTCAACTATTCTTCAACACCTTGCAAAAACTGTCAAATGCCCTAAAACAAAATATAGTTTTCTCCACAATTCAATAATTATTTTCATAAAATTATAAACATTTCAGCTATTAAAATACTAAAACACATAATTCATAATTGCTGTCTATATTAATCTACCGGATTATTTGTTTATCTTTCTTCCAGCATCTGTTGAGAATTTCTATAAATTAGATGTAAGTCGAGACATTATAGTCCTGAAAAAATACAATAATTCAATAAATTTGATTTTCAAAAATTTAATAAAACATTTAACAATAGTATAACAGTATGCTAATTTATTATTAAGGACATCAATTAATGCACAACTAATATTGTAATAACGCATACTTAATGCATTATTGAGGTCAACTTTACTCTGCCTTTTATATTTTCCTAATTTATCTAATCAGCTAGACTTTTCCATGAAGACATTTTTAATGATAAATCATCAGTTTACAACCATAAGTGTTTATTAAAAACAGTCAATACCATGCACCAAAGTCCCCCAATTTATTACTATTAATGTAAAGTCAGCAGAAAAGATTTAATGGCAGAAGATTTTTCATAATCTAGTGTCTAATGCAGCATTTCCCGGAAAGTAGTAATACAGGACTATCTGACAAGGGCACATTTGTGATAACAAAGTAGGAAATTGTTGACTAGAATTCAGATTTTGGAAGGTGAAACTTTTTCTATATTCAGTGAGCTTTCCCACAGTGGAGGGATAAATGCTTATATCTAGGTAGCTTATTTTTCCCAAAGACATCTTTAAAGTAAGCAAGACTGATTAGAGCCTCTGTGTTCTCCAGGTGGTATAGACAAACTCTTAATTCCCACAATCATGAATTAAGTTTGAAATCTGCTGACAGTTTCTGCCAACAGCAAACAACTGTTCTGAGCCATAGACAGTACGTCTCCTCCCTCCAGGCACTGCAGGAAATCAGAAGACATATTCACAGTTCATTTGCATCATTATAGTCTTTTTAGCTTTGTTCCATAAATACCCTTTAGGTCTTGCCCACGAGTCTGCCTCATTTTTCTCTTAAAGAAGGCATTAATCACAGCTTTGGATTAATCTTTCACACACCCAATGTAGAACCATATTAAAGACAACTTAAAAATTACTTGCTATGTGTTTTCCTCAACTGAAAGAAGTGATTAAATTTCCAAAGAAGACTGTAGTTATATGTAAAATGATTCATTATATAATATGTATTCAGGGTCCACACACCTAATTCTTTCCACAGTCATCATTCGTTGTTGACCCAACACTTGATGGGAGCAGAAAGACTACCATCAAACCACCAAGATGAGCCATGGGACCGGAAAGCAAGGCCAGTGTTCAGGCTAATCCCGGAGACATGTGTTTGGGATTACAGACACAGGAGACTAAAGCTACTCTGTCTCTCACCTTTTCTTTCTTATAATTTCCACTTCTACTTTCCTTTAAAAACACTTTTTACGCCGGGTGGTGGTGGCGGCGGCGCACGCCTTTAATCCCAGCACTCGGGAGGCAGAGCCAGGCGGATCTTTGTGAGTTCGAGGCCAGCCTGGTCTCCAAAGCGAGTTCCAGGAAAGGCGCAAAGCTACACAGAGAAACCCTGTCTCGAAAAACCAAAAAAAAAAAAAACACTTTTTACACGCTTAGGGAAGTAGCTCTGTGGTCAAGAACACTTGCTGCTCATTGCAGAGGACCCAACTCAGTTCCCAACACCAACATCAGATAGCTCACAACCGCCTGTAACTCCAACTCCAAGGAATCTGATACCCTCTCTGGCCTCCACAGCTCCTCATAGGTATGTGGCATGGCTCAGCAGACACAGACACATAAATTCTTAAAGAGAAACCAATTGGTTATCCAATACCAAATGGTCAGTCCTGATAAGATATACACAGAAGTAACACTGTATAGACTGAACAGGTTATATATACACACACACACACACACACACACACACACACACACACACACATATACATATATACACATATTCATATATATATATAAATATATAGAATATTAACAAAACAGAAGGTGTGAATTTGAAAGCAAGTGGGGTGGGGCAGCTCCTTTGTTCTCCAAAACTTTGATTTTGATCAATGCATGAAAGAGATTGCATAGGCTGAGAAGTGATGGTGAACACACACAGAGACAGACACACTCACACTGCATGGAAGCCCCATTGTACCAGAATCCTGTGATAGGTTGTGCTAACCTCTTCTCATTTTCATATATCCCCTTCGAGCTAAACACAATCCACATACCCTCCTCCTTCACTGGTTATTGGATAGTAGGTTAATCCAAGACCAAGGGAAGAAAAGTACATGACGCACTGGAAGATAAAGAACAGGACTTGGCAGATCCAGGGCTAATTAATAGCCATGGAAGAAGGAGAATGCATGACCCAGACTAACTAGGGCAGCATTTAAGCACATAAGACAGACAATAGAAGCTAAAGACGCTGGGAAAAAGCTGAGCTGCACAGGTGCAAGGGTGCATGAAGAATTGCATCAAAGTATTTTAACTTTAAGCTAGAATTTTAAGATATTGTTTTGGGTCCATCTGAAACTGTGAGTACTGGGAGATTGAAAAGAGATCTAGACCAAAGAAGTCACATGCAGAGAACTGAAAGAGTTTTCAGAACACCGCTAGTTCTGTTTCCCAAATAAAGGTTCTCAAATTGATGCCATCTCCAGACAACACAACTCCAGCATTCTTTAATATACAGTCAGCCCAAATTAAAATCTTAGATGCAAATGCTTGAGAACACGGAATCCTTGCTCACTTTCTCTGTGGAGATTTCAGTGGAAATTTGAAAAACACAGTGACTAAATGTAAAGATGTACACATAAAAAGCTTGACAGCAGTGGTGCCTGAAGAAGAGAGAAGTCAATGCCTTCCATTCACCTCTCTTACATATACTTTGAACCTAGGTAGAACTTAGAAGGAGCAAAGTCCCAAGTCTGTTTAGTAATCCTGAATTTTATCAGCAGCAAGTGACCAGATTAATGAGCACAGATGTCTAAGTTCAAAGGGAATTGACAAACTTTTGATGAATGCATTAACCATAGAGATCCTGATCTATGGCATATAAGAATAAGACATAAAGTATACAAGCCAACTAACTACAAGTGAACTGGTTTGTGTTTGCCTTAAATAACTTTAAAATTCTTTAAATTCACTTTGCCAGTAATTTTACAGTAATTTTAAAATTGCCTTTTACTTTTGAGAATATAATGTAATTACATCACTTCCTCCTTTCTTTTCTTGCCTCCAAAACCTCTCATATATCCATCCTTTCCCTCTTTCAAATACATAGTATCTATTTTCATTAATTATTGCTACATATATATGGATATGGATATGTACATATATTCATAAGTGCATAAGTACAAGCTGTTCAGTCTGTATAGTGCTACTTTCATGTACATTTTCAGGTTTGATCATTTGGTATAAGATAACAAACTGGTGCACTCTTCCCTAGGGAAGACTACTTTTTCCACTCTCAGCATTACTAAGTTGCCTGTAGTTTGTGCAGAGTTGTGGCCTTATGTTCTTTTAAAAGAAAATATCAAAGTTGGATTGAGAATTATAAGTTTGTGATAAAGTGCTTGCCTAGTGTGTGAGAAGCCCTGGGTTCTGCAGGAAGTATCAAGGGAAAACATTAAAAACCAACCAACCAACCAATCAAACATGTTGTTGATGTTTGTATGATGACTGTTTTCCTTATAAAATCAATTATATCAAAGAACATAAAAATGGTCCTCTTTAAGAATTAGTCTGATCAAAATATACATTGTATGCACATACTTCATTGTCTATTTAAATTTGTGAGTTATATAGATTATAAAAAAGCCATCAAAAAAGAAATTTAGTTGAAAAATGAAAACAATACACTTGAGTTTTATTATTCCCTTTAGTAGATACTTTGTTTGCTATTATTTAATCCTAGCTTATAAAGTATAGAGTAACATGATAGCATTTCAAATTCTTCTTTATTGTGTGTTATAAAAAGAATCAAATGCTATCACCTTGATTTTCAAGAAGAAAATATAATCTGTGTGAAGATTTAACAAAGCTTTGTTCTAGGAGAAATTATTTCAAAAGACTTGCAAAGCTTCCTTAGAATGGTAGTCTGCTGGTTTTGGTTGTTTTGGTTTAAATACCTAGCAGGGAAGTTGCACTGGTCAATATGACCTGCTCCCTGCCCACTCCTCTTCACTTTGGGCTTGCAGATGATAAATCTTCCTCTTCCAGCTCTAACCCACATCCAGTTATCATCCAGAGCAGACATCTCCTTACATGCCAATCTTGCTCTGATGGATAGAATACTAACCTTTCACAAGATTAGAGACACAAGGTGCTCTGGAGATAATAAAATTCAAATAGGTTTATTTCAAAGGGCAACCCAATCTTGCTTTGGTTCATGGGTCAGTTGACAGATCATTTGCCAAAGCCAATTTTGTGTCTTTCCAAGCTGGGTTCTGGTTCAGTGTGCCAAAGATGTCAACTTACTGGATGTCCAGAGTGTGACAGTCTAAAGTAGCAGTGAGAAAAGGTGAGAGTAACATGGTTTTAGTATGTGTGACCAAATCTTTACTGGCCACTATTTTAAACTTATCCTGATATGTTCAACAGGTAAATCAAGGCTTATCATGTTGAAGATATCCAGGAATTAGTATGTTCACTTGTGTTATGATCCATAAATATACATTTGAAGAGTGTTAAGAAATTTAAACTCACATACAGTAACAGACACCTATAATTGCAGGCTGACATGGGAAGAAGTGCGTATTTAAAGTTAGCCTATGCACCATAGAAAGATCCTTTCTTGAAACAAACAGCAAACCTATACAATAAAAGCAAAAAAATGAAACTTTTATCAAATTCAGGAGGTAAGATATGTTTTTAAAAATACTTTGTTGTGCCAGGTGGTGGTAGCACACGCCTTTAGTCCCAGCACTCAGGAGTCAGAGCCAGGTAGATCTCTGTGAGTTCAAGGCCAGCCTGGTCTACAAAGCAAGATCCAGGACAGGCACCAAAACTACACAGAGAAACCCTGTCTCGAAAAACCAAAACCAAAAAAACCTTTGTTGATATTAGCTTAAGATTTGTTCTAGAAATATGTCAAACAATATTAATGCCAAGTCAAAAATAAGTACTACATGAGGACAAAGGATTCAGACAAAAATCTGCTTTAAGTAGGTTTTCTGAATGAAAGGCACAATACATTTCTCCCGTCATTATTTCAAACTTCTTTCAATGCAACTAACAAACATGCACATATTACCCAATTAAATACACACGTGTGCCTCCCCTCCCCCTACACCACACACCACACACACACACACACACACACACACACACACACACACACACACACACACACACACGAAAGCTTTTTCTTTCTTTCTCTCTCTCTCTTTCTTTCTTTCTTTCTTTATTCATGACAGCATTTCTCAATGTAGCTCTGACTGTCCTATAACTCTCTCTGTTGACCAAGCTGGCCTTGAACTCAGAATTCTACCTGTGTCTGTCTCTCAAGGACTGAGATTAAAGGCCTGAGCATGCCTGGCTGAGATGGAGACAAATACAGAGTTCATGGCCAGACATTACAAAGAGAGAGAGAGACCTTGGAATTCAAAGCTCTATATGGGATATTTCTATCAAATCCCTCCCCTCAAAACTTAGGAAATCCTGCAGCACAGCGGCAGAAAGAGTATAAAAGACAGAGGGGATGAAGTATACCAGACAGCAGAAGAACAAGTCCTTCTAAATCAACTTAGCAAAGCTCATATGAACTCCCAGAGACTGGAGCATCAAGCACAGGACCAACACAGGTCTGCACCAGGTCCTCGTGTATTTATTGTTGTAGTGGGATATTTGTACAGTGTAAAGCTGTATTTCTGTGATTGGTGTAATAAAACGCTGACTGGCTAGTAGTTAGGCAGAAAATATAAGTGGGACTTGCAAGAACAGAGAGAACTCTGGGAAGAAGAAAGGCAGAGTTGCCAGCCAAATATGGAGGAAACAGGATGGGAAGTACTGAGATGAGGGAACAAACATGTCAGAACATAGATTAAAAATATGCGTTAATTTAAGTTAGAAATAGTTAGGAACAAGTCTAGCATTCATAATTAATAATACGTCTCCGTGTCATTATTTGTGAGCTGGTGGGCCAAGTGAGAAAGTACTGCTACGTACTGTAGCTTTCAGGTTAATTTTTTTATGGGACTCCCAAATGTGTGAACATGTGGGTCTCTGATTCTTGAACCTGCTCTTGGAGCTCTTTACCTTTTGTTGGTTTGCCCTGTCAGACTTCAATATGATGGTTTATATTTTATCTTAGTGTATTTTATTTTGTTTTGTTTACTGTTACCTCTAGAATCCTCTTCCTTTCTAAGGAGAGCTAGAAAGAGAGTAGATTCAGATGGAGGGAGGTGGGGAGGAACTGGAAAGAGTAGAGTGAGGGGAAACTGTAGTAAGGATATATTGTATGAGAGAAGAATCTATTTGTAATAAAAGGGGAGAAAAAGGAAAGGAAAATTAAAAGTGAATTCGTAGCAAAAATACTCCTGACAGGTCACTCAGGTTCAGGATGTTATTAAAAAACTACTCTAGGGTAGAAATATTAAAATTCAACAATTAAGCCGGGCGGGTGGTGGCGCATGCCTTTAATCCCAGCACTCGGGAGGCAGAGCCAGGCGGATCTCTGTGAGTTTGAGGCCAGCCTGGACTACCAAGTGAGTTCCAGGAAAGGCGCAAAGCTACACAGAGAAACCCTGTCTCGAAAAACCAAAAAAAAAAAAAAAAAAAAAAATTCAACAATTAACAATTATATCTCACTGCATGCAAAAAAAACGATGACACGCTTGTGACACAGCTTTCTTAGGGTTTCTGATGCTGCACTGAAGAACCCTGACCAAAAAACAAGTTTGGGAGGAAAGGGTTTATTTGGCTTACACTTCCACATGGCTGTTCATCACCAAAGGAAGTCATGACAGGAACTCAAACAGAGCAGGAACCTGGAGGCAGGAGCTGAGGCAGAGTCCATTGAGGGTGCTGCTTACTAGCGTGCTCAGCTTGCATTCTTATAGAACCCAATACCACCAACCCATGGACGGAACAACCCATGATGGGTAGGGCCCTCCCCCACCAATAACTAATAAGAAAATGCCTTACAGCTGTATCTTACGGAGGCCTTTTCTCAATTGAGCTTCCCTCTTGTCAGACAACTCCAGTTTGCATGTCAAGTGGACATTAAGACGGGCCATCACAATAACTGATGGTGAATTTTAGACATGTCTAATGTTTCATCAATGCAGTATGAAATTTCTTGTCTTATTTTCTTAAACTTTACAGCTTTTATTCTTTTATAAAACGAGGTTAAATGTGTATATTATATATATTTAATCAAATAAAAGTTCAAAATGAAATACTACCTCATTAAAAGAGAACTTGTGGTTACTCCCCCCCCCCCCTTTTTGTACAAGATCTCACTCTGTAGCCAAGGCTGCCCTGGGACTCACTGTGTAGACCAGGCTAGCCTCAAATGCACGGAGACCTGTTTGGCTCTGCCTCCTTTGTCATCTTGCCAAGGCCATTGATGCTTGATTTATCTTAGAAACTTTATTTTCCCCCAAATATGTATAAATTAA
Organism: Peromyscus californicus insignis; assembly: GCF_007827085.1. NCBI lineage: Eukaryota > Metazoa > Chordata > Mammalia > Rodentia > Cricetidae > Peromyscus > Peromyscus californicus. The sequence goes on from NW_026294413.1 coordinate 7,736,549, forward strand.
TCATAATCATTTGTCTTTGCTATGTCTTACTAATTAGATAAGGCTTCTGAAATAAAAATGTTGCAATCAACTATCTCTTAGATAAAATATTCAGTGTGGAAATTTTGCTCCTTTTTTTCAACAATGCAGCTAAAACAACATTCAAAACAAACTGTTTTTGAAAGTTAATCTAGGACCCCATTCTCCAGGCTTAACCTCCACAGATGTCACACAGAATTGCAAAATCTTAGTTTATTTTAAAGATTAAACCTTTTAATATATTAGAAGCACCAGTATGTATTTAATTAGTAACATGGATTTTTAGTATGATTATTTGTTACTAAACAGCCAGATTCACCAAGCTATGTCTTCTCCATGTAGAGGAAACATAATCTAATATAGGACACTGTATTTTTCTAGAGTATCATAGATATGGACCCCGCAGTTCAGCATTGATGAGTGATTATACACGTTGTAACAGTGGAAGAATGAATGACCTGGTAATAGTGACTGTTAATTTTGTTTAGTCAGGAATGGAAAGGTCTGCATATAGCAGCTACTCAGATTTTCTCCTCTGGAAAATTAAAATGACAGGATCATCCTCACAGGGTCTGTGAAGGTTACATTACATACGTAGTCAAGGGAGTGCCAGGTCCACAATCAGTACAACACGCTTGCAACTATTACCATTGCCCTCTCCAAAGCGAGCACACTTGGCAGTAAGAAATGGCCACTTTTTACTATTCATTGAAAGTCTGGCTTGGGCATGTGTCACTTTTCTCATCACATCAGGTGAAAGAGGTCTTATTTTTATTTTATAATCTTTATTGCAAATGACCAAAAATGTACTTTGGGTTAAAACTAGGTGGAATTGTTGACTATGTCTTACCATTTGCTAAAAAGATAACTTTCAAAAAATTATCAGTGGAGCATAATGCAATAGAAGATAAGCAAAACATTATGCAACTCTGTTTTCTCCTGAGTTGATCAATCACACTCTCTTTCTAGGTTGGCACTTGGGAAGCTAGCTCTCAGATTTCTTTGCTCCCAGTCTTTCAGTGACTGAGACATCAATATAATGCTGTTTCATTGAATGTACTAATGTCTTTACCCCACAATTAAGTACATGTTATTATTGACATTAGTACATATCAGGGTCAGTTCAGAAGTCTTTAACGCCCTTCCCTTGCAATAGGAAGTGTAGCTTGGGGCAGAGATGCTGGGCATGTAGTTAATAGTCATGATCACACATACACACAATAAAATAAAATATTTGTTTGTTTGTTTTTATATTCAGACTGAAGTTTCTCCTCCCTCCTGTCCTCCAGGTCCCTAGCTGCCCAACCTTCCTTCTTCCACTCCCTATCCACTCTTCCTCCATTTCTCTTCAGAGAAGGGCAGGCCTCCTATGGATATCAAACAGCCTTGGCATATCAAGTTGCAGTAAGACTAGGCACCTCCTCCCCTTTTAAGACCAGAGGAGGTACCCTGGTAGGAGGAAAGGTTTCCAAAAGCAGGCAAAAGAGTCAGAGACAGTCCCTGCTCCAACTGTTAAGGGTCCCACAAGAAGACCAAGCTATACAACTATAACATATGTGCAGAGGGCCTAGGTCAGTCCCATGAAGCCTTCCTGGTTGGCAGTTCAGTTTCTGTGAGCCCCTATGAGCCCAGGTTAGCTGATTCTATGAGTTTTCTTGTGGTGTCCTTGACTCTGATCACACTCACAAAATTATCTTAACATCTCACTTTTATCAGACTTAGTGGGTTTATTTTCTTGTCTTTTAAAAAATATTTATCACCCAGGAACTCATTTGCAAATAATTTAGGTCACCTTTATATTTTATTGAAAGTCACTTTGAGTTCTAAAGCTCCTTTGTGGAATTCTATTAGAGATCCTATAATAACACTAACTTTGCTTCCACCCTCAATGAATATGTTCTCCTTTTTATCATAAAATCCTTTATTGAAAAGATAATTGAGATCCACCATCAAAGCTATGGGAACCTTGCATATAACCACAAATTAGTTCTTATACCCTTTACTAGCAAACACCAAGAGCATTTTCTTAGTCAGCTCAATATCTGTCTGATTATTATTCCACCCACAGGATTTTTTACAAGTTTGTCAATGACCATTCCATGTGAGAAAGTACTGATAACTATGCAAAGGTCAGACTGGGTTATAATCAGTGGATTCTTCTAGTCTACAGGATCCGTCATAGTCAGAGTGGGAAATTGGTTTTGCTTAGCGTGACTCGTTCATGCCCAAGCTATCTACAGCTTTGTTACACTCCAAGTGCTTGCAAATTGATTGCAGGATAAATTGCACCCGACTCTCTTCAAGAATGGACTTTAACCTTACAAGTAATTAATTCCCAGGTATTTACTACACTTTCTTTCCATACAGACATCTGCAGTGACTGTCCTTTCCCTAGCTGTCTGGATCTGTGCCCATCTGCCATAAATCTGAAAACTCGCTTAAATGAATACAAGGTAATTTGATGTTGCATTTGATTTGGTTTTAAAGGCTACACAGTTGTTGACTTCAAAGTCAAATACATAAATCTTCACTGCTGAGGAAAGAGAAGGCATTTCTTCTGAACTAGTTTGATTATGGCCACACAGTGAAGTTCAGATATGTGAAAATAGGTACAACTACAAAATGGGTTATTTAACATACTCTTCTTTTATAAAAAGTCATTTTATTACACGTGTCTCTACTGGGGAGGGGGCCTGCGTGTAGACACCTGCAGTAGCCAAAGGAGGTAGGTCACCTTGGGTCTGTGATTATAGGCAAGTGTGAGCCACCCCATGTGGGTGCTGGGAACCAAACAAGGTCATCTGGAAAAGCAGTACTCACTCTTAGCCTCAGAACCATCTATGCAGCCCCATGTACAGTCTTTTTATCACCATCATCAGTAACAAAATATGCATAAAATAAGGTGAACAAGAAGGTTCATCCTGTCTTTGTTCTGTGCCCTTCTATGAGGTCTGTACAACAGATCAGCCAGTGCCTCACCTTCTGTCAAAGCAAAATGTTCCTTGATATGCAAAACCCTTGAATTTGGGTATGAAACTCAAATTTCTTTGATTTTTAAGAATTTGAATTAGATCTGTCACTTTTCTTCAGTGTCCTGTTTCATGGTTTGAGTACAATGCATGTCCTTAAAGGTAGCATAGTACAAATGTATCATCTAGTCTAGCTCTTGCACAAGAAATAAAACTTCTTACCCTCTGTATTTAATTTTTATTTATTTATTTATCTATTTATTTATTTATTTATTTATTTATTTATTTATTTATTGTTTTTTCAAGACAAGGTTTCTCTGTGTAGTTTTGCACCTTTCCTGGAACTCGCTTTGTAGACCAGGCTGGCCTAGAACTCACAGAGATCCGCCTGTCTCTGCCTTCCGAGTCCTGGGATTAAAGGCATGCACCACCAATTTTTTTTTCTGGAACTGAGGACCAAACCCAGGGCCTTGTGCTTGCTAGGCAAGTGCTCTACCACTGAACTAAATCCCCAACTCCTGTCTGCATTTTAAAATGAGTCAAGTTACAAATAGATCTCCCTAAAAAACAAAACAAAACAATAGTCACATCCAAGTAAAAATTATCTGACTCTCTGAGAGCCAGGACTGAAGCCATCTGAGGTCATCTTATGCTTGAAAATCTACTATCTCATTTGTGTTTGTATGGGAATCTGGGTAACCTATAACTCATGGATGGCGATGCAGCATTTACTTAAGAAAGTGGCAGAGATGGTCACAGGGAAATATAAAATAGACTTCATGTGTCATTCAGGAGTCTGACTTTTAAAATCTCCCTGTAATCTGAAGCTGTTTTTAAACTAAAGTTCCTTTGATACCAGAAAACAGATATGTCCTGTGATTGTTAGCCAAGATAAAACAAAAACTGAGTTTGGTTGAACATGATTGAAATATTAGTTGGTCATGGGCAGGAGGTGATGTTCACAGAGAAGAAGGAATTGAGAGGTCAGCAGAATGTCTGTTGACTCTAGCCTCAAAGAAAAGACCTGTAATAAAGAAAAAGCAAAGGAGACACAAAAGCCAAGAGATTCTTAGATTTCTAGAGACATAATCAGAACTGAAGCGTCCTTTAGTCTCAGGTAGGAAAGGATAAGGAGATGGAGGCTGGAAGGTGAGGGAGATGGACAGTGTTACTGTGAACTTTATAAACAATACAATGAATAACAGTTTCCAGCCATAACAGCAAAGAGAGTGAAGCTCCTGTGCACGTAAGCTATGTACAGGACCAGGATTGAAGGCTTGTAAATAGCCAAGGGCCAGCACTGGTAGGCACATGTACAAATAGCTATAGATTCAGCCTGAAAAGTGAGAGAATGGTCATTGGGGATCAGGGAAGTCCCGTTGTAAAGCATCTGTGGATGCACTATCTGGCAATGTTACTGAATGCTTCTTTCTACCTCAATGATGATGAGAGACAAACAGGTCCTCATTGTACATCCTTCCCCTTAAAATTCTAAGGTCTGAAACAAGAGCCTTATATGCAAAGGAAATTGAAAGTCTTAACTAAATGAGAACAAAGCTAAATCCCACTAATCACATCTTATAAACATGTCTTCTTGAGGAATAGTATTAAACGTGGATGGGCATGTGCACACCCATTCTGGGAAGTGCATCCTCTTTGGCACACACTTATGATTCAGGTGAGAATCGGCATATTTAAGAATGAGGAGCTTACACAGGGAGAAGTCTTTGCAGAGTTGTCAAAAGAGTGAGCAGATTTCAAAGAACTTAAAAAACTACATGGGACACTTTGCTGATTTCAGTTTTTACTGTCATCACTTACTCTCTTGCTCCCTTATGGCCACTGTCCTATCCACGAATAGATACTGATGCTACTACTTGCAAAACACTTCATCAGCTCTAGCGCTAACACACTGGCTGGAGATGCCAGCATCTTTCCTTCTAAGTGATCTTGCTTCCACTTCTTCCCCATGTAGAATTGTGATGTTGACTGGTGCCATTACTCCTACATTCTTCTTCTAACCCAAAAGATCAAGAAGCCAGCATTTTTTTTTTTTTTTTTTTTGGCTTGGTGGATTTTGTTCTGACATATCTTAAGCACTAAGAAAATGCCTTATGTAGATAAAGGGCTCAGTCACCAACTGTCAAACAAACTTACACTCTCACATGTTTTGGACCAAAAAATAAAAATCTTTCCTAGCCCTCTGCTTAGTGATCTGTATTTCCTAGTAAATGTATGTAAGGTGAAAGTGTGGCAGAGTACCTTGCATTTATGTTCATGGTGAGAGTGACAACTTTTACTGTTGAACAAAGGGCTATGGTTCACCTTGCAGGAAACTCAGCTACCCAGGTCATTTAGAAGAGTTGTTTGTGATAAGAGGCTCTTGTCGGGTAGATACCATGCCTTGTAGTTGTCCCTGCATAGCTTAAAGATCAGGATGATTCTTAGAGTTTACATAACACATTCCTCCTCTTTCTCTATGTCTCTATGAATATAATCTTATTCCCCAATACTCGAAAATACAGAGCAATAAAAGGATGATATTCATGAGAAATACATTTGTAGAAAACTACAGAACACGATTAAAAAAACCCTTCAATTTATAGTTTTTCAATCAACATATAAAATTTATTAAATGTGAATTACAGGCTCAAGAACTTAAGAGAATCTAACTTTTGTTGAATAAACTATTAACATGTGGGATGGACATTTGTAAGAAAGAAATCCTTGTCCTCTCTTGTACTGCTTGGGCAGTGGTTGATCTTGGAAAGTGAAGTAGCAGATTTAAGGTTGTAACTACAGTATTGTCTGATTTACTTAACTGCTCTCTATAAAGCTAGCCATCTGATTTTAAAATACAATCATAGTTCCTTAGACTGTTGACTTTAAGAAATGACAATGTCACACATGTGCAGAGGACCTAGGTCGGTCCCATGAAGGCTTCCTACCTACCTGTTGGTCCACAGTCTGTGAGATCCTATGAGCCCAGGTTACTTGTTTTTGTGGGTTCCCTTGTGATGATCTCGACCCCCTTTCCACCCAACCCCAAACTCATACAGTCTTTCCACCCTCTCTTCAATAGGACTCCCAGAGCTCGGCCCAGAGCCTGGGTCTCTGCATCAGTTTCCATCAGTCACTGGATGGAGGCTCTCTGATAACAATTGGGGTAGTCACCATTCTGATCACAGGAGATGGCCAGTTCAGGCTACCTATCCACTACTGTGGCTAGGAGTCTTAGCTGGGGTCATCATATTGGGTTGCCTTGCCCAGCCTTAATACAAGGGGAGGAGCTTAGTCCTACCTCGATTTGATATGCCATGCTTTGTTGACACTCATGGGAGGACTGCCCCTTTCTGAACATAAACAGAGGAGGAGTCAGTTGTGGGGCTGGAAGTGTGGGAAGGGAATGGGAGGAGAGGAGGAAGGGGAAAACTGTGGTAAGGAAGTAAAATAAATGAATAAATTTGATGAATAATAATAAAAAAAGAAATGACAATGTCCCCCAAATTTTATTTAAGATGGACACCACTTACTGAAGACAGCACACAACCCTGAATAAGAGGGGATTTCTAGGATTTCTGGGGTGACGCAGCCATAGGTGAACTGTGATCCTCTGTGCTTGGTTCATTGTGAGCAAGCAAGTCTACAATTACCTGTTATCTTTCACGTGCCAGGGGCACAGATCATGACATTGAGAATGTCCAGGCAAACATTCACAGTTCTTCCCAAGGGGAAGTATGTAGAAATGGTCAAAAAGCCTCTGTCTCCTATGAGTCGAGTGAATCTCAAAGTGTGGCCCCGAGTCTGTAACAGTAGCATCACCTGGGACATGCCCAAATCCACACCCATGGCTTTGTTCCAGGTCTACTGAATTGTAATTCTGGGGTGTGGCACATCAGTGTGCGTTTTAACACACTTTCCAGGAAGCTGTGATGCACACTCAAATTGGAGAACTATTGTCATTAAAGAGTCAATTTCACTTGGCCAGATTACAAATAGTACTTTTGACAGTTACCTCCCAGTCTTTCAAATTACCAAATATGTCTTGGGGATCTCTACTTAATTTCCACATTTTGTCCACAGATCTTTAAATCTTCAAACCCCCAAAGAGATCTTTCTTTACATCTCACCTCTCTATAATCCCCATCATTTTTATTCATTAGTAGGAAACACCTGTAACAGCAGGAGCTACTTACAATCTAATTGTTTCTTGTTCCTCTAAATTGCTTGTCATTATAAAAGAAATGACAGAAGTGAAATGGGAGAAGAGCAATGTGGCAAGAAGACTGGAGCCCATTTCCAATGTTTAATTGCTAGACAATGCTAAGAACAGATTAAAAAAATAAATCAAAAGTTTGCAGAAAAAAAGTGAGGCCCCCAGTCAGTTTTATGGTTTCATTTGAGCTGCATAGATATTATTATACACTCATTTACAAAACAATGAGCTCTTACTGTTTATGAAAGTTTAATCTCTCGGTTTATTGCCTTAATATATTTCACATTGGTAAGGTTTACTTTTAAATGAAATTTCTGACTGTCTTATGTGGATGTTATTTTATACTGAGAATACAGACAGAATGAGTGTAACATCATAATTGTATTCATCTATGAAGCAATTAGAGTCAGGGTAATTGCTTCTGGTTTTCACATATCTGCATACAAAGTAATAGAATTAATATTTTATCAGTTGGCAGTATCCCCTGTTAGCTAAGAATCCTAACACTATATATCTTCTCTGTGTGTCCACAGGAATTTAAACAGAGCCCATATTAATATTTACCTAAATTAAAAACCATGCCAAGTGAAAAGCTACATGAATCAAGTTGGTGCCACTGTTTAGCACATGTAACTCCTGGATTCACACTGAGACAGAGACCCTCAGCAAGACTGTAAATGGAGGTACTAATGAAAACCAAGGGAAGTCTTCAGGACCGCTCTTCAGTCCCCAACTCTATTCCAACTGATTCCACAGGTGCCAAAGTGAGTATGAATTCTATGGTGTTCTAAGACACTGACTCTGATTCAAAAATCTGTGGCTGCTCTCATATCTGGCCTCCTATAAAAACACATTTACAAGCTCCTTCAAAGAAAATTGATATGGCTGAAGAAATGGAGAAGGATGACCTACAGGAATAGCTGGTGAGTGACTGACAAGATTTAAATCCATCAGCCAGAATACACAGGACTCACCAGGGCTAAATGAGGACTTAGAGCCTCATTTATTCCCTAAGAAGCTTAGGCTGGAAGGAGAAAAAAGAGGCCATAAATTAAACGGCACTTTGCTTGGATAAAAGAGGAACAAATGAGAGAATTAAGTTGAAACTAGCAGCTCAAACACTGGACCAAATATAATTGGTAGATAAGTTGTATTTCAGCACAAAACTAATATCGAAGACGAGGAACCTAACAATCCTGACCCAACTTTTCAATTGATGCAAACACACTTATTTAATAGAGAAACACAGTAGAAAATTATCAATAATAAAAAGTTTGTATCTATTATATCTATAATACACAAGAAATAATGAACCATGGATTTCTTAGTTCACCATATAACTTAATATTAAAATGGAGCATAGGGTAGCCTAAAAAGTGGGGGGAGGGCAATGGGCTACACTATAAGAAATGTAACAATCTTTCCAAATTTTCTGATCCTTCATATTATTTTTATGAGTTTTTTAAAATTTGCAATTTTTTATGCTCCTTTCTATTTATTTATTTATTTATTTATTTATTTATTTATTTATTTATTTATTTATTTATTTGTGTGTGTGTGTGTGTGTGTGTGTGTGTGTGTCTGCATGTACATGTGTGCATGTAAATGCACTCCATGTGCACCATGGTGCGTGTGTGAAGGTCAGAGAACAGAGTTTAGGAGTTGGTCCTTTCATTCCACTCTGTGGGATTCGGATCCTTAGGCTTGGTGGCCAGTTTTTTTGCATGCTAAGCCATCTCCAGGAACCTCCTGTCTTTTGGAAATGAGATACAGAGGTATCATTTCACTGAAGTTTTTCTCAGTGATCAAATATGTCTATAGTTTGTATAAGTGCTCAGAATACTGAGAGGTGTGTGTTATGAACAGTTACTATGCTAAGCATTATTTTTGATAAATTAAAGTATATATTAGTTATGATTAATTATAAAATCATTCTCATTTTTCTGAGAGCATCAATAATGACACATTTGAGAGGTAGGTCCTAATTCTTCATGTTGCTTTTATATTGTTATTCTGAAATCCCATTAGCCTTTAGACTATATTTATTTCTTTGATTCTTCTCTTGGCTCTGTTTACTCTATTAATCTGTATGGCTACAATTTTGTTAGTAATAATAGTAATAATAAATCCTATGTATAAGAATTAAGTGAAAGAAACAATGATTTCATAAAATATTCATATATATTTTCAAAATATAATCCCACATGCAGCTAGTATGTGAACTGGTCCCCCTTTTAGGGCTATTAGGGTAAAAGAAGTGGGCCTCTTTATTATTTAAGTCACAGAGACCTCAGAGATATCAGTGACCTGAAACATCATTCATCCATTAAATGGAAAAGTCCCAGTAGGACTCTAGTCCAAGTGTTGCAAGAGCACAGTGGCAAACTGTCAATCATGATTCTTGATCATCAAACTTGGGAATGGTAAGATGTTGATAGTGTCTATATCCTTGGATTACTGTATACAGAGTTTTACAAGCCATATTACTAATGGAGTAGAAATGATAGACAAAGCTGATTCAGAAAGCAAATGAATTTACTTCACTGAGGATTACAAAACTGAAACACTAAAAATGAGATGCTCCAGGGGGAGCATAGGATTCAGAACTGATGGGTGAAAGGTCAGAAAATGAAGTTTAGGTCTTAAAATGCAGCTATCAAAGAAATATATTCTCAAAGAAATTAAATCAGAAAGGCTTTATGATTCTAGATATACTTAATACTGATTTTTATCCTTAATCTCCCATATAATAATTCTTGATCATCAGCATGTGACAATTTTACTTTTATATTCATATTCTAGAAAAGATAGAAGGAGATTTGTACACCCCCCTTCATTTTCTTTTCTTAATCCATTTCTAGGAGACACAGAAACTAATAAAAACACTGGTTTTAACTTGCTTCTTTGGCACACATACTATACTCGGTTTTGTAAACAGCTTTATTAATTCTGAGGGGAGACAGTCTTATCACCTGTTTAAAAGGCACAAGTCAATGTTTTCTATATATCCATCTCTTCTTAGCTACTTTATGATATGAAAACACCACCACCATCATTTTTAAAACCATTTTTACCTTTAAAGGAACTCATACACATGAGCAGTCATCTTGATTCTCCCAGCATTTCCCCCCTTTTCCCACTCTCGGCCTTAGAAGACGATTCCTCTTTCCTTGTACATTCATTTTTCTGTTAATACAAATGGGCATGTTATCTGTGACTTTTTCTGAAAAACTCTCTTTTTGGGGGGGAGCAGTTTTTGAGACAGGATTTCTCTGTGTAGCTTTGCGTCTTTCCTGAAACTTACTTGGTAGTCCAGGTTCGAGCCCAGCTCGAACTCACAGAGATTCATCTGGCTCTGTCTCCTGAGTGCTGGGATTAAAGGCATGTGCCACCACCGCCCAGCCTGAATAACTCTCACACTTTAGTGTAATGATTTCAGATTTCATTTGGAACACTTAGTGGAATTTCACTTCTTTTAATGACCAAATAAGAGTCCATTGTTTGAATACTGTTTATCTATCTATCTATCTATCTATCTATCTATCTATCTATCTATCTATCTATCTATCTACTGGTAAATGTGCATTCTGGTTATTTCCATGCTGCTCACCATAAATGATGCTCTTACAAAAAAAAAAAAAAAAAAAAAAAACAAACAAAAAACAAAAACAAAAAACAAAAAAACCCTATAAGTACTTGGGTGGGTATGTTTTTATTTCTTTCAGGAACAAGCTATAGAAGGAATTTGTTTTTCTTATATGTTTAGTGTGTAGGGACTTTCTACCTGTTTTCTGTAGGAGCTGTAGCATTTTACATCTTGCTAGCATTGTAGGAGGACATCATTTTCTGTACTATCTCACCAACTTTTACGTTTATTTGCCATTTTGAAGTAGCAGTGCTAGTGGGAAGGGAGAGGTATCTCATTATGGTTTTCAGGTTTATCTTCCTACTAGACGATAAAGATGGACATCGTCTACCAGTGAGCTATACACTTACCCTCCTATATCCTCTATAAGTGTAGATTTTCCAAATTAAAATACAAATTGGGAAGGGCAAATATAATAAACTAGCACAGGATGAGTTGAAAATGATCGGGGTGACCGACATGAGCTCAACTGAGTCAAGTTTTCCTCCCTCCCACTGGGCTTCAGCTTCTCTTTCCTCTGTGAGTTGTGGATTTTACCATTGTGTAGGCATGAGTGATGCTAACAGATGATGAGAAAACTTAATTACTTAATAACTAATACTTATTTACTAAATAATGGGCTTTTTAAAAACACCAGACCAAGAAGATTTCCTTGATTTTAGGAGTAGTTTTTAATTTTCCCTATTTTCTAATATATGTATTATATATCAGATATATTATTATAAAATATACACTTTCTAATATATATACATATATAATGGTGCTCTGTCAGTTAGATTTACTGTTTTTATGCTATTTTTCTTCCTTTTGTAATGAAGTATCTAAAGTTATTATACTTCTACAGTATTTTGAAAATTAAGCCCAGTTGTTTTAGTTGTTGGAAGCACCTGAGTGGCTGATGGTAGAGGACAGCATGCAGGTATCTCAGGTAATTAGCAAACCCAGCAAATCAGGAGACAGTGAAAAGAAACACCAATGATGTTTCTGTATTGTGAAGCAGGATGATGGATGAAAGTCCAGAATTCTCTAATGATAAATGTTACCATTTGTCTTATACTCTGTATTTAGAATCAAAACATGTGAGCCCTACTAAATATCCAGTCAGAGCAAAATGGTACCCACAAACAGAAATGAGAGAAGTGTCTTATTTACTAACTCTGCCATTGAAAAACTGAAGAAAAGACAGAACACAGATTTAAAGGAAGAAAATTTTTTATTATTAGCAGGAATGTTCAGAATTCTAATATGGACTCACTGAAATGCCTACAGAAACTCCAAGAAATGAAGTCAGAGAGTTTGAGCTGGAATGGAAGAATGATACTGGAATGGAAGAATGAGACATATCTTTTTTTTTTATTTTGGTTCTCTGTCACTTTCTGATTTCTGTTGTTGCTATATTTATAAATTTTACAAGAATTCTTAATTGACTTCTCCAATAAAACACATAAACATAAAATATATTAGAATTTCCAACTCTTTTGTTTGATCTGTATTTCAATTCCCCTTTCTTTTTAGCTTGGATGGGTAGGGAAATCTTGCATCTGTGGATACTGCCCTTGGTCATTTATCAGGAATGGATAAAACCAGTTACAGAAGTGGGACTGAAATGTCCCTGGAGCACAGGAGACTGAGCATGAGGGGAAGTCCTCCTACAAAGGAAGTCTGACATCCAGACTGAATCATGAATCTATCTAGTCTTACCAATTAAAAACCAGGAGCCAAATATTGGGTAATAACCTGAAAAATTGAAGAAGCAGAGCAGTAGCCATTAGAGACTTCTTATCTCTATGAATCCTCAGACAGAAAGGGGCCTAGATCCTGTCTCTGTCCACCTATAGTGCTGTCTCCACCTCCCAATTGTGCTGGGATTAAAGGTGTGAGCTTCCCAAATATGTCTTCAGATGAAATGAAAGGGCATGCTACTGAAAAGTATTATGAGTAGTCAAACCCTAATGTATCATCACTATCACCAAGAAGAAACAGATGGGATATTTCTGCATATTTTAGGAAGGCAAAATTAACTGAATTTTCTTCTTTTGTTTTTAATTATAGTGTTTACATTTTAGTAGTAACATTTTTATAAAATTTAGATGAAGAATAATCAATGGATCATGTAATAAACAGGCAGATTTAGATCAGTGATAACACAGAATAAAGATATTTGTGGTACTACATAGTTCTGAGAAGTCAAGGAGGCTGATATCTATGAAATCAACCATTTTCTTCCCATACAAGTCTTGGTGACTTTTCTTAGATGTTTTCAGAATTTGTTCCAAAGCACCTATTGATTGTCTATAATTTTAAAATAATCAGGACACTCCTGATTATTTTAAAATCAGAGTTTCCTTGCTCTGACCTGAAGCAAATTTAATACCAATGAATATAATTTAGCCAACAAATCCTTGCCTAACACTATCTTCTAAATACCAAAAGTTCAAAATACAAGCTCATAGCATTGGCAGGCAGATCCATGAGTACAAGAAATATTCCATAATACTGAGAAATGTTGAAATATGAGAAATCACTGCATCCAATTTTCTAGGTTGATGTTCTTGCTGATAGGATAATTTTTAGTACACACTTTGAATTCAATTTCCTTCATTTTAACAAAACATATTTCATGCACATTGCTTACAGATGGAATGACTTGCAAAAACATAATCAGTTTTATAGGCCGCATTCTCATAGAGATCAGTACAATTCAAGTTCACCGTGAATGCCTTTTTGGCAAGCATTCTGTTACACATGGCCTCTCCATGTCTGTCATATGTCACTAGTTCAGACAACAACTCTTGTCCACACTAATCTCCACTCAAAGGGCAGGTTTGCTTTTTCTTTGGGAAACTCTTAGAGATGTCCTCAAGATCTAAGTACTTCCTCAGTTCCATATTCAGTTCTTGCTTGGAAAAACCTTCAGTTAGATCTCTCTCCCCTTTTTTTTTTTTTTAAATTTTTTTTTAAGTAAATGGCCAGGGCATGTTCACTTTTTTAGGTTTTGTCCATTATGTACATACAACCCAAATTCCTTGGTTAATTACACAGTAAGTTTATCAGGCTCAGCGCCACATCCTTTGAAAGACATTATGATACAAACGAAAAGAGTTGAATGGAAGTTACTACTTTAAGTCACTTTACAATAGTTTAAGGCAGTCTTAATAAGGAATACATTCCTCAAACCTTCATTTTTAAGGCACAGTCAATATGCACAGATGGAGGATGAATCCAACATTACTTACAAAGCCATAACAATAGTTTGTGTGAAGCAGATGAAGTCTTGAATGAATTTGTATTGTTGACATGAGCACAGCCAAGTCTAGGTCCTCAGTGCCTCAGTATGGATGTTGGCAGTGTGTACACAGAACATCAGCCACAGCTTCCTCCTCCCTGATGTCTTTGATCTGAGACTGGTCCCTTACCAAGATAGGTTTACCTGCCTCTTGTTCTTTGGTACTGTATATAATAAACATTCTAGGTTTGGGAGATGCTGCTGGTGGAGCTCCTTCAGAGTGCACAGCCCATGTGATCCCAGGCTTTCTGTATGTCTGTCATTTCTTCATTCCCTGTCACCACAGTTAGGTCAATTGCTGTGGGATGTTCTGTATGTCAAATGTGTTGCTGATTAGTCAATAATTAAAACACTGATTGGCCATTGGCTAGGCAGGAAGTGTAGGCGGGACAAGGAGGAGAATAAAGCTGGGAAGTGGAAGGCTGAGCCAGAGAGACACTGCCAGCCGCCAAGATGAGAAACAGCATGTGAAGATGCCGGTAAGCCACAGCCATGTGGCAAGGTATAGATTTATAAAAATGGATTAATTTAAGCTGAAAGAACAGTTAGCAAGAAGCCTGCCATGGCCATACAGTTTGAAACCAATACAAGTCTCTGTGTTTACTTGGTCGGGTCTGACGGCTGTGGGACTGGCAGGTGAGAGAGATTTGCCCTGACTGTGGGCCAGGCAGGAAAACTCCAGCTACAGTCAATCCCTAAGCTGCATGGATTGTAGCAATAGTTCACAAATATTATAAATCCTAAGAAGAGGTAAGAATCTAAGCTCCGTAACTGAAGGGCCTTATGTGTTTTCTTCTCTTGTACCTATAATATCTAAGGCATTGATCCCACTGCACAGTGATTCTTTTAAGGCAGGAGTGATGTCACCTAGTCCAGGTCCTCTTAAATGTAGTGCCTACAACAGCATGTAATGTAAAGTTGAAAGTGGATATTTTTTATAAGGTTGGACTCTTGATGTACAGAGCCAAAGACCACATGAAATGCTTGTTGTTGTGTGTCTTTAAAGATCTGAGTTAATCTAAGTGGGCATTTCTTTCTTGGTCTATTGAACCCAAGGCCCAAATCAGAGAGCAAGTTAGGAACCCAGGTGTTGTGACCTCAAATTCAAGATGTCTTCTACTGTACACAGTTATTCTTTACTCTGCTAGCTGTCAATAACTTTCCCTGCAGTCTAGACCAATTCAGTTCTCTCCCTTGTTAATAAACGATATAGTGTTACTAAAAGTTTAGCATCATCTTCACCAGAACTATAATATCTAGTTGTTGAAAGATAGATAAAAATAATACATAGGTATTTTATGGAGGTATATACCTTCCTGCTTTCTACAATTAAATTTAATCTTTTTAAAAAGGAGTAGTTTAACCACCGTGTGTGTGTGTTTGAGAGAAGGGGGGATAGGGAGGGAGGGAGGGAGGGAAGGGGAAGGGAGAGAGAGAGAGAGAGAGAGAGAGAGAGAGAGAGAGAGAGAGAGAGAGAGAGAGAGACTGTTAATTCAGAGGAGGTTCCTTGAAGGCTATGATTATAGAAAAAAAACAGCTGTAGTATTTATGTATTTATCATATTTGCTCCAGTACAAACCCAGGAAACTTTTAGATGGGGGCTTTATCAGATCTCTAAGTCAGAATGAACAAGTTATATTTGCTTGAGTACACTCTCAATGAGAACTCCTCATCAAGAATAGACAGATTCTTCTAACAGATTATGTATTCAACATTTGTGCATAAAAACAGTAAAATGTTACTCTAAGAGATAAGCATTTACATACAATGTTATTCAATTTCCAAGTGTGGCTGTATATTAGCTAAAGTGCTATCCCTGTTGGGGGCACATTCCGAATGACCTCACTGGTAGCCACATGTGCTTATTTCAGAGAAAGTGCAGCATGCCTGGGCCAGAGAACCCATGCAGCCCTTCACAGCACAGTAAGTACATGATCTGCATCACCTATCATTTTTCTTGTACTGCAAACTCTAATAGAGTTGGACAAAATGTCATCTGCTGCTTATTAAGTCTTGTGTTTTCTTTATGGTTGACTGACCTAATTTTCCAGAGTTTAAAATTTAACGTCTTATCACCTGTTTGGCTGGAGCTTCAGTTTGCTGTCAAGTACATGTGCATGTTAGCATGTCATTTACACATGTTCAAGTCAAGTACTTGGGTTCACAGAAGACCTGCATCAATTTCAAATCTGGTCCTAATCAGAAAATATATCTTCAAAGCGGTAAATCTGATAAATCTTGTTCTTTTTCTCACATGTTCAACACTCCAGTAATTCCTGGGAGTGGAGACGTATCACCGTGTGACTGGCCAGTTGTACACTAGACCTTGTCACCACTCACAGCGGTTACCTTTCTGTAGACTCAATTCAGAGCACCGCATTCTCTAGCCACTAGCTTATTCTTTTGATTACGGTTCCATTACCAGGCCTTCAGAGTCACAGGCTGCCGGGACTCTGGCCTTCTACTGCCTTTCTTTTGTCCTCCAGTACCCCATGAGCACACTCTTCTCCCCAGGAGCCTTGTTCCTACAACAACCATTCTCGTCATTGGAAAACCACCCTGTGTTGGAACGAGCAAAATGGAGAGCTTGGTAAAACCAACAGGAAATTGGGATCCAGAATTCACTGTCATCTTCCACCCGCCACTTGGTTGTGAGAAAAGGAACAGAAAATAAGACGAATCTCGCGGCGTCGGCGCAGCTAGAATTCCGTCTCTGACTGAAGTGAACACACCGGCGCTGCCGCCAACCTGCAGTGTTCTCTCTTTCTGCTCGGCGTTCGTGCGGTTCTTTGCCATTAGTCTGCACTTTCCTCGCTGGGATCCCATAAAATGACTCAGATCTTTCTTTAGTTCCCCCCCCCCCCCAAAGATTGGAACCATGGTCAGAAGGGTACCATGGCCACTCTGTGCTAAAGGATCTGGCAATTCAGAACCCATCACTACCTCACTGAATCATTTATCCTCAGGCTTTGGTTAGTGTCCAATGGAATTAATACCATGGACAGAAGGATCTTCAAGCCCTCTTTAGTTACAGAAGAGGACATTGAGGTTCAGAAATTTTCATCCCATATTCTAATGGAAACAAAATATTTTCCATTAGATGTTTTCTTTCCTTGATTTCACCTGAAACCTATGAAGATGGCATCCACAGAATCATATTTCATAAGAAAATAAATGCCTTTGCTATCACCTGGACAATTTGTGGTCGGTATTATCTAACTGCTGGGACCTGTTAGAAAGGCAAATTCTTAGTCTTACTACAGAAAGAGAGAATCATTTAATTTTGTTTAATATTTCTTTTATCTGTGTGAGTATTTTGCCTGCATGTGTATGGGAACCACATGGGTGTCTTGTGCCTGTGTGGTCAGAGAGGTCATCAGATTCCCAGGGGCTCGAGTGAATGATAGGTATTAATCAGTGTGTGGGTGCTGGGTACCGACCCAAGGTTCTCTGCAGGTGCTTGAGCAAGTGCTCTCAACCACAGAGCCATCTCTAGAGCCCAAGAACCAAAAGCTACTGAGTAGAAGATAGAGACAGTCCAGGACAACAGCAAAGAAAGCAACCATCAGACAGCACCCATCACTGTTGACTAACACACCGGAACTGTTTGCTTTTGTATTGCTGGGTGCATGCCCTTTCAAAGTTATTTGATTGCTTTATTTTGTTGGGGTGCTGACCTATGGATATTCACCTGTCAATCACAATTCGTCCCTCTATGGAAGCCACAAAACATGAGGGCAAACTTCCCATATTTTAAATGAATCTTCAGTATTGGGTTGAAGATGAAAAAGCCTAAGATCTTCTCCAAACGGCAAAGCCAGGGACAAGCATGGTAGGACAAAAACGAACAAGTCCTCACACATCCTTCATTCTTCTGAAAGCGAAGAATGGGAAGAGTTTAAAATCAGTAAACTCCTATCAGGAAAAAAGGGGAGAAGGGTATGTTCTTAGTCCCTCATGCAATGCAAAAGTATCTTCAATCTAAATTTCTTTGGAAACTTTATATCCTTTAATGTGATCAGAATGCCAGGTTTCTTTGCATCAGTCTATAGTATTTTCTGTCAAAACCCCAGCACTTTAGTGAAAATAAACAGATGGGAAGCTTATTAGTATATGATTGCTTGGCAGAAGGCATATCACAGACATAAATTCATGGTAAAAAAAAAAAAAAAATCGCCAAATACTAAAGCATTCAAATATTTTAACAATTCTAAAATATTAAAGTATTAAAATAGTGTGATAAAATGAAGAAATAGTTATTTTCAAAAACCCCTGATTAACATATATACAAATATATATGTATACATATATGCATATGTATATATATGCACACTCTGTGTTTTATTTTTCTCTATAAAATGTGCACCATTCCTGGACTTTTGATATGAGGTTAGATTTTTTTAAACAATGTCTATTGGTATTTAACCACTTAGGGTATAGGTCTGTGGTAGAGCATGTGCATGAGGTCTTGGGTTCAATACCAAGTGCTAAAAAGAAACTTTGAGTCATTTTTCTGGAAGGCTTTCCAACCAGGTTCCTACTTTCCCACAGCACTTTCTTAGATATTAAAATTCTAACACAGCCTAAGATCATAAGCACCCACTTCAGTGTCCACAGATGGTGACTGATTTGTCCCTGGAAATCAAGTGCATTCTTGAGTCCAAGGCCCAGGAATGAAGCCTACTGCTATGAGACCTGGGTTTTTGAAATCAGAATGCATGTGAGGTGGCTGAAGATACCTTTGTGGCCTCCTTTCAGCATTCCTCTCTCAATAAGCTTAAAACAATAAAGCTAAGCTCACCAGCAAGAGAAACTGTATTTTCCATTATTCTGTGCATATTGTCAATATGCTTAGCTCTTAGTTTCTGAAAGAAAAGGATTACTCTTGCCTTGCTTGCAGTTGAAGTATTTGCATAGATTCCATACATTTGGATGAAGGAGAGCCATTTCTAAAATAGAAATTTCCAGCTGGGCAATGGTGGTGCAAGCCTTTAATCCCAGCATTCCAGAGGCAGAGGAAGGTGGATCTCTGTGAGTTCAAGGACAGCCTGGTTTACAGAGCAAGTTCCAGGACAGGCTCTAAAGTTACACTGAGAACCCTGTCTTGAAAAACAAAACAAACAAACAAACAGAAAAAAAAACAAACCAAAGAAAGAAAGAAAGAAAGAAAGAAAGAAAGAAAGAAAGAAAGAAAGGAAGAGAAAGAAAGAGAAATTAATTTCCAATGGATGTAGAGTAGAAAGCATTTGCCTAACAGGGATACTTTTTGTTACACTACTTGTCTCACAGGTCTGATGATAAATTTTGCTATATGTCTTTAAAAGTCATGAAGAACATAAATTATTACAGAAATTGTAGTTAATTAAATACATCAAGATGCCTCAACTTGGAGATAAGCTACCTACTGTTTCTTTAGATGCTTGAGTGTCCCCACAGGTCAGTTGTGATTAGAGGACTGGTTCTGGTTCTCTTAGTGGTGATACTGGAAGCATTATAGATTTCTCCAAGACATACAGTCTCATGGGAAGCCCTTACACTCATGGAGCTATGCTCTCATTAAGAACTGTTAGGTTAAAACACAGTCTTACATCCATGTTCATACAGACAGCACCAAATGGACTCAGTTAAAAGAAAAAAAAAAGGAGTGCAAGAATTTTGAAGGGGAAAGTGGTGGGGGATAGAGACAGGGTTGGAGGGAATTGGATGGTTTTGTTGTTGCTTGTTTGTTTTCCAAAATGGATTGTGTGTATGGAATTCTAAAAGAGAGGAAAAGAAGAAAAGAGACTGGAAGGTACCAGTTTCTCTGTCTGCTTCTGGATGCAGAAGGGATTATTGCTCCCACACATGCTGCACACTATGTGGTTCTCATCAGAGCAGAGCCCATGAAAGTGCTGTACCTTGCATCTACCGTGAGCCTCAATTTCATCATAAATTACCCGTGTCACAACACATTACATTAAAGTGACACACAGAAGACTAATAGACTCCAATTTACTGAGTGGCTTCATAGAAGTCCTTTGTGCTGTCCATGATCTTAACTGCCTTTTTAGACTATGTAGTACATGATGTGGCTTTAAGAGATACATACAAAGTCCTTAGTAGCATGGCCAGTTGGTCATACAGCCAGTGATAATCCAGGGATACACAAGGTATCTTGCATATCCTCCCATTCCTTAAAAAATGATGTCATAAAATATAGTTGATTTTCAGTGGATTGGAGCTCTTCCCCATTTTCAGAATTTCACTTAAATATGTACTTAAAATAATTGGTACTTAAGTATTAAACTAGAATACCAGGCTTACTGAAATGAATTGGCAAGGGAATGAGACAGAAGACTGTTTTACAAACTTGACCAAGAATCAAGTTGCCTAGAGGTGCTCTAACAGTATCACTGGCCACCATATTTCCAGAGTTTCTGCTTTAGTAAATATTTAGTAGGGTGTGGTAATTGTCATTTTAACTGGATTCTCACAACATGCTTATAGAATTCCTGAATGGAAATATTTCCTTTTAAATTATTTTTTTCTTAAAACAATCATAAAATGTTGATTTGGTCTTTCTCAGGGAATTTAATAAATTAACATTTCTCCTTGAACCTTATACTGTCATAAAATTGATCATAAAATTAAAGTTGGAAATGAATACAGAAAAGATATGAAAATAATACAGAAAAGATGTAAAAATAAATGTTAAATGCTGTTGATAATCTCAGGTCAACTTACAGACATCTGCTGAACTTTCCAATGTTTCTCTTTTATGACATTGAACTGATATTCCATACATTAATTCACATATATATATGCATGTACACATGTGTGATGTATGGATAAGGTTTAAGGAATATAAGAACATCTATAGATATACAAACTTGTTTTTGTGCAAGCTAGCATTTATAGATAAATGCTTTATTAAGTTGAAAATGAGTGTCAAAATTCTATTTTCAAAGTAAAAATAAAAGCATGGGTTCTTGTAAAAAAAAAGATATAGATTAGGTAATTACTTACTTCACTAAGAACATGATTTGGAAACATGACATAATTCTATTGCTTAGATATCTCTTTAAAATATAATTAGTAGAATTTCAGACTTTTCCACCATTTTCATTGAAGTGGTTTCTATTGATTGGCCTGCAACCCTCAATATAGCATAATGAATAATGGGACAAAGCAAGAAAGTTGATCCTTAATCTTAGCACAAACTTCACTGAAAATGTCAGTGTGGAGCTCAAAATAAGAGGCTTTAAAATGAACTATTTCAACCTTGGCCTGCAACCCTCAATATAGCATAATGAATAATGGGACAAAGCAAGAAAGTTGATCCTTAATCTTAGCACAAACTTCACTGAAAATGTCAGTGTGGAGCTCAAAATAAGAGGCTTTAAAATGAACTATTTCAACCTTTCTTTTAACACAAGTTTTTCTTAAACTTCTCCCTTTAATTTCGCTCCTCACATTCTGTTTCCACCAGGTTTTTAATTCTCAACAGTGAAGAAATAGAGGGTGTGAGGAACTGTGTTCTTAGTTCTTCAAGGCAGAACTTCACTAGCAGCAGTCTAGAGCTAACTCATTGCATACAGGGATGATTAAGGCTGAAGTTGAAAATTGCTGAAGTATTCCATTGAAACAAAAAGACAATCACACACACACACCACACCACACAGAGAGACAAACAGACAGACAGACAGACAGACAGACAGACACACACACACACACACACACACACACACAAGTGTGTGTGTGTATACATATCCTGCTGGTGAAAGAGGTAATGCATGACCAACATATATCTGGGAGTCTCAAGATACCTTCTAAGAGATAAAGATCCTAAACTATAATGTCTTGCAATCTAATAGGCCCTTATTTCAAGCCAACAACGCAGACATTATCCCTGAAATGATCTTGTAATTGTCAGTATCACAGGTGCTCAGATAATGGAATAGGAAGATCAGAATATTTAGAGTGTTTAAAGTCTACTGGCAGTTAAAGAACAGCACAAATCTTGATTCACACTCAGATGGTTTTCTTCATGTCTACCATTCATTTCCCCTGGGGATTCTTATTCTGAGAGGCTTGCTTTATAGATCCATCTACCTATTCACTCTTCTGAGTTTGGCTTAGTCCTCCTAGCCAGCTCTTTGGGATGCATGCCCCTATCAGCATAGCATAAATATACATTCCTTTTAAGTGTAAATGCAAAGATCACTGTCCTGTCACAAGGCTTCAAGGTCATTGTGTAGCCTTATGCCCTCATCGAATGCATAAAGTGCCTTTAAATTTCTGTGGAGAAGAACATCCCAACTTTAGAAAACTCAAGGAGACTACTGAGAAACTGCCCGAAGGATGGGGCCACTGAGATAAGCTGAAAGGTGAGACTACCAGCTGCACAGAGGGACAGGAAGAGCTTGCTCTCCGTTCTTCATAGATATAGAGGGTCCACTGATTAAATACCATCCCCTCTAATCTAAATGTATTGAAGATAGCGAAGAAAAAAATCGCATATAACTTTCTTTGGTACACTAAATAGTAGATGGTTTACAAAATAGATGATTCTTTAGGGACAATGTATTTAAAAGAAGTTCAAAACTTTGTCCCATGCTCCCTGGGTAGCATTCTTAGGGAGTAAGAGAACAGATAAAAAATTACTTCCTCTGTGCTTCTGAGATGGAGCAAAGATGCTGATGGTCTCATTGGACCCAGAAGCACAGCTTCCCCTTGTCCTGTTTTCAATATCACAATCTAAACAAGTGTACAGTCAGTTTAAACTCTTCTTAAATGTAATGTTGTAAGACCAGATTTCCCAGCACTCCGTCAACACTGTCAACATCCTCAGTCAACAGTGTTTTTCATATTCCCGTCTAACAAAACAAACAAGGTTGTCAAGTCAAACAGCTCAGGGTGCCTCAGCATTTTAATTACCATGCCATGAAGGAGGAGGGAGACACAGGCTTGTCAATGTCTGGGACTATTTTTGTCAGGCTCACGTTTAACACCATTTAAGAGTATTTTTTTTTTAAATAAGGATGGATGTTAAACACTATTTTTGCTGCATTTCTTTGGAAATAAATGTACTCTAGTTCTGGTTTTCTCTGAAAATACTAATACCTAGGTAGACGTCTGCGTTCCTGCAGTCAGTATAGTTTATTTGGTACAATTATATCTTCCTCAGAAAATTTGAATTTTTACAAGAGAACATGTCTTTAAATAGCTTTGACCTTGGCAGTTTTTTTTTTTGAAAAGTAAAAGAGGTTTGTTTCATCTTCATTACTATATGATTCTGTAATAAAAGATCCTAGAGTCATGACTGTCTGAAATATTTCTTGGCATCTCTAGCAGTCTACTAATATGTTTTGCATCAGTGAACAGTTGAATGAATATGCTCTGGTGTCTGTACACCAAGTACTAAGAGTGACCACACTTGGTGAGTGTGATACACATTTGTGATGAACTAACAGATGGAGGTCTGAAGAACTGACATTTTAAGCTTCATTGGTAATAGTCATTCAGGAGCTCCAAACTTGCTTGCTAGTACTTCTTCTCAGAACTGAGATGCTTATACAGTGTTTCTTCTGAGATAGCTTGTGTCAATGAAAGTGTCTACTCAATTCTCTGACTTGTTGTTCTCTGTACTTGAAACATTTCTGTTCTTTGCAGCCCGTTAGGAAATATTCCCTCTCTTAAATTCCATGTCCACATGCCCTCCAGACGGACATTTTTTCATCTATTTTAAACGCATGCAACTAAGATTAAGATTTTGCTTTATTATTGACGTCTTTTCTATGCAATGGACAGCACTTGGGTTTGAGGGCCATATCTCACTCATCCTATTTTTTCTCCTTGCTGGCTAATACTTTGGCTACAAATTAGACGTATGCTACATGTTATTTAATAAAATGAAATTAAATGAAGATAACAGGAGTTATGGGTTATCTGATGAGGTTAAATGAAGAGTATAGCTGTATTCCTATCTCTAAAGAGACAGTCAGTCCTAATAAAAGAGCCTTTTCTCACTAGCATCCATTCTTGAGATTCATCATGATACGTGGAAGAAGGTTATGGGCTATGTGGGAGGCTTAATCAGGATCTGATTGTGGCAATAAGGTTTTGGACAATGTTTTAAAAAATGGTCCTTATTAAAGTAACTCAAACTGCCATTTATATGTAAGATAATCTCAATTCACTAACCAACACACTTTTCATGGTCATTTTCTCTTTGAGAACACCATCAATGATCTGTAACACATCTTTTCCATTTTTCTCTGTATTAAAGATAGAATGGAACCTTAGGGCCATTTTGGTCTCACTGAAAAAAGATTGACTACATGCTTTAAGTTTCTCAACCTATAAAAGATTGTTATGGCTTCCATAATCACTGCCAGAGCCAATTTATCTGTGCAAGGGATCAACAAAATTGTGATTGCTGTGGAACAGTCTCTGTACAATGTAAATATGTATTAGTCTCATTGGTTAATAAAGAGCTGACTGGCCTATAGCTGGGCAGGAAGAGATTGGGCTGGAGAGCCAGACTAGGAGGACACTGCGAAGAAGAGTGGAGTCTCAGGAGTCTCAGGAGTCACCAGCCAGAAGGAGCAGGACATATACAGAATGAGGTAACAAGCCAAGAACAACATGGCAGCACATAGATTAATAGAAATAGGTTAATTTAAATTGTGACAGCTAGCTAGTAATAAGCCTGAGCTATAGGCTAAGCATTTATAATTAATACTGTGTCTCGGTATTGTCTTTGTTTTGGGGAACTGGTGGGTGGGAAAGAAAAGTCCGCCTACATGTGGTTGTTTCAGTAATGAAAAGAGTGTAACTCTATTTTCATCAACATTTATATTTTGGGATGGATTTGTTTTTACAGAGTAGCCCAGACTACCCTTGACCTTAAGGTCTTCCTCCTTTACTTCCCAAGTGCTGGGGTTCTAGGTAGGTGCCATCATGTTCAGCAACCATTTATAAACAAAACAATGGTGGTTCAACATACACTTTGAATATGACAGTTTTCTCTCAGGAAATATGGTGAAAAAACACTCAAATATACACGTTTTTGTTATTTTAATTCACTAATGATACTTAGCAATTGAATTAATCAGTACTTAGCAATTTAAACTTTGCTTACCAATAACTAATCTGACTCTTAGTTTTGCTTCCCTCAGCCTCATGGTTTCCTGTTAGGCTTCCTTTTTTCCTAGAAACAAAAATTGGGTTACCACAAATTTTAAATCTAAATTTATATGTTGCCCTTGAAGAAAATATAAAGGGATATACAGTATCTACATTTACAATACTGATACAAGAGTTTTATATTTGTTTTCTAAAGATGAAATGTTTATTTCACATTTGGGCATACTCTTCCAACCCTAGATTATGAACTGAATGATACCCAAAATTATTTAGAAAGAACCAAGAAAGTCCCAAGATTTGGACTCCTGACTGGTCATAAATTCAAAGTGCTGCATCAAATACCCTGTGATATGGTGAACACAGTCCTGCCACTTTTACTAACTGAAATAGTAGTTTTACTTAATAGTGATATTTAAGATGGCCTCATAAATGTTTATATATTAAGTAGTTTCACCACATGTAAAAAGCCTTAGAAGGTATTTTCAAGGAGTGTAACCTATTTTTTTTTTTTTTGTCTTTTGGTGGTGTAGGAAACAAACCCCAAAGCAGATTGTAAACAGAAAGCATCATAGGTTTCTCATGGCACCTAAAATCACTACCCAAATTCTCTCATATATTTGGCTATCCTGCTCAGGTGACTCCCCTTACCAAACAGAGTCCTGAGGTGGGGCTAAAACAAAGGCCAATGGATGCACCTTTCTCTGAGACAGGCTTGTAAGTGGAATCCCATGGCAATCCCTATCTTTCATATACATATTGTTCTACTACTGCTTTCTAGAAGGTCTCTGGGTCTTTTTGCATTTCAGAATGCAAGAACATGAAACACCCAGTTCTGAAATGGGTGTTGCATATTCTTCAGCCAAATATGAACTTAAAACTGTAGATACAGGTGTGAAGGCAGGTGTCAGAGCATCCCTTTTTCATCACTGTGAAAGTCACTGTCTAGGACCACACAGAACACAAGGATGCAGTAAATCCTCAGAGGTGATTGACAGTCTCAGACAGTGAAGAACAATTCTGTCTTCTGCTCTGATCCACTTCAACACTTACTTTTCTTTTTTAATTTTTTCCAATTGTCTACTTGATATCCTTACCAACTACTTGATTCTAATACATGAAGAAAGAAAGCAGAGCTATTGTTTTTGGCAATATCTCCCTTAGAGTTCCTAGTATCTTCCAAGTTGTTTAATCCCTAAACCTTAAAGTTACCTTTGATTTCCTGCACCCCCTTCTCTCCTCTTCATCCATTTCCTGTGCTGCAGCTGCTATCCCCCAAATATGAGCTGAATACTCTTCTAAGATTTGCTTTCTGCCCTACTAGGTAATACCATTGTGTTTCATGAACTATCTTGCTAGTATATGTCTTACTTTATCCCATTTGTCTATAGTCCAATCTCTATGCAGTAGCACTGACACTCATTTTTGAAAATCATTCAGATATGTATCTTTCCCGTATTATTATGCATGTATTTGCCTCATATCTAATAGTATCCACTGTTCTTAATTCAACAGAGCCCATCTAGCACAGTACACAATGTCCCCCAGGGTCTGGTCCTTGCCTACATGTTTACCATACCCTCACTCTCTATGTCCTGATCATTGACAAACTATCAAGGAAGTACAACATGGATTAGTAACTGCAAGGAGAAATCAGTGCACTTGGGAAGTCTTTTACTTATTTTCAGGAGTTATTTATAAAGAGCAATTCAAGAGTTAAAAGGTAGAAAAATGTGTATATGGCTTTGTTTGTGTGCCCATGTTTGTGTGTGTGTGTGTGAGAGAGAGACAGAGACATACACAGAGGACACATGTACACATACACACAAACATATGGTGAGAGAGAGAATAGACAATATAGGACATTTCAGTCACTGTGTTTTCTTCTCCAAATACCAGTTGTGGTGTGTTAGTGTTTCAATGTGTCCTCTACAAAACTGAAATGTTGCTAAGGCAATGATATAATAAGATGAGGACTTTAAGGGGGTGATCAGGTCATGAAGGATTCTCACATATGAAAGAGAAGAAGACTCTCACAATAGAAGCACTGGGCTTCCTTGTTCTTCTGCTTTCTGGCACATGAAGACATAACTTTCCTCCTCTCAGACAACACAGCATGAAGGCATCACCATAGAAGGAGAGTGTGGTCCTGAAAAAGCAACCAACCTGTTGGTGTCATGACTTTGGACTCTCCATCTCTAGAAAGGACAACTCTAAGTCATGTCCCTCAAAAGTTCTGTAGTCTGTGGAATCACGCAGCAAAACAGACTACAGAAGAAATATAAAGAGCCCCTGGTGATGAGATACACTCCATGGTTACTAGTTAGAGCTAGGAATCTCAGACTATGACCTTTATCTTTCCCATGGATATACATAGACCTTTCATTTGTGTAATCAATATATCATAAGTGGGCACTGTCCTTGAGTGACAAGAGATGTCATGATATTGACAGTCAGAGTAGGAGACATAATTCAATATGTTAATTTAATATTATTATAAACATACAATATCCAATACAAAATTACATTATAACATATATTCTATATATGACATGTAATATACTATATACTATACATTATAGTGTATATAATATATAACATATTGTGGCATATAAAATATATACTAATATATCATAGTATCTATAATATATGTGATGAAATATTTTATATTATGTATTTATATATAATACATGCTATATATTTTTAATGCTTATTATATAAATTTATATACATAGAATGTATATTTATATGTGCATATGACCTATGTGTCAGAGAAGAAATTTCATAGAGTCTAGGAACTATATTCTCCAGGCCTATTGCCTCATTCTGTAAGCACAGAGTGATTGGAACATGAATGTGCCCGTTGCTATTCATAGTGTCTATAGCTGCTTTTGTGTAATATGACAGATTTGGGATGTTAGAACAAACACTTTTCTCACTGAGCAGAAAGTGTATTAATTCTCTGAATCATTGGAAAAGTTTGCTAGTTTGTGTTATATAGAATGAAGCATAGTTAAGTTAGGAAGAAAATCAAAAGCATATGAGATGATTTATGGATTAGCTAAACAACACAGCTTTAAAAAAAAGTAATAATAGAGTAGCTCATGCTTATTACTATTCCTGATGTGGTTTAACTGCTAAAGAAAACGCTGAAGTCACACAGATGCCTCCGTACATTAGCATCAGTGTCATGCGATTAGCTGATAATTTTCAGACTTGAGAGTACCTTTCAGTACATCCTTAAAACGTACAACAATGGAAAGGGATTTCCTGAAGGGAAAATGGCTCTAGGCCAAGGTGTTCCAGGCCTCAAGGCCACGAACAGGTCTGAGAAGTAGCAGACATCACAGGCTCACCAGGTTGGGAGTAACATCAGTGTCCACAATGCTAAGACTTAGTTTGTGTCACTTACTCAGCTGAATTCAGGTTCCACTGACAGTCTTTATTAGCCTTTGATTGTCTGCATGTGTCTATTTTTCCACTCAAATATATTGCAACTCGCTTAACTTCAGGACACAAGGGATTTTTAGAATTATTTATGATCTGTACATATTTCAAAAATTTCATTAATAGTTATATCCCAAACAAAGGTTTCTGGTCTTCAAATGCTTCATTGCAGTTTAATGGTTCACAAAATGATTTCTGCATCAACATTAAGTCTTCGGTCTGGCTCACAATGCACATTACTATGGGTGTGTTTAATGCACTCTGCCATTTCCTTAGTAAGTACAACCACTTGATGAAGATGCTCACGTGAACAGTTATTTTCTCCTGATTTAATATAACAATTTAGTAAAGCAGAAGCTACCATAATAGGTGATGGAGTAGTAATGAAAAATTTTAGTGGATGAAACAAACAAAGACTCCTTTGCCTGGGAAATTCCCCTAACTTTTTCTACCAGGTATATCCTGAGACTAAGTAGTTCTCATTCATTGTAGTCTGCACATTTTATAGTGCCTTATGACTCTACTTTTGGGGAAATTAATAGCCTTTGTATTTAACTTCTTTCGTTCTTCCTCACTTCCTTTCCTTGACTGTTGTCATGGTTTCAATAGTTACGGTCCTGCACTAGACTCTCCAGCTTCCTGATCAGCAGCAAGCCATGTTGGAGTTATAGGGCATGGTTCTGTTTGTTAAATATTTTCATAGATGTTATATAATTTTGTTTGGACCCTGTTATTTTTCCTTTTCTTAATTTAAGGAATAGTTTCCTTCCCTTTTCTCACAAATTACACTAGTAAGGTCTAGTGAACAAAGTTTAAAATAAGAAAACAAACCCACAGAAGAACCCAGAGAACATCTCTTTCCCAGAATTCACTACCACATTTTTCATTTCCTCTTCAGACATCTATTCTATTCGGTTTCTCCATTTATAATCCAAGTATCACAACTTCCGAATAGTTTGAGGCACTTGTGTAAAAGTGTCTGTTGTGAGCCAATAAGACATGCAGAACCAGAATCAGGCCAATGGAGCTTCAGAGAATCCCACGGTAGTAATTACACAAAACAGATTTCGAGAATCATTGCTTAAGGTTTTTAAACTTTACAAGAGAGACATTGTTTTCAATTCTGTTACTCCCATTGTACACAGTGCAGTATTTCTTTCTACTCTAATCCAGGTACTTATCCCGCATATCTAGGTAATCAAAAAAATCTTTCCAACTATTCCTCTGTTTCTTGTTCTCTGCCACTGTCAGATTTGTCAAACAGAATCCTAATCACAATGTCGAACCATTGGCTTTGCTGCGAAGTACTTGCTTGCCTCTCTTCATGTTAAAGCCCCTGGGCTAGTTATGGATTCTGCTTGATGCCCACAAAGCCCCATTCTCAGGAAATCACATTTCTTTTTCTTAAATGTCTTAGCTGATTCAAGGTTTTCCAGGTGCACTGAGATTTGTTCCTTAATAAATATACTGAACGAAAATACAAATCTCAATGCAGATGTAAGGGTTTTCATAAATACACATTGTTCACAAAGTATTGCACCCTCTAAAAACCCACTGTGTTCAGGCACTAAGTCTGTCTCTATGATGGTCATTTGCACATGCAGAGGAATCATGGAGTTATTGTCTGCTCATCTCACTGGAGAAAGCTCATTGACTAGACTAGTGCTTTAGTTAGCAAAGAGTTTGACATAGGCTTTAACACAGCCTTGGGAATTTCTCTTCACATACACTCATGAATTACAGGCCTCTTCTATTGGAAATGTACAAAAATAACAGAGGTTTGAAATTGAAAAGAAATTTTAGCAACAATATCCAAAAATAGATGAAATGAACTCAAATCATGCCCTTGGAAATATACTTCTACATCTGGAAGAGAAACCAGAGTGCGTACATTTCAGTGGGATGCTAGTTTAAGCAGAGTCATAGCTGGAAAACCTCATGTTTTCAGAAAGGGAGATGAACAAAATGCCTACTCTGCTCAGCTGTGTTACAGAGATGCAAATTTCCATGCACTTCTGTTTGTTCAATAGTTCATGCAGTAGAGAGTAGATTGGATGGAAAGAAAGAAACACCAGTCAATAAATTTGCAGAGTAGCTCTGGTTCTTTCTGTCAAGTGGAAACCACTACTCTGTTCACCTTGTTCTTTGAGCTGGACCTCCAGGACTGGACTGCCAATAATGCTTCTCCAAGTCAGAAATGTGATTTCCAGTGCTTGAATAAAACTCATTATAGCTACCACTCAGTCCTTACCATGCCCACCTCTAACTATCTCTCCCTACTTGAGCCCATTAATGAAACAAGATTCATTTTGCCAGCACTGTATCAAGTGCACTATATTGCTGTAGGAACAGGAATACTACACTGAAGACCAGGTATGATATACCTTCTCAAGGGCTACTATGATGGACAGTTGAAGACTGAAATATCTATAACTAATTTTCACATTGAGTTGCAACTTCTATCTTGTACTCTTCTTATATTCCAAATACTAGCAGAACAAGAAGATGGGATCAATGAATTTTGGTTGGGAGACTGGTAAGATCTTACAAAATTGTTCAGTTTTAAAGAGAAGCAAGATTACTCTAGGAAGAGAAACAAGAATTAGTAAAAGCACAAGGACTGGACTATGTTTTACAGATTGAGAATCACATATAACACAGTGAGGTGTGTGATGGGAGATGTAGATGGAACAAAATAAACAGTTGCAGTACAAGTGTAGAGCCTGTGACTTTGGAGAACAATCACAAGTGTGATTTTGTGGGCATTTATTGTATTACTCTGTACTATTTCTTTTATTTCAAAAAAAGTTATGAAAACAAATATTCTGATTAAAACTAGGCCAAAGATCTAAAGACATATTTTATATAAGAAGGCATACAAATAGCCAAGAAGTATATGAGCAATTGTTCTACATCACTGATTACAGAGAAATACTAATGAAAGTCACCATTTATCTACTAAAATGACTATTAATGAGCTTATCATCACTGTGGCAAAAAAACTAAGAGAACTTAAAGGAGAAAGTACTTATTTTGGTTTACACTGCTTGTGGTATGAGATAAAGTAGAATGTCATGGCAGCAGCAAAATTTGGTGGAACTGGCAGTCAACTTCATGGCATCCTGAAAATAAACATGGTGAGAGAGACCAGCAGAGATGAAAGAGAAGATATTGTTCACAAGTGCATGTCCTATTGGCACTATCCTATCAATTATGATCTACCTCCTAGTTTCCAATACCTAGTAATGAGTTATGGAACAAGCAATGGATTAATCCATTAGAGATCAAAGCACTGATCATCCAATCAATTTGCCAAAATACCAACTCTGAACTTTGCTACACCACCCAACAAGACATCAATATCTAAACTTTGGGTAAGTAATTCAAGACCTAATCATAATAATATATATTGTATAAACATTAAAAGGTAAAAAATTTTAGGTTTTGGATAAAAGAAATCTTCATGCATTTTTTTAGTAGGAATATAAACTGGTACAGTTACTATGTAATAAAGGAAGAAAGTTTGTCAAAAATTAAAAGCAGAATTAACATATGATGATCTAGCAATCCTCCTTTTGAGTCTACATCAAAGGAAAGGAAATTAGTATGTCAAAGAGACATCTACATTCCCATGTTCATTTCAGTGCTATTCACAGTACCCACAATATGGAATCAACCGAAGCAGCAATGGATGATGTGCTGGCTGGTTTTGTGTGTCACCTTGACACAAGATAGTGTCATCAGAGAGGAAGAAGCCTCAGCTGAGGAAATGCCTCCTTCAGACCCAGCTGTAAAGCATTTTCTCAGTTAGTGATCAGTGGGGGAGGGTCCAGCCATGGTGGGTGGTGCCATCCCTGGCTTTGTGGTCCTGGATTCTTAAAAAAGCAGGATGAACAAGCCACAGGGAGTAAGTCAGTAAGTAGTTCCCCTCCATGGACTCTGCATCAGCTGCTTCCTCCAGTATCCTGCCATGTTTGAGTTCCTGTCCTGACTTCCTTCAATAATTAACAGCAATATGGAAGTGTAAACCAAATAAACTCTTTTCTCCCAAGTTGCTTTTTAGTCATGATATTTCCCTGCAGCAACAGAAACCCTAACTAAGATAGGTGGCAATATGAACAGTGTATGTTATATACAGAAAGTAGAATGCCTACCCAGCCTTAAAAAGCAAGAAAATTACGATAATCTGATAAAGTGGAAATATAAATAAAATATATATATTTAAATATATATAAAAATATATAAATATTTTTATTTATTAAATAAATTTTAACTACTTTTTAAAAATGTTCTAATATTAAAACAAAGAAGTTACAGTGGAGCATAAATTTAAGAAGGGGAAACCAACAGACTTTTTGATGTATTAGCCATGATTACTGAACCTTTACCTGCTATCACAGCTGAGACTCAGACTGTCTGAAGATCGTATTATCTGATTCTTACCATCTACCTTATAGTGTCAACCATAACTGACCAATGTTCTCTGCCTCACTCCCCTGTTTTCCCCACAGAAATAATTTCAAATGCACCAACACACTCTTTTAATATTCAAATACTAAGGACAGAATCACTGGGTCCTAGATGGGCGCAAAACCTAGATCTTGGCTCTGTTTATTGTCTTCCGTGAATTAGGAAAGGTTAGCATTTTCAAAACTCTATTTTATCTACACAGTAGGAATAATGTCTTACACACACACACATGCATGCACATGCACGCACACACACACATGAACTTGTGAAAGCCTTCTGCTATTTAAGAACCAAGTGTGATCATGTATTTCCCTCAATATTTAACAACCTTGGAAACTGGGATTTCCACATTTGATGCTGAACACCATTATTTCAAACAATATAGGTCATCAAATAGTAAGCTTTTGGTCTTTTAGGAAGGTCAAGGTCAAACAAAAATAAAAGTGTATTATGTTCAATGAGACATGGTAATTCCATGGTGATAAGCTTTCAGTCAAGAAGCAAAATGACAAAAATGAAGCTGACAATTAAAATAGAGTACAAGCTAAAGATAAAAGGCAAGTTATTAAATGACCCTAAGATTGGATCAAACATCCACAGTGCCACAACTTTAATAGAAGTGATCTGAAGTGTGGATGGAAGTGACTTCCTGAAGTCTTATTATGTTGGTATCTGTTAAATCACAAAGCTATTAAGGTTAATTTAATGAAATTTCATATAGCTATAGTACCAGCTGTTTGATAATGAAGAATGCTGTGTAGAAGTTTAGAGAGAGCTTCAGGGGTTGTTTATTTGCTGTTTTTAACAATCCAACCAAGCCAGGGGTCATTTCAAGATGTGGTGATTTGGAAGAATAAATCCGCAAGGATGGTTGAGTTAATTGTTTATAATAGCGTATTGACTCTGATAATATGTTATACAACTCTGTTTACAAAGCCTAAAGCAACAGTTCCTCAAGAAAAAATGTTCTTGTTGTTGTCTTTGCTCTGCATTTGTACTTACATATTTATTTTAATTTTAAAATAAATTACCTGATCCACACCTCAATTTTGCCTGGATAGCACACACACTTTGAAGGAAAGGACAATGCTGGGCTGTTTTGCAGTTTCTTTCATCTTGAAATCATATTTATTTACCTTCCTTATTCATTCTCAAATAATTCTATGTCTAATTGACCGATATTGCCTTTTTTTTCTTTTATCATTTCTTCTTGGTAGTATTCTAGATGTGTATTGCAGCTACAAGTCTATTTGTAGACTAATTTGAATTTGTTAGATTCATAAAGAAAATATTCGCAATTATTCACTTCAAGCACAACCGATGAAGAGGATTATCTCTAAGTCGCTGATGATCACATCAGGGAGTTCTGAAGGCAAGCGACCCGCTCTGTCTGCAGCGTGGAGAATGCCACTACTCTCCAGAAGAAACAGCATTTCCTCCATACCGAATACTAAGTAAGGTAATGGAGCTACAGGGAGAACTGGGGAAGTAAGTAGTCTCAAACATGGACTCAGGGCCCCATGATCCCTGTTTGTCAAAAAGATGAAGGAGTGGCTTCCACAGAAAGAAGACCAAGTAGCTAACGGAGCAAAGTAGAATAGACCACACTCACATAAGCCATTTTGGGTGTTGGGCAAACGATCACTTTGAGACAGTCACAGAACCTGGACATTGATGCTATGGCTGAGTACCAGTGAAGGATGCTATATTCTATTTCTCTATATGATCACTCCATTGTATGCTCAGAGAAACGGTGCACTCTACTGGTACTTGGATATTTTCTGGACTATATAATTTTTCCTAAATTATCTCCAATCTTCAAAACAAGACTGTATACAACTATTCAGTAATTTTCCCTGTAGACCATAGAGCAGACCTAATCGGGAATGTCTTCAATTGCACTTAAATGATATTTTGAGTGCAATTTTGTTGATAGAAACATTAATGAATGTTGACTGAAATATCGTGAAACTAGCCCAAAGTGTTCAGTTCCTTCACTATGGTAGTCATAACACTGTGTAGAGGTTCTAAAGACACTGGACTCTTATCTTTCTCTCAAAAAGCATACAAAACTAGATATTAAAATGGCATAAATAAATGAGGGAGAGAAAAACTATATGAAATAACATTATATTTAGAAAGTAAATATAAAATTTATATAGAAAAGAAAGCTATGAAAGATCAGTTCTGAAACATGATAAATACTGGCAAATATTTATACAAAACGTTAAGTAAATAAAAAATGGAAATGTTTAGTTCAATTAATTTTCAGGAAAAACAAATATGAATTCTTCTCTGTGGATGGCTGTAGTTCTTTGAGACACTAGATGAAGGTAGGTACAGGTATATAAGGTCAGTGTTCATCAACACAAATCTGTCTAATAAACTTAGAGACTCCTGTGGTGGTATTTTACTTGTACTGAAATGTGATTTTAATTGTATGTTAATAAATAAAGTTGCCTGGGGTTCAGAGCTATTAGAGCCATAGCAAGTGCGTGACGGCGGTGGCGCACACCTTTAAGGACCTAGAGGGTGGTACATTTAGGCAGTGACTAGGCAGTCACATGTTTGGGTTTACAACCAATGAGAAGGCAAAACAGCTAGACTATATAAAGACATACACACAGGAAGTAGGGCCCTTTTTCGGAGAGCTCTCTTGGCTAAAGAGGATCCCTGAATCAGGAAAGGTGAGGCTCTTAGCTCTGACCTCTTGGCTTTCTTCTCTGAATCAGCTCTGTGTTTCTTATTTAATAAGACCATTGGTTACATCTACAGACTCCAGTCACTCTTCCTAAATGTTGCTCTATAGGATATATTTGGCACTGTAGACTCAACCATCCATTGACAAATAAATCATTTGCTTACAACAGTGTGTTTCCAGTATTCAAGGACCCTCTTAAAGGACAATTCTAGATTGTCAGGTTACCATTCCAGACAGTTCATCTTAACAGCAAAGTTGCAGTGGCAGGAGCTTGAGAAGCTTCTGGTATCATATCCAGAATGAAAGGCAGAGAAAAATGGATATAGTGATGCCACATGCTAGCTTGCCCATGCTTGGCTAGCTTTCCTTATTGTAATATAGTTGAGAGCCAGTGACCTAGGAACAGTGGCACCCATAGTGGGCTGGGTTTTCCTACATCAATTGACAGCCATGACAATCCCTTACACACATGTCCACAGGTCAGTGTGATCTAGATAATAACTTATTAAGATTCTTGTGCATCTTGTGCATATGAGTCTAGGTTATGTGAAAATGAAAGTTAAACCTACCGCATTGGTGTAGGGTTGAAAAATGAGAAGAAGGAAAGGTTAGACAAAGGAACAAATAATTTGTCCTAAGACAGAAAGTTGAGAGACAAAAAATGCAAAAATGGTAGTACGGGGCACCTATATAATTATCTATAGGGAAGGGCAACTGTAAACAGACACATGGCTCTCACTAATGACCTCTACACCATTGCTTAAATACACCTTTTATACTTCCTTCCTTGGTTCTCTACTCAGCCTGCAGCCTCATAGATACTATTTGCTGAATGATTTAAGGCATTAATTGCATTTATTTGAGTTAGACTGTAGCATAAGGCGGGACAGCTAAGGAGCCCATCCTATGGTTCATTTTCTTCATTGAGTTCTAAAGTAACAAAAAATTACAGCTGCGTTTCTTTGTGCCTTAACAGAGATGTTCATGGGTGGTAGTGGGGGTCTATCAAAGGAGAACAACATTCTATTAAAGAAAAATATTTATATTCACAGAACTGAACAAACCTCTCCATGCCCCTCCATCTTTAACATCCTCCTACCAGCACAGGGAAGCAGAGGTTAACAGATGCAGCAGGGAAAGCAGGTTGTAGTCACATTGACAGCTAGGAAATGAAATGACACCAAGTATTCGAGAATTGCCCTCAATTAGCCTATGCAAAGCAAGAATTAATTACCAGCACTGAAAAAGGCTCACCTTTGACTCCTCTTTCAAGATCTCACTTACAGGGAGTACACCTCTGGCGTTATAAATGAAGGTCCAGTGGACTTGATAACTTGCATTTCCCGTAATACATTTTAGTAAGAAATGTGTGTGCAAATATAATAAAGGGACTCTAGGTAATCTAACCCATAGATATCAGTGACAGAGAAACATGTAAATGCAGATGCAGATATGCAATATGTCGAGATAAATACAAATGCAAGAAAGACTGAATCTACTGCTCCACAATGCAAGGAAAATTAGGAGTAGCTGTTGCACGTGTTAGCTTTGAAATTCTCAGGGTAGCAATTAAACATCTTAAAGTAAACCTATAAAATCATTTTATTACTATACCAGGATATAAATTATAATAAAAATAATGTCTGCATAGGTACAGGTTGTATTTTTTGGCATATTCTCTTAACAAAAGCTGTATATCTTTTCCTCAAGCCAGTAATAAAATCAAATCAAATGAATCTCTAAAGCCATTCACTTAATGAAATAATTTGGATACTCAAACAATAAAACCACCATTGACAAAAATGTAGTAGCAGCATGAGAACACACAAGAAGGTATGAGAAGAATAGGAGAATGTGATTTGCTCTATTGGGAAGTATTACTTGGGCAAAAGGAAGACTTAGCTAATGATACCATAACAAATAAGGTGGGAGCTAGGGAACAGAAGGAAGTGGAGGGGATAAGAGAAAATGATACAGAAAAGTGAAGAAAGTAAGACAATAGGGAGGCAGGCCTGAGATAAAAAATTAGCGTTTTCTTAAGCCAATGTGGGTTGAATTCCATCTATTTGTATAACAAGGCATATAATATATCTCAGGGTGATGAAAGCAAAGAGCAGTTAGCTCTACAGGTGAGTGCAACTCACCATCACTCTAATATGGTCAGGACTGTGCTCTGGAAATGCCACCAATACTTCATAAAGTAACAACCCAAATCTTACTGATTTCCATAGCCAACTGACAAATACAGAGGCCTGTCAATCAATCAGTATGGAAGAAGGATGGCATGGTGGAATAGAAACCAAATGAGATTTCATGCATTTTTTTTCCTATATAAAGTTACTATATATAAAAGCATAGGGGAGTGTCCATGCTTCCTCTGGTAGAGGTAAAGGTGGATGAATAGCTCATGCTGGCCTTCAAAAGGAACACAAATAGCTAAAAAACTTCAAAATTAACTAAAGAAATGCACAGCTGGATCAAAATAGTATTAGCTCATTGTACCAATATGATATTGGGGCTCCAAGGAAGATGCTGCAGGCATTGTCTGTAGACAGTTTAGTGGTACTATAGTCTAACTCAGGTTTGGTACTGTCATCATTTTTGCTTGTTTGTTTGCTGTTTTTCCTGTTGCTGTGATAAAATACTCTGAGCAAAATCCACTTAAGAGAAAATGTTTTTTCTGAACACAGTTCAAGGTATGGTCCATCATGGCAGGGTAGTCAATGTAGCAGGAACTCTGTGCAGCTGTTCACATTGTATCCGCAGTCAAGAAACATCAATGAATGTTTCCCACTGTTTAGCTACTTTCTTCATTTAACAAAGCCCATGATCCCTGCCATGGGAATTGGTCATGCCAATAGTAAAGGTGGCTCTTTCCACATCAGTTAAGGCAATCAAGATAATTCCCCACAGGCATATCCAGAGGCCTGTCTCCCATGAGATTCTATATTTGCTCAGGTTGACAGAGGTCCCTGATCATCACAGACACTTTGTTCCTAACTGACTGGGGAAGCTACTTAGTTTCTCCAAGCCCCATTTCTTTCCTTGTTCAAATGGAATGTTGTTAATACCTTAACATCTATTTAGGGCTGTTAAAATGTCCAGTGTGATACCTGTGTGTAGTGAGGGTTGAATACCTACACACTTTCATTTTTATTATTATTATGGTCGATCCTCTAATCCTGCAAAACATATCTCTGAGAGATTACTCAGGTAGCAATCTTTCAAAGTGATTCTCAGTGTCTCAGAGTGAGGAAATGTTTGGATGTTTCCCC
This sequence comes from Peromyscus californicus insignis, assembly GCF_007827085.1. Classification (NCBI taxonomy): domain Eukaryota; kingdom Metazoa; phylum Chordata; class Mammalia; order Rodentia; family Cricetidae; genus Peromyscus; species Peromyscus californicus. The sequence continues at coordinate 7,775,701 of NW_026294413.1, forward strand.
CTCCAGCATTAGAAAAACAAATGCAAAAGAGAAAAAGAAGCAAGATTTTGCAAAGCAGATGAAACAAATTTTCCAAAGGTGGCCTCCTGTTCCCAGCTACAGATCTCCACACCAAGCCAATCAGCATCTTACAAAAGCTCTTGGTGAAGGAATGACCCATAATGTAGAATCTTGGGACTTTTGGAAGAATTATTTTGTGACAGCTATGTATCTCTGAGTAACTTTAAAATTCTGTTGAGTCTGGTTTGTTTAAATGACGCTTGCCAACTTTTGCCTTGGGTGTGAAGTATGAGCCACTTAGTTTGAGCAGAGAGAGGCTGGGCCAACAGTTTTTGAACACAGTAATCTTGCAGGCTGCCCCAAAGTAAACAGAAATCAGCAATTTGAACATGTCATCAACCCTGAGCTTTCAAAGGTGTTAAATATTTAACTCTCACTAATAGACTGCAGAGTAATGCTTGCCTGGACAAATACATGCACTTTTCCATCTCTGATCATTTTCTAGATTGTCTTTCTTGGAACTTGACTTTTCAAAACCTCAATAAGTCCTGTAGACAGAGTCATCTTTTTTTTTTCTAGAAAAGTAGATTCAGTTTAGAGTGATGTAGAATCTAAATTTGGTTCTAAACTCAAATCTCAGATAGGAAGCCTAAAATTCATGAACACCTAAGTGTATGATCTAAACTTATTAGGCCTCAAGCTTCCCCATCCATAAAATCTCATATGTGGTTTGACTAGTAAGTGAGGGGATGGGTATGAAGTATCTTGGTCACTGTACACAGGAAGCTAGATGAAGAGCATAAGTACAGTCACCACTGCTGATGCTGTCCGTACACACCAGATGTAATTTGTGTTGGCTTCTTTCTTGTGATGCTCTTCCCTCCAGCTTTGATGTCTATAGCTGCTCCCACTCCCCCAACCCCCAACACACACACACACACTACACTTTGTGTCTTAGTTTTCAGTCCTCTGCTGAGTGGTCTGTAAGATGAATTTTAAAAGGTCTTATTAATAATAATAAAAAAACCTAGAGCCAGATATTAGGGTGAATGCTGAAAGATCAGAGAGACAGAACAAACCACAGCCAACCTCACCTCACCAACTTCTCAGCTTATTCTGGTTCCTCAGACTGAAAGCCTCTGAGTTCTTACTCTGAAGGATCTTAGCTGAACTGCTTAAAAGCCTCTAGTTCCTAGTCCTCATGCCTTATATACTTTTCTGCTTTCTGCCACCACTTCCTGGGATTAAAGGCCTATGTCCTTCCTAAGCAAAGACATGAGATGTCAAGTACTGGGATTTAAGGTGTGTGCTTCCACTCCTGGCTCTGTTTCTAGTGTGGCCTTGAACTCACAGAGATCCAGAAGGATCTCTGCCTCCCGAGTGATAGAACTGAAGGCATGTGTGCCACCACTGTCTGGCCTCAATGTCTAATCTAGTGGCTGTTCTGTTCTCTGTTTATTAATGTACACAATATATTGGGATGTACAATATATCAACCACAATAGTCTGTTTAGACTTGTCATCTTGTCTCCGTACTTGTCCTTTGTCCATTTTTACTTGACTGTTGTTGACAATCTCTCTGTATATGTTATCTGTCAATCTCCCTAGTCACATGCAAGCCTCTTAAAAGGACTTTGGTTATTTATTTTATTTGTGTGTGTGTGTGTGTGTGTGTGTGTGTGTGTGTGTGTGTGTCTTTATCATCAATTTCTAAAGATCGGTTGAGGACAGGATTCACCAGAGTCTTCAATCTTTATGGACAAAATACCTCCCCCAAGAGAATACTGTATACAGTTGAATGGTAACTTACTTACCTACTTCGTAGAAAGTCATTTAGATCACAATACTGGGTTTTTTTTGGGGGGGGTGAAACAGGTTTTTTTCTCTGTGTAGCTTTGCACCTTTCCTGGAACTCACTCTGTAGACCAGGCTGGTCTTGAACTCATAAAGATCCACCTGCCTCTGCCTCCCAAGTGGTGGGATTAAAGGTGTGTGTCACTACTGCCTGGCTTACAATACTATTTTATTAGCAAGAGCTTTGGGAGAAGTTAATCCATCATGCAGTTATTATACATGGCTTTTTTGGTTTTTTTTTTTTTTTTTGCTAATTATGACATTAGGTGTGCCAATATACTAAGGAGATATGGGATGAAAGTGTACAATATGAGTATGTCTTATTTCTTAGTCAACGTGTAAGTAATATCTTCTCAAAAGGCTCCATGACTCTTAAAATGGTTACAAGAAGTGAGACCATAGTGGAGGAATATCCATTCATATATACATACATTCAAGAGCTTAATAGAAATCTTTGCCTCTCCTCAGTGAATGCTCTAGTTCAGCTTCCCTGGTCACCTACCGCATACCAACTATGTAACTAAGGAATGGTACCTACAGGCAAAAGTGTCAAATTGTGTCGAGTTTGGAAGAAAGCAGACCTAAACATACAGGTCTTGAAAAATGTTTAGTTTGAGGTGTCTCTAGATTGGTGGTTGTTCGAGTTAGCATAAGTTTGACCATATGCAAAGATGCCTGTGTTCATGATCCAGTGGTAAGCATGGGCTCTCATACAATACAAAGTATATTATTCAAGATAGTTCCCTGACTGACTAATTGGGATTTAGCATGTTACTGAGTTTCCTATGGCATAGTAAAAGAGGGCAGTTGGGCTTTCCAGACCACTTCAGGCTTCCACTTGATCAAAAGGCCTGAGGCTGCCCTGCTGGCAATCCAACCTGTTCTGTCTATGCCAGGATGGCTGAGACAGTTTTGGGAGCCCAGTACTGATCAGCACAGCAGGCAGTTCGGGGCTTCCTGGCTACAGAAATCACAGAAAGCATTCTGAGAGGGGGTTGCCAAGTCAGAGGGCATAAACCGAGCAAATGAAAGTCCTGAAAGAGAACCACAGGAGAGAAGACTGTTTCAACTTGTGATTAGCTGAAGAATCTGGAAAGAGATTCGACAGGAATCCCTATAGTCACAAGTCAGTACATGACTCAGAAATGAGGCTGGGGGATTGGGTTGTTTTAATCTGACTTGGGAAATTCTTGGAAGTGTGTAGCATGAAGTTTTAAAAACAAACTATAACTGAGCTAAATAATAAAGTATTCTATTGTTTTATTTTAAAGTGATTTCCATTCTCTTATTTCCTAGTTTTGTTTCTGGTAAATAATTTACAAGAATGCTCTCTCTTGTGATTATAAAGTTTATTCTGCCCTAACTTACTATATAATAGGAGAAATGCTCCACCATGTCTGCAACAAAGAAAAAGAACTCTGAGAAGAAGGGATTTTGATGTTGGACAGGTTTACAGATTTTCTGGAGGCCGTGGTGACATCAGGCTGCATCACACTAAGACATAAGATCGAGTGAAGTGCTTCAGTTCTGAGTTAGATGACCATTCAGAATGACAGTGAGTGGATACCTTCTCTCTGGCCTCCCAGCAGACAAGGGGTTTTATCTAAAGAGTAGCACAATACCACATGGCTATCCTGGGGCCAAACCATGGAATTCCTATAACTGGTTTTCCACACCACATTTAATTCCATTTGCTTGGTCTTTGATGTTCTGCTTGTTCTGCATAAAAAATTTAGAACTGTCCCAAACTGATACGGATTCATTTCCTGTGTCTATTCACTCCTCCCACCAACTTCCTAATTACTTACTTCTCAGCTCTGCTTCCCCACAATCTAGAAGACATCCCAAGTCATACATTCCATTTGCATCCTTCATTTCACTCCAGCAAATCCAACATTTTGCACCAACACCAGTTTAGCAGAAGGCAAGAGAGACCGAGTTAGCGGCACAGTGCTTTAGCTACTGCAGACCGGAAGGAGCACATCTTCGCACATCATTCAACTAGTGAAAGACTGACTCATCCCAGGAGAGAAGGGTGTGATGTGACTTTTTTCTCATTGGTAACTCTACATGTAACCATGCTGATATATTTGTAAATAAGCACAGAAAATAGGAAGAAACAAATCATCTTATGATTATTGAATGTTAGCTGGTCTCCTGACTACACCTTCAGTGACTTTATTAATGTTTTGTTCTTAAAGATCACTGAGTCAGTTCTATATATCAGTCAATGAAATGAAGGACACCATGGCCTCAGTGGCATATTGACAATATGGTGTGAAAATTATTTCCGAACTCTATAAAATTAATAATGATTTGTGAGGAATTGTAACAGGCAGAGCCGTGGTTTTTGCATCTGGGATCAAGCCAGGATCCAGAGTCTACATCCTTATTATACAGAACAAAGTACAAGAAACTTATGAACTCCTGTCTCCCAACCTAATTCAATTTTCCTTCATCCCATACTGAAAATTCACACACACAAAAATAAACCCCAGGAACACTGTCATCTTTTATATTTGGCTGTTCAAATATTTTAATAGTCACTCTTTAGCTATTCACATTCCTTTCCTACTAACTAAAGATTTCACAAGACTCACTTTTAAACTCATTTATTTCATTCACATTAAAAATAGTGAATGTAAAAACAAACAAAGATGAATTTTCCATCTTGGTGTAAACAAAGACAGAGAACTTGTAACCCTCGGATGCCTCAAAAACCTACCAAGTCCCCTTAGACCTTAATGATATAAAACTGCAGCATTTTCACTGCTGTATTAGGGAGAAAAATGAGAGGAGAGGAGAGATGGAGCCAAAAGAGCAGCAGTGCCTTGGGTCCTGAATTAGCCACAGAGTAGAAATGAGACACATGGGGATGTCTACTCTAGAGATCGCATCTCTGACTCTTCCTGCCTTCGTGAGCTTTCCCAGGGAAGGAAACATGGCATAGGGCTCAGGGTTGGAAGCCAGCCTTCTTGAGTTGTGTTTACCGTGAGTTCCATGGCTTCCTTTGTGACTTTCTGTGCTAGGTGAGATTTATTTTATATCAATGTGCCTGAACAAGTTCATTTTACAGATGGCATGTCTGTCTGTGCTTAAAGGGAATGTCAATAGTCCTTCAGAACCACTTCATATTGAACAGAAACGGACAGGAGAGCACAGAGCTTGGTATTTCTGGGGAATGTGGTTGTTGAGACTCTGAGGATGACAGAATGTGGAGGGCTGGGTGATGTCATCCTGTGCACCCTTCCATAAAAAAGGGCATGCTTTATTCTTTGCTTTCTTCATCAAGCCTTCCTAAGGATGAGAACTGTTTAAGTCAGTGTCAAATAAGTCTGAAACTTTATTTGACCAAGATAGCATGTGGGAGGAAAGGTTTTATTTACTAATTTTAGATAAAGTAGGTCTTAGTCTAACATCAATTTAAAATTTTAATTGTTGTGAACCAAGTAAAGGGATTGAGTAATACAAATGATTTTCAGCAAGCAGTTCTTACATATGGGAACAGATCTACTGAACATGCAACATGGAAGAATTCATAATGACAATAGGCAGAATTCTTCTCTTGTTGTCGAGTGGGCAAAAGCTCTAAGACGCTCCAAAGGCAGCCACCATCAGACAATTATTCTGAGTCAGTGAAGGGAACCACATTGATCTCAGTGGCTAATATGGCTTGTCTTAGAAAGAGAAAAACATGAAACAAGAGAGCACAAAGAATAATGTCTTTTAAACACCAATTTCTAACTGAGAACTCCACTAAGAAACCTGCCTCACTTGCTCAAGATTAGTATCTCACAATGCAATATATATATATATATATATATATATATATATATATATATATATATATATATAAATAAATAAATAAAATTATCTTGGTATTTCCTAGGAGGAAATGCATCAAATGTTTTATACATTCTGTCTTACTTTTGCTTCATTATATATATTTATCATGGCAGGGGCTAAGAATTCAGAGCCTGTGCTTACCTTCAGATGCCTTGGGCTCCATCTCCAGTGATGCAAACAAAACAAACATAAAATCACAAACCCAAAGATTAACCAAAGATCAAATAAAAACAGAAATAACAGCTATTTATATTTCCTATCCATAAAAGTCGAGGTAGTTTTGTTATGGTTTTTAGAATAATTAGGATTGAAAGGCAGAAAACCTATGGTGCTGAACTTCCTCACATAAAGTGACCAACTTTCTCAGTTTGCTCATGGATAGCCTGACATTGGCAGAAAAAGCTCCTCAGTTTGAGGTATAGCAGAATAGTTAGCTATTTCTCAATGTTGTAAATAAGGTACTGAACCTCCAGAAGGTCTTCGGTAGAATAGAAGCCTCTCCTATTGTCACAGGTTTTCCAGGTGGCAGTGCATGGAAAACAATGTGACCTACAACTAAAAGAATTCAGGTAAAGCTGACTGGTCTGTTCCTGCGTGTTCATTTACAAGTTGCAATTACATGTCAATTTCTGCCTTCAACTTAATTTCCATTTGGTTCAGAATTTGGCCCACATAACCACACATAAAATAGCTGCAGATTAAAAGAAAAGCAAATAAAAGCAAGAAAAGAAGTACAGGAGAAAAATGTTAATTGAAAAAATATGGAAGAGGTAAGGGTGCAGCCCTGAGGTGAGCAAGCAGATGTGGCATCAGGGGATGAGCTGCAGAGAGCCGTGCCAAAGGCTCGGGGGTACAAAGCTGGGAGAAAGGCCACTTCCTGGCCTTCGAGTGCTTTGTCCCTTGCAGGCTTTTGAGGGTCCTCTTTGCCAGTGGGGCAGCCACTTACAGCTTATGTTTCTACGACTTGGACCATTGCACCAGCTACTTAATAATACTGAGTAAATGGTGTCAACATCGGCCAGAAGAACCATTTTGTTTAGCGATGCACACATTCCTTTTTGCAGTTCGACTGCGATAACCTTTGACAGAACTTTATATGCTTTGCCTTGTTTTCTCTGAGAAGAAACTTTCTTTCTGCTCTCACATGGCCATTGAGGAAACAAAGACTGCCATACTGAGTGGAAGACAAAGAGTCAGGCTCCTAGAAAGACACTGACTTAGAAAGCCTTATCCCTGAGAACAAGGTTACACTGAAATGGACCAGTGAAAAGTCCCCACTGAGATTCACAGGACTTAGAAACTAGCTTTTTCTCATGTTCAGAGGACACTTTAAGTTGGCCCCGAGCACTAAATCAATGCTAATTTTAGTTCACTCCGTGTTGTTGGAAATCAGGGCTTAAATTTTACTTTGGGTAAGTGGAAAAGTTATCCCACAAAGTTGCCCAACTGGGACCTGCAAAAGAACATTCATTTTTGAATTAGGCAAAGAAACTATGCTCCAAAAGGACTACAGTTTCTCTGATCAAAGCCTTACACATCAATTTGTCATTTTCAAGATCAGTTTAAATTAAGAGGACATATAATTGTAAGTTTTATTATTAATCGACATAAGCCAGCATACACACACACACACACACACAACCTCTTCTCTCTCAAGAGCTTCTTAATAGATAACAATGATTATACATAATCAGATTATCAGTCTTCTCTGTATGTTCTTCATTCATACCCTTCCTTACTTTGCATCATCATAATTTTAAAAAATCATATTTACATACTCACTTGTGAGGGTATATGTGTCTATGCATGTAATAGTGTAGTGTATGCTCCTTTGTGTGTGGTGGGGGCACATTTCTGGGGATATAGGAAGTCAGAGATCATCAGGTGTCCTACTTTATTATTCTTTGCTTATTCTTTTGATGCAAAGTCTCTCCTTGAACATAAGACTCACACATTTCCCCCTCGGCGGGAAGCCGGCAAGATTCTGTAGGCAAGGGCTGCATGCCTGGCTTTTTTGCGACCAGAGCTCTGGTCCTTGAGATTGTTCAGCAAGTGCCCTTTAATGACCTGCTGTCTCCACAATCTTTCTTATCGGTTTTACACAATCCCTTGTTTGCATATTTAAACTGTACTGATAGAGAACGTCTTATATTTATCCAATTGCTCATTTATTCATCCAATCTGTATTTGCTGAGTTCATGTTATGTGTCAGTTTTCAGTTTAGGTGTATAAAAACACATTTATCCAATTGTTTTTAGGCTTAGGAAGATAGATAATCAATTAAGAAATTATGATGAACATAGAAATACTATCCAGGTAAATAAACAGCTGTGGTGCCCTAAATTTGAAGGCCCAAGAAAGGATTCTTAATACAATGACTGTGTTTAATCTTTAGGTTAATAATATAATCAACACAGAGGGGTAAAAAGTACAGTACCTGAACTAACTTGGTAGAAGCTACAGAAAGATAGTTATAGTGGAGGCACAGGAAGTTCTCTAGTACATCTGTCTCCACTCAGCCTTCAGGTTTGTGCCTTGCATAACCTGAGATGAATTAAATACTGGAGTTCCACCTAGATTAAAGTGTACATACATGAAGAGATGCAAAACCAAAATCATCCTTTACGTATTTTTAAAGATTCTAATCACCCTAATTACCACCACCACCAATTACTCAATAGCTTAAGAGGAAAAATCAGGGAGGGAAACAAAAAACAAACCCACTTAGTCAATTTTTACTTGAAGATGAGTTACATTTGTTTAGCAACAGAAACCTGAAGCATGTCAGCTGTTTCCTTGTCTGTGTTCTATACATATAGGAGTTGAAAGTTGGAGTAAACATTTTTTAAGCTCGACATATTTTTCCTCTGAGTTGGCCAGATGTTGTGCTTAAACACTAAGCAGTGTTTAGTAATCAGGCCCTTCTTTGATGGCAATCAGTTCTCACTGATCACTGAAAGAGTGTTTCTTATGTGTACTCATTCCTTTATGAGATAGTGTGTATGCTTAATTTACATCAGCTATACACCGGAGCAAGCATTTGCCCTTTGCTTAGAGTAATAATGTCTCAACAGTCGTCCTACAAATGAACAAAACGGGATTGCTTTAGCTACACATTCCAATTTGTTTGGATTGGTGAAGGCATTTTCCTGACTGATAAGAACTCTGACATGCTTTACATACATAGTCAGCTCAGAGATTATAGTAACAATTAAAAATGATTCAAGACTTTATAAAATATATTTCCACCTTGTTTTCCATCCCATTGTGGTACCTTTCCTACCTGCAAAACTGAACCTCACTAGAATTACTTCTTGCACCAAAATGTGGGTGGATGCAGGAGTGTAGGAGTGTGTGTGTGTGTGTGTGTGTGTGTGTGTGTGTGTGTGTGTGTGTGGGGGGAGGCTAATAGTTGCTGCTTTTTTCATGCCACATTAAATAGACTCTCTACATGTAAGTCCAAAACACATGTGCTTCCGCTCTGATAAGCAGCCCAAGGTATCTTTAAAAGGAGAGCCTTCGTGTTGGTACATCTCTTGTCAGACAGGAGCTCCCAGTTGCATAATGTGACTCTCACTGATTATTTAAAAAGTAACAACTCTGTCACTAAGGATTAGTGTTCAAGAGACAATATCCACAGTCCTGGGTAGCTCAGCCTAAAGCAGTGAAGGATGATCACTTCCTACTACCACCAGTGAGGAAAACTAGGGCACCTCAGGGCATTTTGGCATTTTCTGAATCCATCAGGATATTCACTGATTTATAATGGGTGGCTTCAAATTAAGGATTCTTTTTGCACCAGCAACAATTATATTCATTTTCCTTCAGCTGAATTTAAGGAAGGAGCTAACCACTTGGGTGTTGCTTCATCAGAATGGGCTTGTCATTTGAAATACCTCTGTGAAAGACATTTAGCAAAAAGGCTAACAATGGTTATGAGAAATCACTTAATTTATTTTATGGTCATTTAATAATAAAATTACTTATAGTATCTCTTTGTATCATCTTTCTTGTCCTCCTCAACTTTAAGCACTTTTAAGATATTTTGGAAGACATAATGTAATGTACTTCAGGGAAAAATCTTTAATATTATTATGTTTTCTGATATTTTTCAGTTTTACTACCAATATTTAATTTGTTTATTTTTTTCTAGTCATGATAATTATTAACTTTGGATCTACTTTCTCAACAAAATTTTAAGAGAACAACACCCTATTGTTATCTGCAGCCACAATGTTTTAAAACATGTCTAAAAATCTCGATCTTAATTAAACTAATTAACTTAATATTTTACTTATACACGTATTTTGAGCAGGCTCTCTATATGTCTAACTTACTCATCTGTTTTATTTTTGTTTTAGTTAGTTAGTTTGTTTGTTTTTATTGGGGGGGCCATTGAGACAGGATTTCTCTGCATAGTCTTGGCTGTCCTGGAACTCACTATATTGACCAGGCTGGTCTTGAACTCACAGAGATCCACCAGCTTCTGCCTCCTGAGTTCTAGGATTAAAGATGTGTACAAAGAAATTTATAAGCAAGGTCCAAGAACAATGTGCTGCAAGTTTCAGTCATATTTTCATGTATTCAGTCAACTCCAGAATGACTCTTGCTATATTACGATACCACTACAAAGGAAGGCTTCATTATATTACTTAAATCCTTTCCCCAAATTAAGGCTGGCTGGTGTTACAGGTTTAAGAGTTGACTGGGAGGTGAAATGTTTAATTACAATCTATACTACTTATTTATTTGTTTGCTTACTTACTTACTTTGCAATACTGGGGAATGAACATGTGGCCTCATACTGGGCAAATGCTCTACCACTGAGCTGTAGTCCCACGGCCTCTCTTAGCTTCTTGTTTTGTAACATGGCCTAAATTGCCCATCTGGTCTCGAATACACCCTGTAGCTCAGACACAGCTTAGACTTGAGATTTACCTATAAATTCCCATTTCTTACTTCTTTCAAGTAGTAGGGAATACAAGTCTGTATCCCTAGGTCTTATTGAGAACCAACACATATTAAAATCAAGCATTCACTACTCCTATACACTGATTTTCAATCCTGTAGAAGCTTCAATAAACACTCTGCATGGTTTGAGTGGTTCTTGAGGATAAGGAGGTGTATGTGTACAGTCAGTGCAGTCCCAGTGTCCTGGAGCTAACATTGCACTAAAATACAGGGGTCAGGGATGTATTTGCATTGAGAGTTTAAATTTTACAAATGCTGACATTGTTTATAGCAGATCAAAAGCTAAATTCCAGCAAAAGTGTGATAACATGAAAATAGCACATTGTTATTCTTGGAGACACAAACAAGCTGGAAATTCTATCCATAAGGGGAATAGGCATCATCTTACGTCAACAAGGCCATCACTGGATCAGATAAGTCACCTTTGGCCTTCATGATTTGTATTATATCTTTGTATCTTCAAAGTGGCATATAATTTGCCACTATGAATGTTTGCCATAGGAAACCATAATATCCCCAAAGATTTTCCTGTGAGGCATACTAATTCAGAGATAAAGTTTGCCTTTAAAATATAAGTTTTTCTTTTATAGAGGACATGAGAAAACACTATTTAATAGGTCTGTAATACGAATAACAAATATAAATGTATGAAGAATAAGGGACTTGATTCTTTACACTCCACCAGGCAAGTAGTTAACTACAATGTGTTTCCACTCTTGAGTGTACCTTCATTAGCTACAAGCTGTGGTTGTATTTACAGGTGTATAATTGTCTAAATACTCAATAATAAGTTGTTCTTCTGGAGACAAAAAGGACAGTGACTAGTGATGTGTACGACCCAACTACAGAGAGATAGCTAAGACATCCAAATGTGTAGCCAGAAGTTTTCCTGTGTCCTGCCCAGCCTGCAGCAGCTTATAGAATAATTACTTAGAGGCTTAATATTCATTAATACAAACTGTTTCGTCTATGGCTCAGGCTTCTTGCTAGCTAGCTCTTTCATCTTAAATTAACCCATTTCTATTAATCTATGTTTTGCCATGTAGCCATGGCATTATTGATCTGCTGACATGTTGCTCCTTTGGCAGCAGGCTGGAGCCTGCTCTGCCTCTGCCCTCTTCTCCACCCTCTCTTGGATTTCCCACCTGGCTCTTATCCTGTTTACCATAAGCCAAAACAGCTTCTTTGTTTAACCAATAATAGCAACACATATTCACAGTGCACAGAAATACCATCCCACAGCACAAATGGACTCATGAAAACATATGTTAATCATTTTAAAGTTCTTGTTAGCTGTTCTCAGAACCACATCTTAAAGGAAGAATCACCTCACCATTTTGCTAAGGTTCGTGTGACATCATGTGATGTCTGAGTGCTTCAATAGTTACTTTGGGCCCTGGGGTCCAGGAGAATCAAGGGGCCAAGATAATTGTGATAAGAGACAGTAGAAATCTGTGCCTAGCATAAGGGACAGGCAGTGTCAGTAAAAAGTGTACTTCTAATGACCTCCAAAGTGTCAATCCCCAGTGGTAAATTACAAACGTAATCAATATCATAGTAAAACTGTCTAGTCCCAGTCTATCAGAGTGACTCTGAATTAATAGTTGTTCTTTATTGATTATCCTATCATGAAAATGGAGAATTTGGGAAATAACTGAGTGCCTTGGTTCCAGTCAAGTTATTGAGAAATGAAAAGTAGAAAGCATTCCAACTAACTGGGCTTTGAATATAAATCTTCCCCAAGGTGCTGTCTATTACTCACGGCTTGTCACTTGTGCCTCTGCTGAAGGATTTATGCTATGTCTTGGTGGCACAGGAGCAATCTGCCATAATTACCTATGCTCTGAATTGCTCACAAAATGCACAAATGGCGGGTGGCAGTTATGAATCACAATTAGCCTGGTCTCCAACCCTGCAATGAGTAAATTGATCAGCATTTGTTTGTACACCAGCATGGGAGAACCGGACTTAAAACAGTAGTAGGGATTTACTCATGAACGCTAGTTAGGTCATTTTTGCACTTGCATATTTTTGAAAAACTTAGTTTGCTTTCTTAAAGGTGACAACTAAGTCAAGCATGAACTTCTATTTTAAAATTCCTACCAGTCCACAAATCCCATCCTGCTGCTTACTCAGTAACGCTTGCTCGGGTAGCTGTCTTTTCTTTTGTTTTCTTCACTGTTGCAGGTGCCTTTGCCTCTGTGCTTGCCGCTGCATTCTGGTAGATGTCTTCTGTCCCTAGGGTTTTCCTTTTCACTGACCACAGGTCAAACACTTATTGACTCATATTGCTGGTCATATCTCAAGCCAGAGATTCCTGAGACAATACTTGTTTTGCTTCTCCAAACACAAACCCAGGAACATGCTGAAAGAAAACGCCCTGGCTCAGGAGGTTGTAGAATTCCAAGCCTCCATTATTTTGATAATTTCTGCAGGATTAGGGAAAATCAGTTTTCTCCAATAAAGTCTCACTGGTTATATCAATCACACTTCAGGGAAGGTCCGGTGCCAGGAGCAGCTGGCCAGTAGAAAATGAACTCAATGGTATCTTTGTGGACTTTTGTTTGTTTGTTATAGGTTTGTTTGTTTGTTTGATTTTTGGTCTTATTCATCTTTTGCTTCCTTGTTTTGATTTTGGTTTTGTGTTTTTCGGTAGTTTTGTTTTGTCTTTGCTTTTTTTCTTCTTTGGTGTTTGTGTGAGAGAGAAACAGTTAGGTGGACAGGGAGATTTTTGAGGATGTGGGAAGAGTTGGGGGAGGAGCAAAACATGATCAAAATGTATCTATCGTCTGAAGAATATTTCTCAATTAAGAGAAAGAAAGATTTTGATAATTTCTAAAGATAAAGGAGGGGATAAATCCACATTTTTTCTCCAATTTTTTCCAGCAAATAAAGAAAAGACTGCTATTTCCTGCATATAAACCTAGAGGTACTCATCTAAGTGAAGGAAGCCAGGCACAGAATGTAACAGAGATCTCACTTCCGTCTAAAACCCAGATTCCTAGGAATGGAGGACCCTGTGGAGCTCTCCCGAGGCTGGTGATGAGGATAAGGAAACAAGAGGGATGATGGCCAGAGGGCACGAAGCTTCTGCTGGCTAGGGGAACATGCTTCAGCCACTTGTTCTCCAGGACTGTGATTATACTCAATAGTAATATATCACGCATTACAGAAAAGTTGAAAGAGTGGATTATAAATGGTAGGTAGGCTGCTTTGATCATATCATTCTATAATTTATAGTTACATCAACTATCTTGTATCCCATAAGTAAATATAACTATTGTTTGTTTGTTAGTAGGTGGGCAAGGAGAAGTACCGTGAGAAAAATTACAAATTGTTCCCAAGCCACATGCAGAAGTCAGAAGATAAGTGTCCTGCAAACTGCGTCCCAGCTGTGTGTGTGCAGATGTTAGCTCAGCACCTGCTCAAGTAAAGAGCAAGACGTGAAGGGCAGCTATGATAACCTACACCAGCATTCAAGAGTTCTGGCAGGGTGGCAGCTGGAAATTCTCAAGGCCAGTCTGCTCTACATAATGATTAGAGGCCAGCCAGGACAACATAGAATAAACCTGCCTTAAAAACAAACTGAACAAATCAAAAATTTTTGAAAGAAATTAATCTTTATATATTATGCCAGGAGACGCTACCTTTAAACAAACAAACAAGAGAACATAACAAAAACCCAAAAAACAAAACTATAATAAAAAGGAAAAATGTTAAAAAAAAAAATCCGTTGGATGCTCATTGCTCTCATACTTTAAAGGCACATCTCCTCAACCAATATTTGTTATCATTTACATGAAAAGTAAATTCATCTGTTTTTGAAATCAGAATCTACCTAATAAAGCCAGGAATAATATTGTCCATTAGTTTAACTACTGCACACCTTTGCAACTGCCTCCAAACTGAGACATTTTGTCAAACTAGACAGACATGAATGAAAGCTGGGATAAAAAGAGGTTAATGAAGATGGAATAAATCTCTGGAAGTTTAAGACAATTAAAAAAAAAAAACAACTTTCCTGAAGCCATAGTTCTCATGTAGGAAAGGACCCCATGCTGCAACATAATCGCTGTTGACATGAAAGCAGTCTTCCTTTGTCTTTGAACTGATCATATCCTACGTGAAGAAGCACTTAAGGACAATAGCAACAATTTACATATTTTAATGCTTTTCATTTCAATGATTTTTCATGGTGCTTTGCAACTTCTAAGGAATGCTGAGCAATTTCCACTCAAAAGCTTATATAACCAGAGGGACAAAATTTCAGGTCTAAAATCCAGAGAGTCAATGAACATGCAATCATTTCCAGGAATTTTGAGGGGAATTCGTCAGAGAGTGCATTGCAGGCTGACATATTGGTTTCCTTCCAAAAGCATATATCAAGCAGGATTGAAGGAAGGATGCGTCTTTGGGGTGGCAGCCCTGGTTCTTGCAGAACGTACGACTGACATGGTACTGCTAGGTATTTAGGTTTTCTGGAAAGAAGGGTCTATTCTCTTCCCATCCCTGTTTACCTGTGCTCCTCAGCATAGCTCATGCTTTAAAAATACCCCAGTGCACTGATGGATGAGGCTCAAGGCAGGTTCCATGAATGCAGGGCCATAAGACATTCTCTAGGATGCACAGGAAAGTCAAATTCTCCTTTACTGAAGAAGCAAGGAGACAATCATTGTGTCTCTTTTCTCCAGTGATGATTATGGTATAATTAACTCATAGAAGTTCTAGGCTCCTTTGGGGGGATTTGGACATTCTTGACAGTTAGCATGTTGTGCCTTGTCGTCAATAATCTGGCTCCAACCTGAAATTGGCTGCTTCTGGCTCTTTGAAAATCAATACTCATGGCTCTCAGTTTTTCCCTGAATAAAAAGGCAATACTATCACCTATTTCTTATGTATCAGTAAAAAACCAACCACCCTATGCCATTCTCTATAGCACATAAAAGAATTTAACACATAGCCTCCAATGAGGTAACTGTCACCTCAGCATTCTTCTCTTAGCTTTACCTCAAGATGAGAGGTGGCCATTACTTGGAGAATACCTATGCCACAGCCCAACATTTTGTTCATTACTTCTATGTCTGAGGCCACCTTGTGAGGTGATGAGTCAATAGTCTATCAGTGGGTGATGGTCTACAAATGAGAAGAGAGAGACTTGTAAATGAAAGTTATCTGATCTAGGTGACCATGGAGTGTATGGTTGGTTTGAGGTGAGATTATTTGTGTTTCATCCCAGATGAAAATTCACAACATGCTTTAGTTTTTATCACAGAAGTCTAAAAATTGCTAGGAGTTAAATGTTTAAGAAAATGCCATATTCATTTTAAACTATATTAAAAAAAACAAACTCTAGCATTGAATCTGAGTATCAAGGTAATACTCCCTGAACCTGAATTCTTACAGAATGTAAACAGTAAATAGTGGCTATAAGAAAGTGATTAGAAAAAATGTTTCTTATATTACAAGAACACACCCCAAACTGCCTGAAACAAGCTTCACATACAGTTGTCTTGTTGATTCTTGGAGACAGAGTGGGTCTAGGAGGAGTTTGGATAGGAAGTAAATATGATCAAAATATGTTTTACTAAAATCTCAAATAACTAATTAAAAATGAGAGGAAAAACAGACTTTCAAGTAAACCATGGGAAAAAAAAATGTTAGTGTTGTTCAGTTCCAACATTAGAACTGGAGTGAATGCCTGTGTTTATCTTGACCAAGTTGTTTCAACACATGGCTAATGTATGCCACATGTAGCACAAGCTTCATGGGGACAGGGTATAATAAAGTGTTTTGTTCACAGCATGTCAACCTAGAAAGAAAGACAAGCTTGAACATATTAATATGCTCAGAGAAGTCGTATATCTACAGTGGACCTCATTGACACTAGAAGAGTTGGCTCTTTGGAAGCTCATATCTCTCCTGTTGGAGACAATGGGCTGTATCTTGCATATTGTAGGGGAGGCTGTGTGAATTTGAGGAGGTAGTTTGGCAGGCAGGAGGAAAAAAAAAACAAGAGAAAGCTTGAAAAAACAGAAATTGTACGTTTGAGAATAACTTGATTTATAGATCTGAAATGAAGAGAGGACTTGGGTCAGAAGTAAGAAAGAATATAGGCTCCAGATTATAGAGCGGCCTATATCAAAACTTAAACCTTCACGTAAGAATATAGGGAATTAGAAAATGATGACAGTATTATTAAGTGCCAGTTGGGAAGGATAAAAAGGAGGCAGCCAATTCAGAGCTTGGCTTCCATAGATATATTCTGGTATTTGAAAAACAAGAGCAGGTGTCCAACATATCCTTTTGTGCTGGAGGAAGCAGGACCAGAATAGAACCCTTGGCACTCATATGACCATGAAGGCCTCTATCTATGTATAAATACACCTTTTAAAATGAAAAATTTCTATTAATATGTAGAAGTTAGTATGTGTCCATTTTAATGTGTATTAATACACATTATTACGAACATAGGACTGCATATGTTATATATGCGTGTGTATAAACAGAATATATATTTTTATATTTAGAGAATATGTTCTCAAATTAAAAGGTGAACTAAGATATAAAGTAAACATAGCGATGTGGATAGAGACATTGTCCCTCGACCCTTCATCATACCCTACCCTTCATGATATTCTTTCCCAGGGACCTACCCTACTCTTGTCTCCCTCAAATCTGACCTGCTGAACCTCTGTCAGCTGCCAGGCTGTCTCTTACTGTTTCTTTATGCTCCTGAAAAGCAAAGTCATCTCAAAGTTACTTTGTGTAGAACTCAGTTGATAGAATAAAAAGTGTGTGTGTGTGTGTGTGTGTGTGTGTGTGTGTGTGTGTGTGTGTGTATGATGAGTGTGTGTGTGTGTGTGTGTGTGTGTGTGTGTGTGTATGAGTGTGTGTGTGTGTGTGTGTGTGTGTGTGTGTGTGTGTGTGTGTGTGTGTTAGCAACTCTCCAGGCACACATTCAGTTAGTATGACTCAACTGCCAAGCCCATGTATTCAGGACTTGGGATCAGAGAATTAAGCTCAGATGTGAGAAAACATGGTAATATCCGTTACAGAATTAGTATTTGCAAGGACAGTGATTGAAGCTAATTAGGAACCTGAAAACTTTACTGCTAGTGAGGGCCCTGAAAATATCTATCTAAGAAGGCATCATTGATTAAGTAGAAACTTCATTTTTTTATTTCCTATATACAGTTGTCTATTCTGGTTTTAAAACCAATTGATATGTCTCCTGTTTTGAAATCGACTGATATTGTTCATGGGAAGTTCTTATAGGCTGCTAAAAGGCAGACTCTACGGTGTATTGTTCAAAGAGAAAAACTAAAAATACTTTGTTCAAAATTGCACTAGAGTTACATTGCCTTCTGCTGGACCCTGACCAGTCCAGGAGTTGACCTATAAGACAGAAGGATACAAGAGAAAACCATTCCTTAGCAAGGCATAATCTAGAATAACAGAGAAGCAATCTCAGAAAAATATAAGCAATGGTTACCAACTAATGTTCCCTGTGCTTCATCCAAGGGGGTCATCCTGCTGCAACCATCAGGAGCTGAGCAGTAACAGAAGTACCTGTTGCCCCTTTCTCCTCACATAGGTCTCAAGAACATGAAACAGCAGACAGTTTGTAGTAACGCTTCCCCGCACCTGAGGGTTCTGTCATTGATTCATCATGAAGTTTCCAGAAACAGTGTTGAGTTGGGCAGGGGCTTCTCAGAACTCAAAGCCTTGGGTGCTCCATTTACAGCCCATTTGCATTATTCATATGGGCCCAGACCATGAGCAATGGGCCCATAGACTACGGACTCCCCAAATCCATACCCAGTGGGAATCCACACTCCAGGACTTCTGTTTCTACAGAAACTTGATTTCCAACTGTTGCTGCTTATGTGTGTAGATGAACACACACAAACTTATGTGAAGAATAAAAGCCACGCGGAAGCAGACCATTGGCATTGTGAGCTTGGTCCAGAAGGCTGAATTTTCATGCAAGGAATTATTTGGTTGGTTCTTCTTGTTTAGCTAATTAGAGGCATCTGTCATAAAATAAACATCTACCTGTAGAACAAGGGAGTCGTAAAGGATTTGAAAGAGAATCTCTGTGATGTTTGGAGTGCCACAGAGCGATTAGAAGATATTTTTACAAGCTTTATTAAAGCAGTAGTGGAAGCTAAGTCTGGAAAAGCAATTTCACATCTCTTTGGAAGTACATTTGTTTATTTACCTAGGGGACAGCTTAGTGCTCACAGTTTGTAGTGTTTAATCTCCCACTTCCTATCAAGCCCCTAAAACAAAATTGTCAGCTTATCTGCAGCACGTCAGAAACCAAGTGCAGCTGGAAAGATTGTGAAGTTTGAATAAAAAAAAAGGAAAACTTATCCATTTCTCACCACAGTGTCTCTCTTGACTCCAACAGCAAGAAAGGCCAACTTCCACACACAAAACCCTGCAAGATTAACCTGTTCAGGGCAAGATGAAGCTGCATTCTCATTGTTCTGTCTTGGCACCCAGTGGATTCCAATGAAAGAGTAGACCACACTCTCCAGCATCTAGTCCACATACACATTTGGTACCAAAGAGAATCGAAGAGCAAAGGAGGCAGAGGTTCAGGACAAGATGGCTATAGCAGGTAATTTGTCCTGACATTGAGGGAGATATCTCAACTCAGAGTCTGGAATCTACTTACTAGGAAACCTGAGAGTTCATTTCTTCATGGAGGAGTGAGTCTTCCTATGATTCTTTTTGGAAATTAGCATACAAAGTATTAGATACATTATGGCATTTTTGACCATGGGATAATTTAGTAGATTCTCCTCGCCCATCATCTCCTCTGTCTCTTCACACCCTTTCGGCTCACCCTTTTAACTATTTCCACATTTCTTTCACATTATCATGCCCCACGTGTTTTTTTGTCTCCCTCATGTCTGCGCTTCCTAACAAGCCTGCCACTCCCTCCCGAAGCACAAAGATACGGATAGAGGCATTATTTTAGTTGCCATGATATTTACAAGAGCCTTCTGGAATTTAGTACCCAGGCCACCAACTACGCTGAAGTGTACACTTCAGTCCTGCACAATGGAGGGCTTTCTTGTCCTAATGTAGAAGTACCTCTATTGACGCACACTGCCCTCGACAGGGTAAAGTCAAGGTGTATACCCACTGGCAATTCCCATGAGCAGTGTTTCAAAGTTTACTACCATTATATCTTGCTGGGGAAAAAAGCTCAGACAAAATGTCAGCAAACACATTCTTCCAATAGAAATGTAAGCGATCTTCTCCATCACAGAAGAAATCAATTTCTGAGATAAAGTTCTTGGTAGAGCAAAAGAAACAACAGTAGACATTCACATCAGTGCATCTTTCCTACACAGAAGCCTTCTGACTCTATATGAACATTATTCCAGACTTTCAGAAAAGCCCACTCTTTAAAGGGCATTGCTTAACAGAACTACATTCACCACAAGTTCTAGCTTCACCTGCACAGTAGTCTCTGTTTGGCAATACTGTTTACCATTATGGCTTAATTTAAAAGAAGGGGAGCCAGTCGGTGGTGGCACACGCCTTTAATCCCAGCACTTGGGAGGCAGAGGCAGGCGGATCTCTGTGAGTTCAAGGCCAGCCTGGTCTATAAAGTGAGTTCCAGGAAAGGCGCAAAACTTCATAGAGAAACCCTGTCTTGAAAAAAACAAAATAGAACAAAAGTAAATAAATAAAAGAAGGGGAGTGAGTTAGGCTTAAATGTGGAGAAAAATAACTTCTTCAAGAGGTTTAAGAATTCTCTACTGTCTTTCGTCCGTTTGCAGGCGGTATCCATCCACATGGATGGATTGAAACACATATGTACTGAACCTCAGCACTGACACCTAAAGCAAAGAAGAGCACAAACGTGTGATGCTAACCTTTCCCTTGAGCATTTGGTGAATAAGAACCAAATGTTAGAGCTGGATTTAAAATGGCAGAAAGGCCTTTCCAGGGCTCAGAACACCTGCCATATCACCCACACTAACATATTCTTCTTCTCACATGAGTAAAAGTGTACGGTAAGTTTCTTGAATTGGAGTTAAAAATCATACCTTTCCTGGAACGGGGCCACAGTGGGTGACTAAAATTTGCCTTCAAAGCACATGGCCTTCAGGGTAGATTCCACTACACCCTCTCTATCACAGTGGCACTTTGGCACTGGCATATGAGAATCTCTTCAAGTGGCAAACATATCTTGGATATTCTGAAAACCATGTCTTTAGAAACTGTTGATTGATACAATGCCGAATTGTATCAAACAAAATGCGACCTAAGTGAGGAGTCAAATGATGCAATTCTTTATCATATGGGTAGTGCTACATTCACAGTGCATACTTCATAAGCCTTCTGGTTGTCCAAAAAGGTAACATTAAACTAAACCAAGGAATAGAAATTCACATAGGTATACATACCGTTCATTATATCTTTATTTATCAGAACGACAGTAAACCTCAATTTCAGAATTGTTTTCTTTAAAAATTATTTCTATTCCCTATCTGTCCAGAATTTCTGCTCTGCAGCAGCATCATAGTGTTTGCTCACTGATGATCTATCTGCCTCTAAGTGTGGTGAGAAATAGCGTTCCTTAACATTTTGGGGGGAAGGGGGCACTGTTTGACAGTTCTTCCCCTAAATGTCCCCTGCTACCTAGTCATACATAGGGATTCCTCCCAGTAGGAAGGAATGATTCATTATTTATCTCTTGTGGGTGAATAAGTTGCTTCATTCCAAAGGCAACTGGGAGGAAGGGCTGGAGCCTTGCCGCACTGTTGCTGGGTGAAACTAGGACTGCACAACTGAGAAAGGAAACCGGCACTCAGAGTGAGTAAGTGGGAGGCCTGGGAGTCTCAGTCACACACACTAGCCCTTGCTAACTCGTGTCGTAACTTCTGTCAATGTCCTCTTGAACTACAACATGAATATTGCAAAGCTAGTTATTACTCTAGGTAAAAATCAGGGGGAAACAGTCTTTTTCTTTGAAAACCTCCATTCAGTTGTTGTAGAAAAGTTGAAACTGTCTAATAATATGCCATGATCTACCAAAAGAACATGAAAGTGAAAAACATGAGAAGTTTCATACAATACTTAACAGAGCGTGTGAGGTTCCCAGAAACCTGTTCAGTGCCCTTGGATTCTTTTCAGCCTTAGATACGGAAACATGTTCTACTTATCTTTGAATTATTGAAGATAAGCATGACCAGGGGCATATTTTATACCTTGCTAATTACATACCCACCATACAGGCAGGAAGAAGTGAGGGAGGGAGGAAGAGAGAGGACAGAGGGGGGGAGGAAGGAAGAAAGAGGGAGGGAGAGAGAGAGAGAGAGAGAGAGAGAGAGAGAGAGAGAGAGAGGAGAGAGAGAGAGAGAGAGAGAAAGGAGAAAAAGATTAATGGTATTAAGCAAGCTGTGTTAAAGCCTTTCATAAAAACACCCTTCTAAATTTATATAAATCATCACCAAGGAGATATAGAATATGGTCCACCAGTACTTGGGAATATGATAATGAGATGTTGTGGTCAAGGAAGCATCAGAGTCTCTTCTCTATAACCATGAAGTTGAGATGAGGAATGCTGCATTATATTCTGGCCATGCTACTACCAACTCTCAGCAGAGTGCAAACAGGAGCTTAGAAGGTTCCTGCTCAGACTAAAAGTGTCTTAAAATCAAGGAAGCAGGATACCTAAAATACTGTTTATTCTTTAAAATTCAGACCCAGAATGAAAGGCAAGGTATAAAGAGACAACTGCTGGACACTCACCAAGGAGCTGACAATTTCTAGTTAATGTTGTACAACCTGCTGAATCCATCTGATCATTAATTCACAAACCTCAGCAGTAGGTATGACAGCTACTGTGCCCAGAGGCTCCGTCTTGCCACAGCACTACCCCGGTAATTGTCTCTCGATGAAAGACATGCAGGTTGGCCCATAAATGTCGTAGCCATCACTGGCATGAGTCAGGCCTGCAGGTCCCCAGGTCCTGCAGGGATGACAGCAGAGAATGCCTTTCTGGAACTTTTCACCCACATGACGGGTGCCCTTTCAGACTGTTGCAACTTTGCAACAGTCTGGCTGCTAAGCAGCCCAATAGCGCAGTCATTGAACTTCCCCAAGCATATCAATTAGATTCTTAGGGGGCTTTCCTGAACTGAAATGCTAATGCAGGCAGTGGTGGAAGCTTGCAACTCCCTATCCATAAATGCTTTCTGAGGCTTTTCTTTTCTGTTTTTAATTTAAAACACATAGATAAGCAAGAGCTCATCTCCTGTGCGCACTGCACAGCACCTGCCTGACACACAATTGGAAACTTCTCAGCCTTGACATACAGAAACAGAGCCCCGCTGAGCTCCTGAATGCGGTACATCTAATGCACCGTGTGAAGTGCACATATCAGGTGAGCATTAGCTCTGGAAAATCATCATGCTTCCATATGCCATAGTTTGTAAGACAGTTTGTTTACCATATATGCACCTAGCAGGATAATTTAGTACAAGACATTTTAGAGAACACAAAAATCTAAGTGACCCTCCTCTCCTCTTATAACTGTCTTAGCTCTGAAGTTCAAATCAAAACAGTACAATATTACAATCAACATTTTACAGTAAGAGAGAATTTTTTTTTTTTGGTTTGAACTCTTACACTCAGTACCCTTATGAGAAAACAATAGAACTGATTAATAGTATATTAATAATACTGTCAGAGAAAATGGATCCAGAAAGAATGATTACAGAGCATGTCAAACCCTGTTGTGCGGACCAAGCAAACCAGGATGATGTGGGTAGAATTTCAGTGAGAGTACAGAATGGAAATGAAACAAAGAGAGGTGGTATATCAGCGGATTGGGAAGCAAAAATTTTCTAAGAGCTGAGAAGATTTATATCCACAGGATGAAGCAAGGAGTGTGGGGTTTCTGAGAAGACCAGGCAGAAGGGTAATTCAGAAACACAACACACACTCATTGGAGAGAAACATATAAAGCACCATAAAGATAATTTATTCTCAGAACTCAAAACACAGTGACTAGCCAAGCATCTATCATCCCTCCACAGCTGGAAGTAAGGCCACACACCTCTCTTCCTGTGACCTTTGGACTGCATTTGTAAGTAGATCTCTATTCCACTAAGGCCTGTGATGGTGATGCCTTAAACATGTAGCCTGCAAAACAACATTTTGTTCTTGTAAAGTAGCCAGCCCTCCACCCCTCCCTGTGCATAAGATGGTTCAAAGGCTAGGAGCTGAAACGACACAAAGCCAGCAATTAAACACATTTTTTGTCTCCCTCTGTCCTCCTTTGTAGACTGTGTTTTTCTGCATTGGAGAAGTGGATGTACACAGAGGTGCTTTGAATTACCCCAAACTGTTTAAAGAACCACTGAGGTATATGATAGAGCCCCACCAACAGGCAGGCCCACCTCTTCATGGATTTTCCTTGGAACCACTATGGTGGTAGTTCAGAAACATGGAAATAAACTCCTTACTGAGACACCACCGAATGCCTCACCTCAACCAAATGGCTGAAGTAATCTGGTAGACCCTGGCTTGGTTGCAGTGGTCAGTTGGAGTATTTTAATTAAGCTAACTATGTTTCAGGTTCTGGTCATACTGACAGCCAATGATGTCAAGGATTGCATTTGAAGTTAAACTGTTGAAATAATCATCCTGTTTTGTGGTGTGTTTATTTCTGTTTGGTATTTCAATTGTGATATCTCTTCTACTGATTATATCTCTATCATCTTTGGGGATACATATTTTATCACACGTGAATGTGAAAATCAAATTATCAACTACTATAGAATAGCTTTTCACTGTTTGGAACTCTAGCCCTGAAGAAACTGATTAGGGTAGGCTTATACTTTGTGTGGATGCTCACACGTCCTTTATCATTATATTCACACACTGCATAATGACAATTAGATAAACCATGGAGTGTATATACCACCAAATTATTTTAGGATACTCTGTAGTATTTGAAAGACAATAAAATTGACCAACAACCAATTTCACAAAATGTGTCCATGCCATTAAACGGAACACAAGCCACAATTTTTAATGTTAGTTATCATAGTCATATTTTCTCCAAAAGAAAAAAATATGTTCATATCTTCTCAGCAGTTGCTCTTTTTATCTCATTTTCTAGTTTGCAATCACCTTGGCAAGACCTGAAAATTCTGGTGATAGCATAGTGGCAATTTCTCCTCTTTGACTTATAGATCTTTTTGTTCCTGTGTTTCCATAAAGACAGATCTTACTAATTCTCAAAGACTTTGAAACAATTATTGCTGTCCCATAGGCTTCCCTAAATCATTTTTGCTCCATGTATTATCCTCTTTCTTAATCTATTTTTCTTCATCTTTTATTATTGTCCCATAAATTTCAACATTCAGCTTGCTGTCTGTCACAGGAAAGAAAGTTCAAATTATCTCGAAATACCTCAAGAAGACATTGCTACCACATTGGCAGTGCTAAAAAGAGAACTCCTCCAAACTCAGTGCTTTTAACTACATTCTCTATGGATATAGGTATTCAATCCACTGAAATTTATTAGAATGAAAAAGCCAAAAAAATTGCCATTCCTTCTTGTAGATCATTCGTTCGTAGTGAGGCTGCAGTGATTCTGAGTGACTTTTCCTAACATGGCTTTTTAAGATGCAATATCAGTTGATGCCCTTTGAGTTTCACCTGGAAGCTGGCTATTTCTCTTCATCATCATCAGTGAATACTTATATGCAAATTATCTCTTGTTCATTAATGACACACATAATTATCATGGTTTTTTGTTTTTTAATACTTGACAATTATTTGCATATAAAACATTAAATATGATCTATTTTAAATCAAAATGAGATTCCTGGTATGATAATGGACAATGTTATAAGAAACCCCAGTTATGAAGTATATAATACAAATAAATCAAAGTGTCACAGGTGAAAGATTAACAAGTAAAATTCAAAGAAAGTAAGTAAACAGAACTAAAGGTGAGTATTTTGATACTATCCAAAGGCTGTGAATTCTTTACAGTAAGACCTCTAATTGACCATCCCTGGGAGATGTAAGGAGAAATTACTACAGTAGCTAATTAGCTTGCCAAAGATATAAGAAGAGTGAAAAAGACATAGGTTACAATATGTTATAAATAGGAATATAAGGCTAAGAGCATCAAAAGAAAAATGTACCTTAGAAAGCCCAGGATCATTAACTGAACGATAGAAGGTGCCTGAGCAAAGCAGACATATCTAAAGACCCAAGAATGGGGTTGTCCCTGCAATGATATAACTTCAGAAGAAGGACATAACTGATTGAAGATTTCAGAACTGAAAAAAGGACTTAAAATAGTGGAATTAATTCCACATAACATGTTACAACCAGAACCTGAGTCTGAGAATTTAATTTTAAAGAAAAAAATGAAGAAGAGTACTTTATGGGTTTCCAGGAAGGAAGTGTAGGCAATCTATCATGAAGAGCAAATCCTCACCTTGTTCTATGAAGAATAAATACAAGGAATGAACAGTACAAATTAAAAATGAGTTATGGTTGTTTTATTCACACATGAAGGCATTGCCATATAATGAAGACTAGAAATTTCAGTGAATAAACGTGGATTTACCCAGGATCAGTAAGAGTGCACTCCAAACTAGTATTATACTGGTTATTGTTGTAAGCATGGCTGATCGAAAGTCTTAAGGATGATATTAGGAGACAGCTTGGTGGTCAAGAGTGCTTTGTATTCGAATTTGAGGATCTGTGTTCAGATCCCATCATTGATGTAAAACTCAAAGCTCTGGTCATGTGCTGGCTGGCACCACAGTACTGTGACAGACATAGACAGGAGGATCACTGGGTTTACTGGCCTCTGGCTTAGCTCCAGCAACAATGAAAGACTATGTCTCAAGGGAATAAGGTAGATTGTGACAGAAGGAAACACAAGTCTCCACTGACTTATGCACATGTGCACAGAAATGTATAGCCTTATCACACACGTACATATGTAATATTCATATATTATATTCACATAGGTATACATGCTAAAAAGAACATTACTAATTATTGAAAACAGTAGTAAATAGTCTTTATTTTATTTATTTATGTAATTTTTTTTTTTTTTTTTTTTTTTTTTTTTTTTTGGTTTTTCGAGACAGGGTTTCTCTGTGCAGCTTTGCGCCTTTCCTGGGACTCACTTGGTAGCCCAGGCTGGCCTCGAACTCACAGAGATCCGCCTGGCTCTGCCTCCCGAGTGCTGGGATTAAAGGCGTGCGCCACCACCGTCCGGCCTTATGTAATTTTTTTTGAGACAGAGTCTCTATATAACCCTGGCTATCCTAAAACTCACTATGTAGACCAGGGTGGCCTGGAAGTCACAGAGATCTGCCTGCCCCTGCTGGGATTAAATAATAACCTTTAAATTATTATAATCAGAATAATTATGAACTAAGGAATATACAAAGTAAAATGACTCTTGAAGCTCAAAAGTCAAAACTCACTCTGGTGTATAAGAGGATAAGAGCAGGCAGAATGAGGAATATCCTGTGCTACTTTATAGTAAGTGCTGATAATGAAAAATGAACTTTACATCTTTAATAAGTAAAGACAACATGGCAAGTTTCATGCATAAATGAAATGAAAATTAAGAGAAACCTTAATTATGAAATGATAAAAATGAACAAATGAAAGTTCAAAACACCAGAAATTATTATACTAAGCATGAAGCTGTCCCACACATTTCCAAGGAAGAGATTTTCACATTGCATGAATAAAAGGATTTCGTGGTTGGTAATTAAATCAAAGTAAGATTTAAGGTACTAACTACTCTGTTAGATTAAAGAAAATGATCATAATATTACAAATGACCATCAATTTTTAAGAACATTTCAATTTGTTCAAATTTAACAATAAAAAATTAGAAGTACATGCAAGGGAAACATCTGGCCTAGAGAACTCTGTGACATAAAGTATGGTTATGAATAGAGATAATATTTGGACCACAGAAAAAGATTTTTGTGAGGAGACTCAGAGGTTCCCCCCCCATAAAAAACCAAAACAAACAAACAAACAAAACCCCTCTAGTCACGTAGGAGATGAGCCAAGGAAGCATACGGGGCAAAGGAAAGAAACAGCGAAGGACTGGGTGTCCAAGAATCAAAGATGGAGAACAGCTCAAGGATGGATGACTCTGGGATACAAAGAGAAAGGAGAGTAATGCAATCCAAGGTGTGAAACCTGAAAAGGTGAAATTATAAACCAAAAACTCAGGCAAGCAATGTGAAGCAGTTGGAGCCATAGTCTGCAGAGAAGTGAGAGTGCATGATTGTCCTTAGAAAATTAGGAGTTGAATTTGGATGTCAATGGAGGAGTCTCTGGTCTGTTTTGGAGATAGACTCACTTGGATGACATTGGCATTGGGAAGGCTATGGTTTTGTAGATTTGAAGGATAGGCTCATGACATAAAGTTGGACAGTGCCTCACCTCTCCAGACGTAACAATGCCTGCTTTTCTGTTTAGAAAATTGGAACAAGTGATGAGCTAAAGCTCTGAGAACAACACACCACTGTATTTGATCTAATACCCTTGTGACTGTCTGGTAACCTGTGTGAGTGTACCTGTGTGGGCCCCTGCAAACATGCCACTATGTGCCTATGGAGACCAGAAGCCAGCTTTCAGAAGTATGTTCTGTATTTCTACCCATTCTGGCCCAGGGTATGAAACTCTTGTTCTTAGGTGTAGTACCAAGTTATTCCACTCACTAAGCCATCTCACAGGTCCCTATTTCAAAATCTTCTGAAATGTGTCAACAGACCATAAGGTTCCACCAACCCCAAATCCAAAAATGTCATCTGATAGTATCTGCAACCTATGACAGATAGGTCTCTTCTCTGCTGAGACCTGTCCAGCTGGTATTTTCACCTATGAATTTGCAATATGGCTTGATTGATAACATGTTTTATTTTGTGAGTATAGACACCTCAGGAAACACGTTTTCACAGTGGAAAATTATTTGGTGAAACCCAAATCACTTTTACCAAGTTGTATTGACTCATGTTGGGCTCCAGAATAGTTTCTTACTCCTTTTGAGGTAAGAACTTTTTGTGTGGGCAAATCAAAACAAAAGACAAGAGAAAGTAATATTAGGTGAAGAGCAGTGACATCATTTTTTAACATGGTGAATTACAATGGTGGTCATCAATTCAGGCAAAGGTATTCAACCCATTTAAAAGAGAGGTGAGGGAGGAGTAGAGGTCTGGAGGGGAAACCATGAAAATATATTAGAACAGTGGCCTGAAGGAAGGCCTCCTGGGGAGGAATGTTGTTCCTGGATACATGGACTGAGGTGAGAAAAGGAGTGAAAAAAGGCGCTATGTTCAGAAAAGTTGGAGGGAAAGGGACACTGGCCACGGTGTGGACGGACCAAGAGGGATCTGGAATAGATTTAAAAACAGAAAGGAATCAAACTCTGTCAAGGACACAAATACAGATCTTCAAATATTTGCAATGTATTAAATCAAAGAAACAAAATCCCTAAAATGGAAAAACCAGAAAATATGTATATTAATTCCACTAATTTAAAGTCAATAAAATTAAAATTGAATGCTACTGAGTATCAACAACACCTAAAAACCTGAAACACTTCAAATCAGCACTTCAAAAAAATCAACTAGGTTGGTATACAAATAAACTCACTAAGAAATGATACTAATGAAGACAAAAGATGTCAAATTCTGGTCAAATGGGTAGAAAGGAGACATTCCTAACATGACACATGCCTGTTAAAAGGAGAGGAAAGAATAAGGGAAGGATAGGATCAGGCAAATATCGTAAGATCTTCATCAGAAGGGAAAATAAAAGGAAGGAAATCGTAAAGATGAAAGGAGCAGCGGATATATTTGAAACCATTAAAAATCAGAATAATGTCAACAGAGAGTTGGAACATAGAAGACTACAATAAAACAGATAAGTAGCAGGCAAGCATCACTCCTTTCACCAGGGGAAAAAGATCCATAAAAAAAGGAAAATTGAAAACAGGCTAAGGAGTGTGGTAAAAACATGGAGAATTTATACAGAAAAGTTTAAGATATTGATAAAACAATAATTTAAATTAGATTTTAAAATCTCCAATTAATTACTTTGTCCTATAAAGGTAAATAGTGCTGCGATTACAGTGGGCAGTATGTAAAATGAAAAAAAAACTTTAAATAAACAAGTAAACCTTAAAAAAAAGAAAGAAAGACTAACAAGGCTTAAACAAAGTCCACCCACTGCTAAATATGTTTTCAGTAGACTGCAACCACGTCTTTCTGAAATTCTAGCTACACTATTTGTTCTGGCACAGGTGGTGGATAGTTTGTATTGCTGTGTGACAAGACACCTCAAAAGGAAAGATGATTTTCCAGTTCCTCCTCTAACTTTTCTACCCACCATGTTTGTGTTCCATTGCCCACGTTGTAGAACGGATTCAACAACTTGTTTCATCATTTCCCTCAAACGCTGCTAGAGCAGGTCTCTGTAGATGTATCCAACCTTCTTATTAAATAATAAACACAGAACCAATGCAAAGAAGAAAGCCAAGAGGTCAGAGTTAAGAGCTAAAACCTTACCCTTCCTCCTGCGGTGGTCCTACCTCTCCGAACCCGAGCTACCCCTGTGTTAAAGTCTTTATATAGAGTTCCTGTCCTGCCTTCTCATTGGTTGTAAACCCAACCACATGACCGCCTCCTCACAGCCTGTCTGTATAGGCCTCCAGGTTTTCCATGATTGGTATTAAGATTAAAGGCATGTGTATCCAATAATGGCTGTATCCCTGAACACACAGAGACTTACCCAGCTCTGCCTACCAAGTGCTGGAATTACAAGCGTACGCTACCACTGCCCTGCTTTCCTATGGCTTGCTAATAGCTCTGACCCCTGGGCAACTTTATTTATTAACATACAAATAACATTTTAATACAAATAAAATATCACCATAGGTCTCCTTTATGAACCTCTCTTCCATCTTTGTAACCAATAAACTCCATATACTCTATGGAATATCATACATGTCCACTTAAACTTTCCTATTCTTAGATTTACTCACTTATTCAACAATAAACACACTCACAAGCTTCTTTTAGATCCATGTGCACATACCTGGATTCCCCAATGTCAGACATATCTTTTAACTGAAATGATGATCTACTTTGCTTACAATCATACATTTATCCAGATGAACGTACCACTTGAATATTGATTGTGACATGGTTGTGTTAATTTTCTCTAAGTCGGGCATCATTAGCAAATTTGATGAGCATGCTACCTGTCATTGTACAAATTTTTGGTAAACATGATGGAGTAGATCGACAGAATTAAGATCAGCGTCCAAAGGCATGACATTGTATGTATCAACCTTTATGTGGATGTCAACACATCAATCAACCTCTAAAGTACAACTGCTCAATCAGCTAAAATCTCCCATCTTCCCTGTCACCTGGCCTCCATCTTATTCACAAGGTTATCAAGAATTATTTGAAAAATGTTTCCAAAATTCTAATTATGACTAGCACCTTCCCTTGAAGTATGGAATAAACACAAGAGAATAAACCATGAATTCTGTCTATTATTTTCAACTTCCTCAAACTCTGAACCTAGCAATAAACATTGCAGAATGCAAAAAGTTTCTGATCATCTAGATAGATCCTCAAAGAAGCCTGTAATGTCAGCACTCAGGAGGCAGAGACAGAGGAAAAATGAGTGTGGACTGCCTAGTTACACAGAGACTCTGTCTCAAATATATAAATACATTAACAAAAGTTTCTCAAAGATAAAGCCAGAATGGGGAGGTTAGAAACATATATATATATAAAATGTGCTCATTTTGCACACTTGAGTAGACTTTTAACTCTATATTTTTCTGCAGTTTGAGATATCTGGTATTAATTTTCATATTGAAAATATAACTTTACAATTAAAAAAAAGATATCACCAAGCATTTATTGATTGATGTTCAGTATTAAACTGGGCATATGTTGTTTCTTATTAAACAGTTGTTAGATTCCAGCCTGGGCTCTATGGAGAGTCAATTAAAGCTAACATGGGATATAGCTAATCAAGTGTTTCTCCAGACAATTGACCATGGGTTCTTTTCTCTGTGATTATATTATGTTGCTTTCCTGCTGTTTCAGTTTTGGACTTTGTTCTTGTTGACAAGAAAGTACACTAGGGATGAGGAGATGACTCAGTGTTTAGGAGCACTCTTTGCTCTTGCAGAGGACCAAGGTTCACTTTATTACACCCACATCTTGGCTCACAAAAAACTTTAACTCCAGTTCTAGAGTATCTGTGCCTTCTTTTGACATCCAGGGACAGTAAGCACACACATACATACTCATAGGAGACAAAACACTCATGAAATATAATAAATAAATCCTGTTTAAAAAGAAGAAGGAGGGGCTTTGACCTGCCTCTACCGAATGGACCATGCTCTGCTGACTCCACGTGGGAGGCCTTATCTTCCTGTAGGAGGGAATGGGGGGGTGGGGGGGTGGGGGAAGACTAAACGGTTAGGAGGAGGGAAGAGGGGGATCTGTGATTGGTAGGTAAAAAAGAAAAAAATTTTCTTAATAAAAAAAAAAGATCACAAAACAACCACCACCACCACTACCCCGCCCCCACAAAAAAAGATGAAGATATTGATGCAGCAACTACAGTTCTTTTTAAGTAGGCCTTATTCCACCATTGGAGGACTCTTACTGGATAAAACTCTACAATTAGAATGAACCAGAGATTTTGAAAGGGTCGGTAGAGTTAAAGGTCGATGCAGAGGCCAGGAGGGCCATGCTAACCCTACACGTAGCATAAGAAGAAGAATGCTAAGGCTAAGCACTGAGTGGTGGCTCATGAAGAAAAGAAAATGAAGGGTTCTGACACTTCTTTTCCTCTTTATCTGGCCATTATATGGTTTTTGCAGGAGAAGTTGGGCACTGAGACCATGTAGACATTTAATGAAGACTTAGGGAGGTCCATCCACTGTGAATTAATCACTGGTTAGGAGTGCATTCCATCTCATTTACATTGTAAGGGATTTCACAGAACCTCAAGGTTTACAAGAGAGGTAATGACAAAAAAAAAATATTCTTGACTAAAGAAGACGACATTACATGGGAACAAGGACAAAATAACGAGTTCTATGATTCCGGGTCTCGAAGGTGAGAAAATGAAGAAATGCTCTGAAAGATTATCTGTGTCCTTTATAGCATCGTACAAAGGGGAAAACTAACTGAGGAATGTATCATGCAAAGAAAATTTTTGGCTTCCTCAGTAATTACAAAATCAATATAAGTTTCTGTCTAATTCTAAACTTGGAAGAAAGAAAGAAAAAAACAATGACTTATTGCTTTCCCAGAACCACAGTGTTAACATGACTTTCTCTATTAAAGAGATAGTTACCCTCATAAAAATAAAGGAAGTTTTGAAGCCCACAATTAGTCACAACATCCAAGATTGTAATTATGATTGTTAATTTTTTAGTTTACATACATCTTTTTCAGATGGATTTGGTTTTCCATCATCCTAGATTTCTGGTTCTTTTGGGGGGTGGGTGGGTAATATTAACCTCCTCTGGCCACCTGGGGTGTCACTACTTTCCTGTACAATGCTTTGAAACATGGTCAGAAGATTTCACTCCAGAAAGGATTTGTATTGTTGAGCAAATGCAAAGCATTTCGGGCACAACAAAGCGATTGGATTATTAAACTGTTTATCAGTTTCAGCCCCACTTATCATGCTGACCGTGTTTTAAATTCCTCCCAGCCCAAAGCTGCCCTAACGCAGGCTAACTAATTACAGAACGCTGCGTCTTGCCCTTGGCTTTGCTCCCTCTTTATCCTTAATTGCTGCAACATGTTTTAAGTAAACACTGTCCACTGAATTTGGTTCTGACATTTGAAATGTTTATAAAGCAAATCATTTCAGTTCATTACATGTTTACTTTAGGTGGTTATTCTTTTACATTCTCTAATCTGCCATCGCTTTCCACACTGGGTTTCCCAAGAACATTTCATTCAAAATGTACATCAACAATGAATTATGAACATAATTAACATCAGATCATAGCAGCAGGTCAATGACCCACTGCTATAGCACTCTCTAGTGGGTTATGATTTCTAAGTATCTTATAATGGCTTTTATTGATTATTGAAACAACTGTTCAATGATGTAGGTAATTTGTAACCTAAAGGGATAGTGACATTACCAAACAGAGGGTAATGGTAGAATTATCTCCTCTCTATATTTAACTCAATTTCAGTGAAGTCTTGACTAACTATCTCATACAATGAAAATCTCTTTTCCAATATGCATTTTTGATTTTTTAAAAAACTTCATAATACACTCAACCATTTTATAAAGTGCCACTTTTACTTGTCTTATTGTCTGATTCACGCCCAGATCCTTACTAGATTATAAACTCCACACAGACAGATATCTAAGGGTTATGATCATTCCTATGTTCTCACAAGTGCCTGAACTATGAGGCATGCAGTATATCTTGAAGAGTTAAGAAATAACAGGTTTCTATTTATTCGTTACTCCTAAGAAATAAAACCTTTCTCAAGAGCTTTAGTAAAAACATTGCAGTTGTCTTTCATAGTTTTCGAGGGCAATTCTCAAGGATGCCTTGGTTATGCTACACGCTATGAACATAGACAAAAATCATCAGTCACCCATATCTACAGGGAATTTCCAAAAGCATTTTCCTGTTGAACCACTTCTCCCTCTAATGTGCAGATGGACAAGGGGTTACATGACCATTGCATCTTTACTTACAACCATTAATGTTTCTGCTTTATCTAATCCATGTAAAAACACATTACACGTGAATGGCATAATTGATATAACAGGGCCTGGAGAGATGGTTCGGTGGTTAAGAGCACATCTCAATCCATGGCAGGGAACCTGAGCTTAGTTCACAGTACCCAACTCAGATGGCTCACAGTTTTCTGTAGCTCTTGCTCCAGGCCTCCATTGCCTTTTTCTGGCCTCATAGGGCACTTCGGTCACATGCGCACACACACACACACACACACACACACACACACACACACACACACACACACACACTAGTGCAAACACATTCTATTTAAAATAAAAACAAAATCTTTAATAACTACTTCCATAGATGACAGATTACAGCAGTAACAGGATTTATGTCAACTGAAGAATTCCTAAAGCAGCAAATCTCAGTGAAGGGTTTGAAGGAAGAGAACACAGCCCCTGGAGAAGAAATCTCAGAATCACTGCTGTTTGAGCTTGTTTGTTTTCCCCTGAAACGTTCCAACACCCAAGTGAAATTCTGATTGGATTCAACACGGAGAAGCTTCATTTCCCCCACTTTATGCCAGTTCCATGTCTGTCCTTTGAGAATCACTGTGTGCCACTTGAGAGGTTTTCAAGGTTACAATGCCAACTGTGCCGAGAACATGCAGCAGAGGGAAACACTTCCAATCTATCTGCTTCTGTTTTAAATCATTGGCATGTGTTTCCATTCTGTTTCAAAGGTCACATGAGAAACTGTACCCTCAAGCCTTAATGGCTACCGAAAACTGTAGGACTTCTTTTGGGGAAGGCTATTATGATATGATCCAAATCACTGTACTTTTGCTTACTGTACTTGCAAAGAACATTGATGCTTAATTTTCTAAACCATAGAAGATACTGCTATTTGGAGAATAATTTCTCTATACTGTAGAAAATGAATTAAGGATTTTCAGTGTACTGATGGTGAAAATCTTAATATGTACAAAGGTCAAATGATGATGGTAATGATGGTGATGACGACGATGATGGTAATGTTAATTAGACATATAATCATTCAGATACGCCATCAAATTTGGCAATTTATTCAAACACTATGATGCAGGAGGCAGTAAGTCCTAGTCTGTGATCCTCTAGGATGTTGGATTATGTTGATATTTATATAGTTAAATCCAAGAGCTAGACTCGTATAAGATACTCAGTTGTTTTTGAGGCTGTCAAAGACTCTAGTGATTTGTTGTAAGCTATGCCCACCTGTACTGGACAAGTTAGTTGAGGTTTCTTGGTGGCTTCAAGCTTGAAAGTTGTATAACTCTTACACATGTGTGTGCATACCTGAGTGTGTGTTGTGCGGGTGAGTGGGGTGCTCATGTGTCAGTGCATGCACGTGTATGTGTGTGTGTGTGTGTGTGTGTGTGTGTGTGTGTGTGTGTGTGTTAAATATACTTTGATTTGAGAATGGAAGAACAGTTGATGTCAGAAGAGGTGGAACTACTGGCATCATGGGCTGCTTTGAGGAAGCATCATGCTTCATACGTCTGTTTCTGTCAGCATCCCGTCCTTCCATCACCATTTACAAAACACGAAACAAAAAGTTTGAAAACATGATAACTTGTCCCCTTAATCTTTCCATAAGCAGTGCTTCCCCTATTATTTAGAAATATAGTTTTTCCTAGAAAATGTTATCTATTGCCAACTATATTTTAGTGAGAGTTTCATGAATTATATCCTCCAGGTATATTGAAATTAGACAAAGAAACATAAGTTATCCACAATTAAATTGTATTTTTAGAAGTAAATAAATAAAGAGTGTGATTCCACCACTTAAAAAGTTTTTTGAGAATATTCTGTAAAGAAGCATGGTGGCATTATGACTACTTAAGTTGGTTATTTTGAGAATTGAAACTATCTTTGTGTACTAGAAGACTAGAAGACATGATAGAGATGTAGGAAAATCCTCCAGTGTTTTCATCATAGCTTTACTTAAGTGAGCATCAGGACGCTGTGTTTTTATTACAGGTATTTATTTTATCATATGTGTGCTTACTTGTGTGGGCACTTCACCAAAGCTCAGGAGAGGAGGTCAGAGTACAACTGAAGAGCCCATTCTTCCTCCCACCAAGTGGGCCCTGTGGCTGGAACTCAGGTCACCAGGCTTGGCAGCAAGTGACTATTCACTGATTCATCTCACAGGCTCTTTTACATTTTAAAAGCCCTCTAAGGCCAGTGTAAGAATCCAGTAAGAGGTCATTTGGTGTTTTGTGTTGAACAGAATCTATACTGAGTAGAACTTTAGTTTCTACAAATATTTGTTCAACTCACATGGCCCACATAGTACAAGGCCACCACAGTACACGTCAACTACTCAGGCACATACCTTCAACATGAACAGCAGAGAGAAAAGGGCAGCCGAAATTCTAGCTTTATGAGGACCTCATGTCAGGAATATTTTGAAAACTATTGGTGGACTGCATGTTGGAAAATGAGGAAAGGCATGTTTATCTCACCACCCTTATAGTGCCTTGTACTTTCTAGACAACTATTCCAAAGTTAAAAGTAAA
This sequence comes from Peromyscus californicus insignis, assembly GCF_007827085.1. NCBI lineage: Eukaryota > Metazoa > Chordata > Mammalia > Rodentia > Cricetidae > Peromyscus > Peromyscus californicus. The sequence continues at coordinate 7,812,726 of NW_026294413.1, forward strand.
TTTTGGATCTATCTGTTTTGAGCTAACAGCAGTGGACATTTTTTATACATTAAGTCTTTAAAATATATATCAGAGTAAAGAGGACTCACCAGAGTTTGTTTTTCTATCAGTAGTATTTCCCATAAGAATGTAACATCCTTTCTACTTAAGAAACTCATTGAAAAAGGGCACATTGAAACTTGTTGCCAAAATATTAATTGGTGTCTCTTTTTATCTCTACGCAAGTGATATTTTTCCTTCCATGATAAATGTATCAAATCACCACAGAATTATCACATGAGATTTTATTTACTTTAGGTACCAGGAATTTTAATTAAAAATTAATTCATATATTGCATTCCCTTGATTATGCCAGATATATAATACTACAGCTGAAGGATCTGTAGTTATTATGAGAAAGATGATGAAGATGGAAATTGCCACCTTGCCTCCACTCCTATCAATTACCTGTTCCTCAGACCATTTTCTAATCAATATTCTATTCATCACTATCATTAAGGTGCAGCAGCATGCATTATCTTGAACTTAAATTTATGTTAGAATGTATTAAAAATAGATGCATGTGTAAAGCACGGGGACATAACAGCACTACGATTACTCCCTGTTCAAAGCCGTCAGCGAGGCACATAGTTTGTGGATTACACTGCTATGAAAGTTTCCTACAAAATTACGTTTTGATACATAGCTATTTTTAAATCCTTCACATTTATCTCCAGTTTCAAGAGTTTTGGTCTCTTTGGGACTTAGTTACTTTCATTTATGTGAGTATGTTGGACCTCTGAGACCTTCTCATACTAAGACTTGTGTCCTTCTTGGCACAGAGAGATGATAAAGCCTTCCATATTTCCACTTCCCATGTCTCAGAGATAAGAATGCCCAGATCCTGCCTTGTCGTTTAAATGCACTTTGGCAGGCAGAACTCTCCTTTCTCTTCCCCAGTGTAAAATGTCTTTGGCATAGTTGGGAATTTATAGGTTGTCTTCACTTCTAAAGGACAAATGCTCAAGATTGCTGGGCAACTCATATTTCTATGACTGGAGATCACATTTCAGAATGGAGCTGCCAATCAACAGACACAAATAGTGGCATGGGAATGGATGGGCCCATGAGCCCTGGTCTATAGATTAGTCTCCCCATGCTACAGGGTCTGCAATTATCAGTATATTTTTGAAGAATTTGAAAAACGAATGACAAGAGAGGACTGCATCTATTTTCTTAGGAGAATCAATTTCATGATCAATGTGATAAAAGCTAAAAAAAAATGTTATCATTCCTCACTCATCATTCTCTGTGGGTGTCTTCTTATGAGACTTTGGAGTTCTGGTGCAGAGGTCATGTATACGTGAAACCTTTTAGTGTTATCTCCTCAAATTGTTTAAGTCAGCTTTTTAAAATCCTTAGATTAAAAGATACACAGGAACAATTATTTTCATCAAGATAAAACTAATTAGTACCTACTGGGATTTCATAGGGAAAGGAAAACATTCTTTCGTAAATAGACAAAGAATACCAATAATAGCAGACTTAGGCTAATCTTAAACTTTATACTTAAAATTTAAGGGTAATTCTACTAAATATATTAGGAGGAATATGATAATGTAAGTTTGTGTAATTAATTTAAATTCATGTAATTTAGTACTCTTTATTACCAACTGTGTTCAAAATGGGTTAGAATTCATTATGGTTATTGTTTTATTTTCTTTATAATATTTATGGGTTTGTGTTTTGCACAGTAAGAAGAAGAAAGGGAAATATTTGTGGTTTCAACAATCAAGTAGTTGATTATTTTTTAAATGTTAATTATATCAGAGATAATTGTAATTTGTTTATTTTTGATGTATTAATTTGCTCATCATTTTGCAGTATCACCATGCACAATTTGTTGATTTATAAATAGGCAAAGTCTACCTTGAAATTATTCAAATGAGACATTAAAATATAAAGTAAAAGTTTGCTTTGATTTAAAGTGAAATTATTATTATTATTATTAATTATTTTGTTTTTTCAAGACAGAGTTTCTCTCTGTAGCCTTGGCTGTCGTGAAATTTTCTCTGCAGACCAGGCTGGCTTCAAACTCAGAGATCTACCTGCGCCTCCCAAGTGTGGTGATTGAAGGCCTGTGTTGCCACAAAAAACAATGCAAATATTATTATCAAATTAAAATTTTATGTTTTGAGCTTGGTTCAGTTGTCTCTATAGATTTTCCCATCATGATCTTGACACCCCCCCCGCCCCCCCCCCCCCATGTAATCCCTCTTCTCTCTCTTCAAATGGACTTCCGGAGCTCGGCCTGATGCATGGTTGTGGATCTCTGCATTTGCTTCCATCAGTTACTGGATGAAGGCTCTATGATGATAGTTAGTGTATTTACCAATCTGATTACCAGGGTAAGCCAGTTCAGGCATCCTCTCCACTGTTGCTAATAGTCTAATTTGGGGTTGTCCTTGTGAATTCCTGGGAATTTCCCTAGCACAAACTCATGAACTTTAGACTAACAGCTGTGGAACCTGCATGGGACCGGACGACCCTCTGCATATGGGAAACAGTTGTGTAGCTGGGTCTGTTGGAGGGGCCCCTGGCAGTGGGATCAAAATCTATCCCTGGTGCATGAGTTGGCTTTCTGGATCCCACTACCTATGGTTGGACACCGTGCTCACCCCTGATAAAGCGGGGAGGGGCTTGGGCCTTCCTCAACTGAATCTACCAGGCTTAGCTGTCCCCCCATGGGAGAACTTACCCTGTTGGATGAGGGGATAGGGGAGTGAAGGCGGGGGTGGGGGTGGGTGGGGTTGGGGGTGGGTGGTGGTGATGGACGGGGGAAGCAGGAGGAGAGATGAGAGGGGGATCTGTGGTTGGTATGTAAAATGAATAAAAAAAAGTTTTATGTTTTTTAAGTAGAACAGGGAGGTAGTGGAATTCCCCTCCTTCAACAGTATGGACAAAATTTTAAATTTTCTCATCAAGACAAACGAAAGAACAAATTTATCTGTCATTACGCTGCCCTGGATCTCTCATCCTGACACTTTTGTACTTTTGAAGGATGCTCTGGCTTCACTGTGAAACAATACTCAGTAATTGTTCCCAATTGTGAGATCCTGTGAGCATGCTTTAATTATGAACATATATAATGCAAAATCAAAACAAATTTTAATGACTCTAAATTTGAATTCTGAAGAGTTCTTATAGTCATTCATGTTTCATAGATTCTGGATCCTGTGTGGGAACCTACACCTTCAGGATTTTGTATTTAGCACAACAACTTCTCATTTTAAGCCTCAAACTGAAGAATTCCTATGCTCCATTTCTGTAGAAGCCAAGGAATAAGAATTTAACAATGATTTGAGCTGATTAAATTTTAATGTTGACTAAAAGGTACTAACATGTGCCATGTGAATGCATTAATATAGCCAAATGAACAAAATGAAGGTATGATATTCATTTTAACTATCAAAATTGAGCAAGAAGAAAAGTTTCTCCAGTCCTTAAGGACACAGACCTGTCTCCTCAGCAAGTTTCCATTTTTCTCATTTTACTATTTACTGTTCATGTCATGTGACTGAGTGCCCACACCAGCTTGATGCTACCGGGTGCTGCCCACCATATTCCTGCTTATTTCCACTGTCCTGTGCATGGCCTATGTGCAAATATCCCTGGATATCAGAATCCTTGAAGTGACTGGAAATATGAAGTGACATTAATCTTTCAGCCATTTCGAATGGACCCTTCAGTAACAAAGCCATTGTGACTTTCAGAATCTCATACATACGCTTATGTATGTGTGTATGTGAGCATGTTGTACGTATGTGTGACATAGGATTAATTGTGTGCATGTGAGGAGACTAGTGAATATTTGATGTCCTATTTTATGTCTGCCCATCTTATTCCTTTGGAATCAAGTTTTCTCACTGAGCGTGGAGTGAGGCTGGCTGACAAGGAAGCTCTAGCCGAACTTCTGTCTCCATACATCACGGTGCAATGATTGAAGGCCTACTCATCATCTCCTGGCATTTTGCTTGGGTACTGGGGATTTGAACTCAAGTCCTCAAACTTGCTCAGCAAGTGCTTTTACTCATTGAGCTACTTAAACTGGGAAAAACTATTGCCTTTCTGCAAGTCTAGCAATCTACTGATTTTCTTTCATGGTAACTTGATGATGCTATTTAGAAATCTGATGTGTAGCCCACTGTAAATGATAAAAATTGTCCTATCTAGGGAAATTCTAATGATTTTGGTGGACAAGAATTTCACATCAGGATATCATTTCCAATGAGGCCTTCCTATCCAGCACACTGTAGTACCATTTTTCTGAAGAGAGTCTTATGAACATTAATTTGTTTTTTCTTTAGTGGGAATTTTGCAGTTTCTAAGATCTTGCCATGAAAAAAAAATGCATGACAGCTAGTCATTTAAATGCTGAAATGTAATTAAAATAGAGGTAATTAAAATAATAATATTAATTGTCAATATTTTTCATGGAAACTATTACATACTCTTTATTACCAGACCATCATTTCATAGAAAAGACTATTTCATTGTTAGAAAGTGGATTTCCTTCCAGGACCACATATAATATTACCAAACAATAAACCCCTGAAATTTTCAAATAGCGTCACTGAAATGATGTACCCTATATAGTATATGTCCAAGAAAATGAAAAGTTGAGGCTGCCCTTTCCAGCATGAGAGACACTAGCCACCAAGCATGGCATGAGCAGACAAAAGTAAGATGTTCTCCAAGTGATTTATAATATCTGCACATAATGAAAAAACCATAAAACATCTCATTAATAATATTATATTGAAACATTACTTCAAACCTACATTAACCAAAATATTATTAAAAACATTTTCCCTCTTTGTACTTTTTATAACATGGCAATAAGAAGATTTAAGATTATATGTGTAATTTGGGTTGTGTTTATTTACACAAGACTGCTACAGAAAAAAGAATTCAAGAAACCCATCTGAGACTATGATAAATGATACCGGAGAGAGCAATTTCTTAAAATGTATTTATTAAATGTTTCAGAAACTCCACTTATGCCCTTAATAAGTTATCATTTTATAGAAAATATACATACTAAAGACAGTCTGCTGCTTGCTAAAGCTGTAGTAACTGGTTTGATTGCTTAGCACTGGGGAACCTCATGACTGAACTCAGGGGCTGCTGGCAGCACGACACAGCAATCTTTTTAATCATGTCTCAATTAGCGTTAGAAGTTTCTCCTTTCAGGGCTCCCAGGGGTCTCATTGCTTGTCTTTTTCACTCGAGATAAACAAAATCATCTGTCTCATATTCATTTGTAATATTTTTTGTTTTGTTTTTGTTTTTGTTGTGGTGGTCTTAATAAGCTGCAGTTGCTGACAGAGGCATAAGCTGCAAACATCCTGCTGTAGAATGTCTCTTTCTAACGCAGCATAACAGAAGCTCCTTGAGTGCTGGGAAAGTGGGCTAGCCTTGCCCTCATCTAAACTTGCAGGGTAAAAATGATACCAATGAGAGATACTGCAGGATGAGGGAGATGCAATCAGTGACTCTTTCCTATCTCTGCAATCTGTTTACCATAGGGACATTTCAAATTATACAATGCAATCTGTTTACCATAGTGACATTTCAAATTATAACATTTATAACGGGTGAAGTTACATCTTTTGTACTTTCTTGTTTCATTTATCAACAATTAATCATCTATCAGGTAAACGTGCTGGGATACAAAGATGAAGATAATAGCATTTTTATTTACATAGAGATCACGCTCTATGTTAATGTCATGATGAGATATATGTAGAATCTTGTTTCCTGTTATATATTGGCTGTAGCCATAAGTTTTCTCCAATCCTGCCCAGCCCTGAGGTCCCATCAGTGCTTCTAAAATAATCATTCAGAGGCTTATATCAATTACCAATTGAATGGCCTATGGTAGGCTTCTTGGTAGCTAGCTTTTATAACTTAACCCATGTCTATTAATCTATAAGTTGCCACATGGCTGTGGTATTACCAGTCTGCTGTCTTCTTGCTGCTTCTTCCATGGTGGCAGCTGGCATCTCCCTTGACTCCTCTTTCTCTTTCCTCTCTCTCTCTCTCCTTGCATTTCCCCCCTGCCTCTAAGCTGCCTTGCCCTAGGTCAAAGCTGTTTATTTATTATTAACCAATGGAAAAAAATATATTCACAGCTTACAAAATGAAGTCCTCTAGCAGTTGGCTTCTAGAATCAACCTTTCATTTCAAGAAAGAGATGTACGGCAAACATCTGAATGCCAAAATATGGCATTTTGTCACTTTATATCTATATTAACTTTATGCGAATATTGTTGTTTATACAATATCCATATTCTTATCTGTAGTTGATACCTACAGCTGTATCTATTGCATATACTTAAAAAAAAACTATATACCAGACAAAACAGTATTTTGGCATTTATTTTCCTTAGCATGCAAAATAATATTGATACAATTATTATTCCTTAGAATATGTATAGTATTTAAAGTTCTATAAATAAAGCACACATGGTGCTGGTTTATGAATGAAACAAAAAAAAAATGAGCTCCTTTTTTGGAGTCATCAATAGCCCTGAAAACCAGTCACACTTGCTAGATGCCCCCTCCAGGGTGACAGGACTCAGCTCTCTCCTCTTAACACCTCTCATGGCTACCACTCCTGGGAAGCAGCAGTCCACCACACCTCAGAAACTCATGAGGGTTTCATGAGGAAGGGTGGCTGCAATGTTCCTGCTCTGCAGAAAGGTTTAGTTCCCGACACAGCTGTGAAAATTAATTCCTCTTCTTCTTGGCTCTAGCAGTGCAGCAGCTGTCTTCAGAAATAGTTTGGGAGAAAGGGCACCCCCTTTCTCCTTAGCAATGTGGAGATTGTACACCACTACAATCCAGCAGATATTTTCTTACACTCTATCCCACGCTCCCTCATGGCAAAGCACATGGACCACAGAACCGTAGAAGAATTCAAACTGCATGTTTAGCTTTCATTTCATCCTGACCTTTCAGGAAGGAATGCTGTCAACATGTTGTCATGGAGTTTACACGTTTTACCACAGATCACCCATTCCAGTAATGGGTGAGGTCCTGCTTTATTACTTCCAAGGGCCACCTGGATATAATAAGTCACTCCCAGGTCATCAACTTTTTGCCTTGAAAAAGGTCACAATTAAAGACTTTGAAGTTCTCAGGATGTTTGAAGGCTGCCAAAATAAGAAATGGCTTCCCTACCCTTTTAGAATCTCCTTTAGACTTTCTCAGGTCAACTACTCAACCTGAAAAATCCCTGCATAATATAATTAACTCAGTGTGCTCTGAAATGAATGAAAACCTTAGTGTCTCACAAAGTACAGTTCAACAATAGGAACCATCATCAGATGGTTTGTTAAATGGGATCTCATGCAGTCTAGACTAATTAGTTCCAACAAATGGCCTACAGTGAGGGGTGAACTCTGCACAGAGCCTGGTGGTAGCTCTCAGGGTCAGAAGGGTGGAAGAAGCTCACATAGAATCTAATCCACGAGTTGGCACCGAGGATATTTGCAGAAGTTTGAATTTTATTTTGGAAACTGAAATCAAGGGAGAGTTTGAAAGTGATTTCTAAAGGTCAGACTGTCACCATTCCATCTCAGTTTGTATACATGGAGGTCCTTAATACATCCAGGTAGTTCACTGATCCCTGAAGCTGAGACCAACTCTGACTGAGCAGCTGGTGCATGGAAAGAAGATCTTATGAGTGCAAAGCTGTGGGGAAGAGCACAACCACAGGCATGATACTAACATGGTCCAAGACTTACTTTTCCAACAAGAGGTGGGTCTGAGAGATGGCTCAGAGGGTAAAGGGTCTTGCTGCTAAAGCTGAAGTCCTATGTTAAATATCCAGAACTCACAGGGTGGAAGGAGAGACTTGACTTGCACAAGTAGTCCTCTGACTTCTACACTACTGTCACACCACCATCTCACAGAAAGTAAATAAATATTGTAAAAACAATTAAACAAAGATTGGTGTGTCAGCTAATGCACTTTGTATGAGTATGGATAATAAAACCTTATTACATACCTTCCTTTATCTACTGTCTGTGGCTGGGTTGATGCTGGTGTCATCGGCTTCCTGTTACAATGTTACAGCTCAGAACTGAGCAGATAGGAGAGCTGATATGGCATGCAAGTCTAAAATATGTGCTGTGAGCCCTTTAAGATGAATGTTCTGTTATGAAGCATAAACAGTGAGAAGGGGCAAGTATGGAAGCTGAAAGAGCACTTAGGGGCCTATTTAGAGGCTAGGCAAGAGATGATGTGGGTGAAACTGAATTAAATGGGGGATGATGAAATGTAGAAAGATCCCGAGAGTGTTCAGTAATTAGAAAGAAATTCAGAGAAAGAAAAGAGCAATATTCTATACACAGCAGTTATGTAATATGTTCTATGACTTCTAAATCGAGTCCATATTTGAAAGATTTCAGTTCTCTATGGTAAGAAGAGTGTATTTTAGTAGAAAATCTTATTACTGTTATTTTCAGAGTTACACTCCTTTGATTGCAGTCATCAGACTTAGGTACTCCACGAACTGAAACCACATGGCTGTAGGTGAGGTGCTCACCTGGCTCTTTAGTGCTCTGTGCCAGTAAATGTTTGTTCTTTAAATGTAGTTTTGCTTTGTTTTGTTATCTGATTGTCTTATTTGTTTGTTTTGATTTTCTTTTTTTTTTGCTCCTTTTTTTGGGAGAGAGAGAGATGAAATTAGATGTATAGGATGTAGATGGATAGGATTTGGGAGGATCAGAAGGAAAGAGTATGATCAAATATATTGTATAAAAAAGTTAAATAAAAATTAAGCACAAACCATTCAATAAAAATAGTGTTAAATAAACAAAATTTCAGAATGGTAGCTTCAGTTTCATTTTGCAAACAAGATTTTTCTCTACTTGATAGAAAAGAAGTACAATTCCTGGAGTTTGTCCATTTGGGGATCCCTGTACTACCTGTGGAAATGTGGAAACAGGCAGAGTAAACCTTCTTTGTTTACTTTTTTTTAAGTCAACGAAGATTGAATTCCAGCACTATGTTCAAGTGTACTTATTACATTAGAGGGAAGTGACCACTGAAGAGTGGGACTATGAAGGCCTTTACACAAAACTAACTGCAGCCAAAGGGTGACTTTGCAAAGAGCTCAGACAAGGTGTGGGCAGGACAGTGGCCATCCTCAAAGAGGGAGAGTTGGGAACACGGGTGCTAGATACTCCAAAGAAATTAAAGAAGGTTTATGGCCCAGAAATTAAGAAAAGGAGGGAGAGAGGGAGGAGAAAAGCTGAGGAAAAAGGATCCCAATTTTTAGACCTAAATAAAAGTGAACTTAGAACAAGCATGGAATTTTTTGTGACATACCCAGGGGAAAGGAAAATAAGATTTTAGATTGGGTTTTATTAACTACTTTTTAAGATGTGGACGAGTTTAGCATATTTCAAAATTGTTTGGGTGAACTATTTCCCATCTGTTTTGGGTTTAGGGAGGTTATAGGCCAGAGAGTTTCAAACAAGGTGGAAACTCAAAGCCAATTTTATGGGTGTGATCTGAAGCTGACAAATAGCTATTTCAAACCCTCAGGAGGAAAGGAAAGCAAGTGCCCCCCAAAGACTGGGCAGGGAGGCAAATCATAAATACATCACATGTAAATATAGTATATGGCCCGCGAAAGAGTCAGAGAGCATGGAGTGCCACCCAGCAGGAAAATGCACATTACCACCCACTGTTCTCCAGTCACACAATACACCCAGATGAGAAGGTCCCAAGTCAGCATCAGGGTGCACCTGCCACACTCATGAAGTGAGCACTGGCTCTAAGTATACAAATACAAGTAGGGTTCCTTTTTCAGACCATTAAGTCTTCCGGGGAGAGAAGAAAGAGCATTATAATTAAAGCAGGCTGTTTTATTTGTTTGTTTTTCAAGACAAGGTTTCTCAGTGTAGCCCTAGCTGTCCTGGAACCCTTTGTAGACCAGGCTGGTCTTGATATGAACTCAGATATCCAACTGCCTCTGCCTCCCAAGTGCTGGGATTAATGGCATGTGCCACCACTGCCTAATGCAGGCTGTTTTTAAATTCCTTGTTTTTCATTGACCAAAAATTGCTGATTGGCTTGATTATCTAAAAAGCTGAAATAGAGTGAATGCACTGTTCTCTACTGATCATATTTAGTAGGGCATCTATTAAAAATGTTTATTTATTAATTTCTTTAATTATTTATTTACTCATTTTGGTTTTTTTCAAGGCAGGGTTTCTCTGTGTAGACCAGGCTGGCCTCAAACTCACAGAGATCCACCTGATTCTGCCTCCGGAGTGCTGGGATTAAAGGCGTGAGCCACCACCACCCGGCCAAGATGTTTATTTTTTATGAAGGGCTAATCTTAGAAACAAATCAATTAAACATATCATAGATACTGTTATAACTAGGATGCACAATCTGCATAAACAGCAATGCCTTTAGGATTTTCATAGTCAGTTGTGACAGGTGAGCATGGAACTAGGTCAAGAGGAAGAAATGGAATCTGCAAGGGGCAGGGAGGAGCTATTTTCATTGCTATTGAGTGGATGCTTTGCATCTTCTTTCATTTTCAGATGAAAAAGGGTTTGAGAAGCAAGTGTTTTCCCTTTCTACAAATTCCTTTCTACCGTGTGTTTGTTTGGGATTTTCATTTTGTGGGTTTTTTATTTTATATATATATATTTTGTTTATTTGTTTCCTTGGTGTTTGAAGTAACTCCACTTCCTAGTACTGGTTGCCCTGACTTTATTAGGTAACTCAGCCTGGCCAGGAATGCATTTCAAGGGCTGGGATTAACAACATTAACCCCAGGAATGGCCTAGTAGGTGCTCCTATACTTCCTCCTTGATTTTTTTTCAAATTCCACTTTTACAAAAATGTAAATTTCGCACTACACAGTAGTTGACTTTCCTCAGAATCTACCAAGAGCATCACATGAAGACAACCCTCTACTTGTGTGGCTTTTCAATGATAGTATTGCTGATCCAGTTTTGCCTCTGAGTGCACCAACATTACTTTTTAAATTGAGAGGTGCCATAGAGATGTAATTAACTTTATTCTCTTTGGTACACTCAATTTCTGAGCACAACAAAGGAAAACTTTTTGGAGAATGGGATAAAATCATTCTCACTTGCAAAAACATAAAGTCTCTACGGGATGGAGTTTCATCATTCTATGAAATCAAGATGAATTGCACAACAATGACTGATTGCACCTTTAAAGGAATACACCAAGGACATGCAATTTTGTGTAAATAAATCCTAGTAAGGGATCCAGAAGAATAACAATATACAAGAGCCGAGAAATATAGCCCAGTGTTAGGGAAAAGACGTGTTCAATCTTTATTTTCCTGATTATCTTTAAACCAGCCCATTAATCACTGGAAAACTACGTCCTAAATTGAAGTCAGGTTTCTGTTAAGAAATTGATGTCTTTGAAATCATGGCAGGGATATAATTTCTCAGTTGTACTGGGATATTGTTTACAGCCTCCTTTCTAGAGCAAACGTATGAAATGAAGAAATCATCGGCTTTCGCTTGGAGAAAGAACCTCACAATAAGACCAAACAGCCAGGCCACGAGGTGCTGATCTCATTAAAAGACATACATAAGTATGTATATTTAGCCTCCTTTAAACAACAAGTCAAAAGAACATTAATGGAAATCATCCTGTCAAAGCTACATATCCTCATACTGAAAGTGTAGCCCCATGTGAGCAACTTAAATTTAGTATAGGAAGCTAATACTTTAGCTCTGGAAAATTTAGTAGAGAAATCTGCATTCAAGATAGCCAGAACCACTGGTAAAAGTTTTTAACATTATTCATTATTTGCAGAGGAAAAGTAGCCACAAATCAAATACCCTCACCATCATAAAAATATTTTAATTTTTCATAATGATGTCTTGAGGCCTAATAATGACAAAAGTCTTACCTACAGGAGATACATATATATATATGTATGTATATATATATATATATATACATACATATATATATATACATACATATAAAATGGAATACATAAGAGCTCTCTTTTTTAACCTTAAGGACCTTAAAGTCAGAGTTTTTAGCAAAGACAGAGAGACTTTTATTATCAACATATAATGCTGGATTGCCAGGCTTTTTATAAACAACTGCATTTTCTTTGCTGCTTCTGTATTTCTAAGGCAATGATTTCCATTCTATTTGTCATCAGCCTCCTCTCAACAGCATGAGAAACAGAGGAGGCTTGAACAAAACAAAGCAGAACATCACCTTACATGGAGTTCTGGCTGTAGATGACATGTAGGCTTGATGAACAAGTGCCTTACTCTTCCATGACTACGTAACTACTGGTACCAACACTGTGACTGAGGACAGTCAGGTGCCATGGTCTCCATTGGTTATTAAGTCTGTGGTCAAACCATCTGGCCCTAGGGTTTTCATCAGCCTAAAGGTTTACCTGAAAAAGATGTATTTCTGAGCTCATGCACATGCTAGCTGAGATTCAGGTCTCACAGATTACCCAACGGGCTTCATAGTCGGTGGGGAGTCTCCCTGTGTTCTATGTTCAATGCCCGCCACAGAATGTCTCCAACAAGCTTCCTTTTCAGAAGTTTAGAGGACCTTTAATGGCCCAACATGTGGCCCAAGATAGCATGGCCAGCAACATGGAACCCAGAGGCTTTGTAGACTGCTTTGAAACCATGCATCGTCATTTTTGCAGAATCTCCTCACTTAACAGTTAGTTCATAGACCAGGAGATCCTTAAAGTGAGATGATTCCAAAAGGGGGAGGGCACCAGAGTATACACCAGAGACTGTTCCTACAGGAAAGATTGGCCCTAAACTAAAAGACATGGATTCTTGGTGCTCATATGAAAATCTTGGCTTTTTTCAATGTCAACCTATACCAACAATAAGGGATCATTGTTAGGTAAAGTATAGTTTTTCTTTCTTCTTTCTTTCTTTTCTTTCTTTCTATCTATCTATCTATCTATCTATCTATCTATCTATCTATCTATCTATCTATCTAAAGGAAAGCATTCTTCTCTTAAGCAAGTAATTCTCAAGCTGTTTCCCAATAGCTAAATATTATCAAGTACTAATGCACAACATGAACTTTATTGTTTACTCCCAAAATACATATTGGATAAGGAATTGATGTGCTCATCCCTGGAAGGACTGTTTTTCACATTCTCAGCATTCCTTAGTCACATGGAGTTCCTTGTTAAGGGCCAAGGCCACCAGTGCCTTCCTTCCTCCCTTCCACACTGGCACATCTGTTGGTGTTGCACTGTATGTAAGAACAATTAAAGAAAAAGAGGCCATGAACTTGAAAGTGGGAGAGTACATGGGAGAGTTTAGAGAGATGAAAAGGAAGAGGGAAATGATGTAATTATATTATAATTACAAAAAAATAATACAATTAAAAAATGGATATTGAAGTACTGACCCTAAATACCTGTGGATATGAGTACATATACATTTTTTTGTGGGGGGAGGGGAGGTGGCAATTAATATGAAGTCATTGGCAAAGAGTTCAAGGAGTTGCTAATCTAAAATGAGCACTATACTATTTAACAAAAATAGACACGATAGCTGTAGAAAGACAGCTAGCTAGTGGGAGGGGCAAAGATTGGAATGATGTATCTCCAAACCTAAAAACACTAGTGATGTATCTAACAAGCAGGTCTTTCCAGAAGGAAGAGCCACAGAAGATACCTTGCAACATTTCTAGGCCTTAGCAGAGTGCTTTCCTAGCTTGTAGGACTTTGCTAGAGCAGCGCTACAGCAAAAGTACCCACATGTCAAAATGCAAACAGCAATGATTTTCTTTGGTATTTCAAATAAAAGTCCCTGAACCAGATTCATGGGAAGTCTTAAAAATCGAGGAATACAGTCAAAATTTAAAGATGATACAAGCTTTAGTAAAACCTTGGAGTAAAGGACTATCTGTATTGGCCTATGCTTTTCAATGGAAAACTCAATTTAAGTAAGTAAATAATTCAAATGACTTTAAATCATATATGGATAAAATTTAAGTAGCAAAAGATCACCTTGTTAAATGGTCACTATTATACAGAGAAAAATAAACATTTATTATGTTAGGACCAATTGAGGTTCTAAAAGTTGATTACACAACCGATATTCAAAGACTAAGGTACGATTTAACCACCAAAATAGCAAAACCTAAAAACTACAGTTAATAACAGAGAGTAAACAGGTGTGATCCCTCTCAACAGAACCACCTCCCTAGATGCCTGGGCAGGGTTTCATTCACATGCTTCCAGCTGTGTTGAGACCATCTGCTCACCCTTTCTCATTTTAATTAATGCTGGAGAATTTCTTGATTTCATTAATCTCATCTGCATATTCTTCTTTGCATTTTGCCCCTTTTATGGATATAGAGGAAACAGGTAAGAACAAACTACAAATTTTAAGGATTCATTCCTTCTCAGTCTACTTTAATCAATGATTCTAAAAGTCAACAAGGTACAGCTTTTAATAATAATTTCAGTTTTCCATAAACTGCACTCAGGCAGCATCAGGCTATAAAAGCAGTTCCTGAAAGTATTCAGCATATGCTGGACAGATGATGAGATTTTTTTTTTATACACAGGCATTCATTCCATATGACTTTTTTTCCTTCTTTAAGAAAATTCAATGGTGAAGGTTACCCACTGTGAAGTCATTTCCATAATATTGTAATTATATCCATGAGCTTTCAGACATACTTTATTTCTACTCTTAGGCACTCATTTAGTTTCAAAATTATTTACATTTAAATAAGAATTTTTTTTAAAAAGAAGAATCTGTTTTGATAAGCCAAGTCAGTACACTTTCAGCATGAAGGCAAACTAGACTTTATATATAAATGAGTCAGGTAAGAATAAACAAAACAAAACAAAAAACCAAAACACAAAACAAAGCAAAACAAAAAAACCTTACTAGCCTGATCTACAGTGGGCTTGGTCTTTGCACACACCTTTTTCCTAGCAAGTACCTATCTATCTGGGACCCCCACCTGTGTGAAGCTGTCATTACACCCCACTTCAAATGAAGTATTTTTTCTCGCTTGATGAACATGTATGATGCTCATTTCTATTCAAACACATTGGGGGATACACTAGGTCTTAGACAACAGGCTGTCCCAGCCTAGACTCAATTTTGGACTTATATGAAAATCCTCCAGGTACAATTTTATGCCTCTACTTAATTAGGCATGGGTACAATTAAAATCTGATGCACCACGAATCATGCATATTCACAGCAGAGGATGAGCTATATAACCCAAACCTGTCAGTCAAATAGAGAGAATCACTTAAATCATACCCCATACTAACCAGCTCTTCCTTCTGTTGGACCTCGCAAAACAGAACACTAAGGGATAGCCAGGGACCCTTGAGTGCTCTCTCTCAGGCTGCATGCTATCACTCTTGGCAGCACATCTGAGCTATACTACTGCTCTGCTTCTGAATACAATTTCTTTTCCACTTTATAACCTTTTTGCACCGTTATTTTTTCAATTATATGAATAACAGAACACTACGAAGCTGGGAATAAAGACACAAACCTCAACCATGACCACTATTAACCACCAGTAACACGTGGGTGCATTAGATCACTACTGTCTACATTACAATAGAATTGTTTTTCTTGACTTATTTGTGTGTACAAAGTACACTATATACTTGTGTACAAAATACCAAGGGCAGTGCTTCTCAAATTTCAGTGAGCATAAAGACCAACCCAGGGACTGAGCTGTTACTGAGGTCTGGATTTCCCACATTCTCCCAGTTGCTGGCAATGCTGCTGGCCTGAGATATTACCTTTAGATAGAAATCCATAGAATTAAAGCTTTACATACACACATACATACATTTCCGAAATACTTGTGACTTCATGGCATTGTACCTAGTAGTATTAATCAGCTCATTTATTTCAATCTTTGCAATTAAAATCAGTAAAAACAAATCATTCTTAAATCAATTACAGAATGCCTCTCAGGTCCTGGCAGTCATATAAAACCATGGCTAACTGGACGTAAAAATATATTGTGAACTGATGGAACCCACGCACAGATATTTGAACTCTTCAATACTAAACTCCTTTATTGTTGGAAAGAACAAAGGGGCATCTGTAATTCCTATTTAAATATAGCTGTGCTTATTAATATTTTTGTTGGCATTGCCGAAATTTGTGTTTCCCATCTTTACTCTTTCTTAGTTATGTCAATGACTTAACTATCTTAGCACTTAGTGACACATTTTCTTTTTTTTTTTTTTGGTTTTTTCGAGACAGGGTTTCTCTGTGTAGCTTTGCGCCTTTCCTGGAACTCGCTTTGGAGACCAGGCTGGCCTCGAACTCACAGAGATCCGCCTGGCTCTACCTCCCGAGTGCTGGGATTAAAGGCGTGCGCCACCACCGCCCGGCTTAGTGACACATTTTAAGGAGCCAGATCTTTCTGGACTGTCATATGAAATCCACTTTTGCTATTTGCTATTCATTTAATTATCATTTTATATTTATTTCATTTCTTCTGTTTTATGTTTATTTTATTCCTCAGTTTCTATAGCTAAATTTGTAGTTCATATACTTTTAATTTCTAGCTCTTTTTTATGTCAATTCTGAATCCTTTATTTTGCATAAATTGTGTTCTTATAGGCTCCATACTAAATTCGCTCCTATTTCTGCTTTGAATTCTCTTTAGTCAAAAAGCTACCTAGATATATGCATTAAATTACTAAGTTATATTTAAAAGACAAATGGACATACAGTTGCCTGAGATATTTATTACCTATTTTTAAAAGTGAAAACATAATTTTACTATATTATAGCCAAATAATGAATTTGAGATTTGTTTTAGAAAAAAATTAAGTTTTAAAATGCGATGAGACACACAGCCAATTTCTGCAATGAAGAACATATCTAGAATGCATATGTCCAGTTCTGTACTAATACTTTGAGAAACGTATTTGGAAGGCACACTTTTCTCCGAAAATATAAATTGCATTACCATACTTAGAATAACAAAAACAAATCAAAACTAAATGTTACATTGTTTTTTAAATTAACACTTACCCTCCCTATAGACTCTCAAACAAATGAAATTCATTGGTGAATTTTATGACACCCCACTGGATTGTTACATTATTCAGTGGGTTCATACAGAAATTAGAGGAGACCCAGTGAGCAAAAGGAATCACTGTCATTTAATATACTAGATACCAAAACCCCGAGTAAAATACCCGTAAGTAAGGGCTATATAGGTTACATTAAAATAATGGTAGCATAAACTAGTGAAGCGTCTCCAAGAACGCCCTGAACAGGACAACTGAAGAAACATAACTACAGAAAGACATTA
The DNA here is from genome assembly GCF_007827085.1 of Peromyscus californicus insignis. Classification (NCBI taxonomy): domain Eukaryota; kingdom Metazoa; phylum Chordata; class Mammalia; order Rodentia; family Cricetidae; genus Peromyscus; species Peromyscus californicus. The sequence continues at coordinate 7,830,105 of NW_026294413.1, forward strand.
GCTAGGAAAGCACACAGAGACTTGCTCATTCTACACTGCAGCATTTTTCTCAGCCTTCCTGCACCATGGTACGCCAAGCTTGTAGATATTCCCACGGTCACACACACAGATGCTCAGTGTCAGCCCATTCCACACTAGGTCTGCAAACAAGATCTTCATGGCTTTTCTGTCATCCCTGCTAAATGATGTATCTCAGCCTCCTCAAAGTGGGTGTGCTTCCTTCTTCTATGGAAGAGTCAAGGATGCTGCCCTGAAGGGAATTTTTTTTTTTAAAGTAGGGAAAGAGACAAACCATAAAGTGAACAATTCATAAACAGGAATGGTTATAGTTTAATAACTAATTTTCATAGGTCGTGAGATATATACTATGTGTCTTTTACCTTGTGTCTGTATGTGCACTCGCATGAGCACATGTGTACTACATGCATGTGAGAGCCCACAGAGTGGAGAAAAGGGCCATCGGATCACCAGAACTGGAGTTACAAGCGTTGTGAGTGGTTGCCGTGAACTAAATTCTGGTCCTCTTTTAAAGCAACAAGTGCTCTTACTTACTGAAGCATCTCTGCAGTCCCCTCTTAAAGGGGAATAAATTTAATTAAACCTTATAATGTACCTATCTAAATCAGTTAAGCCTGCTAATGCATTTGAGGGTGATCAGTTGCATTATTTCAAAGTTAGACACTATATTTGAACAGTACAATGACCAACTCTTCAGAAAGTTCCACATTAATTTTGAACTGGTAATTGTTCTGATGTTGAACAAATATTACCTTCAGAAAACTTTAAATACATAATTAGTTTACACAGAAACAGACAAACAAAAATAACAACAACCGCTTTAAATGAACATATACAGGTGCCTGTGGACATGATGGAGTAAGCTGTCTCTTCCAAAACATAGAAGAACTTTGTTTCCCCATCTACACAAGCAATAGTGGTTAGCAAGTCACATACTTTTTAAATTACTACAAGCCATGTGATATCTTAGAAAGTTTGGTTACTTACAGATTTGGCAGACCAGGTATATAAAATGAATTGATTTCTCAACTCTTTATATTCTATATCATGTTAATCCTGTATCATTTAAATTTCCTCCATATACTAGTCTTATAAATCATGGCTGGATTCTGTGGATGTCTCTAAAAATATTACAGATATGTTTCCTATTGTTTGAATATATTAAAATACATTCTTATTTACACAAGGAATTTTAGTTACTTAAAAAGTTGATGATCTTCAAAATAGAAACTCATGAAAACTCTCAACCAAAATCATCCTACATGAATTTGAGCTTTTTAGAACATACCACCTCTGAGCGTAGACCTTTCTAGTAAAAAATAAATTGGAAACATTCATATTAACTGGTAATTTACAAGCAAGAGGAAGCCAGTTATGTCAACCCTGCATAATTGATGGATCTTATTTACTCAGCCCCTCTGAATGTGCTTTCAATTATATTTGTTCTTCATCCTGGGCTGTCATTTTTAATATTTTTGTTAACAATTTCAAAAGTATGATAACACTTCCCAATGGGAACCTGATTTTTAATGAGCAAATTATTAGTCTACTTTAATATTTTCTCTGTTAACTATGTAAACATCACCACCAAACAGGATGGAAAACAGAAGACACCTTGGCAACATTATTTACATATGAATGAACCCCAAATCATAGTTTGGTAATACACAGTGTATTTGTTCCCATAAATGAAACACCCAAGTACCTAAATTTGTCTCTGAATTTCCGGTTTTCTTTCTAGAACAAATTATACTCAGCTGCACAAACGAAGTAATTGACAGAAGAATTTCAACATAAAGAAATGCTTTCAGAATTAGGAAATTCTCTTGAGAGAAGGATGCTTAATAGCCATAGAAGAAGCATACATTCAAGAGTCATGGAGCTATAGAAACTCCAATATAAAAATGTCATTTTAAAGAATAATGGCGCCCAATTCTACCTTTAAAGCAAGGAATTATGAAAGGTTATTGCTGAGAGGGTGATAGCCAGATGTTCTCAATCTCTATATGGAAGTAATGTCTGGAGTTAGACAGAAGACAGATCAGCCACACACAAGAGGTTATTAAGCCTTGGGAAGGTTAAGATGTTAGGATGTGAACAGTATTTTAAAGAGTAATTAAATTTCACCTATCCAAAGACTGTAAATTGGAAGACAGGCAGGTTCCATTGCCATAGTAATTCTGTGTGTTTACCTTGAAACTTTTCTCATTTGATGGAGTGCTTACTTGGCTAATAAGAGCAATAAACTAAAAATAACAATGGAAATAATTTTCTTGGTCATAAAACAGCTCCCCCACTTGATTTTTTCTAGTTGTCATGGGTGTACGTTGAGAGATAATTGGCATGATGCCCTTAGTACATTGTTTATAATGATGTTTATAATAATGTATAAAGCTGGAATCAGAAAGCTGTGAACTTAAACTCTGCTTTTCCTGTACCACTGTAAAGCTTGGGTAAATGTGACCTTGAAGAAGCTCTCTGAAGATTACCAGCTACTGTATCTACAAAGAGTATAGAACAGAGCCCAGCAGGAAGAAGTTACCATCACAAGGTTCATCACCTGTTTCCCTATAGGACTTCATTCCATAAAAGCAAAGCCTTTTATAGAAAAGCCTCAAGCTTTGTGGTTGTAATATCATAGCAATACCTTGAACTCAAATAATTGTCATTGTTACATTAAAAACCTTAGTTAAGCTGCATGCCATTGAATATCTGCCAACATGCTTACGACACCAGAATTTGTGAAAAGAATCTCATGTACACATAGGGAATATGGCTCTAATAAAAAGAAATAACTTCATGTTACTTAAGAAGAAGAAGAAAATCTTCAATAAGCAAGTATCTCATGATAACAGCTAAACCCTGGGTGCTGAGAAAAAAGTCTAAAGCTGTCATTACTACAGTTCCCTAAAGCGTAACATGAGAAAACATAATAAACTGAATACAATGTCATCGAGACATTCCAGAGTTTTGCTGTCTTTCCTGAGGGGCTGAAATCAAGCAAATTTGATCCTATATAGTAGATAATTGCCAGAAGAGATTCTAAAACACCCCAGGAATAAAGAAAGATATGCTGTTGTATTCAAATGTGTTTTGGTGAAAAAAAACTAAGACAAAATAAAACAACCATTAAAAACCCTACAACACACTTATGCTCACTAAACATTATGCCATTAAGACAGGATGTTTTGTACACACTAGACATGCCCACAAATATGTTATCTAACTCAGAAATCTTGTAAATAATTAAAGACTTGTTCTTGATGGGAGTTTATGATACTCTCTCATATTCAAGCAATTACAAAGTTTTCTGATAAAAGATGAAAGTGTAGTTTGATGCCAGTTATTTAAAGTAACTTTGGGGGAAATATTTCTAATATTAAAATACAACAGCAATATCTGAGTTCAAGGCCTGCCTGGTCTACAAAGTGAGTTCAAGAACAGCCAGGACTGTTATACAGAGAAACCCTGTATCAAAAACAACAAAACCAAAAAAAAAAAAAAAAAAGAAAGAAAAAAATCCAAAGCCATTTCCAGTAAACGTTAAGATTAATAGGAAGTGGACTCTAGACAGATTACATATTGCTTCCCAAACCCCTCAGTCCTCCCTTGTAGGGTCTGCATTGTTTTCCTTTGATGATTAAATTACTGGCCCCAAACTTCTAATTGTCTTGCTAGACTTTTGCCTAAGGAAAGCTGAAGTGGGGTGCCAAAATATACTTGAAGCATCTAACTCAAATTAATGGGAGATTTCTTTACAATGATGACACATGAGTAGAATCACACTTAACAAAGCAGGGCCAATGGAAGAACCACAGTGCTCTTCAGTATTAAAGGATGATGAGCCATAATTCATAAGAGCAAGAGGACACATAAGAAGAATGCTTACTGGGAGATAGTAGATTTAATTCCTTCCACAATGAAAGCATTTGCAGACCCTTGGTCTGTAATAATTGCAGAGACCGGCCCCTGTCAGGGGACAGGTTCATCTACTTCAGTTTTCAAGAAGTGGAAACACTGTTTGAAACTCATAACTAGAAGTCTTCATGAACCCACCAGGTCTTTTAAATTGAAACATGATCTTTCCTTTATTTATTTAAGTTTGAAATGTAGGTAAGTATGGGGAAGAAAATCCAAAGTATTTGCATATTTGCAAACCTAACATGGAGGGGATGATGTAAGGAGAAATAATATAGATGGTGTTACATACCTACTGGTCCTATCTTCATTTCTCTCCACACCTACTTCAGTTTCTTCCCAGGGAAAGACTCGGTCATGCCCAGAAGACTGGGCTCCCTCTTCCCTTGAGAACTCTGAAGGAAGACCTATTATATGCTGTAAATTTTACTCTAAGCACTCCTTGACTGCTTCTGTTCCAGAGTGCCTTTCTTAGCATCACAAGCAATGCTTGTTTTTCTTAGCTACTTGAACTTTGAATACAACAAGTGGCAAACATGTTCTCAGTTGCCTGTGAATACAGAAGGAATGGATGAGAACCATCTCCTATGCTCCGTAAATGTAGGAATGTGGTCAAACTGTTTCTCCACTGGCCTGTTTCCTACATGATAACTGCAGATGACTATAAAACTCCAAATGTTTAATTAAAACTATGGCTTATCTGGATATGTTGTGTTTGGAGAGCACTAATGAACAGAACAAAGGGAGACAGTCTTGATGTCTACCTGACTCTGTTTTGCACCAAATTCAAAGACTCAATGTTATAGTGAAGACATTTTATCCAATGTCCATGAAATACATAGAAAAATGGTATGCAGGACTTGTTCAGACACCATTCTACAACTACAGGAGATGCTCCATGGTTTCAAATACCTGGATGTGAACTCATATTGAATTAAGTCAGACAAATTCAAGAAAAGGATATGCTAATTGTTTTTATATAGTATGTTGGTTTTAAACAATTGAAAAAACTCTTTCAGTGTTGAACGCTTTTCCAGTATGATATATGACAAATTTTACACCGCCCAATTTCCAATTTCAATTATTTAAGGTGAAAAGGAATGTAAAGAAAATTGACAAAAATGTGTGTTCAAAACCTTTCTTATATATTTATACATTTCCTAACGAACTCTACAGTTAACAATACAAGTTTATTTTGGACTCTTTGTGTTGTTTTGTAATAAGACTTTATGATGTCTTCCCATAACATTCCACTAAGTTCAAGGAAACCAGTTACTTTTTTGGTGTATTCATATTTAATTGAGGTTAAAACCTGTAATTTGATTTTTACAGGGAGATTATAAGAGTATAAAATTATTTCAGAATAAAGTAATTCATTCTTAGTATGTGTGCAAAAACCCATCAGGACACAGGGACATTCATATAAAAGCCATATTCCATGGTATATACCGTTTAGCCAGGGAATTCTGATAGCCAATGCATGTAGATGGGACACATCTGTAATGGGGTTCTACCCTCTGGTTCTTAATATCAACTGTCTGAATCTTTGTTTGATAAAGGGGTGGCCCAACTGTCTCACAATTGTTCATACCGTCTCTTCACATGACAACTGCCTTGAATCTAGCATGGTGCTTCCTTCCATCTTTTCTGTGCTAAAAAGACCAATTTTTCTTCTACTTATTCACAAACTAGTGTTTTACTTGCAAAATACAATAAAATTACAATGGTGAGACAAGACAGAATATAACAGCATTTTAAATGATGTGTTTGGTAGAAATGAAATTACCCTGTCAAACTACTGTCAATGTCTCTAAACATTTCCTCTCGACTTCTGTTCTTACATCCTCGTGAGCTGTGGTGATTCACAGAATAGCATTTGTTTCAAGAGTATACTTAAGTCAAATATAGAGATTGTTTGTGTTCACAGTTATATGGACATAATTTAGAAAATAATATATAAAAATATAGATACAGGAAAAGAAAACAGTAACTTTCCAAAGGAAAAATGAGTGTTTTCTTTAGATGGATAAACTTACTTCATCTAGTTTAGCAATTTTTTTTTACTTTATAGGCATGCGTGTGTGTGTGTGTGTGTGTGTGTGTGTGTGTGTGTGTGTGATATCTGTGTGATGAATGTGTGAGGTGTCTATGTATGTGTGTGAGTGTGATGTGTGCATGCAGTATGTATATACATGCTTACATATGAGGGCACACACAAGCTATGGACCACATGCAGAGGTCAGAGGACAAATTTGAACTGGTCCTTGTCTACTACTGTTTGAGGCAGTGTCTCTCTTCATGTTTCCCGCTGTGCTATCTATTCCATGCAAGCCTACCCAGAAGCTTTCAGGAGATGTCTTCATCGCCTGTCTTGCTGCAGGATTGTTAAGGTCATAGGCCTGTGCTAACATGTCTGCCTTTTACTTGTGTTCTAAGGACATGGACTCAGGCCATCAGGCTTGTGCAACAAGCACTTTTACCCCAGAGCCATCTCTCCAACATGCAACAAGTTTCTGAGATCATGAATCAATGTTTTTCTGTGATGTTATTTTAGAACTAATAATGCTTATACTCGGTTACATGCAAACCTTATTTATTTAGACATAATTTAAAATTTTTCTTTCATGGGCATATGTTTGTGTAAACTGAAACTCTGTGTGTGTGTGTGTGTGTGTGTGTGTGTGTGTGTGTGTGTGTGTGTCCAGAGAAGGGCAGCAGATTCCTCACAGCTGGAGTCACAGGTTGTGAGGAGCTTTGTACTTGGGTACTGGCACAGAAGTTGACTGCTCTGTTCTAAATGGCTGTGCCCTCTCTCCAGCTCCCATTAAAAGAAGATAAGAAAAGAAGACAATGGGATAATGTAGTTACTGCTCTGTAATCATTTTTAAGACCCTCATTTACTGCATTAAAGGTGACCCTCTGCAACCAGTTCCTATTTTATACTGTAGCTCAAACAGAAATCATGTACAGTAAATCCTCCTCTTTGTGGTTTATATTTCCATATCTGGTTCAAATACATGCAAAAGATAGGCAGAAACCTGAGACACTTCCATATGTGTGTCTAGTTTACTAAAGGGAAAAATGAACTGATTTTAACTTAATCAGAAGGGAACTAGGGAGAACTTGTAATGTGAAAAATAATAAATATGGGAAATGTTGGATAAGAACTCAAAGAAGCAAAGAATAACTTTCTTTTCAAGGGTATGTCAAAAGCAGAAATTTTATAAATCACTGGATAATTAAGCATTCTGTTTGGTTGACTATTCATGGGTAGTTGAGTGTAATGTTTAACTTGTTTTCTATCATCACTGAAAAGCTAGCTCTCATGCCAAGATAAGGCTCAAATACTTTTGTTCTGAATTAAATAAAATCCTATAATCATGGATATAACCACATCTGTCTGACATTAAGCAGTTGGCTGTTAAAAATGGAGATTTTCTTTTCATCTGCTCCATAAAATTGTAGATCTAGGGATGTCTTCAAAATGCCATTCCTCCCCCAAACTTTAAGTCATCAAGTAGTTCTAAGAATGCTGTGGAATTTCCCATTTTTAACTGGCCATAAGTTATCTTTACAACTTCCTCATTTTCCATTAAAACAGAACAAATAAAACTCAACTCTTTAATTCATTCAAGTAACTTGAGTGCATTATAGTATGCACAGCAGAACATAGCAATTGAATACCTAGCATCTGTACATTTTATGAGCTATCCATGCAAGCTGATTTCTCAGTGTCCTTAATCAAGACTTATTATATATTATATATGCACATTCTTTTCTTAGTATGGAGTTTACAATATTTGCATTTGTTTCTCCAACCATGATAAGTACAAATTGTTTTATATTTGACCTGTGCATAAATGTTAAACTTAGAAGCTCAGTAAATAAATGAATGTCCTTATTCCATTTCCTATAATGGGTAGTCTAAATTAATATGATAATCAACAATATGCCCCACATAGTCTTAACTTTTCCTTCTCCTCTACACAAATGTCTTAGTTGGTCACAGAAAACTACAAATAACTGAAGTCTCCTGAGGATGCAATCAGTTGGAGAAAACTCTGGCTTAAGCATCAAGTAATTTGTATAAAGGCCTTTGAGATATTTGTTGCACCCTGAGATTTGTAAGATAATGATAAACTATAATTCACATTAAAGTGCCCAAATGACAAAATGATGAAAGGTCAAAGCCCTGAGCTCAGATGCTTAGTAAATTGCATATCGCTCCCATGCCATGACAATGATTCCAATCTTCATTTACAAAAATTAGATGGGAGTGGTTAGAGGCATCAAGCCTCATTTTATCAGCCCCAGAGGCTTGGGTACATCTTGATAACATATTGGCCAGGTTAGTTCTTATGGAAGCAGTGATAAGAGGAGGATTGAGGGCCATGCAAGGTGGTTGTAGAACACCCTCACACTGCTGTTTTTACTTACTCCACTTTGAAATTCTTCAGACAGGATTGGAAACAATTTGCTCTCTCTATGAAAGACTAGCGTTTTCCAGGGATGTGAGAGATACAGTAATCATAAAGTAATGTAACGGACTGTGTACTAGGGCAAATTCTCATTACAAAACAGAGACGGAAGTGATTTCACCCCAATGAGAGGTGGCCTGTCTTGTAGGACAATTTTGCTTTCACATCTTTGTACCACATTGTGTTTGTTTTGTGGAATTTGCAACATTGTTGAGGGCACTGTGGTCTTCACAGTTGAGTCTGGTCCTTTGTCCCTTTAGTTTCTGAAGATATTTTATAAATTGGTTTAAAAGAAAGGGTTTGTGAAGATACTTCCATTGAGAAAACTCCCTTCAGGAGCACGTCTCAGGGTTAGCTGATGCTGATAAAAATGATAGGTTTGCTCAGCTTTTTATGACAGAGAAAGTTAGGAACAGAAAAATAAATGAAAACATCACTGTAAAAGACCCTTGAGAAGGAAGAAGACCGCTCAGTCATGAGACACTTGTTTGTCACTTGTTATCAAGAATAAACATGCTGCTAACTAGAGCAACATCATTTAGCTACATGTATATAAATTAAAGTTTTTCCTACACATGTGTTAAATAAATTTACTTATCATATTCCTACAGGAAGAACATGACCTTGTGTACATACAGTCCACTACAGGACTTCTTAGGAAAAATTCTGAAAAAAACAAAAATATTACTTCACCAAATATAATAAATTCTACCAAAACCATATTACTTACATAAGTTAACAGTATGAGAAAAGATAAAGGAATAATTGGGGTTATGGATCTAGTTGAGTATACTTAAATACAGTATAAGAACAGCAATATCCATGCTTTCCATACATGGATTAAGTAGTGTGCTTATTACTTCATTATTATGCATATGTTAATATGACACACAAAATTGTACACATATACACACATGCATACACACACAATCACATACACACACAACACCACAAACACCACCACCACTTTGTCTTTTTTGTTTTGTGACTGGAAGTTACATGGGTATTTACACACTGATAGCAGATCCTATGATATCTTCCCTTACAAGTTACCTTTAATGTTCAAATTCCATCTTTGTGTATTTTTACTATTCTTGTTTTGATTTAAATTTATTACCCATGAATAAATGTGCCAACTTCAACTTCACAGTCTTCCTACAGGAGTTTTCAATTGCCTTCTCTGGGTCAGTGTTTTCTCATGAACAGTAATGTGCGGTGTGGAGTGTCCTTCTGGGCTCCCCCTTTGCTCTCTCTTATTTGAGTTATAATTAACTCTAGTGTTATAAGCTTCTAGCTGAACAGGTTCTTCTCATAGACTGCTGGATATGCCACCTGGCCCCAGTAGAAGGTTTTCTGAGATTTTCAACTTTACGAAGCTCTTCAATTTTGAATTAGGTAACTATTATTTCTAAAGTAACATAGTATGAGCTACAACAGAGCTCTTCCTTCTAAATGTTCTAATATGTCCATAATTGTGCTACAACAGTAACTCAAAATATATAACTCATAACCCCAAAACTGCTTTGAGAGATAGATGGGGAAAAAGACAGAAACAGAGGGACATGAGGAAGAAAGAGAGGAAGGAGGAAGCGAAAGAGAAAAAGGGGCACATGGATTGTAAGAGCTAAATACATAACTGTATTTGCAAGAACTATGAATTAGTCAGTCACAACAGTGCAACCTGCTGTCCCAGTACTTGATAGGTTCAGGCAGGAGAATTGTGAGCTGGAGACCAGCCAAGACTGCATTGTGAGACTCTGTCCCAAATACAACAAAACAAAAACCACAAAGGAAGTCAACAAGGGGTGGGTGAAATGACACAGTGGATAAAGGTGTCTGCTTCTGAGCTTGACTGCCTGAGTTTGATCCCCAGAACACACAGGGTGGGAGGAGAGAACTGAATGAGGAAGGATGTCCTCTGAGCATGACACATATGCTATGCGGACTGCAAGTCCCAAAACACACACACACACACACACACACACACACACACACACACACACACACACACACACACACACACAAATAAATATAACAAAATGAAGAGTAAACCGAGGGCAGGAAGAAGAGAGAATTTATAAGAAAAAGGACATCCCCAAATGTGTCCTCAGTGGTGATCTTTCTCCAGTAGTACTCTTAAGTACCATAGTGTACCTTACAGCAATTTAAAGTGTTTATAATTGAAAGCAGGAAGAAGAAAATTCATTAATATCATTGTGTTAATTATTCCTTATGGCTGTTGCTAATGATAGGGGACAAGAAAAAGGGTTTATTGCAAAAGTCCAAATAATAAGCAATCTAAGATTAAGAAAATTGTTGTTGCTTTACTTGTTGTAAACTACCTTGGCGTGTAAAAGTATTTGTGTGCTTGTCCGTGGTAGGGAAGGATGCATGTGCCCATAGGTGTATCTCCATGTAGAGGTCACAGGCCAAAACTTTCTTCTCCCTCAATAATCTTCCACCTTCTTAGCTGACACTGGGTCTCTCACTGAAGATGGAGATCACAAGGTGGCTAGTCAGCCAACTAGCAAGCCCCCGGGGTCTGCCCGTCTCTGCCTCCCAGAGGTAAGAATAAAGGTATGTGCCTCCTAGCCATGACATTTTTTTTTTTAATATTTGTCTTGAGAATCAAGTTTAATTCATGTTTGTGCTATAAGCACTGACCCACTGAGTCGTCTTATCAGCCATGTATTTTACTGGAAGTTGACAAACAATTGTAGTTTATGTGGCTATGAGGTAATTTGCCATAATACATTACATTATGAACTATTCATGTTGTCATATTTTTTTATATTCAGCTCATAATTTTTGTTAATGTTTATATTAAATTTGGTTAAAGGCAATAGCCAAACTCTAAATACTCAAATTCCACAGAGCTGAGATGAGGAAATTCATACCGGGTAGAATTCTGCTTCATAGTGTAAGCACAGACTCCAGAGGTTGCCATTTGAAAAACCATCCTGAGCATCAAAAAGCATAGAAATTGCCATTTCCTTGGCTTATAATCATATTGAAGCATGATGGACTTTTATCTGAAACCTAATAATGTATATTTTCTGGTATCTGATGCAGTTTCAAAGAGAAAAAAATACTAAAAGCTTTCTACAGTAGATTGACATCTTTACATTTGTAAATATTCTCCATGCTATAAAATTGAAGAAAATTTTGGACTTTCTTTTTACATTAATTCTGACCAATGCTCATGATGGTTTGCAGCTTCAGGGCTGTCTTTGCTTGTTCTTGATTGATCTTTAAATGATAACAATGAAAATGGGGTGGGGGGTCACATCAAATCTATAGAATGTAATGAAGATAAAATGACTTTGGAGATGTGTAAAGGTTAAAATCTTCCTTTTTAAGAAAAGAAAACGGGAAGTGCTGTGGGATGGTCAGTATGTCAAATGTGTTGCTGATTGGTCAATGAATAAATCACTGATTGGCAGTGGCCAGGCAGGAAGTATAGGCGGGACTAACAGAGAGGAGAATAGAGAGAACAGGAAGCTGGGTGAGAGAGACACTGGCAGCCGCCATCAGGACAAGGAAGATGTAAAGTACCGGTAAGCCACAAGCCACGTGGCAAGGTATAGATTAATAGAAATGGATTAATTTAAGCTGTCAGAACAGTTAGCAAGAAGCCTGCCACGGCCATACAGTTTGAAACCAAAAAAAAAAAAAAAAAAAATCTACATCTTCACCACCACCTGCGTGATGTCTGCAAGCTGATCAATCCTGATACAGTTGGTAAAAGTTCCAGCTGATTACTGAAAGGATAGCAATGAGCATTTTAAAATATCCATTGTATCATTTCTTCTTAAAATAGTTTGTAGTTTTAGTGGAAATAATTTGAAATCTAAGAAAAAATTTGTCACTACTCAAGTTGAAACAAGATTCTCTCAGAAGAAGACAACTTAGCGTCTAAAAGGTCTTTATTTATAAAATGTATTTTGAAGAACATTGTTTTGCATGTTGAGTAATCCTAGGATGCATAAAAGTTGAAGTCAAAACTGAACATAAATAAAATTATTAATATGTAGCATTTGATTCTGTATGTATTGCTTTCAACTTTCTAAATCATTACTCTTTTCATTGAAATATAAATGAAATTGCTTTTACTTTGGAATGTTAGATTTGAAAATTAAAGGTAGTGTTTGGAATTTATGTGATCCTACTGTCAGCCTGAGAACAAGAAGTTCCTAAGTAAACATATCAAATGCTTTCTGTCAGCAAATACCCATGCCATAGTGTGGTTTAGGAAGTATATGCAGTATTTATTCACACTTTATAAACATTTTGCAACATTTAGCACCCAAATACTCCATAAATGTCATTTAGGCACCAATCTCTATTACTAGATTTTAAATGAAGAGTGTGATGGCTATTTGAACACAATTTTAATTTGCAGGGTATTTCAAAAGCTTCATTAACACTGTGGGATTTCATTTCTAAGATCAAGTTCAGGATTAGATGTTTGAAGGTGACTTTTCCTTGTTATAGGGTGGTATAGAGATTGTAGTAGTACCCAACCAATGACTAGTCCAGCCTGAGACCCATTCCACAAGTGTGAGCACACTCCTGACACTATCAGAGCAGCAGGGCCCAGAGACTGGATGACCCAGAAACCTAGGACAGAACCAAACAGGATTGGAGAGATAAAAATGTCAACATAATGATGCCTAATGATATTATGCTGTACTAATAGAATGGTGCCAACCACAAATGCCATCAGAGAGCCTTCATGCAGTCACTGATAGAAACAGATGCAGAGACCCATAGCCACACATTAGGTTGAGGTTTGAGAATCCTGCTGTAGAGAGGGAGGAAAGATTGTTCCAGCCAGAGGGGTCAAGGACATCATAAGAAAACCCACAGAAACAACTAACCTGGGCTCATAGAAACTCAGATTCTGAACTGACGAGGGAGCCTGCATGGAGCCAACCTAGACCCTACACATATATGTGACAGTTGTGTAGTTTGATCTACTTGTGGGACTTCTAACAGTGGGAGCTGAGGCTCTCTCCAGTGTGTTGGCTGACTTTTTTGGAACCTATTCCTCATACTAGGTTGCCTCGCCCAGCTTAATGCAAGGGAAGGTTCTTAGTCCTATCACAATTTGATATGTCATGTTTTGATGATACAGATGGAAGGCCTGCCCATTTCTGAACAGAAGCAGAGGAAGAATGGATTGGGGGTGGGGGGAGGAGGGAAAAGAATGGGAGGAGAGGAGGGAGGGGAACAGTGGTTGGGATATAAAACAAATACATATAGTTAATTATAGAAGAAGAAGAGGGACATGCAATCCTTCTTCTTCTCTACCACCCTTACAGAGCACAACTGAGATGTGTAAAAGCCCAAGAAGAATGGCAAGGTAGATAACTGCTCACAGCTAACACTGAAGAATATTTATGTATTAGGCCAAGGAAATAAATGGCATTTCAATGCAGGTCGGGTACTTCCAACTTTCATCTGAATATGGTACCTCAAGGCGCTGATGCTGCTGAGCTTGTAGTAAAGTTGTGTGCTTTTAGGCACTCATATTTTTCTTCAGAAGCCTGTATCCAAGCCCAGATCATCAGTGATGTGTCATTTACCTTATTTATATGGGATGTTTTTGGCTTATGCATTCTTACATGAGAAACTCACTCTGCAACCTTTCTGTCTTTCTATAGTTGGTGCACACTTGAGGTCTCTAAAGTGACTGTTACTTTTCAATCTGTGGTCCTACACATCTATTTTTTCCTTCTGAAGATAATAATATATGAAAGTCCTACATAAAATGTAATAAGCCATAAAGGAGAACATCTGAAAATGAACTACAAGGAAAGCCTGATTTGTGCAAACCAGTGTCTCATGCTGATAAATTCCTCACTAAGTAAATCTATGAAGGAGGGTCCCAGGACTCTAGGTTACCCACTCATACTTCATTTCAGAGTCCTGTGGCTACAGATCAAGAGAAACACTGTGCAGAAGGCGAAAGCAATCCAGGTACAGTTTGCAGGGTCCTCAGCAGGGAGTACCTCATTTTATATTTCAAAGACATTAAGGGAAAGGGTTGAAAAAAATCAACATATATTGCTATTTCTTATTCATAAATGATGTTAAATTATATTAGGCATGCTTATATATCAAAAGATATTAAAATGAGTGTTGTAGCGTGTGTTTTTGTTTGTTTTGTCATGTTTTACTATAAATGAAGCTTAGTAAATGACTTAATGGAAGACAGTGAATTTGGACATATGTGGTTGAATTTACTAGAAAACAAAAAGGGCTGGTAATAAAACAATTACATTTATTTAAATAAGTTGTACTAAGATGAGCATAATTCTCACAACTGCTGAGCTCTGTTTCTTAAGCTATAAAGAAAAAATGGTGTTATTAAAAGAAACACATTAAGAATAAACTACATACAGGGCTGAGACATCATGACTGGCTATTTCCAAATAGCTTTACATAGAGCTTGATAGCCATTCCATGAAAAGAGACATGAAATTAATTCTTAGAATCCCATTACTGTCTCCAGCAAGTGCACTGCCTTATTCGCTATTTACTTGAAAGTACTAAATAAAAACTTGTGTAAAAATATTGACAGCAATGCCATCACATATATAATTATATACAGTATATTTACATATATAATTGTATATATATATATATATATATATATATATATATATAATTTGTGTATGTTGTATGTTTGAGTATATGTCTGTGCACCCCATATGTTAAGGTGGCCAAGGCAGCCAAAGAGTGTCCTGGGTCCTTTGAATCTGGAGTCGTAAGTGGTTGCAAGCTGTGTGGTGTGAGTGCTAGTAGCCAAAGCCAGGTCTTTCCAAAGAACACAAATGATTTTTAACAATTGAGCTATCTCTGTATCCCAGAGATGCAATTGATAACACACTGAAATGGTTTGAGAAGTTTGAGTAGTGTGTCACCATTCATTGAAATGCCTTTTCTTCCAGGAATTAATTTACTCTCACATATATTATCCCTGGAATATGTGTTCAGACTTGAAAATGTCAAGCATCTCATAAGAGACAGAGACTAAAATTATCTACTTCTCCATGCTGCTACTTAACACCAGCCTTTCCCCTTACCTCAAATCTAGTCTTTAGCAAGAAAAACCAAAACCAAAACCAAAAAACATCATTGTCAATATAACTTATGGAAAGAAAGAATTTCACTTATATGAATTTGCTTTTTAAAACAGGCTCAGCCGGGCTGCAGTGGCACACACCTTTATTTCCAGCACTCGGGAGGCAGAGCCAGGTGGATCTCTGTGAGTTTGAGGCCAGCTTGGGCTATAGAGCAAGATTCAGGACAGGCACCAAAACTACACAGAGAAATCCTCTCTCCCAAAAGAAAAAGGCTCAGGTAACTTTGCTTTTAAGGAGAAATAAATGATGGTGTAGTTTTATGTACTTAATTCCTGAAAGAAATTAAAAGAGAAATAAAATAAGTAATATTACGTTAGTTATTACACAAATAAATAGAAAATGACAAAGGTAATGGGTGTAATGTCCTTATTTTCTGGTTAAAAACAAAAACAAAGAAAAAACAAAATATTTTTCAAATGTCTGCTCCATCAGATCCATGTACCAGTTAATGAACAACAAAGAAGGTCTCTCTATTACACATTTACTTGAGAAAGGAATAAGAAAACTAATTATATGCTGCATGATGGGAAAGGCAACATTTCACTATCTCTCATCACTCTCAAATCTTTTCATTATCCCCCTAGCCTTGAATATTAAAATATATGCAATTATAATTCATGGATGGGTTAGCGAAGAGTTCTTCAAATAATCTCACAGTTAATATTGATTAATGATTAAATATGAGACTATCCCTAGTATTCCCTATGAAGTGCTTTATCTATCTTCCTACTGTAGTTAAGTAGTCAATTCCATAACCTAATAAAACAGAAGTATACATATCTTCAAGTATTATGTCCATGAATTTAATACACCTCAAGTCAAAGTTTATTGAAAGCTTCTTAGATTTATGGGAAAATAGTTGAAACTATTCCTTCAATGAAATTTTAAGTTGCAAAAAATAAATTCAGGAATAGATTTTCAAAGTGTGTTTCATGTAATTAACATGGAATATTAGCACCTTTAATTTCAGGGCACAGCCTCACCCTGAGATGGAATACAGACTACTAAAATAGAAATATTGTAAGGTTTTATTATCATACATACTTTAGTTTTCTTTAGGAGATTCATTTATTAACTGAGTGGCTGCACATACTACTTAACATCTATGAGCATAACCCCAAAATGCAATTAAAGTATTCTGCATTAATAACAATTATAAGAATAATAATTAGATACAAATGCTAAATTGGAAATTACATAACTGTTCTATAATACATCTTATACTAATGGGAAGAGTAAGTATTAAACATTTTAGTACTTCCTCATTATCCACAAATTCCTAATACTTCAGTAATCATATTTGGTTAAATAATTACTAGTTTATCACTAAAATATAGCATGTCATGTTCTAAATTAATATTACTGAGCAATTTAAGTTTCTGACTGACATTACATAATTATTTCTGCTCACCTCCTTTCAAGACAATACCTGCTAATTGTAGAACTGAAAGAAACTTTCAATCCTACCTAAGACAGCAACAACTAAGGCATTGGATTCATATAAGTACATTCAAGAATCGTATGATGTATTCACATTCATTCAGGATGATTTTTAAAAATGTGGTGAAAAGGGTAAATTTTCCATGTGTAATAGCAGTTTGATTCTGAAAAATGGTTCATGGAAAATCAATATGCCATTACTGAAAAGCCTTCCACTAGATTATTGTTAAAGGATGTCTTACTACAGCAGAAGCTTGCTAATATATATATACACACACACACACACACACACACACACACACACATACATACATACATAAAAGGAACTTAAATTGAGTAACAATGTAACAGGAAGGAACAATAGCCCAATCGGACATCATATGCTACAAAATAAAACCACCAGTACTACTACCAGCACAGATCTACATCTTTTTCAGTCATTGGCCAAATGATAGAGCCCTATCACCAATACTATGGGCTACTCTTCACAACTTGATGATTAGACCCTATTGCTGAATTCGCTACACATTTAAGTCATAGAACATGGAAAAGTTTAGGTAGTACTCAATGGAAACTTCAGTCCTACTGGCTGGCAGTACAGGAAGTGCAGGGAAGTACTATGCATTCTACAAGACGAGAAAGTACTCATCAGTCTCACCCAATTACAAACACTGTGCGCTACAGTAATGGCCTGTCTAAAAGAAACATCCACTGGAGCAATCATGGCATGAACATCATGGTCATAACCAACCACATTATGATTGGATTTAAGTCTTGCTTCACAGGATGAAACTCGTGCCTGGAACAATTATTGGACTAAGAAACTATAGCTAACCATGTCATAGGTCCTAGGGGAGAATTGACCACTATCATACTATGAGTGAATTAAACTGACTCCTATTGTCCTATTGCTACCACTCAACCCTCATCAGAAAAGACTGTTCTTGAAGTAGATGGTGAGTACTCAGAGACTCAGAACTGGACAATTTCAGAGAGACTTCTGGGAGCTCAGCCCTAAATGACATGTTTATATCACAGCGACACCCCTCAAGATCTGGGGATCTATGGTATGGAGAGAGGCAAAAAGACTGCAACAGCCAGAAGTAGATGACTTCGGTGATGTTCCCACAGCAGCACATTCCAGACACAGTAGGGAACACACACACAGGAACTCACACAGTCTGACACTGCACAACCTGTACGATTGCAAGCCAGTCAAAATCCCAAGACAGAAGTGGGAAAAAGTCTCACCCCTGCCCAAGAACTATTCACAACAGATGGCTCTGGGGAAGGGAACATCAGTTTTCTTCAGTTGAGTGATACTGGTTATATCAACCCCACTACAGGGCAGTTCTCATGCACAAATGTAGTTTGCAAACACAACATGGACTCCACTACCTTTTAAGAGGAAGAAAGAACATGAAGTGGGGTGGATAGGGAGGGTAGGAAGAATCTCATAGGCCTTTGGAGATAGGAAAGAATATAATAAAAATTTATTATATGAACTTATCTAAGAATAAACACAAACATGAAGTAATTACAAAAAAAGAATTACACAGGACAAGTGTGGTGCACACCTGAAATCATAGGTGAGAATACTGCTAAGTGTCTATCTCTTAATATGGAATATTACCTACATGCTAAGGTCCTAGTGTAAGTCTTAGGGAAACCCATGCAGGCCACCTTAAATTTTAAATAGTGATTTGGAAAATAAATATTAGGAGAAACTGTCAATGGGATATCAAATTTAAGCCTCCGGTATTCAAGTGAATATATAACGTGTATTCTGTTTATAACATCTATTATTACCAGTTACTACATACATAGGTGTTTTCAAACATACATCAAACTAAGTGACAACTGCTTCTCATTTTTAGCTTAGGGACTGGATAGTAAAATCACTAGTAAGAAATATTTGCATGTACATCTTTGAAACAATCCCCTCTTAAGCCCAGGAGATAAAAGCAAGGAGGTTGGCACTGAGTCTCTCCCCTAAAGTCAACCTTGAATTCTGACATTATTGTAAGAGCAGATAAACCATGGCATTACAAAATAAGGCTGCCTTAATCTTACTGGAAGCAAACATTCATTTATGAACAATTGGTTAGAAAAGATGTAATGTCAAAAACAGGAATTATGATTTAAAAGAAATTAAATGTCCATGTTACTCAGGAAAAAGAGTCAGTCACTGCCATTGAAACAGAGCTGGTTAGCATTCTTCCAAGCAGCGTTTTTAATACTCACAAAGCCTCCTTTGAATGACAGGGCAGCAAGCCACTGCATCAAGGCAAACCTAGATTACAGTTAAATGTATTTGCTGTCAACATCACTTATGCTTCTATTAATGATTAAGGGGGATTCAAAAATAGAAAACCACACAAACAGCACACATGAGAATGAGGGAAATGGGGACTCTTTCGTCAGAGGGGGAAGCAAAACAAACACATCAGATTCACAAGTAATCATCATTACAGCTTATGTGTGAGCTCGGACCTGGATATGGAGAGGAGAATGGGAAACAGGCCTGGAGCTCACTTCTTAGCGCCCCTCGACCTTTTCTGAGTCTAGCTCCCACCCGTGTGCTTTTGTTCTCTGCAGTCTTTCCTAGGATGTTTATTGAAGTCTGACTTTTGTGCCCCTTCGCTCCTCATACTTGATTCTACCTAATCAGACTGATATTCCTCAGTGTGCATTCATGTCAGATTTCCTCACATATATATGTGACTCGGACTAGATTCTTCTTCATAACTCGGCTTTGAGTTGTTTGATGAGAAAAATCTTACCTAAGAATTGAAGCCTCTTACATCACTCAAGGCCAATTTAACAAATTACTTTTAATGAATTATTTCAATGATCTATAATATATTATTTTAATCTCTTGTTTTCTGTAATCACAATTTTTTGCTACTGAATAGAAATACAACAATTTACTGCTTTTTTTGTATTGAGAAAGGTTGGCTTTAAAAAGAAAGATAGACAGAGACAGAAAGACAGATGGACAGATGATAGGCCCTTGCAGCAAACATGATATTTGAAAACATAGTTCAAAGTAGAATGGAAAAAAAGATGGGGTATTCTTCATGGCACCAAACACAGACACTGTATAATGGCAAACAAATCAACACAACAGGGTATCTAAAAATACTATTATGAAATACAGAAAACATGAACTTTGCTATAGTGGCCATTTTAATTGCAGAATTCAATAATACTAGATACATTCACATGATGTATACTTTTCCAGGATTACTTTGTCCCCACACTGAAACTGTGTGTGTAAACTTACTGTCCAAGAATTCCCCATTTTACTCTTCCCCCAGCACATGACACACTCATTCTATTCTATGTTCTGTTACAGTGTATTTCCCCATTCTCAGTGTCTTCCATGAAAGGGGTAATGCATTTTGTCTTTTAATATCTTCCTTGCTTCACTTGGCACAACGCTTTCAAGATCCGTTGAAGCCAGTGGTTCTCAACCTGTGGGTTGCGAACTCTTTTGGGGTTGGACCACCCTTTCACAGTGGCTGCATATCAGATATCCTGAATGTCAGATAGTTACCTTATAATTCAGAAGAGTAGTAAAATTACAGTTATGAAGTAGCAATGAAAATAATGCTATGGTCAAGTTCAACACAACATGAAAAACTGTATTGAAGGATCACAGCATTAGGAAGGATGAGAAGAACTGATTAAAGCCCAAGTCAACCAAAGATACCAGGAACTTTCTTATATATAACGTTCACTCATGCCTTGAATTAGCACTACACAGACCAGAATAAGGAGGAGAAACACAGGATGGCAGGTTCAGAGGTGATCAGTATAAATTAATAAGGAAATAGTTGTAATACTGTGAGAAAATAATAAAGTAGAAGGAAAGAAAGATTGGTAGCCAATTAAAAACATTTATTTTAATGTTTAACCTAGTCTAATAAATGTTACAAAACTTAAAATGTAATATTAATATGCTTTCTGTATCAGTTCAAATGAATTTAAAAGGAAAGAAATCTGCTTCCTAATTTTATTTAGTATGTTGACATAGGTATTAACCATTTCATGGTAAAAGTTTTATATTTTAATTTTACTGTTCCTCATAGACAAAGATTGTGATGCTAACCATTTTAAAATCTCATATATAAGTAAATTTACGTGCAACACAGAATTTTTTTTTTATCTACAGGGAGATCTGAAAAGCACGTAGACTTATAAATGACTGTTCAAATTAGCTGGCGTTTGATTTTTTGTTGCCATGATAAACAGCACGACCAAAACCAAATTGGGTGAACAGGGTTTATTTCAGTTTGCACTTCCAGGTCACAATCATCAAGGGGAAGTCAGAGAAGGGACTTAGGACAGAAACTCGAAGCAGAAACCATGGAGTAGTACTGTCCCCTACTTTTATGCCTCTGTTTTATGATCAATTGGCTTTCATACACAATCCAAGATCATTTGTCTAGGTAAACCTTAAAATGGGTTGGGGTCTCTGACATCAATCATCACTCAAGAGACAATCTCACACAAACATGAACACAGGTCAACCTGATCAAGGCAATTCTTCAATTGAGGTTGTCTACTCTTGGATTGATTATGTTATAATGACAATGAAAACTAACTAGTGTAGCTGGTTAGTAATGATAAATCAACCCAAATCCACCATTTCTGAGCTGAATGGATTTGAATATCACTGCGGTTTTAGACTGTTTTGTATGTAGGAGCGAAGGAGAAGGAGAGCAGGACTGTATTTAAATCAGAAAGTATATTTAAATCAGGCCGGGTGGTGGTGGCGCACACCTTTAATCCCAGCACTCCGGAGGCAGAGCCAGGCGGATCTCTGTGAGTTCGAGGCCAGCCTGGGCTACCAAGTGAGTTCCAGGACAGGCGCAAAGCTACACAGAGAAACCCTGTCTCGAAAAACCAAAAAAAAAAAAAAAAAAAAAAAAAAGTATATTTAAATCAGAACGAATACCCACGGCAGCTTGTATTAAGTAAATTAACCCCAGTAGTTAGAAATTGCTCCACTCTCAAGGAGGGAAATAAAAAAGTTTTCTAACCCTTCTTTCTGGGTAGTGAGACATGTGGAAGATGCCTAAGAAAATGTAAAGTGACCCCTACATGGAATGTCAAGGTAAGGCCTTCTTCAGTGCAACTCAGTGGATGAAGGCATGTACAGCCAAGCATGATGGCTAGAGCTCAATCCCAGTGACCCAGAAGGGGGAGGGACAGAACCAGTCCCCAAAAAGTTGGTCCCTGACCTCAGCATGGATGCAGTGGCATTTATGAACCCATGCTGGTACATACACACACACACACACACACACACACACACACACACACACACACACACACACAAATAATTACATAAATACCATTTAAAAATAAACAGCAAAATACATGGGAGGTGAGATAATCTATTTGGATTTTTATCTATGAGAAACTAATGCGACCAAACAGAAAGTGAACCCAGGAGTTTCAAGCTCATCGGCACTTGAGTCTGTGTAATTGAGCCACGTGGCAGAGAAGCATCCACATTTCAAAATAAAATTGCAAGTATGTGAAACAGAGTAAATGTGTTTATCATGTTAAATGGGGTGCTTCATAATTAATTTTAAATGGCAGGCATTAAGCTTTACATTTTCTGGTATTTTTGATATATCCTTCCAATATGAACTTAAAAATATAAAACAAACAAGCAAAGCCTCACACCCCACATGGAGAAGGTCTCCAGCAATACAGAAATGCCCTCCCTTACAGCATTTGGACCTGGTTGTGCAGGGCCTGAGACCCAAGATGGTGCCAGCCAGGCTGCAAGGATACAATTCACTGACACAGAGGCTAGAAGCCAATGAACTCAGGTGTTCTTGGCACCATGCAGGGCTTCCTGGAGCACTTTGCACTGAGGATTTTTTTGTTGTCTACCAACAGATTGCTTGCAAACTGATACTCAACTTGATTCAGACCCACAGAGAAAAGAGAGCTTTGCAATTACGATAGTTCACTTTATTACATGTGTGTAAGCAGGAGAGACTTAGAGGATAATAACTTTAATATTCTTCTTATTATTATTATTATTAGTAGCAGTAGTAGTAGTAGTAAAGGATCAGAATTTTATTATAAATCAATTTCAAAGTATTTACTATTTATTATTAGATTATATGATTCATTTTTAATTAAGACAAATTGATGACTGACATTCTCAAATACTGTCCTTCCTTCCTTCCTACTTTCCCTCCCTCCCTCCCTCCTTTCCTGTGTTCTCTGTCTTTTCAGTCAGGCTTTCCCTATGTGTACCACGCTAGCTTAACCCACGATGCAGCCCTGGCTGAGCAAGAGCAGCCCCTTGAGTGCAGTGATTAAAAATTTGCACTACCAGTCCTTGTATTTACTATCCTTTCATATCTCTTTTTTGAATGGGAGAAATGATAATGTATTTTTTTATCTATGTTCTAACATGTGGCTTAACATCTATGGCTCCTTAAATTCAAGGATCTTCAGTATTTCCTAACTGATACATGTTTCAAGTTTGATTCCTGGTATAATATCAAAACAGTTACTTTTTATTCTAAAACGATGTTTATTAACTATTTTATTCATTTTATTTGAGACTGGATCATGATATGAATCCCTGAATGGCCTAGCAATCACTATGTAGACTAGGCTGACCTCAAACTTGGAGTGAGCCTCCTGTGGATACCTCCCTGGTATTGGATTATACCCATGTGTCCTCTTGGCCAGATCAGGACAAACTTTGCCTAAAGTACATACATATTTAGAAGCTGCCAACTAAATGTAAGTCACCATTCTAAGGCCTGGCAATTCAGAAGGCAACGAAGTCTCCCAATTAACCTGGAGGCCTCAAGAACAGACATACTTTCATTTTTCTTCTTTGCTATCTCTATACTATCTGAGTCACCAGAAAATATCAACTATTATAATCTTAATAAAAATCTATGAAGTTGTGGTGGGAAATAATCAATTTCCCAAGATATATAAGAACATTCTTCTACAAATAAGACGAATTTTCTTAAGATTGTAACATAAATGCATATGTATATGAATAGTCCTTCAAGGCAGGATATATATAGTAGCTAAAAAATAAGTATAATAATTAAAAGAACATGTAAGTACAGTACTTGAGCCTTTTTGTGGATGTTCACACACACACATACACACACATACACACACACACACACACACAAACACACTTGCTTCGGCTGCTGTTTATTGACATTCAGGTGGGCACTATAGCAAAAGGCCTGGAGATACTTTAGCAGCAGAATGGAAGGTGGATAGTAAAGTGTGTCTGAGTGACTGCTGAGTGGAGTGCCCAAGGTCATCGTACTATGAGCATCAATCAAAGATGGATGTATTGAACTCACTACATAGTCAAAGGTGATTCTCAAATATAAATGAAATCCAAAATCAAGTGAGGCTTCGCTGCCAAAGATTCTTATGCCTGAAGAGAAAATGCAGCACCATAAGGCAGTATAAATCTGTTTGATAAGAATAACTTGGAAAATGCATTTAATATTAAGTCAGAAGTATGAAATAGTTCCCATGTTTACTTAGTATAAAATTTATAATCTGTGTCTTGAAATGAGCAAAGCCAGACTTTCTACTTGCAACATTATAATGACTGCATTTCATAGGTAATAGTCACAATACATGTCTATGAACCAATTACTGATGTGACTTTTATGAGTTAGACCACACTTAAGCTCTTACTGTCTATCTAGATTAGTTCTTCTCTTGTTGAATGATGATCCATTTTAAGAGGCAATTTATAGATGACAACAAATACAGAGTTCTACATATCAAATATTTGAAAGATTAAGGAATACCTAATGCATGAAATTGAAAACTTTCCTTGGAAAACTGATTTTCTACAACCTTGAGCAAAGGGACACTGTGAATTACCTCTATTTCTCCTTCAGTACTGAAGGTTTGATTTGTCTTGGCTGCAGGAATTCCAGATGAAATCTTTCATCAGAACACTCAAAATCAATCATACCTCAACAGGAAGCAGTCACTGTTAAAGAATAGATGATTAAGCTCAGCTGTCAACATGATGACATCTGGGGTCACTTGGGAGAATGGCTTATGGGCATGACTGTGGGATAATGTCTCTAGTAGGTTTACTGAAGTAGGAAATCCCACCTATTGTAAGTGGTACCACTGCATGGGTTGGGATCCTAGACTGTAAAAAAGAGAAAGTGGGAACCTAAGACAGTGTTCTAGTGGAATTCATTGTGTTCCACGCTGGATGAGACATTAGAGCTGCAGAGTATCAATTGGGACTATTGTCTGTACAAGATTACAGTTTAACTTCTCTTTCTGCACCTCACCTCCCTTACTTCTGCACCGGAAGACACTGTCCCATAAACTGGCTTGCAGACCCATTGTCAGCTTGTCAATCTGTCTCCCAGGGAAAGCCTCTGAGGACAGTAAGTTTACAACACCCCTTTATTACTGTCTTCCCATGACCGCAGTAGTCTGCCAGTGAATTAGTGGTATTTGTGGCTCAGCTCTTCAGAATATTGCTAGTTGTAAGCCACTGAGGCCAATATTTTCTAAACAAAATACACTAAAATGTTCTTTTCTAAATTATAACTGGCCTAGAAAAAAAAATCAATACAATTAAGTGGCTGTCGAAAAAAGATACTAAAAGTTAAAGTCAAAGAAAATAGAAAAATGAATCTTGCAGGCATAACACAGCTAAAAATCAATGAAACCTGTAGCATATATCAACGGATAAAGGCAATAAACAACCTGGCCAGCAGCACAGACCATCAGTATCTCTTCGGGTGATAGTAAAAGCTAAAGAAAATTTAGACCTTCACTGCAATTCCCAATATCAGATCATAGGGGGAGTATCCCTTGCCTATGAAATACATTTAAAATGGATTGCTTTCTTTAAAATCCCCAGAGGAAGCATTGAAATTGCCATGATAAATAACCAAATATCAATTTTTCATCGATTTCTCAGACATGTTTTACCACTGTAGGTAACACATGAAGATACATGGTTTTGGCTCTCTGACTCACATAATGTAATGAAGTTTTATTTAATATCATAGGACATCCAAATTGATTTCTCTATATTATTGCCTCCAGTTTTTATTGATGGCTCTTCCCATATCTTCCTTAATCAGTTTGACAAGTATTCAGAAACCTGTACACAAAATCCCCAGGTTTTGCTATTAAATTGCATGGCAGTAGAAAATTCATATATTTTCAAACAAAAAAGCTCTAATCAACAAAATATCCTATGTGTATTCATAAAATATGCAACTTGAAAATTAACCATTGGAATGTCAGTAACTAAATTACCTTTAGTTTTATGAAAAACTTGGTTTCTGGAATTTTAATATTGCCACACAGTAGAAATGTACTTGGGTTTCTCCTTGGTCATCTTGTTCTGACTCTTTTAATCTTATTTTTATTATTTTTTGAGGAACCAGAAAGATTTGCTGGAGTTTCAATTAAGAGAAAACTAAAGGAATGATGCTCCACTCTCACATGGACACGTTATTCTTTTTTTTTTTTTAACTTTTTTTTTTATTTTGCAATACAA
Source organism: Peromyscus californicus insignis (assembly GCF_007827085.1). Lineage (NCBI taxonomy): Eukaryota > Metazoa > Chordata > Mammalia > Rodentia > Cricetidae > Peromyscus > Peromyscus californicus. Next base: position 7,856,678 of record NW_026294413.1, read on the forward strand.
TTCAGTTCTACATATCAGCCACGGATTCCCTTGTTCTCCCCCCTCCCACCCCCCTCACCTTCCCCCCAGCCCCCCCCCCCCTCGTTCTCACCTCCTCTAGGGCAGACATGTTATTCTTGATTTTAATTGTGAGCCAATGAAAATAACCATTGTGATGAACTGACAACTCAAAGTTTAGAATATTTAACATACTGTATAGGTTGTAATTAATGTTGTTATTTGAAAACACAAACAAACACACACAGAAGGAAGTTCATTTTAAAAGTTATGCAGAGAAAAGAGCCATTCCCCTATCATACACTGCATTTGCCCTAAATCAAAGCCAGCGTATCTCCTTTCCCTCTCCTCCCTGACCTCTCCTTCCCCTTCTCTTCCTCTCCACCCTCAGCTCCCTTGAGCACAGCACTGAGTCACATCTCTAAACCTCAGGATTTCTTAACTGAATTTTTCCAACTGCTTCCCAGTGACTTACTAGTCTGGGTCCCCTCCTATCCAAACAAGCACCCTCAAGCACAGCTCTTACTTGTCACAACACTGAGTAAAACTTTTAACGGATTCCTGTTACCTACTGTAAAACTCACAAAGAGGGTAGACACACATATGTAAGAAATCCTTAAAGGTACTGATCCTCTCAGATTTTGACGCCATAAAACAAGATCTGAAGCATTGGAAAAGACTAGATGACTGGCCTTCAGTTCAGAGTTGCTTCTTCCTGTGACCATAATGGACCACCTGAGTATAATTACTGTCATTTGAGATGTCTTGTTTGTAGATTCATACCCCTAGGTCAACAACATGGCCTTGAAAGGCCCTCCCCAACATTACTCACCTCCCCTTTCTGTCACGTTTTCTATTCCTTTAGGAATTGCACATTCTGACCACATCCCTCTGACTACTGTCAGATTATTTGATTGTGGGAGCCCGTTCTCGGGTTCCTCGTGGCTTTACCCAGCAGGTCCGCATAGAGGATGATTAGACCACGGGCCTGAGTGCAGGTGTCTGGGATGGTCTGCACTTGGCCGTGCTGGGGGAGGAGGTCTTTTGCTCCACCCCTTGGCTTCTCTATAAATACCCTGGGGCAGAGACAGTCGGGGCCCGTTGGAATAGGTTCCAGGCCCTCTCGAGGCTATCCTTTATTTTCTATCTGTTTATCTCCGCGATATTCTCCACAATAAATCCTTCTATCTAATATTTCCTGCTGCTCGCACTCAAGAAAACTCTGGGGAACTGTGGGGGTGGTTGGGTAAACGCCCCACATTTGATGATTCCTTCTGCTTAATAGGCCACTGTTTTAGTTTAGTAGAACCACCATGGCTAAGTCCCCCAAGTTGAATGGCTCAAACAATAGAAACATATTACTTCGACACACAGGGAGCTAGAAGTTTAAACAAAGGTGTCAGCAGGTTTGGCTCCTTCTAAGGAAGGCAACAACCCATGCCAGACCTCTCAGCTTGGCTCCTAGAAAACCACCTTCACCATATCTGTTTATATCACCTTCCATGCATGTCTCAGTATCTGTGCTACCATTCTCTATAAAGATGCCAGATACAATAGACTTAGGTCCCATTGAATTAGGGCCACTTTATTGATCTAATTTTAACAAGATTTCTCTGCACATACCCTATAGGCAGATAATGTCACATTCTTAACCTGTTTGCATTTCTGTGTTTTGAGCATGCTGATTTCATATAAATATCAAGTCAATTCATAATAGCCCCCTTTCAATTTCTGCATATACTTCCTACTCACTTACGAGTCAGTCAGTCATATGATATTTTCTCCATGACACTTCTCCTTGTCTGCCACCTAGAAGCTTCATTCTATTCCTTGTAGTGCCTGTAATGCAGCCACAAATCACATCTTTGACCTTTTATAATAGTTATCTGTGTGGACATATGTTTGTGGAAACTGTCAGCTCCTGTGATTTTTCCTTACTCATAGTACTTCACCCATTAAATTATACAGAATGAATAATTCTGTGAATATTTTTGAGTCACTAAATGCCCATCCATCTTAGTAACAGCTTTGGTCAAGCAACAAGTTACTAAAGTAAAGGAAATGTCAACTATTTAGAATGAACATAAGAAATTGCAGGTTCCTGACTGGCCAAGCCTTTAGTGATAGAATCCTGGAAGTGTGCATAAAGCCATGAAGAACTTTCTGTCTCTTCCAGTTTCCACACCCACATGTCTAGATAACAAGATGACCTTTGGAGATAATCCAGGTTAAAACCAACGTGAGCCAGTAAGATAGTGGCGTAATTCTAAAAATGAATGCTTACTGTTCTCAGCATGTCTAGATACAGATTCAGTAGCAAATTTTCCACTTTCCCAGGATTGACCACAGTTAGTCACATCAGATGCCCATAAATCAGCTTAAAAGTGCCTATCACTCCATGCCCTACTGGTTATCATTTTCTCTTGATGGATTTAAACTTCTCCGTTCACCATTACTGGCCCACAGTACACTAGACCGAATCAAGTATTTATCTACAGCTAAAAGGACATGTTCTCCAGGCTCCATTTAACAAAGGGGAGCTGTATGATGCATAGAATTTATAAAATCTTCTAATTAACATATATCTATCCATGCGGACACTACCCACTCCATCTCCGTGCTCTGAAACAGTGAGTACAGAATGAGTGACTTTTTTTCTTCCTTATGGGAAAACTGTAGACCATATATGCTCACTGTGGAACGTTTAAGAAATGCAGAAGCCTTTACCAGATCTGAGATCTTCGGCAGTCATTTATCCGAATACAGCAAGAAGGATAAAGAAAGTGAACATGTAGATGTCCTTGTTTTGGATAATAAGTAGAGCAGGATCCAGGCCAGGCCCATGTAGGTAGTCTGTCTTCTTTCTGACATGTTTAGCAGTTCAGAAACCTCCCAGAAGGTGTAGAGAGCTTCACCATCGAGCTTTGTTTGGCATTCAATTTCATATGTGGGACATCGAGGTTAATAGGGTGATATCATTAGGTCAGAATGTTGGCAGCTATAGGGCAGAACTTCCTAAAGGTTGTAGGTAAGCATAGAGGAATTGGCAAGGACAGAGAGCAGATGACCAGGAAATCTATATAGGAGCTCCTGAGCTCGGCTGGAAAGGGAGCAATATCTGTTTGCTTACAGTTATTTGTATGGAATTGTCACTAGACACACTAGAACTAGTCATAAGGAAAAATGTTAGACTGTCTACCAGATACAGTCCTAATTCAGTTAGAGTTATATAGTATAAGTATCCTTCAAGAAAATGGCTAGTTTAAGAGCTATAATATATAAAACACACCTCAAATTTCTACTGTAACTATAGCCACACATACATAGCATTGTATGTAAGAGCAATTACTGTAAATATTCAATTCTGCATTGTTATCAGATAAATAAAGAAGTTGATGATTTACTCATGAAATAAATGGCTTGGTGTGTGCAAGCAAGAGCAAGGTTTTCCATGGACTTACCAGAAAAGCTCTCTAACACTAATGTGAGAGAAAAAGTGAGGAGTGAGAGATTAAAGCTTGTATATCATTTCTTTAAAATCCAAACATAATGGAAGAGCCCAGAATACAGATAGACCTTCATATTGGTATGTCTATAATGACACCTAAAGCATACTTAAACAGAAGAGTTACCTTTATGGAAGTTGTAGCTGGAGTTACATAAGAACTAGGAAAGTATGAAGCAGAAGTAGGAAAGATACTTCTTTTATAAGTTTTAGTATTTATTTTAAAGTTTTGAACCACAAAAATTAATAAAGTATGAAATTTAATTTAAATATTAACAGAAGTACATTGGGCTATATCAACATTATCCACTCTATTCTATGAGCCATTTACAGTTAAAAAATTTATTTAACAAATTGATTAGTTTTATAGAAACAATCCTACCTTATAAAATTAGAAAATCTAAAAGAAATGGACAAATTTTTGGATATGTACTATATACCAAAATTAAATCAAGATAAGATAAACTATTTAAATAGACTTATAACCCCTAGGGAAATAGAAGTGGTCATTAAAAAGTCTCCCATCCAAAAATAAAAAAATAAATAAAAATTAAACAAACAAATAACAACAACAACAAAAACAGCGCCAGTTGGTTTCAGAGCAGAATTCTACAAGAATTTCAAAAAAGAGCTAATAACAACACTCCTCAAATTGTTCTGCACAATAGAAACAGAAGGAACATTGCCAAACTTTTTTATTAGGCTACAGCTACCCAGATACCCAAAGCACACAAAGACGCAACTACGAAAGAGAATTACAGACCAATCTCCCTCATGAACATTGACGCAAAAATACTCAATAAAATATTGGCAAGTCGAATCCAAAGACACATAAAAAAAAATCATCCACCATGATCAAGTAGGCATCATCCCATAGAGGCAAGGGTAGTTAAACATACGAAAGTCTGTCAATGTAACAGACCACATAAACAAACTGAAAGAAAAAGAACCACATGATCATCTCATTAGATGCTGAAAAAACCTTCAACAAAATCCAACATCCCTTTAGGATAAAAGTCTTAGAGAGATCAGGGAAACAAGGAACATACCTAAACATAATAAAGACAATTGACAGCAAGACAACAGTCAACATCAAACTAAATGGAGAGAAATTCAAAGAGATTCCACTAAAATTTGGAACAAGACAAGGCTGTCCACTTTCTTCATATCTATTCAAAATAGTACTTGAAGTTCTAGCTAGAGCAATAAGACAACAAAAGGAGATCAAGGGATACAAATTGGAAAGGAAGAAGTCAACTTTCCCTATTTGCAGATAATATGATAGTATACATAAGTGATCTCAAAAATTCTACCAGGGAACTCCTACAGCTAATAAACACCTTTAGTAATATGGCAGGATACAAGATTAACTAAAAAAATCAATAACCCCCCTATATACAAATGATAAACAGGCTGAGAAAGAAATAAGAGAAACAACACCATTTACAATAGCCACAAATAATATAAAATATCTTGCAATTACTCTAAGCAAACAAGTGAAAGACCTATATGACAAGAACTTTAAGTCCTTGAAGAAAGAAATTGAAGAAGATATCACAAAATGGAAAGATCTCCCATGCTCTTGGATAGGCAGGATTAACATAGTAAAAATGCCAATCTTACCAAAAGCAATCTACAGATTCAATGCCATCCCCATCAAAATACCAACACAATTCTTCAAAGACATCAAAAGAACAAAACTCAACTTCATATGGAAAAATCAAAAAACCCCACAATAGCTAAAATAATCCTGTACAATAAAGAAACTTCTGGAGGTATCACCATCCCTGACTTCACACTGTACTATAGAGCTATAGTAATAAAAACAGCTTGGTATTGGCATAAAAACCAACATATGGACCAATGGAAATGAATTGAAGACCCTGACATTAATCCACACACCTATGAGCATCTGATTTTTGACAAAGAAGCTAAAACTGTATAATGGAAAAAAGAAAGCATCTTCAACAAATAGTGTTGGCATAACTTGATGGCAACATGTAGACGAATGCAAATAGATCCATATCTATTGCCCTGCCCAAAACTCAAGTCCAAGGGGATCAAAGATCTCAATTTAAATCCAGTTATACTGAACCTGATAGAAGAGAAAATGGGAAGTAGCCTTGAACACATTAGCAAGGGAGACTACTTCCTGAATATAATACCAGTAGCACAGACACTGATATCGGCAATTAATAAATAGGACCTCTTGAAATTGAAAAGCTTCTGGAAGGCAAAGAATACTGTCAATAAGACAAAACAGCAATCTACAGAATGGAAAAAGTTCTTTACCAACCCCACATCTGACAAAGGGCTGATCTCCAAAATATATAAAGAACTTAAGAAGCCAGACATTAAAATATCAAATAATCCAATGTAAAAAAGGGGTATAGATTTAAAAAGAGAATTGTCAACAGAAGAATCTTAAATGCCTGAGATACACTTAGAGAATTGTTCAACATCTTTAACCATCAGGGAAATGCAAATCAGAATGACTCTGAGATACCATCTTACACCTGTCAGAATTGCTAAGATCAAAAATGCTAATGAGCGTTTATGTTGGAGAGGTTGTGGAGTAAGGGGAACACTCCTCCACTGCTGGTGGGAGTGCAAACTTGTGCAGCCACTTTGAAAATCAGTATGGTGGTTTCACAGAAAACTGAAAATCAATCTACCATAAGACCCAATGATACCACTCTTGGGCATATACCCAAAGGATTCTCAATCATACCACAAGGACACTTGCTAAACTATGTTCATAGCAGCAATATTTGTTATAGCCAGAACCTGGGGAAAAAAAAAAAACCTAGATGTACCTCAACTGAAAAATGGAAAATGAAAATGTGGTACATTTACACAATGGAGTATTACTCGGCTGAAAAAAACAATGACATCATGAAATTTTCAGTAAAATGGATGGAACTAGAAAAAGTCATCCTGAATGAGGTAACCCAGACCCAGAAAGACAAACACAGTATGTACTCACACATAAGTGGATATTAGTTGCAAAGCTACAGTCCATAGCTCCAGATAGGCTAGGTAACATGGAGGACCCTAAGAGGTACACATGGATTACCCTGGGAAGGGGAAATAGATGGAATCTTTTGGGCAAATTGGGAGCTGGCGGGGGGAAGGGGGAGGGGGTGGAGGATGGGAACATGAGGCATAGGGATGGTCATGTTGGGGGAGGGACAGAGAGAGAGCTATGAAAGAGATATCTTGATAGAGGGGGCCATTATGGGGTTAGGGAGAAACCTGGTGCCAGGGAAACTCCCAGGAATCCACAAGGATGATGCTGGCTAAGACTCCTAGCAATATGGAGAGGGTGCCTGAATTGGCCTTCTCCTGTTATCAATTGGTGACTACCCTAATTGTCATCATAGAACCTTCATCCAGTAACTGATGGAAGCAGATGCAGAGATCCACAGCCAAGCACTAGGCCACACTCCTGGAGTCCAGTTGAAGAGAGGGAGGAGGGATTGTATAAGCAAGGAGGGTCAAGATCATAATGGGAAAAAAACTACAGAGACAGCTTTCCTGAGCTCATGGGAGATCAAGGACTTTAGACTGACAGCTGGGCAGTCTGCATGGTGCCAACCTTGACCCTCTGCATGTGGGTGACAGTTGAGTAACTTGGTCTGTTTTTGGGTCCCCTGCAGTGTGACTAGGACCTGTTGCTGGCTTATGAGCTGGCTTTTTGGAACCAATTCTCAATGGTGGGATGCCTCTTCAGCCTCGATAAAGGAGAGAGGAGCTTTGTCCTGCCTCAACTTGATATGCCAGACTTTGTTGACTCCCATGGGAGGGCCTTACCCTTTGTGAATGGAGACAGAGGCAGAATAGATGGGCAGGACAGCAGGTAGAAGGGAGGTGCAGGGAGGGAACTGGACAAGAGGAGGGAGGGAAAACTGGTTGGTATGTAAAATAAATAAAAATATTTAATAAAAAAAAGAAAGTAGAAATTTTAAATCAAATGAGTATGCTGGTGTGAAAGGACATAATTTATGCAATGCCTTAGCATGTATAACTGAATTGATTAAGGCTTTGTCTCATTTCTCATCTCAAAACCATGATGACGTCCACCCCCACTCCCCCCACCCCCACCACTAACTTTCCTGCACCTTCTTTTTCATAGCACTGATGCATTTGGCCATAAACACAACGAAAATCTCCCTGGAAGCATGGTCTCACCTGATGTCTAACACACAGAAGAAACTTCTATTTGTATACTAAACCCTCTTTAAGCCAAAATACTCCATCCTATCTTCCCTGCATCTCACCCTTCCTCAACATCAACTTCTCTGTGAGATTTCCAGTTTCTCTCATTCTATTTCTACTTCTCCTGGTCTGCCAGCACTTGTTCATTCTGTTCTCTTGATCTAGAATGCATCATGGATCTATTTGAATGAACAGCTTAATGGAGTCATTTCAGGGGCTGAAAGCTCTCCATATAAAGGGCTACAACTTAAGGAAATTCGGAACACATTTTCTTCATTTGGAAGCATAAAGTACCAGCATTTGCATTTCTTCTGTGACTTGGAGAACCAAACAGAGTCTGTCTATTTAGACTTCTAAGTAAAACATATACCCAGGCATGAAAACTGCCCTACCCGCTTTTTCTTTGGAGAGAACATCTGACGTGAAACAGTCAAAAGTCATTTAGGGACTGACATTGACATAACTTTGCCACAAGCATCTAAAGCAATTACCAGAGCTGGTTTGGGCACAGCTGAAACACCTTGATAAGGCAGAAGTGAAAAACGACACATCGTATGACCTGAATGGTTTCATCAGCACAACACTAAATCAGCATGTATGTCCCCAGCATCACTCATTCTGTCCATAATAGAATAATCAAACAGGGGGACAGTGTTGGCTCTGATTTCTGTTGGCAGTCAGAAATGGAAATACAGTGATATATGCCTGTGTTGTCTTTTAAATGTATTTTACCTAAGATGGTTTCAACTGAGTGTCCCATAAACCTCTTTGGGGCAGCAAGGTTTGTACTAATAAGCACCAGACAAGAAGAGTCTACTTGATTTGATTTTTTTGTTTCATTACAAAGAGTAAATACTGAAAACCCTGAGCAATAGTTAAATCCAAAGACAGGATTTAAAATTAGGTTCAATTGCAGTTGACAGGAACCCATTCATTTTAGGAAGGATATGAAAACTGTCAGAAGATTAAAAACTTAAAAAAATGACCTACAGCCTCTTTGAGACAATTCTAGTGTGTGTGTGTGTGTGTGTGTGTGTGTGTGTGTGTGTGTGTGTGTGTGTTTATGAAATAAAAGTAAATGAGCTCTCTACAAGCCCTGCCTGATGACTTCTACCTTGATTGACAGGTAAGTGATCAAATTGTTTCATTACTTTTACTTTCCACCATTTACAAGGTTTGTGTTAACACTGGTCTCTCATAACTTCCTGCTGTGCACTATCAGACCACTTACCCTCCCCGTTCTCAAATGTCATTTATCTTTTCAGCAAAGCTTGTCTTCTGACCTTAAACACTGTTCTTAGAAGAAATAAAAATGCAAGCTTGGCTAAAATGCTTACTTACATAGAGCTCTGATTGGATCCAGCATATGCCAATATTTTCAAGTTCATGTGGTAATCAAATCGCTACTATGTTGTAATGGAATTAAATTCACATAAAAATAGAAAAGTAAAAAGCTAAATGTGTGCCACTTGGAAAAAGTAAGCTGAAACTCCAACATATTCATTTCCAAATTCTATTTGAGGATAATATTGGAAATCTGTACTTGTTTATAAATACGATGCTAGAATTTTAGCATGCAAAATGCATTAGACATTTAAAGCAAATTCACTTTGTCTTGTCATAGAGTCAAAGTGAAGGAATGTAAGATGGCAGAAACTAAATAACGATTAAGTCAAGCTCTAGTCCAGCAACAAGACAACTACTAAATCCTCAAGAAATGTGACTCTTTCCTCTAACACCCATCCACATATCTTTCACTCTGTGAGTTCAAGTTAAAAGGCCAAAACAATGTGTTTTTGTGATATAAACAACTGACCACAGTTTAAAGAAAGGTGACACAGAATTCAATATCTTTCATTCTTCCTGTATTTTCTCCTATGGAAGCAGGCCCTGATTTCCACCCACTGGCATAATGACCTCTAACAGTAGAATTCACTGGCTCTCACATGCCTGTCGCATTGATGATTTGTCTTTAAATACCCCCATGCCTCCATGACTTACTGTTGGCTCAATGGTGATTTTTATCTTTTGTAAAACATAGTTCTACACTTAATGTTAGCAATACTCTCATGTTATCTAGGCATGCTATTATTCTGGAACTGAAATTGTAGTAGAGAGATCTACTTCCACATGCTTCTTTGTGGGTAGAGAGCTCAAGAAACCATAGAAGGGCGCCCACTGTGGGTAAGGAGGTGTGTAGGGAAGATCTGACAGGGTTGACTTTCTCCTATCAATTTATAGGGGTATAAGGGATGATAAATTCAGTGTTCAGCATCACTGAAAGGAACTGTAGTTTATAATGATTTCCTAAATATTCTGTAAAAAGCCTAGACAGACAAAATTCTGTTTTAAATACAAAGCAATGACAAATGTTTAGTGAGATGGAAATGCCTATTATCCTGATTTATCATCATACATTGTAATTATGGATCTGGTTATCATATTGTACCTCATAAATATGTACAATCATTACACATCAAATGACAAAGTATTACTGAAAGAGTGAAGTATGTAATTTACTTCACTGAAAAGATTCTTTTGAGGTTTTCTTTATCAGACAAAGGACTAACATGAGACTATAAATTGACTTATTGTAATAAATTATTTTATTATTTGATATATTCTTTTGTTAACATCTGTGGAAAAGGATACAGGTGAGTAGATATATCATATATATCTGATTTTGAATATATCAGCTCCTAGGATTAGTGTAGTTGAGAAAGGTGCTATTCCATTTTTACTTCCAATTTTAATACACCATATAAAAAGAGGCAGATAACACAGGAAAACCTATACAAGTTTTAGAGGAATACTCCCATTTTAACATTTCTTATTTTATTTTGTATTACATATCATCAAAATACTTTAATTTGTCACTAAATTCACATACTTGGCTCACTGAATAGCAGGTTATTCTGACAGAGACCAGAAAATAAATATACATGGTAAAATCATTTGTGATGTTTCTAGATGACGGAGAAAATCCACTGCAGAGCTACAGATCCAGTATGTATATCCAAATGTCAACTATAATGCATGTGGTGTTTCTCATGAGCTTATACATGACTGGTCAAAGAGGCTCACACATTGTCAACACTGTAAAATAAAACATCCAAGGGGCTACAGAAATGTAAGCATGGAGATCTGAGTTCTGTTTGGCATGTTCTCATGCCAACACAATCAGGTGTGGGGGAACAGGCTTCATGCTGGAGAGGCAAAAGGCAGGACCTGGGGCTGGTACCAGCCCAGCCTAACTTGTAAGTCCTAGGTCCTAGGGAGAGCTCTGGTGCTAGTAAAACAATGTAGATGGCTCCTGAATAACAATAGATTGACCTCTGTTCTGTACACACACACACACACACACACACACACACACACACACACACACAGACACACACCACACACACACACACACACACACACACACACACACACACACACACACACACACACAGTCACAAAATGCCCCAACTGTACATCAAGTGAAATGTAGTCTAGCACTTTGTCTTCTTTATTGTACACCATGTTTTTTCCCTTCAAAACACATTTTAAAAGTTTCCTTCATGACATCATTAAATTAACAATAGACTTCATTGAACTGATTAATTACGTTATCTTTAAGTCACCTTACTGGATTTCTCTATGCTGGACTGTAGGTGAAATGTCCTGAGGTTGGCACAGATGTGGTACACTGATGGGAAAGTGTTCCTCCCAGCCATGACATCTTAACATGTCACCTAAACTTCCTTTGTCTGTTGAGAACTAACGGTGTAGCAGGCAGAATGCAGGCAAGGGCAGTGACCTGACGTCAGTGAGCCTGAACTCCCAGTCACATTCTGACTAAAGGAAATGTGGGTTTCAGAGGTGAAATACCCAAGCCAATAGGATGGTGGTCGGGTTTGCAGATAGCGGTGAAGAAGGTCAAAGATCGGAAGCAATGGGCTACATGAGGGTCAGAGAACACAGTAGAGGGAATGAGCACAAATTTTCTCTGGAAGCACAAGCATGTAGGTGCTAACTATGCAAAGCAGAAATATCACCAAGGAGGAGTACAGCCAAACAGCTATTTTGTAAAAAAAGTTTTCTGTAGTTAGGTTTTTTTTTTTCTTTTGTAAACTAGAGCATACCTACTAACATTGATATATGGGGACAAACCAAAAAGCAAGGGGTCAAAATTTTAAGGAATTTCATGTTTAGAGTTAGGGAACTTATTAATTAGGCCAGCATTTGCCACAGGATGAGTTTTTCCTTGAACCCCAAGCACTGGAAGATGCTTACAGAAGGAAAAAACACAGTTGGCATGACTGAATAAGTCTGGTCTATTGTCTATGAATGGGCTTAGGAAATACTGTAGGACAGATAACCATCTAATTATGTCAATCCCAACTTGTCAAATACATATAAATGTACAGCAAACCCTTTAAAATAACATTTATGAGACCTATTTTGCAACCGCTACTAGAGGCAATGGGAAAACAGTCACGGAAACCCTTTATGCAGATGGTGGTAAAACGATTCTTGGCTTTGCCAACGGTGTGGATTGAAGTGAAAAGGTAAGTCCAGGAGGAGGCCTAGGGTTTTCATTTTTACATTGGAACTGAAAGGAATGGGTTCATGAATGCTCCTGTGTTAGCATGTTCTGATAGTCAGTTGAAGTGTACTTCATAACAATCTAGAAACAAAGTAAAGGACAGAAAATGGCTTTCGGTCCTTCATGTCCTGCTAAGTCCTGCTTTTCAATTCTCACCCTCTATCTAGAGAGTGTTCCCCCATGCGACCCAGTAACCATGAACTTGCTGTTTGACCAAGTGCTTGGTCATTAAGTCCTTAAAAGTAACCTTTACAATGAATTATTTTACTAATGACATAGATATTGTAAATTCATAATTGAGGGACACACATAACTTGATAAATTTACAGTAACATTTCCTCCAAAATCAATATATAATTACAATATTAGCGTTCAAATAATTACCATAATGAATATGTTTACAGTTCTTATGCTTTGCATCCCTTAAAGTATTAAATAGCATTTGATCACAATGGAAAATATCATTCTTACTCCCAGACACAATTTTAATGTTTTATTAAATTAGTGAGTACTTAAATCAGAGATATATCTTGTGGACACACACATTCAATATTGTGCCAGATGGCTAATATTATTGGACATTAGTTTAAAAGCCATTCAGTGGGTCTCTTTCATTTCAGGCAGCAATTTTTAAAAAACAATTTATAAAACTAATTTTATCTTCCAGATCCCCATCCAGAGTAAAACATATTGGTTATAACCTCACCTTTGTCCAAGAGCATCTAACAGAATACTGGAGCTCATGCCCTTTGAAGAGGCAGTTCTCATGTCAATATTGACTGTGGAAACCTAAGGAGGGTCTCTACTGGGTGTCACTTGCTTGCATTAAAGGCTTTGTTATGGCAAGCAAGCTGGCTGAGAGCTAGTAAGGCCAGGTTTATTGGCTGTAAAAGTATCCATCCCAAAGGAAGACTTAACTGCACTCAAGTCCTTAATGGATCACCTGTTGGTTACACTGCCAATTTAGTCTCATTTTGTGAACTCTAAGAGAGTGCTAAACTACTGGAGCTGATAACAACAAACTAGGCAACCACAACCTTTCCTCTCTGAAATGAAAAAAAAAAGCCCATTTGCAAATAGGTTGCTGAATACCTTTTAGTAGGCAGATATCTCCACTCATTGTGAACTAGCATATGGATCAGTATCTAAATGCAGGAATTGATGTGCATTTGGTTTGTTTGCCTTTAAAAAACCCATTTTAATATTCTGGGACACAGAGAATTTCATGCTCCTTTAATTCAGTGGGTTGAGATGAGACACTATAGATGCTTGACCTATAAAAATGTTGAACTAACGTTTCTGCCACCTTGGGTTGTTCTTTCTTGGATCACACAAGATGTCTTCCCAACTTCCTCACTTAGTCCACTCCTGCCGCTCCCACAGGCCTTAGCTTCACTGTCAAGTCCTCTTGGAAACTCAACGATGAGCAAAAGTTTCACACCACATGTGTGCACATGCTCCAGCAATGTCCTGTGTGCCTTCTCGGGTGAGCTCACACATGGAGCATCACTTTGAAGATCTCCTCACATGCTCTGCATGGCTGTCTTGTCGCTCCCCCTCCTGTATTCCTGCAGGGCTTTTCTCCACTGCATGTGCAAGGGACTGCAGACACTTCAGAAAGCAAAACTTCTCGTTCCGTCTCGCTAATGCTCACAATTGCAGGATCCTTCAAATCAATTCTGAGGTGATGGCAGATAGTCTGACATCATCTGGGGTTACTGTGCTGCCCCCACTGGACTGCCCCACCCTGGGTTTTTTTGCCATGACATAAAGAAGGTCCTTGGACTGTGGCATTAGAAAATGATACTTTGAAGTCCACTTATACTCACTTACAGGAATCAGTTGTGGGGCTTTGGATTCCCTCAGCTTCAGAGTCCTATCTATACAAAAGAGATTGTCCACATCCTCTCTCCTGATGGCTCAGGGAACATCATGGAAGAGGGAGTAGAAAATTTTTAGGAGCCAAATAGCAAAGAGGAGTGTTGGGAAACAGTGTCTTCTGGACACAACAAGACCCAAGGCAGCTGCAATGGTCTCCATAGATCTGCACAAGACCAAGGAATTGATATTCAAGACAGGCAGGGAGAGGCACTCAGGGAGCCCACCCTTACTTAACTAAGGAGCCACTGACCATGGATGACTGCCAGGGAAAGGAGAGCCAGTTTTCTTCATGTATGGTCCCTGGTACACTACCCATGTTCCAGTGAGTAGTCCTACATTCATACGTTTATTAGCAGCACACACCAGACTCAGTGGGAGAGTATAGCGAAGAAAACAGGGACAGGGAGATGGGAGGGGGACAAGGTGGTGGCTGAGGTCTAGGAGGAAACAGAGGGAGAAAGTCAGAATGAATATACTCAAAACACACTGTACTCATGTATAAAATTCTCAAAAAATAAATAAAATACGTGAAAACGGTGATTGTGTAGACAATATAGTTAGAAAAAATATCACATGGCAAGCCTCATCTAGAAAAAGAACAAAACAGGAACAACACAAAATGCTTGTGATCTTACAAATAAAGCAAAGTAGTGGTGGATGAATGAGAGGAAAAATGATCCTCTTCTTGCTACCTTGATTTTGGATTGAATTGTACTACATGTATTTATAGATTTTCAGGTAATCTATTTTAACAAGCTGTATTACTGACCTGTGGTATCCATAACAAAGTACCATAAACTTACCATGTTAAAACAACTAGTTCTTTTCCTAGTGTTTAGTAGGTCAGGAATTTAAAATCAAGGACTTAAGGCCAAGCTCCTTCTCCGGGTCCTAGTATGGAATTCTCACCTTCATTTTCTAGATGCTACAGGCTCTAGAAAGTCTTTGGCTTGTGACTGGATCACTTTTATCCATAACATTCTGTCTTCCTATGATATTCTCTCTGTCTCCATCTCTGTCTTCCTCCCTCCCTGTCGCTGTCTGTCTGTTTTTCTGTCTGTGTGTCTATCTGTCTGTCTGTCTCTCATCTCTCCCTCAACAGCTTATACTCATTGGACTTCTATAAGGACTCTTGTCATTGGATTCAAGTCCTTCATGGCTAACCCAGGATGATAATAAGTCAAAATCCTAATTATATTTGTGAGCCCCAGTTTCCAGAGGAGGTCACATTTCTGGGATCTAAAAGGTTAGGTCATGAACCCATGAATGTGAATTTGATAGAAACCAAAGGGGACTTTCTATCTTGACCACACTCCCTCCTACTGAGTTTTACTGTGTTTAAATAAATCCACAAAACAGATGCCTGGGGGGGGGGGGGGGGGGGGGGGGAGGGACAGTAATAGACACATGTAAACACAGGTAAATTTCTTATTTAATTTACCAAACAGTAAAGCACAACTTTTTAAAAGATGATTTGAATATTGTGACTAAATTTTTTGACATTTCTAATGTTTTCAAAAGGAAGTTACATTATCATAAATTATTAAAAGAAATAAGCATGAATAATTTAAGGCAGGTTTCCACAGTTAAGTTTATAGAGTTAAAGGTCAATAGATAGCAGAAACCACAGTGTGCAGGTGCTTTCTGGAGGGTCAGAGTTCTCTCACAAGTGGTCTATAGTGTGGTGGTGGTGGTGATGACTGCTAGTACATGTGGCTATAATGATGCTGAAGCAACTCTGACAAGCTGATGTAAATGTGAGTGTTATTTAGTTTCTTATTCAGTTTGAAAGCAAAATACAATCATGTTCAGATAAGTATAATCTAAGGGCTTATTTCTATGTTTGGAGGTTTATTACATGATTTGTGATTTTCATTGTTGTTGTTTTGTGTTTTGTTTTTTGAGACAGAGAAGCCTTGTCCCCATGATCCTACTTACTCATCCATTTGAGTCTAGGAATTGTAAGGGTATCTCAGAATGCCAAGCCTACCATTGTATTTTCATATGAATCAAATCTACCATGTTTCAGATATCATCATAATTGTTCTCATTCTAGCAAGCATCATCTTGAAGTGTTTACTGCATACAAAACGGCATTTCATAGCATTTACCAGTCTATGAGAAAGCACTGGGCTAGACACTTTATATGATGCCCTAGCTTATGATGTGCTGACTTGTCAACGGCTCTATGTCATGGAGGTGCAAAGGCTAACATTATACTGTATATTGCAAATTTTAGGCTTTCCCAGATCTAATAATATGTGCTAGACACTCTCCCGTGATGCTGAACAGAGGTAGCTAACTCAAGGGTCCTGAGACCCTTGAGTTTCTCTAAGGGACTCAAGTAGAATGACTGACATTCTTCTGTACTATGCCATGTTGCTGAAGTGGGATGCTCAGCAGGTTAGGTGCATTTAATGTAGTTTTGACTTAAGACTTCTTCAATTTTGCATCATACTCTTAGAGTATAACTCAATGTAACTCAAGCCAAAATTTAATAAAGCTTTATTGAGAGAACATGAGTGATAGGAAAACTGGAAAATGGCATACATTAGGTCAGCTCATAGCCTTCTATTTTGAGTGTGAAAGAACAGAGACTATGTTAGTATCTAAGCACTCATTATAATATTGTTTTGTCTAGAAATCAAACCAGAAAAAAATGAATTCCATCTCACCTGAGCCATCTTAATGATACATGGTACAAGGTGGATCTGTGAGAAACTGCCTGAAGAACACTTCATTCATTCAATGAATTTTGGAAACTTCCTACGTGATCAGAACTGTGTTCTCAAGTCAAGTTCTGCTAAGAATAATAAATGTTTATCTCTATGTGTAATCATTAAATACCATAAAAAAGAATAAGAGCAGAATTCTCGGCACAGCACTCCGTGTCTTTAACCTCAGTATGGAGAGACAGACAGACACAGGAAGATTGCCCTTTCAAGCTCTGACAGAATTACACAGAAAACACTTCTCACAACAAAATCTGCTCCCACCCTCCCCAACAAAACCACTTGAAGATTAGCATATAGCATGGAAGGCACTATAACTGTTTATGTTTTCTTTTCCACATGACTTAGCTCACTGCACACATCTGGGTTTAACCGAGGGATCAAGTGCTGGAGAAAACATTCTCCTGATTGCATTTTTAGAGAAAAAACGTTTTATAACAATAAATCCCAGATGATTTTATAAACTGTACATATCTCCCTCAACCTCAAGATTTTTTTTACTAACTTCCTTGATCTGTGGTTATCTTTATATCTAAAGGTTTTGATGCTCTCAGTACTGAAATCATATCTGCAATGTATTCCAAGTTTGTTCTTTCCTATTAAAAATGGAATCTGAGATCAAGATGCTAATCCATGCCAAGTGTTTTTGAACAGCCCAATACGGTTTGACTGGAGAAAGCAACCACTGGAACCTAGTAGAGATACCATCAAAGTATGACTGGCACATTATAGATCTTCTCGAAGGCACATTTTATCCAAGAGTCAAAACTGCCTACTTCAGTGTGTTGGCAGGGGACCATGCCATTTAGATAATGTAGAATGCCCTTAATTTAAAATGAAGAGACTTCCTGATAAACCAGTGGGAATGTGAGAATATATGAAATAAGAAGGCTTAGTAAGGGGCTTTCTGCTTTTCTTTTACTTCATTTGGAATATTTAGTATTACCTAACCAATAGAAAAGAAAAACCCTTGGAAAGTGACTTAGTGCAGTAAACAGTAGTTCATGAAAGCATAGTTCTTAGAAATGTCTGTAATAGCGGCATAGTGACAATGGCCGTAGGCAGTCCCCTTATTTGTCTCTAACACATCCAGCATTTCTCTAAGAATTCATCCTCCCCTGTGACCTCTACCTAACCCATGCTTTCTTACCCACAGAAAAGCTTTGAGTTCTAACAATGGACTATTGATGACAAACATTTGCATCTGTGCCCTCCGTCAATTAAAAAAGAAAACTAAAAGATACCAAGGAGTCTCACATATTTCTTTACATCCGCAGCTAGGCTTATGTGCCTTCTAAAGGCATGATCCTAAAAATTAAAATATAATACAATCATACCATTAATTCTTATAGCGTTTGGGAGTTGTTCCCTTACCTAATTACATCAACACTATTTTTATGGAGAATGAGTTTAAAAAGATATATCCCAAAATAACTGTCATGTGTGAGTGTTTATTTAAACAATCTTCACTTCTACATGCTTAGCATCAAGCAATGTTTGCTCTGCATCTGATGGGACACTGGCAGCACTGCAGACGGAGGGCGGAGACCTACAAGGTGGGACGGAAAGGCTGGCATCCCCTTCGGCATCTCCTACTCCTGTCTCCTCTACCTCTAGGGTTTTGGAAAATAAGATTTCAGTGTTGGCTACTGGGTTTAGCTGTAGTGAGTAGCTGTTCCAGCTACTTCTCTGCAGATGGAAACACCTCTTTTGTGCATGTATTTATGTTCCAGTGTGCATGACCGTGCGTATGCTAATGCACTTCTGGAGGCCAAAGGTCAGTTTCAGGTGTTGTTCCTTAGAAGATGCCCAGCTTATTTACTGAACAAAGTCCCTCACTGGGCTCTGAGGCTCACAGATCAGCCTAGAATTTGCCTGGCTCTGATTCCCTGGTATTGAGATTATATACTACCACTAACACACCCATTGTGTGTATATATATATATATATATATATATATATATATATATATATATATATATATATATATATTATATACACAATAAATTTCATATATAATAGCCAATTTTAATTATATAAAAGTAAATATTAATTACATATTATATAAAGCCAATATTAATATAAATATATTATATTATTGCACATAATTATATAGTAAATATTTAACATGGAAATAATAAATAACATTGATATAATAATAAAGCAATAATATGAATATATACATATATAATATGATATTATGTACTAATTCAATGCATATTAATATATATTACAGATAGAAATATTATATATATATTAAACCAATATTAATATATATTACATCCTTTAAAAAAATGATTGAAGAGATGCCTCAGCATTTAAGAGTACTGGCTGCTCTTTCAGAGGACCTGGGTTCAATTCTCAGCACCCACATGGCAGCTTATAACTGTCCAGTTCTAGGGGATCTAAAACTCTCATACAGACATACATGTAGGTAAATAAATAAATATATATTAATATTATCTATAATATAAGAATTTTTATTATACACATAACAATAAAAACTAAACCATAAATAAGTAAAAATCAAACTAAAGTAATAATCCAATAATAATATTATATATGTATACATATAGACAAATTCTATCTTAATCTGTTAGCCTCAGAACCATATATACACAAATATATATGGCTTATACACACACATACACACACACACACACACACACACACACACACACACACACACATATCCCACATATGTAAACGTGGATCTGAACTCTGGTCCTTGTACATTTGACTGATTGAGCTATCACTTTAGCCTTGAAAACATCTCTTTAAAGCATTTTTCTCTATACCACCTATGAAATTTAGCAGGACAAAGTTCAGTAGACAATTCTATGTAGGGCAAATATGAAATAATGTTCAATTCTGCACAGTTTCATTCTTGGCAAAATTGTCTCTAGACCATTTTTCCTCATCTAAAAGCTGACAAGTGTTTTCTTTTCATCACTTCCAAGAACAAGGATATGAGACAAGTTCGTGTGAGCTGTGGCAACTGTGATTGTTGCACGTGGGTCATTATTTAGAGGCAGATCTGTTTTAGGAGGCAGCTGAATCTAATCAGATTGAGAATAATTAAAATGAGGCTCAGAACTCCGTCTAAGAAACCACTTTTAGTGGATCTTGGAACTTGTCAGATTCATTTTCTAAAGAAGAATCTAGGATGGAGTAATAGTCATATCCCTGTGAAAATTCAATTGTCAGTTTACCAAGTTTTTTTCTACCAAAAGCACCAAGTTCAGTATATGTGGGATTCTAGTTCAAAGCAATTGCAGAGTATGACTCATGTCTGCTGGAACTTCTTGATATATGTACCTAACTGCTCTATGGACTTGATCAGGAAAAACTATCACAAACATTAGGAAATATTCACGGCCTAGTTTTCTATTACATTCTCTCAGTTTTTGAGCGCCTTGAAGACAGCTATTTTGTCTAACATGTTCATGAAATGCAATATTTTCTAAGCAAACTCTTGCTAATGCTTAGATAAATAAAATATTCCAACCTAGTGCATTCCTCTATTTCAGTGATTTTCAACCCTGGCTGTACAATTGAATCACTGTATTAGCACTGAAGATGGGAATAGCGTCTATAGATTTCACAGAGATTTTGAAACTGCATTGATTAGCAGGGTGCTGTGGGTTGTCTTTCTGTATGCTGTGAATATGTGTTGCTCACATTGGCTATAAATAAAGCTGTTTTGGCCTATGGCGAGGCAGCTTAAAAGCAGGCAGAAAATCCAAGACAAAAAGAGGAGAAGAAAGTCAGAGGCAGAAGAGACGCCAGCCTGCTGCCCAAGGAAAAACATGCCAACAGACTGGTAATGTCCTGGCCACGTGTGGGAACTTACAGATTAATGGAAATGGATTAAGTTGTAAGAGCCAGCTAGCAAGAAGCCTGCCATAGGCCATGTAATTGGTAATTAATATTAAGCCTCTGAATGATTATTTTATAAGCAGTTGAGTGACAGCAGATCCAGGAGGGACCAGGGCTGGGCAGGACCTGAGAAACCTTCCAGCTACTGCAGGGTATTATTTGGGGTGTTGCTTCTGTTTTATTAAAAATCTCTTTTTGTTTTGGTTTCATTTATTATCCTAGGGTCTCTTCAGGAAATATTCCTAAAAGATATCAAGGCAAAGATACCAAGAGTTGTAAGTAAACAAACAATTGCTAGTTGGTGATGTACTTCTGATAGAAACACATTCAAGTGGATATTCCAACTTAAAAAGTAAATTTTAAATGAAGACGTATTTGATTCCATTCTTCCTTCTCTTTTCCCAACCTCTACCCTAGGCAGTATTTGCTTTCAATGATAACAAATGAGTCAGAACGTCCAACTGTGAGGAATAATGTCAAATGCCACAGGTCATTCTTGTTACTTAAGTATTTATGAATGACTGAGGACTTGAGAAGAAGTAAAGAAACAGAACATACATTAAATCAGAACAGGCAAGCACAATCCTAGGGCCCCAGAGCAGAAGCAGAGTTGGATGGATGACTTCTGTTCACAAATGGTAATGTCAGGCCAATAAGAACAATATAGAAGGATGTCAGTATGAACAGCTTGGGGACTAGGAATATCCCAAACCATTTATTAGGGCAGAAAGAAGTCCAAGCTTAGTAACTTAACATGGCTACTGTTGCTGACATATAAGTAGCCCAGACAAGATACAGAGAGTACCATATTTTCTCCCCTAAAAGGCTTTCTTTATAGAATACTCTATTTGGTGGGCAATGTGACAGGGGTCTATGCCATTGTCTGCCGAATAAGTGATTGAATCCATAGTAATGATTGTTAACCTCCATCCCATAAATCCTTAATTGGAATACTCTTATGGCACTCAAAATGTGTTCAGTATAAATAAAACACAGTTGCGTGCAGTTCCCCTAAGACACAACATTACCACTAACCTATTACATCCTCAGGGATTGAGAGAAATTTTACACCCTAGCCTCCCTGGAGCTTTGCAGCAAGACCTAGCTAGGACGCAGGTAATGTTCCTGATTTGGCTAGGTTATACTATCCTTATTTGTTCTATTTCCTTCACTTTCAAATGGCGCTGCTGAAAAATAAGAGCACAAATAAAAATGCAAATAAGAATAAGAATTAAATAAGAGGAGGAGAAGGAAAAGGCAAGGTGGACACGGAGGATGAGAATGAGGAGCTCACCTAACACATGACCAATTCCCCCTGTTTTACCTCATATCACATTTCTCCACTGCCACTTCACATGGACTTGTGTGTTTGCTGTATTACAGGTGAGTGTGTGTCTCACATAAGGTATAGATTCTACCAGCTAGTTTGCTAAAGAATGTCAAACAAACCACTTATTGAAGATGTAAAGCCCTGTGTTCCCTCCACAGAAGCCTAACCCTTGCTCTGGAAGGAGGAGAATCTCTCATTTCTACTCATTTTGAGTAGGTCATGGCTGTCACAGAACCCAACAGCCTGCTAATGCTTCCTTCTAAAAGAATAAACAGCAACAGCACCTGTCAATGTACTTCTAAGGAGCTCAGTGTAAATGAACATGGTACCCTGGAAGCCTGTCTTGCAGAGTTCAAAAGAATCAAGAGAGCATGGCTGGATTTACATTCCCCTTCACCATCCCTCACTTGGAGTCCAGACCCAGAGACAGAGCTAAGACAGAAGAGGTTCCCAGAGGTGAATCCAAAAATGTAAATTGTATGCAAAGACTACAAAATGTGAACAGATTGAACAAACAGATTGGCTCTCAAGGACAAAGCTTGCATTATATGTCCTTCCAGAATCATAGGACCATAGTTTTATAAATCTTAGCAAACTAAATCTTAACTTTCTGCAACTGTATCTTTTTTGTTTTTTCATTATTCACAGGGACAAGTAAACAACTTAGCCCTCTATTCACAACCACTCCATAAAAACTAGCATAGATATATGAATCCATAAACCACAGACATTCTCTGAAAAGTTAAATGTCTAACATACCCAATCCAACAGGTCAGTAAGATGGAAGCATGCCTGTGGAAGAAAGGCCAGGGCTGAAAAATAACTTTGACAGTCTGGTAAATTGCCTTATAAGTAATTTAAAAGCTCTATTTTACTCTCCAAATTGTCTTGGAAATGAGAATTTTTAACTCAGTGCTTTGGCAATGTTTAATATTCCCCTACAAGACTTTATATAGCAATGCAAAAATATATGTAATACATCCAAAAGAGAAAATAATTACTTTTTTCACTTTCTTGTTCTTCTAATACACAAGTAATGGCATTCTGACTTTAGGGGCAACAGAGAACTGTTAAAGTACCTCACACACAATTGGTAGGTACCCGCTGGCCCCAGCCATACTCTTGTTTGCTGGGCATTACTCTACACGGCTGTGCAAAGGTGAAATGTTCTATTTGACTGGGCTGTGACCCCAAAGCCACTCCCACAGAACAAGGCCATCATTCGACATTTGGAAGGTTCTCAGCCATCAAAAAATAACTCATTAACAAAATAGACTGTATAAAGATGAGCCAATTTACACAAGCAAGTGCCCTCTTTCATATACAAATGAAGTCTTTTGAAATTAACGTGTCATTTTCAGATTTAAGAGTGGATGTTACCTGAAAAACTGACTTTACTAGTTTTTCTAGTGCATCATTTCACCCTACCGTACTCCCTAATCTAGTTGATTTGTTAGTGTACACATGGATTTTTAAAAGTAGACTTCACATCCTTCCCCCTGTGCATAATTTCCTTGATCTAGAATTTTCACAACCATGGTTGTAAAATATGTTTAAACACAGACCATTTTTGTATGCTTGGAACTGGGATCCATCATTCACTGACATTCCACCAAGAGGTTCTATTTAAACCTTTACACCCCTTGCCTTATCAGAGGAGCTGTTTGGCATTTGGTATTTGGAGACAGCTATAAAGCAGCACCATCTGGACCACTCTGTTTCAAAAGGGACATCAATTTTTATCCTTGCTGGATCCTGAAGGAATACTCTGCTCAAACTCAGCAACAGCAGACTCAGTTATAATTCAGTCATCTCTCTGTGGCCGAGAGTGTTTGTGGCAGAAGGAAGCACTTGTGTTCATATATTTGGGTAAGAGAGAAAACTATTGTCAGATTTCAACCTCTGAGGCATGAGACTTCTAACTTACATTGTCTGATATAATGCCTAGCTTTGGTGGTATCTTAAGTTCTGTACTGACAGTTTGCATTTAAAGACTTTATCCCCAGACTCAGTTACTGGACACTAAAAGCATTCTTGCTCCCCTAAGGATTATATTGGGGGGAGAAAAATATAGTTACCAAACCTAACACATCTGCTCAATGTAGAGATTAGAGACATTTCAAAATATAAATTACAGGTTTTCTGCCTTTTTTTTTTAAAAAAAAAGTAATTACTAAAATCTAATCACCTGGTAGATGAGAACATCAGACAGTGCTGAGGAGAGACAATGATACATCTTAGCAAAGGGAAAAGACAATTCAACATGAGAAGGAGGCATAAAACTGGAAATAATGATCCATGGAGTGATAACAATGGGCCCTTATCTTCTTCGAATGTACCAAATGAATAAAGGAGATGCAAGTGTGCTGGAAAGGAGACTTCTGCATTGGGGCCACACTCCTTTCTACCCGTACTGTGCTGATATTTTATCTGTACACCTCAATAAAGCTTATCTGGAGATCAGAGGAAAAAGCCAGCCACTACAGTAAACATGGAAATCTGGCAATGGTAGCCACACGCCTTTAATCCTAGCATTTGGGAGGCAAAGATTCATCCGGATCTCTGTGAGTTCAAGGCCACACTGGGAACAGAGACAGGCGTGGTGGCACACACCTTTAATCCCAGCACTAGTTAACCATAGGGTGTACAGACAGACAGGAAGTGATAGAGCTGGGGAGAAAGAGGAAGTGATGTAGCTGGGCAGAGAGAGGAAGTGAGATGGCAGGGCACAGAAAGGATATAGGCATGAGTATACAGGAAGTAGCCTTTTTTGACTGAGGATTTCTTAGTGGTAAGGACGTGGCTGGCTTCTTTCTGCTTCTCTGACCTCTCAGTTTTCACCCCAATATCTGGCTCCAGGTTTTTTATTATTGTTATTAATAATAAGACTGTTTAAGATTTATCTTACACTGTGCAGGTTGATAAACACTGGAATCACAATGCACATATCCTTAATGGTAGAGCAAAAAAACCAAATGAACACGTGATTTCTTTAGATTTATAAGATTTCCTCCAGAAATCTAAATGGAGCTTCATTCAATCTAGGATTCCATAGACACACAACAGACCAATTCACACATGATATGGGTAAACAAAAGGAATCTCAGGGAAAACGGTGGAACCCAAGGGAAAAAATTTAGATATGTAAACAACCGACCTCATCCATCATATACTCACAATTACTTAAAGTGTCTGTTTCTCTCTCTTAAAGACACTGTTTTAAATCTAAATGCATCAGAGGCATGGACATAATTAATAACTATCAGTGTGTTTTCTCGAATCAGTAATCCAGGGTCTCCCCTAAGTATGTGAATATTATGAGTGGCATATAAAGCAACAGAATGCTATACTTTTAAAAGTAGGTTATTTCAACCCAAATTTAAGTAACTTAACTGTTCCAAGAAAAATCACTTCATTTGGCAGATGTATTTTTATACCAATAGTCAAAATGTTCTAGCATACACACATAAAATGTGATATTCAGGGCCTTGTTAAATACATCCTAGATCAAAACTGTTCGTACTGCTAGACATTATTTATTGAAAACATGATTATATGGATGCTATGTCAGTAAGGATTTCAATGTGGACAAGAGGAAAAACAAGCATGGGGTTAAGCCAGGATTCACCTATAAAAATGGGTAGAGATGATAAAGGGCCTGCCCTTCCTAAAGCTGTATACAAGAGGGATGGAGGGACTTACACACATAAGCCATGATTTTACTTCTAGTGGAGAGAAATGGAATTCCCTCAGGAGTTTGAATAAGAATAAGCTTCACTTGAAACCTAATCTGCTGGCTGAACTGAGTGGCAGGCTCCCGTCTTGTTCTGTGAATTCCTTAATGTATGTGTCGTCATGAGCACATGATAGCTGAGGCAGAGTTGGAGGAGTGGAAAAAGATGGAAAGTCAGTTTGTTTACAGAGTTATATTGTTCAATTTGAGTGGCACGAATTAGCATGCCAGTGTGCACGGGAGTAGTGTAAACTAAGAATGGGATTTCACAAGTAACCCCAGCCCTTTTGAGTTTGCATCAGGAGGATGACATCAATGAGTTCAAGGCTGGTCAGGGGTTCATAGTGAGATTCTGATATGCCTCAGCTACCTATTTTTATGCATCATCAAAAGAAATAAACAAACATGAACATCATCAAGATGGAATCACCACTGATGAACTCTGGTGGAAGAACCCAAGACCTGACAACCCAGGAAAATATTTGCATAACATCGTTAAATTAGACAAACAGGAAGACCCAAGATCTCATTTGGTTAATGGTAGACAGTTACACAAAGCAGTCGACTCTAACTGACTTCAAATGACAGATCTCTTAGAATTTCTAGGGGTTTTCCTTTATAGAAACTAGAGTTTTCTCAGTGATTGTGATGGTTACCTTGGTTTTCCTCCATTAAGAGGAAATTTATCATTCAGCCAATGTAGTTCAGCTGCTGTTGAAGAGAGGCATCTCCTGGGAGCATTTAGGGATCCCCAAGAGCAGGATTCATTCCTTAGGATTCCTGTTTGATTGGCTTAGAGTAGGGTATTGCCATCTACCCGTGTTTCTTAATGGCTCCCTGGGTGCAGTCAGACTTGAGAGTCATTGATTTCATACTTGGTTTGCAGTTTATGAAGAAGTTTGTGTGGGGGCAGAGCAAGGAAATCACCCACAGTGGGAAGGGAGCTGGATCTCTCTTCATCATCAGATGCTGCCTGCCTGAGAGGGGTCCTTTGGGGGAGGAGTGGGTATTGGAGGTTGCAGGGATTATGTTAAAAATTTTTTATTCAAGATCTGAGAGTATTGCCTGCCTCTTCCTGATGACTGCACCTGCCCATTTAGGTACCCAGGTATCTGGAAGCAGGATTTATACCTCATGGAGAATATAAGTTTGCAGCAAAGAATAATAATGATATTTTAGTCCCTGGTGTGGTTGCCTTCTAAGCTGACCCACACCACTGACTTTTCTGAAGCTTAGCTGTTCCTGGAGATATATGTCCCTCGTTACTTTTCATTAACATATCTTTTTTTTTTGACTAGAAGGAAAATAAAGAGAAAGATTCTCCACAAAGCAAAATGTTCAGAAACTGCAATTCATGTCTACCTAAAATAACTAAATGAAATATGAATGAAAAGATACATCAACTTTATATTTTTATACCAATTTGATAAAAAGCCAACAATTTATTTTCTTCATTTAAATAATTATTCTCTGAATATACTAGGGTGATATATTACCAAACAAAAATGTGCAATGTTGACATGAAAGTGGTGGTGGGTGGGTGGCCTTTCTTGCATTTCCACACTTATATTTATGTACAGAAAATGAACAAAGGTCTAAAATTTGCGGACCTTTTGCTTTTGCACTTAACCCTGCTTTATGAGTGTGCATATTTCAAGGAAATCTTAAAGCAAGAACATCTGTTAACCTACACGGATTAGTGCTGACAGCACATCCTTAGAATACACAGAAGCAGGTCCTCAAAGGGGGTTGTAAAGGGACGGATGACGATCTAGGAACAGAATGTGACCCAGCAAGGTGTGCTTGCACAACTCTTCTACAGTCCAGCACAGGGACTGAACTGAAGGCACTCAGGATGCTTCATTCTCCAGCTGATGTGTGAATTAAGAGTGGACAACCCCAAGAGGCAAGGCATGCCGCTTTGATGGTGGAGTCAGTCGTGGCTGACAGGCATAGATCCACAATGGCAGCTTCTAAACAGTAAGGGTAGAATTTTCTGTTTATGAAGCCTTGTCATAGGAATCATAACAATGACCTGCATGGTATGATTACTCAAAGGATGCAGTAGCAGCAGGCATATCTTGGTGGTAACCAACGGCTCTCTAGTTGGACATAAGGCTCACTCAATATGAGGAAAATCATGGCTGCTACTGAAAATCTAGCCAACTACAAAGGGCTACTGAAATCATGCATCTTGGTGAAGCTATAACTGCCACTATACTAACCTGCATAATGCCAAACTACATTCTAAATATCTGTCCTTATACCCAAAGATAATTGTAGTACTCATCCTCATCAAGGAAATATCTCTTTGTAACAGACAGAAAACACTGAATAGAACCACAACAGACCAAAATTCAGACATACAGAGCCCAGCCCCATCAAGATATATGAATACATCTATAACAGGACTCTTGCACCTAAGGGTCAGGTATCATTGTAGATGATGGGATAGAAAGATTGTAAGATCAAGAGGATCAGGGAGTTTGCAGTGAGATTGTATCTCCTAGAAATGTCAGAAACTGCACCTACAAAGTCTTATTAACAAGACTGCTTAAACATGGGCTAAACAAGGAGGATACCAATATACACTGATGTGGATGAGAGAAAGCACATACATGCATTTTATTTTGCAGTAAACTGGATGCCTTCTGTTTATTTAATTTTTGGTATCCTAGTATGTAAGCAAGTAAATAGATAATATTTTATCCTATGTTTTGGGGAGATTTTCTAGAGCATGAAGCTTGATGAGTAAATAGCTCCTTTTGTGGGAAACTCAAGCTTATACCTATATAGGTAATACTTCTAACATTAACCTATCAAACCTATTTGGGAAAAAATAAAAAGATGCAAGATTTAGGCAAGAAAGTAAGCTTGTATCAGATTGGATTCTTTATATTTTGTTCCCCAAATAAAAATGTAGTGTTCAAAACATTTGAGAATTATCACAAGTAGGAAATCTGAATCACATGTTTTTGCCTACTTTTCATTTTTGTAAGTTAATTTCACTGCAGTATCTACTCCTGCAAGTAACATTGTCTTATAGGAAAGAATACAATGGGTAACTACTGAAAGTAATGGACATTTTGAAAAGGACTATACACAGACATTGTTTTATAGAATGCTCTGAGAAATACATGCACATTGGAAGTATTATATCTTGGGGCTGGAAAGATGTCTCAGTGTTTATGAGCCTGTATTGCTTTTGCAGAGAGCAGAGTTTGGGTTCCAGCACCCATGTCGGGGGATCACACCTACCTGAAACTCTAGTTCTAGAATGCCTGTCACCCTTCTCTGGCATCCACGGAAATCCATACTCAAGTACACATACCCACAAAGAGAAATGCACAAATAAATATTAAATAAAAAATAAATTATGTTTGTATGTGTTATATTTTAACCACAGGACAGGAATTGCTTTTATTTTTCTCCCATTAGTGATAGAATTTTAGTTTATATAAACAAAACTGCCCAGAATATTATATTATATTTGAACTTAAGTGATTGCTGTTTTAACTGTATAACATATATACATGCATATATATATATATATATATACATATACACAAACACACACATATGTGTTTGTGTGTGTGTGTGTGTGTGTGTGTGTGTGTGTGTGTGTGTGTGTCTGTGTGTTGGTAATTTCATCTACATTTGGGAGTCCTTAAGAAAGAAAGCCAAGAAAGAAATGTAAGACTTAACAGAAGCTAAATTGGTGTAAGAATCTGAATATTGTAATCAACAGCAGGGACTCAGAGTCTCATATTCTTCAGTGGACTTTTCATGACTTCTGAAAGGCAATCTGCAGCTAATGAATACCCATCCAAATGAAAATACACAACGACTTGTGTTTCACTTAGTGACTGTTTCTCAAAATGATCTCTAGTGCCTTTAAATACCAGTTCTCACTTAAAAAAATAATCATAAGGAAAATGGCCTGGAAAAACAACTTATAAAAGCTCTTCTATTGAACTCTGTGGAGTTGCTGGTTTGAAACCTAAAACAGTTACATGTAGTTCAAAATGATATTAATTGGTTATGTAGAAGGATTTCTAAAATCCACCTCTCATCTGTTGACACTGTCATCTACTTTTAGGAGAATCTCTAAAAAGTTAAAAGAAAACAAAAATATTAAATACCAACTACAGAATAACTTTTAGAATTCATTTTTTCCATGAACTCATTAAGACTTATTGAAGTGTACTTTTCAACAATGAATTTATTTGACTGCTTTAATAGATCTTGGGTTGAGGACAAAAGATTTCAGATGAGTGACATCACTATACTATCTTGAAGTTAGTCTTCAAAGCTAGGATCCCATATATTTTAAGTATAATCATTATCTATTGAAGTATACCTCAGTATATTCTACTGCATATTTGTTTAATGAGCATCAGGGGGTGAGGTATATATCAGATATGTCAAATTCCATGACATGATTCAACATGAAGCATCATGGAAAGATGTCAATGCATTGATCTTACTTGCCATACCCTTTTCATATTAAAAATAGTTTCATCAGTCTGTGCCCTACTGCCTCTGTCATTTGCAAGTGTCCTGTTAGGCCATCAGCCAGGAAATCATTCAGTATTGGTGATTTGGGACAAAGATAATGAAGTAGTAGCTGAAGGACCTCAATGATGCTTACCACATTCCCTCTCCAGGATGCACTGCTAAAGTAATAAGCTCTGTAAAGAAAAGCATTCTCTATTGTCTAGATAAACATATGTAGTGACAACCTCACTTCATTCTTTTGCATTGCCAACTTTAACACTCAAAAAATGGATTTTTCTTTTCAGTAATTGTATTTCAACAACATATATGAAAAGCCTTATTTCTCTATTATGCAAGACCTGCTTATGTTTTCCATGTCCTCCCTGAGCTGACAGGGTCACAGATGGTTTAAAATCATGCTTGGTTTGCTTCATTTTCTGTCTTTTGCATCTTCTTGAGAATTCAAGACAAGAACAGAATCCAAATCCCAGAGGTTCTGAGTAGTCTAGGGATGGCCCCAAGACAATGAGAAGAGGGCTGGCCTCAGAGATCAGTGAAAGCCCCATCTTTTCAACAGAAGCAAAAAAGGGAAGCAAAAATACAGACCAGGGCAGGTCATATGTCTCAGCCAAAGAGGTCCCAACATGGCTGAAGCGTTTGCTGGAAGTAGCCCTTACCACAGTGGATATCTACACTAACAACTCCCCTCTTTAAGCAGAAAGGTATCTATCTGCTTTTCTATCCCTGGATATAAATGATGGCACTAGAGAGGGGAAATCTAATGAAAACCACTAGGAAGCAGGCTTTTCATGCAGTAGGGAACAAATGCATCAAGATGTGGTCTTTGGGGAATTTGTTATAGACAGGCTATAGATCCTGGATGCAGAAACTAGAGCAAGAAAGATGAAGGAAAGCAATGAGTTGCCTAGAACAGTGAATAAGCTGAAGGCAGAGTAAGCAAAAAGCTGGTGAATGAAGGAAGCGAACTCAAGACACACCAATGGAGGAATCACAGACTGTCCCCAAACTCTTATATTCCCCAACCACCATCTTCCCTACATAAATCTCATCTCCTTCCCTGAACTCCCGAATTCCCCCCCCACTCCCACTCTTTAAACAACTCAGAAAATTCATCTCTTTCTGCCATGTACCACAGACATTTCTACATACATCTTATACTGTCTGCAAACAGTAATCTCATTGAAGATCTATGGGTGGCTGGGCTATTTCTGGTAAATAGTTTAATTAATATTTATGTGCTTATACATACATATGTATATGTAATAAATATGGAAGAAACATCCATTTTATTAAAAATGCTCTTGCAACAACATAAGAACTTTTTAACCTTGAAATATGAAAGCACACAGGACACAGAAAACACAAATTTGCATATGCTTAGACACTTAATTAACCCAGTTTTAAGCTTCCACACATGATATTTAAAGTTAGTTTAGCCTATTAACTTTAGATGGATAGTCTAAAAAATTCAAAGACCATATCTTGATAATCCCATTAATGTCATGGAGAGTCTATGAGTCCATGGATCTCTAGGGTAATTGAATGCTTTTTAATGGGAATGCCACATGCACTTTGTTGACATGACATTAGCATTTAGTCCTGTTTTTTTTTTTTTTTTATCATAAATGCCATTACAATGTCAAGGCATGTTCCTACTGTGATTTTCAGTAACAAGTTTCATTGTGTTTTTCCCCCCTATGAGATATAGTAAGTAGTCACAAGTTCTGATTATATCCCTACTCATGAAGGACATCTCAGTACAAAAAGAAAATCTGGATCTAGAATTAAGGTACACTCAAAGCAGACAGTCAATAAAATATTAACATTATAATATTATTGGTAAGGGGAGTAAACTCAACACTTAAAAGACTACCTAATTAAAATAAGGGTTGTAGTATGATAGTTTAAAAAGCAAGATTGCAGAGACACATATGGACAATATAGCGTTATAATCAGTTCTTACCTACATTCCTTTTAAAAAGATATTTATTATTTATTCACTGTGTTTATTGCGTGTGTCTGTGTATGCTTCTCTCTCTCTCTCTCTCTCTCTCTCTCTCTCTCTCTCTCTCTCTCTGTGTGTGTGTGTGTGTGTGTGTGTGTGTGTGTGTGTGTGTGTGTTTGTACAAGCCACAGTACCCATGTGGAGGTCAGAGGGAAACTTGTAGAAGTTGGTTTTCTCCATCTATCATGCCGGTTCTGGGAATCCAACTCAGGTTGTCAAGTCAGGCAGCAAGAACCTTCGCCCGCTGGGCCCATCTTATTGGCTGTCTGACTTCTTAGCCTTTCCGTATGTGAGGATTTTCTCACTATGGAAGAAAGTTCTGGCAGTGGATAACCAAGATAACTAGCTAAAATACTTCATTGGCTAGTTTACAAACAATTCATAGTTTTCATTCTCAATGTGAAAAACATCATCTCTTTATAATTACTAAGGATAAAACCAAAAGATAAACTCTAAATAAAGTTTAAGGCTACTGTTTCAACAAAATTTACTAAATCCAAGCAAGTAAATTCAGGTCAATACACAATGGGATTAATTATCTTTAAGAATGAACAAGCAATTTAAAATGCCTCCCAACAATTGGTTTATTTGCTAGTAAATCTGCAGAATCTCTTAAAACTGACATGTACAATGTCCCTAACTCTAATTTTCCTTAGATTCCTAACCCGTCTTCTATGCCATGATTCTGTGCACTTGGAAAAGTTGAAGGAACCAGAATATCTTTAATGGTGTTTTGCTTTTTCTCTAAGTGTCCAGCATGTGTGAATTCACCTCAGTGTGAATTCAAAGAACTGTCTTGAATGGATTCTGGGGAAAGCAGTATCTCTAGGTGCCATTTTGACCAGCACTAATTTGAAATAAAACACGCCATTATTTACTTCCTAGCCATGAATTGCAAATCCAGAGACTCTCTGAAGAAAGAAAGAGCAGATGCCTTTGTTGTAAACAGACACCTGTGAATGGCTTGTTGTTTTCCTCAGAAAGCGAAGAGTGACAGCAAAACAGGAGGGCATTCTCCAGCACAGCAGAGCAAGGGGGGAGTTAAGTCAAGTGTCCCAGGAGCCCTTCTTGCTCCAGCAGCCTCTGCACAGGCATGTTAACTGAGAAATGGCCATTGTTCAGGTTCCTAAAACGTTCACCAAGTTTACCTCCCCATTATCAAAAGCGTGGCTTCCTCCCAGTGCATGGCTGGTAGCCCTTTTCTTTTAGCTGCAAGTCCTTCTGGTACCTAGCCAACTATGTAACCTTTATTTCGGGATCCACCTACAGCACTCCCAACCAAAATCTTAAAAACTGCTTTGTACGCTTTAGTGTCTATTTAAAAGATTAAACCCACCATCAAAGCAGAGCCAGAGAAAACAGGAGACTCAGCACACTTCCCCTTTAAAAGGAACTTGAAAGAAGGGCAAGAAGAATTTCAACAGGTTGATTCCACAGGCCAGACTCCAGAGTGGAGACTTTATCACCCCACCCTCCTCATGGAGGAGCCTCCCCTCAACTTTGTAGTTCTTCTTCTTCTGCCACTCCTTCTGTGACCCTGTCTTGAACCTATTGGTTTTCTGTGTTGCTTTGAAACATTCTCCAGAAAAGTGCTGTGGAATTCTGCAGAATTTCCACTGAGTGTTTAATCAGAGAGGTCACAGAATATGGCTGCTAGGGCTAAGTTCCACCAAACTAGTTCATTGCAGGTGGGTGGTGGTGGTGGTGGTGGTGGTGGTGGTGGAGGAGGAAGCAGGACAATGATGTCATGCTTGAGGCTACCAATTACTTATTTACTCACTCCAGATTACAACAGTAATCTCTGTTGACAATCGGGAGAAAGGGAACTACTTTAGTATAATGCATTCCATTTCATTTCCCTGCTTTCAAAAGGAGACTTGGAAAATGTCCTGTAATTCACCTGCTTACATAATTATAATCGCCTTATTTATTGAAAGAAATTGCAGCAAATATTTTCCTATTCCATTAACCTTATTTAAAGCATAAATTGCTCTTTTTGCATTATGACTTTTATGTAATGTTGAGATGTAAGTTATACAAGCAGGACCCCATGTTGAGTACTTTACCTCTTTCTGATGATGCTGCCACACAGATGCACTCCACTGCGATTATTTCTTTAAAAGATAAGAGGCATCAGTGAAAACTGTACATTAAAGTACCCAACACAGTAGATCTCACCATGGTGAGTATTAAGAATGGCCCTATTCGGTATTTAAAAACATCTCTAGAAGTACAATCTCCAACTGCACAGACAGTATAAACCTCCCTTGGCAATGAAATAAGTAATCTTCAAGGAAATAAAGTGTAGATTAATTTTAGAAGACTGACAGGTTAAAAAGTGGGAGGCAGGCTTCAATGGGTAAATGAGTGGAATGATGTACTTAGAGCAAATAACATACTCCCTATTTACAAGCTGATGGAATTACAAAGCATAAAGTGATCAATTACCACTCTGGACAAGGACACTGGATCATTAATGAGCGCTTTTTTGAAGAAAGAAGCTCAACGCATCTATGGGACCAGGAAAACAAAAGGCTGATATATCGAGTCACATTTAGTGACAAACCTGAATGTCTCGGTGTGCCGTGTAGCTTGGAAGTGAACTGAGTGTGGAGACTTGAGTCCAAACAGTAGGAGAATACACCAATTTGGAAAAAATGTGATCTTGTGTTAATATTCCCTGGAAAGCTGCTGAGAAAGGGGTTACTGTGTACAAGGAAACAGACATTTTTATTACCAGAGACATAAGACAGAACTCTCATCTGTAAAAGGCCCTTTTTTGTACCAGCAGAGAAAAAAAACGTTCTTGTCAACAGTGAAGGGGAATGAAAGTGAGAAAAATCACACACTTTAGTTACTTTTCACCATGGCTCCTCTTTGTTCAACCAATTAGATAGTCATTTCTGTTTTGCTAACTCTTAGGGTCTTCAGTTTACACTCAGGTTTCCCACAAAGATGTAAAAATCTGTGTACTTTTTTTCCGATTTAATATATCAGTTTTCAATTGAATTTTTGCTTAACTGGGACCCATTAGAAGGTTGAGGGCTCACTTACTCCAGTCCTACCTCCACTCCCAACTACACAAAGCAATATTTAAAGCTTGGCTGAAGGACCATTAATTATAAATATACTTTTATGTCAAGTGTTGGACTGGGAGACATACTTATTCATTGTTGAATACTAAATTCAATGAAACTGTGCCACATGAATTTATACGGGCCAAATACAATAATTGCTAAAAACATGAATACAAGATTCATTCATATTTTCATGGTTAGAACAGTCCTGAATGACTTATCTTTCAGATTCATTCTCTGACATTTTCCAGAGTTGTAACGAAAACTCATTTCATCTTTAAGTGGCTCCTGAAGATCAAGTGAGAGCAGGTGTTGAGCCTCTTCTACTTGGCAAGGAAATTGTTTTCCTAGAGCTCCATCACCTTCGGAGCCATCCAAAGTAGAGCGAAGCAGAAGCCAGCGCCTCTGATGAAGCACTTAAACCATGGCACACGGCTACCAGGTCTTCCCCAGCAAAGGACGCCCATGTCTCAGTGTTACTGACAGTCTTCCTTAGCAAACAATGCCCTTAACGGTTTTCCTTCTTTTTTCAACTTAAATTGGTAAACAGCAACTGTCAAAAGGGTCAGTCCCTATCACATCAGTCCAGCCCCAGAGCGCGCAAACATCTAGAGGGCTGAGATGGTGGCTCAGTGTAACAGAGGACCTGGCTTGGGATCTCAGAAACATGGAAAAAGACAAACAATGATGTGCAAGTCTATGTAATCCTACTTCACCCCAGAGAAGACAGGAGAACTGCAATTAGCTCATGGGCCAGCTAGCCTGACATAGGCACCAGTAAACCACAAGAGACTCCATCTCTAAAAAACTGGAAGAGAAAGACAGATACCTGAGGTTTTCCTTGCACACACATGCATGTGGACACACATACACACATCTTGGAACAGTTTATTGAAATATCCAGGAAGGAATCTTTTCTGTCACCAGTATTAAATCATTCATGTGATGTGTATTATTCAGTTCCTAAAATAAAATATACTTTTATATGATTTATGTAAGTTGTTTACTAAACAAGATCATAATATATTGCTCAAGTTCATGATCTGAGTAGTTTTATCTCTTATCAAATACAAAAAAAAAAAATACAAATCCCCATTAAGGGGGAAAAGGGGATTTCCAGATTCCCTCTTGGCTGTCATATGTCAGCAAAGACCCATTCACAAAAAGATTGGTTTGATTTGAGTTGAAATAACTACTTGATATGGTGGGGGGGTCTGATTCAGGAGAAGACAGAAACAGCAACAGATTTTCATTTGATATTTGGTCTTGTATTCAGTTTTCTAAAAATAACTCATGTGAAGTAAAAATTATTACTTATGCTCCTTTCATAGAAAATTAAATAAAAGACA
The DNA here is from genome assembly GCF_007827085.1 of Peromyscus californicus insignis. Taxonomy (NCBI): domain Eukaryota; kingdom Metazoa; phylum Chordata; class Mammalia; order Rodentia; family Cricetidae; genus Peromyscus; species Peromyscus californicus. The sequence goes on from NW_026294413.1 coordinate 7,893,493, forward strand.
TCTTAGAGGATGGTACTCTAAATTGTTGGGGAAGTATCTGTAAACATTTGACTGTAAATCAAACTCGGACAGTCTCAGTGTAGTGCCCTCAACAGGATCTACACAGACTATTAATCATGGTTCCCTAATCCCAACATTGCTCTGCTCACATTCTCAAAGGTTAAGAGGACACCTATTAGGTGGAAAACATTCCTGTCAACAAGGCATGTGCAGATGGGGACATAAACTGGGTGAAAGAGATAACATTCCTTCTGGAAAGTGTATCTGGGGCTTGGAGCACACATGGATAGAGGAACACATGTTTAGACTGTGTAAGGTTCTGGGTTTAATACCTAGTACTACAAAAAAATAGAAAATAATTTTGTAAAATTATGTTGGTAATACTCGTAGCTTTGTATTCTGCTTTTTTTTTTTTTTTTTTTTTTTTTTTTTTTTTTTTTTTTTTTTTTTTTTTTTTTGCTTTGCTTTGGTTTTGGTTTTGCTTTGATTTTGTAGTCCTGGGGATTAAATCCAGGGCATGGAGCGTACGAGGCAAGCATGCTTTCACTGAGCTCCCCTAGCTCGCCTTCCTTTTCCCTGTGACTAGTCCAAATGCTTTATAACGTACTGACTGTAAAAGGTCAGAAAAGCAGCAGTAACCATTGCCAAAATGGGGTAGATGTTCCCTTCACTGCTTTAATTCTATCTGCTATCCACGGCTCCACTCCACTTCTTGGTGAGAAGGCTCACTTGCTGTTCTGTACCATCGGTATCAATCATTTCTGGTGAGAGGCAATATATGTTGTGGTTAAGAGCTACAGTAAGGATGCTTATTTGAATTTGAGTTTCTACTTACAAAATACATGCCTTTGGAAATTTTACTTATTTTTTATCATCCATCTCCTTTGACATAAGATGAGAATAAGCCAAGCCTTGTATGCTCGCTGTGTGAAATACTGTAGATGGTGACTTAGCACATAGTAGGTCCACAACAACGTATCTCCAAATTAAATGTCCTATCACCTTTGACAGGGGCCCTTGCTATACTTCTAGGGATAGGCAACATGGCTAAGAGTAAAGCTTTGCTACTGTTGTATCACAGACTCTTTGTTTCACTGTCCTAAAATCTGTAAAGGCTTTCTCAGCATAATGTCTAAAATTACCTAAAATAAAACATATAATAGTCCAAAGAAAATAATTATATTATATTGAATTTATGAAGATGTGTTTCATTGTGATAGATGAGCTTTATAAATAAATCAAATAATAAGGCCTGGCTGTAGATCTAATTGTCAATCATTATTGAGAAGTAGTTATGAGTGTAAATGATACTTTGAGATATCAGTACCAAATGTATTATGATATGCATACATGTGTAAACTAAATTGGTAACAAAGCTAGACATATAATTATGAGTGATGATACATTTCTAAAAGCAAGGATGAAATTATTTCAATTCCAGACTGCAGAATCTGGGAGTTCTACTTATAACACTATGGGTTTAAGAAGCCCAGGTCTAGGAGGTCTCCTTTTGATAGATCATTTATTCTGGTTATGCCATTTGTAAACTGAAGGTCAGTTTTGAACATTGAATCAATGTTTGATTTCTTTGCTTCTCTTATACTTGCAAATCAAACTGCCAGACAACATGTCCCTTTCATTCCATCTACATATATACTCAAATCACTTTGACTCCTGCTAAGAGCCCATGCTGGTCCAAGCTGCCATCTTCTCTCATCTAGAGTATTTCAGCAGTCTCCTGACTAGTCTCAATAGAGCTCTGAGGCCATAATCGAGATGAATTCCAATAACAACATATAGTTTGTTGGAAATTCTACTGTAACTTTCCATGTCACATACAAAAGCATCTGAGAATGTCATTTATCCTGGAGTCTCGACTCGACCTTCCTATGCTCCAGAAGGGTTTACTTACCTTTCTTCCCTTCACTCCACTCTACCCCAGTCACTACTGTTCTTATTCCAGGAATAGGCAAGCTATACTCTTCCTCTGCACCTCTGCTTTTACCCTTCCATGTGTCTGGGTACTACGTGCAATACCTCCACTAAAGTGATCTTCCCCAAACACTTATTTTAAAATGTTGCTAGTGCCCAGATTTACTCTATATACCTATTTTTGATTTAATTATCTCATGCTTAGTATTATGTAAAAACTGTTTTTTTATTTCATTACTGCTTATGTTTTCCAAACAGAATGCAGTACCATGCTGACAGATTGTTTTGTCAGGGTTTGGTTTCTGTGTGCATTTTCCCCCTTGATAGAATTGTTTGCACTTAAAATTGAGCTCCATAAAAGGAGCAAAAAAATAAACTTAGTTTGAGTGAAGGGATACTCTAATATAAACACATATATTATTTTACCGTTATGCAAATACCTTGGAGATAAGTAATGTTCATCCTAGTGAAATGAAATTTACATCATTAGTAACCAACTATTGTGACACATTATAGTAATTATAGATGAACTTTACACCTCTTCCATGTTTGCTCGCTAAAAACCCAGCTCTCAAAGTACAACTTGTCATTGTTGGCTTTTGTATATGGTTATAATATTGTTGCCAGTTTTAATCAACTTCAACTGTAACTTTTATTCCTCCTTTCCCAACGATAAAGCCTAAAATGCCTGGAAGGATGAGTCACAGATGGTCGTGAGCTAAGGAGTTAGAGGCGTTAAACAAAAATGGTTCAAGTGTGCCTCAGGAAACTCACAGGTGCTACTGAAGGAGAATTATTACTTGGTGCCCAATGGCAGCTCATGCCATTTGCTTTCTAGAGAATGAAATTCAGACATTCAGAATGTATTTTTAAAAACAGGAAAGAAAAAATTAAATGAAGACATGGCTTTTAGCTTAAAAAAAAAGCCACAACTGAAAGCATGTTGCTTTTTGTCAAAAGGAAGGGTTTTTAATACATGTATATGAGTCAACTGATCTTATCTATTTGCTATGTCTTTGTAACACTTTTAATTAATTAACCTACAGTGAACTATTGTGCATGTTTGAAAGCTTAGAAAAGGGTTACATTTCAAGTGCCTATGTACTCCTAAGGGAGTCGCATATCACCAAATGTCACATCTCTAAATGCTATGCACATTTTGTTCCTCTACTTGATAACTCCAGTACAATTTAACAGCAGTGTGATAAGAACATAAAAATCAAACTGAGAGGCATTGGAACCATATACTGAAATGTGTTATATTTCTACAGTGTGTGTGTGAGGGTTACATGTTGACTTTATCATTGGCTATTCTTTTTGGAATATTCAGCACATTTTGAAATTGGAAGGTTTCTGATTTGTTTAAACTAACTACTCTGTCTAGTATAAATAAGACACAATGGCTTGAGCTAGCCAGGCACCATTGGACTGTCCCTACTTAGAGTGTCAATTACGCCAGGCACACATGGAGGTCAGGTTGTCTGCATATTCTTATTTCAGGAGCATGTTCTTTCAGCATAATCAACTCACTCTTTTGCATTTCAAGTTGAGCATTGCATTCTCAGATGACAAAATGGATTGGTTTTTAGCAATTGTCAGTACAAAGTGTGGCACAATGATTCATTCCTAAGCAGACTTTCCATGAGGACGCTTTATATTATGACCACTGAGGAGGTCAATGTTTCACTTTGATCCAGAACCTCTGCCTTTGGTCACACTATCTGGGAACAGAAGTACTTGTTACATATACGACCTGAGATGATAAATCTTTCAAAAAAGTACAAAGAGAAAAAAAAAATAAGAGAAATTTCACAGAGCCTAATCTGCAGAGTGTATGTGAATAGACCTGGCCAAAGATCCTAACCAAAAAACCTCTAGTTACCCAACTCTCCCTCACCAATCAGTCTCCCCACAGTCAGCGACTACTTTAATAAAATGTCAAGGAATGAGTGGGCTGAAAGAGTATGCCATTGAGCACAAGAAACTATAAAAATATGCCATGTATAATAACATTCAAGTCTAGGAAGTCCATAGTGTACCAGTACAGCATCAATGTGAATAAAGCCTGTACATAACCAGTTGAGAGATACTCGCACTTCTGATATTGCAGAAGGTTAGCATAAAACAGAGAGGTTAGAGAACATGGGCAGAGTTTTCTTGATTACTGGGATTTGCTTCATTCATGCTTCCCCCAGCCTAAAGAGTTAAGCAAAATTTGACTTCAAGAATGTTTGTGGATGCTCAGGAATAGGGTCAGCAATTTGTTCTCTTTTATCTTCTCAAAGTTGAACCTAAAATGTTTCTGTTTTCAACACTGGGATGTTGAGACAAAGAGGTAAGGTTGTCATACAACTCTTTGCAGTCTGAAAGTAAAGTAGAAAATAGTGGGCAGTTTTACCAAAAAAAAAAAAATAAATTTCCAAAATTAGCTTCTTTTATATTGTAACATAAACTGCAGGGACATAGGGTCATGACACAATAAAAATGTAATCTCACTAGCAAACATTTTAAAAAGGATTTGTTTTTATTATTTTATTTTTTGAAATTAAAATATAATTACATCATCTTCCACCTCCTTTTCATTCCTCTTCCCATGAGTCCTATGCCTTGCTCTTTCTCAAATTCTTGTCCTTTATTTCCTTAATTGCTGATATATATATATATATATATACACACATATATGCATATATATACATATATGAACAATAGTTTGTTTTCATACCTTAAAACCAGTCCATATCCTTTTGAAACTGAAATAACCTTAGCTGCACTGTTCTTGCTTCTACACTGACCTTCCCCACTGGGCAGTTGCCCCAAAGCACTATCCATTTTTTCCCATTCTAAGAGTGTCAGTATGTCTGTCTACTCTCTTTCTCTCTCTGGCCTGTCAGAATTATAGAATGTGAAGGCCAAGCTTTGGTCTGCTTGTGGAGGAAGTCCTTGAATTTACTAACTGGTGGCTTAGTCACTGTGGAAGAATAGGAGCCATGGAACCCTGCAGAAAGGGCAAGCGGGTCCTTCCTGTGCCACAGGGACTACAAAACCCAGGCTCTGAGCCCTGCAGCTCATCCATACAAAAGTGGAACCATGTGTCAGGGAGAGGGTGCTGGAGGAATCAGGGATACAATGAAAAGATGTGTTCTCTTCTTTGCCTGTGATACTGTCACTGAACTAATGTGCTCAGAGTGGTTCTCGCTGTGCCATGCCAGGAAAATCTACACTGGTCAGATCTCACTGTGGCACTTCTTTGATGTAACACAGATTGCCAGAGTCCCCCTTGTTGCTCTGAGCATGTCTCTAATGAGCAAAAGGTGCACATTGACACAGCCACTCACACAACTGTGCCAAAACCAGTTATGTTTCTTTCTGGATAAGGATCTGATTGGGTGTTTGAAATAATGAATTTTCTAAATGCTAGCTTTGTAAAACGGGTACTACAAGTTATTGGAAGTATGTGATTGAATTCTTTTGATCATTTATCCATGTGGGAGTCACAGCTGACTAGTGCTGCTGCTGTGGAAAGGCTTTCCAAACTTGACACATTTCTTCATTTTGCTTATGCACCTCTCATTCTGGGTAGACACATGGCCGTTCAATACATTTGCTTATTCAAGATTATCCTTCCTCCCCTCTCCTTTTCCCTTCCTTTACTATTGGAAGATAAAATCTCACCTTTTACTATTCACTTGACTGTAGGAGACATCTGGAACTGTTTTGGCTGAGGAGCAGTATAAGTAAACTTTACTAGGGAAATCAGGAAAAGTTTGGATTTCTTTATGCAGCTGCCACCTTTTGCTTTTTCCTTGTTTTGTTCCTGTGTTTTCTGTCTCCTGCATCTCTGAGCTTTAACGTGATGGGAGATAATCTTACTGCCATAGTGCTTCATGCATGAAACCCTCCTAACCATACTTTTGGTAAGAAACTATAATTAAACAACGCAGTGGATCACACACAGAAGGAAGCCTTGCCAGCAGAGGTAGTCTTTGGCCATCTGAATCTAGGTAACCTGAGTTCAATCCCAGAGACTGAACTCAACTCCAACAAGTCATGCTCCAGCCTCCGTACATGTGCCATGGAGCAAGCACCTTTCCCTGTTATACACATACTGCATAAATAGACGAACACTTAATAAAAGAAAGAGAAATAAAGTGTGAATTCATTTTTCTCACTATTTAGTCACTCAATATTACTGGATTTTCTGTAATTCACATATGAACACAATCTACTGTTGTTTAGAGTTCTTATCAACTAAGACTGGGATTTTAAATGATTAGCATTTCTCATTAACTACCCTGGCCCTTCAATGGAGCATGGGCAGGACATGATCAAACTGTAACAGGACAGTGATATCTTTCCTAGAACAGAGATAATTAGGTGATACTGGGTTTGTAAACCTCAACTTAGTTACCAACATATCAAAATTTCACACTAAAAAGTCTCTCAAGATCTGAAAACAGATAGAGCACAGTGAAAGGCAATTAATTCAAAATTGAAAGAGTAAACCAGTATCAGGAAAGGTAGATTACGTAGTTTCCAGATCAGGATTCTAAACTCACGCCATATTGAATGTGAACTTTATCAGGGACCAATGGTGACTTTCATCATCATTAGTGACTCCCTTTGCGTGGCTGGAGGAAGCAGAGGGAAACGTGCTTAGTAATTTTAAATTACCGCTTCTTTCAACTCTTCATCCCCAGCTCCTGATTAAAGGTTTCCTGGGATGCAATTCTGCTCTAATAGTAAAGAAATTAGCAACAGAATCAACTGAACAATTTCAAAAAATGAATTTAAAATCCTCAAAGGACTGGAAATCAGAACCCGATTTTTCTCTTCTTTCATTCCATGCCCTTTCTAGTCCATTCTCTCTCTCTCTCTCTCTCTCTCTCTCTCTCTCTCTCTCTCTCTCTCTCTCTCTCTCTCTCTCTCTCTTTCTCTCTCTCTCTCTCTTCTTCTTCTTCCTCTTCTTCTTCTTCTTCTTCTTCTTCTTCTTCTTCTTCTTCTTCTTCTTCTTCTTCATCTTCATCTTCTTCATGTTACTTAGTTGTGTTACAAAAAGTTTGGTTGTTGGGTAAAGCTGGAAACTATCTGCTCCCCTCAATGGTAAAAGTGCCTTCAAAGAAAGTTTCAAGTCAAACTCAGGTAAATGTGAGATTCACAACCTTCTCCATCCTGACATTAGAAAGGCAAACTTCTTATCTATAAAACTCAGTTATCTTGAAGTAAAATTCTTATTTATTTTATCATATAAATGTACTGAGCAATTAGTTCTCACACACTGTACGCATATTTCAGTAAATGTTTAACAAAAGTCACTTGTAAAGGAACCCTGTGAGTTAGAGGTTCAAACAACCAAATACTTACCAAAAACTGGGCAAAGACCTTTTATTCAATCAAGCAAATATTTCATAGCACTGAGGATTACTATTACTACTTTTTTTTTTTTTTTTTTTTTTTTTTTTTTTTTTTTTTTTGTTTTTTTCGAGACAGGGTTTCTCTGTGTAGCTTTGCGCCTTTCCTGGAACTCGCTTTGGAGACCAGGCTGGCCTCGAACTCACAGAGATCCGCCTGGCTCTGCCTCCCGAGTGCTGGGATTAAAGGCGTGCGCCACCACCGCCCGGCTACTTTTGTTTTTTGACTTCTGAAAACTCCCAAGTAGATAGTTCAATCATGATAATTTAGCTTTTATAAATAATCCTGTGTTGTTTGACTGTTTAAATACGTACATGATTTTTCAGTTACTTAAAGTCAATGGAGATGTGTTCAGGGGAAAGATGCTTCCTTCCAAAGGATGTAAAGTTGCAGTAGTCATGATTAAAGGGCATGGGTAGATCTGATGACTATCATTGTAAATCGGCTGTTCTCAACCTTCCTAATTCTATGACTTTTTAACACTGTTCCTCATGGTGTGGTGACCCCCCAATCATAAAATTATTTTTGTTGCTACTGTTATGTATCAAAATATAAATATCTGATATGCAGGATATCTAATAGGTGACCCCATTGAAAGGGTCATTCAACCCACTAAGGGGTTGAGACCTATGGGTTGAAAACCCCAGCTGTAAATAGTTGGCATATAAACACACTCCAGCACATGTACAATTTGGCCATGTGGAAATCCCTTATTATTCCTCACTGTTGAAACTCAAAGGTTCTGCTATTTTCATATTTCTTGTATCAAGGCCAATGGACAAAAGTAAAACTTATGCTATGGTAAAAACCTTTCAAAAGCATATTAGGTTTCAATGTTGATACTGCAGAAGCAGATTTGAGCTAAGCAAATGTTTTTTTTTTTTTTTTTTTTTTTTGGTTTTTCGAGACAGGGTTTCTCTGTGTAGTTTTGCGCCTTTCCTGGAACTCACTTGGTAGACCAGGCTGGCCTCGAACTCACAGAGATCCGCCTGGCTCTGCCTCCCGAGTGCTGGGATTAAAGGCGTGCGCCACCACCGCCCGGCTGAGCTAAGCAAATGTTTTAAACCTATAAAACTTTTGTTCAGTATTCAGCTTTCATCACAGTAGACAGAGTAACCACCTTGGAGTGGAGCTTCTGGTACTGTTCTAATGGGATCTCCAGATGACAGGTCAGCTACTCACTCTCTTCCCTGATGCTCACACCACACAGCAAGCTGCAGTGCAGCTCTGCACATGGAGTGTGATGTGATCGAGGAACTGAACTGCTGATGCTCCCCAAGGCAAGCTCGAAGCGCACACACTGCTCTAGTTTGTTTTCTGTTGCTGTGATGAACACCATGGTCATAAACAGCTTAGGGGAGGAAAGGGTTTATTTCAGCTTATATGTCCATGTCACGGTCCACCCCTGGGGGAAGTCAGGGCAGGACTGGAAACAGAAACCGTGGAGGAACCCTGCTTACTGGATCATACCCAGCTAGCTGTCGTGGATAGTCCAGGTCCATCTGTCTGGGGCTATTGTTTCTCAAAGTGCTACAAGCTCTCCCCAAACAACAGTCAGTCAAGACAATCTCTTATAGACAAGACCACAGGACTGGCAGATCCAGGTAATTCCTTAGAAAGTTCTCTCTTCTCAGTAATTCTAGGTTGTGTCAGGTTGACAATATAAACTAAGTAGCACACATACAATTTTATATATATATATATATATATATATATATATATATATATATACACACATATATTATTTAAAAACAATTAAAATATTTCTCAACCATCTACTATCTTCTGTCTCTGACAAAGAATACTAGATACCATGAAAACACACACATGAGCACATACTGATGCAGGTATAGAGTGATATATACTAGAGACTAGTAATGACTTTGAAGAGACAAAATTCATTATATAAAACACAAGCCAACTATAGGGATTTGTCAAACCAAAGTATTAAGTAAAAGCTTTGTAGACAATGCTGAAATGGTTCTGCAAGCTTCAAGTCCAAAGTCAAAGTTTGAATAAGTTCTTTAAAGGTCTCTGCCTTGGCCTGAACATGGTCTTCCTATACCCCTTAGTATGCCTGAATGCTTAAGCTCTTGTCTCAGAAGATTCCTAGTCATGCTGCAGCAGGGTGTACTCCAATAAGTTGAACTTAACTAGCGTACTTAAATATAACATTTCTAAACATATCCTCAGTCTGTAGTACTGTAGACATTAACATATACATTAGTGGAAATTAATTTAGTCTCTCTAATTTGAAAAAAAATATTAATTTCTAGGCACAAAATATTTTTCTAGCTGTAGAGACCAAAGCAAGACTCACATATTTTAATTAAATTAATGTTTTTTAATTGCACAAGTAAATATTGTATCATGAAAAAAATCACACATATTTCCTCATAGGAAAGAGAGTTTACTTAGGGAAGGGAATTGATATCAATGCTTGATGCATTTCACGAATATTTCTTGAACATCTACTGTATATTAGTGACCTCCTCCATAGGACACATTAAAATGACTAAAATATGATCTTTGGCTCACTATACAGATCAAGCAACTTCTAGAACATGTGCATGGCTAGAACTAGTAAGCAGATTTCCAGCCAGCTCCCAGCAGGTCTTTCTACCTGTTGATGCCACAGCATGGTGTGAATGTGGAGATCAACTGAACAATATTGAATGAGAAGACACCTGTCATATGAGTCCAGTGAGGAACTAACATTTTTCCACATGGAAATTAATCAGGGAAACAGCCAATCTCATCACTCGAAAGAGTACAATAAACGGTGGACATAAAATGATGATTATGATACCTAAGTTTTATTTCTCTGTTGCCTGTGGCCAAATCTAATGTTGTGTGCTTTCTATCTGCCAACTGATTTATTTACCTCATTATCCAGTGGGTTAGATGCCTGGACATTTTTAGGGATAGGAAAAGAAAGACCAAAGAGTTGAGGAAAAACACCCATGGTTAAAGTTAGTAGATATTTATCATTCAGTTTTCATACTGCTAGATGGTATAAGAGGAGGACATAGATGGGATAGAGTTGTAACTGTGTCTTTTTCCAATTAGGAAATGAAAAGAAAAATGGGAGAAGGGTACCAGGAACCTGTAGTTACTTGTTCTGTTTCCATGCACATATTAAGGCCACAGATATGAATTTCATAAGTACAGTATCACTATGGCAATGTTTTATATGTAAATAGTGAAACTGTATTGAATATTACTGGGTGGGATCTTTAGACTCATACAACATGATTTATTGTATCTTAATGTTAGGACAATCTGTTCCAAGTTTGAGACAATAGATGATATTTCAGGGTAATTGGATCTTTTGACCTATTTGTGAAATATAGAGATCGAGAAAAAAAATAGTAGTTATTACTACATATTAGATTATTTTAGAGGCTATTTTAAGCATAGTCTTTGTATTTTCAAATAAAAATGTACTATTTTATTATTATCTATATTTTCCAACATACGTATGTTCATCCCAAAATGCATACATATCTATTTTCCTAATAGACACAACAGGGTAGGGAATAAGGAGAGTTTCCAGATGGCTTAAGGTGTTCCAGAATGTATGAATGTAGCAGCAAGCAAAGCTGCTATCTACATAAACAGAATGTGTGTTTAACCTTTTCCTGCAGGCTTTAAACTCTGCTAAGCAGAATTCAAAGACCATCTAGCCAGACTTTTAAAAAGTCATTGGAAGTGAATGGATTCATGGTGATAAATAATGACTTTCAAAAGTTGCTATCTAATTTTTTCTGGCTGGAATGACAATTTTACAACTCTTTTTAATCCGCTGATTTTTTTTTCTCTGTTAGGAAAAACTTTGCAAAATTTAACTGAATTTCCTTGTTCCTTCTTCCTCTAATTCTTTCTGTAATTGTTCCAAGAGACTCTTCTGGAGTTCTATTCCTATTCCTGTTTTGATTTAGGCTGATCATATTTCATGCTTTTTGACAAAAAATTTCTTGAGAAGTTTTAAATAGTTTTGCATTTTACACTATTTCACAAAATTGACTGAGGATAGACAAAACACTGTCTAAAAGTGTGAGTTCCATCTAAGTGATATTTTAAATATATACATATTTTACATATATTGATATCTTTATAAAAATATCTTCTTCCAGAATCTAGCCCTCCTCTTTTCAGTTATGGGAAAGGAAGGGGACAAAATTCAGCAGTACTCCAAACTGGAGAGCCTGCCCAACAGATTTTTACACTCAACCATTTATATAAACCAAAGAAATTCAGATACAATTAATGGGATGCAGTTTTAGCTTACTTAAGCATGACTGGGTACCAATTTCACCACTGTATAAATCGCTGAAATATACTCACATAGTTATCTTGCAGAACCTTGCTTCCTACAGACCTCAGAAAGCTTGTCCCCTGGCAGGGCAGTGTAATGCTTATTCTTCTTTATCAGGAAAGAGTCACAGATTTATGGCAAAGAGAAAAGATGAAAGTGAGGGAACATGTTTGCTTTCTGAAAATTTGAGCTGCATGTACCATCGCCCTTTGAATTGGAATTTGAAGCAGGACTGAGGTTACAACACGGGTAGATAGGAACCAAAGCTACCTGTACAAGAGGCTCTGAAGAAGGAAGACGTGGCAGAGAGGCAAGGATGTGTGCAAGAAGAAGCAAGAATACCGAATGCTTCAAGCAACAAACCTTCAGCTCCAGCTGCAGCCCAGCTGAGTGGAGATGCGAGGATGCCTCCAGCCTGGGTCCTCAGGGATACCCAGTGTTCTGAGCCATGGTACAAGGGCATCTTTTGGGCTATTTAATTGTCCACCAGAATCAGCTGCTTTCTTGATTTAGCACATTCGGTTGCATATTTCTAAAGTGGTTTTCCATTAGATATCCACATGTTCATTCCACATTTCCTCCCCACTATTAAGCAGATCAGGCTTCTCTCACTATATCCCACCTAAAGATCTTAGTTGATATTTTATATCGTTTACTCATTTTATTATTTGTCTAATTCCCAAGCAGTATCTTGAGATCGCTGCACTTAAGGATCTTTGTCTATTTCATTCATGGATTCTTTTTCATTCCCTAATACATGGCAAGGTTATTCCTAAAGGAATAAATGAAATGAAGAAATAAAATGTCATAGACTACTTATGAGTAACCACTTATCATTAGAGGACTGCAAGAATAAAGAATGAGTTTCTACAGACAGATTTCTATAAGCAAGTGAGTGCATGTGTCAGGGCCAAAGTCATGAGCCTTAGAACTATAGAGCAGCATATGACAGTCCCATATCTACAGTCCATAGTTCAATCAGGTATTGGGGGCCACCATTTTGAGATTCAATTTTTTTTTAATTGTGAGCTTCAAATTTCTGTGTATCACTAAGCCCTATAAACTAAGTTTCATCTTATTTATAGCATCAAAGTAGGCTGAATTCTTAAACCTGTCCTACCATCACCTTTCTGAGACTCTCAAAAATTTACATAAAGTGGATTCCTTGTTCTCAGTGATCCCATCTGGCTTCCCCAAAGCAAGTTCGGCAAGGAAGGCCCAGTGCTTGAGCTAAGGTGCCAAGTTGAGATACTTAAATTTTGGAAAACTTATTAATGGGTGGTATATGGAAGGGATGCAAAGCACCCAGAATGAAAACAAATATTCCTGATAAATGGAGACTGTTCTCTACAGGGAGTTTCTCCATCTAAAGTGGATAAAGCCAAGGTAGAATAACTCCTTTAAGCCAAATGTGGCACCCTAGGGGAAGTGCAAGCAAGCATAAGAAAGGAGAGAACTGTTTGCAAGCTGGCTGCTCTGAGTGTACCTTTTCATCCCTCCACAGAACTTAGCCTTATGCACTTGGAAAAGCATTGGAATTGGGGAATCTTTCACACTTCCAGCCAAACTGCTGCTGTGCACAGTGTGATAGTGTCTCCCACATGGAAGGCTGTCTAGATGCTAGGCCAAAGTCTGCAGTGAATCTGGGTGGAAGCCCAGAGGAGAACAGGGAATAGAAACTAGTCAGGTAGGGCAGGGACCTCTGAAAATGCTCTTGTTGGATTCCAGGAAGGCCAAGAGAGCACTGGCTTCAGTTCCTTGGCATCTCTCAGGAAACTGAGAACTTGTTACAGACTGATGCATCCTGATTGGGCCAACTAGACTGACCAGCTTCTCTTCCTTCCCATGCTTCACACTAATTTCTGTCTTGAGTATTTTAACAAGTCCCCAAACAAGCAGTGTAATGGTACCTCAATCCTGGGAACCCTCTCCTGCCATACAGAAACACTGCCATCTTTTTGCCTAACACCTTAGCTCTTAAGATCCCACATACAAATCTATAATAACCTCTGTACAGCTCACCCTCTGTGGTCCATGGATTGCATTCTTCAAAACTGAAAAAAAAAAAAAAAAAGAATCCAGAGACCATGGCTCAATGGAAGGTTTGTATCACTGTGAGTGCCCATCATCATAACCTCCAAGTTAAATCACCCCTGAGGCCAGAGGAAGGGTTTCCATCACACTCAAAGGACCCACACAATCCCTTTACCACCTGGATTCCAGGAAGCAGAAGAGTTTCCACACAGAAGGAGAAAACATCCTTTAGGCAATAAGTTGGCAATTGGAGAGCTAGAACTTCAGCAATGGGTGTCCCCTACTGCAACAGAGATTTTTAGGCACTCGATCTGATTTTCCACTGAAGGTGGCCAAGTCACAGGAATTGTCCAATTACATTTTTTAAAATAATATTTGGTGAATGTACCAGATAAGACATCCCTGTTTTGACATTCCTTTACTGAGAGCAGGGTAAAAAAGTGAAGTGTGGTAAATACATTCTGACAGTTTTAGCTGTAGAAGACATATCATAGTTTCATTTGTTTGCTTGATTTTACAAAATTTCTTTTGGATATATTTACAGTGTAATAAGATTATAATTGAATGCTGGTGTGCTTTTCTTTATAGCCATTCTGAGATTTCTGCCCTATGCATTTCATTTCATTTCATTTTTAGGGAATAGGGGGAATTCTGAGCACAGGAAGCTTAAGTATTTAACTTAAACTTATTTAAGTAAACTGCAAGGGAGAAATAACGTTATAAAAATTATTCTCCCAAACCCCTTCCCCTGGAAATTTGTATTTACCTCCAGATCCCACTTCCATGTTTATATTCTAACCATGACTTAATCTCAGCCGCAGGATTAAAATTTCACTCTTGAAACCTCCTGGCATTTAGTTACTCCTTATGAAAAGGCTTATCTTCTCACATATGGAAGCAGCTTTCAGCCTTTGGTTTGTATAAATATCACTATTTTGTGGCGATAGGGTGTAGGGATGTGTTGATTTACATTCTTTGTTAAGCCTTTTATGGTAGCTGGCTTGGCTCTCTATACATCTGATTATCAGGTGCTATTAACAGGCTCATTACCATAATTTATTATTTACCTGAGTGTGACTTTACTCATATGGCATTTCACTAAGCACCACACACCTGCTACTCTATTTTATTTTATAAAAAAGATTACTTTTGTACTTTTCAGAGAAAAATCAGGAGTACTCTGGTTTTTATCCTCTTTTCTTAATCTTGCATTATCATTCACAATGAAATAGCTCTTAGTCCTTTCAGTGTGACACCAAGTTCAAGATAACACAGAGTGAAACTCGGACACAAAAAGCCCAGCTTTTGATATGAAAATGTTCTTTGAATAACACTATAGCCTTCTCAAACCCATGGCGTTTCAAATGTACTTTAATAAGAGGCGATCCATTTCTTCCTGCGAGATGTATTATTTTAAGAGACCTTCTCATATTTGCTGTGTTGCATGTTATTGGGTCTTCCATTAGCTCAGCACTACTAGCTCTCAGATCATACAAGGACAGTGGGAGAAAATTCACTATATTGGTAATTTTCTATATTTGTGCTCAGAGGAACTATACCTTTGTCTAGGAGACAGTGAAGGGGAAAAGAGAAATGAAAACGTGTAACACTCAGGAACTACTGGTGAAATGTTAAATGTCAGAATCAATTTCTTTAGCTACAATGATTTAAAAGTTTTCACAATTTGGGGCCCCAGGGAGGCAGACCATTAAAAAGTATACACACAGCACTTCTTTCTCTGACTTGGGAAGAGGTAAAGTTGTGTGTGTGTGTATGTGTGTGTGTGCATGTGTGTGTTTGTGTATGCATGTTTCTCTCTGTGTGTCTCTGTGTATGTGTGTTTGTGGTGTGTTTCAGGCAGATTGAACACTCTGTGTAGCTTTATGAGGTGATAATGTTTCATCAAGGAAAGTTCATTTGCCACTGCTCAAGCTTCATTCCTGAATCCATTGCACAGTGGTGACCAGGGGACCCAGTGAGATCCTGAACTCAGATGTGCTCAGCACAGCAGCACCTGGGACAGGTTACTTCTCACTGCACTTCAGCAGCTCCATCATGCGAAAGCTCAGCTGGAACTCTACAGCAATGGGAACTGTGCAGTTGTGTGACACCACGAAAAGTACTCAGGAGACTGTGGGGCAGTTGGCTGAGCTGGAGAAGTCCCTTCCAAGGAGGGGCACACGCCTAATAGTGTTTTCTTATTCCTGCTTCTGGCCTTCTCTTTGGGGATGCTAATGTTGTAATTTCCAGTTTGGAGTTTGATAAACATTACCTGAGGAACTTGTCATCTATCCAGAAAATGCTGATTTGGCCAAGTATTTGCATTTTGAGGATCATCATACTCAACGGATTCTTATTACCAACCAAGTCAGATTCAAAAAAAAGGTTACCATAGGATTCCCTAAAGGACAATGGCATCCTCATTGCCATAAACTACTTCAGAGTGTGTTGTTTGTAGTCTTCAGAACACACCACCACTTCCTCCAAACCTCCTTTATTCAGGCAAGGGCCACAGTGACCTGCAAGCAGGTCTGCAGATGACAGCTAGCCTAGGCAGATAGGCACAGGCAGACCATAAACTGCTCTGCTCCTTTACTGAGAAGAATCATCCGATGAGTTACTATATAAAAATAGCATGCCATCAAGCCATATTTGATAGCCTGAATCTCAAAGAACTGAATTACACACAGCGGGCACCTTTGACACCCTACACCTATCCTGTGTATTTAGCATAAGCAAGAAATGCATCTGTGATGCATTTAACACCAGAATTACAACAGAAGAGTTCTCTGTTCATCCAACACACCCTGAAAGAAAAAGGTGAGCACAATGAAGTCAGTCAACAAAACACTACAGCTATTGATGCAAAGAAGTGCTAACTGATCTAGGCAGGGAAGAGAAGTGTTAGTGTTGGCAGTACAAAGGAAGGTCCACCATGGCAGGAAGGGAAGGCCTGGAGAGAGAGGGTAACTGCAGGAAAAGCAGCTACCGATTAACTATATTCCTCAGACTCAACCTGTATCATCAAAGGGATTTCTGCTTTGAGCAATCAATGGTTGTTTTGGAAAACCACAATAAAATGAAGTATACACCAGATTTCAGAGTCGGGGATGGTGTCTGATGTCCAGAGAACAGCCTCAAATATTTAAACTGCTAACATTAGACCAAAGATGATCTTAATGGTGATTGAAAACATCTTTTGAATAAATAAAAACACATTTTGCACAATTTCTTCAAAAGGTTTACTCATGACTTAGACGAACCCAGATGTAGTTTGGAACCATTCTAGAACCAAAGAAATAAAACTTGTTGTGGAAAGAAAACCACAAAAGAGGAAATGAACTGATATGATTTAATGCATGTTATTATTACCATCATAAATTATGGCGGTCATAGCTGTCTCAAGTAGAACTTAACCTGATTTAAAGCCAAACAAGACCACTGAATTATTTTCAGTTAATTATGAGCGAGCCATTGGTTTCAATGAGAACAATGTGTTAATCAGTCAACACTACCTCAGTAACAAAATGGTGTGTTTCCATTCTGCTGGACAAAGTATGTCTTGCCAACAGAAGAAAATGAATGTAGTAGATTTGGGTACAGAAAAAATCTTATTAACTGCTCTTGAAATTTCAAACAGATGTTAAGAAAACTCCCTTTTTCTTAAAGAATATATATATATATATATATATATATATATATATATATATATATATATAGAGAGAGAGAGAGAGAGAGAGAGAGAGAGAGAGAGAGAGAGGAGAGAGAGAGAGAGAGAGTAGGCCAGTGGACAACTTGCAAGAACAGGTTCTCTCCTTCTACCATACAGTATCTGGTCACTAAACTTAGGTTGCCAGGCATGATGTTAGGTACTGTAACTTGCTACACCATCATGTCTGCTCCAAAATGTGTGTGTTTTTTTTTTTTTTTTTTTTTTTTTTTTTTTTTGGTTTTTTGAGACAGGGTTTCTCTGTGTAGCTTTGCGCCTTTCCTGGAACTCACTTGGTAGTCCAGGCTGGCCTCGAACTCACAGAGATCCACCTGGCTCTGCCTCCCGAGTGCTGGGATTAAAGGCGTGCGCCACCACCGCCCGGCCAAAATGTGTGTTTTAAAAGAGATACCCTGAGCTTTGGAGCAGTGTGCTGAGACAGGACCTTAGGAGACCTGTGAGCACAGAGCTCATGACTTATGGAGGCAGTCTATCATCAGAACCATCACAGGAACAGATTGACGATATTCAATTGTCATTTAATAATTAACAAAAATCACAGAGGATGATGCTATATCTGAGCCCTGTGTTAAAGGAGAATTATACTCAAATACACTCTGAAACACAAGGTAAGAAAGCAATTTCATTAAAAGATACACCTACCTCCGAATGTGCTTTCTATGTGTAACTAAAAAGCACAGGCACTAAACAATTGCAACAAGCTTTTATGACGGCACTTTAAAGGCAGGCCTTCCAGAGTTTCAAAACTATCCTCTGTGAACATTTAGTTCTAAGGCTGTGAAACAGACATTTGCTTTTCTTTAAAGAGAATTTATGTAGTCATTGTCTGAAGCCAAAGAGAGAAGAAACTTAAATGGTAGAAAATTTCCACTCAGCTCTTACACACACACACACACTTCAACATAAAAACCTACCATCTCAGGCAACCACATTTCACAAGGATGATGCCATACGTGCAACGGAAAGGATGTTACCACTGAGCGGTTAAGTCCTTATACACCTTAAATTTTAACGATATTCTGATATGTTCCAATTGAGATTAATATTAAACATTTAAAATTAATTGTAGGATCATTAACTAAAATGTTAGAAGCACAATAAATATGTCAAGTCATCCTAAGAGGAAGATGTTTCTACAAAGGGTACCAGACACGAATCTCTGACCTCTTTTCAGCCAAAACATAATTAGAAATTGTGAGCTTGGACATGTGCTCTGCTGAACCCTCTCTTTAAACTCTTGGTCACTAGCTCCCTAATTATACAACTATCAAAGCCCTGGTACCACTCTTCCTAAGCCTTGTGCCATAGAGGTGATTCGTATCCAATGAGGGTGGCAGGCTCACTGATTTCACTGAAATACCTAACTGAACAGAATTGCAGGTCACCATTCTTCGTGTTGTTTTCTTATAAACAGATTGTTACACTGTGGCTTTCCTGCCACCCAGTCTATCATAAGAGTTTTTTCTTTTTTTTTTTTTTTACTAAGATACACGCACATACACACACATACACATGTGCATGTGATACTTTTATATGCATATCAACATATAAAATACTGGCTTATATGCTTAATCAAACAAAAACAATTGGAACTATAGAAGTAAATCAATGAAAACATGTGACCGATGAAATAGTGGCTGGTGTATTAAATGGAATAAAGGTAAGATTAATGTTCTCTCTCTACCACATATGTTTGATGGGCAAAGCATCCCTATATAGTCTTTAGATCAAGTTTCACATCAGGAATAAGATCCACATTGATATTTATATATGAAGTAAAATACTCTTAATGATAAATGAGCAGCAAATTATTTCCTATGTTTTACTACAGTATCAGTATTTGTTTTTATATATGTAAATAATAGTAAAACTGACTTTTGGAAAGGATATTATATATGAATGTTGGGTATATTCATCATCAAAGCATGTGTTCTAACCACATGGATTTAGAGTCAATGGGCTAAAGGGCATTTTCTTTTATGATTTGTCTTCCTGGAATTATTTCTCTGAAAGAAAAATGACCCGTAAGATTATCACAGAATGTTCTTTCCAACATCCATAAAAATATATGAGAAAGTAAGAGGAAAGGGGAGAGGAGTGGGGAGAAGAGAGAGGGAGGGAGAGAGAGACAGGGAGGGGAAGAGAGAGAGAGAGAGAGAGAGAGAGAGAGAGAGAGAGAGAGAGAGAGAGAGAGAGAGAGAGAGAGAGGAGAGAGAGAGAGCGGGGAGAATGAAAATACATCCAAGGGAACACAAGATCCATTTTATTAAGCATAATGAGAAAATTAAATGCAATAATTTTCATATCCTCCTGTAAGAGTTGAGGGGTCCATACACCTGTGTCTGAGAAGTCTCCTTAAGGCTCTCATACATTCCATAATCTATTCATCTGCAGATTATTTAAAAACAATTTGCTTTTAGAGTTATACCTCCTTTTATTATGTTGCACACAATGTTATTTTTGAAGACATTGAACCAAACAGTATTATAGCTGCCACAGATAAAATGATAGCCAAGGAAAGCAAGGGAACCCTCGACAAAGCATACAGAGCCCCTTGTTCACATGCTCACAAGGACACATTAGGGAATTAGGAAACTCCAGCTTTCTTGTCTAACCTTTCTTACAGTGACAAAATTGCTTCAAAGGAAAATTTATATCAATTATTAAAAAATAACAGCCAAGCTGCATCATCAATCTCTTCAAAGGAAGTTTTCTCTTGGGAGTTTTCCCATCCCTCTCAGTACTACTCCAATGAACACCTCCCTGCTCCAGGGTGGGATAGTTTTGCCCTGGCTTTCACACAGTCCCTACTCTAAATGCCAGATTATTCTGAGGGCATTTAAAAATTGTGTAATATAAAGGAAGTTAAAACATACACTCTGTCTTGCGAAAACCAAGGGCTGAAGGCCCTATGATGATATGTTTTTCCTTCTGGTTATGTGGTCTTAGGCTAGAGAATAATCTTAGGAATTTTAAAAAATAATAATTATTCATGATTCAAGAAGAAAAGAGGAGAAGTTGGTGGTGTTGAAGGTTCTTGACTGGCCCTGTATCCCTCATAAACATTTTCCCATTGATTGTGGGAACTGTGGTTTGTGTCTTTTAATCTCTGGGTATTCATAAAATGGTGTTTTAAAGAAACACTTCTTATTTCCAGAAATGACTGATATACAGTTCTTGCCTGAGTGGATTTTCATTACACTGTAAGTGTCTAGGAGAGAGTTACTAACAGGAAGAGCTAATACTTCTGTGGAACCTGTTTCTTCAACTCTTAGAACTGGAGGGAGTAGTTAGTTTCTAATCAGAACCTCCAAAGATGAAGCTAAATGATTTTCAGCCAGATATGCTTTCTCCCAGTGTCCTTGGAGGCAGTTGTTTGTTTTTTATTGAAAATACACACTGCTACCAATGATCTAATAGTCTACATTAAAAGATCTGAATAGTTCCCTTTTGACAGGATGACTGCTGATTTCATAATTAATCTCCAAAATTTTTTTCAAATTACTCAATGCACTTTCTCCCCACAAAAGTTCTTCACAGTGTTTTAGATTAAGAATGTATATTATTACCCACACATGGCTGTGTCGGCCTGTAAGGACAAATTGCAGGAGAGGCAAAGGAGGTTTAAGAGGTCAAGACTAGTGTGGACTACATGCCAGACACTGTCTCAAAACGAATGAGTGAACGAACAAACAAATGAACAGAAACGTGAAAAAAAAAGACAATTTATATTATAAATTTCATCAACTGAAATTATACTGTCATTGTTTTCTTTCAGACTGTGCCAACTATATTTTTCTAATAAAAATATAAATGAGGACACAAAAGTTTGGCGGACAGCAAATTTCAAACATATTTTATGTATTTCACAAAAGAGGAAAAATCCCATGTAAAAGAAACAAATTGCTAAGGAAGATGAACTGAAATAAAACATGTATTTATTTAAAATGTACTTTAAAAAATATATGACAAAAATTGTATTAAATTTTTAAGTGCATATACTTAGATCACACACATCTGAAGACATCAAAATATTACTGCTCTTGGGTTTGCAAGTCCTAGTGCAATTGAGGTGTTATTTAAGGAGTCCCAACCCCTTCTGGGTACATCAAATTACCTGCATTAGTTCGCTCACATAGTTACTGTGCATCATGCTACCCAAGTAAAGGATTTTTAACATTTTAAAAAACCTGGGATAGCAGGTAAAACTCAATAAACAAACTGAATGAGAGAGGTCAGATATCACTGAATGGAAACAATATTTCATCAAAATATGCAACAACTTTTACATGTCTCATCACAGATTTTCTCTGGGAGTGGGTAGATGTTCCTGTACAAAGAGAGCAGTTTGAGGTATCTCAAGGAAACCAATGTGCACAGGTAAGCTTTGTGTAGGGTGACTGTTTTAGATGACATGAGAGACAGGAAAAGAGACAGTAAATTGGGTTAATACACAAATACCCGGTGCCAGACACTGTTACTGAAAAGCTACCAAGAAAATGTCATAAGAAAAATCATAGTCAGAAATATCTCAACTGGAGTGACCAAACATTCATAAATAGTAAAACTGAGTTATTTCTTAATAGAATAAGTAATTGTCTTTCAGAAGGGGGTGCTAGCATTGGAAAATATAATCTTATTTTATTTGTAAGCTTATTCCTTATTTCACTTGATTTGTATTGTAAGTAAAACAACACTTGGAAGCTCCGGAAGAAAACTTGAATGGGTGCAAAGTGTAGAGAGCAAATAAAACAGATCCCATCCTAACGAACTTCTGTTGCCATACAGTGATTTATTAGGAAATAGAATTTTGAAGAAAGTTCTAGTGACTAAAACTCTATGATGTTATTGAATATCATTTCTTTTGTTTCAGCTAATAAAATAATAATAAATTAATAAAAATGGGAATGTGTGAAGGATTCAGTGAACTCACACATGCCTGAACTATCTTCTTATGTAAGTTCATGGTTAATTTGTAAATGGTAAGAAATCAAGCATATGGATGCAGAAAAGACCATGAAGCCAAGTAGGTTAAGAGGAAAGAAAGGCAATAGTGTACAAAATTAAAAGAAATTTAGCAAAACTCATAAATAAGACACTTCATTTAGAAAAAAACATGCTATCTTATAAAGTATTTTAATTGTATGAACAAAACAATATATATATATATATATATATATATATATATATATATATATATATATATATAGTCTTGTATATACAAGCATATATACCATACCCCCATAGAAATACCATACCATCACGCCTTTAATCCCAGCACTTGGGAGGCAGGGGCAGGCGGATCTCTGTGAGTTCAAGGCCAGCCTGGTCTACAGAGTGAGTGCCAGGAAAGGCTCAAAGCTGCACAGAGAAACCTTGTCTAAAAAAACAAACAAACAAACAAAAATACCATACCATACTTATTTCCCATACTCCCCAAATACATATATTTACTCTGTAGCCCACGCAAGTATCAAACTTGCAATTTTCCTGCCTCTGACTATCAAGTATCTGTGATTATAGGTCTTCATCATTACGCCTGTCTCAATATACATAGATGTTCTCTTCATTTATCCTAATTATTTTCAGTTTCCACTCCCTCCCTCCTCTCCCCCCAGTCTCTCTCCCAAAACCTCCTGTTTATCCCCCACCCCCCAACATCCACTCCTCATCCTTCCTCTTCAGAGAAGGGCAGGCCTCCCATGTATAACAGCTAGCCATGGCATATCAAGTTGCAGTAAGACTAGGCACCTCCTTGTCTATTAAGGCTAAACAAGGCAGCCCAGTAGGAAGAAAGGGTCCCAAAACCAGGAAACAGAGTCAAAGACAGCCCCTGCTTCCACTGTTAGGAGTCCCACAAGAAAATCAGAAAATACACAACTGTAACATGTGCAGAGGGCCTAGGTTGGTTACATGCAGTCTTTGGCATTTTTAAGTCTTTACAATCAGTATTCTACAACCCTTTGTCTTAAGACTAAGATAATAAGGTACAATTAGAGTTTTAAAGACTGTGTGTTGACCATACTGCAAATGAGAACACATTACAACTTCTAAATACTGTCAATGACCAGAACTCACAGATGCAGTGATTTCTTTGTAGTAACCATTTTTCACATTTCATTGTGAGTACCATGTGAGTAGCTAGTAATTGTGACTATACCTAATTTTTAGATTATAAAACAGACATAGATAGAAGTTAAACATTATCCTCAAAGTCAAGAGTAGGGAAGACTATGCCCAGATGTCTGTAAACTCATGTTTTCAACCACTTAATATCAAGCACATTATCTTCCTTTGAATCATTTATGGATCCACATACAATAATTTGGACAGACATACTAGAGTATTCTTTGATAGTAAAATACTATTCCTCAGCTATTAATCTGTAGTTCCATTTTACAATATTATGAGAAACAATAAACCATGATTCACTACATCTAGAAAAATAACATTTATGTTAACCCAGTGATAGAGAATATTGAAGTTCTTAAACAGTTTCCTGATAAATTGCTGGATAATCAAAAAGTATTGGAAGGGGGAATAAAGCCCATTACTCCTTGGACATAAATGTACCAGGAGACTGACAGCTTTATGGCATTTTTGGGTTTTGTGCCACAATAACTGCCAAAGCAGATTGATGGGTGATCTAGTCCATTGACCGCCAATTGTTCCAAATTGACTAGAATTCAGGCAATTTCTACATTTTATAGGCCACAATGAAAAGAAGCATTATTTCTGCATCCTCCTGTAGAGCAAGAAGAAATTTCCACATTTTAGGGGAGACTGACCTTTTGTGAAGGGGGTTCTAGTGATATGGAAACACAGCAGCAGAGCTAGGGATGAGCCACTGAAGTAATTAGTGGTACAGCCCCTCTTCTTCCATGACAGGCTCTGACTGATGGCCTTCAAGAACCAAGTAGCAAGGTCATACAATGATCTCATTGAATTATAAGAACAAAGCCAAGCAGTCAACAAAAGACTGGCTTTCTAGGGAACAGTGGTCATGCATCTGAAAAACCAAAGTGACATTGTAGCTAGAGTTTTCCTGCCTGGCCCAAAGTCAGGACAAACCTCTGTCACCCGCCAGTCCCACAGCCGCTCAGACCCAACCAAATAAACACAGAGACTTATATTGCTTACAAACTGTATGGCCGTGGCAGGCTTCTTGCTAACTGTTCTTATATCTTAAATTAATCCATTTCTATAAATCCATACCTTGCCACGTGGCTCGTGGCTTACTGGCATCTTCACATGCTGCTTGTCATTGGAACAGATGGCAGTGTCTCCTCCCGCCTTCCTGTTCTCTCAATTCTCCTCTCTGTTAGTCCCGCCTATACTTCCTGCCTGGCCACTGGCCAAACAGTGTTTTATTTATTGACCAATCAGAGCAACATATTTGACATACAGACCAACCCACAGCATGACATGGATGGAAACAAACACATTCCCACTCTGTATGGTTTTGTGTGTACCCTTATCAATTCCAGAAAAAAATACTGAAAGAAAAGAAATGATTGATGGTTAAGAGGTAAGATAAAGAAGTGTAAAGGAAATGTCATTGCGGTAGAAGAGGATTTAAGACTCTTCCTTTCAAATTTTATAAAGCTTTCTTACACAGTGGGGCACATTCCTCCTAACATTTACACTAACAATCCACAGAAATCCCTTACCCATGTTAAGTACACACTAAGAAATTAACTCAGAAGCTGTGAGATCTACTGTTGATGTTCTCCTCTATCTTTTGTCAGTGATAGCCTTCTTCACATCCTGTCTAGTTAGCCTAGGGTGACATTAAATCTTAGGAAAAATCATGAACAGAATTTGTGCCTCTGTTGTATTACACCTCTTTGCTCACCCATTCTTTCTGCATGTCATTGGCAGTTGTTTGAAGGTACGGATAGCATACATGCACTAAATGCAAGGGATTGTTAAAGGGGACAGAGTCCCAGCCTTCACAGCTCTGAAGTGACAATTGAAAGCAATGGCATTTGGAGAAAATTCTAGCTGGGTTTTGGGGAGCAATTTCTGTCCATCATCTTATCTTCAGGACTCCAAATACATCTGAAGGATGTTAAATTCACGACAATTTACTTCAATATATTCACACCCATGTACACTGCCTTTCTCTCTAGCTAGGTAAGGGGACCAATAGTATAAAATATACTCCATCTTTCAATTGTCTCCTAGAAGGCAGATATTTTCCATTGTAAATAAGCTTCCTCCCATCTCCTGCCATTTTCACCCTGGTCTTCGGGCAAGTTCACACCTCAGAAGATTTCTAAACAAAACTGTGTGATTAAATTCAGTAATTGGTTGAATGTTATCTTTATTTTAACTTAAAGAAAGGAGCCAGCCTTTTAGCTTGTATTTGATCTACTTTCATCTATTGAATAAAAGTATATCTTAATTCATTTCATGCTTTAAAATCTTAATTTTTTGGACACGAATTATCAAAGACTTTGGGTCTAATCAAAAGGGCCATTGATGGTTATAAAATAATGAAGTCAGAAATTCAGTGAATCCTTATTGATATGTTATGAAGTTTGGTTATTGTTTTAATATTCTCATTATTCATTATTAGCATTTTTATTTTGCAGTACCAAGATCAAATCGAGGCCTTTCATGCAGCATAGGCAAGTCCTCCACAGCTGGATGGCACAAAGCACTTTTATTTTCTATTCTGGAGATCAGAGTTTACAATTACTTTGGCAATTATATGTCACCTTTAAAGATGACAAGTATAAGTTTAATTTCATTAATTATCTGGTTTATCAATAATTAATTCTGCCCCACATGACCTCAGAAAGCATAGATCTAAATAGCTATGCCAGAAATTAATCTGTTCATACAGCTAGCCTTGCATAATTATTTTATTATTATAATTAAATGCACCCCTGTAAATGGTAGGATGATTTCTTCATACCTCTATTGCCAACATGAAAGCAATACTGTCTAATGTCTGCAAATTTCCATGAAAAGAGATGAACAAGAATAGAACCCACCAGGAGCATCACCTTGTCCTGCTTAACTGAAGGTTTATGTTGCTGATTCGATCATGGTTTTTATTTAGTTCTCAGATCATAAGTCTCTTCTTTGTTAACTTGGGTAGCACTGGAACAACATAATGCTCTATAGTTTTCACATATTGACCTAAATTACTAATGGTTTGTGGCCATGTGTTCAAATGTAAACAGATCTTTAGCATCACAACGGTAAATGGGAGAAAAGATATACTTTTTTATTATTTACCTGCAGGTGAAGTGCACTCATTAAAATGACTTGTTTATAGGCTGTATAATTAGCAGACAAAGGACAACGATTTGACCCAACTTCCACATAGATGAACATCTAATTGCCACAGTCTAACTGCATCCCTTGTCACAGTCTTAAAATAGAAGTTGTTGTCAGACCACCAGGCAGGGGTGGGCACAGTAATACAGCACTGGCCTGGCATGCTCAAGGCCTTATGTTCAATATCTGTCACCTCAGGATAAAAGCATTTTTTTTTGAGACAGGATTCCTCTGTGTAGCTTTTGGAGCCTGTCCTGGAACTTGCTTTATAGACCAGGCTGGCTTTGAACTCACAGAGATCCACCTGCCTTACCTGCATCTGCCTGCGGAGTGCTGGTATTAAAAGCATGTGCCACTACCGCATGGGTCTCCAAAGCAATCTAGGCTTCAACTTCACAGCTTCATGCAATGGCCTCTCTAGGCCTCCACTCAGGGACATCCCTGAAAACATGCCTGGCCTCAGCAGCTTGCCTTAGGCAATTCTTTTTTTTTTTTTTTTTTTTTTTTTTTGGTTTTTCGAGACAGGGTTTCTCTGTGTAGCTTTGCGCCTTTCCTGGAACTCACTTGGTAGTCCAGGCTGGCCTCGAACTCACAGAGATCCGCCTGGCTCTGCCTCCCGAGTGCTGGGATTAAAGGCGTGCGCCACCACCGCCCGGCGCCTTAGGCAATTCTTAATGACTAAATTTTATAATCAAAGAAAAAGAGATCATCAAATCGAGGGGAAGTGGGGTGTATGGGGGAGTTTGGAGGGACAAGCATGGTAAGGGATGTCAACACAAAAATGAAGGGATAAATGATATAGCTATATTTTAAATAAATATATTAGAAAAATAAAAAGAAATATAATATCAACCCCCACATGAAACACTTGATCTTAGGAAATTGGAGGCTCAGTCAGAAAGCACTTACTGTGAATTCCTCCCTTCATTCATTTATACTTCTTTATTCAACAACCCCCTAACACAGTCAGAAAGTGCCAGAAGGAAACACAGGTAGCAGTGGAGCAGAGGATCTGATAAAGCATGGGTACTGGTGGAGCCCACTGTATCATCGGGATGCAGAATGGAAAACAGACTTAGGGGGAGGTTCTCTTCATTACAACATTAGTGGGGATGATGATTAGGTTCAAAGCTGAGTTGAAAGAGCTCATTTGAGATTTCCCGGCAGCAGAAGAGGAGGAGATTACAGAAAGAGGAGTAAAGGATGAGGTTGAAGACTCAAAGACATGCACTTGATTCTGGTGGAAGAGGAAAAAGAATATAAGTTTTCTTTGCTGGGGGAAGCTAACAGAAGATTCAGGCACATCAGCGTCACAATCCGGAGTTTCCTAAATATTAGGAAATCGGCAAAAGCAAGGGCAAGTGGGAATGTTTTCAACTTATTGGCAAGCAACACAATTATTGCCGTAGGAATCAAAGTTAGAGGAGGTTCCAGAATGAAGGAGAAAGTGAAATAAGCCCCAAAGTAACATCAGATTTTTTCTGAGGAAGGGCATAAGGACCTGGAAATTAATTAGATGGAAGAAAGTTTAAAAGGACAATGTACTGGACCAATCCAGGTTGAGAGATTTCTGTTTGTTTGTCCATTTTTTTACTTTTTAGGTGCTGGGAAAGAACCCACAGCACTATGCCTGCAAAGGAACTGCTACCCCCAAACTGCATCCCTGCCCGAGACTACTCAACTGTTTCAGAGTCTTGGAAATACTGCATTGTATATGTACCTTTGTCACTAGACAGTAGCGGTTCTGCTGTAGCGTCTTCCAGACCGTGGTGTGTCCATCCTCATGCCAGGTATGGGATAGCACACATGTGGTAAATGCTGAACTCACTTCTGGTAACACTGAAGGGATGAACCTCAAGGACCTCCCCTGACATTAGATATCTGGGTTCTGCAGAAGTAACTTCAGTGATATGACGCTACAATCCTGCTCACAGCTGTTTCTTTAAGCCTGGGAGTTACAGAACACAAATCCCTCCTCACTCATCAAAAAAAAAAGACCTCCCTCTAGAGCCTGTCTTCATCTCTAGTGTCAACTGCATGAAAGGTAACAGTTGTGGACTTCTGCTGAGAGGGTGGGCATATACCACTGACTTGGTATCACCCTAAATTCTGTTTTTTTTTTTAAGACTTACAGAGAGGATACCAAATATTTTGGGTCAACATAGCACAAAAGAAAGTGGAAATTAAATTTAATTTTAGCTACCCCACTTAAAAGAAATCCGAATTGGAACATAAAAAATGTGCTGTTTAAAAATATATTTCAACCACAGTTGTAAATGCAGAAGAGGAAAAAAAGAAAGAAAGACAAGGAAGCAATGTTAACTTATTTAATTACCCTTTCTTTTGAACTATGTCATAAATATCTAATATTTACTTTGTTAGTTTCCTTAGAATAAGAAATATAATCAATGTGAAAATATGGGGGAAAGGTACATAAAAGAAAAACAGTATCAGTCGTTGAAGAGAAAATGGGAACATGTTCCATAAAAATTGATTCAGAAGATGCATTCTTTCCACTCAAAAAAAAAAAAAAATCTCCTGAAGGCCTAGTGCTTTTAAGGCAATATGCTAGACTTTTCAATGATCATAATGAGAGAGACCTTGGCAATGCACTCTCAGCTAATGGCCTGGGATGTGGAATTAGTCAAGACCACAGACAATCAAAATATGCAATGTGATGAGTGAAGCCAGAAAAAATGTTCCACCCACCACAGTAGTGCTTTGAAAACTAAAAAGAAAAGAAAGTGTGGAGAAGAAATTCCTCAAAGAGGAGAATTCTAATTGTACTTGGTAAAAAAGTAAAATAACAGTGTATATTCATCAGAGGTAAGATCGGGTATAATTAGTAATTTGGATCTGGCCACACAGTTCTAGATCATTCGGTCTGACAAGGTTCAGTAAACATAACATGGTTTCCACAAAGAAAATTAGAAAATGAAAAAGATGTAGCAAATATTCAATTACCTATTTCAAAAAATTGTTATCATTTCAGAAATATGAAAAATATTAGTGCTTCCAAAATGCTGTGAATATTCCCAGTATTTTCAGGTCATGCTGGGCACTGATATATTTATAAAATGGATCACTTAAAGGATTAACAGTGGCCTCCAACAGGGATGTAAATTCATATTTAAAAAAAAAATGGCAAAGTAGTACACAGATCAGAAAGGAAAGCAGGAAACTAGAATACATGTAATAAATATGATGAACACGCTCCTGTGCAGTGAGAAGGTCATTGCTCTGCCTCTAGCTATGTGTTCTCCATAGTATATGCATGCCAAGTCCCAGGACAGCATACAGAATACCATACTACTTGACAGATAGCACAGAAAATTTGTTCATTTGCAATATATTTAACTGAAATGCTCATTTTACACACTGCAATATATCTAACCTACATGTGGGCTAATCATATAAGTCCTTGTCCAAACAGAAATTCTTCTGTAATTTGCTTGCCTGATAATGAACAGATAAAACTGTGGCTGTGCAGCCAACCCTGAACACGTGTTTATCATCCACAATGTAACACCTTGAATATCAAAATCCAGTTTCTTCAGTCTTCCACATGACAGACTGAACACTGGAAATCACAGTCTATGTGAGGGTTATTTGCACTCTGCCAACTAACAGTTTTTCCTAATAGTCTATGGCCTCTTATTGCCACAATAAAACAGACTGATGGAGTCCAGAGACCAAGAGCTTTGCATTCCATTTTATGTATGCTTCCCTTCAAAATACAAAGTAAAGTGCAATCACCTGTAATGTAATGATAATAGTAATATATGGTTCCTTAT
Source organism: Peromyscus californicus insignis (assembly GCF_007827085.1). Taxonomy (NCBI): domain Eukaryota; kingdom Metazoa; phylum Chordata; class Mammalia; order Rodentia; family Cricetidae; genus Peromyscus; species Peromyscus californicus. The sequence continues at coordinate 7,924,001 of NW_026294413.1, forward strand.
TGGGTATTTAGGTGTATCTATATCTATACTGTATTAAGTTTCTCTCTCTCTCTCTCTCCCCCTCATGTATTTGCTTAAACCTGATTTTATTCATTTCTTTTACAGACAGGAAAAAGTTGAATATTCTGTCATAAATCTTGAAGGAAAATCCCAATACTATTCCCTTTTGTTACCTTTAGATTCTATGATTTAACCTAGAAGCATTGGGGAAAAACACATGCTAAATTTTTATCCAGAACACAAAGTCCATATCACTGAGGATGATACTTGAAATGTGTTTTAATCCTTGGCTTTTACAGTAGAAGTGCCTTTCAGAGATAGCAGTAGAGGGCGAGAACCTCATAGTGACCACACATTAGTGTGTTCACCTGGGCAGAGGTATGCAGACTGTGAACCTTCCAGAGTGCTAAATTGGGTCTGAAAAGAGAATTGTAAAGATTACTTGAAAATGGTCTCCAGGTGATTTTGTAGAAGTCCTGGATCTATTGGTCTGAAGTCTGTCAAGTTTCTGTGCGCTCAGCATGCTGTGATTTATTCCTGGTGACTCATCTCCTCTCCTTTGGACATTTTAAATAATGCATTTGGGTTTCTTGCAAGGGATTGGCACTAAAGTTGCCTGTCTACACTTTTCAGAGTGTATACGTCACCCCTGAAATATATACTAAAATACAAAGAATGTTATGTTTCTCTTGGCATTCCTCCGATTCCCAATTTTTGGCATAGGTTATGAATAATGTCTTTATAACCACACTGACTTGAAAATTCTAGGAATTTATTAAAATTCTAAAACTATACACAAAGCCATTATAAAACTTTTTCCATTTTATCTACAAATGAAATACAGTCACTTGAAAATAATTTTTCTGTTTCTAAAATTAACAAATTAATTAAATGATAGAGTCTCAATGTGCAGCCGAATCTGGTCTGAAATTTGTGATTCTTTTGCCTCAGTCTGGAATTACTGCAATCACCATGCCTTCTTGACAGAATATTTTTAAACTCATCCCTACCAGGTAACTTACTCACTTTCTCACTCAAAAAGAGTTCCCTCACTTAATAGTTGTAAGATTGTGTGTATATGGTATCAGGAAACCAGAATTAACATATTCTATATACTCCATGGTGGCCTTCAGAAAACAACCGGGTAGAGGAAGCTAAGGTTACCTCATGTCTAATTTAAAGTTAGAAGTCCAGACCCCTGAAACGGGGGCAGGAAGGTTGAGAGCTAGCCTTTGGTCTGACTACCATCATCATAGCCATTAATCTGTTATCTCCTGTTACTGACAAAGACACCGAGACACAGAAAATTTATGTCTCTCGGCATAAGTAATTCAAAGATGTTAGGCGAGGAATTTAAACACAAGCTGTTTGAATCCATGACTTGAATTTTTGAATTTCCAAAGTTTCTGCCAGTTTCTATGTAGGAACAACAGTTATTTCTACAATGTCACCTTAAAGCACATATTCAGTGACTCACTGACTTACTAAATACGTGTTTTTACAGTCTATAAGGGAGTGCTATCTCTCTCTCTCTCTCTCTCTCACACACACACACACACACTCTCTCTCTCTCTCTCTCTCTCTCTCTCTCTCTCTCTCTCTCTCTCTAAAGCAATACAAATAAATCTGCTTTTAAGAGAAGTGACAAACCTCCAAATATTATGATTTGGACAATAGGAGAATGTGTCTCTGCAAATGCTTTGAAGTAGAATTTGCAAATTAAATGTTCAGATCTGCAGCTTTTCTTTTCTTTTCTTTTTAAATCTTTTTTGTTTGTTTGTTTTGTTTTGTTTTTTGAGACAGGGTTTCTCTGTGTAGCTTTGCACCTTTCCTGGAACTCACTCTGTAGCCCAGGCTGTCCTCGAACTCACAGAGATCTACCTGGCTCTGCCTCCTGAGTGCTGGGATTAAAGGCGTGCACCACCACCGCCCGGCCATCTGCAGCTTTTCTATATCACTATGTCCACTAGTGAAGAAAGTTTTACTAATTTAGTTCCATTCTCAGTATTCGGGAAGCACAGGATTTGGCAGGGAAGCTCAGTGGTTATATGTTGAATGAAGGCATGTCTGCTCATAGAGTGCACAATGTGAGATTAACCCATGGGAACTGAGCTGATGTCATTTAAGGTTCCTGTTAACTAAGTAGCTTAACAGACAATAAAACATTATGAGTCTCTGTCCAGTGCCAAAAGATGCCATGATTTACTATATGAGATGTTCTAGGAACAGCGAATGCCACATAATAAGCACCAAATATGGTAAAGGACCAAATATTTTTAAATAGTCATGGAAATATTAAGACATACACAAACATGTTGAAAACTTTTGGTACCAGTGATATAATCTGTTTGTGAGAAATAATTCCACTCAGGCCCAAACAACATCAATGGAAGGTGATTTTCAAAAGAGGGCTACAGGTCTGTTGTGAGTTCACCATTACTAAGTATTCTCCAAATTCCGCGGACAATTTTCTAGAAATTAGTAGTGCAGATTTTCTTATACCCTTGACACTTCAAATACGTTCTCAAATAATTTTTAAGGCTTCCTTTTTAGTCAATATTTAAATAGTTGTTAAAATAAAACAATTAAGTAGAATGCTACATGTGTATTTGGATCTGTCTATATTTGATATTTCACATAGTTAATTTATATCAAATAAAATGTATTTTAAAAGTCTGACATATCATACTTCATAACGTCTCATATTCCCACAAGATTATGCATGCGTATGTGTATATTGCTTAATATGTGTGTGGTGTGCATATGCTCATGTGTACATAGAGGGCCAATATTGACACCAGATGTCTGTTCACCACATATATTGAGACAGGGTATCTCATTTACCCAGAAACTCATAATTCCAGCTAGCCTAGCTAGCCTTCCTGTTCCTAAGGGATGTCTATCACTACCTCCCATGTACTGAGTTACAGGCAGTGCTAAAATGCAAGCATGCCTCCATGGCCACCTGGCCTCCATGTGGGTTCTGTGGATAGAAACCCTTGTCCTTGGGTTATGTTGCAAGTACTTTATCCACCAAGTCAGTGTCCTCTGTCAAGATTATTAATATGAGCAATCATTTGGGTTTTTCCAATTTCCCTTGTATAGCCTCCCAGAAAGTAACTGTAGGAGAATATTCTGGAAAATAATAGCACTCCCAGGAATTGCACTTTCCTAGGGTCATTTCACATTCAAGGATAGTGCCAAACTAATTATTCTCCTGTTACAAATGGCAGTGAAGGAGAATCAATTGCATTTCAGACATACTCACGTTAATATTTCAAGAAAGTATGGAAAGACATCCCCCAAAACATTATGTTTCCTTGATTTGTATCAAAAATAATATTTGTATTGGTTGAGAAAATATAAAAAACTATTCTCCAGAGCCATTATGGAGTTTATCTTGCAGTTAAAAAAAAATCAAGTTTTGCCTGAGAGCTGAAAGCCATTAGTTCAGAATATTTTATCATTCTCAAATAGACTAGGAGTATAATCATGATTTGAATTGATTTCCATGGACGGAACTAGAGCTGACAATGTACTTTATCCTTTCCAATTACATGTTTTAAAAAACGAGGATACATTTTGCTTTACAGAATGTCCAGTTTGCATGAATCACAGAGCAACTATTACTTCTTCAAAACTTTCAACCTCGGGATTAAAAAAAAAAATATCAAAGGATCCCGATGAGTAATATCTACAAGTATGTATTGGGCAAACAGGATTTTAGGCAAAGAAGGAAACAAAGGAATGAAAAAAAAGATGAAATGTGGATCTAACTCAAAAGTCACTTCATCAATGTTTCCATCCATTATCTACCAATTTTTTTTGTTTGTTTGTTTTTTCCAGACAGGGTTTCTCTGTGTAGTTTTGGTGCATGTCCTGGATCTTGCTCTGTGGACCAGGCTGGCCTCAAACTCACAGAGATCCTGGCTCTGCCTCTTGAGTGCTGGGTTATCTACCATTTTTAACATCTCTTTTCCCACATTACAGAATTCACATTTGTGTGTGTGTGTGTGTGTGTGTGTGTGTGCCTGTGCGTGCGTGTGTGTGTGTGTGTGTGCGCGCGCGCGCGCACGCGCGCGTGTGCTTAAGTATTTAGATAGTTTAGGTAATTCACCTACCAAAATATCCAAATGTCAGGGCATCCAGCTATACTGGATACACTCTGAAAGATGAATAAAGTAATGTGTAACCCTATGTAAAAGGAGAACTACAAAGCTATTGTTTATGGCCAGTTAATGAAAACATAAGATTATTTTATATCATATATTTACAGAGGTTTGGAGGACCAGGAAAAGATGTGACCAGGAAATGTGTCTGTTATAACCTCTGCAAAGGGTATTTCCCAGTAGATCAACGTTCCTCTAACCCTGAGTATGAAAGCTGTTTTCTATGAGTATTTCATGCCTACGTGCATGTTCATAAAACTCTGATTTTATCAGGTTTTCCTCTCAGTGAAGACTATATGGGGTTGATCCTATGCTTCCCTAAATTTTCAGACATGTGGATGTAGAAAATTATTTTTTAGGGAAGAATAAAGAAAAAAAGAGGATGGAATAAATGTGCATAGTAGTGCTTTTGTAACTAACTCACAGATCTTTCTCTTCAATTTGTGACTCTGTTAAAGCTGTGTGATTTCTTTCTGGGTTCTTTTAAAAATAGACTACCACCTGCCTTACAAAGTTGAAGATAGAATCCTGTATAAAAACATGAGTGTGCAGTTTCACAGGAAGTAAGTCAATATACAACCAAGACAATACCCTCCTCTCTCCACAAACAATTCTCCAAATGCTTTGACCTGTGGCGAATTCACTGTTCTCTGAAACCTCAACTGTAATTACATTAGCAACATGCCACTTAGCATTAATTGCTTAGCGTCTTGTAAAGTTTCACTGCTGGAAGGAGCCAAGAGCACCAATGATCTTTGCTGTTTCCAGCTGTATTTTATTCCTGCTTTTTGCCTCCATCAGGCAAGATAAACAAAGATATTCATTCAATTCAACATCTGATTCTTTGTTCTATGATACATAATAGGCCAGAGTTGGCTGTTCCTCTCTGTTCACAGAGTAATGAGGAATTCAGGAGAAAGGGGAACTCATGAGGATTTTTTAACTTAGGAATACAGATTAATAAAGGCACTTGAGCTGGTTTCTTCCTGAAAGATCCTATGTGTGTGCTTGTGACACATCTCAAGGCATGATTTACCAAATATGTTGTGTTACCAATTTTGAATGATATTCCTTTTACTCTTTCCTTGCATCTCATCTCCACAAGCCATATTATGATGATTATCCTTAAGATGGACTGAAGTGATTTTAAGTAGGGAGTGGTGGTAAATAAGCTGGGTTTTTAAGTTACATTGCCACCTCTAGTGATATTTTCATTTCTGTCATTGTCAGGTTAAAACTATCAACAGTAAGATGTACGCTACAAAGTCATTCTACATCTCGGTACTTGAGGCAAGAATCTATTCTGCTTTTCATCCTACCTCAGGCATCACTGACCCTACAAGCTGCTGTGACAACCTCTAGAGAACTTAGGCAGGACCAAGTGAAGCTGCTGCTATTGTAACTCACACTTTGGCCCCCTTTTCCGATGAATCACACAAGCAGGATCATCAAGAGTGAGCAGAGTGTACTGACTTCAATTCCAACAGGCCTTCCAAATGCTCTCAATTTCATGCTTCTCTGATCAGCTTTATTTATAGGAAAATGGATCTCTATGAACAAACACTAGGACTTGATCAGCCAAGAAATCACACATGCACACACACACACACACACACACACACACACACACACACACACGTACACACTCACACACACACAAGCACACACACAAACACAACAGTATTATTTGGGGGCTCTTTGTAAGAATTTTGATGTCTCCATTTTTAGCAGTATTTGAGAGCAAATCTAAGTACTATCTCAAAATGAACAATCAATAAAATATGCATTTCTGTAAACAACTTAGGGGTTCATGTTTCTAACATGCATACCCATCCAACACAGCTCAAAGCTCGTAAAGTTTCTCACATAATTTGAAGATAATAATTATAAATTAATGCAAGGAAATCAGTTACAATCGTCTATGTCCTAGTGATAATGCTCAAAGATATCTCTAAAATTTTTTAATTTGATAAACAATGGTATTAAATGTAGCATGGTTTTAAATTCAAATTACTGCCATATGGGGGATTATGAATTATGGTGACCAGAATTTGTAAAGAAAAAGGAATGTAAACCATGCTAGAGCAAAATAACAGGACGCTATCGATTGCTACATTACTTAAAACTATAATTATATTTTAATTTCAAAAAGATATCTACAACGTTCAGTCATTAAAATTCTAAATTATTTTCATCCCATTTGAAGAAGTATTCACTTATAATTGTGAAGGATATCAAGAACTTTCTCACGATCAGCGGCTAGTGACATGTGAGAATGTCATAAAATCCCGTATTCATAAGACTTAGTCCCTTTACTACTGAGTGCTCTATGATGCTTTCAAATAAAAATGACAACATTTTTTGTTTGTCTCACTTTTCTATATCTCAAAAGCAGTCTTAGGGGCTGGTCAAAGGGCTCAGCTGGTAAAGCTCCTGTATGTAAATATGAGAACCACAGTTGGGACAGCCAGAATCTAAGAAAAAGCTGGGTGGGCATGGCACTTTACCAGTAATCCCAGGAATGGATTCCAATCTGGAGCAAGCTGGAAAGCCGGCAAGTCAAACTGGCAATCATTTGGTACAATTGAGAGAACCTGCCTCAATATATACGGTGAAGAATGACTGAAGGCAATATTGGATATTGACCTCAGTTTCTACATGCATTACACATGCGTGCATCTACAACCTTAGACACATGTACTCACACACATGCAAACATGTATAAACATGCATGCCCACTACATATACTTGCAAAAACAAGAGGACAAGAAGGATGGATTCAGTGATCTTATATTCAACCACAGTAAATGCCCCACTCTGGTACCCCCAAATCCTCAGCTACCAGACTTTCCATACATTCATCCTACATATGTCTGAATGGCAAATATAACAATCTGTGTGGAAATAACAATAACTGGAAAGCCAATGCAAACCAAGGAGGGTGGCAACCTTGAGTCTCCAGTTATCCTTCTTCACTTAAGTTAAACCTCAACTTTTCTGAGAGGAATTAAGGAAGGGGAGAATCCGAGAAAATGTCTTCGAATTGAAAACAGTTTGAAGAATGAATACAGCATAAGCATTCACAGCATAGACCCCATGAAATGTATGAAAGACCCCGAATGCTGTGATTAATATAACCTATTTTGTTATAATTCCTAAATTTCTTTCTTCTCAAAGGTGAGTGAAAGGAGGCTTGGAGTTCTTTCAGATAGCTCCTTCGTCAGCTTTCATCTCTCTCACACAAGAGAAGCGGGGTGAAAATAGAAAAGTGTGGTGACTCCCAGAACACTTGATTTATATAACTTCTCACTCGTGTGTCAATGTGCACTTGGGAGTCTCTGACACATTCTCCAGTGGTTCTTTGATGATGTCCTTATTAACTGAGAACTAAGGCGCCTGATGTTATGTCTGAACTTACAAGGTCAGAAATTACCAGGCATTTGATCAAACATTGTTTTGGGCATGTCTGTGAGTGTTTCTCACATGAGTGTACCGAATGAGTGAAGAAGGTTACTTTCCCTCATACATGTTGGCCCATCCGAAGAGCTGAAGTTATAAATAGAACAAATGTGCCTACATCCGCCTTGTCCTCCCTTCATAGTTGAACTGAAATATTGGTTCTGGGATTGTCAGCCTACAGTCTTTAGACTAACACTATACTATCAGGTCCACTGACCCTCTACTCTGTCAACTGAAGTTCTCAGGACTTCTCAGCTTCCTTCTAACTCTCTCTCTGTCTCTGTCTCTCTCTCTGTCTCTGTCTCTCTCTCTCTCTCACACACACACACACACACACACACGTATGTATGTATGTATGTATGTATGTATATTCCCATATATACATCATGCTGGTCTTGCTTATTTGAAGAAACTTGACTAATATTTGTCTTTACAGGATGAGAATCAGTAACCAGCAGCAAGAAGGTGACAAAGATGATGTATGCGACCTTTCCTCTCAAACAGTCAGAGAAATGGACATCTTATATTAAACCCTCACCGACTCTAATACTACCGAATTATTCAATATATTCACTTTCATGCCTGATGCTCCTAACAGCACATGGATTAATCGTCATGATCTTTATTCCTTACATGCTGTGTATCCTGCATTGATACTTCCCTGTGCATTCCTGAGTTTTCTAGTACATACAAACACTCCCCATCTATATCAGATCCTTATTCATAGGGACTTTTGAGTTGATTTCTTAGTGAAGAGCATAGCATCTAAACCTTAAGACTGTTATCTCATATCCAGGTCTTGTCTGCTCAGAGGTTCTGAAGAAGATTTGGCAATCATTAGCCTGTAGCTAGAGTTTTCCTGCCTGGCCCACAGTCAGGACAAACCTCTGTCACCTGCCAGTCCCACAGCCGCTCAGACCCAACCAAGTAAACACAGAGACTTATATTGCTTACAAACTGTATGGCCATGGCAGGCTTCTTGCTAACTGTTCTTATATCTTAAATTAATCCATTTCTATAAATCTATACCTTGCCACGTGGCTCATGGCTTACTGGCATCTTCACATGCTGCTTGTCATGACGACGGCTGGCAGTGTCTCCTCCCACCTTCCTCTTCTCTCAATTCTCCTCTCTCCTTGTCCCGCCTATACTTCCTGCCTGGCCACTGGCCAATCAGTGTTTTATTTATACAGAACGATATCCACAGCATTAACCCTTGATAAAAAGTCTGAATAGGTGAGACAGTTGATTGGCTTGATCTGTTTGGGAGGCATCCAGGCAGTGGGACCGGGTCCTGTGCTCACTGCATGAGTTGGCTGTTTGAAACCTGGGGCCTATGCAGGATTGCTTGGCTCATCCTGGGAGGAGGGGACTGGACCTGACTGGACTGAGTCTACCAGGTTGATCTCAATCCTGGGGGGAGTCTTTGCCCTGGAGGAGATGGGAATGGGGGGTGGGCTGGGGGGAAGGTGAAGGGGGGGCGGGAGGGGGGGGAGAACAAGGGAATCTGTGGCTGATATGTAAGACTGAATTGTATTGTAAAATAAAATAAAATAAAATTTAAAAAAGTTAAACAATAATGCATATTTCTTTATTATATTCATCTTCATAATAAGTATTTCTTCATTGTCTCAATTTACAGATTGGTTAAAGGAGGTTGGAGATTATATACTTACACTATTCTCTGTGTTCCCAAGATTATACCATAGATTCAAGATGTATATTAGTGAATAAATTTAATAAATTTCAGACCCATATATATATATATATATATATATATATATATATATATATATATATGCATGTGTGTGTGTATGTGCTCACAAGCATTTGTTCTTGTTGAGGAAGAATCATACTGTCATTTAGTGAAACATGTTGGAGTTGTCAATTCTAAGATATAATGATACATAGATGTACACTATCATTTGACAGGCAACATGCTAATTTTGTATTTGAAAGTTATCAGATACTGGCCTGCAGAATGATAAATATATAGGTTTTTATATTTACAGTTGTACAAAGAAAAAGAGTTTCAAGTGTAGTGCCTGTGTTTGTACATACAAAAACAACAATGGCAGACGTTATGGAACGAGATACAGAATGATAACTCTACATTCTTTTATGCACTAGAAGAAAAAAATAGTTCATGTGAGCTGTTGAAGCATTTATATACTAAAAGTTTTCCTCTATTCTATCTTCCCCTGAATTCCTAAAGAAGATCTTCTATTAAAGAAGAGCCTGGTGCTATAACAGTGTTGGGCAGAATTACATTCTAATGGTCAGTCATTTTTAGAAAAGAAGTCAGACATTTTTATTTAAAGTCATTGTTCTCTAATATCCCCTCAAAACTGCAGAAAAGGGCACCAAAAGGAAATAGAATCCATATTCTTCATCATTCGGTTTACTGTGTCTTATAGCATAACATTGTAAATTCTTGATGTTCAAAGTACATCAATACTTCATAAGACACTTAAATTTTAATTTCATTTTCAAGGCAGGCAGATATAAATGGTCTGTGTTAGTTAATTTGTTTAAAAGATAAGAGAAATTACAAATCCTTTGGGAAAAAGTCACAGTTCATGTAAAATATACATGAAGAGGTTGGGTTTTAGCTGGAGAGACACTTTTAATTGTAATACTGTATGTAATGCTACTTTCCAGTACTGAGCTAAAATAATGCCTCAAGGAATAAACTCACATTCTAATCAACCATGTGCCTTCATATTTCAAACACTTGCTCAGTGTATTTCAGAGCACTGAGGATACAAGCATTTAAATAGTGATTGCTTTCCTTCATAAAATGTTTTGATGTTCTTATCCTCTCTGGCTTATTTATGTCATCCATCTCAATGAATTCCTTTAATACTTATGTATAGAAACATACACTTAATCAATTTTCATAAATATAAAATTTTAATAATGGTTCCTGAGTTTATCTTATACAGATTCTAAATCTAAGTAGACTTCTAACAAAGCTCTGTCTTGTTTTTGTGGGGTTTGTTCTTGTTGTTATTGCTATGATCTGAATGTTAGTTGTCTCCATAAAATTCATATGTCAAAATGTAATCACTTAATGTAGTGTTAGAAAATTGGGGTGTTTAAGAATTTACTAGAGTGTGAGTGTGGAGCCTTAAAGAATGATGATTGTTGGAGAGGGTCCAGAGAATGGCCTTTCCCTTTCCAGTGCATCACAGAAGCAGTCAAACCATCTACAAGAAAGCCAGACCCCAGAGCTAGAGAGCGAGTGCCGTAGAATGCTTTCTCCTTTTGTAGAAGACTTGAGTTCAGTTCAGTGTCCAGCATGTATCTCACAATGCTTATTGCTCCAGACCTAGGGGATACAATGCCGCCTTCTGGCCTACACAGACAGGTACCACACATATGTAAACACACACACACACACACACACACACACACACACACACACACACACACACACAACTGAAAAATAGTTTTTAAAGAAAGTAGATGCCCATTGTAGGTCTGCCCCTTTCTGAATGAAAATGAAGGAGGAGTAGATGGTGAGAGGTGTAGTTGGGAGTCAGAAAGAGGGAAAGGAAAGAGAGGAAGGAGGGGAAACTGTGGTTGGTTTGTAAAATTAAAAAGTTAATTAAATCAAATCAAATTTTTAAAAAATCAGATGCTTATGGCACGCCAAAATTGCTGGTGTTTTTATGTTTGACTATCCGCTACTGTGGGACATAAAAGTCTGCTGTTTATAAGTCACATTGTATGGCTCTGTACTACAGCATCCTAAATAAGCTAAGATACTCATTATTTTTTTTCTTGACTCAGGAGAGCTGGCATACTTTTTGCAGTCTCTTATGTCTCTTACTAGAGTGGAGATACATTGAAATTAGGCTCCAGATGACTCACATTTAGAACTAATAAGTGTGAAAAACCAACCACAACACAAATATTAATTATGATATAACCACATGGTAAACATTAAAAAGTATAAAATGGTTTATGACCAACAGAATCTTCCAGTTCTCTCTTACTATGTGAAGTCCTTACCCTTTCCAATGGTTAAGCATGTATTTCTCTTTTTCCTTATCTAGAGGATCTTCTTTTGTATAAGATACAATGTAGGTGTTCACACAAATTCATATATACACAGAGATGATCCTCATTCCTCATTTTCCTCTTCACATAAAAGGCTGCATAATACACATATCCACTCTACCTTCATTTAACATCTGTGTCAGAGAAAGTTTATTATGCTTTCTCTAATTGTACAGACATCCATTTTATATAAGTAACATATTCTATTTGAAAATTCACAAAAAGCAGTTATTGTGATTATTTCAGACATTTTGGTATTACCAACAAAGCCACAACATGTAACACTTGTGCACATGTAGCTGTATGGCAAATTCCAGGAAAGAGAACTTAAATACCAGAGAGTACTTGAATTTACCACTGCTATATGTACACCAAAGATGACGGTGTCTATTTAGCACTTTCTAGTTCAGTGTTGCTGGATACGAGTATTCTCATATGATTGGTTTTTGTCGAGTGTTCAGTGCAGATGGCTATCTGCAAAGGAGATCTACCTTTTATTACTAGAAAGAAAGCTGATATAGGAATTTTGATATATCGTTTTCTATCCATTGCAGTACAAAAATAAAATATTAACTTGTTTTTTATCAGTTAATGATAAAAATAAATACATTTATTAATTTAATTGGACTCAAAGAGAAATAGACATTTGGGCTCTTGATCTCCAAGCATCCCTTCTTCCGTTGTATGTGAGAGGGTAAGACCATAAGATTTTGGGAATAAACTGAGTAATCTGGTTGACACAGGTGGCTTTACACAAATCATCATTAAAATTGACATTTCATAAGCATGTATTTAAGAATTCAAGCTTTGATTGTATTTCAAAAGGTTCCATCAAGGATTATTGTTAAACACCTGGTTTATCACAATCATTGAGACAGTATTTGATTTAAAATAGCAGTAGTATTTATTAATTTTTTTTCTCTATAACTATTAAATACAAAATTTTAAGCCTCTAAGCTAGAAAATATCTATGTTAATTTTTCTGGAAACTTCTCTATGGGAAGAAGGAAGCAAATGTTCATTTTAAATAATGGTTTCAATCATAATGCTGATATTTTCTAGGTTAAGGGCAACTAAAATTTATCCAAAATGTTCAGGAACTTTCTAGATATTTTGAGTGTAACTAAAATTTTAAAACAGAAAAAAAAAACTAATAGAAAGACACATGCACCATATAAACTATGGATTATGTTTATTTTCATTTCTTATTGATACTACTTATATTTTATTAAAAATATTAAAAAAGCTTAACATTTTTTCTCACATTTACCTTATAAAAATATAATGCTAATTTAAGCAATTTTTGGAAGAAGCATTCTAAATTCAAAACTTAATTCAGGAATAATCTGTTTGTTTTATGGTAAATTCTTAGTCCTTTACTTTTATTTCTAAAATTGAGAAACCCTGAAAATAGAAAACACTTCCAGTAATGCAAACTATGTTAAGATAACTGACTTGAAATGTAAAGTTAGGTGGCTACCTAAAATCAACTGATCTCACAGAGAGACCAGCCCCACATTTGACCGGTTACCTGTTAATACCCAGGCTTGATCTCAGAAGCGATGCTACACAACAGACACAACAGACATTGCACTGAGTTTCTCAAACCAAACAAACGAACCTCTGAATTCTAGAGCACAGCTGGGCTTTCCATCAGCATTTGTCCTGCTCGCCTTACCCCCGAGTGTGGAGTCAGAAAGCTAAACTTATCACTGTGAGCTTATCTTACAATTATTAATATGATGCAAAACATTTTGTCACGAACAGAAACTATCTGTCCCACATGTATATGTTTCATGAAAAATTGAATGTTATATACCTCAAAAAACTAGAAACATAAGTTTGATAGCAGTTTGTAACTTTAGAGAAATATGTATTGTTTAAAAGATGAAGGGGGAATGAGAAGAGAGGAACAGGGAAACTGGTCAGTATGTAAAATAAATTAAAAAATTAATAAAAGCTAATCACAATAAAAAAGATGAAACATTATTGTCAATATTTATGAATTTCTGAAGCTGTGTCCAAGTTGTTGGCACATTGGCTTATCTAGGAATGATGGTCAATAGCTGTACAAACATTTGGGGAAATATGTATTAAAACCATGGTCAATTTGCAAATTCTAACACTTTAGTATGCCTGTTCCTTTGCAGACAGAGTAAGATGAGGCAGGTGGAAACAAGAGAATGAGCTCAGGTCCAGCCTAGGCTACATGGCCTCCTCTCTGGAAACAAAATAAATGCAGGAAATACATTACTAGAACATTAAAGCAAACAAACAACTAAGACTAGAAAATAGGGAATTTTTATTCTTAGCCATACTTTTTAAAATGTAGTTTTATAGTTACACTGTATTCTCATGCAAAAGAAAAACTTAGAACAAATTAGAAAACTCCAGAGGTAAACACATTAGAGTCTTCTTTGTTTAGAGAAGACAACTATGAGCTAATAGTTCTTCATTAGCAGCTCAGGTATTATACAAGTCACAAAACTATCAATGGAAAATTCCCAGCTCTATGCTTCCTATTTAGCAAATGTCTACCTCTTTACTATAAATTACAAAGTCTAGTATAATAACAAATGAAAATAAATACCTTGGCAATTATAGACTACAGTCACAAATCTAAAAAGCTGAAATACAATGTACTTTCTCCAAGAAAATTAATTATTCCAATTCCAGGCAGCTCAGTAGTCAGAATTCAGCCACCAGCTGGCTAATATGTACAGTCTGAGCATTTACCAGCAGGCTTCTGCATTAGTAACAGCAAGATTCCATTCCACAGGAGAATACTGCAAATGCTATGTGTAAATGATTCACTCTGGGAGAATCCTTGAGGCATAAGTGTTTTATCCCCTTAAATGTTGAGACTAACTTGCTCCACATGATGTCATCAGGATTAATTCTGAGGAAAGCAAACATAATGTAGAATGTAGTACTCTGCAGAGCATCCAGAAACAGGGATCTTATAGCTCAGAATTAGAGGCAGAGGACAATCATTGATCAAAGGGACAAATGGCCTCATTTCATAGTTTTCAAAACCAAGATTCAAAAGGTGGTTCATGATTACCCCAGACGTAAAGTACCACACAGAAGCAGGCCCTACAATATAACTTAGCACCCTCAGAACTGTCTCCATTGACAAGACCACAGCAAAGAGTGCCCAGAAATTGATTCTTCCTCAAGAACTGACAAGACATACCACAGTTTCCTTGAGTAGATGCATATAGTCAGAAGTTAACTTTCCTTCATGAATGAATTTGATGGTATGTCACTAATTTGCTGTGTAAAAGTCAATGGAAAGAATGAGTGAATGGACAAATGCATGGGTAGATAGTGTACTTGGAAGAAAACACAAAGGACAATGGTGATGGAACAATCAGGGGTGACTTTAGAGAAATGAACCACACCCTGTTTCTACTTTTTGTTTGGTTGGAATTTTTTATTTGATAAGCTACAAGAGAAAATTCAGGAATATAATGTTGTAATGTCTATGTTTTAGTCTCAAAGTAGTCTGACAGAAACCAAATGTGGTTAGTTGGTAGTGGTCATGGAATCTGGGTAAGGACACAGAGGAGGCCTGTATAGGATTTTTACAGATTTACTGGAAAACTCCAATTGTTTTAAATTAAAGAGTTAGTGGGTGAAACAGGACAATTTTGTGTTGCACTGGTATATCTTAAGGCAAAATATATTATCTTAATATATTACTGGGACATCGTTAACAAGCCATACTCTCTTTGCTCCCCTCCTTGAAGACAGTAAGTAGGCTTTGTTCATTAAATCTCACACACAAAAAAAGATGCACGCTAGATAATAAGTTTGTATGAATAAAGCTGATCAACCTGCACAACATTTTGGAAGGAATGTCTTATACACCTATAACACGCACAAACTGCAACAATAGGCATTTTTAAAGTTACCAATATCGCATCTTGTTTTGTTTTTTATTATTAATTGCAGACAAAAAAACTGAGAGTTTCTTTGAAATGATTTGCATTGATTAACTAATAAACTGAACCAAAACCTAATAAACAAAGTCAGAGGGACGGCTCAGATGGTAAAGTAGCTGCCACTCAAGCATAAGTACCCAAGTTTTAGGAAGCACCCATATAAAACGGTGCCTGCAATCCCAGGGCTGTAGAGGCCAGGGCAAGTCTAGGTGTGCAACAGTGTCTACGTAAACAAAGAAACAAACAAATAAATAATGCAAGCATAAAGTATGATTGAGGAAGACACCTGAGGTAGATTTCTGGTCACAATCTCCTGAACACATGAGCATAAGACACTCCCAACCACCTTCCCATGAAATAAATAAGGCATGAAAAGTAGTATAGCACTAAGACTTTTTTATTTTATTTTATTTTATTTGGTCTTTCAAGTAAATAATCATCTTAGATCTAGAAAAAGTCTTATTTATTCAGAAAAGTCTCTCAGTTCTCAGATAGTAGCTTCAGCGGTTTTTAGGTCAGGTTTCTGTTACTGCTGCAAAATGCCTAAGACAGTTTCAACGTGAAAAGGGTTATTTTAGTTCAGAGCTTTGGATATCTTACTAGACAGCCAGGATGCCTTTCCTGCTTTCAGACTTGTTGCATGATCTCACACAGTGGCAGATCACACTCACTCCCTTGTGCACAAACTCATGCACACGCAGGCATGTACACACACACACACACACACACACACACACACACACACACACAAACACAAACACACACACACACCACAAGCTGCTTAGTCATGACAGCAAGGAAACAGGAATAGTAAGAGAAGAGAATCACCATCTCAACATCCTCTTCAACAGTCTACTCCATGTAACTGAAAGACAACACACCAGGACCTGTTTCTCTCTCGAAGCTTCTACTACATCACAAACACTTCTTAGGTGAGGTTCAAGCCTTTATAACACTTAGGCATTTCCATAAATACTTAACCAAACCACATGAAATAGGTAAAATGACTCTGACATAGAAATTTATGATATAGATATGATAGGATGGAAGGGTAGATTATTGAATCTATTTTTAAAGAGCAACCACTTGCTGAAAATGTTTTATATTGTTATGGATTTTAATTTATTGATGCAAATTTAAAGTTGATTTTGTTATACTGAATGTGTATTTCTACTCATGTTTAAGGTACTATGTTTATGCAATTCATTTAAAATTATAAAATATAATTAAGATATACAGATTACTAATTAGTTATCTATGATAATCAAACTTATAGTCATATTAGTTAAGTCTTTTTAGATATACAAAGATATATTTCAATTAGGTGGGTAGTCTTCAAATGCTTCAAAGACCTACAGAATATGGCATTTAAATTGTTTTAGGAACTTAGACTTTTCTGGACATTGAGACATGTCTGCTCCTGGTAGCACCAATCTACTTCAGAGAAGAAGATGGGCATTGATGAAACTCCAAATAGAGTTTATCTTC
The DNA here is from genome assembly GCF_007827085.1 of Peromyscus californicus insignis. Lineage (NCBI taxonomy): Eukaryota > Metazoa > Chordata > Mammalia > Rodentia > Cricetidae > Peromyscus > Peromyscus californicus. The sequence continues at coordinate 7,941,129 of NW_026294413.1, forward strand.
TTCTTGGCAAAACTGGCCATTTGGGCAAAAAACTGTTCTTGCCTGGACTGCTTGATAGTATGTTGTATAGACTGGACATGAAGGACCCATGGGGAAATGACCACTAAACTTTGCCTAAACAGGGTGAGATGGTCCTTCAGGTTCCTGCTTCACAGAAGATACTACCAGACATTCTGTCTCTGTCATTCTAGATTTTTGGAAATTGCTTACAATGCTCTTCCTGTTTGCTTAGGTAATATTACATCCTTCTGGGGTCTTCAATGTAGTTGACAACTACATAGTTATAATTTTCCTTGGCTTTGATAAAAGATAATTTAGATATGAAATCTTATACTAACAAATATAGGATAGACAGAATATTTTCTTTAATTTTGCCAAATACAAATTGACTAGATATTATAACTGTGATTCTTGCTTGATAACTGTTTTATTATATATAATTTTACTATGTTAAAGTTAAAACCTTTCTTTTTGATTAGATAGAAAAGGGGAAGTACTGTGGATGTCTTTCTATATGCTGTGACTATGTGTTGCTCTGATTGGTTGATAAATAAAGCTGCATTGGCCTATGGCAAGGCAGCTTGGAGGTATGTAGGAAATCCAAACAGAGATATGAGGAGAAGAAAGGAGAGGAGGGGGAGATTCCTGCTGCCCAAGGAGCAACATGCCAGCAGACCAGTAATGCCATGTGGCAACTTATAGATAATAGAAATTGGTTAAGTTATAAGACTAGCTAACAAGAAGCCTGCCATAGGCCATACAACTGGTAATTAATATAAGTCTCTGAATGATTATTTTATAAGCGGATGTGGGACCGCGGGATCAGGAAGCACCAGAGAAACCTTCAGGCTTCATGCCTCCTACTTATATGGCAAGTAATTAGTATCCTGTCTGTACCTTAACTCCCATAATCTGTCTAGTAGCCATGTGAGGCATTATGACATAGTCACTTTGTGGATGGGAAAACTGAAGGCCAGAGAGCACAGTGTTGTATCCGAAGATGTGTTCCCACATGTCAAAGGGAAGCACTAGTACCTCAATTCTTCCAATACCTTATCCACACTCACCTTCCTTCCCCAAAGGGACGCCAGCCAAAACCTGCGTCCCAAGACTAAACACTGAATTTTGGAGTACCAAATCTTATCCATTGATCACATTGTGAAACAACTTAAATAGTATCATGTATCTAAATGTTCAAACAGTTCACCACAAAATATGAATACTACCAGTATCTTTTTCACAACCCCCAGAAAGAGAAGTAGCGCTGAATTTTATAAGAATGAAGAGAACACTGTAGTCCAGAAAGTTTCAATATAATACATAAAGCTTGGAATTCATCTTTTATTGCAGTTAAGCCTAGGAAATTTCAGAGTGTTCTCATCCCAGTAGTTTGGCAATTGCCGTAATTAGTGAAACTGGAGAAAGAAGGAAGTCTAAAATATGAATTCCATATTATACCTGCTTTGTCTAAAACTCTGGTACAGTGGCAAGTGAAAGTACTCCCTCAAAATCTTATGAAGCAAGAGGTGTGTCTCTGTTTATTAATTCAAGGACTTCATGGTTCCCTCTCAGACAAATTAGTGAAGAAATTAGAGTCAAAATTGACCTTATTTTAGGTTCCTATGTTGAAGAGCAGTTTCAGTATCACTTTATGGGAGTGGTCAAGTTATTTCATAAGGTAAGACCCTGCTGGCCCACTCAGATGCTAGAGTCAAACGAAAACACAGACTCCTATAGAGAAAAAGAGGCTTCCCTCTACCCCCGCGGAACTGAGAAGTTGGAAAGCAGTGGTCACATTCTATTGAGTACCCTCAAATCTTAAAATACACTCCTGAAAAGCAGTCACATAGGAGAGAAAAACCATCAAAACATCCTAATGGTATAATACACATGTTATTCCATAGTCTGGAGGCTGAAACCAGAACTAAATGATATTTGCATGAATTTTTAAAAGGAAGCCATTAAGTAAAGTCATATTTTAAGTATATCTCAGGGTGGTAAGTTTTGATTTTTTGGTGCTAATTAATCTTTATACTCTTAAAAAAGGATTAAGCAGCCAATGTGGTGATGAACACAGGTATTTTGAAAACCTGAGAGGTAGAGATAGGAGTCTCAGGAAGTTCAAGACTGCCCTTTGTTATACAGCAATTTCCAGGCCAACCTGAGTTACTTAAGACTCTCTCTCAAAAAAATGAAAAAGAAAAAAGAGAAGAACCAGGGGATGGGGAAACAATGGGTACATGTCCTTGATTTATAAGTATAAGGAATTGAGTTTGGATCACTACCAGCCATATGTAATACAGCATGGTGGTAATTATATGTACACCCAGCAATGAGAGGCAGAGACAGGCAGAACCCTGGGTCTTGCTGGCCAGCTAGTCTACCCCAAACAGCAAGCTCTAGGTTTAGAAAGTGGGGCTGCCTCAAAAAATAAGGCAGAGAAAGCTAGAGGATGCCACTTGATGTCTAAACTCCCCACATACACATACATGGGCACACATACTCCTCAAAATGTGTGCATTCCTTATACACACAGTGAAGGAACCTTTTTTTATTCTCTCTGGGGTTAGATATATCACAGCTCTTAGTGTTAAGAATTATACTGACTATGTATTACTCGGATTCATTCACAGTACACACTCTGTACATGAACCTATACATACACACGTACAAATACACGAACATACACATACATATACAATCTTAAATTTGTCCTTAGCATATAGAAAATTCTACTGCACATTAATGAGAAAATAAGAATATAAAATGTCAATAGAATCTTAAAATTATATAAATTCACATCTAATTTATATATATTTATTATTTTGAGATTCTAATTTAATTACAGTTCCCCTTTTCCTTTCATCCCTCTAAACCCTCCCATAAGCTCATTCACTCTTCTTCAAATTCATGGCTTCTTTGGTGTCTAGGTCCCTTAAAGATACCTGGAAGGTTCTTTCTTATACAATGCCATTTCCACTTTTAAGTGAGGCATAAAAAGGAACCTGAGAATTTTTCTTCAAAAGAAGTACTTCCACCCTAACACATATGCCTCCATTTAACCTTCCTTTGTTAAGTTTCAAAATCCAGTGAGACCAGGCAATGACTGGTGAGCAGAAAGGGGGAAGCTATTGCCGATCCACCAGGCTTCACTCTCTCTTCTACAAAGAGTTCTTAAATTTCATACAACTTCATCTCTTCATAGATTAGCATAGCCATGTGACTAAACTCTGGAGATCTAGACTTAGAAGACACAAGTATTATTCCTTCTTTCCATGTTCATAAAGACTTTGAGATTGTTCTGTCTCTTTCTCTCCTCCCCAGCAGAGAGAACAAACTCATGTGAACACCCAGGATAAAGTCAGAACCACACCATCTTTTGTGGTTGCTTCAGTATTAGGTGGTCAATTGAAAGGTTACAGAGCTTCTAAGTTTTGAGAAGTTTCTAATTTAATTGTTGTTTATACATAATAACATCATATACTCATTTCAAATTACAAGAATGGGTACAGTATTAAAAACAGAGAGCTCGCAAACACATAAACATACAATGTGCGGCATTTAAATGTATTCACATTGGGGAGAAAGGAAAGCATGGAGGGTACTGAATCTCATCAGGGAGAAGAGGTGATGAGCTGATCAGTTAGTAACATCCATGTGTTAAGCAAGCAATGAATACATTTGTTTCAAACTCAGTGAGTTCTGGCAGCAGAGCTTTGATTTGGTACAGAAATATGTTCCCATTCCGTGGAAACCTCCTAATCAGTTCTCTAACACTGTACTTCACTGAGGGGTTAAGGGTGTATTCACTATGACTGTCAAGTAACACACCTGTAAAGGTGAAGCAGCATTATACATATTCAATGTTGGCTTACTTACATGGTTGACTGGCAACATTGAAGTATTCCAGTACTCCAAGGAGCGGAATATCTGAGCAAATTCAAAACCACTTTTTACAGAAAAAGGATTGTCCCCTCTGAATGTGTACTTTAAGACTTTCTTCAGAAAGTACATAGTTATCATATGCTCACAAACTGTTCATTCCACTGTTCCATTACATTTGACTGAGCACTCTGATGAACACAGGCTTATGATAACATGCTAAGGCTAACCTGGCCTAGCAAAGAGCCATTCCAGTTCCAGGGAGGTTGTGAGATTAAAAATGTCACTGCTCTGCAGGCAAACCAAAGTGAGGAGGTGCTTAGGGGATACATGTACAAATAAAAGAAAGTAAAGGATGCTCTATCACAAGCTTAAGAGATTCAGTTTAGTTCCCTTTTCTTTGTCTAGGATCACATCTCTTCTGTGAAGTAGGGTTGATGGTCTATGTAGTAGTATTTTCTAATAATAATTTCTTTAATAAGTTTTAATAAATTAGGCAATCTTATGTGAGTTTCCAGATTTTTATATTGGATTTTTGTTGTTTTTAAATCTGAAAAATTTAGAAACATAGAACCACAGCATCCCTGGACTTCTTCATCAAACTCTGAATCCATGTCATATTATGTTTGTCCTACATTACGGCTTCAATTTAGAATTAAAAGTTCTGGGCCAGGAAGATGGCTCAGCAGTTAAGGTCACTCACTAGCTGTCCTTTCAGAGGACACTGGTGAGATTACCGGCACCCACATGGTGGCTCACAACTGTCTGTAACCCCAGTTCCAGGCTGCATAATGCCTTCTTCTGGACTCCATGGTTACTACACATATATGGTACAGATACATATGCAGACAAAACATTCACTCACATAAAATAAAAATAAATAAATTTTTAAAACATAGTTCTAATCACAGATGACATTAAGAGGATAGTGTTGAGCTCTGCACTGCACTTTTAATTGTCCACAATTTTCACACTTACATTGTACTACTAAACCCACCAAGTACTGAAAGTTCTGCAAAAAGGTGTATCCAGCCAGTCATGGAAGAGCAGGAGATGATTTGAAATCTTTCCCAACATACAATCACCCAGAGGAATCCCTTTCACCTCATCACAGAATGATGCTATTGACAGCTGTCACTGTATGTAGATCCACCAGTGCAATGGTTGTGGTAAACACTGCTCATTATTTCATGATATTCTTTTTTTAAGTTATATCTCTCTTCATGAACTGATATGTCCATTTTTTCAATAAACCAAGAAAAAAAAAACAATTATGAATCTCAGTATTTCTTTTTTCTCTACTCTAAGGAGCAAAGAAAAATGTAAGTTGTATAATTGCATGAGCTACCTTGACAGGTAATTCATGTAGTTATTTTCTATATTGATTCCCTATAATTTTCTTCTTTACTCTACACATTAAATTGGGTTTTTTTCCTGTAAAATTATTAAAGCAAGAGCTTCTTATCCAATGAATACAGAAGGTGGTCTCAATGTTCTTGCCTGTTAAAAGGTATTACAGCAATATGAAGACAGAATAGTAACTGGGCCACAGGTTAAGGCCCCAGAGCTATCTTGCTTTTCTGAATTATTGCCACTGAATGCTGGCATGACAACAAATCACAGAGTTGATGTGTACATCAGGAGATGAGTCTTGTCCCTGACCTGTGTAATCTACACCCAGAAAAATACCTTTTAGGGAATAAAGTTTTCTTAAGTCACGAAGTTGTATGGAGGTATCCATCAGCTTAAGGCCAACCTGGACCTGGGCTAAAGTTCTCTCTCTCTCTCTCTCTCATAGTTAGCGTCTGTTTCCTCACATTCTCTGTCACCCCTCTTTCTCTTATTCTCACACACACACACACACACACACACACACACACACACACACACACAAACAGAGCAATTCTAGTGGCTCAAAATTGTTTATTTTTCTTCTCCAGAAAATTTAATATTATTATGACAAATCCTTTTGTTCCCTTAAGTGATGGGAAGATCTAAAACACTTCCATGCTTAATAATATAAAAATTTACCTATTCAGAACAATAATTCCATGCACGTATTCACAAAAACATGCACACACACACACACACACACACACACACACACACGTTTCATGCTATGTCATAAATGCTGGCTGTAATTAGTTGTAATTACATGCAGATTGTTGGGAATAGAAGCCTCTAACTAGGTCATGTGTAGGAAATAAAGTATGACTTTCACTTAATAACAAAAGAAAATTGCTCTCAAATGATAAAACTAGTTTTCATCTCTGATGGGTAAAGGCCAGGAAGGATGAGAATGATAGAGTTCTGTTCCTGAGGGTATATGCTACAATATAAGTGCCAATATCCCAACCTGAGTGTTTTACTCACAAATGTATATTAATATTCACAAATGTATATTAATAGTGCATGGCACATAATAGATATTCAATAAATATCATATGCCTAGAAAAAAAGAAAAAAATAAAACATCATGAAGCCTGAAATGTGCATACTATAATCTCCAAATTGGTGAATTCAAAAATTCTTTCAGATTATATAAGGACTCTTAATAAAAAAAATTACAGACCAAATGATATATAGTTTCAACTAAATGAATATTTTCTAAGGCTCGTTTATTGAACTTCTAACACCTTAACATTATAGTTTTAGGAGATATGACATTTAGGAGTAATGAGGCCACAAGCATGGAGCTGAGACAACTCCAATTAGTGCCTTAATTTAGGCTAAGAGAGTTTTCTCACCCTTATACCCCAGGAAGGCAGAAATAATACTATTTGTGAATGAAAATGCAATTTCTTTTTAGACAGTGATCTTTCTATCCACTTACTCTTGGCCTTCCCAGCCCTCAGACTTGTAAGAAAGTCATTTCTGTTTACCAGTCACCTAGGCAATGGGACTGTGCCAAGTGAACAGATTGGATACAAAAAGAATAAACGTACACAGGGTTAATTTTACTTTTTGATGTCCTACAATACTTTAACAGTATAATAGGCAATTTCGAAAGGTGTACTTGTGAGTAATATGCTTTTAATGGCTTGTAGGTGACAGAGAACTAGAAAGCAAAAGGCAGCACAGAAGGATGATTACATGGCTCGGGTTTCCGTCTGATATATTAGTGAGGAGCATGAGAATTTATCTCATGTTGGTGTCTGATTAGAAGCCTTCAAAAAGTTCCAATAGCATCTTAGAATCATATGAAACTGAAAAGTAGAATTCAAGTGTCGGAACCTCACCTTCTCTCTCACCTCCCAATTATTCTAAGAGACCTGTACTTTTCAAGCAGCTCCCTCAATGTCCTATATCTTTGTGATTTCAGCTCTAGTCCAATCAATATTTTAAAGGAAATAATCCATGTAACACAAATTGCTGAACAGTTTTATTAATAAAAAAAAAGACCTGAAGCCAGATATTGAGGTGAAAACTGAAAGATCAGAAAAACAGAACAAGCCACAGCCAACCTCACCTCACCAACTCCTCAGCCTCCAGAGCGAGACTTCCTGTTTATTCACACTTTATATACCTTTCTGTGCCCTGCCATCTTACTTCCTCTCTCTGCTCAGCTGCATAACTTCCTCCTTCCACCCAGCTCTATCACTTCCTCTCTGTCTGCATAGACCTCCAGATCTCTATTTTTAACTAATACTTGGATTAAAGGCATGTGCCACACCATGCCTGGCTCTGTTCCCAGTGTGGCCTTGAACTCAGAGATCCAGATGAATTTCTGCCTCCTGAATGCTAGGGTTAAAGGTGTGTGCTACCACTGCCTGACCTCTATGTTTAAAATAGTTGCTGGCTTTTTCCTCTAATCCCCAGGCAAGCTTTATTTGTTAGAGCACAAATAAAATATCACCACATATCCACCTTCTTTCATACCAAATTCACAGTTTCTCAACTGTGAGAAGAGCCTTCCCTAATCCTTCGTCCACATCACATTTCTCAGCATTTTTCAACGACCTGGCAGAGGTGAGCTTTCAGAGTACTCAATATGCCTCACTGGCCTGTGTGGAGGAGCTTCTAAAATGGGGTCACAGAACCATGTATTTTGGTCATATTTCCAAAGGTGAGACAGTTTATCTGCAATTAGACAGTAATGCTTCCTTTTCCACTCTAGCATTCCCTGACCCATACTTAGCAGGGCTATGATCTTAGAGAGCCCACAGCTACAGAAGAAAGTAAAGAAGAGAGAGCTATGGGGAGTTATCAGTTTGCTTCCGTGAGATATACTTCTCTAGTTCCCAAGAATGCCTAATGGCTACTGCTCTCAGAATGAGGGTGGCACCCCAGGGTACCACAGCACCTTGGACTCATGGTATGAAAAATACTGAGAAGGAGATCAGAGTATCACAAATGAAGATAAATGATACCATAAGAGGTCCTGGTATATATGAAGGGCAAAGAGAAAGTACTTTAAATGCACAAAGTTCATCTATGGAATATTTATATAGTCATGTTATAAAACTTGAAGTGAAGGAGTACATTTTAATGATGTTGAATCCCAAAAGAACTCCATGTGGGTCTATAGGACTCATGATGTAATGATGGATGATAAGTAAATAACACTTTCTTTTCCTCTCCCAGTGGAGACTACATGAAATTAAATGGATCAGACTTCATGTTTACTGGCTCCAAATGTATACTAGTGCTCTCAAATGTGTGAATGCTTGGGTAAAGTTTCATGTTTTAATCTAAGTCCATGATGTAATTAAGTCTTAGCATTGTATTGTTAATATTATTCTATTAAGCTGAAATGACTTTGCTCAACTTTCACTAATAAAAGACAACTTTCTATATTTGTTGTGTATCATCTTCGATTTTGTTTGATTTAGTATTATTTCTTTATTAATGGTGAAGATCTGTTTGATATGAATTCTTTTACCCTGAATAATATAATCTTATTTTGTATTTTTTAAAATTAAAATGTGTTATCTGCTCCCCTTCCATTTATAAAAGTTTCATAAGACTTGAATATTTGATATTTTTGTAAAACCACCTTGTTAATACTATTGTGTTTAAGAATTTTCTTTGTCTAGCAACAAGTCTACAGAAGCAACCACGAGCCACAGAGCACTCAAAAGATGTGCCGCATGGAGTTTAAATTTTTCCTTCAGTCAGAACAGAGATAAATAGGACATACGTTGTTGGCTGTCACTGCTAAGGCTTCAGATTCCATATGACTAAACAGGGTCATGAAGAACAGAGACTGTGGTCAGTTCCCAGAGCATTGTTCTGGTACGGAGAAACCTTTGAGAAGGATGTTTTTGTTGTTGTTTAAATTTTCTTTCCCTTTATTATGGCAGTGGTCATAGACCTCTGACCCTAGGCAAGTGCCTTGCCACTGAGCCACACCTCCAGCCCTGTGAGAAAGACTGTTTGTAGGAATTTGTGTCATCCCCATCAATCCCTGTCTCCTCCTCTGTCTTCAAATAAGTGGGAGAGGTTACTCTTTCTTCACCCTGAGTGGCCTATAGTCTAAGATATCTTTGTAGGCTATATTTAAGTCTTGATAACTATTATCCATGCCTTCCGTGGAATAGTGTAGCTACTAAGAGCTTTTGGTCTGCAGGATAAAATTTTAAAAAGCAATCACTCAGTGTCATCTCTGAGCCACAAGGCATCTGAGATCACAGTCCCTTGCCCTCTTTTAAGGAAGTTCCATCCCCACAGAACTGCTGAAACTGTAATAGTTTCCCCTTGTTTTGTTTTTGTTTTTTGTTTTTCCTATAACAAACAGAGTACCCAGGTGCATTAATCTGCAGTCTTCCGAGTGTTCACTGAATCTGAGAATCACTTCCATGCAGCCTCCTGCCTTTGTGAATGTCTTCTTCAGGTCCCAGCTCAGGCTTATAAAATCTGAAGCCCTAAAAGTGACAACTGACCATTACATGCTAATAGATCTTTAAGTGATTCTGACACACATTTCAATATGATAATCACTAAATTAAAAAAAGTGGAATAGTATTTCAATATATACATATCAACCAAGTTTTAATGGCCAAGATAACTGACAATTACATTCTTACAACATGTTTTACTTGTTCACATGCAAATAGTAAGCATTTTCCAAGGCATACCATTATATATAGATAGTTCAAGATAAATTTTAAGCTGATATTAAGAAATAAAATGAACGGATGAACCACTCAAATGTAATAACAGCTGAAAAACATAAAGGCACAAATTCGGCTTATGATTCCACTTACATGAAACATCCAGAGAATTCAAATGGAGGCAGAATCCAGATGAACAGTGATGAGGGCTGGGATGATGAGAGGGAACTGCATACACACAGGGCTAAGGGTCTTGTGAGTGTAGGAGAATATTTTATTGCTACACTATGGTCATGGTTGTGTAATTCCATAAATTCTGAAAAATCTCTGAATTGTACAGTTAGAACGGTTCAGTCGTACAGTATGGGGGTTAGTTTCCTATGGGTAATATAACAACAACAGTAAACTGGGTTGGCTTAAAATGATTTTACATTCTTGAAGTTCAGGATACATATAGTGTACAATCAAATCATTACAGGACCAAGAAATCTGTGTGGACTTCTCTTTCTCATCTCTTCTTGGGTTGTGGGCCATTCCAGCAACTCTGCATCATCACAGCCATATAGGTATTATCTCTGAAATCTCCACCTTTATTACCCCCGTTGACCATATCTTCTATTTCTTTCTATCACACCAATCATATTCAATTAAGAACCGATTTTACACCAGGTTTATATCATCTGGACAAATTATATGTGCCACAGCTTCATTGACCTAAAGGGCACATGTTTGGATATCAGAGGTAAAGACATATCTATTGTATTGTGTCCTACGTATAATAAGCATACTTATAGTAAGTGTATAATGATGCTGTTTAAGTGATGACAAAATGCCCACATAAATATTATTGTGATACTTTAAAAACATAACATTAAAAATAGTTCCTATAAAGAACAGTATTGGCAATTGATGTAATATTACATAGTATTGCAAAAGATACTCTGGAGACTCATGTCCATCAACTCAATAAGGGCATTAACAACTTCCTAACTTAAAAAAAGGATAATACATAAGTAGATAAAGTTTAATTATCACAGTTAGTGGTAGAAATAGATGAACAGAGAATGCAGAAGAGAAACAAATATTTTTGAAAATATTCATTAATATGATTGGAGTATATATTTGTGTTTGAGGAGGCATGCCCTCTAAATTACATCTGCCTCAGATTCCAGTCACTTGCAAAAGAGGCATCTGGCTCAAAGAAGTACTAGTGGACTAGGAGTGACTTCCCAGTCTCTCTCAGCCCTCACTCTTCATTTTCTCTTATCTACTCCCATGCTATCCTAAGGTATAAGCTGAAGGTTGGTAATTTTGAAAACTCTTTTCACTGTGCCTACCCTATTCCCACCATAGGACAATCCACTGTTGAGGCCGCATATCTCTCCCATCCATGTTAGAATATCTTTTCAGAAAGAAAAAAAAAGGAAAAGAAGATATTAAATATTGCATTTTTATCAGTACTTGGGAGTCTTGGTGGGCAGAAAACTCCCATATATTTTAGAATGCACTCATAGGCAAGATTGTTAAAGGAATCTATGTACTCTAACAAAAGAATGTGAATTACTACCTTATCCATGACATTTTCTACTTCTTAAAAGCGCCCCCGATAACTCAGTTTGTGGCATGGGTGTAGCTTACTTGATCATGATGTTCACTGCATAGTGTTTGTTTCCTTGTATAAAATATAACCTACCAGAGTTGGGATCATCACTTATTTTCTTTTCATTGAAAAATCACTCAAGTGGATAAGGAATAGCATGCATCATCCCCTCAACAGATACTCACTGGCTTTACTAAATGTTATCACTCTTATCATTTGAAATTGACTAGCCCTCATCTTGCCTCCACCAGTGCCTCTGGTGATGTCTGACTTTGACCTGACGGGTTCACAACAATTTCCTTGTAACTGATTGGCTATCTTTCCAAAGCAGTCTGCTTTCTTTTATGAAATTCCATGCACAATAGTGTTTCCTCTATAGCCACTCGATGTAAGGAACTTAAAATGAAATGGAGAGCTGAAACACTGTTGAGGTCTTGCAGTTCAGCATTGGAAGGAAAACTATTCTGAAAATGAAAAGCTCAGCTTAACAAAGTATTTTATTGAGATCTATCAGTTTCTTTTGGAGGAGGAAATACAAAAGACTATCTATTCAACTACTCTTGACAGGCCAATAACACTTACTGTTTCTTAGAATTTATAGACATTTGCACTATTCCAGTGCTCTATGAAATGACGGGCACATCTAAATATCACTTGGCCCCTAAGAACATGTAGTGAACTTTTTTAATTGCCACCTAAAACAAAATCACCAGGTTTGTTGGAACACAGGTTTCTGGGATAACTTTCAGCGTATCTCATTTAGCAACCTAGGATATGGTCTAAGATTGGTGTTTCCATCAAGTTACCTGTGGTTCTGATGTTGATGGACTATCCTTTGAAACCTCACTGCTACCCATCATTTATAAGATCTCATTTATTTCCTTTTGTATCTAACATGTTCATAGACTTCTCACATGAAAGAACATCCAGGGTTATAATGAATCATGAGTTAAGCAAATTTCCCATGTTGAGTGTTTCTTTTTTCTTTTTGCTTCCTTCTTTCATTTTTTTTCTTTTTTTTAAATATAATGGAAATTTGCCAAACTCTCATCATGAGGTACCACACTAAGCATGAGAATCACAAGTCCCCAACTGAAACCCCTGAAGAGGGCACAACAGAAAGATGATCCCTCTAGGAGTTTCTCTTAAGTCTTCAGGCACCTCTTCAGCCTCCTTTCATAGAATCTAGACCAGATTTATAATGAGCAAAGCACAAAAATCTAGGGTGCTAAAGGCCAATGAATGGAGCCACAGACCTAGACTGGGGGTCTTGGCTTAGCTATATTGTCCAGATTCCAGATTCCAAGATGACAACAAGAGATGCAGTTCCCATGTCAATAGCTACAAATGTAAAACATGCATCTTATTCTTATGTTTGATGAGTGAAGCCACCCTTCTTCCACTTTACTCCACAGATGGACACTCTGTTAGCAGCTATATGTCACATCTTGAAACAGTCATTGGAAAGCACATGGATTTCTGGAAGTTATAAATTTATAAAAGGCATGAAACTATACAAAACAAATTCTTACTATTGATTTTCTGGTGTATTAAAACCTTAAGTGAGTCAATTTCATCTCCGATAATGAAAACAAGATTTCTCTCCATGCAAATTTATCACAAACCAAAACATTCTAAATTTAATTCTCATGTATGGATAGCTAATCAACAGAATTAGAGCTTTCAAACCAGGGCAGTAATTAGGTGTGTGTGTGTGTGTGTGTGTGTGTGTGTGTGTGTGTTCCAGTGACTATGTGTGCGGTGAAAGCTGAGTGAGGAAGCAGAAAGCAAGAGAAAGTAGGTAGTGTAACGATGATCTTAACTCTAGCCCTTCCTGTTGACTTTAATACAGTATTAGGACAAGATTTTCTCCACAGTGCTGTCACCAAAACTATAACCCACAGTTTCATAAATGAAACAAATGCACAGAACTCATTTCAATTTTTGTTTAAATGTGTAATATAAGATATGACATACATGCTTGAAAGTCACAGACTTCAACATGCTGGAGACTGAAACAAAGACTGGGACCAGCCAATCAAACTTTAAGTAAGTGAATATATATTATTCACAGTATGTTAATTGAAAAATAATTGCAAATTTATGGACTTCACATATTAGCATTTGTGTACTGTCTTATTTAAAGGAATCATTTACCATTAAAAACCATACAAAAGTATTGCTTTAGCATATAGCAGAAGAGAAGGCAGAAGGAGGACAGGAGAGAAGGGGGAGTCAGGGGAGGGGATGGGAGAGGAGGGAAGGGCAGGGGAAGGGAGGGAAGAAAAGGAAAGCCTTTTGCTTCCTTGGTAAATTTGTTTGGTTCTGATCAATTCAGAATTTTAAAATGTGACTTTAGTTGTGAAAGTTATTTGTTCTATCTGATTCCCATTTATACCCACTCATTCAACTCTGTCTTTTCACTTTTTTAATATGCAGCACACCAAAACCTTTATATTCTTAATATAGCATTGTATAATCTCTCTCCCTTTCCATTTTTCCCATCCTTTAATCTCCGTCACAACCATTCTCTGGCACCCTCCTTCTCTAACCCATTCTTCTTTCCTCCTGATCCATCCTCACAATCTTAAGTTCTGAGATGGCTACTTATATAGCATCAGATAGAACATTCTTTGGAACGTTAGCTGTAAGTCAATAAGCCAACTTTGTGTCACTCGGTACCATCAATGCTGCATTGTCACTTTTCTTGTGTATTGTCAATACGTTCAGTTACCTATTTAATACTGTACCATGGGGGTTAATATGATGATCCATCAAAATTCAGCCTCCACAGTAAAAAATGTCAGGGTTGACAAGTAAATATTTCATCTTAGACAAATCATCAATTAATGTAGAATTACAGATATTAAGATCTCAAATTCCATTGGGAAGATAAAGGAGCCAACAGTGATATGACTTAGTGGGAAAGTTTTCTGGTTTGATTAGTTGAAGAACATCAGGAAATGTTTGTGTGTGTGTGTGTGTGTGTGTGTGTGTGTGTGTGTGTGTGTGTGTGTTTGGTTATATATAAGAGCAGTATAAATATGTTAGGTGACATTAAACAACGTTGTGTATTGAATGGAAACATGAAATAAATATGGAAGCAAACCTTAATTCATCTAAAAGATTAACACTGAGTAACAACTAATTCAATTAACATCTTTGAAATCACTTCTCATATATAATGAGTACATAACTACTTTATATTTTAAATCTAATTTAAGAATACACATTAGATACCCTGCCTCATTGTCAGAGTCTGAATAGGAGATTTTTGTTATAAATGATTTATGTCTCTTTTTTTGTTTTGTTGATACAGTCAGTCTCATGATATAATTCAGACTTCATCAAACATGCTACATAGCAGATGACTAACAACTCCTGATTTTCCTTCTTCCACCTTCCAAATGTCAGTGTTGCAGGCCTACAATACTACCTCTGGCAATTAATTTGTATATTTAATATCATACTGTTTCTTGACATTGCTTTGGAGGCATATGGTCATGTTCAAAATTTTGTATTGATGTGTAATAAATAAAAGTTTGCCTCTGTTCTTGGTATCAATGAGTTAAAGGTTATTCAGGGCTGAGAAAGCACTATACACTCATTTCTTTATTCCTCTAAGTTTTAAAAAGGACTCAACAGTCTGAGGAAATAACTTTAATATAGTGATCCACAACCATGTGAAATAGTTCCAACTATTCCCAGTCACTGGGAACTGACATTTAAGTTAAGCAGCAAACGGAAAGGAAAAGACTTCTCATCTGGAGTCAAGGGACTTCTTCAACCCATATGAGCAAACTTAACAGCTAAATAAACAAACCAACAAAAAAACATCGAATTGTGTTAACACTCGCTGCTATTGTTGAATAGCATTTTACTTTATTAGCCATCTAATAACCAAGGTCCTCTTCTTCAGCCACAAAATGCATAATAGACGTGTCTACTACTCCAGTAAATAACAAATTACATTCACTATTCTGTATAAGTAAAGATATTACTAATATTAAACAACAACAACAACTAAGGTTGGGGTCTTAGAAAGTCTTTGAGTAGGCTCTCTCTGGATGTTACAATATATTCAGTAAATGTATGTAAGTACATTTAGCAACAGATTTTGTTAAAAACAACACACAAGTCTTTATCTTATGAGGTATTTAGAAGATCCTTCCTACAGTCAAAAAGGAGAATGAAATCCAAAGAGAAAACTGAAAAATGAAAGAGTATGGAAGCCTAGGGTGAGCACATCCCAGATAAAGGTGACAATAGTCTGTTATGGAAGGACAGAGCCTTTCATTTTTAGACATACCAATACAGGCAGCACTGAAGATAAACAGTGTGGTATTAAGCTGCATGTTTATCATCCTGCAGCTGAGCCTTCTTAATGCAGACACCTCAGCTCCTTTAAGTTGGAGTATTTTTTGGCACCGGGTGCATTCTCACACAGAGGTACCTTCATCTTGGTCAGAGCCCAGCTTCAGCTTCTGAGTACGTCCATTGGGATCAGTGGTTTGGCTGGGACAGTTCCTGCCACTAGTGATTATTTTCTTCCCAATTCCTCCCTCTTCCATACCTTAAATTATTTATACAGAATATAGCCTGTTTCTATTTCTCACACTCTACCATACACTGCTTTCAAATTCAATATCTTTAAGAGCAATTTCTCAGTAAATTGAAAACAATCATTATCAAATGTAACTGTTTTCTTACAATAAGCTTTCCCCAAAGCACTATACTTAAAAAGACAGTGGTACACATATTAGTTAATATATGGAATAACCTAGTGAGGTTCAGTATTGATAAAATTCAGCACTAATCTGGTGGTAACCAAAAGACACAATGAATGCTTCTAAATTGTGACTGCCAACCATAGAAGCCTACTACATAGAAAGTAGAGGTCATTATTTTTTTAATTAATTAGATTCATTCATTTATTTTACATCCCAATAGCAGTTCCCCCTCTCTTCTCTCCTCCCATTCCCACCCTCAGCTGCCATCCACACCCAGCCCCCAACCCCTCTTCCTCTACTTTTGTTCAGAAAGGGACAGGCCTACGTGGGTATCAACAAGCATGACATATCAAGTTGCAGTAGGACCAACCTCCTCCCCTTGTATTAACGGCTGGGCAAGGTAACCCAGTATGAAAAATAGGTTCCCCAAAGCCAGCAAAAGCATTAGGAACAGTACTTTTTCCTACTGCTAGGAGTTCCTCAAGTGGACCAAGCTACCAAAGAATTGATAAAGAGAATATAGTGGTCACTATTCAGAAGAATTCAGAAGATGCATTCTTCCATACACCAATGATTCTGCTCTTTCATTTAAGTCCATTTGCTCATATGTAGCTTCCAGTGTTAAAGAACTAATGCCCACAAACTATAAATAGCACTATGAAGAAACCTGTACTATTCACTTCAATGTATTCTTTTATTATATCAATTATTCCATACTTGTTGCAGGGCATTATTATTTAGCTAAGCATGGTGCTTGGTGGCCTTCCCTCTATTGTTCCCCAAAGAAGCTTTGATAAAATACTTGACTCCAAGACACTCAGTAAGATGAGTCATCCCTTTTCATAGGACTTTTTGTCTGCAATGCCCAATATTCATGCTTCTAATATAAAATATAAGTTTGCCATAGGAACGGATACACCATTTCCTGAAGAACTTTCTAGGTAGGGTATATAATACATGGTTTAAAAGTACTGAACAGAGCTGATTGGTGGAGCACACCTTTAATTCCAGCACTTGGGAGGGAGGCAGAGGCAGGTAGATCTCTGTGATTTCAAGGGCAGCTGATCTACATAGCAAGTTCCAGGACAGGCTCCAAAGCTACACAGAGAAACCCTGTCTTGAAAAAAAAAAAAAACCTACAAAACAGAGATTCCATTGTATTCTCCAGACCATAGCCTTCCTACAAAGTAATGATATGCAGAGGCTGAAATTTTACTCTACAAGTTACCAGTTTAAGAACCAGGTTGGTCCATATTCACATAGAAACCCAATTCCAATACCAGTGATTCAATAAAATCACTAAGAATCACAGGAATCTTCACAGCCAGAAGTGCCAGGGTGATTGAGATAATCCACCATCTGCCATTTTATATTTATCGTAACAGTATATGACTTGCTTTAAATCTCATAAAAGCTATAGCAATCAAACATATTTTTAAAAATTACAAAACACTATACCATTTCACCAATTTAAAGTAACTTTTTTTTTGTTTCATAAATTCCTATTCTGTCTTTAACTTCAACTGAGCCCATCACCTCTGCTAAGAATCCAGTGACTCATTGAGACAGGTAGTGAGTCCATCCTATGGCCAGAGCTCTGCACGTACAGCACACAGTAAATTGTCATACTGGTAAATTAAGAATGCCTTCTCCACTTAACTATCTCATTAATTTTGCAAACTCCATCTTAAACATTCATCCATAATAAGAAAGAGACGGCTCACTAAATGTATAGAATTAATGAATGGTACATGCAAAAATGCAACAATTGAGAACTATCATGTTTTATGTATGTTTGTATGCTATTGTGCAGATAAATGTGTATATGCAAGTTTTAGTAAAAGTAATATTAGCAATATACAACATGTTTAGTGAACATAAGATTTGGAGACTTTGACAGAACAATACTTGCAACATTTCTTACATAGACTACTGTAAAATATTCATATGGCAACTGCTTTTGTAACTGTCAGTGGTTTACAACAGGAATATTACTAGGGATATAATGATAATGTAAGTTTTTCAGCACACCCAAGCCTCTCTAATGTCTTAATTGCATGCATCAATGTCATACGGTATATTAGGTGCTGTTTAATTTGGATCTCATCCCAGGTCAGCCATAAGGCCATCTACCATCAACAGGCAAATCACACTTATTACTTTTCCCCTTCTCTATAAATGCAAGTGAAGAGATTGCCCTGGCCAGAATTATCATTAACAAGTCTATTTTGTCAGGGTTATTAAATAAAAAGAAACAAAAGCATACTTTTACAAAACCTAATCAAGCAGTGATGTCTTTATGAATTAAGGAAACAGAAACCTCCTAATGAACATGAGATTGAGAGCCTTCTAATTATTAGAAAAGGCAAAGAGGTGAATGGAAGCTTAAGTTTGGTAATTCAAGGGATATATATTTCTTTATCCCAGAGGACGCTTACCTTAAAATTTTGCCATGTAAGCAATGGACAAGGTCCCATTAAAATTTTTTCAGAGCTTTTCCTACATACATTTCATTTCCAAAATTGCAGCAAGGCCAACACCTGTCAGAGAAGGGCAGGTTCTAATTGCAGTATGAAGTTACAGAATGTTCTGCCTCGTAGAGTTCCATCCTACTGACAACAAGAAATAAGGCGGCAGGAACACAGAATCAGAGGCAAAGATCAAGGGAAGACACATGGTGGATGTCCTAGACTGTATCTTCAAGAAAAAAAAATCCCTGCAGAAAAGTAGAGACATGCGGGCAAAGGACAAGTGAGACTCTTAAGTGTGGAAGAAGGATATAAGCAGAAAACACTCTGATATGGCAGAAAGTCCATTTTCTCTTGATTTTCTTAGGATTCGGTTTACGAACAAATGACACTATTTTGAACCAGTATGAAAGAAGGCAAGAAATATCTCACCATGAAAATAAAAACAGAGTTAAAAATAGTCAGAGTATTAATAACCATCTTGGTCAATTCCAGAAACCTAACTCCTTGATAATACCTTATTCAGAATATAAAATCTTTAAACACTGAATTGACATTTTCCTAGAAGTAATTCATGTGACAAAACGTTATTTGGAAAAGAAAAAAAAAGTAGTACAACATTCAAATGTCAAAGCCATTCACTTCTCAGAAGGTAGAAAGTGTTCTACAGAAGACAAGGAACATACTCTGCTGAAATAAGAGATGTTTTATCATCCCTCTTGACATGAACATGGTCACTTTGAGATGGAGAGTGATGGACAGAAAAACAGAAAGACTTTAAAACCTGTCTCTAGTGTATAACATTGGACTAGAACATTAATGATTTTCTTTAGTACAGCTAAATTATGTTACTGTTATTTGAACAGAAAACTCTTATATGTAAGCCAATATGCCAAAACTACAAGATAATATATATTATAATAGCTTTCTTTTTTCTCAAATGAAATGTTCCAGTCTCAGATTAAATGCATTATTAACAGATATCTGAATGCTATTACTAGATATACCTCATAAAAACACACACACATTTATGTAAACACACATGTGCACATATGTACATATATACAAATACACACACAAGCATTGCGTCCATATTTAAAACAGATTGAAATGCACATAAAACTTTTTGTAATTTTTATTATGAATAAGGAGCATTAACTATTGGTGAAATCAGCAGTAATTTTTTTAAGTTCTGTAGATTAAAGTTTTAATCAATATCCCCTGAACATATTGATATTACCAATAACTTATCATTTCTTTCATGAGCTAAAAATTATGAGATAAAGTAAGTAACAAATGTTTGCTTCAAGTAATATTTCATGCAATCAAATATAAACATGGCAACTTGAACCAAGATCAAACTCTATCTATAATATTAATGTTTTATCATTTCATGATAACAAGACTTATTCCTGCATTTGGTTGGTAGCAGTTTATCTTTGATTGAAAAATCCCAACATTCACATTAAGCATGATATTATCTACCATCAGATTGTCTTGTAGAGATCTTCTTTGTCTATAGCAATGAAAGATTTTCTATTCCCAGGTCCCATACTTCCTAATGTGCTTGTGGGAACCTGGTATACCAGTCTCATTTCTGAGACCCTCTATTTGAGTAAAGCATCAAGCTTTCGATGTGAATTCTGGCTCATCCTTAAATTGGGACTCTGCCTCAGCACCCAGGGCTGTTGTCTTTGAAGGGTCAACTGTATCTGGGTAGCCTTAAATATCATCAGTGTCTATCCAGTATTGGACTTTGGTTATCTGTAGAGTGCTGACTAATTTAGAAAGGATTTCACATGGCTTGGCTGGGCTGCTCCTGGTAGTCCAAATTTCTAGATACAGTCACTTCCTCCCAACTTTCATGTTTACTCAAGGCACTTATACCTATATGCTTCATGTGGTTGAATTGTCACGTTCAGACTATCATCCTTCCTACAGTTAACTGCATCACATATAATCTTGTCCAACTAAGAATGCCAGAACATAGACTTATTCACAAGATTCTTTTTAACAACCAACACTATGAGTCTATTTATAAATTTTCAATCTTTCATAGCCCAGGGATTAGAAAAGAAAACAGTGGGTAGAGGAGCCTGAGCTTCCCATTACAATAGAAAAAGAGTTGAAATACTTCATCTCAAGGTAATACGATTTGTGTTCCTTGTTGGGGAATCAGCCTGTGAGAGTTTGGGATAAATTAATACCTCTCAATGTCTCTTGCATGCAGGACCTCATTCACATTGATGTTTCTTTCTTCTTAAAAATGAGGTGGGAATGGGGGGTGGGCTGAGGGGAAGGTGAGGGGGGCAGGAGGGGGGAGAACAAGGGAATCTGAGGCTGATATGTAGAACTGAATTGTATTGCAAAATTTAAAAAAAGTTTTTATTAATTCATTGAGAAATTCATACGATATATGTTGATTATATTATTGGGAAAAAACAATTCTCTACAAAGAAAGGAAATAATAAATAATAATATATAATGAAATAAAACAATTTTATTTATCAGAAAAACTAATAAATAATATCATAGTCTTGGAAAACATAATAAAAGCTAACATCATGCCAAAGGTTACAGTTTATGCTCTCATCAGCTCTCAAAATATCTCTCCAAGCAGAATTCCCTACCCCTCCCAGACTTAAACTTCTGGCCATCCAAACCCAGGTCAGTCATTAGGCTGCAAACCTCATGCCCACCCTGTAGCCATCACATCCTCTTATATCTCTAAGGCACCAATTTAGTACTTCCCTCGCCAGAGAGAGCCTCCATCAAAAACCATAGCTGAGGCAGGAAAATAAACTTGGATTCAGCAAATTAACTTTCAGCAGAGCTTTCAATGACTAGGGTCTCAGACTATTAAATTTTGAATTTCAGAAAGACACTCTAGCAAAACATAACAGCTGCTACTGAATCCCAATCCACAAAGCAACAGCCGTTACAGCATCTGGACCAACAGCTCCAGAAGATACATCAGTAAATAAGGTGAACATCCCCATGCAATTCCACCCTTCAGAATCCGCTCCCTCGGCCTGCGAGGGGTGGTTCAACAGTATCTACACAGTGAAAGGGAGGGCATATTTCTTAACCATCTGTTCAAGCCGGAGTCAGTGACCTTTGCTCTCTATTGGTAAAGGGGATGCTAACTTTGCCAGCTGGATGTAAATGGAGATTTTAATTGAAAAGCATGCAACTATCTCCAACTAGGGGATGGAATAAACAAACTCCAGAGTCTAAGTTCTACCTAATGAACACCCTGCATGCTTAGCGTTCTACTCATGATCCTCCATTAGCCTGGGCATGTTTTGGAAACAAACAGTTAAAAAGAAAAGCATTCAGCTCTTGCACATTCAGCTCTACTTCCAACAGTTAGCAGTATTAGCCAACGTGAAATACAGAGCAAAATCTAAGACTATGTTTATTTTTATTTCCAAGGCTAACAGAGAACAACCAGAATATAAGACTTGCATGTTTATTTGCAAAAATAAATAGTGCTTGACATGAAATGATGTGTTCAATTATATCAATAATATAAATAGTTATCAGTCTTGTTGAAAATTGTTTCTTAAGAGAAACATATTCCTCTTTACTCTTAAGAGGTATTTTATTTTTGCAAACTTTATTATTCCAGTAGAAGAATTTAATTAAAATATTTGAATTAAGGATCTTATCACTCCATTTAAGGGGAAAATCAACTTTTTTGTTTAGTGTACAAAGTTGGCTCTCTGGCAATGTAGTTTACTACATGTGCAATTGTTTGTTTAAATGGCAAGGAAGTGTTTGTGAAGACAAAAGGTCATTAGTCATCACTGCTCATGTTATTTAGCATTTTAAAGGTTACTGGGGCCTTCTCTATCTTGTAATATAACTTATTTTATTTTTTTTAAAATAAAAACACTGAATGTAAGTTTAAAATATATGAAATGATGATGTATTTCTCCATTGCTTCTGAAATACGTAAACAAGAATTTCTGAAGTAAAACTAATGGGCAAGGAAAGCTGAGAATAAAGTCACATTTGTGGTTTTACATCAGGGGGAAGACAAACAACTGACCTTTCCACGTAATTCTAAGTGTGTTGTGCTAGGCTCACAGAAAAGGAGGGTTATGCTGAGTATTCAGCAACGTTTACACAAGGAAAGAAAATATATTGATATTTTTCTATAATTTAGATGAAATTCATCAACTTTGCATAAAAAGAGCAACCCATTCAAAGTGTCTTATTCATGTGAAGAAAGGAAATAAGCACACAGAGCCAACCCACCTAAGGACCAGAGGACTGGGGCACACAACCACCATGTAGTTCTGGTATTATCTCCACAGACCATGAAATGAATTGAAGGAATACATTAGTCATTGGCAAGAAAGCCATTCAGGTGCACAGGGGTCACTGGGCAATATTTATTGTAAAGAATCTTAGACCTTTTTTAAAAAATGGCATAAATAAATTCAGATCAATGTTAATGCAGTGAGTGGGCATTTGGATAAAATAATACCATTAGCTATCCAGAGACGATCTCTCATTCAGCGGTGGCACCCTGCCAAGACTACAGCACATTATTGTGTATTTTTTCATTCATGATACCTAATGAATAAACAAATGAAGCCTTTAAGAAATGGACATTTTGAATACAGATTTAAGGTTGGTAAAAGACAGTTATGAAAATCAATAGGTATTTAGTAAACACTATAAATGTGAAGTAATTGAATATTCATGTTCTTATACAATGTAAGTTTCAGCAGAGCTCAGGATCCATTGAGATTTGCAATGATCTGAAAACCTGAGTGCATGAAGTTGTTTATATTCATCCATCCCCAATGATCTATATACTAAGTCGGTTGTGTAGTAAATTACTGACTGAGAAAATTCAATTCAGTGCACGTATTGAGCAATTATCATCAGTTATGTGCTCACCAGAGTTGCTGGTTGGAGTATTTATAGTAGGGTGCTTTGTCCTATAAATTTGCATATATTGTCATTGAGGGAAATTGTATGCAAAATATTTGAAACAGAAGTACAATGTTTTACAAAGTAGGACACAGGAAATATTACAGATTCAACACGTACTTACTCTTGCATTGAGATGCGATACTATCATGAGAATTTCAGCAAGGCAAATAATATAAGCTGAGAGGTATGATGTATACGAAATAGCTGTATGAAAGATGGCACCTCAAAATTCATTTCCTCAATTAGATGAAAACTAATTTTTGTAATTACATTATTAATATTAATTATATGAAGAACTTGGAAAGTAGGCTAGGAAAGGGGAAAAGAGCCCAATTGTAAGCTTAATACTCCTACAAATTGCTTAGGAAGTTATTTGCATATGCTCTGACGTGTTAGCTCTTCATCTAAAGATTTCTGTACGTGGTCTATGGGAAACCCAAATGAGGGGTAGACAGCCAGAAATGTAACTATTCTTTACAAGTGGTGTTATACAGGCACACATAATACAGGACACAGAAACTCATTAGGAGTAGGTTTCTCTCTTCACCTACAGCCAGCTATGCCCATCAACTACACAAACGACTGCTGTGTACACTTTGTTAGCTGGTATTCACCATGGATTTTAAGTTGTCTGTATAACTTGATCTCAACAATCAGCTCAATTATTTAAATGTAAATAAGTAAGAACACTATTGACTTTCAGGGAAAATCTGAAATCTCCCACATTACAAACATCCCATTATCAGGGACAATTAAAGACCCATTTGTCTTTAGTTTAAGCATTCCTTCTTATATACCACATACAGTGACATGAGAACCTCCGTGACTCCCAACATCCCTGTTGGCCATCATATTTCCACACCTCCAAATCCTTTCTAGTTTTCAGGGTAATTTTGTCTTGTCTTTCATCAAATATTTACAGTCTTCTTACCATAAAATAGTCTCAACTTTTTTTGATACTTCACCTACATTTTCACTCATAGGAGACATCAGCATTAGCAATTATTTGCACCAGTGTCCGAGATCTGTAGGACTATCCACTAAAGCATGAGAGCATGGGTGAAGAGCAGAGGACAGCTGTCACACAGCAAAAGAAAACACATTGACAGACTCTTACGTACAGCGTATTTTCCCAACAAGCTTCTTATGCTCATTTTGAAAACAAGATGTTTTGTACAGAGAGTTTAAGATGTGCCCAAGGTCACTGTGTCAATCAAATGCATCTCAAGTATTTGAACCTAAGTTTTCCACCTACAGCCTGTGCTGTGCACAGAGCTGACTAGGTAAAACGTAACTAAAAAGTATTGCATCCCATGCTATACTATTTTTTTTTTTTTTTTTTTTTTGGTTTTTCGAGACAGGGTTTCTGTGTGTAGCTTTGCGCCTTTCCTGGAACTCGCTTTGGAGACCAGGCTGGCCTCAAACTCACAGAGATCCGCCTGGCTCTGCCTCCCGAGTGCTGGGATTAAAGGCGTGCGCCACCACCGCCCGGCCCCATGCTATACTCTTTTAAAGAATGTGTGAAGAAAGGGTTGTAGAGCCTACTTTAGTCACCTGGAATTTTTATGGGAAAAATAGTTTCATGAATTAGATTTGGCAAATGGAGAAAATCCTCTTAAAATTGGAAAATACCTCCATCTCTCTCCTTTGTTACTTTTTATCTGACAAGATTAATTCGTTCTCACTCAACACAATTTAATTTTTTATTAACAAAAATACATAACCCATTGTATTTGACTCTTCTTTTTCTTTGGTTTCAGGCATTAGACATTAAGCAAAATCCTGAACATAACAGGAGGTTTTTGCCTGATTTCAGTCCCTCACTTTGTAGGGGATTTGCGAAACTCCTGCAAACATGATCAGAATTTACTTCCTTTAGGAAATACTTAGAGTTCTAGGAAATTGAGAACAGGCGTGGTTTACCCAACCACTGAGTGGGTAAGATTAACCAACTATAGGGGTTGGTCAAGGAAGTAGTTAAAAATTTCTGAAATCCTATTTTTATTTTCTTGATATCTCTACTTTCTTTACAACAAAAAATAATCCATGGAATGATTTATTTTAGGTACTTCATTAAGGTATTCTTTAACATATAATGTGTATTATGTATCACAAATTTTCCTCATTTCTTTTTGCTATTGGTTTCTATCTGTATTCTAAATAGAGACAAACTGGTAATCACGAAAGTGCCCCAAGTCAAATTCACTGAATGTTGTAAAGTACTAGGGGAAGGAATATTATCTCCACAAAGTAGAAAATGTTCTTCAGCCTTCAGGTACCTGAATCTACTGTTAATTTTATATCTGTATTAAACATACAAATTGTCATTTTTAAATTTCAAGGGCTCAGCTTTAAACCAGCAAAAGAGTGCTTGTCTAGTGTGCGTGAGTCCTTGGCTTCAACTCTGAGCACTGTCAACCTGTCTGCTGTTAATTCTTCAGGTAATTGAACACCTAGAGATGAGAAACTAGATATTAAAAATTATACCTTTTTATCTCCATGACTCAACTGTCAGGATTTTATTGTTATTTTCTGCCAAATACATATCAACTTTAAAATTTATAGCATATTAAGTTATCAAACTTTCTACAATTAGCACAGTATATTCAGGTCAGAAGGTAGTATTAACAGTGAAGTCATTTGACTTCTGTAATATTTTATAAAAAAAACCCAGCAAGCCAGAAATTAAAAATTAATTTATAAATTGTGAAAATTAAGTATCTACTAGAACATATGTATTAGAATGTAAGAGAGAAAACATCAGAATAAAATATATTGTATAGATCTGCTAAGATCAAATCAGTTGTTCTGGAATATAACTCACCATGATAATGAGTAGAAAAGCATGGAAATGTGCTTAATATATATTCTCTGACCCCTTATGGGGGGTGGTGGTCTGTGCCTGCTTGACATCATAGATATCCAGATTTATCAAGTTCTAGAGCTCAGCTTTGTGTCTTTGTAACTAGCCTAGAGAGGATTTATTCATACCTGGAAAATGGCTCTGCAGAAAAGATTTCTGTGTTCCACAAAGGTCAAACAATCATAATCTTCAGTATTGAAAGTCAGAGTTTTTGTATTAATGAGTGCCCAAAGGAATAATATGCTTCCTAACACTTCCTATGTATGTATAAGTGTGTGTGTGTGTGTGTGTGTGTGTGTGTGTGTGTGTGTGTGTGTGTGTGTGTGTGTACACAGGAATACTTGTGAATTTGGTAGATAAAGTTCAGCCTCAGATATGATTCTTTAGAAATTACCTACTTTATTTTTCAGGAACAGGGTCTCCCTCTGGCCTGTAGCTCATGAATTAGTTTAGGCTGGCTAGCTAGTAAGCCCTAGGGATCTGCCTGCTTCTGCCTCCCCAGTGCTGGGATTACAAGAGCACACCATACCTGGATTTGTAACTTGTGTTCTGGATATCTGATCCAGATACTCATGCTTGTACAACAAGCAATTTGCTGACTGGGGTACCTGCCCATCATCATCCTGCTTTTAAAGGAAAGAACGTCTACTAGCTTTACTCTCAGCAAAGTACCTTTGTCTTAGGGATTTAAAATCAGTTCCATTAAATTATCTGTAACAAGTGCTGCTGAAATCAAATAGGAGTTCCAGGTTTATGGACCCCAAGAGTTAATAGATAACTAGAATTCAAGGCTCCCTACTTTCTTCTGTCATTTTTATTAGAGGACCTTAAGCAATTCTTCTAGCCAGTGTGTGACCTTGGGTCTGCACAGGTAGTACCACAGTGAGGCAACACTACAGTAATATTAATTATGCTCTATATTAAGTCAAGTATGGGAAGATAACTTTGAAACAGCAGATAGAATTTCTATACTTAATGATAGTAGACTTCAGCAGAGAATATTCAATGGATCATTCTTAAAGGATCTTGCTAAACAAGATAAAAATTATAAGGTGTCAAATAACTAAGTACAATGGAAAAGAATGACAGTCTGATACAGCAGATTCTTACAATCACCACAGAATGACTCATTTTATATATATATATATATATATATATATATATATATATATATATATATATATATAGTAGACAGACAGGTAGATAGGTAGACATATAAATAGATAGATATACAGATAGATAGATAGATAGATAGATAGATAGATAGATAGATAGATAGACTATTTCTTTAAAGATATAAAGAGTTTACAGCCCCCTATTTCTATCTTACACCAAAATTTTTCTTCTATTTTCATGTGGTTGGTATTCAATTAAACCAGTGGGTTGTGATTAAACAGCATGGAAGTCATGGGTTACTATAGGCATAGACATTCTCAAGACTAGTATTTGTCTACTCAACAAATCTTTTGAAAGAGTAAAACTGGCACATTCTGAAACAGTAAGTGTATGTTTTTAAAATCTGAACTTCATGGACCAAGTAGGATTATTCTAAGCTTGTAACCAATGATTCTTCAATATTTTATGGGATCTTTTCCCTATACAACAGAATTTTAGAATCATAGGAAATTTAATACTCATAGGAACACCTATTTCTTTGAATTGCTGAAATACTCAACTATATTTGTCATTGCTGGTGTCAATGATTCAACAAAAATTGGCTAGGGAATGACAGAGAAATGTTATTAGTAATAAAAATGATAGGGAGATGTTACTGAGAATATATTTTATATAACAGTACATTGGCTTCTGATTCTTCAAGGTTGTTTTTTTAACATAGTATTAATTAGATTTCTATCACTAGAAGAAACGATGGGAGATAATTAATTTATACAGAAAAAGATGTATATTATTGTACTTTTGGAGGCTCTAGTTCACAATCTATTGGTCCTGCTGTCTTGGTTCTGAGGCCTGAAGGAGAGAAAAACCATTCATTCAAACCATGAAAGGGAAGCATAAGACAGAAAAAAGCAAGGACAAGAGTCCCACAACTCATTCTGAAGACACATTCAATGATCTCAACACCATTACTAGGTCCAACCTCCCAATGGCTCCACTGTGGGCTTCCTACTTCCAGTTAGCTGGTCAGGCTTGTAACATACAAGGTGTGGTGGAGACCTTTCCATATCAAAGCTATAAAAAAATTGCTTTCCTTGTTCCACTGTCTACATACTTTCTATACAAATGTTAATACGTTGAGTCACAGTTGTGAGGATCTGAAGATGGAATGTTGCTCCAGCAGTCCCTGGTTTG
This sequence comes from Peromyscus californicus insignis, assembly GCF_007827085.1. Taxonomy (NCBI): domain Eukaryota; kingdom Metazoa; phylum Chordata; class Mammalia; order Rodentia; family Cricetidae; genus Peromyscus; species Peromyscus californicus. The sequence continues at coordinate 7,969,985 of NW_026294413.1, forward strand.
CACTGAACATCACAGACACTACTTGAAGGAAAAAAGCCATAGATGTTTAGATGGAATCATGTCAGTGGCATTGACAAGAAAGTTACATGTGCCTTTCTGATTGGAAAACAGTGTTCATTGTGTAATTAACCATGGCTATGCGCACACACACACACACACACACACACACACACACACACACGCACGCACACACATGCCCAGCATGTGCAGTCCCTGTGTTAAATCCTAGCACACACACAAATATTTGCATGGATTTAGAAGTTAAAGGAAAATCAGTACGTTCTCATAATACTCTATGAATATAGCAAACAGCTTCAGCAGGCACCACCTTTCTGTCCACCCCTTTGCTGTCTGTGGACCTTCATCAGGAACCTTATAATAACATGGTAATTACAAAATAATGATAATAAAGATTCACCTGGGTCACTCTCTTTTGTATCTCAAATCTTTTAATACATAAAAGCCATACAAGTTTATGGCTTTGGTATTTTATTTGTTTGGAAATAGAAATTCTTATGCTGTCCCAGCACAGGAATGAAAAAAATATTTTCATTCCCATTTCTCATCACTTAGGAAGCTCACTCAATAACTCTTGATACCAAATGTCGGTTTCGGAGCCAGAATCTTCTGCTCCACCCCTCAGTGCACAGCTGACTCTGCTGGTGAAGCCACTGGGCGCCACACAGTGTGGTCTGACCAGTCTGCTCAAAGCTCCTGTGTTCTATGACCAGAAGACAAAAGCATTTCCAGCCAGCTCTGGTTTATATTCTCATTAAATATTTTCTTTGATTTTTAATTAAGAAACTCAGTTTTTCTCTGTTTAGGGGTAGATCAATTTAACTTCAATAAAATGTCATCTGTAATGCACCCATTCCTACTCAAAGGATTAGTGAACCTCTGTGAGAGAGTAGATACTTGTCTTCTCATTAACATTCATGACCAGGAACCCTTCTGGTTGGGCTTGTTTCAGTATCTGATGAAGTAATACGTACAAGAAACTGGCTTGTCTGTGAAATAGCTCCTCAGCAAAGCCACTGTGCAAGAGGACTGGTGATAATAAAATGAAAATATTTCAACCACATGGAAGAATAATACACTGTAAGCTACCGCGAGGTGTGCAGTAGGAGGGTCTAAGAATTAGAAAAGGGTTGGTGTTTCCTCACAAAATCCATGAAGCAATTTATTGACATTGTGCAGCTTTGTGTTTCAAAGATCTGCCAAAGTCTAAACATGGGATTGAAAGAAAGGGGAGGGGGAAACGAAATGAAGGAAGGAGAAAGGGAAACCAATGCCACTTGACAAAGATCTGACCTCTCCATGACTTTATTTAAAGGACCTGTGAGTGTGGGTCATCGTGTTCCACATTGTACAAACCCAGGGTAACTGTGGTTTATAACCATGTTCCTTATCTCTGTCCAAGTGAAATCCCTGTTCAGTTCATTTTCATTTTAGGCCTGTGCTTGGGGAAAGTTATTGGATTACTTTCTGATGCCAGAGAGAACATTTCTGTGATTTTTAAACTCCATCCCAAACATTCTAACCTCAAGAAGACTATGCTGCTGATGGAGCACATGTCACTGTGGTGATGACCTAGAAAACATAAAGGAGGCATTCAGCTAATTGCTTCCTATGATGGTTAGCATTATAACCCTTATGAATTATAGATAACACAATGAACAAACGAACAAGTAGCACAAGAATTTGAATTATTATACCTCTCTCTTCTTACAGCAACATAATGGAAATGGGAACAGTGTGTGTACATGTAATGTTATATAGATATCCTTCAGTATGCTTTGATATACAAGAGAAGACCCTACTATAAAATTGTGCCGGCCTAAATATGCTTTATTTAGAAAACACTTACTACTCTTGAATTTCTAGGGAAATACATTAAAAACAAAGCCGATGTGGGTCAGTCAATATTGTTTGGGATAAGCAATAGGAAACAGTTAAGAATTGTGGTGGTATTGTGTTCCCCAAAATATTGTGTACCCTAATAAACTTATCTGAGATCAAAGAACAGAACAGCCACTAGATACAGAGGCTAGAAAATGGTGGCACCCACACCTTTAAGCCTAACATTCCAGAGGCAGAAATCCCTCTGGATCTCTTGAGTTCAAGGCCACATTGGAAACATTCAGGCATGGTGACACATGCCTTCAATCACAAGAAGTGAGCCTTTAATCCCAGGGAGTGATGGCAGATAGCAGAAAGATATTAAAGGCATGAAGACCAGAAACTAGAAGCATTTGGCTGGGTAAGCTTTCAGGCTTTCGAGCAGCACAGTTCAGCTGAGATTCATTCTGGATGAGGACTCAGAGGCATCCAGTCTGAGGAAACAGGATCAGCTGAGAAGTTGGCAAGGTGAGGTAGCTGTGGCTTGTTCTGCTTCTCTGATCTTCCAGCATTCACCCCAATAACCGGCCTCAGGTTTGTTTTTATTAATAAGACCTTTTAAGATTCCTGCTACAAAGAATGATAGTATATAGGGATATAGAGAAATTCAGTCTTTCCACTCTCCATCTCCATAGACTAGTTAGGTGAAATGATATTACCAGGAGTTTCACTTTAGCCTACTAATGGCATGTATCAATTTAACTTAAAACTTCAATGGACACCTCACCTCAACATTTTTGTCTCTCTCCAAGTTTTACCAAGAAATAAAAATGCCCATCCTAAAGTGCAGCTCCTTGAAGAATAGCCGATATATAAAAACGGACCCAACTAATTTTTAGCCATGTCAACCTGAGCACAAATTAGAATCACTAAACCAAAATGAATTAAAAAAAATTCTTGTTTATGCCCTCTAATTGTGTGGTTGTTACAAAACACTAGAAGGCTGATACAAGGAAGAAGAGACCTCAGAAGAATGCATACCTAAATAAATATAGGCTAGATGTTAATAAACTTAGGCTAGCTGGAGGGAATCAACAGTAACTATGCTATCAACATGTGTGTGGGCATGCATATATACTCTCTGGAGTCATGTGTCTCTGCCACTGCATTGATTATGACAACCCATCCTTAAGCCATTATTTAGGGTGTTGATAGTGAGCTTCTCCAAGAAGTCTTCCCTGGTACCTCTAAGAGAATGACTCACTACTTTGTCCATATTCAAAAGCGGTCTACTCTAGGATACAGGTCAATTTGGGGCTTTTATTTTTCTTCTGATTTGAGACAAGGTCTTATGTAGTTCAGGCTGGCCTTGAATTCCTGATCTTCCTGCCCCCATCTGTCCACTTGGCATCACAGATGTGCACTAGCATGCTCAGTCAAACCTGTTTTAGTAATAAAATTTAACCTTTACTTCGCTCTCAAAAGGTGACCTACTGCAAGCAATGAAGACGCTTTAGTCATCCTTAAGCCATCTTTCCACACACTTCACACTTACCTGATAGTTGTCCATCCGTACAGGAAGCATTTCAAATTGAAATTATACATACATGCTCTCTCTCTCACATACAATATGACCCATATGACAGAAAATATGGAAGAGTCTATCACCATATGGAAAATCCCCCCTTTTTTTCTCTTCTATGTAAGTGCATTCTCTGAGAAATTTAGACTATATTTTAAAGAAGTCATTACATTATTGTCATCTCTATGGTATATAGATGAGAAATGATATTTTAAAAGGAAGCATGAGCAGACTTGCACTATGAAAATACTACACCTCGGTACATAAATAATTTCTGCTTTCATTGCAATGGGTATTCTGAGGGTGTTTCTATAGAATACGTTCTGCATAAGAATGGAAATTACTATTCTTTTGTTTTTAGTTTGCTTTTAAAAAATGTGCTTGGTGCCAAAACTCTGGACAAATGTATATCATTAAAATACATAAATAAGAATCAGGAAGAAAAGTTCAATAATAAGATCAAGAAGAAAATACTAAACAACAACAAACAAAAAACCTTCATAGAAAGTTCAAACTGTAAGTAAGTTTCAGGTTGAGAAATATGTCAATTCAAGAAAAATATTCTATTTCTGAATAATCTATGTCACACAGGCATTTCTAGGGAAGGAGTTCAACTACCTACACTATGATAGAATCCAGCTGGTTGCATAAGCTAAGGAAGATACACAACATGCCTCCATTGAGTCAGTAATGTTGTTTTTGTAATCTTTTAAAGTTTGGAACCATTTTGGTCAACTGAATACTGTCTCTGTCTATTCCAAAATTGTGGCTAGATTCTAAGTGCACAATTATTGCAATTGTTTTGTTAAAGAAGCAGCAGTAAAGTTTTGCCAGTGTCTCCTCAAAAGAAACTAAATATTGATTTCCTACATGCTGCTATTTATATGACTGATGTAGGTATCAGGTTACAATCTTGGTTTCCTCCTCCTTGATGGAAACTTGGCAAGGCATCTCCCCTCTGGAGGCTCCCAGCTCCTCGGAGAGTTGAACTATATTTAGGTGAGTAATTTTCTTTCTTTCCATTTTTTTTTTGGATTAAAAATACCTCTAACTCCTTTTCTCTTTTTCCTGAAAATCATTTCTACTTTCTCACCACCATAATCAGGACAGGACAGGCATAGGAGAGAGGCATAGCTATTTTGTTACCATGAAATGTCAGCACATATGGAAACTAGATTTTGGGGTAGAGGTAGCAGAAGGCAGTAAACAAGAAAGAATGCTGAGCTCCGGACAGAATTCTGACTCTGCCACTTGATAGGTGTGTGACTGCATTTCAGCTTACCCCTGATGATTGGGGTGAGCATCTTACAGTGTGGAGAATGAGGCCATATGTTGCCTCTGGCGCCTGTTACCACTCTCAGAAGGCTTGCTAAGTGGACCCTAACAAACAAGTCACATAGAAGAATAAAAGCAGTGAAGACATGGACACAAATGCAGGTTGGACAGACCCAGTGGTCACTGAACACAGAATCCCATCAATATGAGTGAATACACAAGGATAGTGCTCTCCCTGTTGACATTTTTACATAACCTTGTTGCTTGTTTTTGAACTTCAGAGTTATATAGCAGACAAAGGTTAGACGTAAGGAAATAAAGTTGTGAACATAGCTAAGTACCCTTGGCTGGTTTCTGTGTGCAATTTTAACGTATGGAAAGGAACAGAAATGTAGGCTTACTAACAAAGCATGTTGAGAGCAGCTCTATTGAGCTTTGAAGTGACTAGACCCCAGCTGACTTCTAATTTTTATCCCTAAAGAAAAATGTCTGCTCAGATAATTATCTGCCAAAGAATAAAATTTCTATATGTGGTAACATATATTCCTTGTCTTTCAGATAATTAGGTTAATGGGACTTCAAGCAAACCTTGAGAGAAAGTTATCAAAGAGTGCAAATGTATTCATGGTTATATTCCCACCAGTAACTATTTACAATTACACACAACAGTATCCTCGAAGTATTACCCAGAATATTAATTAACAACTGAGAAAAATATTTAGCCATACTAGTATGTGGTGTTATGCTAAGTTTCAAATTCCTACAGAATCACAATGATTGGGTGGTGGTGGGAAAGACAAAATGGAAAGAAGTCATTTCTAAATAACACAGAAGCCACAATAAGAGACTATTCTGCACTGTGACTGATGTCAGTCTCTGTATGTACTATGGATTGAATCACATATACCACATGCAAGTGAACTTGATGTTATCCTTACTGAGCCAAGGAATCAATGTTTTCAGATATAAATTAAATGGTAGTTTGTTTCTTATTGAGAAACATAGCTAACAAAGACAAGTAAATTATAAATGTGAAGGCTAGACTTCTGAGAGAGTGGACCATGGGCAGACTCTTTAATGGAATGTTTTGGATGCCAGACTTCAGTGATAATGCAAAAGGACTCACAAAATTAAGAGTCCCTAAAACTAAACTCTAAGATATTCATAGGAACATTGATTTTATGGGAGAAAATAAAACCCAGAAGGTAACATTCCACAGCTTATCCCAGATAAATAATTCTTCTGTGGTCACAACCACTTAGAGTCACCAGGAAATGCCTTGAGGGAGTGAATTTTCTTAAAAAAGAGAGGGAGAAAGGGTCAGCACAGGAGGAGATTGGGGGGGGCAAAGACCTGGGATATGACTCAGAGGCACATGTACTTGCCTAGTATGCACTATACCCAGGGTTTCACTGAATGTTCCCTCTTTTGTGAAGGTTTACTGGCAGGGTCACCTTTATGGTCTAAGAAGATAGATCATACAACTGTATAACAGAATAGACCTAAGGAAAGGTAGAAATCATTATTGTAACTATCCTGTACATATACTTTTATACTTATTTTTAAGAATAAGCTTTTCAAGATCATACTCATCCAGATCACATTTAGGTTTTGTTTAAAATCTGGTGAAATGGCTTTAACAATATCTTGACTTCTCTCCCATGGCAATCTAACACACCTTCGAGAAAAGAGAGCATCATCTACCATGTCAGATAGAATCCTAGCAAAATCAATGTCCTTGTCACACTGATTGACAACAGATCCCAAAGTGTACTAACACAATTTAAAACTCACCTGTATTAAAAGTGGGCTTCTTAATTAAGACAAGTGAGATGTAAGATTAATTAATATAAGATTAATTTATATAATACCAGAAGTATCTGGCTTGGTCTAGTTGAATAGCTTTCCTTCTCTATAAAAAGAAATAGCAAGCCTTTCATGAAACTTGTTGCCATCTAATATTTTTTCTTATGAGAAAGATATATTCCAGCCTCAGAATTCTGTCCCAGAATTACCAGCATCATTTGAGAGAACAGCTTTGTAAATGAGTTAGAATTAGTTTCCAAATACAAGACGAAAAGAAAGCAGCAGCAGCTCACACCTAGCTGCTCTCTGCAATCAAAGACAAGATGTCTCAATGTGTAATGATAAATTGTGGCCACCTAAACCCAGAGGATCCCGAATGCTGCTGGACTTGTAATCTGTCAATCAAGGGCAACCTCCCAGTGCTCCCTCATTAGATTCAAGAGAAAAACGTTCACAGCATCACACTTAAATAAGGAGTTGCTTCCACATACAGCCATAGATAACTTTATATGCAAAGCAAGAGAGAAGACTGTGAAGGCACTGGAACAGCCTTGCAGAAAAGATGAAGCATCACCAGCATGGAAAATGTAGCATCATCCTGAGTACATCCATGCACCCACCCTTTTATAACTTGGAGAAGAAATTTGAAAGACAAGAGTGTTACACGAATAGTTTAGAGCAACCATGAAATAGGCTGTTTTACTTACTACAGAGAAACAAATGAAAGCATTGGCAAGTCTTTTCTAAGTGGATCTGCGGTTCTCTGACTGAAGAGGGTGAGAAAAAAATGAATAGGCTCTTGTTGGCCTCGGGCAGGGGAACATGTCCAGTGGAGAATAAGGAAGTCTTGCATAACTTGCAAGTCTGGTTCACAATGAATCATAGCACAGTTCATTCATTTCTTAGACCAGTAAGAACTATACATACCTGCTATCATACTGACACTGTTAAAATTTTGAGGCCCGGGTCAGAAAATTCAAGCTGAAATGATACTGATAATTGTCCTCCCTCTTTGTGCTTTCTAACACAAAAAATATTTATTAAAATATGGAAATAATGGTGCTTTGTAGTGGTATTGTGTTCCCCAAAATATTGTGCACCCTAATAAACTTATCTGGGGTCAGAGACAGAACAGCCACTAGATACAGAGACTAGAAAATGGTGGCACTCACACCTTTAATCCTAGCACTCCAGAGGTAGAAATCCCTCTGGATCTCTGTGAGTTCATGGCCACATTGGAAACGGCCAGGCATGGTGACACACGCCTTTAATCCCAGAAAGCGAGCCTTTAATCCCACGGAGTGGAGGTAGAAAGCAGAAAGGTATATGAGGCGTGAGGACCAGAAACTAGAAGCATTTGGCTGGTTAAGCTTTTAGGTTTTGAGTAGCACAGTTCAGCTGAGAGCCATTGGGATGAGGACACAGAAGCTTCCAGTCTGAGGAAACAAGACCAGCTGAGAAGTTGGCCAGGTGAGGTTAGCTGTGGCTTGTTCTGTCTCTCTGACCTTCCGGTGTTCACCCCAATAACTGACCCCAGGTTTGATTTTATTAATAAGACTCTCTAAGTTTCCTGCTACAGTGCTTATCTATGATCTGGAAATGAAAGGAGAGTCGATACCCTTTGAGAAATGCATCACACCTGCTGTAGAAAGTATGTCACATTAATGCATAGAAAATGCTAAAACAAAGCAGTCCATGTCACTGTCATTGAGACAAGTCTAGCCTTTTAGGGATGTAGTAGTGCAAATAATTATAAATGACAAGACTTTTCAAATGAAACTTCCCAGTGAAAAACTGAAGGTGAGTTAAAGTGTAAGAAAACTTGAATTTGGATCCCCCAAATAATGAAATGGTGTGATTTACTCTGCTGAACCACCTCACGGGCAGAACACAAGCACATGACAGCTTTGTTCAGTCAGATTGTCTTTTCCCATGACATTACCATAAAACACTATACTGTCAAGAATGTCCATGTCTTTCCTAAACACAGACAAATACTATACGTGTTGGAGAGGGAATGGAACCATCTCTCATAAAAATGTCTTTCCTGGTAGAGCAAAAGCCTTATATAAAAACACAGCAGAAACATAGTGAAGGGCACTCAGCTACACCTACCATCAAATTTCTTGTGCCTTGACACAAACGTGGTACGCACAAAATGGCTTGTCTCTTCTACGAGGTTTTCAAACTCGAGTTTGCTCTGTTGGCTTAACTTGTCTTCCATCTCTGTGGTACAGCACGTATATTCCTGAGGACAGATGCGTAAGTGCTCCCCTGCAAAGGAGAAGAAAGGAAACGTCAGTATGAAATGTCAAGGACTCTGGGTAGATTTGGGAGATTTTATTCAAATCCAGGGACCACCTGTCCCCTCTCTTCCCCAGCCAGCCACCTGGAGCCAATCTGGACCTCAGCATCCGTGTGCTTACCACTCCCAAGACCTCTGAGACTTAAGTTAAACCTGATATTTGCACTCTGGGCCCACCACATAACTGAGTGCAGGTGTGTGGAAACTCTCATTTCACCTTTTTCTTTTCTTTCCTGCATTTATTTGAAATGTCCCAAATAACACCAGGTGACAAGAGGGATCAGAGAGTCTTAAGTGTGTTTGTCTTAAGAAATGTCAACCAGGTGAACGACTCTGAGTCCTATCCCCACAGTCTGTTGGGCAACAGGGACAACAGACGATGGTTAGAGATGCTTGTGTGTTCCTGCCAGGCTGTCTGTGGGAACGCAGAGGCGAGAGGGCAAGGGTTTTTAATGGCTTTCTCCTGTGCCACACATTCTTCAGTTGACATTTCTTGTCAGATAGAAACTGTCTTGGAAGGAGGAGGCCACTGATAAGTTTAACTAATTCTGGTATCATACTGAAATGTAGATTAAAGGGAGAAAATCTTGTGTTAACGCGGCCGACTTGATGCTGGGCCCCTTCCTTTGACAACATTACTTTCTTTAGTGCAAGGAGGAGCTGATCTTTTGCTGCATGAAATTAAAATGGAATTTTACTGCACAAAATGTGAATTTCCAATGGAATTGGCTCAGATTGGGTCAAAAGTGTTTATCAGAGTGTCTAGAAGGAGGAAGAAAAATCGTCTGAACATCCTGCTCCATAAAACCAAAATTCACTCTCTGACATTCACTCTAGGGCATTGAACCCAAAGGAAAGAGTACTTAGTGCTTTGACTATTAAATTCACATATAATATTTAACAGGACAAATAAAAGTTCCTGGCAGCCCGGGGTGAAGTGTAGAGTGTCTCACATACCCACAAGCAGTTTCATGCTTTAGCTCCTATGAAAACACAACCAGGATGACAGGTTTCCAAGTTTATATATTAAAGGTAGAATTTATGTGACTTCGAAGATGGTATGAGACTATTAAAGTCACGCAAATTTTTATAATAAAAACGGAAGGAAACCCATCGTCCTTGAGAGTAAGAAATATCCAGTTCATGCTCATTATTCCTCTAGGTGGGAGCAGAATTTGATAGAAAGATATATCTTGTGTCACATCACTTTTACTTTTACTATATGCTTTAATTATTCAATAATACACTTTGAAAGTCGATTCTGAAAAAGTAGCAGTTCTGAGGATTTGCTGGAGGAAGGGGTGGGGTTAGATAAGGAGATAGAAAGTCAAGTTTCCCGTGATCTTCAAAAGTCAGTCTGGTGCTCACATTCTCCTACTGCCCCAAAACCACCTCCCAGAACTCTCACCTCAGACAAGATGACTCTGAGGCCACGCAAAATACAGCAGGTAAGACCACTGCATGTACTTTATCTAAGCATAGAAAGCAATGTCACTAGGAAAGGACCTAACTCTCTCCTCTTCTCTAGTTCCACCTTCTCCCTGCAGGTTTGTCAATCACCGTTTCTACGTTTTTCCCAGCAAGATTCCAATATGAAGGAACTGAGCTGAACCTTGAGGCATATCTCTAATCTCCATGAACAATCTAATACTGCAATGAGGAACTACGAGAGGCACTTTCATACAGCAAACTACAGGCCTAAGCACACGTGTGCAAACACATGCAGGTACACATGCATGCACACATACACACACACACACACACACACATATGCAAAAACACAAAAAATATGAGGAGCTTAGGAAAATTTGTTTTGCTCTGATATCATGTTTGGGTAGGGGTACATTAGTACTCTTCATTCATGGCCTCTATGCCAAACCCAATCCCACCCCCATTTCTATGGATCTTGTGAGTTTAGCTGGGATAGTATCAAAGAATGATAGTTTGTGTTATGACGAAGTCTTCTAAAATTCCAATTCAAGTATCAGGAGATAAAATGCCAACAACACACCCTGGCTGATGCTGTTCTCTGTATAGTTTCATAGACTCTATCAACATAGAATTCTATGAATGTGGTTATGATAGAAACCACATAGCCTGCAATAATAAATTATTTCATTTTCTGTGACCATGCTCAAAGCTATTTCTACATATGAAGAAAGTAGATCTAAGACAGACTATGGAAAAATTTCTCAGCTTGAGTAATTCAGCACTGAGAAACATTTAATAAATTAATAGTAATTTCAGTTACAAATTATGAAGAGAGAAAAAGTGGTCTTTAAGGATTTCCCAATCACATTCATTTATCTACTTGCCTTAGATTCTCTATAACATATGTGACATATAATTAGATATATCATTTATCTCACCTGGAGAGTTGCTAGACATATCAGGTCTTTCGAATGATAATCAGCATTTGAGGCCACAGGTAAAGAAAATGCACAGCTAAAACTTTAAGTGTACACATACTCATCAATCACCGATTGATCGATTGTATGGGAGAATGACTATGATATGTTCATGGTCACAAGACCTAACACAAGCACAGACAAGAGAGATGGCATAAGGTGACATTCCTTGGGGGAGCTGAGTTAATGCCAGTGAATTCTTGAATTTTTTGGTCCTTGAAATTTTTAAGTAAATAAGCTAATATTTAATTGTGGAAGAAGAGATCTCCAACAAGAAACTGCACAATGAACTCAAGGACATAAAATAAGATCTTAAGTTGTCCTCTGTATTCCAAGAAATAAAAGACGAGGTTGTTCCTCCCTCTATGTGTCCCCTTCAATTATGTCAAGCTGTACAATATCTTTTCCCCACAGCCTGCCCAGATGTTCCTTTCCACACCAAGATGCTGTGGTGACAGCAGAAATTGAATTCTGCCAAATCCCACTCCCTCCAAACATGGCCCTGGGTCTGAAAACTGCCAACATTAGACTTGGTGAGTGGCACGGTGGTTAAGGGCAGCAGACAGCAGGACCTCATTAGCCAAGTGAGGCAGCCGCTGCAGCTCTGCTGCCATAAACTCACTGACCTCGCAGGTGACAACCTGTGGACCTCAGAGTGTGAATCCCAAACAAGCAACAGAAATGCCCTGCCCGGAAGGAGGAGCAGCACAGACTGCAGCCCACCACATTTTAGGGTTTTCTAGAAATTGAGAATCCTAAGGAAGATTACTATCCAGGCCCTTGCTAGATGACTGGATATTAGAAGCTAAAAAGTTTAAAGATGGCAAGACGTTACAAAGTGCTTGTATTCCTAAACCTCCAAGTGCTGTCTGACGGAATGGTAGCATTTGCTTTGTGTTTGGCCATCTTCAAACTCTGAGTTCTCTCACTGTCTGCCTCTTGAAATCTAAGTGAATTTAAATGTATGTTAGAGAGGCATGGGCGCCTACCATTTGGTGTATTTCCACATATAAATAATCACTTTGATTACCTGGGCAAATTGCCGAAGGAAACAGATGAAGGGATGTAAGACATTGTAGAAGAAGTTAAGGATTAGCAAGAGTTTCTCATAGGGGAAATAGCTTGCATTGGAGTTAACATACTTGGACTGATTAGTCTTCTAACCCTGCATATGACAACCAAATGTGGTCAAGCAAAAGAAATCAGCACTTTTAAAAATGATTGGTCACAATTTACTTCCATGAATTTAAATGTACATCCAAATGGGTACTTTTTGAAAAACTTGCACTATAAAGATTTATTATAAATGATCCTTTCATGTCTTTAAAGGCAGCTACTGTTTAGGGACATTTATCAACATACTAAAAATGTTTATTTTTTCCCACAAGTGTGAGAAAACTAAATTCATATTCTACTTTGGAGGGTCTTGTTCAAACCGCCTCTATTGCTGTGGTTTGATGTTAGAGCTCCGGTAAGGGTTTCAAATGCTAATTCACGAGTTTCTAAAATTTCACAAAGAAATTTATAAAAATAACCTTTTAAAAATGCAGTCAAGAAGTTGGTTGTTTAATTAATTCCCAGAATTACACAGGGAGAGTTTCCAACACACTACCCGGGATGATGTACGTAAACTGCCATAGACCTATTGTCTCTATAGCGCTGCTGACCTTCACAGATCGGAGAGCCTTACAGTGCAGGATTGACAATGATAACAGAAGAAATTCCGTCAGCGGGATCAAGGAACAAGACACAGAGAGCATGGGAGTGAACAGTGACATCTGACTCTGGCTCTCTATGTCATGAAATTGTTACATTGCTAATAAACTGGTCAATTTAAAATATAACCATTTTGTCTCCTTGTCTTAAATGTATATAACCTAGTGATTTTTGCAATCAAAACTTATAACATATAAAAATACTACCTAAACACAAGATACTACAGAATTTATATAGATAGCTGTCATGAAACACTCATATACAAATATCTCTTATAGTATGCCTCAGAATCATTTAAAAAAATGACAAAAACATGTCATAAGAAAATTTTAAATGCTTCAACATATGTAACTTTATACAAAAAGCAACCCAGAAAAATTATAGTTGTATATTACAGTACCGATAATAAACCTTAATACTATTACTCCATGAGACAAAGTATATTAATTAATAAGTAACTGTGTCAACATGCCAACTGATAGTAAGGCTTACTGGAGCACAGTAGCAAACTTATAATGGTGAAATGGAATATTTTAAAACTACAAGGGGATGTTGATGTCTGTAAGAAACAGCAAAAAAGCACCTGTTGGAGGTAGATTATATTTTCAGATTAGGATATGTTATATTCCATTCCATGGCATTAAATCTTTGTATAGCAGAGTTTCCCATTACTATTTAGTTCAGAAATAGAAAAGGGAAATTATATTAGAGCATAAATGAGCATGGCAGCACCCATTTCACCCTGGATTGAGAAGCTTCTGTGTTAACTTGTTTTATTACTAAACAATAACCAGTAATAACCAAATGAAAGTATTTTTTATAATATGTTGTGATTTAAATGGCTGCTGAGTGCATTAGCGTGTTCACATTGTACTTGGACAGGATAATAAATGAAATGTTTCATATTTCTCTGACCTACGATGTCATGGACAGATTATTGAGATACTGGAATAGTTATGTAGGTGTGGCTAGACTATAGCACTTGGCAATTCAAACAAGGAGCGAGGAGCTGACATAAGGCATTTTGAGGATGCAATTAAAAATCTGTAACCAGCTGGCCCTAAGAAGGACATTACGATCAATGATGTAAGAATTTTAACCTATCCTTAGAAAGGATGTCAGAGCCAACTGAAGCATCATTGAGATTTTTTCCCTCAAGTTTACAGCCTCATCTCTTGCCTTAGTCTTCAGAATGTCATGTTACCCTGCCACCTGTGAGCTTGCTAACCTGGGTCTCATTTTTTATGAGACAATCCTTCAAAGTAACCCCAAGGCATACTTATGTACAGGTTTTACATATGTCTACACATACATGTGTCATGTTAGATAGTGGATTTCTGAAGAGCTCTCACACAAACTCAGAGGGTTCTGTAACAGGAGCATTAGGAACCTCAGCCTAATCCACACTGCCTCAGTTTCCCAGAGCGGTGCTTGTTCCAATTGCCTAGAATTATTATAAAGGTAACCCAAGGAAGTTCCTTTTTTTTCCTTTCAGTGACAATTAATAGTGATATCTGAGGGATTAAAGTAAAGTCGTGTTGTGTTATCAAATATTACCCATTAGCTCCACAGACCATTTTGTGGTATTTTACTTAAAAGCAATAGGCATGCCAATGTCATTTCCAAATTGCCCAAATTCCCATAGTAAATATTTTCAATGTGATTGATTCCTAGCAACCAAAACGATATTCCCAGATGTCAACTTAGGAGGGGATGTGCAGTAGCATCTATTATAGTACAAGTCCTCCTTCACATCCGGTAGGCATGGGAAACATGACTGGCAGTAGAAAAGTCAGAAAAAAAAAACGAGTTGTGTGTTTCCCTACTTCTGTCTTAATGTAATTTACTTAATATTGTATAGAATATAGTTGTTTTTGTTTCGGTTTGGTGTTAGGTTTGTTTTGTGTATTTGAAATAGCGTTTCATTATATTGCACTGACTACCTTTTTCTCATTACTTAGCTATGCAGCCTAGGCCAGTCTCCATCATTCCATTCCTCTTCCTCTGCTTCCTTTGTGTAGTTTTAGTAATCCCTATGCTTAGTGATAATGTCACCAAATAATTGGCTATCTGAACATAACGTCTCAAAAGTTATGACCGCCAAGCACTGCCGACTCCCTTTCTCCCTATGTCGTGTTCTTTGTCCACTCTGACCAGAATTTTTTCTGTCATCATTCTCATCTCTACATAATAAGACTCTCTAATACATTAAAAATCACTCACATTATGGAAATAATAGGTCTAGGGCTGTTTGTCTGTATCATCTCGGGTAGTATGCTGGAAATTCTCCAAATAACTAATAATCTGACCCTCACGTCTCAAAAGTCGGACTATATCATCAAGTGGAGCTAAAGTGATATGCACGGTTGCTGGCTGGCTGACTCCCCCCCCCCCTTAGTTAAGCCCCACATCCAATAGCAATGCCCACAGACTACAAGAATCTGCCATTTTCACTACAATCCTAAAGACCCATGTTTGAAATACTCATTGGCCGCAAAGGAAAACTGGTTCATCATCATTGTCAACTGTCAGAGCATAGTCAACGTTGTTCTGGACACATGAGGGAGGACTTGGATAGCTGGTTTCTGAAGGGCAGACTATGGAAACCCAGGCTCCCTACACTTTGAGGGTCACCACCAGTCATAGCAGGGCATTTATTGTACAAGAGGAACCATGCTGACAGAAATAATTTTTGGAGTGAGTGTCTGATGTCCCCAGACAGAAAGCATGACTGGAAAAGAAGCTCTTAGTTGGTACTAAAGATATAAACCACTGAAAGTGCATATTCCATAGACATCAGTTTCTCCTCACTGCTAGCATACCTCCTTATTCCTTCAGACTAATCGTTCTACTACTATACGTTATGTCAGAATTCCAATAACAAACATAAGATGAGGATAGATATAGCTTAGCTATAGAGTGCTTACCTAGCATGGAGGAAGCCCTAAGTCTAATCAGTATTACAAAAAAGACAAAACATCAAATCAAAACAAAACAACAATCTACTTATTGGAGTACTTGTGATTCTTATTCATTCATTTCTTACATGGCACACAATAAACGAGTAATTTGACAATTATTATTTTTAATGTTAAAAGATACAGAGTGATCTTATACTTAAGAATCCCAGTAAAATGTTGACAACTGCAGCCATGCCAAGCTTTCCCTTATTATAAATACACATTGTACAAGAATACATATCTGGACACCTATCCATCTCCCAGCCTTTGATGGACTTAAAAGAATATAATATTACCTTCAGAGGTTGTATGATGATACCTTTGCTTATTTGATCTCTAGTCAAGTAGCAGCAATATTTTCCTATATATCCGTAGACTACAATTCACCTAAGTAGGAGTTACACTTGTTCTCTTTGCTCTGACTAATGTCTTTTAAAAGGTAGGAATTGAAACCTTTTAGCAGGGAACCACCAACAATTAAGCTTAAAATAAAAAAGAACATTTCAGAGTTCATCGCACAAATAAGTATATTTCTTGGAAGCTTTTACTATAGTCACGTATGTTATGTATGTATTAGACTGCATTATACATTTCTTATGGTGATTTTTGGTAAAACGTCTGAAAGTTGCAAGTTAAAGACTGGCGTTATATGCAGACAGAGACAGAAAGGGAAAATAGGAACGAGCACACTCAACAATGCATGTTCATAAACCATACATAGCCAGTGCTCACTCAGATAGATTCAACAGACTTCATGCATGTCTCCTTCATCCATATAAAAATATCTATGGAGTTATGCTAAAGCCTTTCCTTGCTTTCTAAAAAGTATTTATATAGGTTAAGCTTCCAAAACAAATACTCTCAGTGCTCTGAAGAGAGGCTGGTCACTAGCCCCTAACAGGAACTTTTTAAGTAGCATTCATTAGCAAGCTGCAAATTGCAGAGCTCCTTAGACTCCTGGCACCCTTAGGGACCGCCCAAATCTTCATATTCAGATGTTCAAAGATGCCATTAATCCTGCAGAGTGAATGGCATCTTCTCTAATCTTTCTCCTTTTTCCAAATTTCATCTTTATGGACCAACCTGGCAAGATCTAGTTAAGCTTCTCCAAATCTGCTTGCCAAACACAGGGGAATCATAATTCACCAGCTCCCATAACCTTCTGTAGCTCCACTGACCAAGATGCTGACTTATTTCTTTTGCTTTCTGTGACCCATACTGCATCCATCAAACCAACTGCTTCCTACAAATTCACCCATGGATGATGATCAATTTCAAGTTTATTGCTTCTGTAATCCCTCTCTCATCATTGCTTACTCCAAGTTACCATTTCTACAATTGAATTTGGTGATGCTGTGGTGATAGACAATAAACCAATTTACAAAGTGCTTGTTTTTGACCTTGATAACAGTGGATCAGCATTCCTACTAAATTATATGACAGCTCACTTGAAAACTTGGGATTTACTGTTCAGAGCTCAATAGCTGTAAACTAGTTCACAGACTGATTCAGTACAGGGGCCAAGTCTAGGTGAGAGTGATTAAGAACCTAATCAAACTGAACTGCATGTAAGCTTTTATGAAAAATTATTTTCTCCTCTATAAAATACTGCACTTTCAGTAGGCATCTGTAAAACCATGACTGCAACACTGATGGTATCACACAGAGAAGGCAATAAAAGGCAGAGTGGCTGGAAATGTCACAAGATCTATAGTGCCGTCCACAAGTGTATATTTCAGTAATTGTCTACCTCTATGACAATGAAACTCCATAATATTCAACCTTTTACAACTCATAGAGTCATTAATTTATAATAATTGCTTTAATTCCCACTGCTCATTGAAGATGGATGCCCATAGGTAAATAGCATCAGTCTCTATTTCACAGATGACTGATGGGAGGCCTCTATAAAGGAGACAGCCCTCATCCCTAGGCACTTCTTCTGCAATTAATAAAGGGCAAGGGGTGGCTTTCTGAAACTTGCATAGAGGGACCTTGATCTTTAAAACGACACTGCTTCAAACACTGTAATAAATTGAAGCATCCTCTCCAACCAGGGGCTTTCCAGTGTGCCCAGTCAGGAGGCAGCACTGGAGGCCAGCATTGTCATCAATGCATTTGTGTGTTACAGCACACCTGTCATTTCTTGAACACAGAGGAATAAAGACCCTCAGGAAAGACAAGACCAACCACCCTCTTGAAATTAAAGCAATATTCCACACAGTTAAAGGGAAGAGAATATCTCAGCTCAATGTTAAAAACACACCAAACAAGAAAGATTAAAAATCAATATGAATTTTTTAAATTCTCAAATAATCTTAATAGAGCTACACCAGTGATGGTGAAATTCTCAAGGCTTTTCCTTCATCTTCCCACTGTTTCTCGTTGAGCAAATTTATTTTTAAACAGTGACTATCAAGCAGGCAGAATTGACAGCTATATAGATTCCACAATGCCACTGAAAACCTTATGTACCCCTGCAGAGACCCAACATTTAAACACAAAGATACTAAATAACTGAATGAGTCAATATGATTTAAATTACAAGAACTCTCTATCCATTAGATTGGCTTTTCAAAGTTAGACATTACTATGAAAGTTTTGACCTATGGCCTAGTTTTAATGTAAAGGATAGAGTGAGATGACATTATATTTCTTAGGGGGAAAGCTGTTTCAGAATTAAGTTTAGTCCAGGTGAATGCATTCTCCATGGCTTTGGGAAGGTTTACTGTCTATGGTTAAACTTCCTATATCATGTTACTGACTTGGGAGAAGGGAAAACATATAAGAATAAATTAAAGAAAACCATATACAAAGAATTTAATGAAACAATTAAACTCAAGTTAAATTTCACGTAGAACGTCTATGATCTGGGTGTCTGTTACAACCTCAAGATTCCTGCCTGTTTTCATGAGGTTAAGTATTTAGAAATCCCACCTGACCTTATAAACTTATAGGAATAAGTGTCAAAAATGCTTCTGAAAGAAACTTACTACCAAAAATCTATACCAATTGCCGCTGTGATGACTAAGATACATCCACAACATAACCAAATTCACCCACCTATACTACTCAGTCTAATGCATCGTCACTCGTGGCCATTTATGGGAACATCTAAGTTTCCATTCATTTCTTACCATTGTCCTTAAATTGTCCACCAAACAGAAAATTGCCAGCCCCCTAATGGTGTGCTAAGTTTTATCCTGGACCTTAGTGAGAGAGACTATTCTACCTGGTAAGAAACCAGGAGCCTCCCTTCATACCTTCGCCTTTCTATTGTGATTCTCTCTCTCTCTCTCTCTCTCTCTCTCTCTCTCTCTCTCTCTCTCTCTCTCTCTCTCTCTCTCTCTCTCTCTCTCTCTCTCTCTCCTTTTGGTTTTTCGAGACATGGTTTCTCTGTGTAGCTTTGCGCCTTTCCTGAAACTCACTCTGTAGACCAGGCTGGCCTCGAACTCACAGAGATCTGCCTGGCTCTGCCTCCCGAGTGCTGGGATTAAAGGCGTGTGCCACCACCGCCCGGCTTCTATTGTGTCTCTTTATTTCTCACTTACATATCACTTCAGGACTTCCCCTAACCTTCCAGGATCGAGAGTCTAGATTCCAATTCTACTGGCCCATAACTGCACAAGTTCTTCAGTTCACAGTCCACTGCACTTCAATGTATCTATGTTTCTAGAAGAAGCAGATCTCATGGAGAATTGGTTTCTCACTCAGTTCCCCAACTGTGTTACTAATACTTAGCTCAGTACCCAGCACTTAATGACTTTTTATGTATTTTGGTTCAACAAATAAGGGAAATAATTCATTACCACAACGTAAGTAATAGACATCCATTATGGAAAATCACTGAAAATATCAGGTTCACTTTGAAATAGTTAAAAGACCATTTTTAAACTATGGCATCGCCCAGGGCAGGCAGCAAGGCTAATGAGGACTCTAGGAATTCTGCCCTACAGACTGAGTTTATGGTGATTTTTAAGTATGCTGCCACTCAAACTACCTTTATGAAAATGTAATTGAGCTCTCCATTTTCATCATTTTACAAAAATCTACTGCTAATGCTACTACCATATACATAATTATTAAATGAATGTAATCCCACAATGATATTTTAAAGGTAAAAATGTAAAAGCATGCCATTAAAATAATGTCCATGTTAATAAGTAGGTACCTGTCCCAAAAAGTGAGGTGACTGAAAGAGAAGCTAGATGTTTTGTTTATAAAGAAAAAAACATAGCTACAAATAGAGAATAAGAAAGGCCTACTGTAACAGCACTTTGCATATCACAAATTGCATAGACACTATCTCAGAAAATTCAGCACTTCGGGAAAATATAGTAACTTGTTAAAAATGCAAAAACATGACAAATACTTTTTTTCCCCTAGAATAAGAGTATATTCACATCCCTGGATAATTCAAAGTATACGATTATTGTACAAGAATATTTTCTGTTGGTAGTGAAATAGACTTAGGTTCTAGGGTAGATACACCATGAACAGAATTCATGTTGGCACAAGGTGAAGGATGCTTGAAAGTTTCAAAAGAGGTTGTGTTTTCATTTTGCTAGAAGGTTTCATTCATGGCAGGGGGGCATACAGACAACAGTAACTACCTAATAAATCCAAAGGATAGAAGGATCTGTAAGATACATCTGCCATGAAGACACTTAGACTAACTAAACGTAATACCCCTTCAAATTCTAGAATAACAACATTTTATGTCATTGAGATATGAGTTACTGGTCCATAGTTATTGGCTGTTGATTCACAATATCAATACATTCATCCACTTGTTCTGTCTTGACAAATATTGGCTGGAAATACTTTATGAATGTGCCTGTAATGTATACAATAATCAGTTATCTTGGAATATTTGGCATAGCCTCCAGTTTGAAAATTTCATTGATTAACATCAAGTTCAACATTCCTCAGGCCTCCTTCTGCTGAGAGCTTCCTGAGGTGAGTAGGAAAGGAAAATGGCTGCAGAACAGAACAAAGCCAGCATCTATAACAGCACTGTGACTGCTTGGAGAAATTCCCGGAAAGGGAGGCAAGAGTCAGAGGTGAGTGAGCCTGTATGAATGTGTGCGAAGAGCGTCTGTTATTCTCAGTACACTCCTAAAAGCTGCTCCAGTTCACTGGCACTCGGGATCATTCTCTTTTCTGGACACAAAATTGGGCTTTGATAGTCCCAAACTATCAACCTGTTTCGGAAGGAGGACGGGCGTGTTTAAAACTCTTTTCCCAATGCACTGTGGAGAAAAAAAATGCTCAGGCAAGGAATGGCTTCATCACCTTTCACTGGAAATGGCTGAAATTGGCAAGTTTGGGTATGTGCATCCAGTGGAGAATCTGAATAAATTCTCTTTTCTTCTGCCTCCAAATTAATTTTGATTTTCATAGTTCCCATGTCATAGGAGAAATTGTTTGTGTGATATGGAATGGTGGATTCTAGTCAGGTTTGCAGCTCCCATAAAATTCATTCCTAAACTTATTCTGCTAGGACACCCTAACTCCACTTTTAGCCAAAAATCACATGCAGATTTTTCTACTAAAAAGGGTGAAGGGCATTAGTGACAAAAACAGCCTTTAAATACTCAGCAGAAGATCCTATACAAAATGACATGTTTTGTTGCCTTATTTTTGCTAAATTGGTAACCTCATATGGAGAGTGCTTTTTTAGGTAATGCATTGATTGTTTTACATGATCAAAACATAATAGTTCATGTTATCTATTGAAAAAAAAATCACACACAGAGGCTTTGGTGCTTGAAAATGTCCAGTGACCCCATTCCCCTCATTAATTACCACTGGTGGTGAGCTCCTCCTTGATTCTAATTTTAAACATGATTGATCTTTCTTTAAAATAACTTCAAGCATAGACATTTAAATAGAAAAGTGTCTTAAAGGATGTGAAGAATAGACTTGAATGGAAATGGTGGATTAACAGTTGCTTCTGTGTAACCAGGAAAGCATGTGATTAGGAATATAAATAACAGACTCATTTGCTGTAAGAGAAAGAGTTAAGAGGTGTGAAGAGGGCAGTGGTGGTGTTGGTGATATTTTTTTTGGCAATGAATTGACCAAGCCACTACCGTGCAGTTAATGAAGATGCTGGTCAGTAGGGCTGCCAGGGAGGTACTCTTCCTTTTAAAATATGGAAATGCAAGAGCTTGGAACTGGCAGAAAGGATATCCAGGTGCCAGAGATACAACCAGAGGCAGATATGGCATGAAGAGAGAGAAGAACTCGGGAACAGAGCAGGCTTTGGAGCACACCAGAAGCTCAAGGTGAAATCTCCACAGAGCACTTGGCAATCAGTTGCCTGGCACTAGTCTGGCCATCGCCTGTGCCAGCTACACCAGAACTCATGAGTGCAGTGCTGACCATGAGGACATCTTTGCCAGATGCAGCATAGACTCCTCCCAGAGAAAAGGTAAACATAAGTGGGTCCATCTTCCATACTACCTGAGGCTCTCTCTCAATCCAGAAAGTCCCACACATTGAATGAAAAAACCAGAAAACATCAGGGAGAAAGTTGTAACTGATAGGACCTCAGACCGGGTAACTCTGTTGTAAAGTGGACTTTCCACACTGATTTTCCTATCACTGGAGGGGTGGGGGTTAGTTAACTTAATGTGTCTGCATTACTTAGACAGGGAGTCCTCTGCAGAACTGCAGTGCTTGATACAGAGGTCACAAGAGGAGTCCAGAAAAACCATATCATTCCAAAATAAACAAACAAACAAACAAATAAATAAATAAAAGAAACGGAAGGCATAATACATTCTATTTCATATTATTTCTTTTTATACATTTACATATATATTGCTATTTTATTTATGTTTTGGAACTTTATATCTATGGTTATGGCTGTCCTTTCTTTGTATTCAAGTTTACTACAATATTTTCACTGCTATTTATCACTCCAGTAAACTCACAAACGTTTCTTCTCGTTCATAATTTACTCATTTCCCCTTTATTCATTCTCTCATTTCACTGCTTAATTATTCATCCTTGTTGCTCTAATAAACTGCATTATTTCCAATCAGTGTCCTAATGCCAGCAGCTCTGAACAATGTTAGGGAAGACAAAGGAAGTGAACAGGTATCTTCTAGGGGATGGTAAAACCAAGCCTGCTGCCCCAAACAAATCTTTCATTAGTTTAGTTCCTAAATAATAATAGAATCAAACTCTAAGTAAAGACAGCTCAAGAGGAAGACTTATATACAAGGAAAGAAGCAGGAAATGTGGAAACAAAAAATTAGAGGACACCTACATCCCAATAGATGTGGAAATATAACAAAAATATTATTCAAGATAAAGTAACAAATACTAGTATTTGGGCACCAAATTTGGGGTTCCTAGTACCATAAAATATATACTAAAAGGAATGACAAGTCAAGTAAGTACCACTATGATAATGGTGGAATAGACTTTAATATGCTTTCCCATCTTTAAACAGAACTTTCAAACTAAAACCAGTGAAGAAAGGTCAGAGTTTAAAATCAGAGCTAAAGTTTACTGTAAATAACTTAGATGTGAAAGGGCCAAATATACTTTAGACATGCAGTTAATATATAGACTATTGAGGATATGCAAAAAATGTACCAATAAATAAAAATTTCCAATCAGAAGTACAAATAGTCAAAAATGATGTATTTTTTAAAAATCATTAAGCATCCTTTGCCATCTGGCACATGCAAATTCAAACAACTTTGAGACTCCTTCTCACCCTAGTCAGAATGGGGAAACTTCTAAACTTGTGTAGCCATCCAGAAATCAGTATGAAGAGATTTATAGTGAAGGACAGAATTGCCATCTGATCCAACTATGGAACTTCAGAGTATACATTCAAAGGACTCTAGATATCCCACCAAGGTATCTCAACATCCATGTTTAACGTTAGATTATCCACAGTAGGAAAGAAGTATAAATAGCCAGCAATACCATGAAAAGATAAATCTAGAGATACATCATTTCATGACTTTCAGTTATCTAAGCTAAG
Source organism: Peromyscus californicus insignis (assembly GCF_007827085.1). Classification (NCBI taxonomy): domain Eukaryota; kingdom Metazoa; phylum Chordata; class Mammalia; order Rodentia; family Cricetidae; genus Peromyscus; species Peromyscus californicus. The sequence continues at coordinate 7,993,884 of NW_026294413.1, forward strand.
GAAGAAAAAGCTGTCCGAAGATAATAACTGGAACAGACGCCACACAGAATCAGAAAACCTGGGTCATGGATGGTTTTCCACTGAAGGAGACCAGCAACTATTTTGGTACCTTACAAGGTATCCACAGCCTGTTCGAAAACATACATCTAAAGTGTAATAAAACACAACAGAAGGTGGTAATTGACACTTATTGTCAAGGTTCTTAAAAAAACTAGTCTTTTGATGAGCATTTACAGTGTCTAAACAAATTGTAATATCAAAAAGACAGTTTATGCCAAGAGCCTTATGGGTAATAAATGCATTTCCAGTCTTCTCAACATTTGGAGTAGGTCTGTTATTAATAGATGACTGTAAACATATCTCATGGATGTTATTATATCTTAAAAACATAGCTAGGCAAGGTGCCTTGTACTATTGTGGAGCCAGATAGAGTCATATGTTAAATACAGCCTTGCCACCAATGTCTCCACATAACTATGCTTGATGTATTATCTTAGTATTTGTCACAATCTGTTAACATCTTCCAAGAGCGATCACACAGTATTAAAAGCCATGGAGGCCCATGGGACTCCTCCTTTCAGAAGTAATGTAGGCGTAGTGTACAGTCCAAAGTAGACGTGACAACTGTTAAAGCAATAGTTCTTCAGGCTCCAGGAGAGTCTAGCAGTATATAGGAATGGCTGCCAGCTGAGTACAAGCAAGCTGTGAAGTATCCATAGGTCTGAAACAAAAGTCCTGCTGGAGAACACAGTAGCTGCCTCGTTAAAGACTGATGATTAATACATTCAGTAGCTTCACAAAGAACAGTGCTCTCCTAGCACTAAGATAGTTCCCTTTAGTGTTTGTACCATTTTCACCTTTGAAAAATTCTTCCCCTGGGGTTAAATCTTGGACTTTTTAAAAAATGTTTTTATAAAGAAAGTACAAGATCATTCTTACTTAGGTTAGGACTCAGAAAGTAATTTTTTTTTCTTTTTTAGCAAATTCCTACAACCTTTTAAACAAGATGCTTTGTAATAGGTACTAGTTTTCAAAGAGCTGTATCTCTTTAGGAAGACTTCATTCAATTCCTTTAAATTTCAGGTCTTAGGTTATCTAACTTATGCTCACATTCAATAGAAATGGCATTTAAATTGTGAGAAATTTAATATTTTATATGGAAGACAATGTAAAGTTTGCTTCATGTGGTCTCAAACTATATAGATGAAAGTACATGGTCCAGCCCATTATGCTCCATGACAGGGGTAGAGTGGCTTGGCACCCTGACATAATGTCTAATTTATGTGTGTAGATTCATCACATACTCGTGAACAAAAACATGGAAGAACAAAGAAAAATAAGCAATCCAATCAATAAATGAAATAAAAAATGAACAGTGCACAAACAATGGACTACAGATAGTCAATAGACATACGATTCAATATAGAGATTCTAGCTTATTCCACTCAAGATGTCAGTCATTAAGAAATCAAACAGCAATGAATACTGGGACAGATATGTACAACTGTTGAAAATGTAAACCAATCTACCTTCTAGGGAAACCAGTATTGAGGTTTCATAAAAACCTCATAAAAATACATTGATCATATGATCCCCTCTACCGCTCTCGGGTATTTACAAAGTAGTCCAGGTCAGCATGTGAAAGAGACACTTGTCCAGCAGTGTTTACTGCAGTACTATTCACAGTATAATAGTTAGTGAACCAACCTGGGTTTCCAAGACAGAGGAATGGGTAAGGAAAATACAGTACATACACACATTAGAACTTTCAGCCATAAATAAGAACGAAATTGTCATTTGTGGTAAAATGGATTTAACTGGAGTGAATTGGGCCAGTCTTAGAAAAGCAATATTCTTTTCTCTCATTTGTGGCTGCTGGATTTTATATAGTTGCATAAAATCATGTATGTATGTACTACATGAAAGTACAAGTAGTTATATGGAAGAACAAAGGAATTAAAGTGATATAGGGTGATACATGGGAGGTCACCAATGACCAGAATACAGTGAGGCTGGAGGGTGGAGGAGAGATATTAAACATATAACATAAATGTGTAAAAGATTAAAACAGTAATAATGGAAAAAGAAAATTCACCCCGAATGTATAATATTTCTAATTTTTTCATATCACATGAATGTCACTTATTACTTATAATATTTGTGATACTAAAAGAATTAAAACACAAATAATCTCTGTATATTAAGCAGAGTTTTAAAAGAATTTTATCAAATTTCCAAACTGCTTTTAATATTTAAGTACTTGAGAAAAGTTGACTTCTGAAAATAACTGTGAAAATGCTTACTGATATCCTTAAAACACTCACTAAGATGTTATTTATTTGTAACTTGTCGATTGAGTGGGAAACAATAATGATTTCTAAGATCTGTTAGCAGGTCAGTTTGTCACATGACATAGATTCAATGAAATCTATAACTCACGTGCTAATGGTGAAATGAGAAGGGGAAACAGGAGCCCAAGGCAGCAAGAAAAATTTGTAGTCAACCAGTGCTCCTCAAATCACAGGAGATGGACCATCTGGTTCCTGGATTGGATGATGCTATAATTTTGCACCGTCACCAGTAATATATCAGCTGTACTCTGCAAGTTGGTGGTATTCTGATAATATTTTAACTTCCTTCTAACAGCTGCAAATCAAAGCTTTTTATGGTTTTTGAAAATGAAAACTAGAGCCTTCCCAGTTGGCCCGGTGTGTCTTAATCATTCATCATAAGTTTACACACTGAAGTTCAGTATGATCCATGATGAATGAAGGGCTAGTACTTTCCATGTCAGAATAGGCAAGAAAATTAAGGTGTCAAATATGTCTTGCAGAGGACGGTTCCACTGCTTCATTACAAAATTCAATTTAATACAGTTCTCCAGTGTTAGCTGATAAGACATATTTCAGTTTGTAAAAACTCAATGGGAGCATTCTTTTAAAAAGTGAATTTTAAGGTTTTTTTTAAATTTTGCTTCTCTCAAAGAAAGCTGTGCAACACAGACTGTATCATATAATTTTCTCTTAATTCTAACCTGAACCCTGTATGTGGGTCCTCACACATATTCTTTATAAAAGGGGTGGGGTCCTGTCAAGGACTGTTACTCCCTAATGAAATAATACTAAACAAGCATTATGTTATCTTACATACTGTTGAATACTTATTTAAAATTTCATAACCAATTCAGAAAATTAATTTAATTACATGAAATGAAAGTATTTTCCTTCTACTTTTCTATTCTATCAACTAAAGCATTATCGTGCAGAAAGTAATTGTGATATTGAACATTTGATCTTTGTTTATTGTTTTGTATTTTTTCACTAGGAAAAAGGAAAGTAATCAAAGATAATTGGTTTGTTTGTTTTGAGACAGAGTCTCATGTATAACAGCAGTTGACCAGGGACTCACTAAGTAGACCAGGCTAGCCTTGAAATCACAGAGATCCAATTGTCTCTGTTTCCCAAATGTTAGTATAAAAAGCATGTAGCACCACTTCCAACTTAAGACTTTGTGTTTCTTTAAACATTACTAATATAAATCCTACTTTGAATATACCTAGGAAATGGTCATTTTCCTACTTGGTCAGAATATGACTACAAAATAATGAAATGCAGTTGAAGTTAGTCCTTCTCCAAATTAATCACCAAAATGAAACTTTGTAATACAAAGTAACTTCTAAAATCAAGGAGCATCAGTTGTGAAGGGGTAGATTGTGGAAAGTGACTAGAATCTAATTTCAAACAAGTGACTAACAAAACTGCCACAGAGCAGACCACATTAGCCAAAAAGTAGCCATTAATTCAAGATTAATTCCAAAGTAATTAAAACTACTAAATTATATTTTTTTCTGAGTTCACAAAAGAAAAATCTGTCATATTTTACTGTGAAATATAACCTGAAGGGATAATTAGTTTTTGGTGCACATTGCTTGCAAAACTCAATGGAACTCGAACATGGGGCAGGGAAATACAGCTGTTTTGTGTTTTGGCCCTCCAAATATCATATATATCTAAAAATAGGCAATGCATGTTTCTTTATGTTAGAGATAGTTCCCCTTTAAAGTCTTGTGAAAGCAGTATGCAATAATTCTATGTCTATGAGTGCAGCAAAAAGAACATGAGAATTCATTGTCCTTTTCATTGAAGATGCACTTTGATCTTCAAGTGACAGAGTGCTACGTCTTCCATCCCTTGTCTTTTAATGAGAATCTTGACCCAACTGCATATTCCCTGTGTGATCCAAAGAGATTCTCAGAAGCTGACAAGGTTAATGGAAATAGTCTTCACTCACGGCATGTGCTGCAAATAGATCTATACTTAGGGACTTGACTGAGTCCACAGACAGCTAAATTTCAATGCTTACATTCATGTGTAACAGTGCCTGTTATCCTACTAGTTACAGAGGACAAGGATTATAGAAATAAAAAATTAGAAGGGCTTATTTTGTTCTGATTCATGTGCATATTGGAAAGATTCTTCTCTTACTTTGATAAATATTATTAATTTTATTTTTCAGAAGCACAGAATCCTCCTTCTGATATCAGTGATAAATACTTTATTGGTATTTCTGACCTATGGCTATCCACTGGAAAATGCTGTTTCCAATTACCTGTGTCTATACCGTGGCTAAATACATCTGCTGTTTGTGCGCACGTGTGCCTTATTACTTTGCATAGTTAATCTAGAATGTTTTAGCTCCAAGATCATATTTGAAGAAGAGACTGGATTAAGGGGCTTAGTCCTGTGGGCTCTTCTCTAGCATCTGACAGTGTGTGTGAGACGAACATCTAACTGTTTGTTAGGGAGACGTGAGAAAGTGAAGGTGGTGTGGAAAACCACACTTCTGAGAAGACCTACAGCCTAAGATTGTGTAGTTTCTCCTTTGATGTGGAGCCTCCAGCCACTCTGACTGGCCGCCCCTTTAAAGAACACACTGAGTTGTAAAAGTTTAAACTTGCTTCTGATGAATTTTTCACAGAGCACGCCTTCCTAGTGGCTGAGTTCTGGAAGAGGTTTTACTGGTCTCACAGTAGACCTGTTGATCTTAGGATGGATTTTGATGGAACGGGTTTTTAAATGGCTTGGAAGTTTTCTAAGAAATGACTTATTTATTTCTGAGTTTTGCTAGATATTTAGTCTTTTCTTTGGTTTTCTAAAAAGATATTTACTCTTCACACTTTCCATATAATTTTTATAAAGATACGTAATTTTCTGAGATTCTAGGCACTTCTTTTTTCCATGAAACATCACCCACTCATTAGTCAGTACTCAATAGAAGGTTAAGAATAAACACAATTTGGATGCTTATTTTGCTTTGGGGATTCATGTTGATGAATTATATATAATTAATCATTCTGTTCTCAAGAAATATACTCTGGGATAAGTAATATTGCCTTCATTTGTAAATGAAGAAACTTAAGACACATAACATTTAAATAATTTTCTATGCTATTGAATACAATTTGGATAAAAGTGCTTTAATAGTCTCCAAAAGCACTTGCCAAATTAACATCAATTGCAATACATTAATTGTTCATAAGAAGAATGTGTTACTTTAAACAATGTTAAAGAACTATACAATGGTTCAGGTGAACAACTTAGTTTGGACTGCTATGAAAATATACCCCAGATGGAGCAGTTTAAGCAACAACAACAAAATTGTTTCTCAAAATCCTGGAGATCAAGAAATACAAGAGAGGTACCGGAGTTCCAGGAGCTGGTAAGGAATTTCTTCTTGGATTACAGAAGACTATAAGGGAAAGATAAAGGAATAGAGATCATCTGTGTCTTCTCATGAGCCTTTATGAAGGCTCCATTCTTAGGACGAAAGCAACTTCCATGGAACTTCCCTGCCAACACAATGGGGATGGCAGTAGTAACACAGGAATTCTGAGAGGACATGAACCTTCAGTCTATAGCAATGAGCTATGTCATTTTTAGAATTCACAGCCCCAGGGGATTTTGTCACAGCAAGATGGAATACCAAGCATGGATTGGTAGGAGCCCTGACCCTCAGGGACACTCAAGATTTGAAAATGATCAGTGGCCTTTTGATGGCAAACTGTACCCTGGCTTTTAAATCATCCAAGTATAAAAATGAGAAACTTCAATGTAGTTCACACTTCATGAAAAACTGTAAGGACTGTGGCCTGTCATTATTCAAAAAGAAACAGGTCAAATTCTAACATCTGCTCATGAAAAGGAGACATGATGTATTTGTGAGATGTTCTACTGACTTCTGCAGATGTCTACCTATGATATGCACCGAAAAGATGAATGATGTTATTGAGTGTACATATCCTGGCTTCAGTACTTTTCTGTACCAAATGGTGGCTGGCTTATTTGGGATCCTGTCTTAAGAGTTACAAAGTTGGTATTTTTATTTACTCTTGTCCCATTGAAAGGCAAAATTGGCCTTTAGACTCCTGGACCTGTATTATACTGTGTAATCCAATGTGCCCAAGTTCCCACTGAGCAGCTATGGCTTCCCTCTGGGAACATAGAGATCTGCCAGTACAATTGTCTTACAAGGACCCTGGGCCTCTGGGTTCCTACTTGAAAGGCAAACTTACTATCTCTCACCAAAGAATCCAGTTCTTATTTTTTTACGTGATGGGATATCAGTTCTCTAGTATTTGGGGAGATAATCAATCAAACTGATTCTTTAAACTTATTCCTATGGACTTTATCCAGGAACAATAAAAATATTACGACTTCATGGATTCAGGTTAAACCAGGAAAGTTTGACATTGGAACAGTCACCCATTTGTGCAAATCCTGTGCTCTCTGGGTCATTCTAGAGGCTACCAAAGTGCCAGAGAAACGATGGAGTAATTACCTAATTCCCCAAACTAGGTTTTTATTTCAGAATCTCTCTGACATATTTTAATGAATATAGAAAAGCAGAACCTTGCAATACCAACACTGAGTAATTATCAGTCACTAAGTAAAAAATCCCGATATCGGAATCAAACATTATCAGGCATCAATTGTCAAATTGTAATGGATTTTCACAGCAAAGAACAACAATTCAATTTGACTAAATTTCTGAACACATATATTTTACAATCTCATAAAGAGGTGGGAGATGAGAAGGCAGAAGCCCAAAAATAATCACAGATTAATAATGCCAGAGACATCTCCAGACTGCAGTTGGGTAGCAGTAAGTAGTCTATCGGAGAGTGTAAAGTACAGTCAAAAAACGATTGGGTGGATTAGAAAGGAGAGAGCTGGGCTAGGAATATGGCTCAGGGCTAAAAGTGCTTGCTGCGCTTCCAGAGGACCTGAGTTCAGTTCCCAGAACTCCCATCAGGCTGCTTAAAACCACCTGCAATTCTAGATACAAGAGTTCTATCATTCTTCTTGCTTCTGTAGATACCTGCACAAATATGGCATTAACACCCATGCACACTCATACACACACATACACACACACACACACACACACACACACACACACACACACAACTAAATATTTAAAATTGGGAGAGCTGTAGGAAAAGTTAATCCTACCCATCTTGATCTCAGTAACACTATGTTGAGGAGAGAATAAGAGAAAAGAACAAAGTTTACTAGAACCCTAGAAAATCAAGTTTTTAATGTACTTTACAACAAAAGCTTAGTTTTGCCTAAGATAATAGCTAAATCAAGTCCTCTACGCATTCAATGTACATTAAGCACGAAAGTCTAAAGTAGTCAGTTTACTCAAATTAAATAGCCAAGTGGATTTAAAAATCCGGTTTTCATGTATGTCTCAGAAAAGGTAACTCAGTGTTTTTTATTTCATGTCTGATGTTATAGACACCTGACTTCTTATGTATAGAAATGTAGAAATATAGAAAATATTTCCATCATGCTGTTGTTTGACATCTGGATAATGTCAGTTTCTTTAAACGACCTACCATCTAGCCACAAATTTAATTTCCTTCTAAAATTGATCCACTTACAGTAACCACATAACCTCAAAAATAACTAGTATGTTCTTCCTTCTGCAAACCAAAATTATGTTAAAATAGTTTTAAATGCATGAAAAAAATTAACTTCAGGAGAACTGAAAAGAAATGCCATTCTAACGAATCCAGTATATTAACAGAAATATGCCTTAAAGTGTAAATTACTTTCCCATGAATGAAATTCAATTTATGATTCAACAGAAAAGTCTGTGTGTGGAATATCTGAGAATCTGCATCTGCATAGACTCCTCAGAAGCAGAGACCAACCGGAGCTGTCATAACTATTATGCAAAACAAAAATGAATAACAAAGCAGGCAATTTCCTAAAGTAAATTAAAATGCAATCGCAGGCACTTCATGAATATTTGAGAGTTCTCTTTTTCTCAATGACAAGCACCTGCATGTCTTTCACTGCTAGTGTTATTCAAAACACAGAGAGAAAATGGGGCTAAATCTATACCCCAGAGGTATCTGTGAACCCCTGACAACTTGTTTGCCACAAGTTGCCTTGGTGTATCTACTAGTATCCAGTCAGAAGCTATGAGGAAATAGCCATCTTAGTGAATGAGCCAATCCTGTGTCTAGGGTACTCTATCAATGGAAGGCAGGTCTTCACTCACTGTATTGTTCTAGAGTTTCATAATGAGCTGGTTGGAAAAAATGAAAGTGCAACCTTTTCTTTTTTAATCAATGAAAATTTGAATCTAACAAAAGAGCAAAGAGGAATGTACTCCTTGGTGAGATGAAATAACCTAGTACTTTCATAGGATTCAGGTATAACTCTCATGACCTTGGTCTGTGTACAAAATGAGGAACATACTTCATTTTGGAAAGAGCTTTCAGCATATCAAAATGATGTGTTATCTGATATAAACAGTGCATATTAGTATCTTTACCTTCACTATTGTACAATTATACTGAACTTGGAAAACTAACAACGCCCTTTGAGTGCGAAAGCATTTTTCAAATAAATAGCTGTTTTTCCCTTCTTTGCCCAACTGAATAGGACAAGTCACTGGAATGATGGCTTCATTTTCTGCCCCAGAGGCTATGCCCTTGCTCAGTCTCAGTGTTTGGGGCATCTTCCCATAGATGATCATACAGCATCCCCATTACAAACTTTCCTCCTAGAGAACACTGTGTTCTTTGTGATGACATGCATATCTACAGCCCCAACACAGACCAAAGCTAGTCCTCACACTGTAGGCTGTATCACTGATGATACCCTGTAAGCCTAGCCTTCTTTCTTACTAGAAATCACCTATTCTTATTTTCTCCTAAAAAAAAAAAAAAAAAAAAAAAAAAAAAAAAAAAAAAAAACCAAGATTTAGATTCTTCTAAAACATTGCCACTATTTGGTTTTATGAAGACTCTTCATGCCTTTGGAAACAAGGTAGCCTGATCGCATGCTGCCATCTGTACACATCCACTAATCCTACACATTGCCTCTAGAACAAGTTCTCAGTACTAGAACCCCAGTGGTCCTTCAGAAGTCCAATCTAATATGGTCTTCCTTTAAGGGTGTTTAAAGGTACTGCATCTCCCTCAAACAAAAATGATTCAGCCCCCACTGAAGCGCTGACTTCCTTTTGAACTGTTCTGACCTTGGTGTCTTCTGTGCCTCACCAGTATCCATAGTATTATCTAAACACCCAGGCTGAGAGTCAGCCTCAGGGACCTGAGCTCCCTGTGTAAGAATGTCTTCTCCCAGGTACTGATCGCCAATACCTTTTATTTTATTTACATGCACCTATCAGAGAGACATTACTCAGCACTCAATACCAAAATGCAGAGTTGTCTATACGGACACAATCCTCTTTCCTTGATCTTGTTTATTTATCAGCCTTGTACACATTATCAGCTATATTCATATTTTCACCCATGATTATCACCCTAAAGTGAACTTGGCGACACTCTTGACATGCTTATTTTTCCTCAATATTCCTTGCCAGATGATTATTCTATACCTTCCTCAGTTAGTTCATGTGATTTCTTCCACTAAATGGAATGTAACTTTTTAGGGAAGAAGTTATAGTCTTGGCATGGAGAGTAGTGCCCAGTGTTCATTTGCCTACTCAATGTACAGTTTTCAAGTAGATGCATATTGTAGTTCTCCTTTATCTTGTTACTCAATCTCTTAGATGTTTAATTGGCACATAATTTGGGGGAAGTTTAATATTATGACTGTACTCAGTGGTAAACAGCACTTGTTAAAGAGAAATTACTTAACCCATGTGCTTACTAGGCATAAAAAATATTTCATACTACCTTATTTTCTATCCCTCTCTCCAAAGGAAATATGTGATAATTTTCCACATAAAAATGAAATCAGGAGCCGGGCTGTGGTGGCGCACGCTACACAGAGAAACCCTGTCTCGAAAAAACCAAAAACCAAAAAAAAAAAAAAAAAAAAAAAAAAAATGAAATCAGATAAAATACTCTTTTGAGATTTTTTTTTGCATTCCACTGTCTTCATGAGCTCATCAAAATGAAACAGCAAACAAAACATTAACCACATATTGTGTCATCTGCTACAAATAGACACTTCACATTCATAAATATTTGTATGGTTTCCAAAATAGTCAGAGTCCACATTATTGACTGAATATGGAAGGTTCAAGTTGCTCAATGAGACAAAGATACAGCTGGCTGAGCCATCGGTTTTTAAATAGCTTTCTCAATGGTGGCTAATAATTCCATCACCTATTGTATTGGATTTGGAGGAAGAGGGAGTTAGTTTTCTTTGTTAAAGGTTTTGAAGAGTTCAAATTGTCTAAGTTCAGATGTTGGATAAGCAGAACGTTTTTAAGATCACAAACTACAGAATTAGAATTGGAGAGAAAATGAAAAGATAACTGTCTTGTTGTCATCTAAACAGTATGACTGGTTCAGCCCATGTTCCCAGGAGATATTGGCAAAGATCTTTAGGATGGACTCCTTCTACCCAGTTCCCTTTCTCAAGCTTCTCTGGGTTCATTGAACAGAAGGATGTGAATACACCAGTCCTTGCCTTGGCTCTAAATAGATTTTAAGTTGGTAGAGCACATTCTATAGTCTAAATAAAGAGAGAAAATACCTAGGTTACTTAAAAACAAACTAAAATACTTATACAATGTATCAAGGAAGCATTAATTGTCTGTGCACAGGCTCAATTATAAGACCCCAAGAGTATCATTCAAAATACTAATGTTTTAAAAGATGTGTTGTTAGTCTAAAGAATTATTGTAACAACTAGGCTTGCCTAGCATTCCCATAGGAGAGGGAGAGTACACTGATAAGGCATCCTCATACTGAAAGTACCTCTTGACCCTTCTAAATTCTAGACATATGGTCTAACAGTATTTTGAAGAGCCTTCTAACAGCTAAACCCCAAGAGAATTCTTCGTCCTGTTAGAACAGAACCAGTAGAGTATTCCCCAAGACAGATGACTTCTTAGTGATGAGTAGAAAGCATGAAATCATCTACCAAATACAAAGACTCACCAAATTTTGCAAATCCCTTTTCCAAGCTAACATCAAAAGTGCTTTTAACTGAGAGGTACTAACTTTAATCTTACCTTGTTAGTGGTTGCTTGAGGCCTTAGGGTGAGGTTTGATCCACATGAATAAGCAAATGTACAAAACTCCAATCAACAAACAAGTGTCTCCCTTCTGAAGGAACTGTCTACAAGCAAAACCGACTGGCCCCAAGAAATGACGTTGACATCAATAAGAACATGCAGTGACACCAGTAGGAATAAGGGCAGTAAACACACAGGGCACAAAGCTTAACATTAAAATCACTGAGCCTAGCTTGCGATATATATTATGCCAGCCCATTCTGTTTGCAGATTCTGTTTTTGCTTTTGCTTACTCACTGAAATGTTCATAAGTTGAAAATCAATCCAAGAAGCATTTTTCCAGTCACCCACAGGTATGCAGAGTTCAAGTCACCTGAAAGCCATGCTCCCAGCTGAGGGTAAGGAAAATTTTGCCTTGTTTTGGCTTTCACACTGTAAACAAGTTTCCCCTTTCCAGTCTATTTTGTGCCACATTTTTGTGGTTTATGTAGGCAATTTTGCTGTTTAAAATGGTTCCCAAGTGCAATGCTGAGGTGCTGTCTAGTGTCCCTAAGTGCAGGGGAAAGTGTTATGTAAGTGTCCTTTGGAGATGACTTATAGTGCTATGGTGATGGCCACTGCCTGTAGGCACAATGCTAATGAAAATCCTGGAAGAATATTTAGTATCTGTGTGTGTGTGTGTGTGTGTGTGTGTGTGTGTGTGTGTGTGTACACTTGTGTGTGTATGTGCATGCACACATACTGATACATTTGTAAAGGGAGAGTTTTTAAACAAATATGCTTAAAACAATGTTAAATATTGATTAGTTGACGAAGATGCTGAGGCCAGAGGCTTGCAGTAACCAGGCCTTGCATTTCCCCTTAGGAGCAATAGTTTGGTATGCAAACAGAATGTGCAGTTACTGTTCAGAAATAACTACTGCATAAAACAGGATTGAACTTAGGCTAAAGACCTCTTAGGCCACAGTTACTACGAAATGGTAGCCACTATGGAATCATATTAATTTATGAAATGGTAGCCACTATGGAATCATATTTATCAGTATGAAATGTCTATATTATAATGCTAACTTTATGTGATCTAAATTCCAGATATAACCTTGGATTCTTTTCATGTGTATTTATATCAACTGTATAATAAAGTAGAAATAAAGAGTTAATCTTTAGAATAAACTATGGCAACAAAACGCATTTAGATTTTTTACTAAACTCGCCAGTCTGGTTTGTTACACTCAAAAGGGACAGACTTGTGGGGTGAGAGAAAATGGCTGAAGGTTAGATGCAGAGTCCTTTCACCACATCTGTTCACCCAACAGTGACAAGCAGCTGAGGAAATAACCTCACCAGTGTGCAGAGAAGGCTGGAGGACTAAGCTAAGCACTTACACTAAGCGTACTGTGGCAAACTGGGAGACGATGTTTTTAGTTGGTCTGCTACTGTTGTTATCATTTACTTTTCAAGAATAACTCATCTTTATTTGATTATATCCTTCCTAGCTTTTGAACAAATCACACATCCATCAATTTGACTAATTCTAATGGTGTGCCCATCCTGTGACAGGATATAGACACATACATTATCCAAGATACAAGATAGTAAGACTCAAATTTCACCCCAAGAAGGTTATAATCCAGTTAGATAAAACGTGAGTGAAAAATATTTTTTTAAATATTAATTAAGTGGGATAGTGTTACAACAAAGAGCATGACAAATGGTATAAATCATACAGAATTAGAGAGGAGAATTAGAGAAATGTGGCTAAGAAAAACAAATCTACCAAACTAATATTTAATATGTCAATGGGATGAATTAAGAATGGCTAAGTCAAACCAAAGAAGCACAGATATCAACAGAACAGCTTGTGCAAGCAACTGGAGCAAGACAGACAGCGTGCCTACAGTCTCAGAAGGGCTGTACTGTGACTACAGTACCAAACGACAAAATCTAAAATATTCATGACGTGAGATTTTTCTGTATTAGTCTGACAGTACACAGCAACGAAAAGATGCATTAAGTCCAAAGCAGTTGTGCGGGGCACGAGGGCACACGTGGCTCCATCCTTATGCTCTACTGAGTTTAGTGAAATGAGCAAACACACACTTAGTAACAACTGAGGGTAAGGCAATTCCAATGGAACACAACCCATTTAATGAGATGAGGCATGTCAGGAGAAGGGGATTGCCCCTGGCAGTGGGTACCATAAATGGGCGAACGCTTGAGGAAGAGAGACCCATATATGGTGATCTCAAAGTGATGTTCACCTCAACAATAATCTCGCCCTGGTCTTGGCTTCAATGTCATCATTTCTTAACTCTCATGTAACTTTCAGACATGAAATCAATTGCTGGCTTTTCTCAGCTGTTGTGTTGATCATAAGAACACAGTTTGTGAAACAAAGTAAAGGAAGTAAAAAACAACTGACATTTTAAATACCACAGATTATGTACAGTTGGTACACATTTTCATTCTTTGGTCTTATTCCGATTCATGACATGTACATCATATCCAGGTGGCACACCATGTATAACTGATTAAGTAAGAACAGCTGCTGCACAGGAAAGCCATGCTGATAAACCAGTCATTTAGAAAGGCAGGATTCAGATCTAGTCTCAGCTCTGACCTAGACAGAGAAGTGGTCATATAAATTGTTGATTATTAATAACTGAGGGTGCAGCATTCGCTCATGAAAATTGTGCCCATATGATAAGAAGCCCTGTCCCATGAGGTTTTTCTTTTGAAGAGGAAAGGTTCAGAACAGCAATTAATCTGGACAGCTCCAGCTAAAGCACAGGCATGAGAGCAGAGATGTGGGTCCTTCATCATCTTTTGGGTATCCTATATGCCCAAGTGAGGAAGTGCTCTTAAGCAAAAGAAATTTCTAAGCGCCTCTTTCACCATTTAGTACAGCTCTGAATGAATTAACAAGAAGCAACAGTGGCTTCAGAAAGAAAACTCAGGTTGTAAAGAAGAGAAAGCTTAGTAAATTCACACTTAGTCATGGCCAATGTCACAAATTATGAAAGTTATTCACATTCAGGAGTAGTACAGAAAGTTTAACCTAGAGCCCCACTTTTGCCAAACAATAATTAAAGTATAAGAAAAGCAATTCAAAAGCAATATAACCATATACATGCATATATATGTGTACTTTTCATGAATCAAATTCATGTTATTCATCAAACAATCCCAATTGGCACCTATTTTTGAAATAGTGAAAAAAATTTCATACCAACTCGACACACAATGAATGCAAAATAATATTGAGACAGTTATTATCCTTGAATAATCCTTTATTTTCTTTTGCTTTGAAGTTCTGGAGATAGAAGTCAAGGCCTTGTTTGCTCTGGCCTGATGACCTATGATAAGCACGGCTATTATTAACATTGTGACTCCAATACTGAGCTCTTAATTATTTCAATGAAGGAATAATGGTATTTTCAGGGTGTGTAAGGGCCTTACCTTAGAGCAATAATCATTATCACCAGATATTTCCCAGGAAATTTTTAGTATTTACAAGAGTTTTGGTGTTCATGCTTTACACAAGGTGACAACTCTAAGGACAATGCAAGCCTTCACTTACTGAATGCATCCGTATGCAAGTGGCCCCCTTAACAAGGAAATGGTACCACTAGACTGCGGATGTGAAAATGTTGCCCCACGATAAAGGCCTGATCTAAATGTATGAACATTTACTAGAAAATCAATAATTAAAGACGACTGTGTTTAGTCACTCATTGTGTAGGCAGCAAGAGAAAAGACTAGCATGAGAGGATTCAAACCTCCACTTGTTTACGATTAGAGTCCAACACTAATCAATTTTTGTTTAAATTGGAAGAAGGTGTTGAAATGAGTGGATTTGCTGATTTCTGTGAGGCATGACAAGGAAGAATTAGGTTTAGTAGACACTTTTTCATGTGCCTACTATTAAGAGTTCGAGAAGTTCATGCTCAACTATGTTCATAGCAGCTTTATTTCTAACAGCCAGAACCTGGAAACAACCTAGATGCCCCTCAACTTAAGAGTGGATAAAGAAAGTGTGATACATTTACACAATGGAGTATTACTCATCTGTTAAAGCAATGACATCAGGAAATGTGAAGATAAATCCTGAGTGATATAACTCAGACCCAGAAAGACAAGCATGGTATGTAATCATTCATAAGTGGATGCTAATTGTAAAGTAAAGGATAACCATGCTACAATTCACAGACCCAAAGAGGCTAGGTAACAAGGAGGGCCCAACAGGGACACATGGAAGGGGAAATAGAGGAGATCTCTTGGGTGAGGGGTGGGTGAGCATGGGAACTTAGGGATTGGGTTGAAGAGTGGACGATGGGGAGAGTGCTAAGAAAGATGACTGGAAAGGGGGAGGTCAAAGAGTCTGGTGGAAGCCTGGTGTAAGGAGAAACTTTAGGAGTATATAAAGATGGCCCCAGCTAAGACTCTTGGCAGCAGTGGATTTATAGCCTGAACTGGCCACATCCCCTGTAATCAGACTTGGAACTACCACAGTTGCCAGAAAAGAGCCTTCATCCAGTGACTGACGGAGGCAGATTCAGAGAACCATGGCCAAACATTGGGCTGAGCTCTGGGAGTCCTGCTGTGGAGAGGAAAGATTTTAGGAGGCAGGGGAGGCAGGGACATTGGGGGAAAACCCACAGAAAAGGCTAGCCTGGCTCATTGGAACCCACAGAGTCTGAACCAACAGCTAGGGAGACTAAATGGGACTGACCTACACCCTCTGCATATGTGTAACAGTTGTGTAGCTTAGTCTACTTTTGGAACTCCCAGAAATGGGAGCAGGGGCTATCCCTGGTGCTTTGGGTAGCTCTGGAAAACCTATTCCTCATGCAGAATTGTCTTGCCCAGCCTGAATACAGGTTAAGGTGCTTGGTCTTAAGCAGCTTGATAAGCCATGCTTTGATGATGCTCATGGAAGGCCTGCCCCTTGCTGAGCAAATATAGAGGAGAGGTGGATTGGGGAGGGGGGGGAGGGGGGGGGAGAAGAGAGGAGGAATGGGAGGAGAGGAGGGAGGGGAAGCTGTGGTTGGGATATAAAACAAATATATTTATTAATAAAAAATTAAAAATGGTTTTTAAAAATGAGTTTGACAAGTTCAATGTGGATATCAAAATGGACATTCTATACCAAAATGATTAGTGAACCACCTCTGGCAACTTTGTTACACCACTGTAAGCTGTGAAGAAAGAAACCATACATAGTCTACTCAAAAGAATCAAAAGTGACTATATCAAGAGCCATTACTTATGATCACAACCAGGAAATGGGATTTTAGATCTTGTTATCTGGTAGATTTTTTGAGAGAGAGAACAAAGTAATAGGAGGCATCAATGGGGAGAGAAGGTATAATATGCCTCAAGTTGAAAACTGACTAATCATTCCTTACGATTTTATAACGTTACCTTGGGATTAAAAGTATTCTGGCCTTAGTGTTCCCCATCTCTGCTTCATCTAGCCTCCCATTTCATCAATATGAGCATATTTGCATGGAAACACATGTAATGTTTTCAGTATTTATCTTACTTCTGTGCTTTAGGCTCTGTCTGAATTCTTATTCCTCCCTCTGTGACATATATCATGGCAATGTGGAAATCATTCCAATGCAACTGACATAGGACGATAGTTTCATGTGGGCAGGGTGAAGCTTGAACAACATATGAATATACAGCAATCCAAAGATAAGAGCAGAAACTTCGAGAAAAGACATCAGAAGACAGTGCAGCTAAGGCTGGGCTCTTACTTGGAATATGATGCCTTTGGTAGTTATTTCCTCTGTTTTCTTCTGTGGGTAATAGCACACTAATACCAGACTGTCTTTAGGCAAAGAAGAACCATATACAGCATATCTCAGATGGAGAACAAAAGAGCTTGAATATTCCTTGATGTGTGTATGAATTGCAGTTTTCTTACTTATCAGTTCCTAAGGCCTTAGACTACTGAAGACAACAGCATTACTTCACTGGATTGTTAAAGAAGAGTGAAAATTGAATCAATAATTACATTAAGCATATAACTCTGAGCCTGAAAAGCAGAGAGCATGCTGGACTGGAATTTAATAGTTATTGTTTGGGGGTCAGCTGCCTAGTTAACCAAGTAAATACCCATTCCTCATTAGTCTACTACTTAAGTTTATCTGCATTTGTTAACCTACCCAACAAATATGGCTTATTATCATTATTTAAAGATTCTATCTTCTAAAATGTGTCTACTTGATATAATTTATTTGTAACCTCAAAGGAATATCCATGGCACCTTCACAGTTATGAAGGGAGATGTGGAGAGTGGTAGCAATATTAAGTCCTCTGATGCAGTTTTCAAAATAGCGTTCTGAGATCAAACAACATGGCAGTCAGCCTGCTGTTCTGTTTCATAGGACCAAAGCATCGGCTGTGCGCCACATATTCTGCATCACGGTGCTTTCCTTTGGTCATTTATTTCACTATTGAAATCTAAATATCTACTTTATGAAAAAACTTATCCCTCATTATGTATGATAATGCTCTTCTATTTTATTTGAAACTCAACTTAAACATCTTCTGTATTTTCACCTGCCATGACAGGCAATTTACTATGGAGAAAACAAATCCTCAGCTACAGGTGAAATTAAGGACAGCTCTTGCTTCCATCTTTCCTGTTTTTAATCTTTAATATATTATTAAACTAAAGGCATCATATTCTGTTAATATATTGACCTGTTTCTTCTTTCCTATTAGAAACTGTTTAGTGTTACTTCAATCCTTAATTCATTTAATGCTGGTATTATTTCTTTCACTTACAGATTAACAGGTAAGTAAAATGCAGTGTTTTATTTATTGTACTTGGGCTTTCTGAGACTCTAAAATCCAAACTGCCCTCAAACTCACAGCAATCATCTGACCAAACCTCACTGGTGCTTGGCATGAGCCTGAGCCAGGACTCCTGGTAAAGTGCACAACAGGTCTAAGTTTGCATTTTGTATGTGTTTAAACAAAAGGAGGGATTGGGGGCTGGGAAAGCAACAGCTTTCTGTCCTTGAATAACACTGTATCAGACAGAAGGGAGTTAAATAGAAAACCACATCTCTCCAAATTTTAAGAGATTATACCCTGTATTTATTATTCCAATGTGCAAATGTCACACTAACTGCCAACCATGTCAAAAGCTCTCTATAACAAGCTTTATTCTAGAACACAATACATATCACATAATCACTGAATTTCATAGCAATCAATTTGCTAAATTTTCAGAGAATTGAGAGAGCTTGCATCATCTATTCTTGGAATTCTTACTAGGTCTTCTCTATTGAAGTGTTTTGGCTTTTTTTTCCCCTCTTAATACTTGTCTATGACAGACTCCAGAATCAGGTGTGGTGTATGCAAGAAAGGCCAAGTCTTCTACAGGAGACATTCACATCCATCTCCAGCCCCACTGGGTCCCCTCTTTAGCATAGGAGAGAATTCTGCTGATGAGGACAGGAGATAGAAAGTGGTCTAGTAGTCCACAGACTTGGAAAGCAAATTTATCCATAGCCAGAAGTTGGAAACGTTCTTGATTTTGTGGGGCTGTAGTTTCTGGTATGGTTTCTTACTGTCCTTCTCCTCATTCTACACAGCTACCTGGAAGTAATATGTGAGGGTGTGACCAAAACTCTGGGCTACCCGCTCAGTTCTTTCAATGACCTGAAGTTTCCAGCTCATAGACTGGAAACTTTAGAAAGGGAAACTTCACAACTGCCCCTCCTTATGCATTAAAATATATGAAAAGAAAATATAATACTCCCAAGAGCAATAAAAGAAAATTACATCCTCTACGTCAAAACTGTAGAATCTTCATTCTGTCTCTCACCAAGTTAAATGACATTCTGATCTGCTCCAAATATTGTATTTGTATTATACCACTGCATTCTACTGTCTCCTCCTTTAAGAATTAATTCAGGTGGACCTGTTGATAACTTAGCCCAGAGACCAACCCTCTGGAAATCTGATCTACCTGAAGACTTGATAAGAAAATGAGAATAATTATCCTAACACACTCCCATTTCCCCTCCCTTACTGAAGTTTTTTATAGAGCTTCTGCCATATGCACTGGTAAGCTGCCAGGTTTTCTAAGATTCTAAGTAAAACACTCTAATGTTTCCCTTCCCTTATACCCATCACTCTCTGGAATACAGGTCAAAAGCCTAAGTGTGCTTTGCCTGACACTGTGGGCATTTTTGCTCATACTCTGAGGTGACTCCCTCCCTTCTGATATGCAGCTATTTGCAGACATCCATTGATGAACATGCAACCTTTCCTGGATCTTAGTATAAAAGGCATAAGCATAGTCATCTCTCATTTCTTACAATGGATTCATTATAATGTATAATGAGCTTCAGTGGCTCATGGAGTATGCAGCAAAGCCTCATGACATACAATCAACTCCCAGGACTCCACATAGTAAAAGGAAAGGATCAATCTGCAGTTGTTCTCTGACCTTAGTACCCATTCTGTGGCACCAACATCCACATACATGCATACAATCAATAAATAGATCAACAAATTTAAGTTAAAAAAGATTCAGGCATATCTGGCTTTCTGGATCCCATTACCTATGGCCAGACACCTTGCTCACCCTTGAGACATGGGGAGGGGCTGGGTACTACGTCAACTGAATGTGCTAGGCTTGGCTGTCCCCCAGTGGGAGAACTTACTCTTTTGGAGGAGGGGATGAGGGATGGGTTGCAGGGGGGGTTAGGTGGGGAGACAAGAGGAGGGATGAGAGGTGGATCTGTGGCTGGTATGTAAAACGAATAAAAAAAATTTAAATAAAAAAAAGATTCAGGCATAAGATTATAGTGGTCTGGAATGCTGAGATAATTAATGCCTGCAATAATATTTTCTAAAAGCAGGGGTCAATAAACTGTAACCCAGAGGCAAAATCCGTATTTTGTATGGCCTACTGGGTAAAATATGATTTTCCATATTTTGAATCTGTGATGTGAAAATCTCATATCTTTAGCATGGATATGATGCTTGAATATGCTCGTGATACTCAAAATTTTGCTATCTGGCCCTTTACAGATAACTTTGCTCACTCCTGCCTTAATGATCCACCACACCCCACAGACAGCCACGTTTACATGCAATGGACCTCGTGAAGCAACAGGTTAAGCAATGAATGTCATGGCCACATTGCAGACATGGACCCCTGGACAGCAACTCAATAACCACCTCAGGAGTTACATTCAGTAAGTTTGTGCTAAATAAAATAGTATATAAATACATAACTACTTGTGACAAACTGCCCATGAGGGGGATTAGGAAGACCAGAAAATGGCTACATTAAAGCGAGATGAATCAATGGATTGATTACAAAAGCGTCTTCGGAGCTGAGGGTGTAGGTCAGCTGTTGAGTTCCAAGCACTATTGGATACAAGTGTGCTCTGTGTGCTTCACAATTTTGCTGAAGTCCAACCTTTTCCTCATAAATTAGTCAGCAAATGTTTGACCTCCTCTCTTTAAGAGTTACTTCTTAAATTTCCTAATGCATCTTTCAGTGCAATATTTGGAAGGCACTATATCAGTTTTATGGCCCAAAACACATTTGCCCACATGGATAAAGTCATGCATAATTAAAAAGAAAAACAAAGTGCCATTCACTTTTATGTTCACATTGACAGTTCAAAAATTCAGGAGAGACTTCGTGTGAAAACTCAGCCAAGAAATTTCTGGTCCATAAATCAGGTCCCCTAACCATGATGCCCTCAAAAAAGCCTGTTCCACACAACTTCTGATTCCCCGACTTATGGGGACAGGCTTTCTAGTGGGTATAGCTCATTCATAGAGTTGATTATTCTCTATGGTGACATTTCTCTGCTAACAAATCTGAATCAAATTATTGGACAGAATTTTGGGATTTAAGCCCTTTGGAAATCACTGATGGCTTCCAAACTCACAATCCTCTATTAAACAGAAAACAACTTAGAGTGGCCTGCATCTTCTCTTCTCCAGTTAACTGGCTGGCTACATGTGCAAAACTGAGAAACATATACAACTGGATCTTAACATTGCTCACATCACACAGGAACTATGTCTAAAGTAACAGGATGCGCTTACTAAATAGAGAAGGCTCAAAAACTCAGAGTGAGGTCATAGCTATCTTCAGGTGTCATTTCTCACACATGCATGGGCCTTAGTCATCCAAGTGTGACATTTTGTAGGAGGTTTTCCTGTGGGAAGAGAATGGGCCATATTTTGAGAGAATCAGATTAGAATTGCTATTGCAAATTCAATGCCCTTTGTGCTCATTCCCTATTTTTAACCATAACACTTTCTATGCTCTTTAAAAGGTGATTATATGGAACGCTTTACCCGTGAGAGAATAAAATTTTCATTACAGAAAAAAAAAGGTGTTTAAACAGAGCTGTTAAAAAACTTTAAAACATATTCCTAGCATGCATTGGCTAATCCACATTTAATTCCAAATAAACATGAGTGAACACTGAAGAAGAGTTCCTAGGATGTAGAATAGATATATGTTGGTGGAATGTCAAATGAGATGCAAATATCCTTTTGTGGTTTGTCTGCTTTGATATAAAAATGAATTTTCTCACTGCCCTAGCAGCTCTCCTCACTGCTGGCCCACCCTTCCCTGCTGACCCTTACTGCTGACCAATGACTGACAGAAGCCCTTGAGGGTACCCTCATAATTCAAGCACAAGAGAATCCAAATTTACCAACTCTGTGAACATTGTTATCTTCTTCACTTCCCAGCCCAGGCCCAGTATCAGGTGAATCACATCTACTGTTACTGTTCAGTCAGCACCCTGGATCTTTGATTTCAGCCCTTTCTCTTTGCCCCTGTCACTGACCATCAGCGTGAGGACTCACATGCGTCATTATTGTCATGCATTCCTGGGTTGGGGGCTATCCTACACAGGATTCCAAGAAAAAGCCCATTCAGCAAAACCAGAGGGCACAAGGTGCAAAGCAGGTGGGCAGAGAGGTATGATGGGTCTCTACGATGGAAACAGCACAGATTTCACCAGGAACAGGGTCCTAAAGAGTGGAAAGATTTTCGGGTAAAGTTGAAATTCAGAGGATGCCAGCAAAAGCACATACAACTGCCATTGGTGGGAAGGTGAGGGGGACGGGACGGGGGAGAACAAGGGAATCCATGGCTGATATGTAGAACTGAATTGTATTGCAAAATAAATTAAAATAAATTAAAAAAAAAACATAAATACTATGGCATTATACCACACCAAGAGCTCAGTGAAGACACACTTAGCTGCTTAAACACCCGAAGACAAAGAGTGGCTTCACTAGGTAAACAAAGCCAGAGAGAATCATCAACATTGAACACCATACTCATTTTTTTTTTTTTGTGATTTCTTTTTTTTTTATTTTGCAATACAATTCAGTTCTACATATCAGCCACGGATTCCCTTGTTCTCCCCGCTCCCGCCCCCCTCACCTTCCCCCCACCCCACCCCCAATTCCCACCTCCTCCAGGGCAAAGCCTTCCCCAAGGACTGAGATCAACCTGGTAGACTCAGTCCAACCTCATTTTTTTTTTTAACAGAGATTTGGAAGAGCTAGATTTGAATGCAATCTTCCAGTTCAATGGCAGGAATTCCTGTGAATCCACTTGCTGACTGTGTTTCTAAACAATACCTACAGTATCATCCATGTGTACATTCTTCTGACTTGCCTAAGCAGACAAAGCCGTTTCCCACCCCATGGGAGTTCCTGTCTCTATGTATCATGATATAAATAGTACAGTACTGCCACCATCAATCCTGTCTTCAGGTCACAAATGGCCCATGCCAGAACGACAGTAGGGCTTCCTCATACAATGAAGTCAACATGAAAAACTGAAACCCAAGTTAATCCTTATGAATTCCTTTTCACTTGCCCTGTGAATTTGGGTCTCTAATGAACCAAGTCTGTGAATAGTTTTGTCTTAAAACTAAGAGGTCACATGGATAAGGACAGTGCCTTCAGTGTCACACTTAGATTTTGCAGTTCTACAAAAGAAATAACACAGTGTATTCTCAAAGTGGCAGCTGGCCACTCTGCCCCATGCATGGAGATCTCTAGGAATATCAATTAGAGTCCCCAGCATCATCATGGAATAACCAGGAACTGTGAAACTCACAGGAAGACCAGAGCTGCACAGGTTGGGGACTTTAACTGATCATTTCCCAGTCTAGAGACACAGAAAGAGATAACATCCTCCTTCTAGTACAGAGTTGGAAACTCCTTTCTCATACTATCATAGGAATGCCATTTACTTTCTTTCTGCGTTTATTGTTACTATATTGCAGTGTAGAAGAGAAAAAGGTAAACTTGTTTTGTTGTTGCTTGTTTTTTGGGGCAGTGTTTCTCTGTGTAGCTCTGTCTGTCCTGAAACTCTCTCTATAGACCAGGTTGGCCTTGAATTCAGAGGTCTGTGTGCCTCTGCTTCCAGAGTGCTGGAATTAGAGGCATGTACCATCACAGCCCAGGTGAAGGCAAACATTTTTAGAACTTTTAATGCAGGTATGAACTTTGTCAAGGTGATTTCCAATAATGTTGTTACAATTTCCCAAAGTTAGAAACTCTCATGCACAGAACAGCACACTCTGAGAATCAGGCTTATCTACTTCTCTCCTAACATGCCTTCTTTACGTGGGATTCTTTTTTATGGATTTCCAGGAGGATGAAGAGATGTTCATCCAAGAGGATGAACATCACCAGCCTCTCATCCACAGGACTAAAGTTCAAGGCACAGACCCCAGGTCAGACAAATCAAAACCATCTGCAATTCTGGGAGAACCAATACGTTCTTCATGCCTCTGAGGGCAACTGCACACACATGGCACACCCTCACATAGACACATACAGACTACCCATAATTACAAATGAATATTGATGGATATCCAGAATTCCCTGGATGCAAGGACAGCCTAGGCTCTCAGAAACATTATGGCAACTTCTGCAGTGACCTCTGCTTCACCCATTTGTCATGATCATCATTACTGTTTCTTTGGCTCAGATAATACAGAGAGTGAATTAATTGCACATGGGATGTTGTCTGCAGTGAAAGATACCAGCTTTGCTCCCCAAATAATGTTAGTTTGAATTATGTAAGGACCTGATATGATATCAATTGCCCTCCAGGTTCAAACTGTATCAACATTGTGTTCTTTAACATAAAAGTTTATTTTTAGCCTTTTATCTTCAGTCTAAAATGGCCATATATCCCTGTTAACTGACCAGGATTGCCCAGCATATGGGGTGCCAGACTTTCTTTCTTTGAAATACAATTTCCTTTTGGCTTTTTGCCCAAACACAGTTAAGCAGTATTAGCTCCCCAGGCAGACCTCATCGTCTTTGAGTTAAATACAGTGAGAAGTGCTGATGCTTCCATTTCACTAATATCTTTGCTCTATAATCCTTTATTTTATGATCTGCCCCTGGCTGCTCCCTGAGCGAAGAATTTGCTGTTCATAAAGAGGGGTGACAACTCTCATCACATAATGATAAAGAGAACGGTGTGACTTCAGCTTTCTTACGAGCAATCAGAACACAATATGAATGTCCAGGCTGCAGGCTACTATCCCATCCAATATGAGGAGTGAAACATTATGCCTTCATCCCATGTGAGAAAAATCGTGATTTGGGTTGTTTTAATCTTTTACTCATAAAATACACAGACAGAGTCAACCACAGAGGCTCATGTTGGGCAGCAACCTGACATCATGTCATAACCCACCACTGCCTTCTTGGGGTTACCCAAACAGACACACAAGGAAAAGAAACTCAGCTCAGGTGGGTGTTAAAGTTTTCGCGATTTCTTTACAATGCTCAGAACAAGAACTAAAGTTGACAAATCCAAATTGTTCTACCTAAGAATCATCACCTTTCATTTATATCTATCAAATACTGTTGATGGAATAAGGCACACTTTTAAGTGCAGTATAAATGGTAACTTAGTAAATCATCATAAAAGCAATATAAAATAGTTTCTAAATAACAACCAGTTTTTATAGACAAAGTTGCCAAAGCACAGAGAAGTTAAGTAAGTTGTCCAAGGTCACAGAGCTTATAAATGACAGGGCCAGACAGGTTGGCTCCAATATCTCAAGTCTCATAACTATAATAGGTTGTCTGTGTTTACAGAGCAGAATCAAATATAAAGGCCAGCATTTAGAAGCTATGAGTAGCCTAGCTAAGTTTTGTTAAGAAATGATAAGAGTGTTCAAATCATAGATAAAGGAAAACAGCATGTACAATACTCTATTATTGTATATACAATTATTTATGTTTTAAGTTGTAAAAGCCTTGTGGTTTTGGTAAGATAGGATGGATGATATAATTCACTCACTAAAGATTTCTGAACAAAGATGAAGACATAGTCATAACAATATCTGCCTTTAAAATCATCAATAAATGAAAGAGTTTCAAATTTTAAATTTAACTTAAATTTAAATTTGGTTTCAATACATTACTTGAATGGTTATCACTCTTTCTTTTAGGACATATGAATTCCATATATTAGCTTCATTTCCCACAAAGGAGGGGGCAGAAAATATCTTGTTTTCAAAGACTTTCCTTCCTTGTATCTTAATAACACAGGATCGTGGTGATTTAAACAGACATGTTAAAATAAAGGTATCAAAGGGCTTGCACAGGGAAGACAACATCCAGATAACTCTCATACTTCTAACTCATCATCTCCATCTCGCCAGCCATTTGAAGACACCAAATATGTGCCACTCTTGATTTGAACAGCTTTCTCATCATCACTACTATCTTTCTGCTTTTAGTGAAGTAGGTCTTTTGACATGTTATCTCAGACAAGAACAATCCATAAGGGAATTAATGACAAAATATTAGCCACAGACTCAAAGCCCAGCGTCTTGGTAAGGACATCGTTTTTGTCATCACAGGAGCACTGTGTTCCAGTGAGGCAGGAGTTCATTTAGGACCAATCTCAATGGCCAGTGGACATAAGCAGCCTTCAAGGCTGAAAGTACCCAAGTCTTGAATGTCAACCTTTCAGTAAAAATTTATATTTTTTCCCTTTCATCGGTGAAGCAATTCAGCTCTTCAAATGTATGGACCATGTCAGAAACTGTACAAATGGTCATAAACCTCCTGAATTACATGAGGCTGTTCTTGAGTTTGAGATGCTACCTTATGCTATTGAGATAACACATCTTTAAGGAGAGCAGTCATCAGCCCATTCAATGTAAGAAACAACACATGTAGAATTTATTGTGAAGACAAAACCAGCACACAAAAGAGTACTAAAGAATACCCAAATTTACTTTCATTTACTGATTATAGGTTTCTGTTCGTTGCTTTGTCTTAACACATCATTGGTTAAGAAATAATTTCTTCATGTAGAGCCTGTTATCAAAATTCTAAAATCACAGTTAGAGAAACATGAATCCCATAAAAACACTGAGGCTTCTTAGAAAGAACATCAAATTCAGGTCATTAGGCTTTGGTGACAAGCACTTCTATCTGCTGAGCCATGTTGCTGAGCTATCTGGTAAACCTTGTCAACTTCTGACATCTACACATACTATCAACTGATTTATACATCTTCTCATAGTCAACCCACCCATCATCTGCACATTGCTGCAAGGACTGTTGCTTATGTTATCATAATGAACCATGGCCTTTTCATGGCCTTCTAAGTTTCACTTCCTCACGATGATTCATCTTTTGCCAAACTAGAGTACAACCTTTATCATATACCCCTCCATATGTTTATATGTATTTACTTACTAAAGATGAATTGCACATTCATCTGATCTTTAACCATAACCCATTGTGCATGTGCGGTAAACACCGACAACTGCCTAAATATTCCAAAATATTCGTCTTATTTTATGATTCCTACTAACACAGATTGGGTCATATCACAGAATTCTGAGTTACATGGCAATTATCTGTCATGGAACTAAAATATACTTAAATTATTTATATTCAAATTTCATTAAAGACATAACAAGAGATTAAGCATGATTAAGTCAGATTGGATATTGTATTTAAAGGAAACAATTCTAGCATCATTTTGCAAATAAAATGGAAATTCCAAAAAAGCTGCTAGTAATAAAACTTGCAAAGGAGAAGAACTTGTAGACGAAGACTGTGATCTGAACACAGTGACACTTGGGACATACTGAATATGCTAAGCAGAAAATCTACATTTGTCCAAAAAAAAGGAAGACTATAGCAAAGGAAGGATTTTTTGCTATTTATTGACCCTTGCCTAACGTATTTCTTTAGCTGAAATTATGGAAACTGAGGCACATCCCATCTAAGAAATCTTTCTTTGCCTAAGCCCTACTTGACAACTATCAACTACGGATTCCCAGATCACTCCCACTTCACTTTTAGAGTTAT
The DNA here is from genome assembly GCF_007827085.1 of Peromyscus californicus insignis. NCBI lineage: Eukaryota > Metazoa > Chordata > Mammalia > Rodentia > Cricetidae > Peromyscus > Peromyscus californicus. The sequence continues at coordinate 8,021,778 of NW_026294413.1, forward strand.
GAGAACTCTTACATAGACAGTACTAAATGTAGAACCCAAAATCTTAAAAATGGGAGCTAGGGAGATGGGTCAGACAAGAATGCAGTGGCCTCCAAGAATTAAGACCTGGGTTTGATTGCCAGATGTCACAGAGAAACACACAGGGCAGAGGCCCACTTGTCACTGCAGCAAAGAGAGAGAGGGACAGGTGTCCTGGGGCTCAAGGAGCAGAGAGCCCAGCCACTCAATGAGCTCCAGGCCGGTGAGGAACTTTATAGAGGCCTGACCAACACCTCAAGTTGTCTCTTAGGTTACATGCACACACATGCACACTGACACATGTATACACACGCACACACATGTACAAACATGCATGATCTCTCACACACATGCATATACTCACACATTCACACACATACATGAACACAATACACTCACACATATGCATGAACACACATATGCTCACACATATTCATGGACACTCATACATATATGCAAGCACCCATGCACACACACACTCACTCACTCACAGTCAAACATGTTAGAAGCATGTACATGTACAAATGCATACCTGTGTAGGAGTCAATGAAACCCAGTTGGACAATCATATTGCTATTTGCAATTTTAAATGTTTTTATTTTAATGAAACTTCCATCTGCTTTCAGTATTGGTTTAAGATTCATCTCCTGTATGAACCATGACTTGAAAAGAATTCAGTGGGATAAACCAAGAGTGAAACTTATTTCTTGGAGAGCATTGTGTATTTTCTACACAGACAAGCCTTATGATGGTCATGGGCAGGCTATGCAATGGACCCATTACCATGAAGAGATTGGTCTTTGGCTGTTGTGGAAGAGACATGTTTCATTTTTATTGTAGTTGCCATGGTGATAAAAACAATCCTCTTCTGGGGCAGAAACTAGGATGCAGCGACTGCCTGGAAACATGGTGTGTATTATAGCTACCTTCTTACTTTCCAGTAATTAATTAAAACAAAAACTAAATAAGAACAGACATTATTTTGGTGCTGTTATTGACTGTCCAGTCAATTCAAAACTCTATTAACAAAACAATGAATATGTTTAATGTTAAAATGCAACCACTGAAGAAAAGGATAAAGCATGCTTGATATTAAGATTATATAGCTAAAGGCCCCTTAAATATTATTGGATAGGTGGAAGGACAGTGGGTGAGTGGATGGAAATTCTCAGATTTGGGTAAAAAGTACATGGACTATTATATATTTGTTTTGTTTTTTGTTTCTGTTTTGTTGCTATTTGTTTAATCTTGGTACGTAGCAAAGGACAGCCTTGGGTTCATTTTGCTACTTCGGCCTCCTAAGTGCATCACTATATCTATGGATTATTATGGCTTCTATAAAACTGCTTCTGAGTAATTACATTCCACAGCATATTCTATCAAACAACGTAGTCCCTTTCTAGCCTAAGATGCCTGTGCTTCAGTGATATTGACCAGCACATGTCACAGAAGAGATGACATCTCATATCTGAAAATGAGCAGAGACAACGCAAGAATCTAATGGAGAATGTGAAGTGGTTTGCACAGTTTCTCATAAAGTGACACAGCTATTAAAGGGAGAAATTTGAGATATGACAGTGACAAAGACACCTAAATGAATGTCTCAGCTTCCTTGATGACAGAAGAATGAACATCACAATTAAAAGTATATTCAATATAGCCACTGCCAATAACACAACACACAAACAACCTCTACTGGTGTATAAAGTGTCAAGTCTTGAAATATTTGTGATTGTTAGAATGAATGCCTTTGCCTCATGATATTGCTAAGCCCAACCTATGGGCTCATTTTAAAAGGAAATTTTATTGTATATATTTAAGATTTATGACATAATTTATGACTGTAATGAAAAGGAGAGAGTGAAACAGTTAACACACCTTTCCTGTCACATAGTTCCCATGTTCTCCATTGTAAGAACAGCTGGTCTCTGCACAGCAGAAATCCCAAAAACAATATAACTCCAAATTACAGTACTCAGGATACACATTAGATTTCCAGACATGGGCATCTTAAATATTTGCAACTCTGCATCTTTTCACCTGCATTTCCCAGTTCCTCTTACCACCCCTTACCTTAAAAACTGTTTCAGCATCTATTCATGTATACTTCATGTATCAAACAGTATTCCAGTTTTTATTTTGTGTGTTTGAATTATATCAGTTATACAATATTTCCAAGTGTGTTCATGTTATGACATATATCATTATCTCTCACCTACTCAAGACTGAGTTGTAAAGTGATGGGCATTGCTGAGTCAAGGCCTTGAGCTATTCATTGTATCTGATTTCTAAGAAGTTTTTCCTCTGAACCCTTGTACTTTGAAATCCAAGCAGAAATACTTAGTGACCAAAAACACAGAATGTTTCAAAAACAATTTTTTTCACCTTTGTATACTGGAATATATTGTGAGAGAATGTTTTTTTATAATTTTTTTAATTTTATAATTAATTTAATTTTACATATCAGCCACGGATTCCCTTGTTCTCCCTCCTCCTGCCCTCCTCCTGCCCTCCCTCCAGTCTAACCCCATTTCCATCTCCTCCAAGGCAAGGACTCCCCTGGGGATTCAACTCAGCCTGGTAGATTCAGGGGAGGCAGATCCAGTCCCCTCCTCCCTTCACCCAGGCTGAGCAAAGTGTCTCAGTTTAAGTACACATCTTGGAATTATAAAACTTCTTTATTTCATATGAGATAAATACAAATAAATGCTATAGGATAATTAGCAAGAGCTGTAACAGCAGTCAGTTTACGTGCACTGTACTTTGGGGCCTGTGTATTCCTCTAACAAATGCATTCTTAAAGTTCCATTGATAGAGTTGAATTTCATTTGAGTATGTATTCACTCATAAAGGAACATAATAAATATTTCATGTCATCTGTGGGTTTTGTTTCTGTGTATTCTTGCAGGTTTGTTTTATATTTCTGGGCAATCACTTTCTTAGCCAACAGTTTAGGCGAATGAACCAAGTAGAGTAGTTTCCTTTTATCTTCCATTTTACTCTCTGTGGTTTCAGGTGCCCATGGGAACTCACATGACTCAGTGATACCCGTGGCTTAGTACTCAGTCTTGATAAGGTCAGTGGCCTGATATTTGATACCACACAGATATGCTTGGAAAAATTATTCCAAATAAAACAAATTAACAACACAAAGGAAAATATGGACTATTGTTTGAAAACTTAGGTATACAGGAACAGGTAATTAAACAATGTTCAAAAATATTACATAGAAAATTATAGCAATGAACAATACATTCATAGTAAATTATCCGAAGGTATGAGTCATGTGGTGAATATGTGAATCCTCCTAAAGTAACCAACTACAACAAGAGTTAGGACTTCAAATACTACCCCCAATGGTATCTCCTACCCCACATTAGCCACTGAGTAACTGTCTCTCTCTGTTATCAGACTGATTGTCACAATGTAACAGGGTTGATATATAGGGTTCAATGCTTTAATTTCCCATTATACATTAATGCCTACGTTCAGATATCTACAGCCTAAAGTGGACAACTTCAGACAACTGAAGACAGAAACTAAAAGACTTCCAAATTTAGCCTTCTGAAAATAAACTTTGAATTTGATCTGATTCATATAAATTTCATTGTTTTACTTTAGAGTCCTCTTTGAACAAACTTTCAAACTAACTTTGGAAAAATACAACCAATTAGTTTCCATCTTACCTCTGGTGAATTAATCCTTTTAAAAATATCACACTATCTGAAGAGCAATTAACAAGAAAAAGAAATAAAAGGCACTCAAATTGGAAGAGAATAAAGGTATCTCTATTATAAGATGTATGATCTTCTGCATGGAAAAAACTAGAGAAACCATTAAATATAGAACTAATAAGTGAATTCAGCAAAGTTATAGGTTATAAGAACATCAAATGAAAATAATTTCATTTCTGTATGCTGATAGTAAGTGGGTAAAAATGCGATTAGGTATGAAATGCTTCAGAATAGATATGATAAGAAGTACAAGACTTACCTGCTGGACACTGCAAAACATTACGAAAATAAGTGAAAACATAAATAAATGACGTCTGGAACTACCAGGAAGATGTCAAAACTCGACACTGGCCCAAAGATCAAGTGCAATTCCTAACAAACTGAGAAATGGAATCTAAAATTCATAGGACATGAAAGGTACTCCAACAGACTCAGTGGTGACAACCAGAGAAATGCTGGAGGAGTCTTATGTGCCGATGTGCCACTATCACAAATTGCTAAAAAACCAGAAGACCCAAGACACGAGGGCTCTGACAGGAAGAGACACGATGACAATAATGGATGAGACCTGAGAGTCTGGAAATAATGCTTACCTTTCTGGCTATCAATGCCAAATGCAGATTTCAAGAAACGAGCCTAGATTGTGTCTATCTACAGACAAGAGTGAAGAGGCAGGTGGCTGACTCACAAGGAATACTGATGTGACCTCAAAGGAGACAAATGTGAGGTGTAAAATAATAAAATTCTTAGCATCAAGAAAAAAGACTAAATATATGATTCTGAACTAGGTGGTAGTCACACAGATAAAATCACAAAAGCATAAGTGACAAAAGAAAAATGAATAATGCTGAAATTGCATCAAAATCATGATCAATAAAAATTTGACAGCAAAAGAAACCATCTAGAGAGTGAAGAGATAATAGGCAAGATGGAAGATGATATTGGTAGATCAACTATCTATTAAGGGGCTGATATTCAAAATATGTAAATAGTCCACTCTACTTTTTGATTTAAAAGATGAGTTACCTAATTAAAAACATGGGAAAGGACCTAAACCTGTAGTTCTTCCAAGATGCTACACAAGTAACCGCTAGGTACTTGGGAAGACACTTAGCATCAGTAGCCATCAGGTAATTACAAAGCCACAGATCACAGGATATTATAACCCCTGGATGGAGCAAATAAGAACCACTATTTCTACAGAAATAGAGTGCAGAGTTTCACAGATTGCCAGCAGCCCACTGATGGGGATCAGCTGCTTGGCAAAAGTGTCAGGAAGTAATTCTTGATAAACACAGAATTACCAGTTGATCCAGGAATTCTATTCCATGGTATATAAATAAAAACATATTCATAACACAAAAAGAGTAGCAACAACTCAAATGTTTGCTGATGGCTTAGCATGTAAATAGAAGGAAAATGCACTCCATGGACTATTATGAGATAATAAAAATGGGTGGAGTCCTGCTGATGTGACATCATGTGTTGCAGGTGAATGATCCATCCAGCAAATCCACTGTCCCAATAAAGCAATCTTTGTCAAAGGATGGAGTCAGTGATTGGCTGACTGCAATTAGCCATAAAGTTCTTGGAAGACATTGCAGAGTAGCTAAAGAGGACAGGTAGGGAAAAGAGAGATGTTTTGGGGAATATTTGGGGCTGATTGTTCAGGAAATTATCTCAATTATTGACTTCCAAGTTTTTATTATACTGGAACAATTAGGAAATCATTGCAGTGGCAGGCTGGGGCGCCATATGCAGATGGATTTTTCTTTGGGCAACCAGCTCACAAAAAATAAAATAATAATAATAAATAAATAAATAATGACATGGAAACATATTAATTATAAAAGTTCAGCCAATAGCTTAGGCTTGTCCCATTAGCTCTTAATTAACTAATTTCTATTAATCTATGTGTTTCCATGTGATTCAGGGCTTTTACTTCTCCTCCTGCATGTCTTCCTCCCTCTTAGTTGGGATGAGGTTTCTGCCTTTCTTCTTCCCAAAGCTTTCTGTCCAGAAGCCCTTGCTATACCTCCTGCCTACCTATTGGCCATTTAGCTTTATATTAAATCATTCACAGTGACATATCTTTACACAGTGCAATCAAATATCTCACAATAATCATGGAGGAAATTAAAACTCATTTAACACAAATACAGTAGACAAATTCACAGACTTAGACAATAGAATAGTGCCAAGAGGGGTCTAGAAGAAGAGAATATGAGATTTCCTTATGGGTGTTGAAAATGTTCTAGAATGAGGAAATATTGATTGAAGAGTAATTCTGTTGATATACTAATATTCAACATGTTGCATACTTTAAGATGGTAAATTATATTTTGTATAAATTATATCTTCACAAAGCTGCTTCTTTGAAAAAGGACCTGTTCTTGTCCACATAGCTATTTTCTAAAGTAGCAATCAGTCCACAAAACCCAGTTTATAAACTGCAGCTTAAATTTCACCAGATTCATTTACCTGAAAATAGAAAACGTAACCCAGATAATAAGAACCAGTAAATTTAATTAAGCATTGCAAAGGCCTCCCCTTTAAACAAGTGGAGAAATCAGCAAGATGTGTTTTTATATGTCAGGGAAAGCAATATTAAAGAAACACACCCCTTAAATCAATGTGTATATTTTACAGTTTAAAATGTTAATTAGTTTTTGTTTGAGCATTAGCATCCCTAGGAGACACAGTGACAAAAGTCACAGGTGGAAGTGACACACTGTTTATCAGAAACAAGAAGTTATATTGTTGTCGCCAAAGTAACCAAATTGTCTCATAAGAAATGTATGATTTGACATTCAGTTATCAAAATAGAGCTTTTATCTTGCTTTTGTTGCAAATTTCATTTCTCAGCAATGACTTCACAAATTCCTTCCTCTATGCATGTCTTATTTCTTTCTGTTTCCAAAATAAATTAATCCAGAGGATCTTGGCCCCTGATGTCTCTGTCTCACTCACCGTGGGAAAGAAATCGTAACTGTGCTCCCAAAGACCATGCTGTGTGGCCACTCCCACTCAATGCCAGTTCACAGGAACCTGCATTTGGAATGATCCTCAGAACACAAAATGGCTAATGGCAAGTGGTCCTAGAGTTAGTGTCATGCCAAGTACAAAAAAGAAAGTTGGTAAGTCTTCTGTGGATTGAATCTTCTAGCTTTTGACACTAACCCCTGGTTCACAAACTTCCCAACACAGTAAAAGTGAAACATCAAGGATGGAAACTTTCTGTCTTAGGTGATTCTCTACCGCATTTCAACAGCTCTACTCATTGAAAACCAAACCAAACAAAACAAAAAAAACCTTCGTCTTACCTATGTTTTCTGTGGCTAACTACAACATTAACTTTATGTATTTCTTATGAGTGTTTTGGAATGCTTATGCCCAATGTTGCACAGATGTTCTAGGTTTGTATGTGTGTTTCTAAGCTCGGACCTTTATCTTGGTACCTTGGTTAAATTGAACTATTCAAGTTTGAAATAGGATTTTGAAATCTCGGGTCCTAAATCTCTTTTTAACACCATCCTTGGACTACAAAACTCAACTAGAAATAAAAACAGATCCTATAGAAAAAAGTGAGATGTAGACATACACAAAGACACATATATGTGTGTGTGGGGGTATGCGTGTGTGTGTCTCTATGTGTTTGTGTTTGTGTGTATCGAGAATGTGTAACAGATTCTTGGCATGTAGTGCTTTTACTCCTCTTTCCAAGCAGACACTTTTTAAAATATGATGCAGCTCTATTCTGGTTGCAGGGTCTATCCTTCAAAGTCTAGATGGCATGGGCTCAGCTAGCCTCCAGGCAAACAATTCTTCTCTGTTTGTTCACTCAATAGCTTAAGCTGTAGTACCGCAATGAAAATTCCCACTTTCTGATTACATCTGTGTAGCCAGTTACAGAATGTTTTGTATTTTCTCACTTTGGAAAGGTCCATCGTACCTGGGATTTGGAAGTCTTTAAAGGGATTTCTAAGATTATCTCCAACAGTGTTATCTGATCTCAGAGGCACTAATAAAATAAGTTAGGAGTATACTGTTTTGTTAAAATCTGGGATGTTACCCACATTTCTGATTCATCTTATGGAACGGTATAGTGCTCCTAGTGGCCATTTCAAGATAATGCAACAGGATTTTCCTGCCTGCTTATCCACAGCAGCCATAGTTCCATATCCCAGCTTCTACCCCAGGCAATGACACTGGAAATCCCTGTGCCTTCAGAAGGTCCAGAAAACATTCTGAGGAATGAGGACCACTTTCAGTAACTGGGCCTGCCTCCAGTAACCAGCAGCATGGGAGAATGTGTTTGTAAACTCTACTGGTGTCCATGCAGTCCTCACAAAGATTTGTTCTACTGTTTCCCAGGATGATTCATAAATAAGGATTTCACACAGTACTTCCATTTCAGGCACATGTCCATGCCAGTCTCCTTACTGGTTGCCAGAGGACTAAACAAATCATGGAGGACGCAAGTGAGGTCATACTAAACTTGATTTCTGAGACCAGAAAGCTTCCTGAACTGAAACTCAAACATCAAGAACAGGCATATAAAGCTGTGATGTTGTGATTTCAAGAGTGAACAATCTATGGAGTGAAATAACTTCTCAAACAAGTTTAATCATCCTCAATGTCCAGTTCATAATAAATACCCCTAAAATGTTCAGCAACAGTGTCACAGCTACTCTAATAACCTCCACATTGAAAAATGCAATAAGAAAAAAAAAACCAGTGTGTTTAGAAAATACTAATCTGAGTACCACTGAATATCCTACAGAATAATTTTAAGTAAGTGATTCTCATATACAGCAGTATGTTAAGATTAAAGAGCTTCATACATTTTTGCTTTTATTAAAAAGGACACCTGCTGTTAAAATTGCACTTATTTTGTGTCTAAGAAACAGTTAAGAAAGAAGTAATTAAAGGAGTTCTCTACTACCAGCTTACTTGCAAAAAATGATTTCATCCAGAAAAAAGTCAGATTGCATTTGTTTCTATTATAGTTGAATACATGAGAATTATCCTTGAAAATGATACTAAATCAGAGCCCAAAACATGTAAGCCTATTTCCAAATGAACCGCTGCTACACTGGTCACTGTTTATTTAAGAGAATATCATGCACTGTTTATGATAGTTAACTAGATTTTGACATTTCTCCAATGCATACCGGGAACTTACTGTCTGGGTCATTATATTGCACTTTCTTTGGAAGCATGAAAACTTGTTTCAACAACATAAAAATATGTCATTATTAGCCAAAACCAGAGAACAGTTGCAAATTATAAGTACATAGAAACTCTTAGTGATTAATTGCAACTCCACTATCCATGAAGAGACTGGATCCTTCCTTTATGCCATTCATGGAAAAATGAGTTAGAATGATTCACACAGGGCAACAAATGCATATTTTAAACTTACCAAAATACTCTTACATCAATAACTATGTGAGTAATTCCAACTGTTCTTCATGAAAACTAAATATATACTTAAGGTCTTCATTAGTGTAAAGTAACATGAATATTTTTTATAAAAAATAGAAATAATTTTAATTTTAAAATATGAAACTATTGGGAGTGGATTACACCTTTATCACGAATGTTAATAGCAGTTAGGTAGAGGAGAGGTCAGGGAATCTGGCAGAAGGTGAGAAAGCATTGTCGGAGCCAGAGTGGTGAAGGACATCACAAGAAAACTCACCGAATCAACCAACCTGGGCTGATAGGAGCTCACAGACACTGAACCGACAATCAGGGAGTCTACATGGGACTCACCTAGGCACTCTGAGTATGTGTTACAGGTGTGTAGCTTAGTCTTCTTATGGGGCTCCTAACATGGGAATAGGGGCTGTCTAACAATTTTACTGGCTTTTTGGACCCTACTCCCTCTATTGGATTGCCTTGCCCAGACTTAACACATGGGGAAGTACTTAGTCTTACTGTGAATTGATATGCCATGTTTTGTTGCTACTCATAGGAGACCTGTCCTTACCTAAACAGAAACTGAGGAGCAGGGATTTGCGGGAGGTTGGGGTGGGAGGGTGGGGAGAGGGACTGGGATGAGAGGAGGGAGGGAAAACTGGCCAGGATGTAAAATAAATAAATAAATAAATAAATAAATAAATAAATAAATAAATAAATAAATAAATAAGTAAGTAAGTAAGTAAATAAATAAATAAATAAATAAATAAATAAATAAATAAATAAATTTTTAGAATTAATGGCTAGACCAATAAAAGTGATTGTTACTCATAGACACTTGACAAAGATGTCTCTTACTCCTACTATATGAGAATGAACATATAGTTCAGCTCAGAAAGGAACACAAACTCGACCTCTGAGCCCTCTCTCCTGCTCTGCTTACTCTTATTTAGAATACTGAATGCATTATTTTCAGTGTGGCCATTTCCAGGTATTTATTTGCCTGAGTGAGCACACACCAAAAAGGTCTTTTATCCTTTAAAATCAAGTTATCGTTTCATGTTGGATGACTAACTTGAAAAGCACAAGAAGTAGAGAAAGGGAAACCAAACAACTGTCCTTGAAAAGTTATTTCTGTTTTCACAGATGACAGTTGTGCAGAGGTGGATGTGTAGAGTGTTCTGAAGAACTCTGAGTAATCAATGACTGAGTGTGAGGAACTTTACTCATTAAGAAAATTCAAGTATACTATGCAAAATTTATTGATGGCTTTTCTATAAACAGTGTGTCTATCTGAACTACTTCAGTACACAAAAGCCTGTGGTTGTAATGTTATTTGCCAGAAGTGGGCCAACTCTGGATCCTGTATATGATATAAAAACCTATTGTTAGTAACAGTGGATAACTGAGTAGGGGGACAGCTATCTTTCCAAAGAAACTGAGCTCAGAGATTTTGATCAGTTATATGTGAGACTTTGGAAGAATGGAAGAAATGATATAATTACATTGTAATCTCTAAAAATAAAAGAAATATTAAAATAAATAAACGAGTAAGGGCTGGAGAGATAGCTCAATGGTTAAGAGCATTGGTTCTTGCAAAGAGGACTGGCTCCCTTCCCAGAACCCACATGATGGCTTACAACTATCCTTAACTCCATTTCCAGGGGATTTAATAGCCTCTTCTGGCTGCAACACACATAAGGCATGAGGTACACATACATGCATGCATACAAAATATCCATACACATAAATAAATCCTTTTTAAAAAGTGAATATAATATATCTTTTAACATTTTTGGAAGATGCTACAACATGGGAACTCCCTGTTCCTTTGGCTCCCACAGTGGTTCTGATCCCTCTTCCACTGAGCCTTATGGGAGGAGGTGGGTTGTAGATGATTTGCTGGGACTGAGCTCCTCAATTCTGCATTTGGATCTATTGTGGTTTTCTGTAATGGACTCCACATGCCAAAAATAAGTTTCTTTGATGAGAGTGAGAACTACATTTATCAGTGCATTAAAGTGACAATTGTTTAAAATGCAGTTAGGGATTATGTGGTTTAGTGAAGTTGTGGTTGCAGGTTTTCCTCTAAGACCAATGGCTACAGTAGACTGAGGTAGTTCACTAGCTTTCCAGTATCAGGCATGATTGTCCTCTTGTTGAAAAAGCCTTAACCAACATAGCTGTCTAAACACATTCTGAAAATAGAGAATACCAGGAGATATGATTATGTGGAAGGGAAAGCCTCATAAGGCCTCAACTTTAGACAAAGAACATTGGATAACTAAGAAATGCTCAGAATAGGAAAAATAGTTTTCCCCAGGGAAGAGCACACCAATTGGTTATTCAATACGAAATGAGAAGAAATGGAAGACAAAAATGATGTAAGTATATTGTAATATCAAAAAGGATTTAAAAATAAATAAGGGAATGAATATGTGAATGCACATCTCTGATTCAGAAAAGTCAGAGCATAAGCAATCAGAGAGATGTCTTCCAAAGTTTACTTGTTACCCTAATGAATTCAAATGAGTGACACACATATGTTCAATGCACCAAAATTAATATCGAGATCACTGGTGGATTTCCCAATGAAATAAGGAAAATAGAGTATTCTGATGAGAAACTGTTATGTGACTACCTCTTGTAAGATAAAAAAAAAAAACCTATATATATTAAGAGGACATGAACCTTAAATACTCTCTCTTAAAAAGAAAAAAACCTAGTCATTCTCAAAAGCATGACAAATAATTCTCCTAAACTATGTTATTAGCAATACGATGAATTATACAATAGAAATGCTTGTTCAAACTATTTTTTCTGATAAGAAACACTGCATTTTAAAGAGCAACCTCTATTTTAATATTTAATATCTCAGCATATCCAGATCTCTAAAAGTAGCATGCTATTTAGGAAAGAAGTGCACTTCTCGTGATGTTAAAAGCATTTCTGGCATTTTATATTACCTGCTTTTTAATGACTGTATTTTCCTAGCATTAAAAATGAATTAATCTCGTTCTCCCTAAGTACTGTGTTGAACATAGTAAAAGAAACAGGGTACTCTGCCTTGCAAAAGGCACATAGATCGTTGCCTGTCGGCTTATGTGGCTTAAAAGCAAGATATCTACGTTGACATCCAACTCTAAGGTGAAACTTACAGGTTTCACAGACACAAGGTTTTATTATTTACCATTGAATGATATTGACAAGAGTGTCAACTGTTGAAGTGCAAATGAAATACAATTTGGATGCTGTCTAAACAGTTTCATACCAGAGGAAAAAAAATTTACTCTGTAGTTTAAAAGGAAAAGTATGCTAAATAACTAATATTAGTAATTTGGAATTGTGTAGCTAGAGAATTTCTCATGTATAAGAAATTCAAACAATTTTTCCCATCACTTCTCCAGTTTCCTTAGTTATAAGAAATTTTCACATTCTGACAGCTGCCAATTATCACATTTACTATGAGTTAATCAAAATAATATGGAGGGAACAATATCACAATGAAAAGTTATGAAGGGGGAATGGTGGAATTATCTACACCAAGAATTTCAACAAGTAAGCAATGGAAAGTCACAGTAGGGGAGCAGTGCCCATGAAGCACCGTGAAATGAGTCGTATCTAGAGGGTGACGGGTATTTGAAACAACGAACTGAGTGTGGTGGTTCACACTTACCATTGCAGCACTTGAGAGGCAGAGGCAAGAGGACCAAGAGTCCAGGGCTTTCTTGGCTACATGGGTAGCTTGAGGCTAGCCTGGGGTCTGGACTGTATGAGACCTTGTGAATAAATCAAGAAATAGGAAGGGAAAGAGCATAAACAAAAATTCAAGAGTACGTGTAGCATTTCAGCTCTTTGGTGTACTTTGTGCCAAACTGATCATTCTGGTGTTCCATGAAGTTTGGACTAAGTTTTGTTTGTTTGGTTAGTCTTCATGTGCTGCCTCAGTTGCAGAGAAGTCCATGGTAAAGAGAGATAAACTGAATCTCTAGTACTCTGACAAGAGAGATGAAAAGACCTAGCAAACGGGACAAGTCTGGGGAAATAACATTGAGAGAAGGAGGTAAGTGGTCCTGAACAACAAACATCCTAGCCACCCTATCACTGTACATACGTAGAGATAATTCCACCTAATACATAAAATAGCCACCTTCAGAACACAAGGTGGCCAGTCGGTAGTCTGCACATGTTACACATCCAAATATTGCATACAATACTCTAGACTCTAACACAAACCTGCTGTTGAAACCACAAAAAGAAGGTAGAAATGTACTCAAAGTCTAAACATAACCAACTTCAATGAGCTCCCAAACAGAAATATAAACAGTTTCCACAGAACTTAAAGAAGGCTAAGATGCTCTTGCAATATTCACAGTGTCCAAGAAAATATAGAACATCACTTAGCATATGAGCAACAGAAGAATATCAACTCCATAGGAAAAGATATTATATGGGTGTCATAGATGACAGAAAATGGACAAACCCTCAAGAGGACTTGTGCATGTATAAAACAGAAAAGAAAAAAAGCTCATTGTTTATGCACCCAAAAATAGTTATGAACACAAAATCCAAACTAGCTGTCCTTAAAAGAGAAGAAGGGAAATCTACAGAAACCAAAGAATTCAATGCTTGTCTTTCTGTGATAAATAGGATGGGTGGTTAAAAAGTCAGTTGGGATGGAAGAAAAGTGAAAATTATTGCTTATCAAGGGAAACTAGTAGACATTTATAGGCTGTTCAACCCGACACCAGCCAAGTATGCACTCTCCTCACATACACCTGAACACTTGCCAGGACAGACCACCTCCTGGGTCATAAAACCAACAATAACAAACGCTAAATCATGAGGGTCACATAAGCATGTTCTCAGACAGGAACTAAATTAAGCAAGAAATCATTATCAGACATATAACATAAAATTCCGCTCAAACAAGATAAAACATTTCTGATTAATCTACAGATCAAAGGAAAAAATCTCAAAAGAAATTGGATAATATTTTAAAAACAATTAAAATATCAATTTAACATGATGGAATTTTTGAAACAATTAAATAATGAAGGAATTTATAGCACAATTGCTTACATTACAGAAGAAGACCTCAACATTTCTACATTAACGAAGAAGATAAACAACAAAATAAATATCAAGCAAGAAAGTAAGAATGAGAGTGGCAGAACTCAGGAGCATTTAAAAAATAGATAAGATCAATGAAATTAAAAGGTGTTAAAACATCAACCATATTGGGAAACACAGAAGCTAGAATACACACATTACCAGCATAGGGAATAAAGAAGAACACTTTTATACAGACTACATGAGCATTAAGAAGTTATTATAAGCTATAAATAACTCTTTGCAGGTAAATTAATCATTCAAGATAAAATGTCCAAATCCTCAAAATCCACAAATGGAAAAGAATGCTTGAAGTTGAAATAAATAATAATTTTGACATAATAAACATTAAACAAATAGGCTTGCTATAGAGAGATGTAGATAGAAAGACATACATACAGACAGATAGATGATAGAAAATAAAGTATCAAAGGAAAAAGGGAGGAAGAAAGGATGGAGAATGGAGAGAGGGAGAGGAGAATATTACTCAGATATGTAGAAGGACAAGATTCTGGCAGAATCATGAAGCAGAAGAGAAGAAGAGACAGGTTGAAAATAGAAGCTTTCACTTTAAATTCCCTAATTAATGAGGCTGGAGAAGGCTCAAAATTATGAGACAAGTCTCAGCTGCTGACTGAGACCCTGTCACAATAATGGAAATACAATAGCAAGCTGAAAGAAGGGTTTGAGAATGGGTAGACTACACTCTTACAACGCTTATCAACTCAGATGCAAAAACCTCAATAATACTATTTGAAACCTTCACTTAACAATAACTAAAATAATAAAAACACCAAACAAGAGGATTTATCTTAGTGATGCAAGGCCAGGTCAGTATATAGAAATCAGTCTATAAGCCTGTAAACAATCTCTGTTGTGGAAGAAAATTCTTATGAACTACTTTAGAATACTCATTGGAGAACACATAAGATGCAATAATGATGTAACAAAATTCTACCAAGAAAAAAGGAGAACTTCTTTAACTTAAACAAGGCGTCCTTGAAATACGCACACCTATTGTGTTAATGGAGAAAAACTGCAATGCCCTGTGTAATCCTTGCTAATGCAATAAGTAAAGAAAAACTGGGAAGACTTATTTTATTCAGTGTTGACCCAATAATTCTAAAATTTATATAGAATGGCAAGACAGACCCAGAATTACAAAAATGGATTTACAGAAGATGAAGATGAGGAGAGTGAGGAGAGTGAGGAGGGCGAGGAGGGCGAGGAGGGCGAGGATGAAGATGAAGATGAGGAAAGAACGAGGCTGTTTTAATATTTACTGCAATCACATGTGCAAAAACAGTTAGGAAGCTACATGTACTAATAAAGGGGAACTAATTCAGTAACCCCAGAAACAAACCCACCAGGGCCAGCGTGGCCATTGGGGTTTTTAACAAAAGGAGACAGAATCATCTCTTTAGGGAGTTGTTTTGGAGCAACAGAACTTCCACACACAAACAGAACAAACAAAAGGACCTATGTAGACACCACACATCATGGAGACGACCTACTTAAATCTTAGTACAAATACAAAATGGAGAAAGAGCTCTATAATATGGTGTTCAGAAAAGATAGATGATTTAAATATGGATCACCAAGGAATAAAATTCCATATTGGGCTTCATAAAACTGAAAATATATTCTTCTGTGACAGTTAGTTAAGAGAGAATAAAAAGAGAGCTGCAGGAAAATGTGTGAATAACACAGTGAACGCCATTCATATTTCCCTCCTAGTATAATTGCCATTGCATTGATGTATTCAAGTAGTTTAATTCATGCACCAGTCTAGCAACCACAAACCACTTTCCATACACGCCAGTGTTCAAGATAAATCAAAAAATGTGGACGGTATATTACAATGATACAATTTTTTATTTCTATTATTATATATTATAAAAATAAACCAACTGTATAACATTTTGGCAAGGTTGAAAGTCCAGTTGCATGTGTAAAATCTAGCTACATTAATTTGTTTTCAAAAAAGCTATAAGAACCATGTAATTTTCTTATTACTTGGGATGGCTCAGAGGTTAAGAGCATTGATTGCTCTTCCAAGAGGTCCTGAGTTCAATTCCCAGCAACCGCATGGTGACTCACAATCATCTATAATTGGATCTGATTCCCTCTTCTGGCATGCAGGCAAACATGTAGACATAACACCGTATACATAATAAATAAATAAATAAATAAATAAATAAATAAATAAATAAATAAATAAATAAATAAATAAATAAATAAACGAACAAGTCAATAAATGAATGAATAAATAAATAAATAAATAATAAACAAATAAATAAATAAATAAATAAAATCCTGTAATTTGTGTTCCCCAATTACACTTGGGAGTGGGGTCTACCTGAAGTATGGTCCAGGTTGAGGCAGGGGGAAGAAAAACAAAATAAAAGTTGGGTAGATCAGGAAGTAAGAATAGAAAGGATGAAAATGGGGTAAGTATGCTGAGGGGGTGGGTAAAATGATGAAATAAATTTTATGAGATTTTCAGAGAATTAACAAAAATACTATTTTTGCATTTTTTGTAAGGACACTGAAAAGTATACTTCAGTTATTTATTTTACATTTCTTTTGTAAATTGAAGTTTTTAAATGGCTTAAAAAGAATGTAGATTTTTTTCCAGCTGGTGGGAGCACACTCTAGACGTGGTCATGAGTCCCATGTCCTGGTGACTGTTCTGTCTATTCTATCTAACTGCTATCATCTCGTTCCCCTGGTCAACCCAACGATCGCTGGGAGATATGTCGGAACCTACTATGAAAGTGAGTTTGTCAGTTTCCTTGTGGTGTTATCACTTTTTGCCTTAAATATTTTCACCTTGTGTTATTAGATACAAATGTTTGGAATGACACTATGTTCCTTATTGGATTAGCCCTTTTTCACCATCTAGTCATGGACTTCAATAATGCCCCATCTTATAAGGCTACAGTTCTTAAATTGTATACATAAATAAACATTTAACTTACTCTTCCTTTTAAATTATATTCATATACTATCTATATTGTTAGTTGTATACCATGTAACCAAACTTTTAAAGTGACAAAGTAATTTTTTACTTAGAAAACTTCCCCAAAATATTTAAAAGCATCTTATTTTCCCTGGTAATATAATGAAAAGGAAAAGGGTTCAAGTAAATAAATAGAGAAACTCTGATCTCTGAGAAAACAAGGACCTAATAAAAATTTCTAATTAGTGTCATTTGAAATGAAATATTGAAGGAGTTAGTTGCTGTAATAGCTTTTTTTGACAAGTTTTAACAACAAATATATAGTTTTTCATTTTATCTAATGAAACATTCCTATCACGAGCTGGCTTTTCGGAACCCATTTCTCTATGGTGGGATGCCTTGCTCAGCCTTGATGCAGGGGTGGGGGAGCTTGGTCCGGTCTCTACTTGATGCTTTGCTGATTCCCATGGGAGGCCTTACCCTTACCCATGGGGGAGGAGTGGATGGGTGTGGGCAGTAGGAAGGAGGTGGGGAGAGGGAACAAGAGGAGGGAGGGTAAACTGTGGTTGGTATGTAAAATGCATTTTAAAAAATTAATAAATAAAAAAAGAAATTGTACCAGAGAGTCTACTTTAGGTGTTAACACTTGCATTATTTTAAGGAAATGTTGTATTGTCATTTAGATGACCTGTGTCATATGACTACTCTTCATTGGTACTATATGTGTTATGAACATCACACTCCTGGATGTTTCTGTTCTGACTGCTCTGAATACAAACAGTATTTTATTTTTAACAAACAGAAAAAATACACCATATTATGGTAAACTGCATAACTCTGAAAAATTAAAAATGGTTCTTTTAAACCTTCAGTCCCCAACCAAGAATTACAATGTGCTTCTTTATTACAATAAGATATATATGCCAATTATATCTTTAGGCACTATAAGACTGCCTAACCACAATGCATTTAGTACTATGTTTCATGAAAGAAATGACATTCAATAGTCTCTTGTGTGGTATAGGCATAAATAGATGAAATTTGTTATTTTAAAACATACACAGATTCAAGTATGCTAGAGTGAATAGTATCTTCTCCTATAAGGACAAATGAATCTACTACAGGACAATAGTCTTTACGATTAAGAGTAATTCACGAAGGTATACCTCTCGCATGTGGAAACACACTTAAAAACAAATGTGTTAGCAGTATTCTGAAGAGTTCTCATATTGAAAGAAACATTCTGGCTCACAAGATTATCATAAGCCTTGCCTGGTGTCACTCACAAGGCTAGAGGACAGCAATTAGAGCTTGCTGCCAAGCGTCAGACACACTCCTGCAGACTTCTCTACAGCAATCTGCACTATTTTGCAGATGCAGAGACAGGAATCATGATGGTCATCTTGTTGCAAATCATATACTCCCAAGAGAGTCGATATCAACCATTACAATCCTACAGACACAATTTTCAGGGCCACCTCCTCATAGAACATGACATTGGTAAGGCGCCATTATGAGAGAGACACCATATATTAAAATTTCTCCACCATACTTTACCAATCAGATGACAAGGAAGAAATAACAGCACTGAGTATCTTGGTTCACAGCCATTTTCAGATTATCAAGAGATCAGAGGTAGTTAACTAGAACTTTCCCTCAGAAAACAGTCTGAGTATTTAGCTTAAGTATAAAAGGGTTGGGGGAGCAGGAATGAGACACAACTTCACAATATGAAGCTGAACACTGACTCTGCATCTTAATAACTGTATAAAAACATTGTCAAAATTATCATATTTAAATTCTTCTTCATCATCAGTAAAATCAGCATTATATATGTTCTCAAACTTTTATTTATTTATTTGTTTGTTTGTTTGTTTATTTTTGTTTTTCGAGACCGGGTTTCTCTGTGTAGCTTTGTGCCTTTCCTGGAACTCACTTTGTAGCCCAGGCTGGCCTCGAACTCACAGAGATCCGCCTGCCTCTGCCTCCCGAGTGCTGGGATTAAAGGTGTGTGCCACCACCTGGCCAAATATTTATTTTTGAGGATAGTATCATAGAATGTATTTGGAGAGTAAACCACATTTAGAATTCAATTTTTCTTATAAAACAAGTTATAATATCTAAGAGAGTGAAATTATTATAGTAGCATCCAAAGTAATATCTACTCACCTATAAGAATTAAAGGATGTTGTAACCCTCCACAAAAGTCACTAATGTTTCCTTTATTGTTTTCCATTTTTCCCCTTTATTATTCTGTTCATTTCTCCAGTATTTTTTTTTGTTCCCAATGTTGGAAATCTAACCTAGGGATTTATATTGCTAGGCAAGCTCTCTACTGCTTGACTAACTACTACCCTTCTCCTGGTATGGTGGTTTGAGAGAAAATGAACCCCAAAGAAGTGACACTATTAGGAGGTGTGGCTTTGTTGGAGTAGGTAGAGCCTTGTGAGAAAAAGTGTGTCTCTATGGGGGTAGGCTTTGAAATCTCCTTTGCTTAAGTTATGCTCAGTGTGGTAGACAGTTCATTTCCTGTTACCTGAGAATCCAGCATTATTTTGTGTCTGCCTGTATGGTACCATGTCCACCATGATGATAATGGACTAAACTTTTGAAACTGTGAGTCGCTCCAATTAAAGGTTTTCCCTTATAAGAGTTGCCATGGTCATGGTGTCCCTTCACAGTAACAGAAGCCTGAACTACGACACCTGGCAAGCTCAGTTCTCCATGATGTTGTGGACTCTTTGGGAAACTAAGACTATGTGCATACTCTAAGAGTTCCCATTAGCAGTTAGCTAAGATGTCTGAGGGGAAGCTGGTGGGGCGGGGTTGGGGGGAGGTCATGTATTCTAGAATAGCCTGGGCAACCTATTCAGAGCAATTCCCATCACAATCAGCATGGTTTTCAACAAATTCTGGTGAAGCAGATAACCACACTCATTGAAAAGAACAGAAAATAAAACTACAGCCTTATTTATACTTGTATGACATAAGCAACACAGATTTTCACAATTCCTGGGTTCACGCATTAAAACTTATTCGATAAATAGTTTTTTTGACAATCAGAGATGTGGTTAAGCTTTGAAGATATAACTCTTCACAGGTTTGTCAGTCTCTATCATCACAAAGAAGACTGTTCAAAAATAAAGTATTCAAAAAGTTCATATATATTCTGATACTTTTGACAAAAAAGACAAAAGAAGGCAGGAAATACAGAAAAGCCTCTTGGTATAAAAGGTGTCACAGTCAGGAATGATGACACAGAATCATTTAAGGATCAATGTAGGTAACGAATTGGGGAGAAGAGAGATTAAAGCAAGACCACATTGATAAAAAGAGTGAAATTTGTAAGTCTGAAGATGAATAGAAGGTTTATTAGTGAAAGAGAAAAACAGGGGGAAGTTTACTTACAAGGCAACATTATTTCTAAAGGCCTTCCACACTGTGGTTCTGCCTAATTAGAGGTGTTGTCACTCATGTCTGAACATGGTCTCTGTTTCAATGGACAAAGTTCAAGGTCGATACATAGGAGCAAGCCAAAAATGACTAATGAGATGTCTACTACAAGCTCTGATAAAGGTCTACTGTCAAAAACAAATCACAACTCTAAAACTTTTTAGCATCCTGAGATGACAAGAATCCTTTACCTTCAAACACATTTAGTAATTGGATCACACTGAGTTCAGTGCTTATTTCCAGCTTGAATCCAGACCAAATGAAGGTACTATTGCCCAGCCCTGGAATGATAGAGTGGAATCCCTGCCTATGTGGCCTTCTGCTGTTACAGATGATTTTGTCAGGCTTCTATCACATACAGCTTTTTAGAAATTATTTGTTTTCTTTCCTTCAAATAATCATCATTGTTAAAGGCCCCAATCTGGGGGCTACATAGTAAAAAAAAATCCAACTAGGAAGTAATTAGGTATTTCTATAAAATAATTGTAGGTTATAGACCATATAATTTAATTTCTAATGTGGAAATGATCCAGAATTTGATTGCTAGAATGATTTATGCAACACAACATTCGGGTTGAAGTACAACATATTTTTCATAAGCACCTAAAATTGGAGCACAATTTATACTATTTCAAACAAAAAAAGACTGTCCTAATTCCTAAATAAAATTATTTATACACAAACTATTATGCATCTGGAAGGCTTTAGAAATATGTCTCGCACTAGTTTGAAGCCTTAGGAGGCAAATGGTGACGAACAGCAGAAGTGGGGCACAGGGCAGCAAAAAGAAAGGGGAAGGACATGGGCAAAATTGAGAGTCTGCCAACACCAATAGCTTTGCTTTGTGGGGTTTTCACTTTGATTCTTTCCTTTTTCACAGACACAGTGGGCTTGCTTATTTCTAGGTTGCGCCAGGAGAGCATATTAAGTCAGGTGACCTCTTTACTGTACTTTTTTACTCCCATTTTTCCTTTGCTCTTCCACTTATATGCACTCAGCATTTCCCTTTATCCCTTAGTTTCCCTAGTTTTTAGAAAATATTAGTGGGTCTTATTTTTATCTTACAACCTTCAAAGAAACCATAATCTACTAGCGAACTTGAGTTTCTAAGTTTTTCATCTTTCAGATAACATTCCTAGAAGGGGAGTGGGGGGCATGCCAAACTGGATGGATAACGTCCATGACTCCCCAACCCTACATAAAGAAATAGAGGCAACTGAGGAAAGCTGGGAGTGAGAATGGTGACCTTTCCCAAGAATGAACATAGCAATTGGTTGCCCAGTGCCAAATGGTCAGCTCTGAAAACATATGTACATGTAACATTATATGGACAGAACAGGTTATATTTAGGAATAAATGTGTAGATACACATATATGCATAAAATAACAAGTAATGGAAAAGAGGCCATGAATTTGAGGGATCATGGAGAAGGGTATATGTGACAGTTTGGAGGGAGCATAGGGAAGGGAAAATGCTGTAATTATAATCTCAAAAAATGTTATAATCTCAAAAAAGTATATAATTTTAAAAGTCAGCTTAGCATTTAACTTCAACTTTGGAGAAGAAAATGCAACAATTGCATTTCTAGCAGTAGGTTCCTCAGGCCAATGGGACATCAGGATTTAAAAGTGTGATATCAGAAGAAAATATACATTTTATCTCAGTAATTTTCTTTTATAGCTTGGCAATCCTGATTAGAGTGTGTCATTTTCCATCTTATGAAATCCATCACTGTCTGTCTGCATTCTATATGCTCCATGAGTTCTGAAGGATCTTTCCAAGGATAAAGAAGGATGGATTCTTTCTTAAAGTATATTTTGAATCACATCCAACAGAGAAGACATAATAAATCTTCTAGTAATTTCTGACCATATGTCACAACTCTCTAAAGCAAATGAAGGCTTTCATGGCTCTAAGAGATTATTTAACATTAATGCTATAGAAGCATTTGTCCTCGTTTTTTCTTCTTTCTTCCATCATAAGTATCTCCAGGAGATGGAATGGCTTGTAAGTTGGATAATATGCAGTGTGCTTGATATATTATGATAGAACCTGAATGTTCTTCCTGCTCTTTCAGGTTGCTCTATTTCATATCAACCACATAGGCAATAACCCTATGCCTAGTCAATAGAAATACTAAGATGAGATAATAGAAAATAGAGATGTTTACAAAAACATGACATAAATTTGAAGATATTTAGAAATAATTTTTGTATGTCCATGGTATGTGAGCACTTTCGTGTACAGGTACTTGGCCGGTGAGCACTTTGTGCTGAGGTCAAAAGAGGATACAATGTATTTTTTTATATATATATATATCACTTTCCCAAGAAACAGAGTGTCTTGATAAACTTGCAGCTCACTGTCTTTCAATTAGGTTGGATAGAAGCATGACCCCAAAGCCTCCTGCTTCCACCCATCCAACAAAAGGGCTACAAGTGTGCAGTCAGACCTGGCTTTTATGTGTAGTTCAGGGAACCAAACACAGGCCCTCGCTTGAGAGGATGTGCTCTCATAAACTAAACAACTTTCTCATTGCTTTCCGCTTTGAAAAGTGCTGTTGCATCAGCAGAGTGAAATTGAACTTGGAACAGTGAGCTAGTAATAGAAATATCTGAGTTTTAACACATGTGATGGGCTCAAAACCTTCCATTGTACAACGTAAATCTTGCATTAGTCAAACTTTGAGTTTCTCTTGTGTTTAAATTCTTCCTTCCCTTTTTTGTAAATACAATGGTACAATGAGTATTTGGTATCGAAGCCAGGTCTCAAGACAATGTATAGGTACTTTGAAGAATTCTTAGCATATTCACTTTCAGCAAAAGTATGACCATTGATGAGGATGAAGAACTGGTTCAGGGGATTAAGTGAGTGATGAATCTTTGCATAGCTACATTTCTGTCATCCAGATCATGGGATCCACTGGTAAATAATACTCAAAAAGTGTTTCTGCTGAAAGCAAAGGATGAAATAAAGAATTTAAACCTTCCTTCCAGCTCTAAAATTAATTGTTTATATATAGTTTATTTAATTTGTAATTTAGCAGTGGGAAAAATGAAAATTATCCTAAAAATGTGCTAACTATTCATACGATTTGATTTATCTATCAAATTTAAAGCAATGGCTGCTGAGATGGCTCACTGAGTCAAGGTGCTTCCCACCCAAGACTGAAGTCCTCAGTTCAATCCACAGAAGCCATGGTTCAAAGAGAGAAGAACTGTTGATAGCTGTCTTTTGACCTCCATACACAAAACAATGGCATGCACACATAAGTGTGTGTGGCACACACACACGCCAAACATGATTTCTTTTTTACTGAGTAATATTTTAATAGTCATTCAGAGTTATGCATAAAGATTTTTGTTTTATTTTTCAAGCCAACTTTATAAAAGGAATACTACCAGTATCCTTAAAAGGTGTTTTTTTTTGGGGGGGGCACCAAAGGATCAAAATTCATTCTCGTTGCTTGTATCTGACTGGAACAAAGTTTTAGTGATTAACCTGTGTGTAAGTATCATATGTTTACCAAACAAGTCACTTGGGAGGGACAATTATGACCATCCCCTAGACTGAGGCTTTGCTAATCTTACTACACTGTAATCTTCAGGCTTTTACTTGGGCAGGGTAATTTTCTGAATAACTCCCATATGGGGAAATCAGGGACTAAAAACTCACAGTAGGAAACAAAAAATGGGTTGGGCATGATGGTGGATATTAATACCAATCCCAGGAATACAGAGCCAAGGAGAGGGGATCTCAAGGAGTTCTCCTTTAGCTGGCTCTACATAGTTGTTTCTAGGTCAACTTGTGCTACATAATGAAACTCTAGCTCAGAAACAAAACAAATAAACAAAAATGAATTAGCAAATAATAATAAGCTAAAAAAATGACTCAAGCCGGGCGGTGGTGGCGCACGCCTTTAATCCCAGCACTCGGGAGGCAGAGCCAGGCGGATCTCTGTGAGTTCGAGGCCAGCCTGGGCTACCAAGTGAGTTCCAGGAAAGGCGCAAAGCTACACAGAGAAACCCTGTCTCGAAAAACCAAAAAAAAAAAAAAATGACTCAAGTGTTACATTTTCCCAAATTAACATTTTTTAAGAATTTAAACACACATTGTTTTACAGCATTATCACTCAAAATTTTAGAAAGCTTGAACACATTACAGACAGATAGAATAGTAATTATTGTCACCCATGCAACTTTTTACCTCTGTATGGTTTTGGCTATAATCTTACACAGGAATATTAGTACGGCTCACTTTCATCTCTAGATAATTATTCACTCTTATACCATTTTCCTAATACATCAATAGATTTCCCTTTCATTGAAGAAGAAACTTAATAAGCATTCAATGGTATCTATGCAGGTTAAGGTTACTCTATGACATTTTGTCATGAAAAAATGTGATTTATATAATTATCATCACTATTCAATGGTAAGTGCAGTGATTGCAGTAAGTCTAAAATGTTTTCAGGAAGCCAGTCAGTTGTGGCACACACCTTTAATCCCAGCACTCAGGAGGCAGAGGCAAGCAGATCTCTGTGAGTTCAAGGCCAGCCTGGTCTACAAAGTGAGATCCAGGACAGTCACCAAAAGTACACAGAGAAACCTTGTCTTGAAAAACAAACAAAAAAAGAAAAAGAAAAAGAAAAAAAAGAAATATTTGCAGAAATTTTAAATTTAACTTTATAAAGGTATTAATTGGAAATGCCTGTAAATTTAAGCCATTAACTGAAAATACTATGTCCAAAGGCTCTCAAGTTTCACACTGTCAAATACAAAAAATTGATAACATGGCCAAGTGCTCCCCAAGGCTGAAGAAACCACAGTAATTAAAGACCATTTACCCAGTCAAGACACAGAGACACAAAATACAGTATGACATCAGCCTGGCTGCCACAGCCTCTCAAGGTCAAGAAATCCATCACAGTGACAACAGTTCATGACTAGAAATGGGGCAGAATGACTTGAACGAGTGAGAAGCAGGGGCAGCATTGTAGAGAGGCCAGCTAGACACAGCACTACTGCAACACTGCCTCAAGAGATGCTCTGAAGTCATTGCAACCTGCCATGGAGACAGACATGGAGAAGGCAGATGACAGCAATCACACACCAGAAGCCAACCGGAAATCGGTTCTGCTGAGAACAACTTGAAAGAGCAACAGACCTCATTGATTCAGGAGACCTATGATGTCTTTTACTTCCCATACAGACCTCACTGATTCAGGAGACCTATGTCTTTTACTTCCCATACAGACCTCACTGATTCAGGAGACCTGTCTTTTACTTCCCATACAGACCTCATTGATTCAGGAGACCTATGTCTTTTACTTCCCATACAGACCTCACTGATTCAGGAGACCTGTCTTTTACTTCCCATACAGACCTCATTGATTCAGGAGACCTATGTCTTTTACTTCCCATACAGACCTCATTGATTCAGGAGACCTATGTCTTTTACTTCCCATACAGACCTCACTGATTCAGGAGACCTGTGTCTTTTACTTCCCATACAGACCTCACTGATTCAGGAGACCTATGTCTTTTACTTTCCATACAGACCTCATTGATTCAGGAGACCTATGTCTTTTACTTCCCATCCTCTTGATCACTTGGGTGTAAGTTTAGATACCACACCACATAATTTCAAGGGAATGTTGTTTACCTGGAATACAATGTGAAGATATTCTGCTAAAGGGGAGATGCTAAAAGCACT
This sequence comes from Peromyscus californicus insignis, assembly GCF_007827085.1. NCBI lineage: Eukaryota > Metazoa > Chordata > Mammalia > Rodentia > Cricetidae > Peromyscus > Peromyscus californicus. Next base: position 8,048,197 of record NW_026294413.1, read on the forward strand.
AATTCCAAAGTTACAAAGAGCAAGCCTTCACTGAGTCAAGGGATCCTAAGGTAATAACCGAGTAAGAAAAATTACTTTTAAGTGCTAAGTTGGAGACATGAGTATACATAGCCCTGCAGCAAATTAAACTATTCCCTGCTCTATGTGAAGAGATTGGAAAAATGTAGATTTGAAGCCCCGAGCCAGTGACTTTCCTAAACTCCTGATGTAAACAAAGCAATGATACCTAGAGAAGCACAGGGAATATTGCCGGGTAGCACTGCTTTTAAGGTCAGCTGCTTTCATTTGCATAGTGAATAAATCTGCATACAATTGCTTTTATTAATGTTTACTATCAGAGAAAAAGTGAGCCACAGGGTTGGTCTATATGTTTAAAACACCAAGTAATAGCCAAACTTCTTTTTAAAAAGGTATTTCTTTAAATATGTATGTATTTCTATTTAAAAATTATCAATAGCAAAATAGAAACAAATGAATTTAGAAAGAAATCCCTTTAGCCAATAGTGTCTGTCTAAACTCATGTACTTCAAATTATCCTACACATAGAGCAAGAAAACATTTTAAATAAGAGGTCTTCTGAAATAACTGTTGTGAAAAAGCAATGTATATTAATTAATAAAGTATATTTTTCTAGAAAATAAGATAAATGACTATAATTTTGTAATAAATAGTACATTGTCAGGAGAAGTTTCAGGATAAATACCCATCCTATAAAATCTAGGTTGGAGACACACAGTTTCTCCTTTAACTCCAGTTCCTTTTTTTCTCACCACACATAAGTAACTGAGTTTCTCTAGTCTTTGACTTTATGAAAGGAATGTGACCCATTTCAGCCAATAATATTTGAGAACATGTGGTTCACATCCTTGGAGAAGCAATTTTTGCATATTCCATAATCTGCAGTATTGTATTTCTTTCTAGGATCACAGTAGACTCAGAAGCATGGAAGGTCAACATTGAGCCCAAATACAGGCCAAAAGGACTGTATAGCAGAACTCAGAAGAAAAAGAAATTTATTGTTATTTTAGCCTCACATAGAAGGAAAGAACAATATACTGTCTGTTGTAGAAATGTAATTCGCATCTGAAATCCTAACGCACAGAATCTCAGAATATAACGTATGTGTATGTCTATCTGTGGATCCCTGAGATGCAGTTAGTTAAGTGAAGGTGATATCATACTGGAATTGGGCAGGTCTCTAACCCAATGTGTCCAGCATTCTTCGGTAAAGTTAGACAGAGAGCCACAGGACAAACATCATGAAAAATTGAGGCAGAGATCAAAGTGATATGGCAGATGCTAAGAAACATCAGAGGCTGCAGGCAAACCTGGAGTAGCTAGGAGCAAAGCCTGGAGCATATCTGTGCTCCATCTCTGCAGGAATTAAACCTATTCAAATCTTCACCTTGCACATCTAACTTTCCAAAACCAAAACAATAAATTCCAGCAGTTGCTCGGTTTGTCGTTCACTTTGCTGTTTTAAATTGAATACTCACTGTCATTATTCATTCAATACATTATAGCAACCCCAGTGAGTAAATACATTAGCCTAATATGGCCAAATGTTCTTCCAAACACAAAATAATATACAAGTGGAGAAATTAATAGTGGTAGTAACAAACACAAAGTGTGACATCTATTTATATAATAGTAACTGTTCGCACTTCTAAGATGAGGAAAATTTTAAAAAAAAGAAAAGAGTACGAAAATTATCATTCAATCTTTATTTTTATCTCAGAAATGTTGGTCATATTTGCCTATATAGTTTTTAATCAAAAAAGGACACTCATATGCAAACTTCAAGCACCAAAAACTTACATAAAGAAAAAGGGGAAATGTATTATTTTTTTTCTAGGAAGCCATTTCCATATATACATGGTCCTGTTGTCTCTTAATTATGAATGCTGAAGCTTTTAGCTTCAGAGAATCTGATATGTTTGTGATGAATGATTAAGGGCTCATAAAGTTTTTACCACCACATTAATCTTTTGGTGCAGAGAGTCAAGACACTTGTCAAAATTCTCAAGCTCTTTCATAAGGTCGCCTTAGGAAACATGGTAAACAGCATAGAGTGCTGGCTCCCCACAATCACACCTAGAACACATCAACTTCAAATAAATGCTTTGGTGGGGAAAAAATAGCAAAAATGCTCTACTTCCAGGTAGTTGGCTCAGTGCATAAAGAGGACTTTATTTACAAGGCTCTTTGTTTTGGAAATGAAATAGTCTATGGATGGCAAGTTCATGATACAGATTGCAGAAATTGGGGAGATGCTTGATATTGGAGATGGCTGTGTAATGAGTTACCTACAGAAGACAAGTCCAGAAAAGGGACACAAGGAACTGCACCTGCTAGGCCAACAGCAAGGTTGTTTCATGTGCATCGCTCCATTCAACTCACATAAACTGATCGTTCTTATCTCTCAAAATTCAATACGACGCAGCTTCTATAGAAGACAGGTACTGTCATTCTGTTACTTCTTTCTTGGTTGTCTTTCCTGGGTTCTAACCTTTGTACTCGTTAGTCAGAGATTCCTCCAAAGCTTTTTCTTTACTGTCTATTCTCTTCCTTTTATCATTTCTCTTGTGATGTGACAAGCAGGTGACATACAAAATTCATGGCTTGAAAGCCACATAAATACAAGCTGAAGTTTAAGCTCCTGACTAGTGAATTGGTAGAGCAAGCATCTGTCGTTACATTCTGTATCTTCATTTGGACACAATTACACTTTCCTCGTAAGTTACTTGTGAGCTTTATATAAACTTTAATTTGAATTTGTGGAAAGTGACTAGGGCATGGACAATACTCCACTAAGTACAGTTCTTGATCCTTTAGAGAACTGGCTCAATTTCAGCCATCCATCATACCATACACTTTGAAAGGCTGTTCGAGCCAGGCAGTGGTGGTACACGCCTTTAATCCCAGCACTCAGGAGGCAGAGCCACATGGATCTCTGTGAGTTTGCAAACAGCCTGGCCTACAGAGTAAGTTTCAGGAAAGGCACAAAGCTACACAGAGAAACCCTGTCTAGAAAAAAAAAGAAAGAAAAAGAAAGAAAGAAAGAAAGAAAGAAAGAAAGAAAGAAAGAAAGAAAGAAAGAAAGAAAGAAAGAAAAGAAAGGCTATTCAAAGGAAATTTGGGATGGAAATCAATGATTAAAGGCAGGAACATTTTAGGCAGAAGTTAAGGAAGGAGAGATATGTAGATTCTAGACCTATAAAACACATTCAAGAATAGCATGTCTCCAACAACTGAATTCCATAATAATTCACAAATAAAATAATATCTGAGACTGGATAGTTTATAAAATGGTCCTTCGATGTTGTCTTGGTTTCTGTATACAGGACTTCATGAATTCATTTGTACCGTGCAAATGGCTTCTCTATTTAGGATCCACTGAAATTCATTAGAATGTACAAGTAAGAAAAAATGAAATAAACCCACAAATCTAAGACTGTTATAGAAAGGTACCTCATGATGGAGATGCATTGGCAAATTCTAGGGGTGTGGAAAATGAGTAAGCAACATAGAGTTGCTTAGGTTTTCAGAGTAGGGAACTATAATGATAATTAGCTCATGTGTAGAAGAAAACATCACCACCGATTTTCATCCTTGTTCTTGCAGCTCAATGGAGTTATTGTTACTTCTGTTGTCAGAATAGGTTAAATAGTATGACTAACAGAATCAAAAGAAATGGACCAACGGTTGTCCCTTTTGATTATTAGTAAAAATAAAAATAATTCTTCAAGGCTGATACTCTGCATATGAAAGGTTTTCATTCAAAATCAAAGTGTATTCAAAGACACCTTAGAACTATATCACTCAAACAAATATGATGGGTGATGCTGCTCTGTATGCTATGAATGTGTTGCTCTGATTGGTTGATAAATAAAATGCTGATTGGGCAGTAGCCAGGCAGGAAGTATAGGTGGGATAAGCAGACAATGAGAATTCTGGGAAGAGGAAGGCTGAGTCAGGAGTCGTCAGCCAGACACAGAGGAAGCAAGACAACAAGACAGAACTGAAAAAAGCTACCAAGCCATGTAGCTAAACATAGATAAGAACTATGGGTTAATTTAAATGTAAGAGCTAATCAGTAATAAACCTGAGCTAATGGCTGAGCAGTTATAATTAATATGAGCCTCTGCATGTTTACTTGGGGCACATGAGTGGGAGAGATTTGTCCCAACTGCCGACAGGCCTGGACACAGGAGAACTTCCAACTATACAAATATTTCAACATGATTCTTAAAGATGCCCTGAAATTAAAAGTAATACACTCTTAATTCATGTGAGTTGATTTGAGGGACTCCAGGTTAAATGATAAAGCATATTTGGCATGTCCTTGTTAATTAGAAGAGGAAACACGGTGAGAGGAATCAATACTTGGTATCTCTTCCAATTCCCCATAACAAATAAAGCAAATGGAACAAATGTATGTCTGCAAGTGCCATGCTTTGTATTCGGTAGAAGGACTGTCTTTCAGTAGTAGGCTTTAATCATAATCCTGAAAATGGTATATGATGCTACTTGAAAAATAGTTATTACTATGGTTTGTTGGCTGAAGTTTTTTTTTCCTAAAAGCAAATAAGTTGAAGCATGACTAAAACCAATTTCAGCTGTAACAGCTACTGTGTAGCATACAGCATCACCTCGCCACCTAACACATTCTAATAAAGTTACTACAACGTGAAATATGGCTCCATCACTAATAATTGCAATTTGAAACTGCTCAAAGAAAGCATTTGCCATTTTTTTGTAATATTAGTGTAAAGATAACCCCAGCAAAGCTGCCTTTTCTATTTTTTCTTATACCTGGATTAATGATACTTTTTCTAAAATATAGTTTTATGTCTCTCTGAAAATATAAATATTAGAGAAAGTCAATAGTAATTAAATGCAATAATAAGTTTTACATCAGAGCATCTGGTGACTGACATAGATCATAAACTTGAAAACCCAACCCGAAGTATATGATCCCTAGAATGGAATGCTATTGCATTTTCAAAATAAATATGCTTTCTAAAAATCATGACTGTCATTTAGCACAAGAATCATTTAGCACAGGGTTTCCCAACCATTTCGGGGAAGAGCTAGATGATAAAGGTTCTCAGGATTTGTGGGTGAAAAGGCTGCTGTTGCAAAGACTCAGCTCCACAGGTGTAACCCAGAAACAGCCATGTACGGGATGCAAATGAGTGAGAGCAGTGGCGTTCCAGTACAATTTTGTATATGGTAACAAATATAAATTTTATTTAATTTTAATAAATATTCTCAGAAACTAATCTTCATTAAAATAAAAATCTAAGAATGAAACTATTACTAATTTGTGAGCATAGAGCAGCAGGCATAACCTACAGATTCCCTTTAGTGTTGCTCATACTCGTGTGTGTGTGTGTGTGTGTGTGTGTGTGTGTGTGTGTGTGTGTGTGTGTGTGTGTTTAGGTCTGGCCACTTGAGTGGTTAATCTATCAGAGGACTCTTCCCTGGAGATGAATGACTCTCCCTCTCTCTGTAACCATTAATTGTCTGTAGCTCTTTATTTAGGAGAGGAGGCTTATGATTACCCCCATTTGCATTGGTGCATCAACTGGTGTATGTTTCAACATTACCTAAATGCATGAAGAGGAGAAAAATACAGAATGATGACTCATTTGTGGAACTGATATTTTTTCTTTGCTGTGGGATGTTCTGTATGTTAAATGTATTGCTCTGATTGTTTAATAAATAAAACACTGATTGGCCAGTAGCCAGGCAGGAAGTATAGGCGGGACAAGGAGAGAAGAGAATTCTGGGAACTGGAAGGCTGAGTCAGAGAGACGCTGCCAGGCGACGCCATGAAAAGCGAGATGTAAGGTACCAGTTAGCCACGAGCCATGTGGCAACTTATAGATTAATAGAAATGGGTTAATTTAAGATAGAATAACTAGATAACAAGAAGCCTGCCAAGACCATACAGTTTATAAGTAATATAAGCATCTGAGTGATTATTTTATAAGTGGGCTGTGGGGGCTTGGCGGGACCCGGAGAGAAACTCCAGCTACATTTCTTCTTAGCAACTCACAATGTAGTCAACTTTAGACAGAATCTAAACATTAAATTTACATATGAAATACAGTTAGAAGGAAAATATTATAGAAAAATAAGTGCCCATAGTGCTCATAATAGCTATGTTATGAAATCAACCAAGGTGACTTACAACAGGGACAAGGCCAAAGAAAATGTGTTTTATATATACAATGCAATTACTCTCCACCATATAGAAGAACAAAATTATGTTCTTTGCAGGAAAATGGATACAACTTGAGATAATGAAATTCTGCTAGTGTCTTAAACCTAACATACAATCAGTCACAAACTCATAAATTAATCTTCTTAAGTATTGTAAATAACCATATGTAATACACTAACATAGGATAATGTTCTTCAGTCTTAGATTACTTTTAAAGAAATGTTTTTGTTAATTCTTTAATTTTAATTTTTCTCACAACTGTTCCATTTAATTCCTCGCCAAATTCCCTACACTCACAACTTTGTATCCTCTTTTTAAAGATCAATTAATCCATAGACTCTAGTTTGCAGCATTCATCTTCTTCTGGGTGTGGAGCCATCCACTTGAGTGTGATTGACCTACCAGGAACCTTAAATAAAACAAATTCTCCCTTCTTCAGAAGTTTCCAACTGTCCAAATCTCCTACATAAAGGGTAGGGACTCATGAACCTTTTCTCACTCCATGATGAATCTTGATTGGTTTTATCTTGTGCAGGTTTTATGCAAGCAACCTTAGTGTCTGTGAATTCATGAGTGTCGCTATCCTGTCTCATACAAAAGACATTGATTTGCTTTGGTCTTCCCTAATAGCTAGCTTATAATTTTGTAGCCTCCTCTTCTATCATGGTTCAAGAGCCTTGAGGTGAAGGGGTGATTTGATGTCCCATATATGGTGGAACACTCTACACTTACTTTCTGTACTCTCATCAGTTATGAGTTTCTACATTAAACACCACCCACACACAGAGAAGCTTCTCTGAGGTCCAAGAGCTGCACTAATCTATGTTTAGGGAGATACGGATTTAGATTATCTTAATAATGTCTTCACTGGAGGAAGTATTCATTTATACATGATTTCCATCCATTTTCTTCAATGCAGCTGGAGTTTTTTTTTTCTTTCTCTACCACATATTTAACCATTTAAATACTTCTAAACATTTCACTACATTCAGACTGGTCTAAGAATAAAGTACAAATTCCTTATCATAGTTTACAAGATTGTTCCTAAATAAATTTTTGATGAAGATCTCAATTTCACTAGGAGCTGTACTTAATAACTCAAGGACACTCATAACAGAGACATGGAACTGCTCAGTCCTCCTGCAGCTTCTGCCCCTTTAATGTCGACTCTCTTCCCAAGAGAAAAAGATGGAGAAGGAACCACCACTACTGTGGAAGGTACAAAATCATCAAAAAGAAACACATATATCAATCTTACTATTTTAAAGAAAATAATGGAATTCTGTATGAATGGAATGTTCTGGGACAACTGCATCTTAGAGCGAGGTTTTCTATACTTTATACTTGATGAATGACACCATTTCATTCATTTTTTTTATTTATAAAGCAAACATGAGTACCTATGTCTTAATTCCAAATTAAAACAAATAACAACAACAACAAAAACAACCAACCAACAAACAAACAAAAAACTCCAAAGCACATTGGAATCACAAGTGAGTGTGGCTCACATAATGAGCAGAGGGGATGAAATTACACCAGAAAGCCATGGCATTGCTAAGAAGAAGAGAAAAAAAAGATTCAAAGGCAGACTTGTTACTTCAGCATCCTCTCTGGAATTGTTAACTTTTTATGCTATTTTCTCAGGCTTGCTCAACTGTAAATATTTGGCTCTTCTGCTAAAAATGAACAAACATTAAGTCAGAGAAGCTACTAATGGGAAGTGAGAAAAAAAAACCTCAAGTGATAGATAAAATAAATCATGGATATGCAAGAATCATCACTGAGAGGAGAACATGATTAAGTGGACAGAACTCAACTGTACACAGGAGCCGGCGCTCTTTTCAGCTGGAGGAAATTTCAGCAGCTCTGGGCAATTTCTATACTTAATCATCTTCTCTGACTTAAAGTGAAAGCCTGTTAATGTTTGCCTCCATCAGGTGCAGGGGAAAAAGTTTCTCCTTTGGAGACTAAGCCAGCCAACGACTATCAGTTGGATTACATGAATGGGAGACTCAATTTATACACAAGGATCTCCATAATGTACTACCCAGATGTCCTCCACACTATAAGTCTGAATATTCTCCAAATGATCCTGAGAGCCCCAGGAACACTACAGACTGTGAGGAAGCCTACCTTCCTGTGGGGGTAAACACATTCTTTTCCTACCTTTTCATCTCAATTCAATAAGGGATGAAGGAACCCGCATCACCAAAGTCTTAAACTACAGGGCGTCCTTCACATTATACCTTGTGGTGGTATTGTGTTCCCCAAAATATTGTGCACCCTAGTAAACTTATCTGGGGTCAGAGACAGAACAGCCACTAGATACAAAGGCTAGAAAATGGTGGCACTCACACCTTTAATCCTAGCATTCCAGAGGCAGAAATCCATCTGTTCAAGGATACAGCCAAGCATGGTGACTCATGCCTTTAATCCCAGAAAGCGAGCCTTTAATCCCAGGGAGTCATGGTAGAAAGCAGAAAGGTATATAAGGCGTAAGGACCAGAAACTAGAAGCATTTGGCTGGTTAAGCTTTTAGATGGTTAAGCTTCAGGCTTTCGAGCAGCAGTTCAGCTGAGAGCCATTCGGATATGAGGACACAGAGGCTTCCAGTCTGAGGAAACAAGATCAGCTGAGAAGTTGGCCAGGTGAGGTTAGCTGTGGCTTGTTCTGCATCTGATCTACCAACTGTCACCCCAATAACTGGCCCTAGGTTTGATTTTATTAATAAGAACTTTTTTTTTTTTTTTTTTTTTGGTTTTTCGAGACAGGGTTTCTCTGTGTAGCTTTGCGCCTTTCCTGGGACTCACTTGGTAGCCCAGGCTGGCCTCGAACTCACAGAGATCCGCCTGGCTCTGCCTCCCAAGTGCTGGGATTAAAGGCGTGCGCCACCACCGCCCGGCTAATAAGAACTTTTAAGATTCATGCTACAACACCTGATTCATTCATCTCACAAATATTTACTAAGTTCCTGTTTTTTTTCTGTTTACAAGTCAGCTGTGGGCGATGGGTATTCCATATAAGAATTTAGTATTGCTTTGGTTCTAAGCAGTGTTATGCTTACATGGTGGTAAGAACCCTGAACTGTGAATCATTGTTCATTTCTATATGTAGGCGGCACCATTGATTGCTTCTCCATAGTAAATGACGAAGCCTACTAATATGAGATAAAAACAGAATTCTTGCTTTGATCTTTTGGTTGCTATCATTTTAAGTCACTGGGAGCATAAAAGTAGAAAAAATCATCTGGAGCTTTAATAAAGAGGATTTCTCCCTACATCTCATACATGACATTTATAGCAGGGTGGAATAAAGTAACCAACCTTGCTATAAAAACGTCATGCTTCCCATATAATAAAACATTTCCTCTCAGAGAAAACAGAACACAATCAAGCCCTAATGAAAGTTTCCAGATTGCATTATACAGATTGAATGTTCCATACTCAAACTTTTGGGAACTAAGAACATTTTAGATTTATGATTTCAGGTGCTGTTTTGTGCATTTTCAAATGTTTGTGTATGTGTAATAATATATAGATTATTGATGATAGACAGACAGATAAATAGATAGTTGATAACTTATAAAGACTAAAATATAAAGGAGAAATCTATTTGTGTTGCTTATGCACCCTGCTTACAGGTAACTCCATACAGTATTTTCTTTTAATATTTTGGTGCAGGAGACAAAAATTTGGGTACAATGAATCATATTTGACTTTGAGCTGTCACTAAAGTCAGGAATAGAATTTCCACTTCTAATATACAAGTCCTCAAAAGTTTCAGAATTTTGGGACATGTTGTGTATCACATTATAGATCAGGCACGCTCAGCCTGTCACACTTGCCCTTGCCTGACAAAGAATATTTAGAAGGACAAACTTCCTATTTACATTCTTCTGTAGAACCCAGATGACTCTTGTACTGATCTTTTAAACATGGCAAATTCCATATGAAAAAATTTAACATCTTTCATAAGAGGAAAACTGTTTATAATGTACCTTTTTAAGAAGACCAAAGTCCAAGAAATTGTCAGTATCACTGTTAAATAGGTCTTTCAATCACGGCACAAGACAGGTGAATTTGAACGAGCACCACCACACAGATGTTTGACAGTCATAAAAAAATGGAAAATATAGGTATTCTTGCTTCAATATCATGAGTAGAATCATGTAGCACATCACAGGAAAAGATCAAAATCTAGTTCCACCCAGCCAAGAGCTGGCTGTCTTTATGAACAGAAGTATGTATGTGTCTGATTGGATCTATGTCAGGATCAGTTCATTAATGCTGAAGCTAACAGACTTGCCTCTGCTCTGAAAAACCCTAGTTTGATAGCTCTAAGAGGTTCAGATAAACAAAGTAAAACTACAAGCAGAAACTGAACTCTCTTCAAAGCATTCTAAGCTAAACAGTATATTGATCACTAAGACTGGTTGTGAACACAAACTCGTGAAACAACTGAAGGACTGCCTGCTCCATTTACAAAAGAATAAATCACACATGTTTCTCCAATGAAAGAAGTTGAATTCTGCATCGTAATATTGTTTCCCTTCTCATATCTGATAGATTAATTTATTAAAAAGCAGTCCAGGTCCACTAACAGTGCCATGTTCAAAGTAATATCTTCATCTAGGAATTTGTTTCCTTGCCCTGGGCCATTGGAAAGATGGAGAAAATGAGTAAAAGGACCGCTTATCCTCTGGTCTGCCAAAACAATCTTATGAAAAGGCTTGTAACTCTAAAAAGAAGTGCAATTCTTTCTTAGAATAAAATAACAAAAAAAAAAAAAATAGGGTCATGTTCATCCATCACAGTCCAAATGCAAATTAAGATCCTTTCCATATTTGGTCTTTAGCTTGATTTTTCTATTTAAATATCTAAAATATAAATGACACAGATCCAAAGAGTGAAATAATTTCCTAAAATCATGAACGTCTAACTCCAAATTCTAATTGTTTTGCCCCTCACATAAGAATTTAGATCAGGATCAGCTAATGGCAGCTGGAATTGTTTCTTTGACCCATCAAACATCAAAGCATCCTGAATCTAGTGTTGCTTTTGCTGTGATGAGTCAATTCTAGTTCCAGGGTCCCATGTCATTCCTGCCAGCTCTGTGCTTGAAGGGCTGATTACTTGGTCTCCCAATCTCTGATATTCTTCTGTGTAAAATAATAATAACAATAGTGTATCAGGTTTGTTGTAAGGACTGAGATATCCTATGCAAAGTTCCCAGCAAAGGCACAGACTACACCAGCTACCAGCCAAGCTTTGCATTTCTTCCGATGACATCATCTATTCCTTAAAAAATTCTTTCTTCACCTTTATAAACTTACGAAATGAAACAGGCAAATGTGAGCCAGACTTCCTATCCCAGCACTTAGGAGGCACAGGAAAGCAGATCTCTTTGAGTTTGAGGCCAGCCTGGTCTATATTACTGTGTTCTAGGACATCAAGGACGTCATACTAAGACCTTCTCCGGAAATAAAGAAAAGTAATGGTTGATATCAAAATTGATTATTAACTGACTAAAATGTAAAGCTGGGCAGAATATATATCTGGACACACAATTCTAATTAGGTCAAGATATTTTTTAACAGAAAATAAACATTTACCAGATGACAAGTTTCTTTCATTTTAGTTAAATTTTTACTACAGCCTAAAAAGTTCATTCTTTTTGAGATCCAAATGACTATGTGAACTCAGAAAAATCAAATTGCAGTCATCCTGCGATGTCTAATTACTCCATGGACAGCCATTTCTGGCGCTTCTTCATGTGTACAAAATGTGGTTTTTAATGGGTCGTAAAAGTCCTCCTTGGCTGCAGACTCCTATTCTAGTTTAATTGATGATTCTAGGAGCTACTGATGACCTCTTACCCAGAGTCACTGTGACATAATTTGTAGTGGTGGTATTTCTGAATGAACCCTCATGCGGTCGAACAAAGATGATCTCACACATGAAACAAGCCAAGCACTACGTAGACTTTTCAAGCCAAGAAAGCAGACCAAGAGAGTCTGGGCTGGAAGTCACAGAGCGGGGAGTGTAATAACACTAGCGACCATTTCTGACTGAAAGAGCTGGCAGAACCTCAGAAAGATGCATTCCAAACTAGCTACACATCCAGATAGCTCAATCCTCACCTTGAGTAGGTGACATTTGGCTACTACTTTTAGGAAGTTAGATATAATTTATATAACCAAATCCTACAAAACAAACGAGTAGTCATCTGTGCTAGTGGAGAAGAAAAAATGTGAGCAAAAGACATATTCTCTTCCTTATTCTGATGGACAAAGGAATGTAGCGGGCTTTCTTTGGGCCACCAACCAGCTCCCAAATCATGACATGGAGACTTATTATTAATTATGAATGCTTGGCCTTATCTTATGCTTGTCCCACTAGCTCTTATAACTTAAATTAACCTGTTTCTCTTCATCTATGTTTTGTCTCAGGGCTTTTCACCTTTCTGTATGTATGTATGTATGTATGTATGTATGTATGTATGTATTTATGTACTACACTATGTCTGGCTGGCTGGAGACTGCCTGACTGCCTACCTGGTCCTGGGATCGCCTTTTCTTTCTCCCTTGTTATTTCTCTCCTCTTGAGCCTAGATTCCTCTTCCTATTTATTCTTTCTGCCTGCCAACTCCACCTATCCCTCCTCTCCCACTAGCTATTGGCTAGTAAGCTTTTTATTAGACCAATCAGTTGCCTTAGGCAGGCAAGATGAAACAGCAACACATCTTTACATGTTTAACAAATGCAGCATAAATAAAAGCAGCAAACTTTACATAATTAAGCAAATGCAACATAAACAAATGTAACAAACCTTTGCATAGCTAAAGTAATCTTCTGCAACAACTGAATTCTATCCCATTTCTTCTTTGTCATACTTGCTGTAAAGGAATACTTCTGGCTCCATAACATTTAAATAAAGAACAGCATAAGTTTCCTGGGTAATTGCCTGTTTAACCATTCAGATTTGTTTAAAATCAGAGTTCAGCATAGAGAATCATCAAAATTCATTTACATAAAGAATGTCTTTGTCACATTACTTATCTAACAAGCTTGTTTTAAAACTAGCCATGTCTTCTACAATATGAGACATACTAGATGAGGAGAAATATGTTAATAATCAAGAGTGGAAGATAGAAATTTAGATAGTTTATTAAAGACAGGGTGGTTAGTGCTTCAGTAGGAATGTGTAATAATGGGGGTAGGAGCAGAAAAGAGAAGACAACTGGTTCTGTAGAGGCCTGAAGGAAAGAGTGAACTACGAGACATTGATGAGCCAATATGTTTGGCTTCCTTTGAGTGAGAAGAGATGGAGCATCTAGAAGAGTCAGCTCGAGTTATTGCAGCGTTTGAAATTATAAGCACTTATTTAAACACATTTAATAGTGCATTTTATCCCCAAACCATACTTTAGGTTCAATATGTACATCATATACAGAAATTGTAGCAAGGAGCCTTGAATGAGACAACTCTACAAACAAGAGGTATTTTTCATTAGAAACAACCCTTTATAGGGACTAAGGGTAAATGTATCCAAGTAGCCGTTTCATTGAGATAAAAATGCTGTTGTATTCACTATTATCTACCAGGATGAACACAAAAGAAATCAAAATCAAAATGATTTTTAAAGCCAGATATCAATACAGTATATTTAACATACTTCCTGTTAATATTTTCAACCTTTTTTAAATCTACTCTATTGTAAAAGATAAATTGAAATAGCAAATAGATTCATTATTGAAGAAATGTCTGAACTTAACATATACAAGGATAAAATAAAGGTCATAAAAGACCTGATATCAATTTTTAAAATAAATCATAAATTTTGAAAATTAATAACTAAATATATAATAGTGTCTTACTGTAAAAGAAAATGTTTACTTCTATATTTAATGAAATATGGTATCAATTTCTACAGTTATAATTTTTTTCTAGAGCTTGGGAAACAGATTAGTTGGTAAATTCATTGCCTTGCAAGCACAAGGACCTGAGTTCAGTTCTCAGATGCATGTACAAAAGCCAGCCATGTCAACAAATACTTATAAACTCAGTGTTTGGGAGGCTGAGGCAGGTGTGCCTGTTAACTCACTGGTTAGCCAGCATAAGCTACTTGGAGAAATTCAGGCCAGTGAGAGATCCTGTCATGATAGAAAGAAAGGAAGGGAAGGGAGGGGAGGGGCGAGGAGAAGAGAGGAAGGAAGGAAGGAAGGAAGGAAGGAAGGAAGGAAGGAAGGAAGGAAGGAAGGAAAGGGAAGGATAGAGAGGTTCACAGTGTCTAAAGACAACACATAAAGTTGTTCTCTAGCTTTCACATGTGAGCCCTCGTACATATGTTCCTGTCCAAATGTGTACTCATTCTTGAATATGCATACACACACCATGGAAATTTTCTGGAAACTATCAACAAAAGTATTAGCTGTCTTTATGAATAAGATAGACTCATAATTGAGGATCTGTCATATATGTATATATGTGTGTACATGTACACACATATAAAATATTCAAAATTTTGAACAAAACTTTCACAAGAGCTTCTATTCTGCAGTAGAAATATTGCTAAAGAATTGTAGTGGACAGGTCCAGGTGTACTGTAGGTTTGACAAACCCTTGTTGGTGATGGTAGGTTAAAATTTCAGTAGGTGTGTTCTTCCTTATAAACAAAATCAACCTTATAAGTTAACTAGCAGACCAGCTCTTCTATCCTCTTCCCCAGTTAACACTAAATCACAAAATGATGAGTTTTTGCATTCTTAGTTATTACTATACCACTTGCTGTGAATACTTTCACAATATCTTTGGAAAATGTTTTAATTGATAAATAAATACCATCAATAAACAGGGTCATATCAATTTGTAAAGCTGTCTGAAATAATTTTAGCAGCCTAAGGTATACCACAGTGAACTAAAAAACTATTTATACATGGACATGGAGAGATTATACTACATAATGTCAGAGCATGTACAAGTTTTACTTTTCTACAAATAATTGAAGAAATTAATAATTGGACAAAATTGTGCTTTACAGTAAGGGTATTATTGTATAGCTTTTTTTCACCAAATGACACTGATTCTCTGCTCATGTCTTCAGAATCAAGCTCAAATTCCTTCAATCATGTTTTTAAGACAATTCAGATTTTATCCTATCTACATACAGCTCAACCTTCCAGCTAACTTTTCACACTTGAACAGTTATAAAATATCCTGGAAAATATCACTTGTCTCTATTGGTTTCCTGAAGTTGTCTCCCTATACTGCACTAGTCTTTCTACCAAACGCCCTATTCCTCAGGCAGTGTGGGAGATTATTTTCTTTAATTTTAGATATGTTCTCAAGCAGTTCAAGCAGACCTTGGGCTTGCTATGTAAGCAAGGGTAAATTAACTTCTGATGATTCCACCTCTATTATTCAAGTGCTGGGGCTATATATAAGAATATGTCACCATTCCTAGTTAGTGACTGGTATTCTGCATCACAGCTACATACCCAGCCTGAAGCGATTGTTTTTGTTACCTTAACTAATGGCTAGTAAATGTCTGGAAACTAGATAAGATCTATTGAGGGACAAATGTTTCCATTACATTACATTTCACTGCAAATCCCTAAAGAAGTAAGTGGCAGATCATCTACCAATCACTGTCCTCATATCTTCTGTAGTATAGGTGCCTGATTGCCCTACAGTAATTTATCATGGTAATACTATGATATAAAATTATGAAGCAAGTGTAGAGAAGGTAAGTGATTCTCTCAAAGACACATGACTAGGACAGGTGGCATAGTGTAGATGTTAGAAGAATCTGTCAGATGTTTTTACAGAAATATTCCACTTACTGGATCTTAGATCTGAATTCCTAGCAAAAGTTCTCCCTATTCTGAATTTCCTTAATGCATACTATGAAATTATCTTCTGGAGCAAAATGCTGTGCAGTGCAGTGTGATACCAAACTGTTAGTGGGGATCATCATCCTTAATACATAAGCAATTACTGTTGAAAGCCAGAGGACTCTTCAATGGACATAAAATACTCAACACATAAAACACAGGGAAAGCGCTCCCTAAATATATGTGCCCTGAAAACATATGTTTGGGTTTTATTAGGGTATAGAAAGCTGCCTCCATTGATATTTGGAGCCTCTGTTTATACCTTTGGTCTTTATAAATTATACCTACCAATCCTGTTTCTCTACCACTGCTATCAGCATTCTCAAGTGGAACAGTGGTTTCCAACCAAAATGACTAGCCACCCTTTGGGAAAATTAGACACATACCAGCTTGCATTTGAATCTTGCTATCATCTGTTGTTGGGATGGAGCACAATGTACTCAGTGTGGTCTGGGAAGAGAATTATACCACACAGGAAAAGGCCTGATTTATCGCCCACATAGCTATAAATACATCCCAAAAGCTTTAGTCTTCCCTTTTACCAAAGACAATTGATGTACAGATGGTTTCAGTGCCTATTTAGAATCACGTCCTTCTCTCTCTATGTATTCCATGTTGCTCTGTCTTTCAAGTTACTTTCCATAATGGTTGGAATTCAGGGCCTCCATGCTACCTTTTTTACAATGTGGAAATAGTCAGCTGCTCAATTCTGTGTTATATTCATGCAAATCTATTTGACTGCTCTTGCTCATCGGGATTTATTTAAGCAAAACAGGGTGCACTGTGGTACAGTTTATAATTTAGGGTCGTCTGGGAGAATGATTGACCAATATGATGGATTTTCTTCTCTGGCACTGTAACCAAAGTAAAAATACCCAGGTCAGGTGTCATCAGTGAACTACTAAATCTGTACCATGGAGACATCCTGCATCTCATGTTGAGTCCATCTTTCTGCAAGTTTGTGGTATCTGCTAATAAAAAAAAAAAATTTGGTAGAACATACCCCACTTAATCTTTGTGTCTACCTTACCTCCACTGTATTACTTCTTTAGTGATGCTCCCAGCCCTGCACCACCCATCACTGTGCTTATGAGGCTACAGAATTAAGGGGAGTGCAATGGACTGAGGAGCTCTCTGATTTTATTGACAATCTTATACTACCAAGGAGCTCTTAAAGCTATGCTTCAGATGCCTCGAGGGAGAAATTTCCTTTCTCTTCTCAATGGTTTACTAGTACACTAAAATGAAATTTCTCTGCAATTTGAGAAAAAGTAAGGATTCCCTTTCTGGTGATCTGATTTAGCAAGGCTGTGAAAAGTGGAAAACAAAGTAAACAAGCCAAACAACAAAAATATCTCTGGTCAAAACCATTGAAATGATATATGAAATATAAGAAATGGACCAATGTTTTACCAAATAAAACTCATGACATAGAGAGTATTGACTTGTAACAACCACTTCAATTCAATAAATCCCTGTGGATAAAACTGATGTTGGCCATTAAGTTGTCAAAAATATGCCAGACCTGGATCATTTGCACTTCCCTAGGAAGACATTCTCCTGGGAAGTTCAGAAGATCTTAGGCAATTCATCCAACATCCGTTGTATCACACTGAAATTGAATAGAAATGACAGGAAATTTGAAATATCCTTTGATTTGTGTTATTGTATTTGTAGCCTTAACTCTAGGGAAACAGACACACGGGTAAAAGAAAAGCCAGTTGTGATGTTACAGTCCAATACCATCATGAGAGCCAAGGCTGATTCTAGCTAATAAGGTCAAGAAGAGGTCAAAGGTATCTGTGTGGATCCTCTGCCATTTACTCTGTAATTTCATCAATTGCCCATTTTCCTGCTTGGTAGGCAGGACAACAGCCGCATAGTAGCTAGCACAGGATCACACAGATCTCTGCTCTCACATCTCCACCAAAGGTTCCCTCGCCAAATTAGTCTGAATCCAGCCAGGTCAGGAGTTTTTCTTAAAATCTTGACCTTGAGGTCAGCAAGGTTTATCTTACACTGACATATGGGATAAAATAAAGATGGTGTTGCGAGTATATTCTTCCCCTGGTCTCCAGGAAAAATCCAGCACAGCCCTGAAATTCCTGTAAGGTCTCTGCATCAGTTTCCTCTGTGTATGCCACTTTCCAATAATATTTTACAGTATCTCCATTTCTATATCTTACCCTAAGTGAAATAGTATTTCCTTTATCTCTGTAGTTCTACATTTTCCAAACATCAACACGATGCGGCATTTTTTAAAAAGTCCTTACAACAACCTGATGGCTCAGAGAAGTCAGTTAAAGTGCTCTAGAAGTTGGATAACCTGGGTATCTCCCATAGCCAGGCTAGTCTATTCCAAAGCTGGCATCTATGTCATTGCTTCCTTCTTTCTCTACCTATGGATGTATTCCACACCTGCGGACATATGTGTGATAGTATGAGGCATATATCTGTGTATGTACACCACATACAGTTGAGAGAGAGAGAGACAGAGACAGAGACAGAGACAGAGAGAGAAGATCATCAAGCATCCCACTCTAAATCATTTTTCACCTTATTCCCTTGAGACAGTCTCTCACTTAAACTGAAGTTATGCTGGAGACGAGCAGCAGGTCCCAGGGAAGCTCTTGGCTCTGTTCCACCGGGCACTGGGCTATAGGTTTACGTCATCATGTCCAGCTGTTCACACATGTGCTGGGGTTTGAACTAGAGTCCTCCCATTTGTGTAGCTAGAACTCCTACCCACTGAGCCACTTACCCACCTCTGTGGAGTAAGAACTTTTGAAGGCTTCCAACTGCAAAGGCACTTGACCTACACAGCTGCCCAGGGTCTGCCTGTTACCATATCGAAATGACAAGTAAATATAAAAAAAGATCTTCCCTGTGCATTCCATCAAGCAGATTTCATAGGACAAGGCCTCAGCACAGACCCATGGTTTATGATCCATCATGATTTCAAATATATTCTACATCACTCAAAAAGTACTAAGAGTTTAATGCCATGTGGACAGCTTTCTTAGATTTGATTAAATACACAAGTATTTCCCAGGGCTCTCAAGAAAGCATTTTCTTGAAAGCAAAAAGTTAAGCAAAACTTAAAAACAAATTGCCAAACATTAATTTCAAGCCCTGAGCCCCCGGAACCACGCATGTGCTTTTTAAATTCCCTAATCTTTACCAAAGCTCTTTGTCTGTGTTATCTTTAGTCTTAAACTTCCTACAAAGATGTGTCACTCTATTTAGGCTGCAGATTATTTAACAAGAAATGCAAAGGGAAAATAATGAAGATGAATATCATTAATTTTCTTACTCATTTTATCTTTGGAAAACATAGGAGCTGTGCTCTGCCTTTACTTACTGCTTCTGCCTGCTGGGTGCTATGTGAATTCTTCTCTCAGCAGGCAACTCTCTGGAGCATTAGCACAGCTATCATCCTGAAAACACACATTCATGGAGCTCCATTCCCCTGAATCATGTATGAAAACACTGAGAAAGACAGCGCCTTGGAAGACACTGTGTTTTATACAACTTTACACAAGATAGTGAGCACCACGAGTGTTTACAAGCCTACAGCTCAACTCATCCTCTGCTCACTGTCTTCATACCTCAGCTCGAATGTCATCTCCCTTAACAGCCCATTTCTCCATCTCCAGCTCTGCCAATCCATTTCACACATACCTTTATTATCACTCTCAGCAGAGGTTTAGTTGAGGATGTGGCTGCGAGAGACTGTCAGTAATTCTCAGATACTACCGCACACTTTTGAGATTCGCTCCATACAACTGAGGATCTGTAAAGCTGGTGCATATAACACTACATGCAATTTGGCCCTATCACAGCTTGCCTAAGTATGTCAATAATTACTACTCAAATGGAATTTAGAAACCATCTTGTTTCTCTCTGTGATTAATGCAGGTTTGTAAAATACACAAGCACACAAAGACACATAAATGCACAAATACAGATAGACTTCATAAAGACATATTCCAGGGAACTGAATATATGGATCAGCAGTTAAGAGCACTGGTTGTTCTTGCAAAGGACCTAGGTTCAATTCCCAGCACCTATATGAGTTGTTCCAGGGGACACAACGCCCTCTTATGGCCTCCACAAGTTCCAGGGATGCACATGAGTACATAGATATACATGCAGGCAAATCACCACATACAAAAAATAAAATAAAAATAACTCAACAAAAATCTTAGACACATTTCAGATGAAAGAACTGTGAAGAGCACTGGAGTTTATGATCCGCTAAACCAATACTAGAAAACGTCAATCCAACTTTTCTCCTCCAACTGTTTTTGTCATTAAAATTCCACTAGCATTATCCTCTCAAAAGTTGAGTGGAGGCACACACCTTTAATGCCAACACTCAGGAAGCAGAGGCAGGAGGATCTCTGTAAGTTTGAGGTCAGCCTGGTCTACAGAGAGAGAGAGTTCTAGGACAGCCAGGGCTACACAGAGAAACCCTGTCTCAAAAACTCAACAAACCAACCAAATAAATAAAAATAAAATTGGCTCTATCTTAACCATCAATATGTTTTATCACTGGCTCTTTCCTAGGCATTGAGATATAAAATGTTGGATGAAGTTGTATGTCTTAAAGAATCATTTGCTACAACCAAGTATTTTTGTACTTATAGCTCTAGTTATTCAAGTTTCAAATTGCATGAGGATTTAATGGATAACTTGCAGAGCCAAACCTCATACTTCACCTGTATTCTGTGGGTAAATGTGTCTTTTCTCATGAATCTCCTCTCCCTGTCTGATTTATAATAGATATGAATTCCTTAAGGCTATAAATCATGAACTGCATACAACTTGATTCTGTGCTCAACACAAGTAACAAGAAAGACTAGATTAGAGCAGCAATTAAAAATGCATCTAGTAGAACATTGGAAAATACTAACCCCAGAGTTCGGAGATGGCTTAGTGGGTAAGAATGTTTGCTACACAAACAAAAATATCTGTGATTGATTCCTGGGTGGATATAAATTCAGGATAACCTGACCATACACCTGTAAACCCATCACAGGTGAGCAGAGACACTTATAACTCCAGCACAGATGAGCAGACACCTGCATAACCCCAGCACAGGTGAGCAGAGACACCTCTAACTCTAGCACAGGTGAGCAGAGACACATGTAACCCAGGCACAGGTGAGCAGAGACATATTGATCCAAGAGCTTTCAGGCCAGTCAGTCTCCAAAATATGGAGATCTAAGTTCAGAGAGAGACCATGATTCAAGAGAATAAAGTGGAGAGGGACAGAGCAGGACACTCAAAGTCATCCTCTGGCCTCTATATGCACTAACACCCACATCCATACATGTCTGTGTGCACTGAATACACACAACAAAATCCTAGAGACTACAAACTTCTCCAAAGTTTCTTAAACACAATATAGTCTCTGATTACATAGGGACAACAGAACAGGAATCATACTTGCTACTCCCTGTCTGTCACGATATGAACAGCTTCTGCACACATTCCTGCCCTGATGCTATTCCTTAACATAAACTGAACCGATAGAACTAGGAAAGGAGTGAGATATCTGAAGTCATGAGCCAAAATAAGTGATCTCATCCTTAATTTGTGTTCCTCAGATACTTGTCATAATCATGCATAAGTAAATAATGCACAAAATGGGTAGCAGAGAAGCAAAGACATTGTTCTAATTTTGACTAGATGGTCGGCAGGAACTGTTTTGCAGAATAAATTGGAAAAGGTTGAAGGTATGTGCTCTGTATTCTTTGGTGTGTTACAATAAGAGGTTAATAAGCTATTCTGGTGGGAATGCAAAATCGCAGAGTGCTAGTGGAAATGCAGAAACAAAAGCCTATCTTCATGATTTTCAAGTGGGAACGGGAACACTATTGAAAGATGAACTGGAGGTAATTCAGATTTGACTTTTTGCAAAGAATTTGTCTACATTTTGCCAGTGTACTCAAACTTGGTGTGTTAAAGGTAATACACTAATTAGTCTAGCAAAGAAACCAACACGGTATTCTTGCTGTAGCACATGAAGTACTGCTTTCAGGCAGGCTTGCAGTAAGAACACAGAGCAAGAACCAGAGCAGGAAGATTAAAAGCCTGCAGTCTGACCAGAGAAGGACACATGAAGTAGGAGACCTTGAGTGTGCTTGTGAAAGCCTTGTGTGCCATTCAAGACAAACTGAGAATTTTGTACTAATACAATATCCAAAAACGTGTTGAAAGCATCTATGGGATTTATCATAACACAGCCATCAAAGTCACTAGGACATAAAACTATAAATTCACTTGAAAGTTATTTCATTGAAAAAAAGTGAGCCTCTGGAGGACCTTGCTCACACATATGGGCTCCAGTCAGCAAGGCTGTAGATGTAGGGCTGCACAAATCCATTAGGGCTCAGAGCCCAGGATATGTTCCTGATTCACGGAGCACCAGAATTTGATACTTGCAGCGTTGGCTCTCAGTGTGGCTTTCCTCTGATCCTTCTTTGTTATTCACCTTATCTGGCATCGGGAACTGGATGATAACTTTGTCCCCTTGTATATTGGAATTATGTGATTTTTTTCCAGCAGGCATTCAGAGTAAAACATGCATCTAAAGTCCCAGAAGAGACTCTAAGTTTTGACTTTCTCAACAGAGTTGGCAGTGTTAAAACCTTGAGGACTTTAGGATATGTACTAAATCCATTTCGCATTATAAGGCGGCATGAGCCACTGAAGGCCAGGGGAAGAATTTACAGGTTTTTTTTTATTTTAATTTTTATTTTTATTTTGCAATACAATTCAGTTCCACATATCAGCCATGGATTCCCTTGTTCTCTGCGCTATGGCCCCCCTCACCTTCCCCCCAGCCCACCCCCCATTCCCACCTCCTTCAGGGCAAAGCCTCCCCCGCGGACTGAGATCAACCTGGCAGACTTAGTCCAGGCAGGTCCAGTCCCCTCCTCTCAGGCTGAGCCAAGCGACCCTGCATAGGCCCCAGGTTTCAAACAGCCAACTCATGCAATGAGCATAGGACCTGGTCCCACTGCCTGGATGCCTCCCAAACAGATCAAGCCAATCAACTGTCTCACCCATTCAGAGGGCCTGATCCAGTTGGTGACCCCTCAGCCATTGGTTCATAGTTCATGTGTTTCCATTTGTTTGGCTATTTGTCCCTGTGCTTTATCCAACCTTGGTCTCAACAATTCTCGCTCATATAAACCCTCCTCATTCTCGCTAATTGGACTCCCAGAGATCCACCCGGGGCCTAGCCATGAATCTCTGCATCCAGATAGCCCACAACAGACTGATGGCAGTGGTCGAGATACAACCCGAACTGACCTACTCTGGTGATGGGATGGCCAAACACCCTAATTGTCATGCTAGAATTTACAGTTTTAAAATCAAATATCTTCTAGAGGCTAAAGTTTTGACCAGTGGTCCCCACCAGATTTTGACCAGTGGTCTCCTATCTTCTGAGGTTTTGAAAACTTGTAAGAATGGAGCAGAAGTGAAAAAATATATATGTTACTCAGGCGGATCACTAAGTGCATACTGTCATTGATACTTTCCTCTGTGTTTTTCCCTGATTCCTACCCATAATAACGTCAAAGTCCCTGCCACATACTTCCACCACCATGACACTCTGTGCCACTAGGGTGCAGAAACAATACAGCTGGCTGTGATAAACTGAACTATGTAAAAATGTGGGCTAAAACAAATAATTCCAGATGAAAGAATGAAAGAAAGGGAAAGAGGGAAAAATCAACATTATGGTAGAAACTTTGAACACAAACTCTCATGGTATATGCAGGGCTAATCTCACTACCAGCCTTGTAATATCTGTCTTCATTATAACCAGTCTGAGAATTTTCAGCTTAATTTCAGAAATTTGTTGAACAGTGAGACATTGCTTCCTGTCAACACCATTTTATTAAAGGGTAAACTATTTCCTTTATAGTTTCTAAAGCAGGAAGACCCAGTGATTGTATAGTACTTCCAAATAAAATTGCATAAGTACCTCAACTTCTTAAGGGGGCATTTTGCAGGACTTCTGAGGCACAAAGGAGAAGCAAGTAGAACTTTTAAGGAGTCAAAATGATGGCTGGTGTTATTATCAGTACATACTGTCAAGAAAATTCTGTGCTTAGTGAAGCCAATTGTGCCTGCTTCTATTTGCACCAAGTCCTCAGGGCCCAGTCTGTCGGGCTGTTCAATAAGGAGTTCAGACAACTCCTTGGTTTCTGTCTTGCCTTCTCCTTGTTGCCTCTGGCTACCTGCCACTTTATGTACTAATTCTCATTGTATTAAAAACGCAACTTATTTTGATTATATGCACATCCTACTCCTCTCCCAGCCTCCCCTAAGATTCACCCCGGCTGCCTACCAGCCTGCCAACTCCATGTCCTCCATACATTTGAACAACTCAGTGTCTGATTTGTGTTACTCATCTACTCCAGGATGTGGGGCCATCTGTTGGAGATTAGCTAACATACCAGTGGCCACATCCTTAAAGAAAACTGACTGTCCTTCACCCAGAAGTCATCACCTGTCCATAGCTTCTAAGTTATGGGAGGAACGTTATGAACCCCTCTCCTTTCAAAGCAAGATATTTACTAGCTTGTTATTGCGCAGGTCTTGTGCAGGCAGCAAGAGGTGCTGTGTACTAATGAGCCTATGTTATGTCAGAAGACACTGTCTTGCTCCTGTGCTTCCTGACTTCTCTCTTGCAATTTTTCTACTACTTTTCCATTATGCTCCCTAGGCCTTGATAAGGATGGTGTGAAAAAGATATTCCAGTTGTGGCTGAAAAGTCTACTGAAGCTTATTCTCTGAAACTTTGACCAGTTGTGACTTTAATCACTGTTCACTGTGCTATAAAACAAACAAACAAAAACCTCTAATGAGGTCTGAGAGTTGTATTAATGTGGGAGTAGAGAGTTACAAATTTAGAGGACTTTTGGTACTGTGTCCATTTATCAGAGCAATAGTAGTAGGTTCAACCTTGGCGCCTATGAGCTCCTCAACCATGGGTTCTTGGGAATATTCACAGTACTAAGCATGCATTTCAACTTGTGGAGTAAGCCTCTAATGCAATCAGAAAGTCAGTTACTTCCATAACAATCATGCCGCTGTTGCTCTCGTGGGCATATCTTGAAAGTCTAGCCATCAAGGCATTTCAGTGTTTATAACTGAGTGAGACTCTTCATCACTTTTATTTCCCTGCAGCCTCCCTAGCATCTTCCAATACTGTTAAAACTAGCAGCAGGGAGGAAGTTTTCTGGTTGATATCAAGTCAATGTATCCATGTCTTATGACCAATAAGTGTGGTGCTTTTAGCAATAAAGTCTTATCATCTAAATCTGGTAGGCAACCAAAAGCAAAGGCAATAGATTATACTGTTTTGGAGATCTCTAGGAAGCCTTTGATCAGCAACTTGGGGAAGTATTTCACATCTGGTATTGGGTTTCTTATTTGGCAAGCTATGGGTGGAGCAAAGTCCCCTGTGTAGGGTAATTCCAATTAAATTCATAAATACATATACATATATATTTATATGGCTTTTCCAAGCACCCCTCAGTGTTAGTTACCTCTCCCTTCCCCACTCCGCTGCCTTACCCTCCCATCTCCCATTCTACTAGAGTTCCTGAAACTATTTTCTCTTTTCCTTTTGATTTTTCCAAATGCAATCCATATAGTGATTCTTTGAATATCTAATGATATTTTCTTTATAGCAAGCAGCTACATAGGATCTTTTCTTTCAATTTTCACTCTCAAAACCAGTGTCATTCTAATACTTGTAAAGACGAGTGTTATACAACATAAAAATAAAATCTATTCCAAATTGCACTAACAGTAAACATTCTTTTTTAAAGTCTATTATTTCATTTGTACTCCATTCTACTAAGAAAGTTAATTACATTGTCTCAATCATCTTTTACCACCTTAGTTTGGAGGTTTGTTTTTGGGTTTTATCAGGAACTATTTTCTATCCTCCAAAGAATTCCTGATGCAACAATTTAGTACTACAGTGAAACCGTCACAGCACTCTTGACTATAGCCTTTGCCCAAGGCACACTGAAGTTAAGAATTTTTATTAGCAAGCTAGAAACCCAGTAGTGCTGGAAGGAAAAGTTGCCCTAGAGTTTTCATATA
This sequence comes from Peromyscus californicus insignis, assembly GCF_007827085.1. Lineage (NCBI taxonomy): Eukaryota > Metazoa > Chordata > Mammalia > Rodentia > Cricetidae > Peromyscus > Peromyscus californicus. The sequence continues at coordinate 8,074,460 of NW_026294413.1, forward strand.
TTGATCAAACCCTAAGCCTGAGGATAAAGTGTACCATCTGGAAATTCTTTCCTCAGGTAACCTGAAATTCCTGAGGCCACACACTCCCAAGTCCAGATATAGCTACGTCATTTCTTTTGCATGTGTCGGGCCACCTGCAGGATGGATAGATTTGCCCTTCAGTCCATAGGCTATGCCACACCTTACCCACCATCACCTTTCTGAACAAGAGTAACCAGACAGAAAAAGTACTGACAATTCAATGGCATGACCATTGTTTGTGGCTTTTCTTAAATCATCAACCAATACAGAGCTTGAGAAACTCATTTCAGACTGCCTCCAGGCAACTAGAGTGATGTACTGTGGCATAACAAACAACATTTCTAATCAACAGCTACATGGACTGACAGCATGTCTAGAGGTTGGGAGAAAAGGAAAAGATGGAAGTAATTATCAGATGGTAGTAAAAAAAAAATCATCAGAAGCTGAAATACTTGCCACTATGGCCAGAAATATCAGCTCCCAGGCATCCTAGACAGGGACCTCCATCCCTCACAGGAGGATCTACCACTAATCCAGGTACTGATGCCAAGTTTCAGCTTACTCTGATGATCCTCTACCTTCATTCGAGTTGTATAAAAAGTGGTAGAATAGACGAGTACAAATCTCATTAAGAAGGCTCTGAGACACAGAAATCAGACCTTTTATGGAAATATATCTGCATTCTGTGGCTTATCAAAAGGTAATAAAATTATCATAGAAAATTACTGAAATTCTAAAGTGGTAGAATAAAAAAAATGGCAAAAGCTTATTTTCTATCTTTTATTCCCATAATGGCAATGTTTGAGATTCCCATTGGCTCAAGCTTTAATTAAAAGTATAAGCACTGCACAAAAGGTAGTTGTGTTTGAGAAGGATTCTGAATGAGAGTAGAAGAAAGAATGTTGGGATACATGGATCCTGGAACACAATTAACTGCTCCTTCTAGGGCCATAACCACTGACACGATGACGCCCAGCCTTTTCTCTGTTTTCTCATCTGTACAACAAGGCAGAATTAGATCCACTATCTGGCAAATGAGGATTTTTCTTACTAGTAGAGTTCAAATGATTCAATCAACTAATATTGTAGAAAAGCACATGATATAAAATGGTATAGACAAAATTAGGGTTCATAATAGAAAAACACCTAGTAGCTAACATTCCCCTTCCTAGGAGATGCCTTGTGACACTCAGAAGAACACTGGAAAAAACTGAGAGGATGTAATAATGACACATTTACCTTATGAATCTTAGAGGTGTTAATTCAGAACATATTTAAGGGTGTAAGGAGAAGGCAACACACACTAGGTGATAATTTTTGCATATTGATAGTCTTCATCTGTTTGTCTCCAAGGCCAGGGAATTTTTTTTAAATCTATCCTCTAAGTAGAGCACTTTTTTTTTTCCTTAAGTCAGTGAACACTTTCAATAAGTGATATTCTAGTAAAGAAAATATAGATTTTCATCCCTGAGAAATGGAAAGCAAAGACAGAGCTGAGCTCGTGGGATAAATTGCAACAGTTGGAGGCAGATTACTGTTTGCTTGGATCCTGCAAGCAGTCTGCATTTCCCTTTTCTTGCAGAAACATGTTAATGCCTTATTTCTATGGAATAAGCAAGCCTAATTTTTTTCTATAACACTGCCAATACCAGCTCATAAAGTCTGAATGAGTGATCGATATATTGTTATATATAAATCCATAGTAACATTCACCTGTATTGCTGCACTATATACATTTATTTTTAATTATTGATTCAAATAAAGGAAATAAAACTCTGTGTGTGTGTGCACGATTAGACCAAGGATATAGCTCACTCAGTCTTGTTATGACCATCCAATGATGAGGACCTAAGCTTTTATCTCTAGGATCCATGTCAAAGCCATGAAGTACTGACACACATCTACAGCCTAGTGTTGTGAAAGCAAATACAGGTGCACCCCCACACATTGCAACCAAACTAGTGAATCCCTGGTTCAGTGAGAGAATATGTCTCATAAAAGAAGGTAGAGAATGAATAACTGAGGAAGGCATTTGACGTTGACCTCTGGCTACCTTATGTACAGACACTTACACACACATGCAAACACAGACATATGCACACATACATAATCTACACATATACATGTACACAACATACATATTGGGACTACAACTAAAAGAAGTTGGCAGATTTTTTATATGATTTACAGCTAAGAAATGGGTATTATACTATTTTGTGATTGAAAGTTCCTATTGCACTACAATACTACTAAAGTTGTTCAAGATAAAATAAATATATGAAAAAATAAAACTAATTTCCTCTATATGCTTTACTATGAAGGAATCTTAATTAGATAAGATTTTCTTTAAAATAGGAAATAATAGACATTCACATGTGATTGCATCAATATGTGTTATGTGGAGCACACAATCCACATTTCTACTTGTTCTGTACATCACAACTATGCATAGACACATTTTTTTATTATCTGAACTACTGTATAGTCCATAGCCTAGGAGTCTAAGCCTGCCAGGGGCTGGTAGTATAAAGATGAACATACTGCTTCATACAGAGTTGAAGGCTCATCAAGCCTTGGTTTATAAACAAAGATTATATGAAATATTATACCATGGGGTGATTATGCAATTGTAGGGAATTTATTGAAATCCAGTTAAATATTGAAGCTAGTTCTTTCTCTGTGGCCTACTCTATAGATGCCATAAAGTGAATGCAAATATCTTTCACTAGTATTAATAGTATTGCTAAATAGTAACTATAGCTGAAGTCTGTTAAGTGGTGATCAGCCAACATATCACAGTTCAGAGTGAGGAAAACATTTTTATCTTGAGCCCAACCTGAGAAGGTTGGTTGCAACACTGATTGTCAACTTGACGGGATTTAAAATCACCATGGGCACAAATCTCTGCCCATGTCTGTGAGGGGTTGTCTGAATGAGTTGAGATGGGAAAGCACACACTTACCTGTAGGCAGCCCTTTTTATGGGCTTGGGGTATTTTATTGCACGAAATATAGAAATGTGACTGAGTATCAGCATTCATTATTCTCTGCTTCCTGGCTGCCAATCCAATGTGACCCAGCTGGCTGACATTCCTGACAGCATGCCTTCTTTAACATGAGGGACTATGTCTTCTCCAACTGGATGACCAAATATACCTTTCCTCACTGGGACCAGTTGTCACAGTAACAAGAAAAGTACACAGTAGAGTGGTAAACATTTCAGAGATGAAGAGATAATTAATTCTCATCTGTCTAAGAAATCAGAACAGGAAATAACTGCACTCAAGTCCCTAGACTACAGGGCAGGGGCATCCAAGGCCAAGGAGTGGGAAGGTTCAGTGTGGGGACAAAGCCTGTGCGTGGGGAGTTCAGGAGTGTGCTGTAAAGCAAACGGGGTAGAAGACTAAGGTCCATTAATGCATACAGTGCAGTGAGAAGAGGGTTAAGTGCCTTAGTGAGAGACTTGAAACTCACCCTATAGGACATGGGGAGGAGTTAACAACTTCAAGGTTAAGAACTGTCAGGACCAGCCACTGGAGAGGAGTAAAAGACATACATTTCTCAAGGGTCGCTGGTTGGGGATCCTCGGAGCATGGCAGTCCTTCCCCTCTTGCCTCTTGGCTTTGACCTCAGGATTGGTTCCCACTCGTCCCCTCACTGGTTCTGCCACATGAACACTGAATGTATGTTGGATTGTTTATTTGGTGAGAGTCATTGACTGTTCAGCCCCCTCTCTAGTTTCCAACTTCCTCAGCCTGGATGCCAGCTCAAGCTCCCAAGGGTCAGCACTGCGCTGTGTGCCTGCAGGACACTGAACTCATACATTTAAATAGATCTCTTTCTTTATGTTTTTAGAGTGGGTAACAAATATCTATATCCATTTTTATTGGAAGCACTTGAGAAATTGTTCATTCAATTAGGTCTATGGAAATAGAAGTAGGATTATCTGATTATTTCAACGTACCTAAAGGCACCAGTGCCTACCCAAGCTACAAAACACACATCAAAAATTTAAAATATGAATACTGGGTTTGTTTCTGTTTTAAATTCTTATTATTTATTAATTATGAACTCATTTATATGGATTTTTAAAAATAAAGCTACAACAGAGTAATCCTGAGGTGAATCAAGTATATTCCAGACAGGAAGCAGATAGCTTTGTCTAAGCCACATGCACATGTATCTGTGTATCTGACACTAGGTGAGGGATAGAGTTGCTCTTCTTGTTTCCTAGAGTATCACATAAGGCACACTGTTTGTTCGAAGAGGATTAGCATCAACACTGCTACTGTGGCTCTTGGGATTTGAATCTCATGCACTAAGGAAACATTTTGGAAGAATCACCACCATAGCCCAGTCCCAATTTCATCCCTAGCCCTAAATTTAACATTAGACTTAGCCCTAGCCCTAACCCTAAACATAGTCTTAGATTTAGCCCTGACCCTAACAACAGGTTTAGCCCTAGTTCTAACCCTAACCATAGTCTTAGCCTTAGCTCTAACCCTAACGATAGTCTTAGCAATAGCACTAAACCTAACCATAGTCTTAGCACTAACCCTAACCATAGTCTTAGCCATAGCCCTAACCCTAACCATAATCTTAGCCCTAGCACTAATCCTAACCCTAGTCTTAGCCTTAGTCCTAACTATAACCCTAGTCTTAACCTAACCATAACTTTAACCCTAGTCTTAGCTCTAACCCTAATCTTAGCCCAAGCCCTAGCTTGGTTGAGGCTTACTAACTGTAACTTTCAATAGCAATGGTCAACTGGAATAAAATACCTCAGTGAAAATGCTTGACTGATGTAGCATGAATCTCAAAGGTCTTATTAATAAAAACAAACCCAGAGCCAGGTATTGGGGTGAACGCTGGAAGATCAGAGAAACAGAACAGGCCACAGCTAACCTCACCTTGATAACTTCTCAGCAGGTCCTATTTCCTCAAACTGGAAGCCTCTGAGTCCTCATCCAAATGGATCTCAGCTGAACTGCTGCTAAAAGCCTAAAAGCTTAACCAGCCAAAGGCTTCTAGTTTCTGGTTCTCACGCCTTATATACCTTTCTGCTTCCTGCCATCACTTCCTGGGATTAAAGGCATGAGTCACCATGCCTGGATGTTTCCAGTGTGGCTTTGAACTCACAGAGATCCAAACAGATCTCTGACTTTGGAATGCTAGGATTGAAGGTGTGTGTGCCACCATTTTCTGGTCTCTATATCTAGTGGCTGTTCTGTTCTCTGACCCCAGATAAGTTTATCAGGGTGCACAATATATTGGGGGGACACAAAATATCACCACAGACTGATACCAAAATCCCCATCATAGACAATTTTAATGCTACTGAAGGCAAAAGAAGAAGTGGAGCCTCCACGTTGCATGTGTTTGCAAACTTGATAACAAGGACAATGTGTTTTTGTCATATTTTCTACTGAGATCAAGATTGTATTAGACCTTTAGAGTTGGTAAGATTAGCGGCTGATTCCTTGAGTTAACACTACAGTAGGCATGCTGGTGGACCTTGGAGCTGCCCTTCCTACTTTTGGGTGGAGTAATGCCTAAGATGGATGATCTCTCTGCAGCCTTTGCTATTGGTTGCCAACTAACCAATAAGAACAGATTCTCCCTCTAGGATCTGACCAAATAACAAAGGACCCCCTTATGCTCTAAACCTGGATCAGCCTACATCCAACGAGTGGGGTACAAAGACGTGCCTTCTTTCTTTCTGTGTGCCAGTTACCAAAGCCCATCCCAGTCACAGATGGTCTCTGAACTGACTATATATAAATTCCTGTGACAACTGCGACAATGTCCAATTTTCCTTGTGCCTAATCCTCTTGCAGTGTGTCTGAGGAAGGTGTCACTCTCAAGAAGAACTCCACCCATACAAGCAACAATTCTCAGCACTTGTATCCTCAGGGGAAGGCTCAGTATCAACTGGCTGCTGATATTCTCTTTCTCCAGGGTCACTGTGCCTGTGGGTCATCCATCGCTTTAATGCAGTCAGGTACTCTGCTTGTCAGCTCCATAAACTGTCCCACGTTTGCCATTAGCCAGCTCTATTAATGAGATATTAGTCACTGAAGCACTTTCTATTGATCTAAGTGAAAGGGCACTCCAGCGGCTCTCATTAGCTTATAAGGTCAAAAGAGAAAATGATCACAGCTCCATCAGTCAAGGAGATATCAGAAGGCAGTCGGTGGCAGTGTGGCAGGTGAGGTGGGCAGGGAAAACATCTCTCAGGAAGAGTGTTACTAGGGACATGACCAGGTTTAACTGAACTAACTTCACAGGCAGGTGTCAGAGATTTGTCCTGACTGTAGGCCAGGCCGGAAAACTCTAGCTACAAATGGCACCCAACATGTTGGCAAGAGTTTCCACCCAAAACCTGAGAAAAAAGATTATAAAATGGAACTAAAAACAGTTCCTAGTTGTTTCTCTCAAGTTAGAGGCAGCCTGCATCTTTGAGCTACTATGGCAGGTTCCTGGCATGTGTGCTCGACCTGCAGTATGGTGCGAATGAGGCCTCTGCAAGTGGCACATTAAGCTGCATGGTGGATTTAGCTTTTGCTAGTACAAAACAAAACAAAAAAAAAGAGGTTTCTGGGCTACACGCTACTTTGGTAGAAGCATAGACCCACTATTTCTGAGAGTTGATGGCTCCCAGAGCTGGCAGAAAATGTACCACCTCCATGTTGGGAAGCTAAAGTGGGCGGAGCCAGCAGCCACATCACCGTTTCAGGCTTAGAATGCTGCAGTTTAAAGCAATAGGCTCAAGCTAGTATAAAAAATAAGCCACGTAAAGATGACTACCACACAGAGAATCTGGGTTATGTTCTCTTTGATATTTGTAACTGAAGAAAAACATTTGATTGTAAAAGCTGTTGAGTTATGCCAAAATATATATTTTAAAGGTACCTTGACTTCAAAATTTGGATATAAGGATATGTTGCTTTGGAAAAGAGGCTCTGCTTTTGTTTCCACAGAAAGCAAGAGGCTATGGATTTGTTCCAGATTAAGATACATCAGGTTTGACCAGCCAAGACCACCTGAAACGTCTCCGATGACACCAAGGCCCAGATGATCCAACATCCAGAACCATTTCAAGGCAACTGGCTCGGATGATACACCCTCACGGACTACTCCATAATCCTAAAATTTTCTTTGTGTCTCCATAAGATACAGCGCCCCCCTCCAGCAGGAAGTAGTAAGAGAAGCTACGCCCAAATTCCCAAACATACCAAGCTGACTTTGGAGATGCGTAAAAGTTAAACCTTCCTTTAAAAAAAAAAAAAGAAAGAAAGAAAAAGGGAAGTGCTGTGGGATGATCTGTATGCCAAATACTCTGATTGGTCAATAAATAAAACACTGATTGGCCAGTGGCCAGGCAGGAAGTATAGGCAGGACTAACAGAGAAGAGAACTGAGAGAACAGGAAGGTGGGAGGAGAGGAGACATTGCCAGCTGCTGCCATGACAAGCAGCATGTGAAGATGCTGGTAAGCCACGAGCCACATGGAAAGGTATAGATTTTTAGAAATGGATTAATTTAAGATATAAGAACAGTTAGCAAGAAGCCTGCCACGGCCATACAGTTTGTAAGCAATATAACTCTCTGTGTTTACTTGGTTGGGTCTGAGCAGCTGTGGGACTGGCAGGTGAGAGAGATTTGTCCTGACTGTGGGCCAGGCAGGAAAACTCTAGCTACAGTCAGTGGCTAAAGAAGCATGTTCTGATAAATTTGAAAGAAACCAAGAGCACAAAACTGAGCTAGAAAATTCTATTACTTCTAAAAGAAATACCAAAGCAGTTGCTCTTGCAATTTCTGGATGTAAACATAGGAAAAAAATTTAAAAAAAAAAAAAAGACACAAACCTGGAACTTTGTGTTTTTGCGTTATCCTTACATGAAGCAATAAGCAATATGTCCCTCAATATTTAGGGACAGTTATCATTTTCTTTCCTAAACATTGGAACTTGAAATATGTTATGTCATTTCCAAGTTTCTGCCCTATTTAGATAACATGTTCTCTAATTTATTTGCAAATATGTGTTTAAAAACACCTGGCCTGAGAGGAAGGGATTCTCTGCCATTTGATGGCTTCTTTCCATGCCCCAGAAAACTGCAAGGCATGTATAATCTCATTGTATCCCTCAAGAGGACTATATACGACAGACCCCACTACTGGCTGCTTTATAGATAAAAACTCCGATTCACAGAGATGCAGTACCCAGACTATGCAGCTAACGAAGGAAGAGCTGGGTCAATCTGACAAACATGTTGGCTTCTACCGCCCAGCACTGAATCCCAAAAGTGAGAGAAAATGAATCCTGAGTCACTCACAATGCTTTTTAGCACACATTTGTAAGGATAACAGTCTTTAATTAAATCTCTACTCTGTGCCTTTTAAGGCCTCTATTTAATTCGTATGTGCACATTCTTTCTCCTGCTACTAGCTAGGAACCCTCAGCTCAGGGCAGACAGCTTTTTAGTGAATGACTCTAAGAACGATTTTTAAAAGTTTAACTACGTTTTTGACAGCTAAAGCAGTACTAGCATGTTATTTTACAGTTAAAAACAATGTTTTATATGCCAGTTAATTATCACAATAAATGTGACTATTGGCCAGCTAAGTCGGCTTGTCATTTGTTCTGAGCAAATGTTGATGTGCATTTATTCATATTCAAGGTTTTATTAAAATTAAGTTCAAAGGTTACTTGGAAAAAGGACAGACTGGAGGCATATCCCATATTTGATGACTTTTTCTGCATTGGAAGTGATTATTTACTCAATAACTATTTTCTTATTTTATCTATTAAAATTAAAACAAATATAACCTTGATTTTTGAGGATACTCTATATCTGTACTTTGACAAAGAAACCACCCAGAAAGTATCTCATAGGTGTTTAATCTATGTTTAATTTACAAGAGGAGCAATTTACAATTAAAGAAAAACTACACATCAAAAGCTTGAAGAGAGAAAATAACACTTGTGAACACAGCATTCCACTATGATCATTCCCCTAAATCAAAACTAAATACAGAAATAAATAAAGCTTCCAGTAATGAAGTTTGTAGCTGATTTCAAACTCTTTGGGTATTGCTTAGGATTAATTTTTACTGGCAAAAGAAACACATCTTTGTCTTGTTTGAGGTAGAATGAATATGGAGTAGAAGTGTCAATCTAATGTGCATTTGTTGCTGACTCTCAAGCCAAGTGTTGATAGAAAATGGGAGCCCAACATGGAAGCATGATAAAGGGAATATTTCACCAGATTTTCATTTCTGGTTATATTTAACATTATCAACAACAAAGACTAAAACCCCTGTTTTAGTAAAGTGAAAATCTGTAACTATAACATGATCGCACCAAGGATGGTAGGAAGATATTCCATTAGTTAAGATAAGGAGATAATCAGTCCTCTAACATGATCGCACCAGGGATGGTAGGAAGATACTCCATTAGTTAAGCTAAGGAGATGATCAATCCTCTACTCTGCACATGAAGCAAGTGGCACGGACTGCACTCAATACTCACTCTAACAACAATTCTAGAAAATGTCTTCAAGCTATGAAAACCAACATTACCTTCCAATAATTCTTCCTTCCTGGTCAGAACAGCTGTATGTTCAAGCAATAACTTAGATGACCAGGTTAATTATTCTTCCTTCAAACTTTCCACCTGCTCCCATTAAAAACATATTAAGTGGTGCCAATTAGACACAGGAGTGATTTCAAAGGCATCTGCACATTAGGAACTTTTAAAGAGTTCAATAAATGCTATATTATACACTCTTTGAAGTGATTCTGCTTTAAGTCATTGAGAAAAGTATTCCCAACTAATATTACTTATTATTATTATTATTATTATTAAATTAGTAATTTAACAAAACAGCAAATTAAAAATCAAATTCTGATAATTATCAGTACTTTCTTAAATAAATAAAACTGATATTAATGGCTATAACCATTGTTTCAATACACTAATAGAAAAGGATTAAGAATGAAGCTGATGGATATATGGTGCTGTATAATAAATAACTAAATAAGGAGTGTTCAAGGTTTAAGCAGTGTGTGAAACAGCACCATGATGTCCTCTTGAATTTTCATTTCATTTTTGCTCCACTCCCACATGCTACAAATTCTCACAGGAAGTAACTGGTTTATATGATGAGATCAGAGGTGACTTCATCCAAGACTGTGAGGTTCTTTCTCTAAGTGTTTCCAACCTCAATGCTTTCTTTAATGCCAAGCCTGCTTCTCCATTAGGTGCTTTGCACTCAGTCTGTCTTGAAGGGTTACAAGTTCTTGTGGTTTTTTGGTGCCATTCAGACTTTCATTCCTCTGACACTTGGTACAAGAAGACACATTATTCTCTTCCAGTAGCTTGTACTGACTTCATGAGTCTCAATCCTATCTGCCCATCCTCTACAGTCAATGCTTATGAAATAGGGCCTGCTCCTCTCTTAATATTTTTGGTATCCTCTGGATCTACAATGCTTCCCTGGCATGTGGTAACAGTGCAGTGAGTTTGGGTTGAAGGACAAATAGATAAATAACCAAACATCTTTTGCTCAAATTTCTCATTTGTTTCAATTCATGGTTCATTCTCTACAGATGGAAGGATGAAACAGGATCAATGAGGGGGCATGTGGGGATAAGGAAGAAGTGGAGAAATGGGGAGGTATAACTAACACTAATGATGGTTAAGTGTGTCATATAGAAAACTACTACTGTAGAAGTGTCTTAAAATACTCACATATACATAAACAAAAAGAATTCAAGTGGAATTACCCTAGAATGAGGAGACAACAACCTTCCTTCCTAGATACCATAAAAAAGCAAAATGTCAGTTATAAGTTACCTCTTTTTGAGTTGTTGATTGGGAGGGTCCCATAGACATCTCCAAACAGTACAGAGTAACGCCAGTGCTCCAGAAACTAATAGTGAGACACTATTGCTAATGATACTATGTATTTTAATTATAGGACTTGGTGAAATCAAGCTGATACTGCCTGGAAGCCTCTGAAGGACGACACAAGCTCCAGCAGCAGGCAATGCAACCGTCAGCATGTAGGCAGCACTAAATGGACTAAGTGAGTTTAAAGGGAGGCAGAGAGAGGAGAGGTACACAAAACAGGAGGGAACTGGTATGAGATAATGGAGGATTTGGAGTGAAGAAAATGGGGGTGGATTAGAACAAAACATATTCATTATAGGCTTGTATAAAATTTTTAACAAAAAAATAGTATAAAAAGCCATCTCATACGCCAAAATATTCTGTAACTTGTCTTTGTAATTAAATCAATAAATTCTTAACTATGTTCTTCAAATTTCAAAAAAATTCTGACTTGTTATCCATCTACAACCTTATCTCACTCCCACCATCTTGTTTCCATCGCCCTTATGACTACCTCTCTCCTTCTTGGATGTGACTTCTCATTTAAAAGACCCTGTCCGGCATTGACATGGGTCCCTCCACCTGGTGGTGTTCTCAACAAGACTTCGTTCAAATAGAACTTCTCAAAACTATTTGTCCTCACTATCTTACTCCAACTAACATCAGATGGACAACAGGAACTATGGCTATACTAAAGGACAGAAAAGGTTACTTTGATTAGAAAGGTTGAGAACAACTTCTACCACTGTATGAAGATGGCAAAAAGCCAGCCTCACACTGACAGCATTGCTGTGATATGCGAATATATTAACCTTTATAAAATGCTTCCTCTATCTTGATAATTATAAATATTTTCTATAGTAATAGTTTGGGTAGGTATTAGGAATATTCTATTGTATGTCTGTGAGAATATTATTAGGTATTATTTACTGAGCTCCAGTTAATATTATTCTCTTATTCATTTCCAACTATACAATGAGCCTTTTCATTTCTTAAATTATTTTTAAAAAATACTCATGTTTATATATACATGTGGATATATATATATATATATATATACACATCAGTGCAGGTATCCATGGAGGGCAGGTTCATCAGATTCTCTGGAACTAACGGTACATACAGTTGTGGGCCACTGGACATGCATGCTGGAAACTAAACTCCAATCTTTTGAAAGATCAGTATGGGCCTTTACGTGCTTAGCCATCTTTCTAGCCCCTAGTCATTGCTTCTAACCTCTGCAGTTTACAATCGTCTTTTCCTCTTTCAATGTAATCAACCAAGAAAGACATCACTTGGATTCTGCTTGTGCTTAAATTGATCTTAATTTCATTCTTGAACATCAATCTCAAACTGTGAATGTATCTTGAGATGAGAGACCATAGACACAGCAAAAACAACAGTGCAGTCCTGGCAGGATGGCTACCAGGAAAGAGAAATTCCTTATAAGAGGGCATTTGGGCCCTCATCAAAGAGCCCCAGGGGTGTGCAGGTAGTAGAAAATGTCACTGTGTTAAAGGGTTGCCATTCAGTCCTTTTGGAGAAAATGCCACATTAACCATCAGTTGAAAGGCAAATAGAAAAATATGTGTTCCCTTTAGGCTTCATTAGATGTCACACAAATTCTTTCTTTGATAGATATCGCAAATATTCAGCTCCATAACAGGAAAGTGGATGAGGAAATAGATTTCAAAATTGTATCCCAAATACAAAGGCATGGAGGCAAACAATCTTTCCATGCTATTCTGATCTAAGCATAGAATTAACTGTTTTACCTGCTGTAAGTTTTTTTTTTTTTTTTTTTTTTTTTTTGACATGAGAACCTATTTTTTGTTTGTTTGGTTTTTGGTTTTTTGAGACAGTGTTTCTCTGTTGAGTCCTTGCTGTCCTCGAACTCACTTTGTAGACCAGGCTGGCTTGGAACTCACAGATCTGCCTGCCTCTGCCTCCCAAGTCCTGGGATTAAAGGTGTGCACCACAATATTAAAACACCTTTGTATGAGAAGTACCATAAACAGCTCAATGACATGCAGGCAAATTTAGGCAAGTACTAGTCATACAGAAAGCAGGAACTCCTGTTCTCATATTCTCCGTTTAGTTCAGGACAGAGCATAAACGTAGGGACAAGCGGTAATGGTTTTTTCACAGACCCTACAACATATATTCTACAGTCAGATCTATGAAAGTACACACAGATTTTCATCTTTCAATATCAAAAAATTTGCTCTACTACACTAGTAATAAAGATAGAACTGTTTCAAAAGATAATCCCATGTGAGTCTGAATGGGTTTTAATTCTAAGTGAAATTGATGAATGTTAAATAATATCTGACAAGTAAATTATCCGTTCCTACCTATAACATAGGAGAAATAGTCAAAAGCCTATAATACAGCAAATATGAGTCAACAGCAGAAATTGAAATGAATGGGACCAAAAAAAACGTTGTCTCTACCAAAATCCCTCCAAAGGGAAGCTTTTTTGGACAAAAGAGGAACACATGATCACAGCATAGAGAATATAAATACATGCATAGATCTTTTACATAAATCCAGCCCACTTCCAAACTGTTTCTGCCAGTATTTTTTCTTTATTGAGAATACATTTAACATCATTGTCCATATATAACAAAAATTTCAAATAGAAATTCAAAGTGACCATACACAGCTCAGCCATGCCTTCTGTCTGTTAATTTTGAATGAACTTCAGTGATTCTTAAAAATATTTTTAAGAAAACCATAGATTCTTATTCAACCCTGACCCCATTCATTTCTGTTACTTCATGAGGGACATCATCATCATCACAGCAGGACATAGATTGGAACCGTAACTCACTGGGCAAATATATTCCACTACAAGAGCATTGATCTTCTGCATGGTCTCTTGTGGGTTTGAGAGCTGGAAATGGAAGGCTGATTCAGTATCTCATTGTGCTCTAGAGACCAGCAATAGAATAGCTAGTGAAAGAAAGGCGCCAGAAACAAATGAAAAGGGGAGCAACTTCCATGGGTATTCATTAAAATCCCTTCTTTGTGGGTGACTTGACATTACCCCGAGGCTAGGTACCCAAAAAAATAAAAATAAAATATCTGAATTGGACTTGAAGCTAGTCCTTGTGGAAACCATACATATTAAATAAAATGAGCATTTCCCATGTCATTGTTTTTCCCTTCCCATTGGAAAATTGAAACTGGCATTTACACAGCAAATTCTAAAACATATGTTTCTAAAATGAGACAGACAGAACAAGAAAAGAGCAGTGGAGCTAGGGAGCTCCACATTATTACTTCTCAGCACATTGTGATCCCACTGGCTTATTTTTCTGACACAGGTGAAAACATATATTTTCAGGTCAAGTGATTCAGTGACCAAGGGACAGAGGGAAAAAAGGGTCAGGTTCAAAGAGGGAGGACCTGGGTTCTAGGACGGTTTCTGCAGTTTATTAGCTGTCTGGCCTTTGGACATCAACTTCTTTTGCTCTTAGTGTTCTTGTCCCTCACAGCTTCTTGCCATCAAATGAAATGTTGCATTCAAACTTCATGTACACTATTAAGCACCAGGCAATGCGAGTGCTTACAGACTAAAGCTCCACCACTTCCCTTAGTTAAAATGTTGCAGTACATTGTACAATAACAGGAGAAGGCCATCCACAAGAAACTGGGAATTTAAATCTAGGAATACATTCCATTTTTCTCTGGATCTTTCATCCATACAGGAAAAAAAGTATACAGCTTTTGAATTAGTTGTTCAATAATGTAACACTGTAAAAAAATAATGATTGGAAAGTCCTTTAGAGAGGCATAAGCCAAATGACAAACCGAATTATAAGTTAGAAAATTCATTGAGTTGCTCAACAATTTCCCACAACATTAAATTATTAAGTTAACTCACACAAAGCTGCTATGTCGTAGAAAAGCACAGTTAATGCTGATGAACAAAATATGCCAACTACATAATGCAGGCATTTCAGATTCTGTGAAGTTCCTCACTTTTCCAAACTGGTCAAGTTACAGTAACCTTTCTGTCTTTTTATTATCACAAACCAACAGACACAAAAATAGAAAAGTTAGGAAACAAGCTGGTTGATGACAGATACTAAGGGTGATAATAGAAAAGTGATCATGGACTACATAAACGAATCTTAAAGCTAAAACACACACAAAAAATTAAAACCAAATTATACTGCAAGAGGGCAGGGGCTGGGAAGGCAGGGGGAGGAAAAAAAAAAGCAACTTGGGAAGACATGGATAAGCACTTAATGCATAGGAAATAAATACTAAAAGTCCAAAATGACATGAAAGATGGTCACCCCATCTCCCTCAACACTCAAAATCCAAATCTCTTTTTCTCACCTATTGTAGTGCCCCTAAAGAAAGCAAAGCAAACAACAGAACTCAGTGCTGTAGGATGGTATTCTGGAAGAAACTGTCATATGCATCAAATGCTTTATAAATAATCATACTGTCTGAACAACTGATATTTCTTGTGGAAATTAACCAAAGAGAAAGAGTTACAGACTTACACATGCACTTAACTATGTAGTGATATGTTGCTGTAAAAGGACTCTAATTTAAAAGCAACCACACATTATTTACCCCCCAAATGGTAAATATTATTAAAAAGTGGCACAAAAGTAGCTAGTCTGTAGCCACTTTAGAAGATACTGCACGGGCTAAAAAGATGGTTCAGTGACTGTTCTTCCAGAGGACCGGGATTCTCCTCCTAACACTCCTATAGTATTTCACAACTATCTGTAACTCCAGTTTCAGGGGATCCAAAGTTCTCTTCTGGTATCTGCAGTACTAGGCATGGATTTGGCATAAAGATATACATGCAAGCAAAACACTCATACACATAAAATAAAAAAATAGTCATTTAAAAAGATGCTTCAGATGAACACAGGAAGGTCCATATTCCTACCACGAATTAGTAGTAAGTTTGGTTGTAAGATGCTGTAAGTTACTGTATCTGTTGTACACATGAAGTCTATATATTCATGCCCCATGTCCTAGTAGTTGGACTTAGTGCCTTTCTTCATCAGTTTTGATTATCCTCAGAACAGACTCATGGTATGAATATAATTATGATCCCTGTGTCTACAGGAACAAAATGCAGAACATTTCCCTAAATGTTGCAAATCAGATAGCAACACGCACATTTGAATGCTAAGTTCAGATTCCTAATGTTAACCATTTCACTGGATTGTCTACTAGTCTTAAAAAAAAAGTCTCAAAGACTGCAAATATAATTTGAACAGTGTTAAAAGCTCATACACAGTAGGTTTCATATTTCCTTTTAAAACATGTACATTTTATACTTCAATCTTTTGTTTCTTCGTCTTTTCACCATTACAACTAAATCATCAGGGCAAACTAAATTGTCCAAGAAGTAACATGATATTTAATGATTCCAATCAAATAAATGTATTTAGTTTGGAGTACAAAGGAACTGCAAGAAAACTCTTAGACAAAAAAGAAATCTGCGTCCACCATCTTTCTCTCTGTTTTCATCAGTCCCACTCCGGCTCACCCTCCCTTGTCTCTGACAGTCCCTGCCTATCACATCAGCCATCCACAATGTCTTTTTACCCAGCCATGTCCCACATTCCTGCCAAGGGGCTCTTCCTAGAATACTTCTGATTACTCTGGGCTACTCTCTATTCATTCATTGGTGAAACATTTTCCGAATACCCAAGGTACACCAAGTACTGTTTTAAAACCTGGATACATAAAGATGAGTAACAGTTCCTATCCTCAGAGTTCCCAGAAATAGAGCCTGTGTTGCTAAAAGTATATACTTTCATACTCCTGAAGAACCAGAGAAAAACAAACATTTGCAATGAAAATGAACACAGTAGAGCAGAGGCTGGAGGCAATATGAGAGCCAGAAAAGGGCCAGAGTGGGTTCCCTTTTGTAGTGAAATTTGGTGTGACTTGCTGAATCTGAAGTGCTGGGCAATCAGGGGAGGTTGAATATGGTGGTAATAAAGGACTATAAGCAGGCTAAATGGGGGAATGTGAAGCTCCGGGTCACACAAGTACATACCAAACATGACAACCATCCAATCACCTGTCAAAAGTTATTAGTGAGCAGCCATCCCCAGCCTCACCCCATGGCAATGGATTATCATTAACACAGGGGAGGGAAATGTGGTCCCTGAGCATCTTTTATGGAGGTTGGGTAGTAGAATGTTTATTCTTTCTGATGTGGAATCAACATGGCCAGTATTGATTTTCAGACATTTTTATTTTCTTTCTCAGCAAAGCTCAGTGACGTGCTAGGCAAGCACCCTACCACTGCATCCCGTCTCATCCCTTAGTTCTTGTTTGGAGACAGAGTCTTCCCAAAGTTCCCAGGATGGCCTAAATTTTAATCTCCTGTCTCAGCCTCCCCAGTAGCTGGGGCTACAGGCATGTGCAAACAACACCTGGCTTATCATTTATGATAATGTAAACTCTTTATTTTAAAAGACTTTAGTATGTGAGTTTTAAGGAGAAAACTAGAGTGGGTAAGGTTTTGGAAAGATATTACCTATCGTCTACAGCATCTACACTTGCAAACAGGAGAAAAGATCCTTCCGTCTTCTATAATAGTGTAAAGATCAGATAATTTCCCCTAAATACAACTTGAATTCATATTACTGAGTAAATGCATAACATCCATCACTGTTTTTTTTTTAGCTTTTACTCTTATCTCCCATGGTTAAAAATACTGTTTCATAAAAGAAAGATGCTATGAAAATTAAAGAAATGACCATTAATTTATATGCTAGGCATAACTTTATATATCCAATAATTTGTAGCAAAAGAGCATATGTGATCAATAATCTGGTGTCACTGCTAACTCCCACTTCAAACACAGAGAGTGGCATGCAGTAGACATCCTGTAAGCACATTCATGACTTCACCCAGGTGACTGTAAACAGTCATTTGCAGAAAACTGAAACAGATTCAACAGCAGAGATACTGACTGGAAAAGCCAAGCAACAATCAGTGCATGATAGATACACTAAGCATTTTTTATAATGAGATAAGTACTCAAGGTTTAACATCTGCTGGGATCACCTTAATTATAAAGAGAAACATGTTTTTCCTCTCAATGTTCTGAAAGCAAATCCAATGTTCCCCCATGTAAATAATCTGTTTCCCAAATAAACTCAAATCAGCATAACACAGATTGATTTTATACTCAAATCATATTATTGATCTTAATAAACAATGCTTGCCACTAATCCCCACAGAAGTAAATTCCATACTTGTATGAAGACACTTCTAAATCTGTGTTTGTTATGCAGGGAAGCTAAGATGATTTCCTGACATAGCCTATGTAACAGGATCTTTCCCTTCTCTTCTAATCAGCCCTGATTGCTTGTATCTGTAGGTCTATGGGAGGGGCAAAAAGTCAGAATGGGACTCACACATATGTGCAGGCCAGCACAGGACTTCGCTGGCATTGCAGTTCTAACAGCCAGCCTCTCTTGCTTAATTGTATTTGCATACAGTGTTTCAGTTTGTTGGGAAAATTTCATCTCTTTTTGGAAGGAAGACCTTTTCCTACTTTTTGATCCAGAAATACATCATTTAAAGACCTGGTGTTGTGAAATGAAAGATTTCTTAAGTGGTTCCTTGGGTCATTGTGAGCAAAATTGGAAGCTATGATTGTTTTGACAAGATGGCAATCACACTACTTCCCATCAGGCACTGAATAAAATGTGAGTGACAGACAGAAATCAAACATCATATGTCCATTGAGGCTGGCAGTAGTCAAGTCTCTCTCTCTTAAAAGTGGACATGCATCCATTGATTTCTTCTGTCTTCCTTCTCCATACAAAGAATGGTATCACTCTATTAAATCAGCATCATTGTGGGCTTGTTTCTGCAGATCATGCTGAATAATGGAGAAGAGAGCAAGGGCCTCATAGCTTTTTAGATGCATTTTCTTTGCAGGGGTAAGATAGGGATGCATTCTGGAATTTGATTAAGGGATGAATCTGAGTGTGCCTGGAGAATCACACTGGTTGGAGGATAGCAATATGATGAACAATTGCAGAAAGTACTCTGCTTCTATCTGGGACTGACTTATCTGCCTATTTCTGTCTGACTGCACTAAGAGATGCTTTTCAATCACCTTTAAAAAAAATCTCACTCTTTGCTCCATGTCTCCAGCCAGCAAGATAATCAGACTGACAAGCAGTAGATCCAAGGAGTTTGCCTTGGTGGCTGGGAATAAATGGATCAGGACAGACACTGTCTCAATGATCCATGTGCCCATACTCTATGGGACATTGGCTTGACAGTGTGAACAGTAATAAGGCAAGCAGGTCATGCATAGACACAGAGCAACCCATGTCCCTAGAAGGAATGGTATCTTTTGATGAAAACATGAACAAAGGAAAAAGCCAGAGAGATGTTGAATTAATCTCCCCACTACTGCTCACTTGGCAGTTATGGAAGCTAGCCTTGGGCTTTCCTAACTTTCATGGAATAACTTTACCTAAAACTACAGTAGCTTTTTACTGGGGTTAGAGGCTACAGGCTAGAATTGACTTGTGGTAGAGAGGGTTTTCTGTGACGTGGGAAATGCTAAAAGAAGGTAATTCTCAATGGCAAAAGATGTCAGTGACTAACATGAGTATAACTGTGGCACATTTAGGATGAATACAATTCCCATAGCTTAACTTCGCCAGGAACTATTTGGGATGCTGCAGAGCATCCCTTCCCCAGGAGCAAAAATGTTCTGCAAAGAAAGCACCCAGTGACAGTTACTCCAGAGAGAGTTGTCACTGGAAGAAGCTGGAAATGAAGGTTGTAATTGCTTTCCACACTTACATTATGAGCCAGAAATTCAAAGAATGTCCTGGAATTGTAGGGTTTTGCTTCATAAAGATTTTTTTATGTTTCATATGAAAAATAAAATCTATTAAGTTAATATAGCATGTAAGCTCATGTGTTAAAGTACCAGAAACTTAAAAAGGAGCTAACTTTGAAGAACAAAATTGTATCTCTACTATTAGAGTTCACTAACTACTGTCTTCACATGACCCTTTTCAAGTCTTAGTAGGATGAACAATGCACAATTTATTTAAATAATTAGCTTGCCCTACCCTGGGCAAGCCCAGTATTAACTCAACTGCAATGCACTCCCAAACCTGTAATCGTGCAATAAGGAACCTGTACTCATTAGATGTTCTCCCACTTGACACAGACTAGCATTATCTAAAAAGACAGAGCCTCCACCAGATTGGCCTGTGGGTAGTTTCTTCATTAGTGATTGATGTGGGAAGGCCCACCTCATTGTGGGCAGTACCATTCCTGGGAAGGTGGTCCTGGATCAAATAAGAAAGCAAGGTGAACAAGCCACAGGGAGCAAGGCACTAAGTGGTGTTCTTCCTTAGCTTTAGTTAAAGCTCTTGCCTCAAGATTCCTGCCTTGAGTTCTTGCCCTGACTCATTGTGGTGGATGGTAAGCTGTAAAATGAAATAAACCCGTCTTCCCAAGTTACTTTTGGTCATGGTGTTGATCACAAAAACAGAACACAAAGTAACAGTGCATATTAGCTTTAAAAGTTACCCTTGAAAGTTACACTTATGCATTCAAAGCTCAAGGAAGGAGGATGAAAGAATTCTAACTTTCCTGGGCAGTAGTAGTGCATGCCTTTAATCTCAGCACTCAGGAGACAGAGCAGGTGGATCTCTGAATTTGAGGCTAGCCTGGTCTACAGAGTGAGTTCCAGGACAGCCTGGACTACACAGAGAAACTCTGTTGAAAAAGAAAATGAAGAATTAGAGGAAGAGGAAGAAGAAGAAAATGATGATTATGATGAGAAGGGGGAGGAAGAAGAAGGAATTTAAACTTTATTGTTTAGAAATCATAAAAGTAAGTACTAATGAAAATGCTTTCTAAATTTTTTTTGTCACTTAGCAGCTGAAATAAATATACTCTGTAGCCCACAGTATTGTATTGGAAAGGCAATCTATGAATCTCCAAATTGAGCCACTCTGGTAGGAATTAATTTCCTAGTCTAGAGAACCAAGTAAACAATGATAAAATAAAACTATTAGTAGGTCAGCAGTGCTAAATCAAGTAATAAATACAGGTCAGTGGCACACTTTGAGGAAGGTTCTTACCACAGAAATTCTGCTCCTTTACCTACTCACTAATTCACTGAAACGCTGAGTGTGGTGTTGCAGGTAACCAGAATTGTTTGTTGTTGTTGTTGTTTGCGTTTCTTCCATTTCCTTTGTCATTGCAACTGATTTAAATTCCCTCCCACAAATTGAACCCGAAATTTTATCTTCCTTGAACCACCCACATTTCCTACTTGAACACATTAATATTTACATAGATTTTAACATATTACATGAGGAATCCTAGAACAGAATATGACACATAGAAAAAGTTCCGCAAGTGTTAGCCACGGTTCATCTTGTTAATATTTCTGTTTTAGTTTGTCATTGGCTCTCCTATGAAGAAGGTAAGACTCCAGGTCTCATGCCACCTACTGCTAAGTGCTGAAATTGCATGGCTTTATTCGTGAACAGTGAGGAAACTGGCCCTGACTGCAGCATGTTGTTGTCTAGATGAATGTCCTTCAAAGGTTCAATTGTTCAAGACTTGGTCGACGAAGTGGTACTACTGCAAGTTACTTCACACCTTTAGTTTTGCGATATAGGAGATCCAGGTCATGGTGTGCATACCTTCGTAAAGGTATCTAAGTGAAACTAACACTTAAACACATGCTTTTCATAAAACTAGTTTCAAAGTATTATTATTATTATTATTTCACTTTGTAACATAAACTGAATTTTGTCTATCTATTTCTCTCCTATTCAGTAATATTATATACTTTCCTGGTTCTGCCCTTATCCTAGACACATATCACTAGACACCTGCAGATTTCATCACCTCTTACACCTCCAGACAACCTTCTTTCTTTTATATGGTGCCAACATGGCTTTAGTAGCGACCCACTCAGGAACTAGATACTCATCTGCAGCAAGGGTTCTAAGGAAAAGTTAGTATGCTAGTCCCTGTCTGCAAAATCCTGCCATGTGTTGCCGAGCTCCCAGTTTCATCTTGCCAATCCCAGCTCCTCTTAGTATCCACTCAGTCATCCCTGTCACTCTGTATATACATTGACTCCAGGTAATTCTATATTCCCTGTGCTGCATATATCCAACCTTATCACTTAGTTTACTTGAATAATTAGTCAAAACTCCAACTGCATATGCTCAGTGTAAGCACACAAGAGCTGGCCCTGCATAAGTCCCTGTGCACATGGGCATCTTTTCTGAAGTGAACAATATCTGCCTAGCTTCTCGTTAAGCTATCATGTTAAGTTCAGACTGAGTTCTATCTCTTCTATTAAGACTACAGAAGACTCTACTTTCTCCAAAAAGAAGGGGCTGTAGTTTGGCAAATAATGAAACACATTTGGAGTCAATATCTAATGATTTCATATATTCTCAAGTATTCATACTTCTAAGGAGCAAAGAACTGACCCTAGTCTCACATAATTCACATAGTCAGAGCATCTGTTTTACCTAAATCTTCTCCACTTCCACTTTCACTTTCTGAAGGAAACTAAGATTATTACAAAACTAATTTTATCTATGAACCAATAGATTTATCTTAGGATTGTAACTTAGGAGTCAATTTTGCATTCTATGTTTTTAGTGATAAAGTATAAAACTTTATATGTAATCCTTTAATAAAAATCCCCAAATATGCACAGAGGTAGCAAACACAATCTGAGCTCCTTGGCATGTGACTCCCTAATGCCCTGCAGGCTGCCCACTTACACTGCCCGCTTAAGTAGTTAGGCAGTTACTCCTTGCACAGCTGTAGGATTTATCCCAGAGGCAAAACTTCACCACTTTACAAAAGGAAAAAGTTCTGCACAAGTTCCGGTGACTAACTCAAAGTCATCCATTGAATCTGAGCAGACTGAGATGGAGCCCTTGTCACCCAGGCCCTCTGGCATAATGTGAAATGCTGTGAACCATAATGCCCATGTTACATACAAGCCCATCTCTACATCTTTTATTATGACACATTAGAGTTTTCTACTTGGTCAACTTTTCAGTAAATTACCATATTCAAACAACTGCCTTACGTGAGATTCTTCTCCTGCTGTAATTCCATAAGTAAAGAAATGTGCCTTTTTTAGAAATGCACCATTTTGCAATTGAATTCCTTAGAATTTAATCAGATATCTGACATTGGGAACTTCATCATAAAAGCTCAAAGACAGGCATGGTATCAGCCACAAAATACAATGAGTTGGTGACTTTTCCATCTAATTTTGTAATATGAAAACTTTTTAACCTTCAGAAATGCTAGGAATACAAGGTGGGTGCATAGACGTGGTGCCTACATTTCCTATTTGCTTTCTCATTCTCCTTTACATAAAAATATGTATACATTAATCCACATTGTAACTCACCTACATCTTGATTCTTCCCTGTATAAAAATTACAATTTTTCCTCAGGAAAAACAGAATAGTCTACATAAAACTATTTAATCATAGTCAAGGTATATACCATTAATAAATAAAAATATTATCTAATATGTAGTCTCCAATTTTTCCAATAAGTTCTTTAAAAGTCTTTCTAAAATAATCCAAGTAGACTCATGAATTACATCCTGCTACCACATCACATTAGTTTAATCTTATCCAGAATAGCTCTTCACCATGGAAAAAATGAAGAGAGTTCTCTCATGAGTGGGAACTTCATGAGATTGTAACAAGCTATTTTGTTCTATATGCGCCTGATTTTTTTTCTTAATGACTTCGTTTGTCAAGCATCTCCATGGGTGATATTGCATCTTTCTTGATGAATTCTATCAAAGGACACATAATGTCACACTGACACCTTATTAATGCAAATGTGGCTTTGATTAATTCAAGCTTTGTCATTAAATAAGGTGGTATCCAAGTGGATAACATGTAAACCATTGGTTTATGTCAAAGATTAATTGGAAAATGGCACAATTTGTGGTAACATTCAAAACCTCCGTGGCAGATATTTTTAGAAATTTTAGTCATAGCAGTGAATGGTTTTCCTAATAAAACCTAGGAGCTGTTAATGTGCTGATCACAAGTGAGAAGACACAGAATGAGAGGTAGAAATTCTTTATTTTCTATCCAGACTCTACCATCACACAGACAGGTACTTCTCACTTCCTGTGCCGTTTCTTGTTCATTTGTGGTTGCTGCTTAGAGCATTGTGCTAAAACGACTCTAAAGATACACAACAACTCAGCCAGAAAAGGGTCTCAGCTGATCCTATGGTGTGAGTAGCAGAAGAAGAAATGATAAATTCCTATTTAGAAATGGCATCTATTTTTCAGACCTCATCTAACCGAACTTTGACTTTTTCTAAACAACAGAACCTGGGAGAATCAACAGTATCCAAACATCTAAGCCTAAGATCCACAAGTGCTACAGCTGCTCCTGCTTCTGTGTTGAAACTGCAGGTGAGAAAATGTTCACAACTGTGATAAGATGAATGCCACAAGGAAGAGACCCCAGCATCAGCATTCATCACAGCAGCCAAGACCAACCACCGTCCTGTAAGGGGAGCTCACAAGGCTCCCAGTCTTCTTGGGCATTGTTTGAATGCATCTTCATGGGGAATCCCAGGGAAAGCCAAGAAGACCACCTTATCTGATCATCCAGCAGCACTGCCACAAGTAAGAAATTTACTATTTCTAAAAACACTATACTTGAAAGGCAGTTTGCTGAATAGCAAGAACTAATTTTATTCCATGCCTGCATTTTTTTACCCTAGCCAAGAGCTCCCTTAACTTTTCCAAGCATAACTTTTTTTAAGTAGGAAGTGAAAGGGTTGAGTTAAAGTTAAGGCAAAGAAAGATTTCAGTGGGCATACTCGACGGCTGAGCTAAGTACTAGCATTTCTGTTCCATTCAAGGAGCTTGATACAGTGCGCTTGAACATAATGGTAATACAGAGGTACAAAGTAAAGGCTGAGAACGTTGTGCCTGCAGAGGAACTTACCAAGTACTGGCCCAAACCTTTCATTAGGAAGGTAAGTGATGGCCCAGTAGTGATAGAATATCTAACATCTAATGCGCTGAGGAAGCTGGTGCTGAATCCAGGCTCTGCCGCTTTTTCGGAACACCTGTCTGCCTCAGCCTTTTCACCACCTTCCTAGAAACTCCTGTGCCTTGAGAGCAAAAGTGGAGGGGAAAGTGGATGTGCAGGCTGAAGCACAGGGGAAGAAAGATGAGGCAGAGGTCCGAGGAAATGAGCTTGTGCAGGCACAGAGGCCGAAGGAACAGAAATAAGAGACGTGGGTCGCGGGATGCTGGAGGCCAGGATGCGGGACGCAGGGACGCTGACGAGGTTGTAGGACTCTGGGCTTCCGTTGCTTATGAGTCTCAATGGATCTGGAACTTCATCATCTGATCACTGAGACATCTCTGAGACACTTGCATCCAAAACAGTCCCGCTGTCCCTCTGCCCCAGACCTGCGGCGTTCTGGACTAGTTCTGTTCTCCACTGTGGCCAAGTATAACTTGTGTACAATAAATCATCATTCTCACTGCCTCAACTATCAACACCAACAAGAGAACACCCAGCAGGGCGCAGCTGGGTCTGGCCCATTTCTAATGCCCCTGCCTATCATTCACTCCAATAACTCCTCATTCAACACTTCAGCTGCCATAATCAAGCAGGAAGTGCCCAGAGATACACCGATACAGGTCAAAAGCAGGACATGTGGGCAGAGCCCAACATGAGAGACAGGATGGAGCGGCCACAGCATGGTAGGAATGATAACGTTCTAACTCCTCTTTACTACAAAACAGATGCCATGTTAAGTACTTGGGTCATAAATGAAGATAAATCCTAGCAATGCCATCAATCAATCAAACAACCAATACCACACAAAGCTGAAAGAGTTGGCTTCTCACAATATTCTTTAATTTTCAGGTTTCATTAAATATCTAACGATGCTGAATCTTGCTATATTTGATTAAGGTATTTGATTAAGGAGGTGATTAACCGGAATGGGCTTTATATTTCCTATGTGATAGCAATTTTTTTAGAAACCCAAACTGTCAGAAATGTTAATGTTCTTAATAAAGTCAATTAATCATCATAGTTATGGAATCCTATAAATCTGAAACAATTTGGTACCGGTTCTTTGACCCCAGTTCTCTGGAAAAACACTTCACTGACCTTTGCCGGAAAGGGAGCCTGACAGGACAGTGTGGTGAACCCTAACTGTTTTTCTGAGATAGATTCACCATGATGGTGGTCACAGAGATGCACGGCCAGGAAGGAGGCTGAGTCTACAAGCATATTCATGAAGCAAGCCATGAAACCATGAAGTGCAAACTGGCCTTTCTGCTGAAAAGGTAGTAAGCTATCTGCTATTTGAAATGAATTGCTCCTACTATCATTTAATTTTATAAAATTAATTGGAATAATATTCCTTACAGCAATATGAGAAGGAGAAAGATGTGAAAATATAAAACCTCTGATGGTGACCACTGCCTGAATTAAGTCCCTTGTTCAGGGTTTGACACGACCTGCCCCATGACTGTCTTTCTTAATTAGGAAATGTATCAACTTCACAAACCAAATAAATTATCAATAAAGCAACAATTCTAACAAGAAAAGTATGCTTAGGCATGTTGCCTTTCACTTGTTAAAAGGTATTTAATTTTTTTTAAAAAAATAAGTGTTCCTATGGGCATGGGGGCATGTGTATCAAGTCATGTGTATGATGGTCAGAGGACAATTAAAGGGACTCAGTTATCTCCTTTCACCATGTGGGCTCCTGAAATTGAACTCAGGTCACCAGACGTGAGGGCAAGCACCTTTGCCTGCACAACCATAACATTAGCCTCCTAACAAGGCATCAAAAAATTGGCATTTGTTTTCAAGCACAACACTCATGTTCTTTAGATAACCAAACATTCAGCTCTAGAAGAAGACAGAATTTGCAAATAGAGAAGGAACAACTACCGTGATAAAGCTGACAAAGAACCCAACTGCCTCAGAAACCATTTGCTCAAAGTGATAGCTTTCCTTTTTCAACCAGGTACGTTTCAATCCTAAGTATGTGATTTCCAAGTCTCAGTCACATGGTAGTGAGCCTCCAGCTCTCCGTTCACACTGTTCTGTGACAGTGGACGATGAGCCTGACACATATGCCTAGATTTCCTTCCCACATGATCTGTTTTATGTGAAGTGCGCTGACCCAGAAAATGATCCAATGAAGCAAACAAAGGGAAGAGACCTTCTCCTGTCTATTTGGAGGCTGAGAGCAGTATCTAACAGATAAGGAGAGCTTTCTTGGGTGAAATTACAACATGTAATGCTCCAGTCACTACAGAGTACTGAGAAAAAGAGGCTCAAATAAAGACAGACCTTGTCGTTGCAGTTTGCACAAGCATTTGCCATCCCTTAGATATGTCATGCATCAAATGCAGTTAACATTACATCTCATTGAATACCGGAGAGCAAAGGGACCCCAGAGAGCTTCACATGGAGAGATCTCCTTTTGTAGATTAGAAAACCATTCACTGAGAATAAAAGGGTGAAAGTTCACATGGTGCATCTGGGACAGGAGGGCTGAACAGACTGTGAGTTCTGTGTGAGCCATCCCTCGCCTGCATTGCCCCAGCACTTAGGAAGTTGGCTCTCCTCTTGGATAATTAATTAGAAGCAGTTGCTGATGTATTATCTGACAGTGGAAAAGGGTAGTAATGGCTAAGTCAGAGAAGACCCAGGTTATATGTATCCTACAGTCCTTATACATCCTGCTGTTCCAACTGGTGTTCGCACAGCCCTTAGAAGATGTAAGATACAATGGCAAAAATCCTGAACTTTAAAGATTTGGAAAACCAGTTGTCACAGGCTTTTGCCTTAATATTCTGTACCCATGGATAGGTTAGTTAACAGTTTAAGATTCAAATTCTCTTCTAACAGAGCTGTGGTGCCTTTATGAAGGTTAAACAGGACCAGCATGTGAAATGTTAAGTACTTGATACTCCATTTCCTTCCCTCAAATTTACTATTAATTTGAGTGCAAAATATAAAGCATTACTTCATCTCAGTAATGCTATTTGTTTATGAATATTAAGCCAAGAGCATGTAGACAAATAACTAGATACACATGCAAAATCCTGTGAAGTGTATATACATGATAAAGCAGGCACTCCATTTTAAAGGCTTGTTACGGGGTTCGTTACATTTAGAAGAAAGTCCATTCATAGAAGAAGAGGCAAAATATTAGTGAAAACTTGATATTACTGCAGCATATTTTTCTTTTTTTCTTTTTTTAATTTTTTTGCAGCATATTTTTCTACATGAGTAGAGAGAGACTCATGGCAGAACCTTGGACACCTCATACTCTTTTTAATTACGCTGTGATAGAGAATCTAGAATTGGTGCTAGTATTTAAAATGCTACCTCTTTCTTTTAAATGAATATCATATAGCTATATAGAAAACTGATTTGACAATTCCATTTTTGAAAATGAAACAAATGTATTAAATGTCCTATTTCTGGTCCAATGTGATTTTTTATTGCACTTTGGATAAAATCTAAATCCAGAACATGGTCTGAAGTGACAGCAATGACTTGAGTCTAACTCCTTGAGCCAACTGGTCTCTGCCAGGACTGGCTCACTGCCCTTATTTGATTTATGCAATGATACATGTTTTTGTTTGCCAAGTGCAGTTCTAGACACAAGGACACACCAGTGGCAATATTGAACACATAAGACAATCATATCTTCCATAATAATACATAAATCCAGGTATAAGATAGTACTAAAGATATGCAGTTTCTATTTATGTTACATTACACACCAAACAGTGCTAGAAAAAAAGGAAGATTGCTCATTCTCCTCTCTCTCCCTCTCTCTCTCTCTCTCTCTCTCTCTCTCTCTCTCTCTCTCTCTGTGTGTGTGTGTGTGTGTGTGTGTGTGTGTGTGTGTGTGTGTGTTGGGATGTGATAGGGTTTTTTAATTTCCAAATGGACCAATATTTTTCCTGGCCCAAAGGTCCTTAGTAATGACATTCCCCCAAACTCTCACATCTAACCTGGTCAAATGACAATCCTTTTTCATCTTTAAATTTACCAATATCTACTTGAAAAGGAACCATGTATGGAAGATCTCTTTTTCTTGGATTTATATCCCTATTATCTCCTCAAAATCTTTATTACATTTGACAGTCATTGCCTATGATTGGTTCCTTAATTCTTGACATAACTGGTGGATGACTCTTCCCTAACCCGCTTTCCTCTCTAACAGTTTAGAATACCAAAGTTTACCGAGATGTTATAAAGCTGGGCTAAATGGTAGACATGAAGAAAGAGAGGAAGGAGAGACTGGGGTAGGAGGATTAGAGACAGAGAGAGAAATAGAACAAATAATCCATTGCAATACTGAAAGTCCCCAAATCTAACTACAGAATGGCACAGAAAACTAAATATAATCATAGAACAAATCCAAACCACTTAAAGTATAAAGCATAGAGAGGAGTCCAAACTCAAAATAAGTTAATAGGACAGCATCTGTCTGAGGTAAAAAGATCAAGGGCCCCAGGTAAGCTCATGTAAAGAGGGAGGCACAGATGGCTAAGTGGTTATGAAGATCAGAATTCATATATCCAGAACCCAAGTAAATTGTCCTATGACCATGATGATCTGCTTGTAATTCCAGCCTCAGTAGTTAGAGAAGATCATAGAGGAAAGTAGCTAGTGAGACTATTCATATGGGCATGCTCTGGTTTAAGAGATTCTGTCACATTGAACACGGTGACAAATGATCCAAGATGATGCTACAGCATGAACCTCAGGCTCCCTCTTGCACAAAAGTACATAGGCATGAGTCCCCCCCAAACTCATATGCACATCAAACACACATGAGAATAGAAAAATATTTAAGTGAAAATTAAGACACAGTTCAAGGTAGAAGTTAGCTTGTAAACACCAGTCACTAAAACAGTTCAAAGTTCATGTCCAGACCCCACCAAATGACCAGTGCATTTCCTTCTACCTCTAATATGAGCTTTCTGCTGGACAGTTCAACCAGCCAGGCCTGAAACACTAGATAGAATACTGAATATTTCAATTTAATTTTTTATACATAGAACTATATTTGTGTCTTTCACACATTTGGTCAGAATCATATTCTTCAGAACTCCATGGATTCTTACTGTGTACAAATCTCTTTCTGAGCAAAAAGATACTGTGGAACACATACATTTCTCCCCAGGAGAAAGACCCATGCACCTACAGATGAAGACACTGAGGTAGTCCCTACAGGCAAGTCTGGGTAAGGGTAAAAAATGGATTGATGGGCAGAGCTGTCTTATTAACAAGGGTCATTAGACACTAACTAATGGGACTGCTTGCACACCTGAGGATGAGCGAAGTCCAAGTTCCAGTTCCTCTATGCTCATAACCTGAACCTTTATGTGCACTTTAGCAAAGAGTTTATGAAAAGGCGATATACATGATTATAAGTCTTATTGTAGTTCATTGTTCTCCCGTTTCACAAAGAACTTGCTCATTCATTGATGGACATCTTTGACTCAGTAAGGGTTTATGAAGCACTTGCCCTGTGTAAGGCTCTGTCTTAGAGAAGGTGTATCCAGTGAAGAGCCAATCAGGATCTGTGTACTCAGACAGGTTGCAAAATCATGGAAAGATAAAACTGAACTAAACAGAAGAAGAAAATCCTATGCTGCAATAAGATGAAGAAGGTGTGTGGGACTTTGCATGGGTCCTTCACAGCTTGGGACTCTTGCAATTTTCTGTTCAGAACACGTATGGGAGATCTGTCTGACAAAACATGAAAAAGCATGTCTATCAGATGAAAAGGGAGAACAAGGGATGCAGGTGGACACGAGGGAGGTTCTTTTCCTGTGTGTGCCTGCGACAGGTAGAGAGAGAAAAACTCCACAAACACAGCACCATCACAGACCAGCACCCATATACTTTGCTATGTTGAATCCTCATTTTGATTGAATTCTATGAAGATTTCTTTAATTTCTTTTTCATTACTTCAGTGAGTCATTCTTCATTCAATAGTGTGTTGTTCAGTTTCCACAACTGTATGTTTTCTGTGGATTCCACTACTGATTAAAATCTAGTGTTATTCCGTTGTGGCCAGAAGAAATAGTCATTTCAGTTTTCCTGTGTTTTTTGAGAAATATTTTGTGCTCCAATATATGGTCTATTTTAGCAAAAGTTCCATGAGTTGCTGAGAAGAATCTGTGATTTTGAGCTTTTGGAGAGAACATTCCAGACCTGTGATTGCATGGACACGATCTACATACAATGAAGCCAGTCAAAACACCAGCATGGGTCATGGAGGGGCCTCAGACATAGCTGATGAGCTACTGACAGTTGATGGCTGGTCAAGGAGGAAGAATGAGCTTTCTTCAGGGATGTGTTCCATGATATACTGCCCATGATCCCATGGATGGTCCTACAGCTCTGGGCATACTGGAAGCACTAAGTGGATTAGTGTATTTCAAAAGTTATACTTGGATTGGGATGAAAGGGGAAGTTAGGGTAGGAGCTGGAAGGGAACACTGGGGATGGATATAATCAAAGCATGTTGCATGTATATATAAAATTCTAAAAAATAAAATACAAATAAGGCAAAAACTCAGTAACAACAGTTACTGTTAGTGACCCATGGAGTTGAATAGGTAAAAGTGCCATATGTTGTGACAACTTCTTCATATGTAGCTAATAAATTGTGTTCATAAATAGGCTCAAATGAGAATTCTAGCCTCACCACCTAGAGGAGTATGATCTTAGATAACACTAGGTATTTGCAAGTAATTCCTTTTCTTTAGCATGCAGTTCTTAAAATTAATGGGAGAACCAAATGGGATAATTCATGTCGAGTGTTCACCGCACTGTCTGATTAAAATGACTCTGAATGCTCTGTGAAAGTTAGCTTCCATAAGTTAATGGATATTCCACACACAGAGACCTGCCACTTGATCTAATGTCCTAATTGAGAACATGCCCCAAACTCATCTCTAGCTTAAGGCACTGGGTGCAGAACCACGGGCTGAATCAGGCTGATGTTTTGGGGACTGCAGAATCTACTCTTGTCACCATAGCTGGATGACCATGGCAGCCAACTGAAAGTGGTGTCTGATGGGTCTTTGAGAAGCCCTGTGCAATAGTATGCAGAGTATAGGTAAAGCACACTACTTCCGGAACCAAGACTGCTCACTTAGAACACAATTTCCTCCCTAGCCTGGCACTGGCTCAAATGTGACTCTTTGAAGACTTTGCAAAGAAAATATTCTAGAAGAGTCTGTGGAAGAGACAGTTGGAAACAAACAAGCACATCTCCTTCTGCTTCAATGACTGGTCTTTCTCATGGGTTCTTGCACTAAAATGCCCTTTCCCTCTGGTTATGCTATATCTATACTTTATGCCGCGGTGTATTCCAGGACTGCCTCGTGGTATTTGCAAAGCTATTAGACCAATGTAGTTTGCAAATGTTTTCAATTGACAGATCATGTGTATGGATAGTTACAGAATTACAGTGGTGTGATATTTTGATGCAAGTGTATAGTGTATAATGAGCAAATGAAGGCAATTAGCATATGCCCCCTCACAAACCATTTCTTTATATGAGAAACAATCGATTTTTTTCTTTTTTCACATATACAATAAACTCTAGTGAAATTATAAACACACTAAGTATGATAATTTAGCTCACCTCCTAAAAATAGTACTAAAATACTGAATGGCATGAAAAGATACTAAAATTAAATTTATTAAAAGAATCAATACTGGATTCATATTACTCATTTCAGGTGCCTGAGCATCATGGTGGAGAACATTAACAACAATGTTCATAGCTTGGTGTGGTGAAGTAGTTCTTTAATCCCAGAGGACCACTATGAGTTTGAGACTAGTCTGCTCTACATAGGCAGCTCTTGAACAGACAGAGCTATAGAGTGAGACCTTGTGAAGAAAAAGGAGGACGGGGAAAAGAAGAAGGAGGAGGAGGAGGAGAAGGAAGAAGAAAGGGGGGGAGAAAGAACATAGGAGGAGGAGTAGAGGGTGGGGAGAATATTTGGGCTAAGAATATATACCTCACATCCTCATGGTCACACAATACCATAATAATCACACCTGGCAAAGGGTACTCTTCAAAGACAAAGAGGACTTGTAAGTAAAGAAATAGCAATAAAGAACAAGAAAATAACGTAGTTACGTCACTAATTAAAAAAGAAAAAAGTCAGACACATCTATGCTGTGACCAGTCACAAGCAACTGACACTTTCAAGCCACTGAAACAGCACAGTGCCAGGCACAGGCCATGCTTGAGAGAGAGATTCATTTCCACCACCAAAGTGATGACAAATAGAAAATCTACAGAGAGTAATTAATGTAATACTTCCAGGGATAAAACTTCAGATTACATATTGAGAAAATATTTTCCTTAAAGTCTTTTATAGATTATTTATTTTCTACATGTATGAATGTTTTGCCTGCATGTGTGTATGTGAACCATGTGGATGCCTGGTGACAGAAGAGGGTGTCAGATCCCCTGCAGCTGAAGTTATAGATGGTCTTAAGCCACCATGGAGAAGTTGGGAACAAAATGCCGGTTCTCTGCAGGAACAAATGCTTTTAACCACTGAGACATTTCGCTAGAACAAATGCTCTTAACTACTTAGGCATTTTGCTAGTGCATGAGAAATATTCTCTTAAAATGCCAGTTACACAAACTGTGAAAAGAAAGCAGAGGAAAACATGACAACCAAGTTTTAAATATGGATAAAGACTTATATAATAGTTCTCCACAGATGAGATTTAAATTGTGAATGATCATATGCTGGACCAACAGTGAAATACATTTTACACTTACAAGGTGAGTCTATTTAAACAGAAAAAGAAAATATGGCTGAAGACATTAGTTTTGATAAAGATTTAAAAAATTAGAACCTTTGTACATTACAGGTGTAAAGCAAAATAAGAAGATGAATTATGCACATAAAAGTGTTCACTATGATTCCCCCTTCTGAGTCTCCATGGGTTCCTGCATGCACAGGGTCCCACATATACATATAAATACAATTTTTTAAATTGTTAACTGTGAAGTAAGTAATTTATACTTTAAAATTCCTATTTAAAAAGAAAAGAAAATCATTAAAAGGATTATATATTTGGATACAATAATTCTTCTATGGATTTCTTCCCCCAAAAGTCATGCAAAGACGTGGAAATACAATTATTCACCAAAGTACGGTTTACCATTGTAAAAGACTGAAAACAAATTAATAC
Source organism: Peromyscus californicus insignis (assembly GCF_007827085.1). Classification (NCBI taxonomy): domain Eukaryota; kingdom Metazoa; phylum Chordata; class Mammalia; order Rodentia; family Cricetidae; genus Peromyscus; species Peromyscus californicus. The sequence goes on from NW_026294413.1 coordinate 8,108,682, forward strand.
GAGTTTGTTATACTAGTTATAATAGGAACAATAATAGTATTAATAGTGCAATGGTATAATTACATTCATATTTTAAGAAAACATTAACATGTGAAACAAATGCCATGGTGTACTGTTAACTGAAAAAGTTTGGATAAAAGTTGTAGTTAAGGGTAGGATCCAAATTTCATCAAAGACTTTTCATAAAAATAAAAGTACCAGCAATGGAAAGCATGCTGATAGCTACAATAAAGGACTGTATATTAGGTGGCCGGTCCCTAGACTAAACTCTTTATGTGTAAATTCACTCAATCACCATGACAACCCGATGATAAAATAACCCTGCTATTCCCAGCTTAGACAGGAGGGAGCTTGAGCCTGGAGAAGAGTTAACCTTACCACTGCCTTTAAATCTGTTGTGAGCAACAAAACCTGGATTCAAACCAAGGCAGACCGGATCCAGGGTCTCAGCATTATTTAAAAACTACTAGCAGTCTCCACTTGATAAATAGATGATAGTAAAGACTGGTTTGGGGGTTCTATTTTGTTTTGTTTCTTTGTCTGAGTTTTTCTGCTTCCTAATATTTTTGAAATACACAAGCATCTTTTACTACTGAAAATAAATGAACTATAACATGTTCAGATGAACTTGTTTTATTAATAAAATTAAAATTATAGATTACTATAATTTTATTTATAGAAATGAGCCAATCCACATATTGACGGTCAAGTGTCGTGTAAAATCAAATTCCATTAATGAAAAGTGGGTTAAAGGCTAAACCCCTCTCTTGTGAGGAAGAAATTCCTTTAAATATTTTGTTTTCAGGGTTATCTTAGGACTCTCTTCTTTCCAATGGAAAAAAATATTAACAGAAGTTATACTTTCCAAAAAGTATTTAAAATGTGCTAACTTTGAAATAATAACCAAATTGATGTTTTGAACACTTTTTATGTATGCAACAATAAAGTGAGCAACCAGATAATTGTGACCTTCAGCCTAATTCTTTCAATACACATTTTCTCAGTGTAATAGATACTGTATAAGTCAGAGCAAAAATGTCCCAGTGTCTCATGGATACATAAGGTGAGGTCACAGTGCCCTTTCCTCTGATGACTGAATGGCTTGCCCATGGTTAAAATTTAAAAGGTCAAAAGGCACAGTATGTAGAATCAAGTTAGGCAAAACTTTCTCTGTAGGAACTCAAGGTCTAGAGTGGAATATAAAAATGTAAATGTATGCAGACAATAAATTCTATTAACTCTAAGACAGCTATTCACAGAAGCCACTGTTAGCTTAGAAAACTCAGTATTCTTTCCTGGTGATGTCAAAACAAAGGGAAAGGTAAATTTTTATAGAACATGTCAAGGTAGTAACATTTCAAAGGATTCTTACAGGAAATGTTTCAAACTGTTGCCTGAGTTCAGAAACTCAGGCAGGGGAAACAGCTCAGTGAGTAATAGTGATTGCTATTCAAGCCAAAGGATCCAAGTTCAAATCCTCAGAACCCAAATAAAACCAGAAGGTAGTAGAGACAGACAGATTCCAGGAGCTAAATGGCCAGGCAGCCTAGCCTAAATGATGAGCGCTAGGTTCAGTGAGAGACTCTGTGTCAAAATATAGGCTGTAAATCAACAGAGGAAGACACTCAAAATCATCCTCTAGTCTCCAAATGTATGAGGAAAAGTGTGTGCACAAGTGTGCATTTGGGCATGTATATCACACACACACACACACACACACACACACACACACACACACACAAGTATTCAAGAAGACCTTCCATTAAAAATAGTATGAGCAGCCGGGCGGTGGTGGTGCACGCCTTTAATCCCAGCACTCGGGAGGCAGAGCCAGGTGGATCTCTGTGAGTTTGAGGCCAGCCTGGTCTACAGAGCGAGATCCAGGAAAGGCACAAAGCTACACAGAGAAACCCTGTCTCGAAAAACCAAAAAAAAAAAAAAAAAAAATAGTATGAGCAAATAGCATCAATGGGAGATGTGTGGCAGTATTAAGTACAGTAAAAATATGGGGTTGATTACTTAGGACACAGAAAGAAGGAAGATGTTTTCACTGGCAGCAGTGAATTATGGGATCTGGCAAACTACTCCCTACTGATAATGCAGTTTATGGCAGACCATGAAGCCAGAAAATGTATGGTAAACTCTAAGACTCAGGAATCCTAGAGATAAACAAGGAGAGAGAGAAAAGCTCAGCACCCATCTGTGCATCAGATTTTTAATATTGCAAGCATATACTTTCAAATGTTGGAATTAATCCTGAGCAGCATAGCCATCTCAGAAATGTGTTAATAAAACTCTGAGTACCTTGTCAGTGTTAAATTTCTCCAGTAGGTCATGAGGTTTAATAAAGAACAATTTTCAAGAAGTGATATGGTAGCATATAAGTCTATGTACCAAACTCCAGGGACCTTCTCTGTTGGAAGGATAGGTAAAGATAATTTTGGCATGAAAACAACAACTTTTAGTTTAAACATATGGATTTAGACTTTAATCTACAGTGAAACATAACAAATAATTCCCTTTATGACTAACTCCCATAGATTAATGTGAACTTGACTTTAGATGTGCTGTTTTATGTGCTTGGGTTTAAAGTAGCTGTCATAATTGCCATAATACTTATGCAAACAACATTTCAGAACAGTTGTTGAAAAAAAAAGTCTCATTTCAAATCAAATGGAAAAGGAATTCCTTTGAAACAGGGGCAAAACTTAAACCAAGAAGCAGCATAGGCTGCATATCTACCCTGCTGTTTTACTTTTCTCTGCCCTAGAGATGTGCCAAGTCCAGCAGGTAATATGACCCAGGCCATCAGCAGGTGCAGAAGCAGGTGCTCCTGAGGGACCTCCTGTGCTAATCTTCTAATTGTTAAAGCCTTGCATTGGAATATTGCTGAAAATGAGATCTAGTAACTAGACTGGAATATGGATCTTAGGGGGACTCCTCAAGGCAGCACTGATGAGTTTAAAAAGGAACAGCAGTTGCACTGGGTGTACGTATCTTCTAAGGAAGTTTCATTATTTCTGAATAAGCTCAATAAAGTAAAAAACAATTAGAGGGACCAAAAATCATTGAAAACGATTGGCTGCAGTTGCCAGGCTAATGGTGCAATTGGAGCCAAACCTTTCAATCTGGTCTCTGAGCAGGCAGCACAATGAAAATTGCTAAGAATGTGCCCTTCATTTATTGAATAGCATGGTAGACGTTTTGTTATCTGGTTAATTGAATAGGAAACAATGAAGGCAGAGAGAATGGAGGGATATTTGAAACTCCAAGGCTTTCAGACAAACTGAAGTCTTCCATATCTAAGTGTTATTCTATTTTACTATAAATTCTGATTTAAGAAAACTAAGAAGTTGTTTCCTGCAGAGCACCATCTGGCACAGAACACCTTCTGTAAGAGAGTAGGGTAATTTTGCTGATATATGGCTCAAAAAATACAGCTGAGCAGCTGAGAAACTAGGAGCTCAATAACCCCCCATCCTTCCAACTGTCAAAACACTATGAGAGTCCACTATAGGAAAAAAGAAAAATATATATATTAAAGAATCTACCATAACTCATAGCTGGAGTGAATGTAGCCAATGAAACACACTAGCTGCAGCAGGGAAAGTACCTTTTATTATAAGCCATTAGGCCTTAAAAATGAAGGCAAAGAACCCAAGAAATGGAAACTCACTCTGTGGGGCTGCAGAATCACTAGAAAAGTTGAAATTCAGATTCACTGTAAGAGGTGCAAATTAGATTATGCTGAAATGTTTTCTCCTTGATTAAAATGAAGGCATAGGCATGTGTGTTTTTCTTCTGAGGCCAAAGTAAACTCGGATCATACAAAATGATGCTTCCCAGGAAAGACCTTACATGAGCTTTATAAACTCCACTGATAGATTTACTGTATTGAGAGCCAAAGTTGACTCGAGAATTATTGGTGCTCACCACTGGCCAAAGCCTGTTGGCATTTGTCATCAAGAGTCACAATCAATCTAATCCAAGTAGACATTAGCTATGTGGAGTGCCATTGATAGTAACTACATCATTTAAAAATCTCCCTACTATGCCCATGAAAAAAGGACAAGTTAAATGTACACTCAATTCATGGCTCAGGAGATACCTATTAGTGTCAGGAAGATGGTTCCTGTCTGAATAACAGTCCATATTCTCATGATTCTATAGTATGCTCTGTTTACTGAGTTGGTCCTATCAAGCATAGCTATTTTGCTTCTGATGTATTACCACTGCTGTAAGATGAACCACCCTCCACATACATTGTTATAACAAAACTTGCAACACAAAGAACATAGCAAGGTTGGTAATACATGGAATTCCTTGATTGTTAAGCACACTACCCGTGAAAAGCAGATTCCTCTCCCTCAAGAAAGGAGAAATAGCTTTTACATAAGCAATAATAAAATCACCCCAAGGGGAGACAAAAACCTGGAGACACTCTGTGGCTTTCCACAGTTTACATAATCAAGGTAGTGACATGAAAGACTGAATATAGTCTAATGAGACATCGATGTTACCATGATTTTAAAAAATCGTAATAAACAAAAAAAGAGGCAAACCAAACAAAAACAAATATCTATGCAAGGTGACAGAATATTGTAGCTGTTTCTGTCTCTCATCAACTCATTCACTCTCTTATTCCTTTACTTACTGACTTGTCCATCCGCTAATACATTTACTTAATCATTGACTCCACTACTCACAAAGTCACTACTGACTCATTCATTCCCTCACTCACACACTCACTCACATGCTCACCACATATTCATTCACTAATTCATCCACTCACTCACTTTGTCACACTTTTACTCCCTCATTCATTCAACCGCACATATATTTACTCACTCATTAACTCATTTATTTTCTCATCCATTGACTCATTTGCTCAACTCCATTATTCAGTCTCTCATTCACTACCCACACTCATTCACCACTTATTCACTCTCACATACATTCAGTCTCTCAAAAACTTGCACATTCATTCATGCACTTAACTATGGTCTCATTCCTTCATTCACACAGTCACTCACAAATTCACACATCCTCTGAGCTTTTGTGCCAAACCTTCCACAGATCTTTGGTAGAGGAGTAAAATATACAAAGGTCTTATTCTGGAGGTAAGACAGAAGACAAAGGAATGAATAAACATACATATTACAGAACTAATGGTAAGAGCTACACTAAAAAAAAAATGGAACTCAATCAGCAGATAGGAAGTGGTAAGGATGCGGGGGGTGATGTTTCTCCTAAAGCAGATGAGAGGTATCATTTAAATATGATGCCTACTCCCCAGTTAGCTACTCAGATACCCTCTATCCTGGAAACCTAAATCCATATTTAAAACCTCACAACTTCTAGAATGAAACATTAAGCAAAAGTTACCCCCCCAAAATTATCCCTCTCCATGAATAGGGGCTGCTCTTGCTTACATGAAGACCCAGAAATATAGTCTAGGTCTCAGAGCAAAGGCTTAAGGCACTATTGCAATAATAACAGATCAACACGGAGATTGCCTCCAAATTCCAGGGCAGACAGCCTTAAACGGAATCACTGGCAGGAGTCATGGGTAAGTCAGGTCAAGTAGAGCCACACAGACCTGAAAATAAGCAACAGCTCTTTTTAAAGAATCTGCATGTCCTTGTGCAAGGCATTAAGCTCAGTTCATTGCCTATAAGGCTAGGCCAATAATACCTACTTCAAAGGACTTTCGTGACACAGGATTGTATCACATATTGGATAGGAATTTGGCAAGGTTTCTGTCCCATAGCAGGAACTATATGATTTTCAGAACTTAGACCAAACTAAAATTGGTAATGTGACATGAAATGATAGAGGAGAAATCTATTTAAATACATAAAACACTATTCTTCAAACCAGAAACTAATTCCACACCCAAGAGCCAGTGCCCCAAAGCCCAGTTAAATGACAAAACCATAAATTCAATCCATATGCAGACATGACTTTCTTCCAAAGTCTCAGTTTCTAGAGTTCAGTTGAGCAGAATTTTAATAGTATTTTACAATTCAGTGAAAATCCTTCCTTATTGAGTTCCTGTCCCTTACTAAACATATACAGAGATTTCTAGTAATTTGATATTCTGACATTCCTATAAGTCAATTGCCTTCACATCATTTATTATTAGAGGAATAATATCAAGAATATGCAACCTAAGAATTTGATAAGATTGGGATTGAGGGAAAACTTACCTTGCTTTGTTGGTGTGCAGTTAATCTTGCTAGACAACTGACAGGATTGGGTATCACCTAGAAAACACACTTCGGGGCATATCTATGACATTATTCCAAGGGCAGTTTAACTGATGTGGAAAATCTACTTTGAAAGTGGGTAGAAATATTCCATGGGCTGAAGTCCAGGAATGAATAAAAAATGCAAAAAAAAAAAAAAGAGTGAAACACCAGTATTGATCTCTCCCTCCCCTTTCTGAGTGCAGATGAAATGTGATCACCTACCACATGCTTCCATCGTACATCCAGTCCCACCATGACAGACCGTATCCTAAGCTATGAGTCAAAGCAAATGTCCTTTTTCCGGTCACTCCAGGAGGTATTTTGTCTCAGCAATGAGGAAAGAACTGTGACAGTGTTTCAAGTGAGTGAGGATAGTGGGCCGAGGAATGTCCATTCTTCCTCCAAGTGAATATAAACCTGGACCCTCAGGAAGTGACCTCTTTGAACATGAAGTCTTCACTTAGATGAAGGATTTAGTTGAGATCATTCTTCATTAGGGGGTCCCTAAATCTCACATGATGTCCTAAAGGGTACACAGGGGCAGAAGCTGGAGGTAAGGAACTTCTGGCAGCACCATAGAATGAAGGAGAGATGACTGTCCTCTCTAGGGGACCATGGGGCCACTGAACCTTCACATTTGCTCTGTGATGCCAAATGAGAACAATTTCTGTTACTTTAAGAAACTGTTTGTTGAACTTGTATTGGGCAAATCACAACATTATGGTACGTAACAATTTCCACAAACCACATCTTTACGTTCTTAGGTCCAGGATCAGAGAAAGAGAAGGGATATCAGAGATACTTTCCTGGCCTTGAAGAGCTGGGAGGATTTAGCCATGTTTTCGGGAAGCTTTACTGACCCAAGTTGTGCATTATTAGTGTAGACGCTATCATAAAACAAGATTGTTAGCTATGGGCCATGCTTTTATCATTGATTTTATTCTGGAAAAGAAGAAAAAGGCATTGCCAGTGTTCTGGGCAAACATAATAGGAAACAGTCAACATCATTTTAAAAAGCTCAAAGAGAAGAATTATCTATGTAGAGACTGAGTTGCTTCTGTAGTGATGTTTCTAGGTGATATTTAAAGACAGATACATTTTTCCATGACACCTCTTAATGGGAACCACACTTATCTACTAAGTTGCCATCAAAATTACAGAATAGTAAAATGAAAATGGCATTTGACTGAATGCAGTGGAAAGGTGGACTTTTCAATAAAGGGGCCATGTGTTTTCCCTCTCCTGGATAAGATGCCATTTGAACCCTTCAGTTATTTACCTATAGCAAGGAAACCATTTTTCTCACTATCAAACACATTCACATTATCTAAGTGTTTAAGGGGAAAGAGGTCTCTGAGGCTGGATCACAAGAAAGGGCCATATTCAGCCATAACCCAAAATGGCAAGAGTGGACTTAAAAATATAATCTGAAGTCTACTTTTTCATTGTTGTAGAAAATGTGGTTATTTAATATGTGAAATGTTTTTAGATATAAAACCTGGTCCAGACAAAGGATGCAAAAAGCATCCTTTAGAAACATGCAACTAAATGTTAGAAGTCAGAGAGAGCAGAGAGTCACAACAGTGGATACACACAAGTGTCAACTCAAGCATTCAGATCACTTAGTTTAAAATCCTTACACATCAGTTTATGTCTGTCTCCGCTGAATTTTCACCGGGGAGACCCCTGGCCTCCAAGCAGTTGCCTAAGTTTCTCCATATGGCCTCCCTAGTGATCTGTCAATCCTGTGGAAGGAACTTTACAAGGCAAACTTGAGATGGATCAAGTCACTCCCGGCTAAAACATTACCAATGGCTTCCCATTGCTTTGTAGAGACTTCTACCTACTCACTGTGGCCTAAGAGGTGCTGCCAGGCCCAGCCACTGCCAATCCACCCTACTTTCTGTTTCCTTCTTCTCTCTCCCTTGGTGCTTCTCATCCAGCACTGCTGTCTTTCTATCCCTTTCTGGACTGTCAACCCTGGAGCACATCAGTGATGCAGACAAGCTCAGGATGGCTGGTCATTCTTCACCTTCTCTTTTCACCATTTCTATGTCCACTCTCACTTGCCATTTTTGCTTTTGTTTTTCACAGAAACATTTATTAATATTTTTCTCAACTAGTTTCTATACCTGTGTGTAAGTTATGTCTGTGTTCATAAGCTCTTCAGTAGACGAAATTCCTATGGTCACAGATATCATGTCTGATTTCCAAAACATGGCACACCTCAAATCCAATATACTATGTGATGAAGGATCAGCAGCAAGAAATAAACAAATTATTGAAATTTAAGAAAATAGGCAAAAGATTTTTTTCTGAACCATGGAAGACTACCTAAGCAGAGTAACGATACCCCCAACTTACTAACTGTCCAGCAGCATAAGAAGGGCTCACGGGTGATAGAACAATACTCTTCCTCTTCTTCAACAAGTCATTGCAGGATTAGTAACTAACTTTCTGCTATGCCTAATGCATTATGCAGAGTCACGTGACCAGCTGAATCACTTGAACTCACCACGGGATCGTTCTGCCATTGTGCTCACTCATACTCACAGGTCATGTGTAGGCAGAGGAAGCTGACAGGTTTCCATCATGTTCCTGGATTAAAGCATTAATTCACAAAGAAGACTTCATAATCACCGTCACATTCATCTTCATCTATTTGACCATAACTGACCTGCTTATCAGTAAATCTGTTCGCTAACACTAAAACTGAAATGAAAGCTGGGTCAATGGTTCAATGGGTAGAATTATTACTGTGCACTACAGGGACCGGAGCTAAGATACATAACACTCACATAAAGCTGAGAGAGAGGTGCTTGTCAGTAACCCCAGGTCTGGGGAAAGAAATGAAAGACCCTTGAACCTCAGTAACCACTCAGTTCAATGGAAACAAAAAGTTCCAAGTTCAATGAGAGATCTGCACAAAAGATAAGTTAGAGAGTATGAGGGAGATACCTGAGATATTGATGACTAGCCTCCATGCATGTCCAACAGACGAGTATACACACACACACACACACACACACACACACACACACACACACACACACACACACACGCACGCAAACGCGTGCATGTACACGCAAATAAAAAACCATTTTACTTTAAAAGAGAAAGAAAGGAAAGCTTTGAAGGCAAAACTCATGATTGGAAAACCCCTAAAATGAAATATCCTCAGAAATCCTGGGACTAACAGAAAGTTAAAGCAGTCCGTGTCCTTACACAGGCCACCCTAGTCTTGCCTAAGATGTTTTGGGACTCCAAAGCATATGCAGCCACTTCCTACACTCTTATAGTTTCTTGAATAAAAACATCTTTGTTATAGCAGCAAACCTAGAAACATGTGCTAGAGTTCTAAAAATCATGGAAATATTTTATGGTGAATATACTATCATTGTATTTCTTGATTTACTCACCTTGACTGTCTTTGTTACTACTGTCTCAGGTTCTTGTAAACCAGAAGAAACACAAAATGCAGGTTTCCCTAGCCAGCTACTAAGACTAAAGGTTAAATATGAATATTATTTAAGTTCTAATAGTAAACTAAGCCAAATGAAGGAAAAAATTAGCATTTGTAGAGTAAACACATAAAGATTCAGAATAAGGAAACTTCCATAGACAGCATTCTGCCTCGAGAGAACAAGTATCAATCAATCCAGCGAGTTCAAACTCCATTAGTGTGTATTTGTATGTATGTATGTATGTATGTATGTATGTATGTATGTATGTATTGCTCTGCAGGACAGCTTTGAAAAAATTCAGAATTAAAAATCAGATTTGTCACTAAGTAGCGCCTGGGAGATGTAATGTTCCAGGACTTATCAAAAGCAACTTTAAGACACAAAGAATGTAGTCTCAAAGAAGTTCATTAATAAACTAGACACAATTAGTAACTCAGAGAGCAACAAGAAGCTGAGAGTCAGTCTTTCTTGGTACATTAATAGAGATTTCATTTTTCATGTAATTGTCAAGGTATTGAACAGATATCAAATGCCCTGGGGAGACAGTTTTAGAGTGAGCTCGGTAATTCTACCAGTCCCAAGCCCACATTCAAGGCATATATCACCATTTGATCCTGGCATTCTGTTCCATTATCTGAGTAGTAATCTCAAAAATCTTTCTTAACACAGGACACTAGACCACAATTATGGATTGATCTGAACTGCTAGAAATAAAATACAAGTGTTTGTCTGGTATTGCAAGATTCCTGGAGAGAAACAGACTTGGAAAGAATGGGAGAATGAAGTAAGTACTATAATCAGGACAGAAGGGACAATGTATGAAGGGTGGAAAGGAAATGGACAAGTTAAGCTCCATTTATCATTTATATCAGAAAGAATGTGTGAATGATTACCCCACCAATGAATGGAATCATATGGTACAACCATCTTTAGTATATACAGAAAAAAATTTCCTTTCATTTCTGTAACAATAACTCCAAATATCTACTGTTTCAAGAACTTGAATATTTCCTCTTCCTAAGCAGAAACTGTTACATAAATTATGACAACATAATTACCAATGAATTTCTCATAGACTCACAGCTTAAATAATAATACAGATAATGAATTGTTCTGTAGTAGTAGATTCATTAATACCAACATGGAAGACCTTAACACCAGAGACTAGTAAGAATTATATTGAATCAATTGGAAAAATATCTAAAGTCAACTGTTAAGTTAAATATGATAGAATCCTACTTTGAAACATTCATATCTACTGAATAATTAATCACAACACTCAATGAGGAATGAAATAGAATGGCTCAGTACATCATTTCTGCAAATGCAATAATTAGAAAGCTATACTAGAGTAGTGTTTATCACAGTTCACAGACTATCTGCACACTCATGTCCTTAGATCACAAGGCAGGTCGCCATCAGCACTGGAAAATAACCCTGGAAACATTTCTTAGAAAATTTCCTGATGTTTTACCCACAATTTGGAAAACTGGAAATTGTTTTCATCTATTAAAATTCTCTAGTTAACATTTATGCATCACATATATGTCTGTTTTTAAAGTTCTGTACACCTGTTATAAAACTGAAGTGTCTTGAACGCTTTCTCTAGACCTTAGAAGGCAACACACTCTGTGTGATTCCTTAAACCCTCAGGTCTATGATTGGCAAATGCTAAGCACTAAAATGTGTGCATAAAGGAGTCAAATGGAGTGATAAAAGAGTGTGTGAAACAAGGTGATATATTCTGAAAATAAATACTAGGACTAGGAGTTAGGATAACTGCAGCCTGGTGTCTCTGTAACACACCTCATGGAGCAACACTGGGAAAGATGGTGAACCCACCATCTGTCTCTCAGCAGCTTCAGCTGTGAGGTTAGAGGATGAGGAGGAGGAAATGCTCTTCCATCCCTCCGAGGCATGTTTCCAAAGAAAAACAAGTTTCCACTTATACATATCAAAAACAAGACATCGTTCACAAGACCCAACACCATAGGCAATGAAAATAACATTTAACTTAAATGAGATATGTAAAAGCTGAGATCATGAAGTAGAGAACAACAGTTTAGAATAATAGAAAAGTAAACCAAAAAAAAAAAAGATTATGACAAATAAGAAAATGCCATTATATACCCAGTGTCACAGGGGTACAAAATCAAAAGAAACTAAGGGATTAGGAGACGTGCTCTAGAGACACTGAGCTTTTTTAAAGGCCAGCCACTGGGGGGTAGGGGGGGCTGAAAATATAGTTCCTCAGTTGAGTGCTTGTCTCCCATGTCCAAGGCTACTTCAAGTTTCAATCCCAAGCACCATAACCAAAAACAACAAGGAAGGTTAATGAGTGTAAACTCTGAATCTGTAAGTTTGTTTCATACTTCAAAGTTTCATGCTTATCTAGAAGAAATAGTAAGTCATCAAACAGAAAATTTCTTTTCTCACTTCTGATTTCAAAAACAAACAATTATGCTCAATCCTTTGCTTGGAGAAATAATTATATTGGTATTTTTATTTTGCTTACTATAGTATTTCAAGGATTGAGTGAGTACAGTGCAGGCTTTTAAAATACCTTAGAATGTTCAAAGAGATAGTGATTTTTGAAAGCAAATAACAAGTAAATCATAAAAAGAATATTGAGTTTAAACCTACATTGCTATTTCAAAGGTGGTCACTCGGAAATGTCATCTGGCATGAAAATATAACCAACTTATTTGAATTAAAATGATATTTGCTTGATTAACTTTTCAATTCTGTCTCCTTGATTCCTTTACCAAACATGCTTCTTTTGCAAAATAGACTTCTTTTTTCTGTGTTAACATGGTTTTCTTAAAACAAATCGACATCCTTTCTACCCTTCATCCTATATACCTGCTAACCCTGCCATCAACTGATTCCTGTGGGGCTCACAAGAGTAGGATATAAAGTCCAAAACTGTCTAGACCAGAACCAGCTTCATTTCCATAGTTCTTTTCCTGGAACTAAGCTCTCTGGGAAGTTCTTGGCTTTATTTGTTTTCCTGGATACACAGCTTTGTATAGCTTTAGTGTGCCCATCACATGTTTCTACTTTTGACTCCTTGGAATCTCACATAGATAATGCATTACAAAATCACGAGAGATCCACTTGATTACCAAGAGCAACACCCTCAGCTCAATCCCCAAAACCAAATAAAAACACTAAGATTTACTCTCAAGTATGAAAAGAAGGATGCCTGGATTCATCAGCTTTATTTTCTTTTTGCTTTGAGGACCTAATAAGTAGACAAGAATCATTTTTGTCCGCTTTCCCATTTTATACAACTTCTGAAGTGAGTGGCAGGAGAAGTTTTAAAGTTGATTGGCCTGGAGCGGGAAGCCGTCAAGAAAAAGGGACCATGGAAGTGAACAGAACTTCTATTTCCGTGTTGGACAGGCTGTACAACAAGAATGGCCTCTGGGCACAGGCCTTCCAAATCTGCTGTGTGAGGGAGGGGACACTGAGATGAGCCGTTCCACACTCTGGTTGCAAACCATGGCAGGAGGACACGGGGACATTTATACTGAGTCACAACCCACAATGTGTGTGCCGTGGGTGGCACAGGAAAGAGTCAAAAGACCACAACTAACTCAGACATGCACATGCTGATGTCTAACCATGTCACATCACCTGAGATTTAAGTACAACTGAGGGAGAATGAGATTCTCTCAGTGGGGATGTTGGAAAACAACAGCTTTTTAAATAGTGCTCAATGTTAATGCAGTACTGTGTCTGTTTCTACTAGTTGTGAAGCAGTCACACTGCTACAAACAATGGCAGGTTCCGGTTCACCTGGATTAAAGCCATCTTTTTGTTCATTCTTATGGGATCCCGAAATAGTCTAGACTTCTAATGTCATTTACAGCTGAGTTAGAGAAATAATCAGGAAAATAATAATTCATGAATAATTAAGTAGGTTGATGCCATATTAGAGAGGAGCTATCTTTAATTTATGAAGCACAAGTTAATGTGGATTTCAAAGAGCAAAGAAAAGGGGCAGGGAGCTGTTAAAGGGGCAGTCTAGTAGGAGAATTGATTGCTTATCAATGACTAAATCATCACTGATTGGGATCCACTGTATTCCTCAGACATCAGATGATTGGAGCTAAAATCCCAAGACCAGATGCATTCTAATGTAATTCTTGTCTGTGAACACAGGTTCATTTTAAATAAGAAAATCATTTTTCTACAGAGGAAAGTTCAAATGAGAGTTCAGTTTGCTTCATGTTTTACTTAATATACTAAAAGTGAAATGCAGAAAAGGTGACCACTAGGGTTATATTTAACTTAGAAATAAGATAGGTATAAAAATTACAGTATTCAATTAGTATTTTCGTTTCATTGTTTATCCACATGTATTCAACTTAATTTTCAAATAAAGAAGAAACTGAAGGAAGTTGTGTCATTGTGTGACTGTGACGCCACATTTCCAAATATCGCCAAAGGTCCTACTAGTGCTTGAGTCAAGCTCCCTCTTGTGTATCGTTATCGTCTTTCCATGAACTCATATTTCAAGTATTTATTTTTTGTCATTCAAAAATACCATCACGGAGAGCTGACTCCCAGTTGTAGAAAACAATTTCACAGACAAACACCTTAAATAGCAAGTCCGTAAATGGCGGTGTTCTTTTCATCTTCCCTAGTTGCCCTGGAAAATTAAGTAAACACAGAAATGCTCTTGACCAGGCTTCTGAAGGTCACATTTGTTCTGTGATCCCCAAACTTCCAAGGACAATGAATCTACTGGGATAAACAGATGCTCTCTCAAGAGTGTTTCAGTCACTTCAGATGTTCCAAGCTTCTGAACTTTTACTGGAACAATTACAGAACCCTTTAAGGACATTAATTTCTGAGTTCTATTAGACATCGTCCTAAAGGGTTCTCATAGCATTCCCAGTTTCAGCCACTTCATTAGATCAACAGAGTGAAAGCCTCCTGTGGGTGCCAATTGTACCTCAGGTGTCCTGAAGTCACAGAATATAGCTTGGACTTTGCGGCCCCCAACCATTCAGTTGTTGCTAACATCTGTTCCACAAAATGTTAACAGTTCTGTGCTGTCATTGCGTTATGTTTAAAGAAAAAGATTAAGGATTAAAGACAAAAAGTATATTTATTTAATGTCATGTAATGATAAACACAGAAAGCTGACCTCAGACTAAACAAATATGTATGAATCAGAAGTTAATTTTGCAATTATAATTGTTCCTCCAACCTATTTTTTTTCTTTTGAGATCATAACACAATTGCATCATTTCTCTCTTCCCATTTTTGCTCTCTCGAAGCCCTAACCATATATCCTTCCTTGCTCTCTTTCAAACTCATGTCCTCTGTTTTTCATTAATGATTGTTATATGTAGGCCTCAACCCTACACAAAGAACTATAGTCAACTAAGGAATACAAGGAGTGAGGGTAGTCTTTTCTGGGGAAGAGCTCACTAATTGTTATCCAATACCAAATGGTTAGCCATGAAAACAAACATATGAGCAACATTATACAGACTGAACAGCTTATCATTCAATCACTCATTCCCTACCATTCTGACCTCATTTTTGCTCCTGAATATTATCAAAGATAATACACTAACTTAAGGAAAATAGATGACGATAGATGAAATGTCACAGATTCAACATACAGGTCTTCCTGGGCTTGTTTTCTATTGTTGTTGCTGGTGGTCATGGTGTGGGTGTTGTTGTTGTTGTTGTTGGTGGTGGTGGTGGTGGTGGTGGTGGTAGTGTGGGTGGTATGGGTGGTGGTGGTGGTGGTAGTGTGGGTGGTATGGGTGGTCATGGTGGTGGTAGTGGTGGCAGTGGTGGTGTGTGTATGTAAATTATCACTTATTTTTCTTCCTTGGTTTGTTTGTTTTTCTGTTACAAGAAGTAAAAGCCAAAATAAAAGCTAATGTAAACTGGCCTCTGAATAATTCCCTGTTCAGAGTTTAACAGCAATGTCAAACACTCCCTTCTAAGAGGCTATTAATTCTGCGAGCAGAGGCTCAGAGTGAGAAGAGGTTTGGTATTAGTGTGTTTATTTCATTATAATGTGGAATGTATTCCTTTGCATTTAAATTGACAGAAAGGGACTAGAACATTAACTTGGGGTTCATTAAAGTAGCAGAGTTTTGTCCATTCATTATATCCACCCCCAAAGTCTCCTCTGATGAAAAACAGAATCACCAGTGGAAACAGCTGGGTTCGCGTGATTCCATGCTGTCTGAACACCATTGTCTGATAGGTTTAATGTCACTTTTGTACTGTTCTGTACCACAGAGGGAGATGCTGAGTCGCATACATCAGGGCGGCTGGCTAACACTCTGTAGCTAATTACACATAGCTCCGTGACAATGCTGAAGGAAGGGCAAGCCTGCATATGTCTCAGAAGGGAATAGAAAGATATTTTGTTTATAGCCACCCATCTGTCTGGTTTAACAGAACTATATAGGAACACAAGGCGTCGTTTACTGTGTCCTTCAAAACTGATTTTTCTCACTGTCTGCCTTCTATTGGCCACATCTCAGCAACAGGCTAATAAACTGTTACCGTCTTTACCAACAATAATATATCTTGTTTTCTAAGGTTTCAGCTGCAGTCTCATTTTTCTAATAAATGCCATAACTAAGCAGATCATTGTGTTGTAGAATAAAGGCTAATGTTTATATGTTTATAAAAGCAAGGAAGATAGGCTTTTAGAATTCCTCCAGTTAAACCTATGTGTGCTTACCAAGGTTCCATGATACAATTAATAGGATGTGTATGACTCTTCATTGGAAAACACCAAAAGGAATATCTAGCCATGACTTTTGATTTGCATTTAAGTGAGATACAGAGACATTCACGACATTCACTGGCTTGCCTGAAGTCCCAACTATGACTGTCTGCCATATCTCCAAAACCTACATATCAGAAGCATGAAGTGCAGCTGAGAACCATTTTCATCAACTTCTTCCCATTCTCACTCCAGCCTTCTGGATGATGAAACATTAACAGACTTCTGGGCTGCAGAGACTAGCATAAGAGAAAAACTGAGCAGACTTGTTGCAAACTAGCTGTCTCTTCCACAGGAACATAATGGCTGCCTCCCTTAAGACAGCGGAAACTTGCTGCCTTATTACTATATATCCTTTTTGATACTGAGTGTTATCTGTGTGTGCAGTACCTCTGTACAAGTCAGATATCCACAATAAAGTCTGATGTGTATACCCCCTACACAAACACACACTAAGCATATGAAAAAAGAAATAAAAAATTAAATAATAGAATCAAAGCCTATCTAAATTAACCTAATCCTAACATAAATCTTTATGCCCATCAAGTCAGAAATAAGCCATTAAGTAAGTAAATAGAAGAAATATTTGAACAAAATGAGATTGATATGGTTGGCTCTACATCCCAGTCAAAATAAGATGATTGGACAACATGACAAAGAGGACAGGGAGCAGAAATTGTGGGCTTTTGTTTCCTAGGGAAGGATAACTCATGCTGTGCATTTGCCCCAGGTTTGCCCACATGCAGTTCTATCAGTTTTGGGCTGTCTTAGGAACTACATGTTCTCAATCTACCCACAGTAGTGTCCGGTTTCCCTAACAGCTCTATTGCTAGCTGATATTGAACGATTTCTATGCATTTATTTGTGTGTTGGATCTTCCTATTTAGAACATTAAGTATTGTAGGCTTCCTATATTTAGTTTGGGGTAATTTATATATGTGTTAAATGAAAAGAAATAAAAATAAATGGTCCATTGCTATCCCAAATTATAAATACTTGAAATAAAAATGTGATTTTTCGCCGGGCGGTGGTGGCGCACGCCTTTAATCCCAGCACTCGGGAGGCAGAGGCAGGTGGATCTCTGTGAGTTCGAGGCCAGCCTGGTCTACCAAGTGAGTTCCAGGAAAGGCGCAAAGCTACACAGAGAAACCCTGTCTTGAAAAAAAGAAAAAAAAAAAATGTGATTTTTCTATGAAAGATATATTATGCTTTGTCACCTTGGATTAATTTGTTTCCTTTCCATCCAAATTACATCATTAGATAATGAAAACCAAGACCATCTCAGATCATTGTATTAATAGCTTATTCATCACCAAAAATATCTAGACTTGCCTGAGGAAATCCATCCTTTGTACTGTCTTGATACAGCCCTGGGATGCCTACTCTAAGGCTATTTAACTCCCAAGCACCTCCCACAATCAAAATATATAAAAAATCATTACTCATTTTAGCCATGACTCTGGATTTTGGAAATACATAATGAAGATGTCAAGAACTATGCTGAATTGGCATGTCAATTTGAAATTCAGAGTAAAGCATTTCCCATGAAGAGCTACATGAGTGCGGATAGCTTTGTCAACATCATCAAAGCAGGAGCTCTCCATCCACCAGCGTCCTACCACTTACCTGCTTCCATAAACCCTCTTTTTTTTTTTGTGGCTCATTCAGCACTCAAGTCATCTGGACTGTTTCTTTACCTCTCTCAATGCTGGGGAAATCCATGTCACTACTTTATTTACCTGAACTCTAAAGTGTAAAGCACTAAGCCATTCTCAACTTTCTCTAATGGGAAGAATTATAACCTAATGATAACTGCACTTAAAAGACATTTGTTAAACAATAACAAAAGTTATTCTTCATTTTTATTGTAGAAGTTGAGCCACAGGCTAAAGTAGCCTATTTAAGAAAATGCTGGCTCAGGGGTTAAGAGCCCTGGCTGCTCTTTCAGAGGTCCTGAGTTCAATTCCCAGCAACCACATGGTGGCTCACAACCATCTGTAATGAGATCTGGTGCCCTATTCTGGCTATGCAGACAGAACACTGTGTATATAATAAAGAAATTAAAAAAAAAAAAGAAAGAAAGAAAATGCTTAGAGATATGCCTGGTGTATGTGGCAGATTATCAGATGCATACATGAGCTCCTCTGGTTGATAAAAGCCCATATAAATAACACTAGGCTTCCTGAAGGAGCCCAGAAAGTGTCCAGATTAACTGACCAAGAGCTTCTCTCTATCTGGGTTTCTCATTACTTCACAATGTCCCTTCAAGACACTCTGTGTTTTTAACTTAAAAAAAACATAATGTTATTCATTATTTCGCTAACAAAAACATGGGCATATCTAATGAATTAGCATACATTAAATTGTATGTTTAAACTATTTATTCCACAAAAATCAGAGAACATGGTTAAGGTTAGAATGTGTGTTCTATGCTTGCTATATAAAGAATAAATAAAGGAATGAAGCGTTGCTCATCATTTATTTCTTTACAGGAGGATCCTCTGTTTGGGAAAAAAAAAGAAAAAGAAAAAAACTAGCATCTCCAGACAGTTCAAAAACCTTTCTATTATCTAAGAACCCAAAGGGCATGCCAATTCTGGGGTTTTAATGAAAATTTGAGAAGGGTTTCATTTCAGTATGATGACAACTGTCTGCAATAATGAAGGCGACATTGTACTCGGTCTCCGCCACAGTTTAAAGGCATCTACCCGTGAAGCTGTGGGCACAACAAAGGGCTGCTAGGGAAAGATGGAATAATGGGTGTCATTTAAGTGAACTTGAAAAATAATTCCATGCTACTTTGGGGCGATAAGTCTATATTGGCATTTTTAAAATGAGAAAGGCATTACCGATGATAAAATCAAGCCACCAAAAAGGCATGGCAAACTTAAATATGTGCACACTAAACAAATACACTTCAAATTAATATCTGAGGCAAAACCAGAAAATTACATGGGAAAATCAGTGATCACAGTGACATATTTCAGCAATGTTTTATCATTAATAAAACAACTAGCTAGAAAATTATTAAGGAACAGTGGAACTCAAGAACATTATCCTCATAAAGAATCTAATTTTCATTTCTAGAGACACACAAAAAACAGCAAACTATACCATTCAAATGCACATAGAATGTATTCTGAGATGGACCATATCCTAGATCATAGAGCTTCAGTGTGTTTATTTAAAAAGCAGAAATATACAAAGTATGTCTTCTAACTACAGTGGCATCAGCCTAGAGTTCAACAACAGAAAAGAAACAGAAATATATCCCAAACCTTGAAAACTGAGCAGTTCTTATAGCATGTAGTTCTTAGTTCAGAGGATGCTGCAAAGGAGTGAAAATAATCACAAGAATCTGCACAAAACACAGGATGACAGAGCAAGGGAAGGATTGAAAGGAAGTTTTGTATCATTAAATGCACTCATTGGTGAAAAACAGTGAAGTCTCAAATAAATAATAAAAGCTACAACCTAGGCAAAAAGAAAGAAAAATAGAGAAAGAACATAATTAACCCAGAGCAAGAAGACCAGAGAAAGGAATAAAGACTAGACATAACCAAAGCAGGAAGCGGTGGCCCAGCACGGGATAGCAGGAGATGAAGAGCAGACCTTTGGGAAGAGTGATGAAAACAAGAAATGCTCAGAGAGAGAGAGAAACAGAGACAGAGACAGAGAGACAGAGAGACAGACAGAGAGACAGAGAGAAACAGAGAGACAGAGACAGAGAGACAGAGACAGAGACAGAGAGACAGAGACAGAGAGACAGAGAGACAGACAGAGACAGAGACAGAGAGAGAGAAACAGAGAGACAGAGAGACAGAGACAGAGACAGAGACAGAGACAGAGAGACAGAGAGGGAGGAAGGAAACAGAGACTATTTCTTGCTATTATTTGTGAATTTTAATCTCCAACATCAAGGTACCTGCCAACACAATTACTGATATTCCTTAAGAAAGCCAAAGTATTTGTTAATGTTTTTAAACCAGCACTACAATACTAAGGATCCCACATGTTCAGTTATCTTTTCATCGAATTCCCAGTACTGCAACATCAACAAAGCAACACAGTGTGTCTTGTGATGATGAAATTTTTCAGCTTGAAAGTTTAAATAATAAAAAGTTCTTCCAAGCATTAGGACATCATTTCTTTTGTAACATTCCCAACATGAGGAACAGAACCCATTATATCTCAGAAACATTTCTATAATATTTTTTTGAATGAATAACTGAAAGAATTCATAACTGGAAGGGTAAAGGTACTATAAATTAGAAAAGAGACTGGGAGGTTAAAAGGAGTTTGCTTGATTGACTTGATTTCATTTAAAGGGAACCAAAAAAGGAGATCAAAAATCATGAGAGTGCTACATAAATGGAACAGTTACTTGCTTGTTTATAAATATATACACAAATTATTGCTCATACTTTTCAGTGTCCCAATTATACTTCGATCATACTAAGGAAAAAATTAGCTATTGGTTATGAAAAACCTGCTGTTTGAAGCAAATTCTTTTCTTTAATTTTACAAAAAAGAAATCTTAAAACTAGCCAGAACTAAACTAACCCTAGTGTAAAGTAGATTGGAATACAGAATAAGATTAGAGAAGTTCAGTTGGCTTATTTTAGAAAGTCAAGTGATTTAATGCAGTGATAATTTTCCAGAAAGGAAATTGAGCTCCAATGAAGCATGTATGTCCTCTTCTACATTATCCGCAACAGTGCATGTAATTTGCACACATTTAATTAACTAATAAAACCCCTATCAGTAGCATCAGGCTTGGAAATGTCATTGTGATGACATGCTGCTCCATCAGGATTTGGTTGATGATGTTTTGTTTTGTTAGCATGAAACTACAACAAGTCTAAGGATACGGCCAAGTATTTCTACTTGCTTTCACTGAATTCTCACATTGTGTATGGAAAAATTGTTGCAATTTTTACATAGAACAAGTAAGTCACATATTTGAGAAATGTATTTCCCTGACTAAATAATACTTCAAAGCAAGACATACAGGTATGTAAGGGAAGCATTACTTCAGAGAGATTCCCTACACAGAAAATGTGACCTGCTGCAGACTGTGGAGACAATAATAAGATTGACAGAGTTCATCTCTTATTCCACAACTTGGCTTACTTTACTCTGATCTGTGACACTGAATTTTAGTAGAAGAGTATAAAATGCTTTCACAAGACTCAAATCTTGAAAACAGACAACAGTCTGAACAACATTGTCTCTCTTATGCTTTTACCACTTACTGGTATAATACATGTTTATATTTATAATATATGTTTATACATATATGTTTATAACATATATTGAACCTTAGTTTTTTTATGGAGCTGAGAGAATAGACAGAAAACAAAAACAAAATCATCAGTCCCTATATTGCCAAATGGATACAGTACACATTTAATAAAATAAAAAAATAGTAGGTACTTGCTTGATGAAGAGATAGAAAGGAGCAACACGTGGTTACATGATCATCAGTAGATATAACTTCCCTGTTGCCAGAGCAGAAACATAATTGCTCTCTAAGAATAACTATGTTACATTTTCATCTAAAACTTCAAGTTTTTATTTTATCAAAATATGTAGATATGTGCAGCAAGATATTTATACTAAGTGTGACACTCCATTGAAACACACCTATGTTTCAATGTTATAATTAATCATTTTGCCTGGTAAGTCTCTCATTGACTGATCTAGAAGCAATCATACTTTGAACACATAAGCAAAGGTAAATTATGTCATTAAAAACTGTGGACATAGGAATGTGATTGGTACTATGAAGTTGGCTTTGTTTAAAGGAAAAATACATTGAGGTAGTGAGTTAGGAGTGATAGACTTAGGATTAGATATGGAACCTGAAAAGCCAGATCAAAGAAACTTGACACCTCACTAGGAAGTGTTGAAGAGATAGAGCTAGAAGGAGACCTGTGTCAGTAAGAGAGATAGGAAAGTGTCAAGTACTGGTGTCAGAAAGGATTCTAAGGGGCTATCCGGGAGAATGAAGGAAAACTTGAGAGCTCCTCTTTGGAAGGAATGACTTGCAGTGTGTTGTTCCTAAGTATCTCCTTTGGGGGAAGAAAAAAATTCCTTCTTCCATTAACTTGGGGTAAGTCATGAAAATTCTATATTCAGACAGAAGTAAGAGTGGGAACACAGCTTGCTTTCTACTCGTTTCTCTTCCAGCATGTATGAAGTTTTTAAATAGGTTTCCTTTGCCCGATTACTTGTCATTTATTCAAGATGGGAAAGCAAAGAGATCAAAAAAGCAAATGCTCAAATGTTTCACATTTTTCTGCACTGAACAGGAAGGCGTCCCACAGAGGGGCTCTCAGGGGGTTGTAGACTTGCCTACCACACCCTAGATAAAAGATGCTCCAGTTACCTCTGCTTCAGACTTCTCACATGGCCGAAAATGTTTATGCTGACTCACAGCTACCTTCTGAGTTTCAGTCCCCAGTGCCTCAGGTGTTTTCCATTTTTCCAAAGCATTTCAAAATCCACCTACGGTTCTACTCCTGTGTTCAAGCGTTTTGCATGTCTGTATTATTATAGACATGATTATGCATATATAATTTATAATAGATGTTATAACTATATTCTCTTCAAAGCTTGTAACCAAAAGGAAAAAAAGAAGGAGCTTTGCCATATATTCCACACTGGAGATGAGAAAGCTAGGTAACAGAGACTCTGTCTCATGCTTGGGTAGCAGAGCTAAGAGAAGAAAGCTAACACAATGCAAACCCAATTCCTCAACTTCCCTTTGTTTTAAAGTTTGCAGTGGTGAGGAATCAAACCCTTGCCATGTACACAGGAGGTAAGCACTCTACCTCTGACTATACCCATTGCACGAATCAACATGTTTTAAGGTTTAGTTCTGTTATTTTTTAAGTAACTGTACATGTGTGTCTGTGTATAAGTACGGGCATATAAGTACAGATACCCATGGAACCCAAACAAGCATGTCAAACCTCCTGGAGCCGGAGATCCAGGAGGCTGTGAGCCACTTGAGATAAGTTTTGGGACCCAAACTCAGATCCTCTGCAAGAGCAGTTAGCATATTTAACAACGGGGTCATCACTCCAGCCCCAAATTAATACTGTTATACACTATTAATTATATTAATATATAATATTAAAATTGTGTATTTATTCCTGCATCTCAGGGTGACTTACATAAAACTGCAGTTTTTAAAGTTAAAATCCTCAATAAGAATCTATTACATAGTATCAAAATGTTATCACTCATTGGTGCTTATACAACATTGATAAGGCCTTTATCCTCTTGCTACAGGTATGTGACATCAATGAATACTTAAATTTAAGTTTCCAAAACACACAAAGGGAAACAATGGAAGAAACTGTCTGACACCAATTTCTCTCATACTAGAAAAACATGGGTAATTGAGAGATCTTCAAGAAAAGTGAATTTCACAATGAGTGTCTAGTTCCACATGACAGCAACCACAGGTAACAACCATTAGTTGATTGCTTGCAGGTGGGTTATTCAGCGCTCAATCAGGACTCTAAAACCCAGAATCTACCATTTAAGAGCTGTGGTACTGCGGATTGCTATTTATTTTATTATTTCTCTCTTTCCCAAGCATGTGGTCACAATGACAATTGGTGCCCACCTCAGAGTATTGTAAGAACTAAATAAGAGACTAGGAAAGAAAGCATTTTAAAAATCTTGGCAATATAACATTGTAAATGTTCGATGTTATCATCAAGAATGCTGCCCTGTATTTCTCTCTGAGAAGGCTCAGCAGTCATATGCAGATTACCTATAACCCTTCACTTCCTTGCCAAAAACTCAAGAGTCCGAAGTCTCATGTGTAAGATCATATTCTAATGTACCAAAAAGAAATATGGTAGCCAGTGTTACAGTCTACATTTTTACACTAAAATATACTTTATCTGGAGAATTCTGTAAAATTGTCCTCCATCTCCAGGGACTTAAAACTCAACTTATAAAAATCAAC
This sequence comes from Peromyscus californicus insignis, assembly GCF_007827085.1. Classification (NCBI taxonomy): domain Eukaryota; kingdom Metazoa; phylum Chordata; class Mammalia; order Rodentia; family Cricetidae; genus Peromyscus; species Peromyscus californicus. Next base: position 8,133,156 of record NW_026294413.1, read on the forward strand.
TTAAAGGCAAGACAGTTGTTTAGTTTGAACTGTTTAGGGGGCCCCCAGGCAGTGGGATCGGGACCCTTCCCTGGTGCATGAGCCGGCTTTTTGGAGCCTAGTACCTACAATGAGACACTTTGCTAAGCCTTGGTGCAGTGGGAGGGGCCTGGACCAGCCTCAAGGGAATGTACCAGGCTCTGCTAACTCCCCATGGGATACCTTGCCTTGGAAGAGGTGGGAATGGAGGATGGGGGAAGGCTGGGGGGCTAGGAGAAGGGAGGAGAGGGTAATCTGTGGTTGGTATATAAAATGAATAGAAAATCTCTTAATAATAAAAATAAAAGAAGAAAGAAAGTCAACTTAAACTCCCCTCATGCTCCCCCTTCGGAGTTCTAGTTTACAGTGAAAGTGCTTCACTCTGAGGGAAATGGAATGACCTGTGTTGATTTTATAGCCAGGAGATTATTCACCAAATGGAGGAAATTGGGTTATGAGCTACAAATGCAAATAACACCAGGTAATTTACTTTTGTATTTCTTTCTGTCTTCTGAGAATTTCAGACGTGGAACGGCCACTCCAAAATGTGCTCAGAAATTCATCACATCCTAATACTACGTCCTATCACAGTCTGGCGACCCAGGATCTCATGCAGAAACTCAGTTCTATATAATAATCAGATACACATTTCATCCTGCACCTGTATCCATCTCCCAACAAGTCAATTCCATGTACTGGTCTCAACACGATTATATTATTGACATTTCTCAGCTGAAAGGCTCCTGCAAATACCATCCAATTTTCTAGCTCTTTCTGAAAAGATCAAAAGATACACCTTGCATAGTAGACCAGAATTTACACTGATGGCTGTCTTTTGTCTTGAATACCAATGCTATTGGCAGGGTTTGCCTGGAGCTAACAGGTAAGTCTCTATGCTAACTAACTGTATTCAGTCAACTAGAGTGACTTTTGCTGGATGTAAAATATGTTTGTGCTTATGAATGCTTTTGCAGCTTGAACAACCTTGAGGCAATAATCTCTGGGGCTTCCTAATTGGGGAAGTTGGCAGTCAAATGAGAAGCCTTGACCTTGGGAATCAAGCATATGTCATGCCTGAAAGGGAAATGCCTTCTCCCCTTCTTCACTGGTTCCTGACTCACATTCATGGAAGTATTTGCTACTAGAGGCACAAAATCAATATGTTTTCACAGAATCTATGCTACATACTTTGTTCAAGGAAATTATCATGAACTCTGGTTCTCCTGGAAACAAAGGAAGTGTGTTGTGCTTCTCAATGTATTACTCAAAGTCTGAGATTTCTTTCAACCAGATACAACATTAATTATATGAACTCATCTAAAAGGATGACGCATTTTTCACCTAGCTCCATTTATGACTTGCAAAAAAAAAAAAAAAATGTGGCCCAGATCTTTTTTTTTTTTACCTCTGGACATGCAGCAAAGCCCAGGCTTATATTTAGAACTATCATTAAAACATTTCTACCTGCCAGGTAAGAGGTCAGGTATGAGAAAAATTAAATTCTTCCCCTCCTTTAAATCACCTCTTCCTCGGGAAACCTCTGCTTTTAGTGAAGACACACCCGACCATTCTGAGCACCCCATGTGTAGTATTAGAAAGCCCTCATGTTCTGGGTTAGTGCTCTGTGGCTCACCACTCACCCAACAACAGTGGAATTAATCAGGTGCCTATGTTTTTCACATTCATCCACTTTTCTTCCCCTTGCCCATGACCCCACCCTTCCTGGGAGGCACTACTACAAGAATCTCCCTGCCCCCAGATTCCCAAAGCCAATCTCATTCTCTTCACAATTTTATTCTCTACAGCAAACTCCATTTTCTACGCAATTCCATTCTCTGCACTGATGGACAGTCGCTTTTTGAAGCATGGAACTTTTGCATCACACACAGCCTTAAACACTGAAATTGCCCCTGGAGTCAAGGAATGCTTCATCTTTTAGAGATGTCTTTTTCCTGTCTCTCACTTCCCTAACTCATCTAGTACAGAACCCTTAAAGGCAGTTCATTGGCTCATTTGAGACTGATACCTTAATAGTTCCTTCCTGACCTCTCCTCTTTCTTCCCAAACCCTACTTATCCTTTAAGACCAATCCACAGGTGCTTCATCTGGAAAGTCCTATCTGCTCAGGCCCAAATTATGTACTCATGTCCCTCTAAGTCTGACACCTTACCCATATCACATCCCAAAACATTTAAGTCATACATGTCTTTTCCACATATCTTAAAATATCAGTGCAGCCACAAAAACTCCTAATACAGATGGAAAAAGAAAAGTAATCAGATAAATGGTAGGTTATTGATATTTTTCAAGACATTAATAATACTTGATCATTACTGAACAGATTGTGTTTGCTCTCTGTAATCAGCCTACGTCCAGGAAATAGGGGGAATGAACCTGTGAACTTAAAGAACGACCGATCTCAACAGGATTTCTTGGACATGCTCCAATGGGAAAGCAGTTGCCCATACATGCAAGACCCTGGATGTATTTTCTATAGCAGAGAAAAAGAAATTACTTCTTTTTATATCATTCTGTATTCTTAGTCACTTTCCCCCATGTGACCTATACAACTAAATATCTCAGTCCTTGGATCTTAAACTTAAATTTTTAAAAAGTAAACTAATGTTCAGTGCAATATAAAGATTTGGGATTTGATAGAGTGTTTTATCACTTCTTTCCCCTGATTCCTTCTTAGAAAAGTAAACCACAGTGCACCAGATCTGATTTAACAAATCAGTACTTTAGAAAACACCAAGAGTTCTATTGGTTTCTCAGAGTGTAAATCTACAGCCCATCTCTGTGACTCAATACTATTATCTAAAAGGAAAAAAATAAAAAATGTTCTGGGTAGAGATGTGGGTGTGACTTGTCAGAACAGATGCGAAGAGGCTGCCAGTAAAACAAGGGTTATGAATATTGATATTCACATTGTAAAACCACAGCCCCAGAAGTGACACTGAAAAGAAACATTAAACGTAACTGTCATTCCACCCAAGCTGCCTCTGGTACCTAGGTCGGAGGAACAGGTGACCCAGAGGGCACAGCATTCTGGAAAACTGCCTTCACCAACCATGAATCTAAGAGTCCTAAAAATGTCGAGCAACGTATTCACACAACACACGCATTGTTGTTCACTTATGTGGTAACTTCTGACTTTGAATGCATACGCTGTCTGTGTTGAAGAGTTGAGGTGACGAAGGGAAAAGAAAGGCACGAAGCAATCATTTCCTTTTTTATTATTAAGAAATTTTTAATTCATTTTACACACCAATCATAGATCCCCCTCTTCCCTCTTCCCTCACCTCCATTATCCCCCCTCAACCCCCTCCACAAGAAGGTAAGGCTTCCCATGGGGAGTCAGCAGAGCCTTGAGGCTGGTCTAGCTGCCCATATGAGACATGAAGCAGGAACCTGGTTTTGGCTCTGTTTAGAATTGGTTATTAAATATTGTTAGGTTTAAGGTGGAAATTCGAGCAGTTGGGCGCCATTTGTAGCTGGAGAATTTTTCTCCAGCTCCCACCGCCAAGTCCCGCCAGTCCCGGAGCCCACTTATAAAATAAACACACAGACTCTAACATTATTTAAACTGCTTGGCCATTAGCTCAGGCCTATCATTGTCTAGCTCTCACTCTTATATTCAGCCCATTTCTATTAATCTATACTTTGCCAGGTGGCTCCTGGCTTACCAGTACTTTACATCTTCCTTGTCTTGTCGGTGGCTCCAGCGGGTATCTCTTTCCTTCCTCCTTCCTCAATTCTCCTCTCTCCTTGTCCCGCCTATACTTCCTGCCTGGTCACTGACCAATCAGTGCTTTATTTATATAGAGTGATATCCACAGCATCCAATAGTGAATTTTTCCGACTCAATACATTTTTCAGATGCAAATACATGCCTATAAATATCAATCAAAATTATCTCAGAGATTCTGTTCTTAACACCATAAAATTGGGTTGGAAAGATGGCTCAGTCTATAAAGTGTCTGTCACAAAAGCATGATGGTCTGAGTCAGATTCCCCACAGCCTATGTAAAACAGGCTCAGTGGCACATCCTTGTAAGTCTAGCCTGGAGAGGCAGAAATAGGAACATCGCTGGGACTCACTGGCCAGCTAGTTTAGCCTTGGAGGCAAGCATCTGGTCCAGTGAGAGACCCTGTCTAAATCAAGGGGGATCGTTCCTAAGAAACAACACCCTAGGTTGATAACACACACACACACACACACACACACACACACACACACACACACACATATTTAAAAATATGAAAATAATTTTAAAATTATAAAGAATAATTTTATATGGTATTGAAAAAACTGTCCAGTTTTAACCTCTTCACAAATAAACATACAGAATATCTTTTGTTAAAAAGAATCTTTGCAAGCTTAAATAATGTGTATAATAATAATATAATAAACTACGCACACACACTCTATGTGAAAATAGATAAATGTGGATGGCACAGTTACTTTTAGGCTAGTAAAGCATACTGGAAAGTGCCATTTTATCCTTGTCTACTTTATACAGTTGCAAAATATTTCCCAAATACTGACCTTTAAATAGTATTAATTGAATTGTACAATGCATTATGTTTCATCTTATATTTTTACCTTACAGAAAATGTCTGCAATATAATCACTAAGAGCTTGATAATGTTAGCTCATTTTGTTAAACTTGCAATAAATTACAACTCTGAGTATGGAAAATTAATATCTACCTCCTGGGAATGGTGATGGCTGCCTATCAAAGTAGTTTAGTATAGTGGTATTTGAATATCTTTTAGGCATAATTATAATGTTTTATTATAGAAAATGTCTTATTTTCTGTATCTAACTATGCTCTTCTCATATGTCCCATTAGGGCATTTTTATTGGTGATTTACTTTACAACAAAGAGATTCTCAACTGAAATTCACAGGTTCCATACATTTTCTAAATTCTACAACTCTATGAGTCTCTGTATTTCTGCCTATAAATGTATGAATGTGTCTAACTTTGTGACTTCCTTTGAAAATTAAATCAATAGAATTAATTAAATAAAACTCATAAATAAAAGAATTATCTCCAACCTAATGTGCTTGCTCAAAGTCAGCCTGATAGGAAAGGTAAAGTAATATATTGTTAACACTATCATATACCTATTCTCATGAGGGTAATAATCTAAATAAATAGTGAAAATTTGGGCTTTTATTTTTGCTCATTTTTAATGTGTTCCTTCCTCCCCTCCTCTCTCTCTCCCTCACGTGTAGGTATATCTGTATGTCTGCTTGTCTGTGGATGTCATGGTATTCATGCCAAAGATCACAGGACTTGGAGGATCAGGGGTTCTTTTGTCTTTTGGCTTTCTTTTGTTTTTGTTTTTACCTTGTTTCTCCTGTTGTTTCTGCTGCCACACTATGTACTTCAAGCTGGGTGCAGCAAGAGCTTCCTAGAAATTCTCCTGTCTCCCTCCCACAGGCTATAAGAGTGCTGAGAGTCCAGATACGCGCCCCTGCACCTGGTTTTTCCATGGATTCCAGGGACTGAACTCAGGTCATCCCAGGGTGCACAGCATTCACTTTTACCCTTGGAGGCACCTCTTCAACCCTCCTGGGTCTTATTGCAACCTATTCTACTTACAGTGTGAAAATAAATGTTAAATTCTTAATGCTGTGAAGTAAGTTAAAAAATACTATAGGTCATTGATTCGTGATTATTCATCCAAGCAAATCACTATGTGCTCTTAATAGTGTACTTCAGGACTTTAACCAAAGTATATTTGTACTGTTATTAAACTCATTGAAGATTTGTTTTCTTTTAAAAACCAGTAATTAATTGATTATATTATATACTCATGTTTTGAATTTCTGAGCTCAGCCTATTTCAGATACGCATATAGAAAAGACAACTCCTAATGTTACTGAGAAAAATAAGGAAAAGTAAAAACTTATATTTAGAATGGAAAATTTCACAAAAGAATTAGCCAATATTTTCATTCATTAACATTAAGCCCAACACTTGACAAAAGTCTGTACCTGTGTAATGTATGGAGTATGATCCGCTGATTAACATTTATGTTATACTAGCTTCAGTTCAAATCAGCTTTAGGTTTTGGAACAAAATAGTTGCAATGTATTGAGATTAGAAAAGTGTTGGCAATTTAAGGGAGGAGAAATTAAAACTGGTATCTATTATAAGAAATATTAATATTAAGATGAGAAAAAGAAAGAGATTAACATTTCTTTTTCTGCATAAACATCTTTTGATATTAATGCAAATATCCTTTTAAAATCCTAACAGATAACAAGGTATTCGACTGAAATTCTACAAGTATTTCCTTAAGAGTTAATAGTTAGACATTACTTCAGATACCATGTATCAGCATAGTGGTTGGCCCAGCAGATTAATCACACACAGAATTTACATTGAAATAATTATCAGGTGCATTTTCTAGGGCATTTTATGCTCAGCATTCAGAATAGCCTGCAGAGAAAAAAATCTGCTTAATGAATAAGGCTCATTAGAGTTTGTACACAAAGCAAGATCATTTTTTTTCTGAAACTAATTAATCTTTGAACAAGAGTCTAGAAATTTTCCTTCATAGCATATCTACCAGTAGGATGATTCAATAATGTCTATGTGAAAAAGAAATGCTGACATGGTCACAGAGAGTACAAAATCAGCATATTCCCTAAATTCTGGCTAAAGATGGACAGGTGTACAAATAAGCACTTCATTTCAAGTACCTATCAATGAAAGTAAGACAAGGCTGTATTTATGCCTCTTCTGAAGTAGGAAAGGCACAAATTAGATTGTTACTAAGAGTCTGATATATGGAACAAAGGTAGTGAACCACCTTGGTACATCACCCCTCCAGGACTCACTTGACAAACCTGGATCTTGTGCTTTAATGGAGACTGAGTGGAGGCAAATGGAAGCGGAATGTTACTGCAGACTCAGAGTGTGACACTGGCGACCTATATATTCTCTACAGAGCGTAAAACAATCCGCCCATGTTTGTGACTGCTCATTTACACTAAGCCTACGGGAGAGAATAATGGGCCCAAACAGGAGGAAATGTGATTCCAGCTTCTATTCATTAAATTTGTATGGGTTTTCTTCACTGCTTGTGGGAAAAAATAGTTAGTGGGACAGAATTCTTTTTACCCAACTGAGATCTGGTTAACTTTATACTTTTGTAGCCTATCACAAATATCACCATAATATAAAGTCTTTTCCAGCACGCTCTGATCAGAAATGGAAAGAACAGCCAAGATCTTTGTTTCCAGCTGTTTCTGTGTGCAACCAAGTAAATGCATCACACCACGTGAATGCCACTAAGGTAGAATACTTGATACTTTAATCAAAGGGAGGGTTATCCCTCATGCCTTGATTTGGGAAAAAAACCTTTGCATGCAAATAAATAATGCAAACAGGAGGACTGAATGATTAGACAGGTTTGAAAATTTAAAGTTGAATATTAAATCTGCATTGATCACTCAATTATAAAGGACTTTTGTCAGTTAAAAAAAAATTAGCTGAGACTGGGGGAGGTTACCATTGGATTTCCAATCCTGGCTTCCCCTGCCACAAGTGGATGGCTTACTGAAAATATTTCACCTGAAATTCTGCTCAGTGTATATCTTCTTTGAACCTAGAAAGACTCCTTTTTGAGGCCATCAGTTTAGGCTCTGTGAGTTTGCAATCTAAAGTTTTCCACTTTCCTTCTGATAAGAGTTCTGTCTTTGGGAATGAAGAGACCAGAGAGGCTTCATCCAGCAACTGATGGGGGCAGACTGATGCGAGTCCAATACCTAAGCCGTACGTGGAGCTCAGGGAGTCCTGTGGAGGAGCAGGAGGGAGTATTGGAGGAACCAGAGAGGTCAAGGTTGAGGAGCTTGGTGTTCATGTGTGACTCCTAACAGTGGAAGTGAGGGCTGTCTCTGACCTTTTGCCTCCTTGTGGGACACATTTCTTCCTACTGGGTTGCCTTGGCCAGCCTTGATCTGATGGTATGTGTCTGGTCCTATTTTTGCGTCTTATGCCACGTTTGGTGGATGACCCTGAGAAGCCTGCTCATTTTTGAGGGGAGAAGGGGTTTGGAAGGGTGGGGGAGTGGAACTGGGAAAAAGGGGAGGTACAGAGGAAATACTGGGGGGAAGGGAGGGGAAGGAGAGGAAATTATGGATGGGACATAATGCATAAAACAATAATAAGGATCTTTTCCCATTCTGTAGGCTGTCGTTTTGTCTTATTGACCATGTCCTTTGCCCTACAAAAGCTTCTCAGTTTCAAGAGGTCCCATTTATTAATTGTTGCTCTCAGTGTCTGTGCTACTGGTGTTATATTTAGGAAGTGATATCCTGTGCCAATGCATTCAAGACTACTTCCTACTTTCTCTTCTATCAAGTTCAGTGTAACTGGATTTATGTTGAGGTCTTTGATCCACTTGGACTTCAGTTTTGTGCATGGCGACAGATATGGATCTATTTGCAATCTTCTACATGTTGACATCCAGTTATGCCAGCACCATTTGTTGAAGATGCTTTCTTTTTTTCCATTGTATAGTTTTGGCTTCTTTGTCAAAAATCAGGTATTCATACCTGTGCAGATTAATGTCAAGGTCTTCAATTTGATTTCATTGATCCACATGTCGGTTTTTATGCCAGTACCAAACTGTTTTTATTACTACAGCTCTATAGTAGAGCTTGAAATCAGGGATCATTTGTCATTTGTATATAGGAGGGATACTGATTTTTTTTAGTTAATCTTGTATCCTGCCACATTACTGACAGTGTTTATAAGCTGTAGGAGTTTCCTTGTAGAATTTTTGGGATCACTTATGTACACTATCGTATCGTCTGCAAATAGTGAAAGTTTGACTTCTTCCTTTCCAATTTGTATCCCTTGATCTCCTTTTGTTGTCTTATTGCTCCAGCTTGAACTTCAAGTACTATGTTGAATAAATATGGGAAGAGGTTGGAGCTGGAACAGGGACAGAGTGGGAGAGCAAGGAAAAAGACACCATGATAAATGGAAGATATCATGGAAATAGGGAGAAACAGAGTGCTAGGGAAGTTCCCAGAAATCCACAAGGATGACCCCACCTTAGACTACTGGCAATAGTGGAGAGGGTGCCTGAACCGGTCTACTCTGGTGATCGGATGGCTGAATACCCTAACTGTCATCATAGAGCCCTCACCCAGTACTGATGGAAGCAGATGCAGAGGTCCACAGCCGGGTGCCAGGCTGAGCTCCAGGAGTTCAATCGATGAGAGACAGGAGGGATTCTATGAGCAAAGAACATCAAGATCATGATGGGAAAACAGAGATGGCCAGCCAAACTAGTAGAAATGCATGAACCGTGGACCAATATCTGTGGAGCCCCCATGGTACTGGACTAGGCCCTCTGGATAGGCAAGACAGTCGTTTAGCTTGAACTGTCGGGGGAGGGGGGGGACAGGCAATGGGATCATGATCCGTCCCTGGTGCATGAGCTGGCTTTTTAGAGTCCAGTGCCTATGGTGAGACAACTGGCATAGCCTTTGTGCAGAGGGGAGGGGCTTGGACCTGCCTTAACTAAATGTACCAGGGGAGACCTTGCCTTAGAGGAAATAGGAAGGGAAGGTGGGTTGAGGGGGAAGGCTGGGCACGGGAGGAGGGAGGACAGGGGAATCTGTGGTTGGTATGTAAAATGAATAGAAAATTTAATTAAAAAAAGAAAAACTAGAATAAATATAACTATTTTAAAAAGAATGATAAAAAATAAATAAAATAAAAAGAATTCTGTCTTTGAAAGTACAGCTTTTGATAAGGTCCACATAACGTTATATTTTTTTAAAAAATCTATTTAACAGTCTAATTTTAAAAGTGATGAATGACAGGTTTAAATAAAAGCTACAAATTCTATTTCCATAATGCTATCTTTACGTATGACTATGTATATGTGTTGTCTATATGTACTTAGTTTTTTGTTGTTTAACACCAAACTTGCTTATACAACAATGGAGTCCTTATATATATTTAAACTGTTAATTGGTGCAAAGTGTAACTGCAGTTTAAGACAAACGTCTTGATTTTGATAGGCCACACAGTCTGTGTTTGTCGACCAGTCCCAATATGCTGATTAAAAAAAACAAGAGTGACAAGAAAACTTTTATTTAATTAGCCAGGAATTATGGTACATACTTATGATCCTCACACAAAGGAGGCAGACGCAGAGGGATCACAGGTTCATGGCCAGCCTGGTGCTCACAGGCAGGACTTTGCCCTCATAGAGCTGGGGTCATAATTATATTTGCAGTTTACTTGCAAGCAGACTGTTCATGTTTGCAGATTAGTGCTTACAAGATATAGAATATATCACAGGGACCCTCGCTTTACATTTACAAGCTCATAATACAAACTCTATATTCATTATAGTTCAAGTTACTGTAATTCCCTAAGTTATGACATTAAAGTACATTACTAGAGAGAAAACAACAAAATTCCATGCTTCAAGGAGCATGCAAACTTTGAATTCCACATCCTTATGTTTTATAACTGCAGAATATTCCAGAGTCTGCATTCCTCGAGGACCATGTATATCCTCCAAAGAAGAAACTGAAGTTTTGCCCACACTGATTCAAGCATGGCTCCTGGTTCTTGTATAGTTCATCTCATGGAGGCTTTAATTCTGTGAAAGCACCCTAAAGTCTGTCCTACTGTCCTCCTTAGGCAGGTTCTGGCAGGCCTTACTCACTCAAAGCATCCATTACTTTCATGTAATCACCCCTCGCTTGGGTGAGCTGTGAGATCATCAGGGGTCTTGAATTAGGATAAAAAGACTGAAACATAAAGATGTAAGTCTCCTGGATATAGGATAGAATGAACTAGAATTCTACAGTGGAAGTGTATTCGTTTTAAAGAACAAAAGATTGTTTACACTATGGTGGGTAGTAGGAGCGGGCAGCATCTGATTCTTTTTGGACACCACCAGTGTTCAGAAAGCATTGTTTCTCTTCAAGACACAACAATAGAGAGAGAATTCCCTTGGTGGCTTCACTGAGATCACTGCCCTCCCATGTGTTTTACAAGTACACAGAAGGAAGTTTTACTAATCCATAGCAATATCTTGAACCATCAGGAAGCTACTAATCTTAAAAGTAATGTCACCACAAAACTTGAGGATGGCCAGGGACGATGGCATTATTTCTTTCTGACCCAGCTGTGTCAGCATAAATAAGCCCAAACTTAGGTCACTTATCTCATCTAATTCAATATAAGACCATTTCCTGAATTAATTCTCTGCCAGAGGCTTTATTTTGCAGATACATACTTCCATAACAACTTGTGCAGCCTTTTATTCTGATTCGGTTTGGTGCCACACAGATCCCCTTTTTACCTGTTCCCAAAGACATCGTCAGTTGAGTTACACTATCCTGTAATCCCGTTCCATTTTGGCCACTGTTTTTATTACCCATGGAAACTGTAACATAATATATGAATTTTAATTTGTCACTAATCCATAATTCGGCTGAATGAATCAAATAAAAACTATTACTGATAGAACTGGGGAAGTGGCCAGCATGTAACGTTCCCATTGTAAAAAATTGAGGACCTAAATTCTACTCCCAAGGACATCCAGAAGCCAGGGGCTGCTCCATTATACAACTCCACTGTTGGATAAGCAAGTTTGGTATTAGTGAACAACAAAAAACTAAGTAAATATAGACAACACATATACATGGATAGTCATACAAAAGAATAGCATTAAGGAAACAATTTGTAGCTTTTATTTAGACCTATCAAACTTAAAGAAATGGCACCATTTACAGTATTTATTTAGGATTGTATCACAGAATATAAATTCTTTATGTCATCCTGATATAAATTTCAATCTTGAGGTGCCCAAACTTTTCACAAGAATCACCAATCTAAACTACTGAAACCCATGTGGAATTTTGTAGTGGATTACAGTCCTGTTTTGTCTATTTTTAAAATCCGTGTTACTTTTCTCATTATCATCCTAAAATGACCAAGTGTAATCCTATGCATTCATATGTTCCACCCAAATGTTTGCATATGCTACTTCAGCTGGTGGGACAACACAGACGATACAAGTTTTGCACTTCTGGGATATAAAAAGGTCAAAATATAATTTTCTGTTTCCATCCCAACGGCCACGAGGCAGGAGGTAGCCAAGTTCCTCTGGACACTTAACACTAAGAATGTTGAGAGCAGGTATTTTAAAGGGTGGAGAGGTAGCAGAGCAGTAGCTTCAGATTCCCTGAGGGCACTTGACCTTATCCCCAAAGGCCTACTGATTTCTTAATGGCTAGGAAGAATCCCAGCAATTATAAACAGGAAATGAGTATGAATTGATTTGGTTTTCCACATGCTCATTTCTGCTTAGCTGCACTCCTTCCCAGACCCTCCCATCAGATACTCAGAGAAGTGCACAGACGTAAATGGGCATCAGAGATGTCAAATTTGGTGTGTTTCATTCCTCAACCCTTCACCTTCTCTTTAAAACTTAATGAAAAAAAAAAAAAATTAACTGCAGTACCCTGACCACAAAGCACTTTGATCTATAGTGATTTACTTAGCAACAATTCAGCTTCATTTGTATGACACTAAAAGCAGTCATCCCATAAGGCTTCCTTAATCAACTAGCCCAGCAGCTTTCAATAAAGAGATTAACTAAGGAATTCTAAAAGGGCATGCTGGTCAGTCCATTCTTATAAATTCCACATGAACCAGTCTTGCAAACTGTGGTGAACTTTTCTTTACCTCAGTAAAGAATTCTCTTACAAACTCGAATCTCAGCAATTACAGGATATAAATGCAAAGCAAGGCTTGTCTTTATTCTTCAAGTCATCTTGTGTTGAAGAACCACTTAAAACCATAGAAGGTGTGGCTGCATTTAATAAAAAAGTACATGTATCATAAACGTTTCCTAAAAGAATTTAATTTCTAAATTAAATAAAGCCCATCTCAAATGGCCCTACTGGTAGAATTTGGATTCTTCCTCTACTTTGAAACACCAGTGAATACTTCTTCATTTCTTTTAAGGGTTATGACTGTATATTATGAACCCCATTTACAGCCTTAATTTTGAGGCAGAGGTATACAAATCCCATCTAGAAATTATGCTGCACATTCTCATTCATCTTTAATGAAAAGGCTGGCACAATTTTTACTTGACATACAGAACAGGTTCAACCTCAGTGGTAATTGTAAAAGTATCAGGGTAATGGGACCATATAAAAATAATATAACAGCAGCAATAATTACATCAACAACAGCAGTGTCCCACAATAGGAACAAGAACTGATTGTGTGCTACAAAATGCAAATCCTCCACATGACACTACACTGGATCTTCTTCACCTATAGAAAGTAAGTTGCTTTGAATTTTAGGTGAGAGTCATGAATTCCATGACACTGAAGTGCTTGGACAATGTCATATACCAGTGACAGGATAAGCACAGACTGTCTTGCCAAACATGACACCAGTGAAACCACTGATGTACATCAGCGTACATGACGTTAGTAGATACGTTTGTACAAATCACGTTGTTGCTAACTGGTGTTGATACATTATCTACATTTTTAAATGCACCAAAATGGTGGCAAAACTACTTAAACAGCTTGAATGGAATGGACCCTTATGCAACCTCCGTCAAAGTGTACATATCCTACTGCAGAGATAGCATCTTTTGTATAATTTTTTTTAAGTTTTCATATCTTTAAACAAATTAATTGCCTTTAAAATGAAATAATTGTGTTAATCATTAACATTTAGAAGAGGAAAAGTGGCAAAATAATTCTTAGTGATGTTGATGGTCACTGGGCTCCAAGGTGACAACCAGAAGAGCAATGAGATGAAAGACCACACAAAAAGCTCAAAGGCTTTCATAGGGCCAGCGTCATTGAATTAAATGATCCCATTCGAGAGGAGGAATAGGATGTGGGAAAGTGGCCAAAATGGATGGAGCTGGCTGTAGTAAAGAATAAGCCACAATACGGATCAAGAGAGCAAGGTTATGGAGGAGGTAATGAAGCTCAACAAAGATGTAACCTACTTTATTGACAAAACCAGAGACCTGGAAAATAGAGGCTGTCGGGCTAATCTTAGATTAACTGACAGTACTCAGGGGAGATAAGGTAGAAAACACCTAACAGGTTTTGGATATTTCAAAAGGAAACAATATGATTCAAAAAAAAAAAAAAAAAAAAAAAAAGCCTGCCCTAGAGCATCTCAAGTCTCCTGGAGCACACACCATTGAAGATCTACTGCTTTTCCTGGGGCTCCCTCTCTGCAGAACAATGCCCTTCCTTGGTCTGATTTCCCACTCAGAAATCAGAGACCGGACCATGGGATGATAGAGGAACAGCAAAGATTAAAATGTCAGAAGGGGGGTGGGATGTGGGAATGAGACAAGCATCTGCCAGACTGGTATTTCCACACATTAACCCTGAGATGATTTATCTGTGCTGCTAATGTTTATGCCTTAGTAAGATATCAAGAAATTTAATGAAAGCCACCAAATCCTAATTGGCCACATGCTATGTGTAAGGCACTCCACAGATGTCAGGAGGAAATTGAAGAACTTACGTAGAAGAAGCAATAAAATGCTTAAGATGGATAGCCAGGCCAGGAGGAAAGAAGTCACATATCAAAAGAGAAGAACAAAGTAAATATGGGGAGATCAAAGGATGAAACATTAGGCAGCCATTTGAAATGAGACTAATTTGTGACAGGTGGGGATTAATGGAGTTGAAAAGGCAATTCCAAACAGAAACAACCCAAAGAGTGAGGGTATCAGGGGTGGAAAGCAGAGTTTGTTAAAAAAAAAAAAAAAAAAGGTCAACTGGTCCCAGTCAACTGGCATGGAGAGGACTTCTCAGTTTGTTCTACAGGAGAGTCCGGGAAGGCATTCAAAGTCATAAAGTCTTTAGACGCTGAACAAGCAAAGGCATTTTCGAGTTGTAAAAGTAGTCATGAGATAGAAGGGAGAAAAGTGCAAGCAAGGGTGTTGGCTTCTGGAATCAGCTGAGTACATTAATAGTAGGCAGGTATCATAGCTGTAGAATAATTGCCACTTATATTGGTACTAATTAGCAATGTTACTGGTGAGTATCTAGGGTACCATAAACCAATTATGAATCACTGGGTGTTTGCAATAAGAAATTGCAGTTCTCATAGGCTCAATGGTCTCTGGCCAAGAGCTGAACAGATGGGACCCTCTGCAAGCACAGGAAACACATGGGAGTCAGCCAAGCTAAATGAATGTGTTAAACTTGATCCACACACCGTATCTCCTTGAGGTTGCCAGCCAAATTATTCTGGGTTATGCAAATGAGTTGTCTTATCTTTCTGAAACCGTGCACTGTTTTTGAAAATTAAGCAAATTTATAGACATGGAGGTCAAATGCTGGCCAGTGATAGAAAAAGAAAAGGGCTGTCACTATTTCATAGCCCTGGTCAATAACAACTATCCAATGTATCTGCATTTTATGTTAACAGGAGATTTGTGAAAGAGCAATCAAGATACAAAGTGTACCATGGATGTTTGGTAGCTACATTATTCCCTTCCCCTATCATAACTACAAAATTTAAAATTGGAAAAATGATGAGACTTTTTAAGATTCCCAGTATTCTTCAAACTGTTTACCTGCATAGCTGTTGAGAAATTTGGAACTACCACACTATGAGTCCCAGTGGCTACTTCTAAAGCACAATGACATTGAGATTCCAACAGGACCTGATGAGATTTCTCCTGGACATCTTGGCAGTATACTCAATTGTAAACCTTATTTCCCTTTTCCTTCTACATCCTGTGCTTCAGGAAGAACTGCCAATGCAAGCTAAAATGCACATCTCAAAGCCATCCTTCTCTTCATGGCTGTTGCCATGGTATTAGTCCACACCATCATAGCTTCTTCTAGCCTCCTGGTAAGACCTCTTCTGGCTTCTCCAAATTCACCTTTATTTCCCTAAGGAATCACTTTCCTCCAACCATGAGCCTTTAAAAATGCCCTACATTCTCTAATAGAAAAAATAAAGACTTCCAGCTGCAGCCCACACTCCTCCACCTGTGCCCCTCCCCATCTAGCTGCTATTCCCCTGCAGCTCACCCAAGCATCTTTTCCTTAAGTGTAGCACGTTCCCCTGATTTGACTCCAGAACACTGCACTTCAATCCCACAGCAAAAATATTGAACACTGTGGCTTCCTCATCCCCATCCCAATCTTCTTACCTTCTTGCTATTGTTATTTATCCCATTACTCTATTTCTTTCATTTATCCTTATCAGAATTATTTGCTCTCATTTCTTTAATGGCCAATTATTATCTCTTTCTCAAATGGAATGCAAGACTCATAAAGCCATGGTTTTTATCCTTATTACCATCTCAAAAGCCTTGAAAATGCCCAAGCTAGTAAGAAAATTAATTTGTTCCCAAATTAATACTTAAAGAATTATTAAATAAAGCACATATTAGCACAAAAGTTTACCCAATAAATATCTTCTCTGAAATGCTTACATCTAATTTCCAAACATATTTAATATGACAACTCACTTATCCATTTGAATTAATGCTCCTTCACTGTAAAAAATCTGATCTTTCCTGATGCAGGCCTATATTTGACTAAAGCATTATTGTCGTTAGTGTATAAGACATTCAGTTAGTGATGCCAAGATTGGAGAAACCTGAAAGCAACTGAAACTAATACAAGAATATCAACAATTCTTTTCCTAAAGCATAATGCAAAAATATGCACTCTCAAGAGCTCTGAAATGGATGCCCCCTCTGACTGTCAGTTAATTGCTGGTTTCCAACCTGAGTGTAGAGGGTGAGTATGAACTCATTTACCAACTTTTTACTCAGCCCTTACTCTTTACCAAGCAAAGTCCATGGGCTATGGATTCAACAGGATGCAAGAAAAATTCTTACCATTATGAATTCTGACATATTTAGGACAAATATAGTAAATGGGGACTCGATGACAGGCCTGTCTATCCAGAATGTCATTAAGGATAAGACAAGAAAACATCAACACCTATACATGTTTGAAACCAGAAGATGGATTACAATTGGCAAACCACAAGACAGGTGATGTGGTGTTCTGTATGAAAACTGGTGTCTATTCATATATGCCAAGGTTGCAGAGGAGAAGAGGCATGATCATAAGGAATTGTCAAATTACGTAGAAATGGTAAATGGTAGCAGGTCCTACTGTGCATAATGGCAGTCAGGGAGACTAAGATGGCTCTAGGCCAGTGGTTCTCAACCTCCCTGACCTTGTGGCCCTTTAATACAGTTCCTCATGTTGTGGTGACCCCCAACTATAAAATTATTTTTGTTGCTACTTCATAACTGCAATGACTCATAATGTAAATATTTGATGTGCAGGTTATCTGATACGTGTCCCGTGTTAAATCATTCAACCACTGAAGGGGTCACAACTCACAGGAAGAGAACCACTCTTCTAGACATTTGAAAGACCAATCAGGGAGATAGGAACTAGGTTTGTTTTCCCATCTTAAAAATCCAAACTGAGAAACAGTGAAAATAAGTCACTATACTAGTACAAGGAAGAATTTTTAAATGTATTCCTCCAAAAGGTAATAGGCATCCCCATACGATTTAGATGTTTTTCACTAGGAAGTTGAAGATGAAAACAGTGAGTGTCACTTTGAATAAACTCTTTGAACATGTGGAAAATTTAAGCTACAAAATACCCCCAAGATTAGAACCTGCTAGCTCACCCAGTTGCTGGATCACTAATGGCCAGCTTGAGAACCAATGAGACTTTCACAGATATGGAGGTGAAATATTTCTATAACTCGTCTCACTCATTTAAAAAACATTTCAGTCCAGTAAAATGGTGTTACCCAATTCCTAATGGAAACTGCTTTAAATAGCATGCTTATAAAACTCAGAGAGAGAGAGAATCATTCATGGACAGCTATTAATGACAGTGATTAAGGAAGATGACTTTAGTTCAAACAAGCAAATGATTAAACCTGAGAATACAAAATGTTAAAGGGACCTAATTAATAAAGCAGCAAGCTTTTCTTCCTAATCTACTTTACAGAACGTAAATATGTGAATCATCCTCCAAGGAAACTGATGAATGACCATCATGTTCTAAAATCCACCTAGGGCAGAAATCACTGTCTGGAAACCAAAGGTGGATCTCAGAGTGGCCTCTGGAAAAATGTCAAACATACATACAACAAGACTTGGTCTTCCAGAGGGCACTCATCAGGAACCAAAGGAGATGTGGACTAGGGTGGAAGAAAATCTGTATTCCCTGCTTTTCTAGTCTGGATGCCTGTAATAAATTTCAACTTCACAACTATTTTACTGATGAATGATTGCAGCTATAATTATCTTTAAAAATTGTGGGAGCCCGTTCTCGGGTTCCTCGTGGCTTTACCCAGCAGGTCCTCATAGAGGATGATTAGACCACCGGCCTGAGTGCAGGTGTCTGAGATGGTCTGCACTTGGCTGTGCTGGGGGAGGAGGTCTTTTGCTCCACCCCTTGGCGTCTCTATAAAAACCCTGGGGCAGAGAGAGTTGGGGCCGTTGGAAAAGGTTCCAGGCCCTCTCGAGGCTATCCTTTATTTTCTGTTTATCTCCGCAAGATT
The DNA here is from genome assembly GCF_007827085.1 of Peromyscus californicus insignis. Classification (NCBI taxonomy): domain Eukaryota; kingdom Metazoa; phylum Chordata; class Mammalia; order Rodentia; family Cricetidae; genus Peromyscus; species Peromyscus californicus. The sequence continues at coordinate 8,151,787 of NW_026294413.1, forward strand.
CTCCGCAATAAATCCTTCTATCTAATATGTCCTGCTGCTCGCACTCAAGAAAACTCTGGGGAACTGTGGGGGTTGTGGGTAAACACCCCACAAAAAATCCTCATTTTTACTCTTTATTCAGATCCATTCAGCCACAAGGGACTGCTGGATCATAATGCTAATGTTCCACTCACTGGAATAGTGACCTTGCCTTTAAGTGATAATGCTCATAGTCCACTCACTGGAATAATGACATTGTCTTTGGAATGACTCTGTCATCTATTGATTTGTATTTATAGGCAGGAAAGGGATATATGAATCCCAGATCTTAAAGTTAGTAGCTTCCTTACAATATTATAAAATATTAAATTTTAATCTAACAAAAATGAACAAACAAAAAAAGACTCCTAGTGAGTGCATTCCAAAGGAGAGCACTATAGTTATTAAGGGGGGAAATGGAAATTTCATTCTGTTTTGAATTTAGAACTATCTGAGGTCACAGGCTAGAGTAGTGCTTTGGAAGAGGGAAAAAATAGGGAAAAACAGAAAGTAGAAATGTCCATATTTCCTGTTCTATTTTCTGCCTTGGAAAACATGACCTATGGGGTCATCTAACATCTATGATCATAAACTGCTTTCATAAAAGAATCCAGTCTCTTTATTAATTGCAGAATATCTCCATCAAATACACAAACATTCCATTTAATTCCTGTGCTCTCCTAAAAGCATATTGTGTATCATTTCAGTGACTTTTCATTATGATTACTGGTACAAACTCTGGAAACAGAACATCTGGCCTCTTATGAAGCTCTTCATATGCTATCTATACATGGCCTCAGATTAATTATTTAATTTTTTGTCTCCATTTGAAAACCTATAGTGAAGACAAAAACACCTAATCATTACTGTGAAAATTAATTAAAGAATAAATAAATACAGTCTCCTATCTTTATAGGCTCTCCATCCAGGATCCAACCCACTACCAATCATAACTAATCAGTAATAAGATGTGTCTATCCTGAAACATATAAACTTTAATGTGTTTGTGTTTTAGTATGCATGTGTGTATGTTGGTTTCTACACAGACCAGAACAGGGTGTAGGATCTCCTGGAGATGGAATTTCAGGAACTTGTGAGCTGCCTGATGTGAGTACTGGGAACCAAATCCCAATGTTCTGCAAGAGCAGCAAGTGATCTTAACCACTGAGCCCTGTTTCTAGCCCCATGTACAAGTTTTGTTAATATTCAATAAACACAATGTAGCAATCACTTATATAGCATTTGCATCATATGAAGTATTGTAATTGATCTGAAGGTCCATCTCTGGACCCTTATGATGAAAGATTCATCAGGATGAATGCTTGCAATACACTTATATTTCTGAACTGCCAAGGAAAATGCTATTTGAGGGATGAGGCCTTGCAATCTCTGCTCTAGAAGAAGACCTATGAGTGATGCCCTTCACATCTCTGTTCAAAGAAGTCTTCACCTGCTGACAAACTATGGCATTGCTAGTTTAGGCTGTCAACTACTTACTATATCAAAGTTAGGTTAGCCTGTCAACTTGATGCAACCCAGAGTCACTTGGAAAGAGGGAATCTCAGTTGAGGAACTGCCTAGATCTGATTGGCTTGTGGGCTATCTATGTGGCGTTGTGTTAATTGCTAATTGATAAAGGAGAGGCCAACCCACTGTGGTTGGTATCATTCCTAGGTAGATGAGCCTTGGCTGTATTAACAGGTAGCTGAGCAAACCAGAGTGAACAACTGAGTAAGCAGCTTTACTCAGTGGGTTGCTTCCGTTCATGCCTCCAGGTTTCTGCCTTAGACTACTTCCTTGTCTTCCCTGGAGAATGGACTGTAAGTCAAATAAACACCATTCTATCCCCACATGGCCTTTGGGTCTAGTAATTATCACAGTAACAAAGAAACAAATTAGAACAGAAATTGGTTTTAAGTAATTGAAGGATGTGCATACATTCTGTGCAAACCCTGGGTCATTTTACGTCAGAGACTTAAACATCCATAAATTTGGATATTCAAGGCAGCCTGGAAACTTTTAACCATGAATAAGGATATATAAGTGTATATATAAAGGATTCAGGATAAACACAATGCAAGTGCTAAATGGTGCTAAATATGGGCATCTCCTAAAAACTATCATAGTCATACACTTACTTAGCTTATGTGTGTATGATAAATTCATATTCAATATAATGCACTACAAAACTACACAAACTCAAAAGTTTCACATCAGCTAAGTATGTCTAGTTTTCTCTGGGATAAAGGGAATTACTAAGCATGAACATGACTCTACAGCTTTTAACTGAAGATTTTTGCTCTTCGTGGCCATTGGAATGGGACACTCACTATATTTTGTGACTAACGGAGAAACTCCAGAGACCACACTGTATGTTCAACAATCAACAACTGATGTGTGTTTTGGCATCATTCAAATGAAAGTTAGCATGCTTAATATAGCAGAAAATCTTTGAATTGAGGAAACCTTGACAAAATTTGTCACTTGAACGTCGTGTGGCACCAGTGCAGCTTGTTAGCAAGCAATGAAAGATGGCTCTATTAAGCCAAGGGCAGAGCTAAAGTCCTTTCAGAGAGCTGATGTTCATTTGCCTACCACCAAGGGTGGGTGTCCATCAAGAAAGGCCATCCATGCAGGAGGTCTCCACAACTCACAGGTACGGGCTATAATGAGGGAGCTATTTCATTACCACCTGGAGTTATAGCTGGCCTCATAACCACGTGGCTGTTTTGATTAATGCATCCACTTACCAGGAAAAAGATTTGTTCTTCAGTTTTATCTAGCATGGCTTCTTTTTCAGATCCCAGACAAAACAGAGCTTCCTCCAAACTGAGAGAAGAGACTGGTATTCCACTGCCCAAGTTCAAAGGAAACGTGAGAAAGTGAAACAGGTTGAAAGAGCCTACAGACTTTAACCACCACATCGTTTTCTAATTGTCCCCCTTAGTGGAAGCTCAGTGACTTTTTGGTGCTAAGTGACACTCAGGAGTTTACCCAAATCCAGGGACAACTATTGATCTGGTAAAGATTCTGAAAAGTCTCCCATAGGAAAGAAGAAAGAAATATCAGTCATCAGAGCAAAGCAGCATTCAATATTATAAAAGTGTTTTAAGCAGATTGTGCTAAGGACTTTTTAATGTGTCCCTTTGATGAAATCCTTTTATTCCATAACCCAGCCTTTCCTAGAGGCAACCTAACAAAAATCCAGGGCTCCCACTATAGAGCAAGTTTTATTTTATGAGCTGATAATATTTTGTCTACTGAATTTAGCCACTTTTTCTTACAATAAGGTGACATGACTTCAACAAAATTAGATTTTTGACAAACTACAAAATTTATTATTGAGAGAAAGATTCTGATCTTTTTCATCATCAATTAACACAGAGTAAGGACACACTGAACAAGAGGCACCATGTTACACCTTCTGTGTCTTTCTTGGGAGAATAATAATTCATCTCTGTTTTCATAATAGAATTACAGAGCAGTCTAGAAAACTTCCTGGTGTTAAATAATCAGAGCAAGCATAAAGTAGTTATAAGGGAACAAAATAATATGTAGTTACAAGAAAGAATGTCAGGTATATTTCAGGGAAGAGGCTACAAGTTCCAAATTCCACAGGACTAGGAAAGGAAACAGGAGTGAATTGAGCTGGGTCTAATACTAGGCAGATGCAGGAAGACCCCAAAGATCCTGCAAATTCTACATAAGGCTTCACATAATCTAAGGAACAATTTGAACATCTGTCAGATGGCCTAATGGCCTACACGTTGATATTTCGTCCCCATCCCTGGTAGTTGAAAAGGCCCACACCCAGTGAGCACAGGAAATATGAACTTTTTCTTGTTTTTCCTTCTACTGGGCACCACTTAAATGAAGCTTAAGAAATTAGTGTTTACAAGTTTTATAATCTTCTTACAAATGAGGACATTCTCAAGTACCTGCCTTGAAAATGTTGTGGGGACATCAAAACAGAGAATTGTGAATAAAAACAACTGACTGTAACATGTGAGGATATTTTAATAAAATAATAATAATATCACGTGAATTATAAATAATTAGCTATGGTATTGGAATTTCAATATAAATTACAGTAAACTTCAGAAATGAGTATTAAAGCACGTTAATGAAGGAAATATTCAACTGATAGAAGGGAGGGAAAAAAATCTATGACAAATTGTCAATTTACTACTAGAAACTGTTTTAGGTTAGGGGTTGAATAGCTTTAAAGTATGCAATATACCAAGGTTAGCATTTGAAAACATTAAGAAAATCATAAAAATTAAGAGCTAATTTTTGTTCAAGACTTTTATAAGGGAATTCATAAAATTTTATTAAGCAATATTAAAGATAACTTGAATCAATGACAAGTCATTCATGCCATTATGTCAGAAGAGGACCCATCAGAAAAATGTCAGTTGATATACAAAGTCATTGTCATGCCAACACAAACGCCAGAAGAAACTTCCTTAGACTCTGACTGCCGATTCTATAAGGCATATTAAACATTAAAAGGCCATGAAAAAAAAAACCAGGATATTCAAGAAGCAAAAGTTTTCCATGCCAACTACAGAAATTAAAATAGTGCATGTTTGCTTCATATTCAGATAATGGACTGATATCCCAGGATCGGTTCAGAAATAAGTGCATTGAAAAATGCTATATGGCAGAAGAACACACAGATGAGTAGAGGACAGACAGACTATTCAATGAAGTTAGCAGAAATTGGTTATCTGGACATAAATAAATGAAAATTCAGAAATGCTCATAATAGAATATTTATGAACTTGTGAGAAGGAAATTCTTAATCACAGTACAAAATTACTCCAAAGACAACAGGCTGTTGGAAGGGAATATGATTTGCATTGTCTGCCCTCTGTATTAAAAGTAACACCACAACAGAGAAAGGAAAGACAAGAGCCACAGCTAGGATATTTGCAACTTAAAAAAAAAAGCTAAAGATTAACATACAGAATATATAGCTACTTCAATAACAATAACAAATATAATTAACTGAGAAGGAATATATATAGAAGCAAGTTGACCAAAGAGTAGATAGAGTAACCCCCAAACACCTTAAACCTGGAGCATTGATTAAAAATGAGACGTGGTATCCACCCATTACTAGTTGAAATACAAATTGGTAAAGCCATTCTGGATAATAATCTGCTAATTTTGGTAAACCTAAGACAAAGTAAATGCTGTGAGTCAGCAATTCTAATGTAACATACACCCTTTAAAATAATTCTTGTGTGTATTATCCAATGGCAACTGACAAGAATATCATATTAGCTTTCCATCAGTATAATAAAATCTTTCAGATTATTTACTTTATAGGTTTTTAAGTCATATTTTGGTTCATGGGTTTCAAATGTCACATGCTTATAGATGCCCATAGACATTAGAAAAGCATGTTGGATCTCATTGACCTGAACCTACAAAAAGTTGTGAGCTACCCAACAGAGGTGCTGGGAAATAAACCTGGGTCTTCTGTAAGAGAACAAGCATTCTTAATTCCTAAACCATCTTTTCAGTCTCCATACATGGTTTTCATTTTTGGAGAGTATCTTACTCAAACAGATCTTCCTAGTATTTATATCGGGACATTAGATTTTAAAAAAAAAAAAAAGCCCAAAGTGATAAAAAAAATTTATTGCCATTTCTCTTGGAAATTATATTCCACACAGAACCTCTTTCAGTTTCATGATGAATCATCCTTCATCAATCTTGTTAACAAAGAGAGATACAGAGCATAATTTAAAAAAAAAAATACACACATTTTAAAACATAATAGGATAAGGGAATTATCAATTTGAGGAATGCCAGTCAGAACTGAGAATTTTCATTTACACAAAAGGTAAGTAAAATTCCTTCTAATGGACAGAAATAATAGATATAAAACTAAACTCATGATACTTGGGACTTGAACAAAACGTATCAATAGAGTTCTTTTAGAAAGAATAAAACATGAAAGAGTGAAGAAAGTAATTCCAAAGTACAGAACTTATCATGAACTGGGCACAGCAACCTCAAAACAAAATAAGATTAAAGCAAAGATTCACAATTCAGTCACCTTCAGGTGGTCCCTAACACCTAAAAATATACCTAGTGTGCCAGTCATAGTAGTTATTGGAACTATATTCATTTGCCTGTTAAACAAGGTATGATTTCACCTTCATAACTCATTACAAGACATGAAAACCAAACCTAAGTGGCTGTGACTCAGAAAGGGAATGAAGTATAAGAAGAAACAGTGTTCAGATGCAAATTTTACTTTACTATTATATTGTTTAGACATGTGCATAATCATATATGTTTTATGCTCACTTCTTAAAATAAACTAAAAAAGCCAACAGAGAAAAATATGAATGGCCCAAGCAAATCTTTGATAGATGAAAAGAGTCCAGGAATGATGATATGGAAAAGGATGAGTTGATAACCACCCATGGAGGTAGAGTAAAGGCTAATTAAAAATATAGTGGGCAATAACCTAAACAAAGTGAGTAAATCTGTGTGAGAAAGCAATAATTTCTAGAAGATGAATTTCTAGCCCCCTTGGGAACTTCTTGAAATCTATGAGGGTGCTATTGGTTGCCAAGTGCTGGGACCAGGGACTCAGAATATCCTGTAATATGCAAGATATCTTCACATAATGAAGAGTTATCTCATACAAAATGCAAAAGCCATCCACACTAAATACACTATGAGCCTTTGTCTTCGTTTATGCTGATGTTCACTTTGGCCTTAATTATCCTGCAGTAAGATAATTCAAGTGCAACTTCCAAGACTCATAAAACTCCCACCTGTGAAGGGGATGACTTCAATATTACCTAAATCATGACCTAAGCCTTCCGGGTTTTTTTTTTTATAAACAATAGATGTAGCTATAATTTAAATCTTAGACATTTAAATGGTATATAACCTTTACAGAGGCATTGTTTGCTTGTTCTTTTATTTCTTGGGCTTTATGCAACCAGCAAAAATGAAATGGAACACTTGGTGTTTGATGTACATTGCAAGGAATTTATTTCCACTGAAACTAGTACCTATTCAGGAAACCATTCTGGGAGATACAGTAAAAACACTCTCTACACATCTCAACAACCATTCTATTCCTCCATACAGGGAAAGATAAAAGCTTTCCATATTTTAACCCAGTTTTTTCCCATTAAATTCACAAGTGATTATTTGCTGACAAATCTCATATTTTGAGTTTTAGGAGATAATATAAATTCCAATTAGTGATAAACATGGATTCAAATACAGAACATAATTTTTATATAGTAATTGTTCACAGAGACAGAAAGAGGAAGAAAGTTTGCAGAGAACAGACAACCTTGCTTTCAATAGATTTAATAGTAAATTAAAATGAATTAATTTACATGAAATAAAAAAGCCTAAAGGGTCTGTTGTTTGTTTGTTTGTTTAAACATAGTTATCACCACTTTAATCCACTCATGACATAAACTTCTTGCCAACAATGGCCAGTTAGCTGACTTTTAATTTATTATACTAGTACTGAAAGGTTGTCTACATGCCATAAATTACCTTGCTTATAATTAGGATTAGAATAGGAAGGGGAAGTTATTATTCTGTGGATACTTACGTTTACTGCAAAACCTGGTGAATCTCATGCCTGCGTTTCCTGAACTGGGTTATTAAGTGAAATAAACAACTCTTCAAGACCTACTTTTAGCTAAAAGGTCTCAAGGTCCAAATTTTAATATAGGTCAACAAGAAAGAAAATGTTAAGTGATTTTACCCAAGATAACTCATGTAAAGTTTTCTCCAATACTTAGGGCCACAGAGACCCAACACCATCATTTTTTGTCATTGACCTATATATGGTGTGAAAGATTACAGCCCGAGTTCAAACTGATGTCTCTAACTGTCCACATAGTCCTAGAATTTAAAAACTGTCCATACAAATTGTACATATCTGGCTGAGTCATGAGGGAAATTCTCTACACTTCAAATGTTTTTAAAACACTAATTTTTCAATTAGTAAATACAGAGTTACTGACATGTCTTAGTTTTGAATAGTTTATAAATTCTGACCATTGACTGGTTCAATTTCAAATTTATGTAAACCTTTCATCTTGAGCCATATTTTTAGCAAATATAAACCAGCAGAGCAATCACTGTTGACTAATGCTTTTTTTTTGTTTTGTTTTTCATATGTGAAATATAGTACACAAACATATTATAGAGAATATGCTAGCATTTTCTGGTGTAGGCTATAATATATTTTAAAATGACATAGATGAGTGGCTGTAAACTTTGTGCATTTATATGTCTGTAGGAATGTAATTTGTGTCATTATATATTTAGTGAAGCTATTAACATGAACCTAAACAAGAAACAAATATTTCTACTATCACAGTAGTACAGAAAAGGGAATTTCACAGGAATCGTTCAAGAAAAGAAAAAATGCCTAATGTTTTGGTAGGGTTGTAAATATTAATGTACAAATAAGACATTCTTTCCAAAGCCCTTAAATTTATTTAGTTTGTGTGTATGAGTGTTTTGATTGTATGTGTATGAGTGTTTTGATTGTTATGTATATGTGTGGTCCATGTATGTGCCTTATTTCCTTGGCAGTCAGAAGAGGTTGTCAGACTTCTTAGAATTGGAATTAGCAGTTATACATGGCCGTGAGCCTCTGCAGGGCAACGTGTGCACTTAGCCATTGAGCCATCTCTCCAGCCCCCAAAACAGTTACTGTTCAAGAAGTGATTGTCATCATTCTACATTTTCCAAAGTTTTGCACTCTTAAGTCTATGGTTTCAAACAGAATATCTGTTTCTTTTTCTTGGAAGTGGTAAATTTTTTGCCAGTAATATTAAGGCTAAACATTTATATATTTGAAAATGTAAGTCAACGTTTCTTAATTATTAGTGCCTAATATGATGTGCTAAGCTATTTAAACACTTATCATTCATGGTATTACTTGCACATCTTAAAGTTTGAGGCATTTCATGGGAATTGCTGTCTTCATGAGCAGATCTTCACATGGCACACAGATTATTCCATAATAGATTTGTAGTGCCTCTGATAAACTCCCACCTGAGGAAACAAAGGCCCTGAGATGATTACTAAGCTGGCCAGGAGCAGAGCCAAGATGTTAATCCAGGTCTTCTGACATTAAGCGCCTTTCTTTACATAATCGTTGTCTCTCTAATTAGGTCTTGGTCTATTAATGAGACTGAAACATCTCTATCTTCCTCTCTGGAATTGATTTTTTTCCTTGTTAAATGACAGTAGCATCAATGAACAAGTGTGAGAGGATAAATATGGACGCGGCCCACCATGATGAGGAAAGTCTTGCTCCTTGAATACGTTTACTGTCGCACTGGACACTTTATGCCAGCAGTCCCCAGCAGTCACAGGACATAGTGTCCCAATCAAAAACCATTCCCACGAGGGCAGCATTACTTCCTCTCATCCCCAAATAATCTGGACAATGGTCAAAATGAAGTTGTGATGCTATAGCATGAGAAAAATATGAATTCCAGAATAGCCTGAAGAGCAACAGCCTTAATTAGGGGAGGACCCCTGTCCCAGGGTATAGAGGTACTGGCTGCCAAAGCCTGAGAAACTGAGTTTAATCCATTGGGTCCCACCTAGCAGAAGGGGAGAACCAACTCCTGCAGGCTGTCATGTGACCTTCACAGGTATATTATGGAACAAACACACCAAGTAAATAAATGTAATAAATTTAAAAACAGAAAGTAAAAGTATAAAACAGAGAAAAGATGGGTTTAGAGACTTACCGCATTAACTTTAATCAGATGTGAACATTAGAAACTTTTTTTGTGATCTGGGATATTTGTGTTTACTATTTAGTTTTTCCTTCACTTTTATTTTCTGTGTATTTTTTTTTGCCTGCATTCATGTACATGCACCACACACCATGTGCATGCAATGCTCATAGAAGCCAGAAGAGATCATCACATCCCCTGGAACAGGAGTAATAACCATATGGGTGTTGGGGATCGAACCAGGGTCCTCTGGAAGAGCAGATAGTTATCGTAACTGCCGAGCCATCCCTCCAGCTCCTGTGATATTTATTTTTAATCATACTAGTTAGACAAAATGCAGGGTTTCCCCTATGATATTTCCATATGTGCAAGTACTATGTGCATGCTCACGTAAAAACTGTTCAGAGGAATCTCGCCTGTTGTTCTGTAACTCAGAAAATCTCTTTTCCAGTCTCATCTTTTTCTTTTTCCTTTTTGTTCTTATCTAAGATTCTGAGAATTGCTTCTCGAGTGTTTTGCCTAGTGAGACAACTGGTAGTGAAAGCTAACAGCATCCTCTGCCTTCCAGAGAAGTTTGGAATCTTACACACAACTGGATATATTTATTCCACAAATGGCATCTGATCTACTTCCCCAGAGGCAGCAGACACTTCACACCACTTCCATCTCAGAAGCACACTTCCTAGAACTGTGCGGGGGATGCTCTGACTTCTCTGTTTTCATTGCATTTCAGACTTTATGGATTGGAGTGAAAAGTCAGCACTTACAAATAACATATGGTTTGGAAATGGTTTTATCTGCAAATATGGGTCCATTATTCCCATTTGACAGCTCTGAGTAAAATCAACAAAATATGTTCTGTCCATAGTGAACATAAAGAAAATTTCCTCAAAGCAAAATCAAGACTTAAATACCTTCCAGATAACCTGCACGGTGAAGGAAAGTCCAACTTGAAGGTACATATATGGAAGCATCTTGAAGTGTGCAAAGAGAGAGAGTATGTGTGTGCATGTGCATGTATGTGCGTGTGTGTATGTGTGCGTGTGTGTGTGTGTGTGTGTGTGTGTGTGTGTGTGTGTTCAGAAGAGGAGAGGGGAAGAGAGATGAATGGAATGAAAGGAGGAAGGAAAAGAATAGAAGGAGGGGAGGATGGAAAGCAAAGAGGAGGGAATGAAAAGGGGAGACAGAGAGAGAGGGAGGGGAGGAGGGAGGGGAGAAGGGAGGGAAGGAGAGAGGGAAGGAGGGAGGGGAGGAGGGAGGGAAGGAGAGAGGGAAGGGAGGAGATGTGAGAAAGAGAAGGGTAGGAAGGGCACGGAGAGCTCTAACACAATCTCTCTGCACTCCCGAAGTTCCAAGTGTGGCTCACATTCCAGCTTCATAAATTCCACCTATAAACCTGTGAGAAGTGAAATAAGCCAGGCCCCACCTGAGGAGTTGTAGCAGATCACCATATTATCAAGATGCTGAGAGATCCAGTGAGCAGTGAGGACTGAAAAGTGTGAGCATTAACAGCTCAGCTCCAAACTCAAATTCTTGACTCACCTTATCCAAAATGGAATGTCATCTAAAAACTGCTGAGACACCACCCCTCAACTACACTCATGCTATCTTTCTCTTTCCAAATCCCTCATGGGGCACATGACACTGAGAACCCACTACCCTGCAGTGTGGTCACACCAGCAGAAACCTGGAGACTGCTTTAGACTTCACCCTGGGCTCTTGGAGGGCAAGAACCATCTCTAACTAGCTCCCAGCTGGTTGCTAATGGCTACTAGCGAGTAGGACGGTGTGGTGGATAATAAAGAGTTGCAGTCCCGTAGACAGTGCACAAGTCCGTGTCTCTCCTCTCTCACTGCATGGCCAGTGAGGTTTGACACTCCCCTCTTCTCAGCACATGTCATACATCCTGGTTCCAGAACACAAGTCTGATGCTTTTCTCCCACACACACCAGCCCTCTCACTCAACACTTTAAGGATTCCTGTAAGCTTAAGACTGGCCGTTGTCTACTTTGCACACATTGTCACTCACTAACTCACTGTCCTGCTATCTGCCCCAATCACAGTCCCTCTTGACTAAGCATAAACCAACTCAGTTTTTAATGTTTATCTGCAATTCCTCAGGCCAGCTAGGCATGAATTAAATCCTAACTGCTTAAAGCGCAAGGTAATACATATGATTTCCATTTCCTCAAAGCAAAATCAGGACTTAAAATACTGACATTAATTATTAACTCTAACACATATGTGTAGCTAGAGTTTTCCTGCCTGGCCCACAGTCAGGACAAAGCTCTCTCACCTGCCAGTCCCAAGCCGCTCAGACCCAACCAAGTAAACACAGAGACTTATATTGGTTACAAACTATATGGCCGTGGCAGGCTTCTTGCTAACTGTTCTTACAGCTTAAATTAATCCATTTCCATTAATCTATACCTTGCCACATGGCTCGTGGCTTACCGGCATCTTTACATGCTGCTTGTCCTCATGGCGGCTGGCAATGTCTCTCTCACCCAGCTTCCTGTTCTCTCAATTCTCCTCTGTTAGTCCCGCCTATACTTCCTGCCTGGCCACTGGCCAATCAGTGATTTATTTATTGACCAATCAGCAACACATTTGACATACAGACCATCCCACAGCACATATACAACAGTCACTAAGTGAAAAATAAAATATTTTAAAGTTTTACATATAGTTGTATGCAAGTATATATGCATATATAAATCGTTTTAAATGCCTTGAGATTTCTACATGAAGGAATTTGCTGAAATTTTTTGTTGTTCTGTCCAAATATGTCAAAGCATATATTGCCCCCACATTCCTACGAAGGAGAATTTGTTACGACTCCTAAGAGTTTAGTCTTACAGAAGAAACTTGTGTCTGAAATGTGTGTATTTATATTTGTGTGTATGATTTGTGTGTGATATATACAGTCATGTGTTTGTATGTATGTACATGGATAGATATGCATCCCTGTATGTACACACAGAAGCCAAAGGAAGACTTCAGCATCCTGCTCCATAATTCTTGCACATTATTCACTTAGACAGGGTCTGTCAACAAACCTAGAGCAAGGCAATTGGCAGCCAGCAAGCCCCAAAGATCCTTCTGTGTCTGGCGTCCATGGCACTGGAGCACAGGTACATGTGGCCATGGACAGCTTCTAATCCTTGGTGATGAATATTTGAGAGAGCAATCATACCATTGAGTCATCTCCCCAGGCCCTATGTATATAAATTTTTTAATTGCCATTACTGAGCATAGATATTTCTAATACATTTTACTAGCTAATACTATAGAAATGTTGTTGCTAGTTCCAGCAGAGTCTTAAAAATAAATACCACTTTTGATCCCTAGTGCGGAAATCTAAAAACAGCATCAAATAAAGAGCAGCTATTCAAGCTGTATACACTGTGGATGTCTATATGCTTAGCTCTAAAACACAAATCTAAATTTATGCATTTAAATATCTTTTTTCCTCTGTCCTGTACTACACTATTACATGGAATCTGTCTGCATGAAATCTCCACATTCTCTAACACTGAATCACCCCAGCTCAGCTCTACTGTGGTGGGAACCGCTACCTCTTTGATCCTATGACACTTCATAAATATACAATAATAATTACACTGAATCATTCATCCACATATTTATCTTGCATCATACTCTAGGTACTGGAGTGTAGAGTCTATGTTGTCTACATACTTTCATCTCAGATACCTGAAATGGAAAAGGAAATCTCTGGCCATTGAAAAGATGCTATGAAGAGCATTGAACTATAGCACTGCTGAGGAAGAGAACTTTCTAAGCCCTAAGTACTCTTACTCTGTGGAGAACAGATGTGTCTGGGCTGTGAGATGAAGCCCATTGAGCCATAGTCTGGACAGAACGGGGACCTGGACTTGGATGACAGTTGTAGACAGGTAACCATGGCAGAGCTGTGAAAGGGAAAAGTCTCAGAAAGGAGTGAGCTGTGAGGGATGATATCATAGAAGAAAGGGAAGAAACAGGAAAATGGCGCCCAAAACTATTGAGAATATGCTTAGTAAGATGAAACATACACATCCCCACACACAGACACAAACACACACCCGACACATTTGTCCTCTTACATAGTAAATTTCACCATAAAATGCCCTAGATGGTGCTGCCATATCTTTCTTACCATATAGTGATTAGTACAGATAGCAAGGATTTTCAAATTTTCCTGGCAAGTTCACATTTTCATTTCCATTCAATCTAATCATAAAAATTAAAATTTAGGCCTCATGTTTTGTCATCTTATTCAAGCACAGACATTAGCTTTATTGTATGTTATGAAAAAAACCTAGTTGCAATGGACAAGAAAGAGGGAAAGGAAGGAAAACCAAGAGGTGAAAGGAGAGAGGAGAAGGAAGAAGGGGGAGGGGAGTGTGAGAAACACAGTGCTTTTAGATGTGCCCTGCAGAAAGTCCACATGGGTACTCCTCTCGCTAGAAGCTGAAATAGGCTAAAAATTTTGGGTGAAAGATCAGTGAGATGTGGTATTTGGTTGTCTAGCTTGCTCACAGGGAGGAATACCAGGGGTCACAGCTGAGTGTCATAATTGATTTTATCTGAGAAACAGTCAGTATATTCTGCACAATTGTCTGCAAGAAAAGGAAAATTCCCCTCTTGTGAAAAACATTATTGAACATAAGGTATAGAAAGAAAATGCTTTCTAAGGGTCCATTTTAAGTACCCAAATCCCTGATTCTCTGACTCTTCTGTTCATGTACAAATGAACATGCTAAATTGCATGACTTAATTGAAGTTTCAAAAGCAGTTTATATGACTCTGGAACAAGAAGGTATTTTCAGTTACACTGGACACTATATAGAGAACAGTATAAGATCAGAGCCTCCAAACCCAAGAAATAAGAAAGACCTTACCTGGGAAAGGGAAATAGTTACCATGGAGGTGGAAGAATCTTAGATGAAAAAAGAAAGAAAGAAGGAAGGAAGGAAGGAAGGAAGGAAGGAAGGAAGGAAGGAAGGAAGGAAGGAAGGAAGGAAGGAAAAAGGAGATAGGGAGGGTTGTATACCCTGTCTGACAAATAAATAGAACACAACCTGTTTTTGATAGACTGGACAGTGGAAAGGTGAACATTTCATTTCAACTAAGCCTAGTCACTGAAGACAGAAAATTAGCAAGCCTTACCATGATGTGATTGGGAGAACATGGAATCATGGGATGCACTACTTCCCAACTGGTTCAGACGGGTGACCTCATCCTAGTTTAAACAGAATGTCCATTATAAGCACAAATTATCACCCCACGAAACCTTAGAAGACTAGATGCCGACCTGGAAATTAACAATCAAGCATATTACAGACAAAAATGTAAATGAACCCTTCGCTTATAACCAGCATGATGCTGATTAGAGAAAACGGAAAAACCACTGTAATTTTTGAAATTGCTATTGTTAAAATAGAAATTAGCTGAGCTGGCAATGAGAAATACATACTCTACCTGTCTTTAAAAGTCACTTATTTGCTTGCTGTGAAGATTTCTGGATAAATATCAATTCTTACTTGTAAAGTTGAATAAGAAAGTAAGGGATTTGGTTTGACAGTTAAATGAACTGATAATCAATAAATTGTTATAAGTTATGATAGGAGTTCTAAAATAACCCAAAATATGTCATCAAAAATGTATCATCTTAAATATTACAAAAAGGCTACTTTTGACAATATATTATTTGTCTCCTAATAGGAAATATTCAGTTTCTTGAAAACAAATAAATCATCCTATATAAGTTACTAGGGGGTTGTTGCATGCTAGGCATGTTTTTCATAATGAGCCAAAGTCTACATTGTTATACATCTGTTTTTATATAACTTTATATTTTTCCTGAGCTTATGTATTATCTCCTTTTTTGCATTGCTTAAACTCTTCTAAATTTCTCAAGCACTAAAACCATCTTGGGTTCAGATTTTATATGACCAAAGACTTCAGGTCATAAATATTCCTAAAACTCCTAATTATTTTCTTCTAGTTTGGAATGACTGTTCTCAAGACCCATCAAATACTGCAGGTGATTTTGTAAAATTCTGTTTTCTATATGGCTGTCAAGGTATCCTATGTCATTTCTATCTTTACATAGAGGACATTATTTTCCTTTAAAGACATGGGAATCTGACACATAGGGTTTTGAAATTCCATGATAATGGTCTTTCTGAAATTTCACTGTGCACTGGAAATGTGTATGATCCTGTCTTGTGGTTGTGGGTCATTTTTTTTAAATAACTTTGAGAAGTTCTTTAATATCATTTATTCTTTTCTAAAAACACTATCAACTAGACATTCCATGGCCCACATATTTTGTAGAATATTTTTTTAATGTTCAAACTTATATGTTGTTTCATTTCAGTATTTTCAGTTATTATGTGATCCCTCTTCTTCCCCAATTACTCTGGTTTTAATGTCATCACATTCTTTAAGGAAGTGCAATTTCTTCTGTTTCTCTAAGTTAATCTTCTTTCTTGTTTATTTAAATGTTTTCTTCTCTGTTCTATTGTTTTAGATTCTCCAAGTTCCTTTTTGATAGACTTTTCTTCCTTGTTAATGTGGCCTATTTATTTCTGGTGCATACTGCAATTTCATTGCAATCCTTGAATATACCTAAGAGTGAGTAAATAAAGACCCTGAGAAGTCTGTAAGGCTACGTTTGTCAATCAATGGTTTTCATAATGAAGTAAACCAGTCTTCAACAGGGACCTGACCCTTCAAACACAAATACCTCTAGATCATGTCTCTGGCCAGTTTATTCATAAAAGAAGCTTCTGCTAATCTGATTGGAGAGGGAAAGGTTGATGCCACAGATGTCTCCTCCCCTTAATGAGAGCCCTCACTGTGTGTATGAAGACTCGACTCTTAAGCTACTCATAGTATTTCCATGTCTGCAGTCTCTTTAGTTCAATGTCTCCAAAGCAAAAAGTCTCCTCTGAGGACCAACGAGCTTGACAAGACTCAGACATGTCATGTGGGGGACTGGGACCTGCATACCCTACTTCAGATGCTCAACCAGATCCCCTGCTTTGTCTCATGTTTCACTCTCAGCTTCTGAGATATCTAATTCTGCCAATTTCTATTCTCTGCATGGTTCAGAAACACAAACATGCTTCCAACTTGTGGATGTTTCCTTCTGAAAGCACATCATAGGCAACTTCCTCTGCAAATCTGTGGCACTTTAACTCAATATTTTATCTTTTCTAAATATTTGCTTTTAACCTTCTCTTTAATGAGTTATTCACAAGTGTATGGAGACAAAAACATTTACAATGTTCTTATCTTGAGCTGAAATCTATCATTTATTTTTTAATCTATCTTACTATCTTACTTGTCATCAACATATTACTCGATTATGTATCAACTATCACCCAACTAATGATGTTCCCAGTGAAAATACTGTGTGGATTTTATTAGAGAAAATAATCATATTCACCATATTTTTTATTCTCTTAATTTAAAATAAGGATTTGTTGCTTATGGTATTACTTTTGGTTATTGCTTCTACTTTATACATCAGTATCAAACAACTAAAGCCAACCAACCACCAGCAGCAACAAAAATATTTGTCATGTAATATATTTATGAATAATTCAGCAACCCAGGAAGATTCCTATGATTTCCTTGGTTATATGGGGAGTCTCAAATGAGATTCTCTATTGTGTGTCCACTTAATACAGTTCCCATTGGAGACTAAACCCATCCATCATCTATATACACAGAGTGCCACTCTATCTCTTAAATCATCCAACAGAAATGTCCTTGCTAGTCTCTTCTTGTAAAGTTGCAATGTCACATAATGATAGTTGAAATTACTGAGGGAAAGGTATGTCTGATTCAACAAGCCATGACTATGATGAAAAGCAGAAAGAGCCAATGGCTTTCTTGGCTGTCTCCCATTCTTCCTGCATCCTCCACACCTTCATTACAAATCCCTTAGAGCATACTGAGAGAGCAGGTGAGCTTAGAACAGCCACAAGAGTGCACAAAGAGGGATGCAAACTTTACAACAAGAAGAAACATTTAACACAGGATTTCAATCAAAGAATGAACCTATCTCACGAATTTCACATCCATTGACAATCCTAATAAAACCAATTGAGAATTCACCATGATCCAGTCAGCTTTCTGTTGAAATCAATAAAAAAGTAAATGCAAGGGTCATGGTGGGTCAGCTTTGATTCTTCAGAGACCTTCCTTCCTTCAGATTAAAAGCTTTCATAAACTCAACTCAAAGAAAGAGAAAAAAACAGAAAACAAAGTAAAAGACAAAAAAACATCCCTCAGAAAAACTTTGGCTTCTGGATAGTAAAGGAATTCATGTTAAGTATACATTGGCTAAAAGCACACTATGAGTTTAAACTATAGACTGATGATTTAAAAAAGTTAACAGAACCTTGAGTAGTATACACAGAAGCCAGGAGACATTTAGACAATGATAGAAGAATCATTTTCCTAAATTTTCTGGCCATAAAGACTAATAATAAGTAATATTTTTCTTCTCAGAGAAACATTGTAATGACCAATGAGTTGGTCAAACATTTTCCATTATGATGGCTGCTTAGGCAGAGTTAAGTGACCTGGTAAGTGCACATTCCCATTTTAATGGGAAAATGCTAATAAGGATTTTTTAAATTATAACTTGATCTCTAAATGCTGGGCTACATATAAAGGAGGCCATTGATGTTTTGTAAGATAGCCAAATTCAATAGCACAAAGGATGAGAGCAGAAACCACCTCCCCCATTGCATTGCTAAACCATCCCTAGCATTTATAAGACAGGTCTACATTCTTGGAAGCACTGCCACAATTATTGACTTGCTAATGAGAATAGCTCAAAGCATTAACATAGCTTGCCCCTCACATGCTGATCAAATAGTGACAACTTACGCACTAAGTGTATCCACTGCAGAAATTAAATGAAAACAAGGTATGACACCTTCTCTGAAAAGCAAAATACCCTGAAGTAGATGCTAAGCAATGAAATGAGAAAGGATGCCATGCATTCCTGATAAGTATCTTAAGTTCCATTTGTTAAATTTGGAGAAGAGGCTTATGTACTGTTATTTATCTGTGTAATATATTATAATGCTAGGCTTTCAAGGATGCCTGGCCAATATGTGTAAATGCCCAGCATGTAATGAGCTCTGAGGAAATGCTTCAGTGGCTTAGCTATTATTAAGTTAATATTGAAGGAAGTACTCTGAAAGTTGCTGCTCTGGAAGGCCGGTAGTGGTTCAAAGTGTGGATGTGCCAACACAGAAGCTGATTGTTTTGTCCTACCCTCACCAGCATGTTCATGCATCATGCCGAGCAACACTTACTCAAGTGCATGTAGACACTTTTCGTGGGTCCCTTTCCAACCTTTGACAGTGAGCTACAAGAGGTCAAGAAAATATGAACTGTAAGTCACCTTTGTGGCCTACATATTTGGCGTGGCATATGACATGAACACCACTAATGGATACTGGTATGCACCTACTTGCTAGGAAACCCAGGAAAGAACACTGATTTTATTTGTATATCTGCATGATGGCCGTCCTGAAACTCGGACCAGATCATGCATAAAAAGTTGTCACCCAAACAGCATGTTTAATCAACTAGAGATTGCAGCCTAGAACACTTTGATAAAGAGGATTCTAATAAAGTAATGGCTTTATCTAGACTTTATATGTGATGCCCTGTGCATTCAGATGGTAAACCAAGTGCACTGCTAATCCAAACTCAGCTGTCATCCCTAAAGAAGATTCCCTGTAGAAAATATCACAGGAACTGATATTAAACCAAATGTAGCACACATACTAATGACATCCAATTCCTTGTTTTCTTTTTGTATATGTACACATACTGGATGGGGGACCAGAAAATCAATGTTTGCCCAAATAGCACACATACATAAGATATTAATAAAGTGTTTTCAAATATAATGATAACAGAAGCAGAAGGGACAAGACCCTTGTTTTTTTTTTTAGTAATATTTGATCAAGGCCAGAGCAAAATAAACACAAGAAAACCTAATTTTCCAAATAATATTCTAATAATTATTTTATGGAACATGATTTTTCAAAGTTCCCTAACTGCTGATAATATATATGCTTTTGGTAGTGAAATGATATAAAAATTTATTAAAGATGTGAATAATTAATGTATTATTAAAAGTCTAAAATTACATAGACAAAAGTCTCTTTAAGATATGGCTTAGCTAATCGCAAAATTATTAAAAATAGAGACGTGTCTATTTGAATGTCTAGGTATAAATTTAAGTAGACAATAATTTACTAATTATAAAAATATAATACCTAAAGTGTATAATCACAAATATATATGTCAAAGTCTGAGGACCAATGACAGAATACTTTCTATATTCATTTTCTCCCAAGAATATTTTCCACTGTTTCTGAAAAAATAGGACTAAGATTAAAACAACTATCTATAACATGGCCATATCCATGCTTTTCTGAAAAAGAAAACAATGAGTTTTTATAAAATATCATAGAGGAAAACAACAATATTTTTATTTTAATAAAAATATTAAAATTGGAGTTTAAAGCTATATAATATTCTAATATTTAAGTTCTATAATACCAAATAACTTGTTCTTTTTTTAAGAAGTTGTGAAACGTAGGTCAAGAAATGTAAAGTAGAAAATGTAGGATACATAAGCCGAGGACTCTAGTAAGTCACATGATGATATCATATCGCATTCAGGAGTTCTGTTGAATGTGTGGATCATCATAGCTGCTCTTCACAGAAGAAAAGAGAACATGCATATCTAAGGAGATGGCAGACATGTTAGTTATTTCACCACTGTAACCCCTTTTCCACATGTGAAACTATATTAGAACATCATACTGTATACCTTAAATATACATAATAAAATTATTTTTTATAAATGTCTATGTCAAGAAAACCAACACCCAAGGAAAAATAGCAAAATATTCTAATGAGAACCTCATCAAAGGAAACAAAAAACAGTAGTAAGTGCACAGAAAGATAAACTCAGGCAAATTCAAATTAATACTGTTGAACTCCTACCATATATCAAAAACCATGAAGTTAAAAAGAATAATCACACTAAGAGTTTATGAAGATAGAGAGAAATCAAATGCTCATATGAGAATAGCTTAATAAAAGGTGACTTTTAAAATGTTTGGCAGTTTCATAAAAGTCTGAAAAAAGTTCACATACAATCCAGCTATTGTACCACAAGTTTTCAATGAAAAGAAAATGTACATCACACAAAGACTTGCATGGAAATATTCATAGCAGCTTTACCCATGGCTGCATCACAGGAGAAACAAGCCAGGCCTTTGCCAACAGAAGAATGGAGAAGCATACTGTGGACATAACCAACAGCAGAATGCTACCCAGCAATGAAATGATTGAACTGCCGGTACACATAACTGAATTCTACAACAAACATGATTAACAAAACAATACACATAGTGAGTAATTCCACTCACATAAAATGCTAAAAAGTGCAAATCCAACTATAGTGGCAAAAGAAGACTAAGGATTTTCTTGAGTAGAGAGGAGCAGTAGTCCACAAGAAAGCTGGGAGTGATAGATGTGTCCTCCATCAGTATTATGACACTGGTGTCCTAGATGTATGCACATGTCAAATCATATCTATTTACACACTTTAATACAGTGTTTCAGTACACAACAATTGTTTTTCAGCTGTTAAGACAGACCTCCAAAGCATATATAACTATTTGAAATAGATTTCCCTTTTGTCTGACCCATGCCTCCAAGACAACCAAACCAAGAAGTTGCCTTAATCATCTTCTAAACTACCATGTGTGGCCTTCAATTTTGGGTATTAATACTCTTAATGTCTTCCTCCTCTATTTCTTCTGCTATCACAAGGGTGTAGTTTCTCATCAGCCTTGGGCCTAAGCAAAGGGAAAATCAATTTAGCGACATAATTCTTAGACTTTTCAGTCCACCTGCAGGTTAATCCTTCTCTATGAGATGACTTAGTGTATAGCATAAAAGCCAGTCTCTTCATTCTTCAAGGCACAACTATGCACACCCTCCTGGATTCTATCAGGTCAGGTTTCCTGGATTCCACTGAAGCATTAATCTAATTAGTCTTTATTAATAAAAAATCAGGAGTCAAATATTGGGGCAAGACCTGAAAGATCAGAGAACCCGAAGCAGCCGCCAGTTCCTTCCTACCTCTTCCATTTCTCCATTCAAAAAAGGCCAAGATCATCTCTCAGCCCTGCTTTACCACTTTCTGCCTCCTCTCTCTACAGTCCTCCAAACCTCTATGGTCAGCTAGTGGCTAGCTCCACCCTCTGACTCAAAGCAAACTTTATTTGTCAGAACACAATCAAACTATCACACAGCATTCCACATCCCCCAACACCAGATGTATTCAAGTCCATCCACTTGCTCTCACTAGTAGCTACAGGTCTAGGAGACTCAGTGTCTCTAGCATCCCAGTCCAAATATTACCAAAACCAAGCCTGGAGACTGAGATCCCACGCTGCCACTCAGACTGAAGGGATAGCAGTCACAAGGATATGGCATGGAATTGCAAGGAGCCATGTTTGTCTTCCCAGCCTGATCACCTGTTCCTAATGTTAAACTCTAGCATGTGTTGTCAATGCTACTCAGGAACTGCTTAAATCCTGTTCACTTTCAAAGCATCTACCTGGCTGCTTCCATGCTTTTTTTGCTTAGGATTTGTTTTTCCAGACGAGAATCTTTTAGCAGGGCTGGGTTTGAAAATCATGTCACCTACCTATAAAATGCCATTGATCATTTATGAAAATACTAGGACTAAAAAAAAAAAAAAATAGAGCCAGAAGACCAGAAGAGTTTCCACTTGCTTCCTCTATACTAATTAAGCTTATGACTATAAAACAACGAAGAATAACATAAAGACAACTATTACATTTGGGCCAGACATAGACTGACAAGCATCCATTCAAAGAAATAAAGTATGGACTGTGTACAGAAAAGTTCCTACTGTATACTGCTGGTGAGAAAGCCTGTTGGGGAACAATACTGATACTGTAAAACCCTCTTGTTTGTGTGATTCGTAAAGAAGACAAGATTCTATTATGTGCATATGACTAAGAAAATATTTACATTGCTTCCACTGGAGTGAATGAGAATGTTAGTTTCCATGCGGAAGTGCCTGGGCACATATTAGTTACTCAATGGAAGCGTTCTCCAAAGTCTGAACACACTGCACGAGGATTGGGGTGAGAAAGAGCACGTTCTAAGTCATGTCATGTGCTTCCCACCATAGTCACACTCTAAAGTGATCTCAAATATCCCACCAAGATGCAGTGAAATTGGTGAAAACTACTCCTCTTCACAAAAAAGTAAGTATACCAATGTTGGTAGCTGCTGCCATTCAAATGACACATGGCTTTGATCCATCTGGAGAAAAGAAACATTACTTTGTTTCTGCAAACTGCAACATGTTTCAACTACGAACCCTTCATTTATTAGCTTCGTTTTTTTTGTGTTTGTTAGGTTTGGAGTTGTTTTCATTCTTATGTTTTGCCAAATAAATGAACCTAGGAACTGTTACCGGAAAAACACAACAGCAAAGCATGTGACAGATAAGCAAGTATGTGGATATTTCAAATTATGTTTACTGAGTTCTAAAAACGAGTCATCCAAAACACAGTTAACATGTGCTGAGAACATCCTATTGAAATGCTAACTTCATTACTTAAAAGACATTGTTACCACATTAAATATGAAAATGGTACCTCTCTAATATCTGCTTTTATTATCGCCTTATTATAGACTAGACTGCATTATTAACTACATGGCAAAAATGGTTTCAGTAGGGTTTACAGAGCCAAATAGGATATCATTAAAGTGGAATTAAGCCATCCATTGGCTACATAAATCTACCCAGGCACAATAGACCTTAAATAAGGTGGAATCCCAAACTGGCCTGGAAAGGGACTAATGAGTTTCTGCTGTATTCTGAATTAGTCGAGGTGCTCCACTAAACAATTATTTTTCATAATCCGGCTGTGCTATTTCCAATGAAGTCCCTTCAAAGTTTACTATAGGGTTGTTGACTTGAGGACCTGAAACAGGTTATCAAATTAAAGAAGAAAACTATATATTTTATTCAAAAAATTTATTTATTTAACATACCAACCACAGATTCCCCCTCTCATCCCTCCTCCCGCTCCTACAGGAGTCCAGTTGAAGAGAGGGAAGAAGGATGATATGAGTAAAGGGTGAAGATGTCAAGATCATGATGGGGAAACCAAACTAAGCTCAGAAGAACTCTTGAACTTTGGACCGACAGCTGTGGAACCTGCATGGGACCGGACTAGGCCCTCTGCATACAGGAGACAGTTGTGTAGCTTGGTCTGTTTGAGGGGCCCCCTCCTGGCAGTGGGATCAGGATCTATTCCTGGTACACGAGCTGGCTTTTTGGAGCCCATTGTCTATGGTGGGACACCTGGCACAGCCTTCATGCAGAGGAAGCGGCTTCATCTTGCCTCAACTGAAAACACTATTTAAATAAATATGAACAGCATGGCCTTGTCAATGTGATCACCAAGCTATGTGAAATTATATCAAGTGTTGGTAAGAAAGAAGAAGAAACGAGGATGCTAACGAAGCTCTAGAGCTGTAAAAGAGTAAGGAGAGAAGCTGAGAGGTGGTTCAGCAGCTAAGACTCCCACTGAGTTTCCAGAGGGTCCAAAGTTGGTTCCCATCAGCCATGTCAGGTAGCTCACAACCATCTACAACTACAGCTCCAAGGAACTGGACCTTCTTCTGGCCTCCAGGGGTACTGTATGCATACGGTAGACACCCACACACAAAGACACACAGAAATACACACAAATTCCAAAAATTAAAAATATAATAAAAGAATAACAAATACAACTAAATAAACCAATGAAATCTAATGAGTTTCAAATTTTTTAATAGTAAAAATGTAAAGAAAAAAGGCCCTTAGCATAGAAAGCAACAGGTATACTCTCCCTCTCTCCCTCTCCCCGCCCCTCTCTCTCACACACACACAGTATAAAGAAATGACTAAGAATAAGGCCTTTGTCTCAATACCACATATGAGGTATATATGATGTATGTACTATATTCTCAGGAACTATTGAAAATTTGAAAGAAATAATGACAGAATCTGCTGGAGAATGAAAAGCACTAAAAAATCAATTTCAACAAAAGAAAATAATTCAAAATTACTGAGAGAAAAATGACTATTTTCAGAAGACTCTGAGAGTCTAGTTTGGTAATACTTTCTGAAGCACTGCCAATTCCACCTGAGACAGATGTGAAATAACTATGCACTTCGGTTGCCCACATACTTTCTCTGCCAAAGGAACTTTCAGAATGAGTTATACTGATCATGCACTATTAATAAATATTCCACATAACTTTCCTTAAATCCTGTATTCTATTATAATACCCATTTTCTTTTTAGGTTGACTTTCTCTTTTTAACTATAGATCAGGAGCTAAGATTATTTTTGCCTTACTACCTCTCAAAGATTCTTCCAGCCTAGGAACTATGAAGAGTTCACTGGCATCTGAGCAAGATATCCATAAGGCTAGTTCATGGGCTTGCCCTGGAAGCTTTGGCTGCCCTGGAAACTTTGGCTGGCCTGGATCTGGAGGCCCTGACACCTGTCAGTGCCTCATCCACAACCCATCGCCAACAGGAGACAGAAAAGCACAGCTATGCACAGGGCCACTGCAGTTCGCTCTCTTTACAAACGGACTAAGCTTCTTGGTGTCTATCAATTCCAGGAATTGCAAAATAACCCCAGGGCATTTGAAGAAAGTATAGTTTAACTATAGTGATTACAATAGACCACAGGGTAAGGGAAAGCTTAGAAAGTATTCTTACATGGCTGGTAGAACAAGACATGAGTGGTGCTGTCCTGGCTAGTGATCATAGGGGCTATACAACAACCTATGTTTGAAGGGGAAGTGCCTCCCTTCATGACTGAAGATAAGTCATGACTTACAAATAGTCACTGGAGGACTGGGTGAACATCTGGATATCAGTAGTACCCAAATAGCTTAGGATTATCATAAGAAACTGCTGGTTTCTTTGGTGAAAACTGATTGATGGTAACACAAGTAACCATATCTCATTCCTTGAAAAGCGTTATCTGAAACTCAAGGCTCTCCAGAAGGAAAAGCTGTGAGGGTGTCCTCCACAAACAGAAGGAAGACTGCTGCCTGGTCTCCATGATGCCTCATCCTGAAGAGGGAGGCTTCAGGGCTATGAGGAAGGTTCTGACTTGCTTCTTCAGGCAGAAAGGGAGTAGCCACACTTAATGAGACCCAACGCTTGGTGTTAAGCCTCAAATGATACGCTTAGGTACTACAGCCTATCCTACATCTTATCAGTACAATGTCTCAACTAAAACATAAGGTATAAAAACTGTTCAAGAAAACAATAGCTTTTCAGTTCATTAATATTTAGTCCAAGAATACAACTGGAAGACAGCTGCTAGGGGAGATGGAGGCGAAGTGAGATATTAATTATTTAAACAACAAAAGCTGCACAATCATCAGTCTGATGACGCATTACAATAGTAAACAATATCTGTTAGAATACAACAACAAAGTAGAGGGGTTTTTTTCATTCATTTTGCATTTCTGAAACTTTTACTGTATAATAAAAGTATAGGTAAAAGTTTTTGTTTTTGTTTTTTAAACATACACTAGTTTTCAAACTCAGAAAACCATGTGCAGCATTTTCATTTGTAAAAATGGCTTAAAGGACCTTCAAAACTTTTTTTTTAATTTTTTTTTAATTTTGCAATATAATTCAGTTCTACATATCAGCCACGGATTCCCTTGTTTTCCCCCTCCCGCCCCCTCACCTTCCCCCCAGCCCACCCCCCCCATTCCCACCTCCTCCAGGGCAAAGCCTCCCCCGCAGACTGAGATCAACCTGACTGGACCTGCCTTCAAAACTCTTAAAGCACAGAAGGCAGCAGTACAGTGAAGAATGCCTGGTAGCTCTGTTACCCAGCAGTGAACAGTTGTGGGACCCACTTAACTAAGGCAACCAGAAATGTCCATGTCATTTCCAAAGAACCCCAGGGGCAATTAATGACTTGTGCACTTCATTGAAATGGACAGGCTAACATCTTCAACTAGAAAACAGTCGGCCACAATGCTGAGGGGCACAATGGAGAAGAAAGGAAGGAGGAGGACTGAGGTTGAGGTCCTTGACTGGAAGAGCCGTGAGCTAATGTTTCCAGTGTGGTTTGTGCATCTCTGTCTGAGCATTTCAGGACACAGCCGTGCAGCAGGCTGAAACTATCTTCTATTTGGTACAGGTTGTAGTGTCTGGGGAAAGCCTGGCATTCATTTACAACTGGAGACCTAAATGTGAGTTCTATGAGACTATAGAAAACGGTCACTCACAGTGACAAATGATCAAGTCAGGCTTCCTAGAAACCCAAGGGTCACTTATCAATATTAGCAATTAATTCACCCACAAACAGCCATTCTCATAATGTGCTGAGGACAGTAGTGATCGAGTGTGTCACTTCCAAAGAATGAGATGCTTCTCATGAATTACATATTACAATCAATATAAGCTAGGTGTGACTGCCAAGGGCAAGGCTGGAATTATCTATTCTGGGATTTACATCCAAGTAAGGGTCATAAAGGAACAGTAGTGACAGCACCATGTAATACTATCCAGGGCTTTTTGCTTCTGTGTGTATTTTCTTAAGCTGTGCCATCATAAAGATAATTATAGCTTGCTGTGTTTCTAAATATTTTCCCAAGTAATACACTTCCTGCATGACTATATTATACTAAAGCAATATACACTTTAAATTGTCTGTACCAATTATAGTTTATAACATAAGTTATGTTATTAAAATAAAGGTATCATTAAAATAGGTATTTATATGTAAATAGATCATGTTTTTACATTAATGTGTTATGCTAACAACATGTTTTCAAACAGGATTGACATACATGGTCCTATTAGTATCAGTCACTCTAAATGAGAAAAAATGTGAATGGGTGGATTCATGTCCACAGGAAAGGCAGTAGTGGTGACTACCCTCAGATTCATGCTTCTAATCTGATAGTAAAGTAGATGTTACTGAAGTCATTTGACATTAACCTATTAAAATGTTGACTACACTCTTCTAAGTCACAATAGCCATCATCTTTAAATTCTTCTTTAAAGAAGTGCATTACTTACATTGTGACTAAGAATCACTTTTTTGTAATTTGTTTGGACGTTTTATAGCTTTCTCAGAAGAGATGAAGATGCCCCAGAAGGAGGTGCTCATCAAGCCCGGTTCCTTCCTGCTTCACTGTTTTAGTTCCCCTTTTGTTCACAACTGTTCCTGTTCATTACACACTCATTAAATAAAGTACCCTGTGAATAAGTGAAGCAACAATCCCTCAAGAGAACATTTTCCAGGATAGCTACTGACTGTGAATGAAGCACTTGCTTAGCGTGCTCATGATCCTAGTGAAGAAAAACATTAAAGAGGGTTATTCATCATCATGTGTATTACAATAACTGATTTCTATGTACTTTGCATGTTTTTCAATCGACAATGTTCATTCATATTTCATTTTTATCTTTGAAGTTATAATATAATTACAACATTTTCCTCTTTCCCCCCCCAGCACTCTTCTTTTCTCCTTTTCTTTTCATTAATTGTTGTGACATAAATATATGCTTATGTATCAACATATAAATTCCTAAAAATACGAGTAACATTATTAGTATTTCTAATGGAAATAAACTAAATACATGTGAAATATAGTAGTACAACTACCATCCTGCTGTTTCTTAAGTCAAATGCCATAAAATAAGATTGTGTGTGGAGTCTTAAGTCTTATTCATATACCAAAGTCTTGGAAATTAAATTATATATGGATGTGAATTTGGTTGAGGAATTTCACCCAGTGTCAGAGCACTACTGTGAACCACTTAGTAAGGATATACAATCCTAGTAAGTTAGACCCTCAAATCTTTTGTCTTTTCATTATCTTGTTTTGTTTTGTTGTTTGTTTTCACAAGACAAGGTCTCACTATGTAGCTCTGACTTCCTGGAACTTACTACATAGAGCAGGCTGTCCTTGAACTCAAAGTCACTCACCTTCCTCTGCCTCCCAAAGGCTGGGACTGAAGGCATATCCACTAATCCCAGATCCACTATCTTTTTTCAAGTAATCTTTTTCTTTCTTCTCTAAGTAGACAAATAAAATTCTATGTATGTTCCACACTAAATTAAATCATGATATATATATATATAATGTATATATATACATATATATATATATATATATATAGAGAGAGAGAGAGAGAGAGAGAGGAATGATTAAATTTTGCTGATGAATATATGCCTTAACTCACATAGTTACTTTGCAGTGAGTATGCTTTAGACCCACTCTCAACATTTTTCAAAAATACAATGTATTACATTAGCTATAGCTACCATGCTATACACTAGATTTCAACTATAACTGCTCCTAATAAATTCCCATGACTCTCTGCAGTTGATTAGGGTTAAGCCTAGTTTATAATATTTATACAAAGAATTTTATAAAATGTCTTCAAACATAACTCATACTGAGTTAGTATGATAGTCTTTAATAATGAGAACACATCAAACTTCATCTGTATTCGCTCATGCATAGCTACTGAAGATTTTAGTTAGTATAATTTCTTATAATGATTAAGCTCTTCACACATTTGTAAACTTTATTCTTTGCACACCTACTAACTACTGATAAAACTTTGTAAACGGCTAAAATTACAAAGCAAGGACATATTAAATCCTATATACCATTTGATTCATGATAAAATATCAATTATTTAAACAGCCATATATTTATTAATGTATAGTTGCAAAATCACAGTAAGAGTGCCTGATTTCCTTTTTAGCAGGAGGATTTGTGATGACTGGGCAGCTGGAAGACTGTGATGCCAGCTGTATCCTGAATTATACTTCTACTACAGAGAGAAATGTGCAATGTTACATTAAAATGTGTATCTGTTACATTTTTTTCTCCAATTCAGAATATTTTGATTAAGTATAAGCAAAACCCTACAACTGGCTATCAAAGGAAGCTAGAATACTTCTCTTACTGGCAAGATTTTAAGGTAGACAAGAAATAAATAAAATTTCATCAAGTATTTATAGAGCAGATTGTAACACCAGTGATCTTCTAGGCTTCTTTGAGGCTCTTGGACGCACCACAAGCAAAAAGGGAGAGACAAGGCATGCACTGTACATCACTGGAACTGGGTGTTAGGTGCTAAATAAACACATCTCAGTGGTAAAATAAATATACACTGTGGGGAAAAAATACACAATAAGAATGCATGCTATAAGGTTCCCAGGGGTTCTCAAACATTCATACTATTCTGATATATAGTTTCAAAAAAGAGATAGGATGCATGTTAGAATGAGATGCCTGTTAATATTGTGGCTGGAGGTATTTACTTTCCTTTAAAACTAAATAAAATATATTATTTTGTAACATCATTTTGTTTGACTATAAAAGGGATTTGAGGTGAAATTTGAGACCAGTCACTTAGTGAAATATTTGACAACTTTCTTACCATATTTAGCCATTGTAATTGGTTATCCTCTATGAATTATTTTCTAGGAAAACAGGTTATCTAATATGCAGGAGCAGGTGAATCCATGTTCATTCTGAGTGGATTCAAGATATAAGTTAACAGTGAACGAAGAAAGCTGTCTTTGATTTAATTCTGCCGTTAGCTAGCCACTCAGAGCCGTCACCTTTAATCCTAACATTTGGCTTCATTTCTGATCTCTTCACTCCTGAACTCACCACCATTAGTTTCCATAGTTCAATCTTTCACCATGAAATCACATTCTGTTTGATATTCTGCTTGCACTATGTACTCTAACCAAGAGCCTTTGAATAACAGTTATTGGAATGTGAATGTTTGGGTCCCCGTGCATGATTAGCATAACCAGAGTCTTATGAAACCTAGGCATTAATATTCTTTTTCACAGCTTGCACTGAATATACTAACCCTGTATTCATTTCCATAGGAAACAGCACATTTCATGACCACCCCCTCTTTGGGGATAATCTGTACTTTCTGGTCTTTGGTTTTAATATTTTATTTTCTAATATAGCTTAGTGCATATGGGATGCAGAACGTTGATTGCCTGATAAGCACATTTCGAAAAATATGAGAAAAAAATAAAAACAAGTCTGGAAAGTAGATTGCTTGATAAAGTCATTTAGGAAATATGAGAAAACTGAAATCAAATCTGGAGTGCTTTTCCATATGAAAAGCAATCTGAGAAGTTTGGAAGAATAAAGCTGTTAAGTCATTCATAACACATCTGTGAAGCCCTGATATAAGACAATGTATCTTGAAGAAGAGAATGTGCAAGAGAAAAAACTATCTAGGAGGAAATAAGATGTGAGAAAGCAGAGGAAGCTTCTCTGCCTCAGCGGCTCCTGGCTCTCAAGGACAGACTTACTTTGTGTGTAGACACCAGAAAGCGATGGAGGTCTCAGCTCTTTCCCAAAATCTGTCACCTGACAGCACTGAACTCACTCTTCTGAGGAGCATGGGACCCACCTCACTGCTGTGGGATGGTCTATATGTCAAATGTGTTGCTGATTGGTCAATAAATAAAACACTGATTGGCCAGTGGCCAGGCAGGAAGTATAGGCGGGACTAACAGAGAGGAGAATGGAGAGAACAGGAAGACAGAGGGAGACACTGCCAGCTGCCGCCATGACAAGCAGCATGTGAAGATGCCGGTAAGCCACGAGCCACGTGGCAAGGTATAGATGTATAGAAATGGATTAATATAAGATACAAGAACAGTTAGCAAGAAGCCTGCCACGGCCATACAGTTTGTAACCAATATAAGTCTCTGTGTTTACTTAGTTGGGTCTGAACGACTGTGGGACTGGCGGGTGACAGAGATTTGTCCTGACTGTGGGTCAGGCAGGAAAACTCTAGCTACACCTCACAATAGCCAGCATTCCTGCTTTGTTACCTAACTACACATGGTCCTAGTACAGCAGCCGCTGAAAGACTCATCAGTGCGGCCAAGAGAGCCTGTGTTTTCAGTCTACACTGCTCAGCAAAATCACCAGGACAGATGTATAAAACAAACAGAGCCTGGTCCTCTTCTAGAGGTACAAGTTTGATTGGCCTCACATGGAAGACTGTTGTTTAGTATGTGTTGTTTGTCTTACGCTGTAACTTCAGCATACCTTACTTGAATATTGGCCTCCATCACCCTCTCCAAACACATGAATTAGGGAGTAGGGAATGATACTGTTGTCAAACAGGAGAGTCTGTGGCTGGGAAAAGAGGCTGAAGAATGGGATAAGGAGGTGGCATGGGAGTCCTAGCCAGCACACAAGTAGAGGATTGATCGTAGAAGATCATACTTTGTAATAACAAAGATTCATTCCTTGGCCAAATTATGGTCAATCAACTTTCAAGCTCTCTTGTTACCTAACCCTTGTCTATGGCCATTTCAATCTCGTTTATCAAGAACACCTACCCAGCACTTCTGATTTCTTTTCAGGTTCTAAGTACCTTTAGATCCATTGGCCCCCATTATTGTGCTTTTTAGTTATGAATCCCCATCTGTTTTTGCAGTATACAGAATTGAACACAGTGTTATGCTGTTCTCTCTGATATCACAGTTTGAATAAATCTGTCTTTCTGCTCCTAACATGAGCCAGAATAATTACTCAATAACAGTTCCTCTGATCTCCAAAACATGCTCAAAAGTTTTGGAACTCAAATCATAAGAGATATCTCCATATGGAGTAAGAAACTCTTCAAATCAAAGAGAAAGGGCAACAGACCAGACCTGGGCAAATGTGGGCAAATCCAGAGAGATTTGCAAGAAAACTTAGTATGCCTCTGTGAAAGTCAGAACAAGTACCTTAAAACAAGGCTACCAACTGCCATTTACCAACACAGAGGCCTGCACGAATTCTCTAGATAGTCTGCTTTTGACTCTACTGTTTGGGGCTCACTCACATGTGCATGATCCTTAGTCACACGGAAAATGAGTACCCTGTGAGAGCCCCCATGATGGCAGTGGTTACTGTCTTCAGAGTAAGTTCCTTTTCACTGTGAATGCTAGAATTTCCTCCAATGGTATGAGATGTTCTCCTCTGTGATTCTTAAAACTTACCTAGCCCATTGGGAAAACTAAAGTTACAGAATTATATGTTTATAGCCTGCTTGATTTTTATTTTTAATCTTTTCTTGATATATGTATTTACAATAACCTGTCTCAGAAATACTTTAAGTCAATGATTTCTTGTACTGAAAACCAAGACATAAGTCGTGCATGAGAGCTCACAGACTCTGTGTGCCAGAGGAGGCTTCATAGTAATGGACCCAGAAACTATGTGATGGTAAACCTTAGGCTTTTCCTAACAAATTCTAACTGTGTCTCCTTCTCATCAAATTCTAACCCTTGACCACAGTAGCAAGCAACAAGCTGGGTGCTGGCCTAAGTAAGTTACTTTCTTCAATTCCTGCCAGTTGTTCCAGCTACACTAAAAGGGAGATTCCAATGATAGACATGTTGAACTCTTGAATTCCATTCCACATTTTGCCTTCCTATTTGTTAAAGAATTCTGTGATCCTATAAAGAAAATAATGTCTATTTTGGACATTCAACTTCATATAAATCAAGTTATTCTTCTGATACTTTAAACTATCCATAATAAATAACACCAATACATCATTTCACTGACAAAAATTATATTCTCAAAGAACATTCCAGACTAAGAATATATTCCAGCACTTAAAGAAGTCCACTGGACAGGGGAAGAAGAAGGCAAAGGGAAATCTGATTATCAGAAAGGCATTTCAGAAATAGAACAACTGCATGCTGGTTCGTCATTCATCAGTACAAGTAAAAGGGTTTCAGCATCCAAAAGACGGGGGAAAGTTAGCAAGAGTTATCTGAGGCAGGAAACACAAGAGCCCACACATTTTAAGATTTAATGCCTAGAATAGTAACATCCCACTGGCCAGGAAAGAAAGTGTTCCCATAGCATTCCCATGCCCCATTGCTGTTTACAAACTGAGCCCCTCATAATACTTTAACAAACACTTCTTGTGCTCACAGAAGAAAACACACAGTGACTCAATTTGGATCTCTTAAGAAGCTTGAATAAATTATATTTTGTATTTATATAACTAAACCAAAGCCACAAGAGGAGGCTTTTGTAAGGGTGTCAAAAATGCTGATGCAATCTTGTTCTCTCCACTAAAAAGTTGTGGTCAATTTGCCAAATGAACAATCTATCAAAGTATTATTGTGATGTTCCAAGAAAGTTTAACACTTATGGAGATCAAGGAAAGCCTCTTGGGTCTGGCAAAAACAACCACGGCATTTTGCCTAAAGGCTCTGCATTGGCCACAGCATGCACCATGAATGTTCTTTCCCTAGGACTCTATTTTTAAGGAAGAAGTAAGAACTGCTGTAGTGGGCTTTTTCCAGTCTCCTACAAGATATAATTGAGTCTAGGTCACCTAGAGCTGACAGAAGCAGGCTAAATGAGCCACTGTTCAACATATGCAGTGGTAGGTGGGTACCAGACAGCCAAGGTGATGGCAGAACAACACCTCCTTTCTGCACTTCCCTTTACCCCTCCTTATGCCTCATTGATGCATAAATTAGCAAATATCCTCAACTTTGCAAAGCCCAACTGAGCAAATCCATCAAGAGAGTGACTCTAATTACTCCGAGGAATAGTAATGCAGTGCTCCCACTCTCTAAAATATTCTTTCTTCTCATCTCTGCTACTCAAGCATGTTTATCAGTTATCCCAAATATTGCTTTCTATGCGAGAACTTCAAGAGTTCTCTGCAGGAAGGACCAGTTGCATATTTACAAGCATCACCATTAACAGGCTGTGACTAATTGCTTGCACGTAGCACCGTGTTTTGACTCTGAAGCTGCCTTGTAAATTGAGAATCCTGAGTTTTGCAATCTCACTGCTGAGTAAAATGATGGTTGGTTTGTAGGATCTATACAACACTGATTCAGTAGGCAGAAGAATAAATGGAGTCATCAAGCTCATATTAAGGTAATGTCTGTCAATTGAAAATGATTGGAGTAGATATGAACAATAATTTATGCAATTATGAATTTCCATGAATTTAGATATAAATTTGGAGACAAAAATAAGTGACTACACTCACTCCATTATTATCCACACCCCTTAAGCCATATCCACAAAACGAACCTGTTGATTACACAATTTAAAAAAATGTAGATGAACATTCATTTTTAGTGAAATATCACTAACACACATAATACTAATGAAATTTTTGGTCTTAGACAGCAGAAAAGCCAGGAAGGAGATTCCTAAGTGGCTTTGCATTCCCTGTGTTTTCAAGGGATGCATCCCTTCTTTACAGTGGCTTGGCCGCCTTGTCCCTGGTGTTATGTAAATGGTGACCTTGCTGTGTCAGGAGATGGAATCCTTCTGGCCAGAGGGTTCACTACCTTATTTCCTTGGGAAGAAAGGGTTTTCCCAGGTGCTACTAGGCTGCTGCTTGCTGTAGCTGTTGACGTTAATTAATTTATGCAAATCAGCTAGATACCATCCTTGATTAATGTCTTTGCTGCTTTATTAATCTTGAATACTTTAAGAGGCTCTCATACATGTATGATGCAATATCTACTTAGAGAATAACTACTCATATGATTAATTCAGGCCTTGAAGAGTAGTACCTGATCTCTTCTATTTGATACTACTAATTACATATAATTTATAACTTTTAGAAAAGTAATTGCACCAGAAAGAAAATTAAATTTTATAATTTTTCTACAAGTGACATTGGCATATAATACCCTTAAAATAGCTGCATGCATTTTCAATTTACAATTAATAGCAGAGAAAATGTACTGACTATCTATCTGTGCCAGGTTCTGTGCTAAGGGCTTTACACATTTCCAGACTTAATTTATAATATCTCCTTCATTAAGTAGTAAGCATTCATGCAGGCAGAAATATTGCCTAATATTTCTCTGTGCTACCCACAAACATTCAAAACAGAACCACACATTGAAACTGACTGTGCTGTTTTAATTTCATGATTAAAATATTTTATGTCAATTTTGAAAGTCAAAATCATTCATTTCTCTTTCCTCAAATATCTTTCTAAGTGACCAAGAATCACTAATACTATTAATGAAACAGAAGAACTCATCAGAGAATCTTGATTTGTCTGAAAAGTGTGAAAGGAAGACACCAGAAGAAATACATGACCCTACAAGACCATGTGTCTCAGAAATATTTACTGAGTTCAAGTTAATCCATGACAAACAGGTAAATTGAGAAATAAATGTCACATGAGAGATCATGTGACTAATTCCCTTTTCAAAACAAATAATAGAGGCGTGGAAGAAATTGCTCATCAGTTGTAAGCAATGGCTGTCCTTCCAAGGTCAATTCCACTCATCCGTGGTTCCAGTCACGGGGTAGCCAATGCCCAATGATGGCCTCCACAGACTGCATACACATAGGAAAGACACACATGCAGGCAAAGTATTCATACACATAAGATTAAAAACTGTAAAACAAAAAACCAAAACCAACAAGCCTACAAAAATGTGATATCCTGCTTCTAAGGAACCTGATTGCATCTGCTTGGAGAATCAGAGGAAGGATCTTGAGAGACACATAACGTAGATTGACAACACAAGGTCAGTCTAGGCTTCAAAAGAAGACAGGATGGAGAGCACCAGAGTGTGTCGGAGGGAAGTAGAAAGATGTCATCAGCGCGTGTGCAGCTTCAAGAAGAAACACTGCAAAGGTAAGTATTACAACCCTAAATTCTACGAGGCCAAGGCCAAGGGACTGCAGTCTTCATGGTTTATATCGTAAAATATTTGCAATACGTACGGTCAGACATAAGGTATGAAGATTGGGGAGAGGCTGTGTTTGTGGATGTTTGTTTCTAAAAATTTCTTTTCCTTGGAAATGATCTCATTCCAGATGTCGACTAGTAAGTGCCCATGTCAGCAAAATAGGAACAGACTGATTTTTTTGGTTTGGCAATCTTGCTATCAAGATATATTTTTCCTTTAAAAAGAAAAAAACAAAACACTATGTCTTTCTCTCTTCTCCAAAAAACTTAACTTTTTTAAAGGGATGGTCAGGTAGGTCATCCAGATGAACCTGACTTTTAGTACCTTATATTTGCTCAGGCTTCCCATGATAGCATCAATAACCTCAAATGCAGGGATTGCTTTTAGAAAGGTATTTCTAAAATTATCTGTTCATTAAAACTCTCCCATCCTCTTAAAGTCTTGTCTCATGTTCTGAATACAAAATCATTTGAGGGACAGAGCCCCAGTCTATCGAAAATGAAAAGCATGAAAAATTAAGTTTTAAATGAATGGCTACTCCAGTAAGTAAGCCATTTTCCACAGCCGCTCTACTCTGACCGTGGGAATGATGACTACTGCATGTCCCAGTAGAGTGACCAGCAGGAAGCTGGACACATGTGGCTGAGGGACTGAGAAAGGTGTGAGTCAAATAAAAAAAAAAAAGACAGGGATACCATCTGCCATTCATTGGATGAAGATTTTGAGGAGACTGAAAAGAGACAAAGATACATAACCCAGCAAGGGGGTGCACCTTTGTTATCCCCTTTACCATCCAACTAGACTCCAAACAAGGTGAGGAGAGGTGATGTCTTTTCCTTTTGCAGATGTAGTGTGAAAATGTCCCCTGTGTCAGGAGTGCATGAACTGTCTTCTAAAAACATCTCTAAGTACTTCCTGAAAGAGACAACGTTTGGGTTTGCTTTATTCTGCTCGGTTTCTTGGATGAGGTAACTGTGAGGGAAAGATTAGTAGTGACTTTTACGCCATTTCAAAGTAGTGACTAGATGCTAGTAACAGCTTCACTATCTAAGAATTGATGTTGACAAAGAGGTTATTCCAAATAACCAGCATCAGTCTGTGGGTAAAATGTGATTTTTAAAAAATTGGATTTTTTTAAATGTGTATTTTTAAAAATACAAATATAAATGTATACATTTATTAAAACTACTCAACAGAATATAATTCATGAATTTTAATTTGGAAAAACTTCATTTCTACAATATCAGCCAATGATGGATGGAAAAAAACAGCTTTTGTTCTAATGAATATTCATTTGTTGAGTACACATTGAGAACCTCTAATAAGTAAGGGGATGCATTTAACCATGAATTAATAAACTGATTGTTCTTAAATAACTCCTGGTTTGGGGTCAAATCAGACCTGAAACGATATTGACAATAGAGTATAAATAAAGAAAAGTCTGGGGGTCAAAACACGGCTATACAAAGAAGCAGTAATCCCTTTGCTTCCTCTGCGCTTCCAGGTCAGATGTTCAGGGGGAAATGGAGCTGAAAATCTCACTTCCTGTACCCACGAGTGAGCACACTACCAGATCACGTGTACTAATTACACGGGTAGCTCATTTGAAGCGACACAGACAGGAGGGGTAAAACAAGCTCAGGCCAGTAACAGGATGCTACTGGATGTGCATCATTCTGTTTTACCAAAACCAATGACAACTCACCCTTCCTTAAGAGGCCACATGCAAGAGGTGAAGGCAGAGAGGGGAGGAGGCAGGAGTAACTACCAAAAAGATAAATACCAGAGAACGTCCATTCCACAAGCAGTCATCGGTGACAAGTTTTGTTTCTACTCAAAATCAGCAACTATGAGTAGGTATTAAATGCAGAATTATCTTCCTTCAAGTGACATAGGATTAACTCAAGAAAAACAGACATCAGCTCCATTTATGGTGAAGAATAATTTCCTTTACAACACAAGCTTTTTTCTTATTTCTTAATTTTCATTGAATGTAAATACCAAAGGTTTCCCAAACACTATATGTTGTCTTTTCAAAAGCAGGTGAAAAACATATGGTCATTAATGTTTCAAAATAATTTCTATTGTGAAATACAGTTACTTGGAACAGGAAGTTCTACATGGACCTTGGCAAGAATGAGCTTTATGAATGAGCCTTTTGCAAGCCATGTTAGCCAATGAGGCCAACAAACTTGTATTAGCTCATGACAAATTTCTTAAATGTCTTCTGGTGCATGGTTAATTTCAATATCACCTCTACCAAGGATTTAAATACCATACATTTAAATATTGAATGACTATGGCTATAAAAATTCAGCCACTATTTTACTAAAGATAAAAGAATCATAGTAGCCATACATTTAAAACAATTGCGTTCCTTAATTATTAACAGTAAATTAACTCTCTTAAAAAGCAGGTTCCTTTCAATTACAGAAACACCAACACACTGCACAAATTGTATCCCTCGTAATGTATTCTATAATGCATTTATTCTGCTTCACTGACATATCAGCTTAACCATGTAATACTTGCTATTACTTAGACACTCTGTAAAGATTTCTGAGCCCATTTATGAGAGTGCATAGTTTTGTCAGTTTCATTTTAAAGGTTGTTTCATTCATTCATTTATTCTATGGTGTTATTATTGCTCCTTTTTCTTTCTTAGAAATCTGGAATTCCTCCAGTTCTCACAAAGAATCTTCTGGAGCAATCTTCCCATGGAAATGAGTCCCTACTTACATGCGGCACCCAATCATAAGCACCTCTTAAGTACTCACAGGACATCAAGTTGCACATCTACTTGAAAACACTGTTTTAATCCATCTTACGGGAGCAGGCCATCTCAATTTCATCCTGACCACAAAATGAACAAACTCTAACCCGTGAATATGGCCTAAGTTAATTACCCACAAGGTTGGGACAAAATTGTCTAATTGATGACAAAAGGGTTCATTTTCTGTTATCAAGAGCTGTAGTCATCAGCCATCATGTAGAGATCATGATTCCCTAAAATAGATGTCACTTACAGGTTACAACCTGTTGTTATGGGAATCCCATTCCACTCTCAGGTCCTCCCCAGTCATAAACAGATGAGCTTACCTATTCTTATGTAATTCTAATAGGAAATCACAAAAATTAGCTTATTTTAATATTATTGTCTATCTCCCACAAGTTCACATAGCTGAAGATTTGGTAACCTTTTGGCTAGGGAAGGTTGTAAATCTTTGGGATGAAAAATAAATTTGCACAAAACTTTAAAATCACTATTATTAGATGTTAACCACAATATTAAATATATTTTAAGTAACTATTTTATACAAACATTTTCATACTTCTTTTAAAACATTTGATTTACTAAAGTAAGCTGAATTTTCATAGCTAGGCTCCAACACTAAGAGTACATCATGTAGAGGATAAAATCATCATGAGATCAGTATGGGTCCCTGAAGGTTGGAACAAATGACTCACCAAAGTTGCACTAATTTTCACAGCAGTGGGCAATGTGTTTCCATGCACAGAAGTGTGGTGAGAAGTGCATTTAGTCAGACTGGGTGGTGATAACTCTGATATTGAGTGAGAGAAGGAAGGAGGCTATCAATTTATGTGGCTTTGGAAATGATTATTTGTGTAAAATTTCCTAATGCAGAAAGTATATCACTGAGATGTCAATCACCATAAAATGAATCAATCTATCAACTAAATTTATTGTTTCCATTTTTTCATTCCACACTAAAAAGATCATTAAATATTCCATATTTTTTTTCATTTTTCTTTATTAACAAATTTTCTACTCACTCCACATACTATCCACAAACACCCCTCCTCCCTCCTCCCACCCCCCAGCCCTCTTTCCCAAGCCACCCTGCAACCCCACATCCCCTACATATTCCATATTGTGACTGCATTTCTTCATTTCTGTGCCTAGTCAACAGTATCATCTCCCCCATCCTCTTGCTCATTTGTGTTATTTTTATCTGATTTCAACCCACCCAGCAGACATCACCCGCAATTTTCATTTTCATGGTTAAAAAAAAAGACATAAGTAAACACTGGGGATTGGGCAAGCATTTAAATGACTTGACAATTTTGCACCTGAACCCTAGCAAGCCAGCAATTGGCCTTGGATGATTATGAAGAGTCTCATTAAACTAACTTCCATGCTTTATTTCCAGCCTAGACCCAACACTATGAAACAAAAAATGAGTAATTCCACATACTAACTTAAGAAATTCTGGATCATTCCGTTTTTTGATAGCTACATGTTGAACTGATGCTCCACTAACAGAAAAATGTCTCCTCTTGAGTCTATGTGGCTTACAACATTAGTTGCCAAATCAGGGACTATTGTTTTGCTATGAAATATCAGCCTTGAATTTAGAAAACAAAAAAACAAACAAACAAACAAAAAATAGGATCAGAAAATGTAAAAGGAGCTTCCAGTGTTTATTTGCAGACTTTGTGACTCACCTTTTGACCCTGAAAGTAAGAAGAGTTGCACACATAAACAAAGCCTTGTGTACAGATTGTAATTCAGTCAAATATGAGATGGCTCAAAGTCAAATACAATCTGCTTGGGTATGCTTGTTGCTTTTGACCATGTAAGTTGAAAGGCTGAATTCTATGATTAAGTCACATCAACATGGGATATGTTTGCCCATATATATTTATGTCTTCGTCTACAAGTAGGCATGTGGATGTATTATTGATCTAGGACATACAAACATGCATGCAGTATACACATTCTTCTATGTTGCATCACCTTCCTCTTTAAAAGCAGACATTACCTTTCTTAATAGTCCTTTTTGCCATGGTCCAATAAAATATTAAGAATGGCTAAAGTAGTATTTAATATAATTTTATGTTAATATCTAAACAGTGTTTTAGTACTGTTAAATATGTTTTCTTTTTCACTTTATGATTGTCTTTTAGGATATTACATAATTAACAGCTTAATGATATCCTTCTTACACTTCTGTTACCACAATAAATGAAATTTCACATTTTAAATTGTTTTTGCATCCTGGCACAGTTATTAAAATCTGCATGTTACAAATGAGAGAGATTAAATGACTTGGTACAGACTAAGTCTTGTATAGTCTGACTCCAGAGTTACTCCCCTGTCTCCGACCATTCTAAAATACAATTACCTGGTGATAAGCCCTGATAAATTGATTGTCATTGCTTACACTGGAGTTTAAACTTGGTACTTATAGTGGGGTCAGCATATCATTAAAACCTCATATATCATCACCCTAGACCTTGGCCTCTACTTTTTAAACCAAAGCAAGAAATCCCAACATAGTCTATAGGCCAGAGACAGACTTTCATTTCATGTCCTTATCTGCCTAACCCTTCAGTTGCTTATTTGACCAATGAAGGTAGTCTGTGGAGCATGCGAGGTGATTATATGATGATTATATTCCTGTGTGTGTATCTGGTGACTAATCACTTTGTAGAGAACACAAGTAGTTCTACCAGTGTCCTGAGTGTGCTACTTCTGACAAGCTTCTGTGTCTGAAAACTTACTCTAAAATTGTTCTTTGAAACAGAGGATTTTGTGATGGTCACCCACAGGTCCGCTTTCTCCAAATACATATTGAATGAAATGTAGCAAAGTACCTTTATTCCATCCAAAGTGACTGTGTGATGTAACACCCAGACAGTGTCATAGAAGACCATTACCAATTTTTAATAATATATCTTTTTAGGAAAAACAGAGGGAGGTTTCCAGCCATCCCCACATTAACTATTTCAAACACCTTTAACAAAATCTATCTTGGAAATACTCTTTCATCATCTTCACAGAATCCACAGATTAGATTCCTGATTAACAAAACAAAAAAGAAAGTTTTCTAAAGACCTGGAGGAGATGTTAATGTTAATTAAATCTCTTTTATCTGGATTGATTACTACAATTCATTATTCACTACTCTTCTGGACAGATGTGTTAAATTACAGTTGATACAGAGCACTGGAGTACTGCTGATAATTTATTTGATCACATTACTGCAGGCGTAAAAATATCCATACTTGAATTAAGAGATAGGATACAAATTTTGAAAGTGTTCTTTTTTTTTTTGGTATGATCAAGCCCAAATGGTTTTGATTGTCTTATTGTGGATAGATTTCTGCTAATTATCTGTTTAAATTATTTTAATTGGAGAAGAATTACTTTGCAGTTTCAGAAGACTAAACTATGAGAAGCTCTGGAACTCAACAGCTCCTAAGGATGATCTACAAATACATTTTATTAAGTGGGACATTTGCAAGTTCTATTTAAAATCAAACTGATGAAACTTGAAAATAGTTTAACAAATTGCAATCGATCAAGAAATTCCTTATTGGTAAAGCTAAGCTGATGATATCACATCCATTTATTAACACTAAAGCATCTTTTTGTGGGGTATTTGAACAAATTTAAGTTATGAGAAAACAAACAAACAACAGGAACTTGATTTCCTTAGAGTGGACGGTAACCAAACGGTACATTCTTGATATCGGGTACAAGGGGAACTCCACTCCCCCAAATTCTGGCACCCTTTTCCCTCAACCCATGTGCCATTTTGTCACCATTGTCAGAATGGAAAACGGCTGTCTGTGGTGTCTATCCTCACACCAAAACATGTGCCTGGCTTCCCATCCTGTGAATCTTCTCTACTCTTCTTACTCCACCCCTACCCTAAACTTCTCTTCTCCAGCTTCTCTTTCCCATATAACCTTGCCATTTTGTCAGTTCACTCTCTGGT
Organism: Peromyscus californicus insignis; assembly: GCF_007827085.1. Lineage (NCBI taxonomy): Eukaryota > Metazoa > Chordata > Mammalia > Rodentia > Cricetidae > Peromyscus > Peromyscus californicus. The sequence goes on from NW_026294413.1 coordinate 8,195,205, forward strand.
CTCTCTCTTTTGTCTTCCTTCCCTGCCCCACCTCTCCTGACCCTCTCTTTCTCTTCTCCTCCTCTCTTGCTCTCCCTCCCTCTCTCTTTTCATGGCCATGGCCAGTCTGCTGTCCATGTTTGATCTACTTCTTTCTCTCTGTGCTCTGGATTCTTCCCGATGCCTCTGACTGTTCTTTCCCTGTATCTACAATAAAAACCTTCCCCTCAACCATGCCTTGGAGCAGTCACATCCTCAGTTTACACATCTGATGCTGAAACCCTGTTTATACACTTGGGACAAAAATGATAATTATGTGAGGTAATGTATTGATTAATAAGCTAGGGTCAGCCATTCCACCATGTAAGGATACTTCAAAACATTCTTTTTAATTCATAAAATTTAACTTTTTCTATCAAAGTGTAGTGGGTTTTTTTGACAAGAGGAGTTATCTTTAAGATGAAACTTCAAGTGTTTTTAAATAGTTTTTCTTAAATACATCTTTTAATGAACTGCACAAATGAATCAAACATATGGATACCATTTCCCCTGTAATACATATGGGCTTAAAAGTTAAAGGAGATATCATTAGCAAAATGTGTTGCAGACTTGATTACACCCCTAATATCTGAAAATAGTTTGATGTGTCCTACAAATGCAATATGTGTCACATTCCTAATTATTACTCAACTGTGCATCTCCTCCCTGATATCTTTTGAATATGTCTGAGTGTTGATAACATTCCCTGAGATGAAAAGAAGACATGCATGGAAACACATGAGTGTGATGAACGCTGCATGGGAATCTCCTGGGCCTGGACACACCAAGTGACACTTCTCTGGAAACTAGCCTTCCCTTTTGAGGGACAAAGTCATTTCAGTGTCTGCTCATTTGGGCCAAAATTCTTATAGATTCCTTTTAGCTTCTTATCTTGTGACAATTATCTACACATTATTATTCAGCTGTACTTAAATTTCTGGCGAGGATCTTTTATGTTACTAATCACAAGGAACATCAAGAGGAGAAAAAAGGGGATGGAGTGAGAGGCAGAGGCTAAGAGGAAAGTAGAAAGGAGGAAGAAGGGAGGCTGTGGGAAGAAGAATGAAAGGGGAGAGGGAGGGAGAGAAGAAAGGGAGAAGGAAGTGAGGAAGGATATGAATGACCACATCTCAGTTCAATTCCACCTATCTCATTGGGCCAGAGGAAAGGACAAAGGGTTCCTGGTCTCTTTACTCTTCTTTACAGAGAGATAACAGCCACAACACTCCACAGAAAGTTGCATGGGATGACAATCTTTTCATTAAAACGCGTTCTCAAAATGCAAAATCTAGAAGAGCATTTAGTTCATAGGCTGACACAGCCTTCTACAGTACGACAGGAAGAAACATCATTGACACAAGACGGTTTTGAGAGCACTGGCATCTGAGCAGCAGGCTTGCAAGGGCAGGGGTGTCCTGGTGGTTGTACTGCCTGGGGATCTGTCCAGCTCTCTCTAAGCTGTGAGTGCCTCTGCAGACCTGGTCCTCTGGGTGTGGGTTTTAGCATGAGGCCTGACTCCTCACACAGCAGAGTTCTGTGGACACATTCCCTATTAATTTGTCCTTGTCTTACCTGTTTTCGACTTCTGATATCTATAAATATACCTCCCTCCAAAATAACTCAGTCTAAATTTCTTAGTAAGTTGATTTTATGCAGTGCACGTGTCTACCGGCAACTGCCAAGTAAGAACTACATGAACTCTGACGATTACTTTAAATATTCTCAAAAGCAAAAACCCTGTCAATTTTTCCAGTTTGATTCTACCATCAAAGATCACCCGAGTTTTGCTAATTTTGTCAATTATTGTTACTTTTATCTATCTCCCATGAAACACAGAGAGAGAGAGAGAGAGAGAGAGAGAGAGAGAGAGAGAGAGAGAGAGAGAGAGAGAGAAGAGGAAGAGAGAGGAGACATCTGATGAAAAATGACTTCTCATTTTGGGACAGGAAGAGAAGTATAAATTAGTTTTCTGAAAACGTGTGACTTCTGTTAACTTAGCTGAACTATGATTGACAGTGTCAACAGAGCCACCATGCTCAAAAATATCATTCTTTAGCTGATGAATCATTTTCTACCCCAAATATCACTAATAAAGTGTGACAGTAAGAATATTGACTCCTTTGCACAGCTAGAGTATCTGTATGCATATTTATCCACACATGAATAAAAAATAGCATTAATTACAAAATGTTGAAATGAAGAAGCTAAAGGTAATCAGAGAATCTATGACTTTTATTTCCCTATCAGTATTTTTAGTTCTTCCCAAATTTTTTCATGCATTACTTCAGTAATAATGATAAAACACTTGGGGCAGATATCCTGAGCTGGTCATAAACCCTTCCCTGGTCCTTTCTATGCTTTAATCTCTGCAGCTTCCTTTCATTTTCTTAAAAGAATTTTACTCCATTCTGCCAAAGACCACCCCACATCCCAATTCCATGTGCTCCTTAAGTTCCCCTCATCTCCAACCTGGACCTCCCATTCAGTTTTCTCAAGAAAGCCTTGATCATTTCCCAGACCTACTGAACTGTTCCCCCAGCCAAGTATAGCTTCTATTTCTTTCACCTTTTCCTCCAAGTCCAGACTCCAATATGCCCCTTTTCACTCAATAATTTACCTTCAGCACTCAGCACATAGTAGGTGTACTCTGTATTTGTTCCGTGAATGGAATGAACTGCTTTTTATAGCCCAAAATAGTTGCATGGTTTATTTGTTTAATCCATGGCTCCAAGAAACATCCAGGGTTAGAAATCTGCTACACAATGTTCTATCTAAAAGTATCTGATGGCTACATATAAAACCAAAGTCTCATATCACAGTTTGCCTCTTAGTACTGACATGACTACAAGCAGATATGGGGAATATCAAAATACTACAGTGTACATCCTAGAGAACTTCATCCTAGAGACATTTCTGATCATTAATCCTCATAAAAACTATTACATATTCTCGGTAGCTCAGACAAAGCAACTAACTACTGGTATAAATCTTCATAAGCCCCTGAAAGGACATAAAGGACATAATCAACCCTATTTGTAAGACACACACATGATTGGAGGCTGACTCAGTTTGGGTGTCCAATTAAAATTATTGCTCACTGCACTGCTCCTATGCCCTGGAGACTTTCCTCTGGTTCTCCAACTCACTCACTGTGCTGTGTGCTTCTACTGTATAAGCACAGCCTTTTAAACATAAAATCAGACTCACTCTAAAAAGCAGGAAAGTATATGTTTTAATCTGCTATTTGCAATGAGCTAAACTTGATTATTACAATTGTACCAAAAAAAAAAACCTTGCAAAATAAGCTAACAACATTCAATATCTTAAAAAATACTTTTTGCCCTCAGAGAATATAAGCCTTAATGTATACTTGCCAATCCATAGTTCACCATTTCTTAGATCATCTACGTGTAAGTTTTCCAAAAGGAATCTAAAATTGAGGGCAAGTTCTCTGAAAACTCTCTGCTGAGTTGTGCACTTGCTTCAGTTTGTTTATGATCTCTAAGGATACCAATGAAATATTAATCAAATAGAAGCAAAAATCAGGAAGAGAATAAATGCAATAAAGCATGCATGTTTATCCAAATGCATAAAAGCATGCATTAAATTCCAACTATCAAGTTAAATGTGACCTGAAGCTTTGCATTGCCACTGGACAGATTTCTGTTCTATTAGCACATGGAATTCAACAAGACTACATGTGTGACTTCTCAGACACTAAACTGGATTCCCCCAGTTAGGCTTCTAGTGTTTTCTTGCAAAGATTAAACTCCCACCATTCCACAAATAAGCATGATCATTGGAGGGCTTTTCTACTGATTTAGACCAGCTGGCCACTCTCCATTGGTTTGAAGGAATGCTTTTATTTATCTAACTCCCTGAGAAATTGTAAAGAGTAGATGATAGGCACCACACTCAAAAATTCATCACATATTGAGAAAATTGAGGCCATTCTATATAACCTTTATTTACTTAATAATTTGTTTCCTTCATTCTCAAAACCTCCCCTTTCCCTCTCAAGGTGGTTGACATGGCTTAGTGGTAAGTGAGGGTGAGTAACACCACATTCTCATATCATAGTGGACTGTAGCCAGGCAGGAGTGACAGTTTTTCTAGTTAAAACATATTAAAATAACTATACTGGGTAAAGGTTTGGGGTTTGTTACCAAGAGAGTTCAACGTGAATAACTGTGTGGAGAAAATGCACAGGAGAGGGAGTAAGTATCCGGTGACTTTTCTATGGAAAGTATTTGAATCTTTTAACAGGTCAAATATAAGTTTATAATTCGAACATTCCTCTTTTTAACAAAAAGTAGTTCTCATATTTGGCCTTTTCTTGTATTTAAGGAAAGAGTCAAGAAAAAGGGTTGACAGGAAGCTTATTGGTTTCTTTTGCCCTCACTCGTTAGATCAGCTAAATTAGGAAGCTGGAAGAATCAGACCCAACCAGAGGAATTTCTCATAGACGATTTGGCCACCTTTTTCAAAGATATCAGTATTCCCAGTGGCACCAGAATCTAAGTAAAAGATGCATGTGTTTAATTAGAAAATTTCCCCTTAAAACAATTGTACTTCATGTGGAGCCCTCTCACCACACTCAGAGCCGATTCACTGAGTCCTTCCATTTGTCTTGGGGAGGTAGAAAATCTTTTCTCTGGTACATACATTTCTGGTTTGATTATTTCACTTTCTTATACATTCATTGAGACTTTTATACATCATAATTTATCATATTCTTTCCAGTCCTCTAACTGTTCCCAGATTCTCCACTCCCTCTCTACTCACCCAAGTTCATATATTTTTCTCTCTTTAAAAAAGGAGGGGCAACAATAAAAATCATGGAGTCTAACTTGGTTAGCCAACTACCTGCCACTCCATTGTTGAACCCTGATGTCCCTCTCTGATCAGTTATCAGTTGCAAATAGTTCCTCAGTAGGGAGGGCTCTGCGCCAGCTTTGTCTCCTGGTTGTTTCACCTTCGACTTCACAAAAATCTAAATTCAGACTACTCTGTGAAATACAACATACAAATTTTTATTTCACTGCAATGGACTCCATTAAATATCATATCTTGTATTTTTATGTTCACAGGTTATCTCAGACAACTCTGTGAAATACAACATACAAATCTTTATTTCACTGCAATGGACTCCATTAAATATCATACCTTGTATTTTTATGTTCACAGGTTATCTTAGACTACTCTGTGAAATACAACATACAAATCTTTATTTCACTGCACATGGACTCCATTAAATATCATACCTTGTGTTTTTATGTTCACAGGTTATCTTAGAAAACGTTTGGTTAAAAAATGAGTTTGTACCTATAAATATGTTTATTTATTAATTCTATTTTATTGAGATTAGCTAAATTCAAATGCACAATATTAAAATATGAGGTTAAATAGGCTCTGTATACTTCATCTTTCTATATTTCCATTACTGTCAAGAAATAAACTCAGAATAAATGTAATAAAATGTTCATCTTTTTTGTCTACATACTGAATATTAAATTTTTCCAATTCAGTGGATTCAAAATAGGTGCAGACTAGAGCTTTATTAATGCAAAGTTCTCTTGAGAGAATTACTCAGGAATTAATACATTGATATTCATTTAACACTGCACTATTAAAGCTAGTGATTTTAGTTTATTCTTTATATACTTTAATGGATCCTTTTGATGGGAGCAGAGCATTTATTCTCCTTCCAAAATTTTAATCTGTTCTCCAGATAAGCATCATTCCAGGCTTTGATATCCTGGCCTCCTTCAGCACAATATGAAGTAATTGTAAGGTAGAAGGTTTTGAAAGCCAAATCCTTATTCAAAGTCTGTTCTCACTGCTTACTAGGGGTATGACCCTGACCTTTCTGGATGATTTTATACTTTAAAATGAAGGTAATGCCATATGCCTTAAAGAATTTGCCTGGGTGTTGGTGGTAAGAACCCTTTTCCAGGTATTGCTGTTTCCAGCCTGGTTAATTTTGCAGTAGTAAAGAAACTACATGGCATTAGGTATTCACAACAGCAAAACGCCATCCTTCAGCAAACACTTGCTTTATGCCTACCGTCTTTTCAGATATGTACCTCACATGTAAAGGTAAATTTTCTATATAGAATGTGAAAATTAGGAAAAAGTGAGGGAAGAGATGAATAGCGTGTGATGGTATCTATCACATTTATTTTGCTCATTTTTTTCTACAAAAATCTCGGACCTCTGTTGACTATTTACATTTTTTTTTTTACTTCACTTGGATAAAAAGCTGTAAAAATCCACAGAAAGAAGTTCTCTGGACGTCTACAAAACTGATGTTTTCAACCCTGTATTTATTTAGGAAATTAATAGAAGTCAAGTCTTGTTATTGGCATCTGATGCAGCCTTTCTTCATAGAACAAAGAAAGTTTTGTTCTGATCCTTTTCCACATGGCCCTAAGGGTTCTAGGCGGATGATGACATAGGCAGAAAACTAACTTCACACACAGGGGTAAAAAGACGCCTTCGGGAAGCCTGCGGTGCAGATTGATGTGTCTAGCACTGCCCTGGTGCAGACCACCTGCTGCTTTTTGTGAAGAAGCAAGAATCATATCACCTGTCAAAGCTTGTATCAGGCTAGGTATACACTACAGCATCCCTATCTTCAGCTAATATGTGAGCACACATAGCTGTGGAATTTACACCTGTCACAATAAAAAGCCAAACAAGAAAGTTTCAGAGACAAATCTCAAAGCAAATCTTGGAATTAAAGTAAACAAAGCTTTAACAGTACTTCCTGCACTTTCAATTATGAGAGCATGTACAGAGCTTTCTTCACACATCCCGTATATTCCTGCCAACATTTATGGGCAGCATTGGATTCTGCTGATATTGAAGACAAAGAAGAGTGATGAGCTGCCCAGAGCCCTCCTCCATCAGGGCATTCACTACCCCTAGCCCCTGCTGTGATCCTAGAATCCTGTTGTTTTCCTGATTTCAAATTCCTAAGAAAAAATTTCAAATTATGATCAAAATGAGTATTCTTGAAAAAAGAAGAGATGGTGGTTGAAAAGACAGTTCCACAATCAAGTCAACGCGAGAAATATTGGAAATGATGTTAAAGAAGTTATTTTTTTTTTGGCAAGACATGAAGAAATCATTCATATACAAATGGCCACAACTGGTTTATAGCATTGCATTCTTGATTACCATATCATGACCAACTGTTTCTGTCTGCCTTATATGATAAATCAGGAATCATTTCCTAAAACTAATAGCTCTTGTGTGTTGTAATCCCAAATTCCGAGCTCCAGCATGGAGCTGGAAACATAATTAAAATCTCAGGTTCTCAGGTCCTTTCCCAAACCTACTGAACTAAGAATCTTGGTGGTTTGATTTGACAGGTGTGTCCAGAAGCCTCTAGATGACTCTAATGCACATTCAATATGGAAATCACTGATCTTCTAGAGAAATATCCCACATGTGAAAACATGGTTTCTCTGACTTAGACCTGAGGGAGCATTGCAAAATTAAAGTAAGTCCTTAGTAACAGATGGCTTCTGTGTGTGTGTGTGTGTGTGTGTGTGTGTGTGTGTGTGTGTGTGTGTACATCCGTATATATTGTATATATGAATATATTCATATATGTGATTTCTTACTTCTTTACCTGTATCTATTTTGATTTGGAAAGTTGCTACTGATTTACAGTTTATATAAAATGCTCTTATTTGCTTCTCATGATTTTACTGTTTTCGCTTTGCCAAACAAAGTTATTGACACTAATTTAAAAATAAAATACTGACCCTGGTTTTGTTGTATATCGCCTGGCAATTAAATAATCCAAATGCTCACTTTGGCACTGATAGATGTAAGTAGAAACAGAAAGCAGAACTGACCTACCAGTATGTGGGTTTGGCTTTATTTTGTTTGTTTCTCAAAATATTTCTTTAGGAAGTACCCAAAGAAGGCAAAGTCAGAGAAACAAAAAATGCAGAAAGTAGCCACCTAGAATAAAAGAGTAGAGAGAGGAGGGACTGTTCAGTGGTTAGAGTTTTAGTTTTGTGTAGTGAACATCTTCTCGAGATCTGTAGCACAGCACAGTGAATTTTCCTAACACTAGCAAACTATAGATTTATAGGAAAAGTAGTGAGTGTCTTATTGATGATCTTAATAATTCTCATGTTCCCCAACCTAAAATAAAATCAAAAATTGAAAATGTTTGTTTAGCTGACCCAGTGACAATTAGGCATAGTGGGGTGTTGTTTGGTTAGATATTTATGCACTATGTGTCTCTGCAGTACTATTCTAAAACAATGTTCTGAAGCAAATGCCTTGCAAAGTAAACTATAAAGTCAATAAGACAAACAGAAGGGTCACCAGAAAATTGTTAATGTTGAAAGCAAACATTATTACAATATCAATATACTCTTCCTAAGATCTACAGTACTGAGGGAAAGAAAGCCATGTGATTCATGAAGACACAGGATGTACTTATTTCCCACCTAAGGAGTGTGATTTGAAAGTGAAGGGGAGGGCATGGAGGCACTATTCTAATTTTATGTTAGGGAAGCCAACACAGAAACCCTTCATTTGAATGGAAGAAAATTGCTGCTGTCATTTACCCTACAGGTTCATAGTAAAGCTCTAGGCATTCAGCTAATCTGGGCTAACCACTGGAGAACCAAAAACAAAAAGATAATATTTCTGCCTGCCCTGGTTTAGGTTTCTATTGCTATGAGAAAACACTGAGCAAAAGCACCATGAATGAGGAATGGGGACTTGGGGGCTCACACTTCTGCATACCAGTCTAAGGGAGGACAAGACAGGAGATCAAGCTGGGAACACATAGGCTGGGAACTGAAGAAGAAATCATAGCGTGACTGTGCTTCCTGGCTTTCCACAGGCAGCCCACATCCACCAGCCTAGGTATGTTATCACCCACAGTGGTACAAGATACTGCCTCATAGACATGTCCACAGGCAAATCACACAGAGGCAATTTCTCAATCAAGGTTCTCTCTTTCTAGGAATGTTAAGTTTGAAGCTCTGACACTGCCCCAGGGGAACTATCAGTACATCAAAAGAATACATAAAGGTAAAATTATACCCAATTGAACAATTAGTCTTTTAAAAACACCAAACTGAACGTGAATAATTTAACTATAATCTGTCACAGGATTCCACAGTGCCGCTAAACACTTCCTAGGTACTAGAAAATTCATGGTGTTTCAAGTTCATGCTCGGATCAGGATTTGAGGAATTGGGGTCTAATAAAGACACTTTGGTTTAGACAAGGTTTTGGAGAAGTGGAAGCATTTATTGTAAGCCTTTAAAGCCTCCAACATAATCTTGGGTTTCTCTGCCAGCATCCATCATTTGTATTTGTACAGTGCCTGGCAGTTTATAAAGCACTTTCTCTGACATGATTTCACTTGATCCTTACTACTCCTAATTAGGTTGGCAGATATTATCTCCACGCTTTTATAGATGGGATACCAAGAGGGAGTGAGACTAAGGAGCTGGAGAAGGGTCACTGCTTATTACTTGCAAAGCCAGCATAGAAAACCAGATTTTCTTTTCCTGGTGTTATTATTTGTGAGTTATTTCACCCACAGGAAAATTAAGAGGCAACCTTTGTAAAACATCATAATTAAACTAATAATTAACAGAAAATTACATACTTATGAGTTGGCTAAGGACTACAACAGATGCAAACAGGCAATCTTTCTCTGGGATTTTCTTCTTCCCCCATCTCAGACCTTTGTAACTATTCCTCTTCTGCTTAAACATTTTGGAAATGTGAACTACAATCTTGAATGACTTAATGAGTGTTGATTAGGTGATGCAAATAAAGTGATATAAAATATCCAAGCCTCTAACGGGCTGGCAGAAGACCGAGTCAGCTGGAGAGAACCTACGTAAGAGGCTCCAGAGTGGACAACTGGTTGATGCTTCACGCCACAGCCTCTGCCAAGAGAGCAGCATAGTCATGGACCTCCATTCCCACACATTTCAGTCCTCCCAACAGAGAGGATAAAAGCCAGCAGCGAGTCACCCAGAGTGACTTTACGGCCAGTCTACTGTCCTGAGTTCTAGCGTCTTTCCATCTGTATCCTGAGATCCTTCTTCAACAGAGAAACTGACATCCAGGCATGACTGCTCAGGTCAGCATTTCTGTTCATTTATATTTTCCTCCTATGATTCCCTCCCCATCTACACACACACACACACACACACACACACACACACACACACACACACACACACATCCAACCTGGCTCCAGACCTCAAGGTCCTAATGTAAGAAGAACATGCTGGTAAAAATCCAAAAAACATTTCTAAACTTGCATGTATGTTTTTTTTTGTTTTCAAACACAGGGTGAAACAATCTCCTCCAGCAAAATTTTCAAGAGTTCTAGTTGGGACATTCTATTTTTTTCTAAAACCTCAAACGAGAAAACATGCTCAGAACTCATACTGCTGATGACTGGAGGAGCCTAGCTAGTACCCACAGAAAAGGGTGAGTACACAGTGACAGACCAGCAGATTTTTCCTCACTGGCCGGAACTGATCTCCCTTGAGGAAGGATGCTTTGCTTGCGTTCACCACCGCGCCCTTTGCCTTGGTCAGGCAGTACCAGCAGCCCAGTAGACCGACCTCTTTCTGGGCTCCCGCTCACCATAGCTAAGCTCCATTGATCCGGTAAAATGTATGCTGTAAAGAACCATGGCTTCTCATTTCCATGACTCCTAAAATCATGTCATGTCTAAAACAAAAGAATCTGCACATGTGCACAGCCTAGGATTGATGACAGAAAAAATAGTTTCACGTACCCAATTAAGGTCTTAAATGAACCATTTTTAGAAAAATAACCATTAGGAGCCTTCAAAGAGTCTTCCCCCACAGATGAAAAGGGTTTCAAAGTCTTCGAGCATCTGTTTGCAACATGTCAGAGCTGGCAGACAGGTTGCTTGTAGTCAGAGGAGGCTGTAAATTCGGAAGTGCAGTGTGTAATACTCCCCAATATTTTTCCTGACAAATGCTTAATTTAAGCAAGCTTGAATATCCAATCAAAATGTGTGAATACTTGAGCTTCTGATCAGACATCTCCAGTGTCTAACCCTAAATCCTTACTAACTTCCTAACTTTCTTATTTCATCTTAATCTTTCACGTATAGTCCCAGGAGAAAGCCTGATTTGCCATTTGATAGGGCCATGTGAAAGCATCTGGAAGTACAGGAAATTATATCAAAATTAGAATTAGTATAAAATCATAGGCCATTACTGAAGAAGAAAATTGGCAATTAGCTAAACTATCTGAAATCAAGTTCTGTGTGCAATAGGTTTGCAAACAAACATAGCTTTGGGAGATTTGAATTTATTTATTTATTTTTGGATTTTGCACACATGCATGCATGACGTGTATGGTGTGGTGTGATGTCTGTGTGTGTGTGTGTGTGTGTGTGTGTGTGTGTGTGTGTGTGTGTGTGTGTGTGTGTGTTGTTCATTTTGATTTGGAGACAGAGCTTGCTGAACAGCCCTTGCTGGCTTGGAACTCTCTATGTAGACTAGGTTAACCTAGAACTCATGGAGATCAGCCTGCCTCTGCCTTCTCCTCTCAAGTCCTGGAATAAAAGGTGTCACAGCCATGCCAGCCATATTGGAAGGTTTTATTTGTTTTGTAACACAATGCCTGTACATACATAGAAATTTCAATATCTCTCTCTCATATACATTTGTATATTTTATTAATTCTGTAAATATTTTAGAATGAAATGTTTGTATGGCAAAATCTCTTATCTTCATCTGAAATCTATTCACTGTAGTATTAAATATAATACACTAATAATGAGTACATTACTTTATATATATACTAAATGGACACTTACCATTGTAAAAACTCATCTCAATCATTTACAAAATAGCTTTATTACACTCCACAATTGTATATAACTCATTGTTCATATGGGATACTCACCACAGAGAATACCTTAGGGATCCCATAATACAATGCTCTAAATGTTGTTTATCTTGAATAGGTAACAGCTGAATGAATTAATTAATGAATTAATTAATACATAAGTAAATGCTTTCACATCATATACAGAAAATGTACAAAAAAAAAAAAGAACTTTGCTAATGAAGGAGAAGTTCACAGCAGCCAAGTCTACAAACTCTAGTGACAAACAGTAGACTGTTCAAAGTCAAATATTCTTGCATTTTTTAGGGCAACTGATTTTATTATCTTAGTAGCTCAGGGGTTTGTGAATATATTATGTCAGGAACATCATGATGGATTATTTATTCAACTTTAAACAGATCTTTCTTACAATGTGGAACTCTGTTTACACAGATATGACTTTCACTATGTTTATAAAAGTGACTTTGGAAATTTATTCCTACATTTCATAGGGAGCAGAAAGGTTTTTCCTGGCCTTCCAGAAACACCTGGCCTTTCCACACACATTAATTCATTTGGCTTTATAACATGGATTTCAGGTCCTACCTTTTGTTGAGAAGTAGGAGAAGAAATGTGGCTTTTTGCCTTAAATGCTGCATATCTTTCCATTTGCCCTGAGTTTTTATGAGAATCTAGCCTGACATTTTACAGATAATCAGGTAATGGCTTTTCCAAATTCCAATACAAAGAAATACAATTTTGTCTGCAAGCAGCTAACATAAGCGTCCCTAAACTGCTGGTGTCTCACATGGAAATGAAGTTGGAAGAGTAGATGGAAAGGTGCAGGCAACCTGGGGCTGAATCATGCGGTCCACTGCTGTTCAGAAATTCTCAGCTATTGTCTCTGATAAAACAGATGAATATTTATAACCTCATTTGCTGACTCACACACACAGACATTATATCCAAATAAGACTAGAACAAATTGTGGGAGCTTCATTCTGATCTCTTTCATGAATTATTTAGGATCTTCACAACCTGGATTGTTGTATTTCAACAATCTGTGTTTCCCCAAACTGGTAAACATAATGGTTCCCTTCTAATCAAACCATTCAAACATTTTCTAAGGCATATATACATAGTCAATAAATTGCCCCACTCTCCAACTCCTCTAAATATTTTGCTGTTCAAAATCACTAAATTTATTGTTCTACAAATTATTTCTCAAACAAAACAAAAATCATTGGGATTTTTGAAGATTCGTGTTTAAAAGTAAAATAAATTCCTAAGCAATGGCTAAATCCCTAGGTAGATTTAATTTTATTGCATTTATTTGGCACATGAGTGAGATAATTGGTAAATGTACAGACAATTTGTTTCAAAGACAAATCAGGATAATAAGAGCAAAGCTGGAATTATTACACCATTCAAAGTAGTCTTTCTTGCTTTGAAAATGAGATGCCCTACAGTGGCTTAGCTTATATGACATAATTGATCTTATTAGCATATGAATAATTAACATTAATTATAAAATCATAGATTCCTATGACTGTATTATCAGTAAGAAATCAACTACATCTTGGTATCCAACAACTGACTATAATTTCATAAGTGTGGCTAAAAATGTACTTAATTCCAAAACTTATAAAGCTGGGGATACAGTGCCATACAATTTATTAGTCCTGTTTATTATGACTAAATGAATTAATTTTAGTCTTCAACAAAAGCAAGTCCTGGATCTTGAATCTGAAAAGTGATTATTAACTTTTAACAATATTAAAGAAATTCAACTTTTATTTACCAAGTAGTTTTGTTTCTCATTATAAAATCCTGCTTTTAGAGACCATATCAAATACTCAAAACAAAGAGCTATTCCATTTGTATTCTTCCAGGTGATGATATCTTATGAAAAACCAAACAGTAAGCTTTTTCTCAAACTCCAGGAAAACACTGGTGTATGTAAGCTGCTCATTGAGTCTTCCCAACGAGTTCTAAGCACGGCTACTTCAGTCACTCGCACTGCTCCATTTCCATCCTCACACTTTGCCTTTAGCTCTGTGGGGACACCAATCACATCCTAAAGCACGCTGTATCGACTGTACTCCTCCACCTCATCAACTGTCTGAAAAATTACCTAGACTGTAATTTCTATTGTTGGTTGAGACAGGTCCTTCCTACTCAGCAGAGGTGGCTTCAAACTTGCCATCATCCTGCCTCATCTTCCTGGAATAGGGAAATTACAGAATTCCAACGAAAAAAACAGGAATTACGTGTTTACCACTATGTCTAGTTAGATTTTTAAAAATATATCAAGAATTTCAGGACCCCTTTTCATCCTACTTTGCTTGTTTCTATGTTTTCAAGACGGTGTCTTTACCATCAGGAGCAGGGTGAATGGCACAGGAGGAAACCAAACTGTTTGGTTTCGATATCAGTTGAAGCTGTTCCAGTTTAAAAAAAAAAAAAAAAATGAATGAAGGGCAGGCAAAGGTGTCTAAATGAATAAAGACACTTGTCACTGATACTGAAAATGTGATTGGCTCTGCAGACCCCAAAAGGAGAGAACAGATGCCAGTGAGTTGTCCTCTGACCTCCACATGAGTCCATGGTATACCCACATCAGCGTGCACACACACACACACAAACAGGAACGAACTTTTTAAGTTGAGTGAAACATGAGAGGTTTCCAGGTCCACAGTCCAGTAGAAGCATCATCCCAGCTCTAGAGCTTCCTGACAGGCGTTTCCATGAGAAGGCGCTCTGAGTCTCATTCGCCCCTCAGGCACTCCAAGGAGAGAAGGAAGAAACAAGTAATGACTGAGCATGGCCTTTCATCCCAGTCCCTGAGAGATAAAGTGAAAGGGATCAGGAGTTCAAGGCCAACCTGCTTGCTTAGGAAGTTAGAGGCCAGATAACCTGGAACACATTAGACACTGTTCCAAAAATAAAAATAAGACAGAAAGAGTAGTGAAAAAGAAGGAGCCCAACTCACAATGTGAACAAATCCTCGGAACCAATTTCTTTTCTATTCTTCGTTTTGCCAGAGGAAAGACAACAGAATCCTGACTGTCCACATGTCCATTAATCACATAAGCAAGACTACAGCTCAGAACTGGCCCCACTTTGTGCAGATCGGTCTTCAGCTCTGTGCGCCACTTTCATCTCCATCTGTCCGTCTTCCTACACTGCTTCTCACTGGGTGTCCCACAACAAGAGCTAAGGGAAAAGGTGCTACACAGCAGAACTGGGGAGACAGCTCTGTGGGCAAACAGCTAACACAGAAGCATGAGGACCTGAGTTTAGATCCTAGGTACCCACGCAGGTGATCATGGAAACTTAATATTTCCTGATACCACTGGTGGCAACTACTATAAATATTTCTACAAAACGGAACTCTGTTTACGTACTACGCAGCTGTTTAACTGAAGCAAAAAGGAAGGAAGGGAAAACTGAGAGAGGAAGGCAAAGGGAGTAAGACTGAGAAGCACACGACGGTAGAATTATAGAAGCTTTAATTTACTTCCGGATTTAGAAACTGAAATTAGACTGTGAAATTTCAGTGGGATATCTTATGACAATCAATATTCATTAAATTGATGAACACAAAAGTAAAAACCAACACCGAAATTTTCAACTGATAGAATTAAAGATAAATGTCTTACAAATGCTCATTTCAAAAATTATAGCTCTTGGATCTGGTTTA
This sequence comes from Peromyscus californicus insignis, assembly GCF_007827085.1. Classification (NCBI taxonomy): domain Eukaryota; kingdom Metazoa; phylum Chordata; class Mammalia; order Rodentia; family Cricetidae; genus Peromyscus; species Peromyscus californicus. Next base: position 8,210,797 of record NW_026294413.1, read on the forward strand.
CTAAATTTGAATTAAATTTTATTATGTTTTTATAGATAAAGCCCTGAATAAGTCAATGCTTCATGAGATGACAAACTTAGCATACACCTCCCAATTATTCACCAAGTACACAATCACTCCAAAAATAATGCTACAGGGCAGGTGAGATGGCTTATCGGATACAAACCTCTCACCGCCACATGTTCACCAGGTCACATTTGTGCTGTACAACACACCCACAAACACACATCACGAACACACATCAAGAGTAAATTTTAAAAATATTATTAAAGTAATAATACTGGAAACAAATTTTACCTATGAACTACATACCAGCTGCCCTGGTATAAGTACATTCCAGCAATGTGCACATTCATTTCCAAATATTTATCTCAAAATTCTTCTTCCCCGTAGAAATCAACACAATCCACTTCAAAATACATTAAAGTAGGGTTATAATGATAAAAGTGTTCCCTGAGAAAACTATGCATTTGTAGGTGATTTAATTTTACCTTAAAATGGATACAATCTAAATTAAGAGGCTAGTTACTAAGGACACAAAGGATGACTGAATCAAGTAAAACCGTAATTAAGTCAGCACCAATCAATGAGTACAAAGATTCTCAGCATGCTATGTCTACAGAGAAGGTTCACTACATGTCCATGAGAGATAAGTATGCTAATCTAAATACATATAGTATTTTCTTCTTTTCCAATGATTAGATTAAAACTCAGTACCTAAAAAATATAGAAGCTTTCTCAACAATAGCCAGGAAATTTAGAGGACTAATCTAATAAATTGCTCATATGCCCAGGTCAAATTGTCAAATTTGTCTTTAAGAACAAAAAGAGTGGGTAATATTTAATTATTTTTTATTTAATTTAAATAAGATTTTTTTTCTGAATTCTAGAGGCCATATAAAGTATTTTAGTTTTAAGATTGTGCAAGTGAGTATTGGTAGGAAAATTTATACTTGTATAACCCTTTATAATCCATAAAATCTCTTAATTTATAGACCATCATTTAGAAATAAATTATCAAAGGCAATGGCAGAAGTATCAGAGAGTTTTGGGCCAAGGATATGAAAGAGTAGCTATAATCTCATTTACAACTTCAAATGTATAAATATTATTTTTTAAATAATAGAGTAAAATGAAGGAAAAGAAGATGGGAAGAACAAGTTCTTGCTTAGAAAGCATCCCACTGAGAAGGAGCCAAACTACACAGGTGACAAGGCGGAAGTGTCACTGTCACACGGGACAGGACCCAGAGTCTTCCTGGAAGGGGCCAACCCTCAATCTCCTTTTCAGAAAAAATCACATCCCTATGAAAACTTTTATTTTTAAAATTGGAATAAAGTAGTTTATAATGAATACGAATCAATCAGTTCCCTAAAAAGAGACTCCTGCATCTTCCAAAGAGCCAACATGTAGACCTCACACTTTAGTGCTGTCATATTCCTAGTTTACACACCTGACGCAGCTGGCTTTCATTATTACTGAACTGTCGTTACTCCAGCTTAATTTGAGGCTTGCCAGTTATGGCCTTTATAGATCAGTAAGTCATAAACTAAAAGAGGTGTCACATTCTGTTTATACTCTCTTCACATCCTGAAAACATGAGTCTCTCAGTTCATTTTCATGCAGGAATTCAAAGTCATCATTTCTTTGTGCCTCTTGAGTAATACATGACAGACTACAGAATAATAAATCACATTTTACTACTTATAGAATGGCAAGAGCTGCAAGGCTATATATAATTCTCTATTACTTCTGCCTTCCATAAGTGATATTTACCAGCAGAGCCCTAACTCTGACATTTAATCTCCTTAAATTCTGATCAAGTTATTAACATCACTTACATTTAACTAGATAACACTCATTCTTCTTTATTTCAACACTGAGGGGAAATGTAACAATACAACCTTTAACACTACCCAATTTGACTGCTTTAAACCCAGAAGTTTCTACATAAAGTTCAAAGCATTTAAAAGCAGGCTATGCCAGGTCAGGGCAATTCAAATATTGACTCATGAATACTCATATTATTATGTTCTATTCTTCTTTCCTACAAATGAGGCTTCTGGGTCAAACAAAGTCTAAACACTTCTCTGCCTTGATAATGTCTGTTTTCTTAGTTTTATAGAAATACTTCTGACAGTCCTGTGGAATGTCTTTCTGTATGCTGTGAATATGTGTTATTACCATTGGCTAATAAATAAAGCTGCATTGGCCTGTGGCAGGGCAGGATGGAGCCAGGCAAGAAAATCCAAGAGAGAGAGTGAAAGGAGAAAGGAGAGTAAGGGGAGACACCAAACCACCGTCCAAGAAGCAACATGTAATGAGATGCAGGTAAAGCCACAGAACACGTGGCAATACATAGATTAATAGAAATAGGTTAATTTAAGATGAAAGAGCTAGCTAGTAAGAAGCCTGCCAGAGGCCATACAGTTGGTAATTAACATAAGCCTCCGAATGATTATTTTATGATCGACTACAGGACCTTAGGGCTGGGCAGGACAAAGGAAAACTTAGAGCTACATTTTGGTGTCCAATGTGAAGTGCCAAAATGTTGTTTGTTTTTGGCTCTTTTGGTGGGCTAACCATCTAGCTCCCCAAAAAAACACACACACAGAGAAATTTCTACTCATGAATGCCTGGCCTTAGCTTGACTTGTTTCTTGCCAGCTTTTCTTAATTTAGATTAGCCCATCTATCTCTTACCTCTGGCTTTTTTTCCTTTTCTTACTTGTATAATCTTATTTTCACTCTTACTTCATGGCTGGCTGTGTGGCTGGGTGGCTGGCCCCTGATGTCCTCCTCCTTCAGGATTATTATAATCAAACATGTGGTGATGGTTTCTTTCTTTAGCTCACAAGCTTCTAATATGAATAATGGTCAATCATGATGGCAGTGTGTATATAACATATTAGCTGCAAGAGATTCTGCCATCATAAAAATATTCATGCAACAGAAATTATATACAACTTAAACAGAAGTTACTGTGATATGTCAATACTTACAGTAAGTAAAATCAATCTATAAAGTATCCACAGGTTTATTGATAAAGTAGGACAGAACTGGCTCCTACCTTTGTTGTAGTTGTTGTGTGTTGGGGAAATCAGAAAGCATAAACATAGCCAGACTAACTGTAATAATTGTGATGTTTTCTTCATTTTCAAACACCATATTGGTTACATTCAAAATTTTCAATAGCTTTCTCCAAGAGTCAGAATTGCACTTTGCACCTCCTGTGGTTCTGACCATGTATCTTATTATAATTGCTTCTGTGATGTCCTATAGAGTTACATTAAGAGTTTGAAATGCACCAGCATTTAGAATATAATCAATTGTGACCAAATGTTGTGGTTGGAAACAAATCAGGACAGATTTGAGAACTGGGGTAGCAGACTTCTGAAAACTCCTGTAATCTGATCTTCTCCCTAGCCTTCAAAGCTCCTAGGAATGTGTGCTGGAGAAGGGAGGCTGCTCATGTGAATAGAGAGTAACAGGGTTAAAATGCTCACTTTCTGGTTTTCATTGACAACATATTTATTGAATCTTTTCATTTCCTTTTCAAGACAAAATCTCTTTATGTAGCCCTCACTGTCCTAAAACTTACTATGTAGAACAGCTGAACCTTGCTCTCATAGAGTACCATCTGCCTTTATCTCCTAAGTACTGAGATCAAAGACATGGGCCAACACTCCTGATTTCAAGCCTATTTTTATGACCGTGACTTTTTGATGCAATGGTACATCATCCCTAAAGAGAAAGGGATCCTGGAAATCCATCCATCCATTTTGTCTAGACTTGGAAAGTCCAGATCTTTGAACAAAACTTAAAATGCTCCAATAACATAACATAAACAAGTTATCATCAACCAGGGCCAAGATCTGCAAGCATGCCCCATCTCCACCCATAGGTACCATTGTGTGACTGGCACCCATCAACACTAGGCAAGATGATGTCTTCTTCTGTTTCTGGAGCAAGAATAAATTTGTCCAAAAGAAATAAAAAGAACAGTGGCAATATTTGCCAAGATGTTCAACATCTGTAACATTTTTCCAGTGAAATTCTTAGAAAGGTAAATGCCCACTTTGGTGAATATGTGTACCTGTAAGAGCATTCACTTTACTGTTGCTTGTAATATCAAAGAAAGGAAGGAAGAAGGAAGGAAGGAAGGAAGGAAGGAAGGAAGGAAGGAAGGAAGGAAGGAAGGAAGGAACTTTGATTCCAGGCACAGGCACTAATACCCTAGGGGGGAAAAAGGCAGCCTCTTTGAGGAGAGGGCATAAGGAGGCAAGTATTTTTGAACTGAATTGAAGTAAATCTCAAAAGGCGTTAAGTGAAAAGTATTCAGAAATGAGCAAAGGGTGACATGATTTGGGTTACTGTATTAACATATTCGTGCAAACAGAAACTATGGATGGCAGGGCCACCAAGACCTTTAAGAATAAATGTCTCTGAAGAGGCCAATCTTTTTGTACCATTTGAATATTGTTATATTACCAGTTCACAAATACATTTCAAAAAGTGGAAACATCTGGACGGCTTCGTCACAACATGCCAAGTGTTCAATGTTTAAGGAGCTTTGCACCCCCACCACATCTACACAAGAAGATGAGTGTACCCGGGCATCACAGGACCCACATTCTCACCACTTCTTAAAACTGCTCCTTTTCACACATTCTTTCCCTGGAACCCTGTCATTTCCTCTCTGAGAAGATGCCTGAAAGTAATGTTCCCATAGCAATTGTCACTGCAGACCCCTGAAGTAAGAACCTGGGAATCGCAGATGTTATTTGTGACTCAACAAAAGTTCTATATGCAAAAAAAAAAGAAATAAGAAGAGTGGGGAAGACCAGGAATGTACCCCAAAATATGAAAATATGAGAAGTGAGAGCTGAGGGTACAGTTTCTTTATCAATGTACTCCAGCCTCATAATCAGAAGTTATATATCCTCACTTCAATAGCATCCCTCTCATCAATGATGTGATGCTTAAAATAAATACAATCTACACAGTTTGTGTAAAAATAGAAAAGAACAGAGAAAGGCTAAATGTGAAAGATATCAGGGAGACCAGTTATTTCCTCTTTGTTAATTTGCTTTTCCCTAGCAACATTTGCCTATGCTCAGTGTTTTTCACTAAACCCTGGGTTAACAGTGCAAAAGTGAAGAGATAGTTAAATCCACCAGTTAAGAGGCTTATCTGTGTGTTCAACCCCGGGTTGAAGTACATGGAAAGCAGAGAAGCTGTGTGAACCTGTCTGTGGTGGAACTCAACTTTAAAGAGCAACCCTGTCTCTCAGAGAACTTTGCAGGGTAGACCTTTGCCAATCTCCCTAAGAGTTTGGAGGCTCTTATTTCTTCCACATAAAGGAATTATAAAATTCACATATCAATAAGTTCTATCCATTTGAACATCAAAAGGAAATAATCACGATGATTTGTACCCAGCTATCTCAAATAGTTAGCACAGGGGAAAGTACTAGCAAATGATCAGGGGCAGAGGAGCTCGTTGCTAAGCTGTAGTGGACGTTTCTACTCTAAGAAATACTCTGAAAAAGATTGGAAGCCTGGGGAAACCTAAGAACGGGGTAGTTCTCTGAGTCTGAGATAACTGGATTGAGAGTCTCAGTGTCGATATGCAATCACTCAGTTTCTCTCTCCCTCTTCTAGCTTCCTGGACCATGGTCCATAAGCCCTCTAACTTCCCCCACCTGATGGAGTTGGCTTTATAATAGGAACAAACATGTTCAATAGTCAATAGAGCCCACAGAAGAGAAGCTAGACACGATAGTGCCTCTTGGTCTTTGAGTTTGTAGGGATAAGAGCTTTCCCTTTGGTCTGGAAACTTATCTGTTCGTGTAAGAATTTGCTTTGTCTTACAAAGGGTTTGGGGTAAGTGTCTGACTGTCTAAAACAGGTAAGTTATACTGCACAAATCATAACTACATGTGGCTAGAAATTAAACCAATACTAAGCTAAAAAGACAATGAGGGAAATACAGTCAAATTCTCATTTTTGTCATGATTACTGCTGAGCTACTAGAAATATTATTTTCTCAATACATGTCTGTGGTTTGCTGAGGCAGAGTATCATGTAGCCCAGGCTGTTCTCAAATAATATTTGTCGCCAAGGCTGGCCTTGAACTCCTGATCCTCCTTTCCTGACCTCCTATGTGCATATGTACCAGCTTTTCCAAATGCTGTTTGACAGCCCGGTGTCCTAAGCACATCGCTTTTCTGCCTTGGGTATCTAGCACTGGCTTTCTGTCTTCATCTCCCACTTCACTATTTGAAACAATTGTGTATTGTCTCTGGCTCAAAAGTCCAAGTAAGTTCAGGTCCATAATAAAACAAATTGCACCTTCTGCCTTTGATTCTTCCCTCCCGTACGATAATGCTTTGGTGATGTATGCTGCCATGTGATGTGACTACAGCTAGGTGCTAGTTGCTCACCAACAATCCTGTTAACTTAGTAACCATGCAGTCATCTACAGAACAATCTCAATAATAAAAATGTTCTTCTAAGAAGTGGTGTCAGCAAGTCCCCAGACTTTCTACTAATAAAAGTGAAGCATTCTGAAACTCTTTTATCTTCAATTCAGTTTCTATAAAGTCTGACATCAAGGTACTTTTCCAAAATTTAACCATTTTAGATACATGCGGGAGTTTGACTTAGAAGGTCCCCCATTGGCTCATATGTTTGAGCACTTGGTTGCCAGTTGGTAAAACTGTTTAGGGAGGTTATGGAACCTTTAAGTGTTTATAGACTCATCCTACTTAGATAATTTGAGGAATAAGAAAGTAGACAGTTGTTAGTGCCATCGAGCAACTAGGTAAAGCCAATCACAAAAGGACACAAAGGAGACCCTGACATTGTTTGTTTTGTTTTGTTTTTTTTAATATCATAGAATGGGAAAGCAACCAGTTTGCTTACTGTGTACTTCTTGTGTGCACCTTGGATTTCTGTGTAGCTGATGGTGAGCATCCTGGATGCTCTGTGTGAGACCAGAGCTGAGGTGCATGCAATACCTGTCTCCTACCTGATAAACAATTGTACTCTCTAAGGTAATAAGTTAACCCTCCACCAGGAAATAACAGCTCAATGAAAACAGAAACGAAGTCAAGAAGTAAGTGAAGAATAAAGGAAAGATTAGGCACTTAAGAACTGGATGAAATAATAAAAACATGACCACACACAATAAAGCAGAAAAAAAAAAAAACAATTGTTCACATTCTTTAAGGATTCTTCAAGGATCATAATGCAATATACTCCTGAGGGGGGGAAAAAAGATTAAGGTAGATTCCTGGAAGGGAGCTGAAATATTTAACCCTTTCATTATTTTCCCCCTTTAAATTCCTGTCTATCTCCAAGAACCAAACAATACCTAGAACTCCCTTGAAAAATCACCAAAAGGGTCTGGAAGCTGGCTTAATGGAATTCCAATGGAAGAGAATTTCACAGGGTAGCAGGTAGTATGAATGATCTCTTAGGTAAATCATGAATACAAATTAGAAAGACAATGGATGAGAAATCACAGTTGAAAGACATTGAAAAGAAACTAAATCTGTTTGTAACAGTTCCTAAGAGAACTGTACCTCTCCAACCATGTGTATCTCTTTCTTGTTTGTGTTCTCATTTGGACTAGCCAACTACACCATTGTTTTCCACCAGGCAGAATAGCCAAGGAGCTAATGTTTAACTAAAGGTTACTCCAAGGTTTGCTGCCTCCCCCTCCCCCATGGTCACCACCATTGTATGTTTAGTCCACTGAACACCGGTTAATTATTGCTTTTGTAAGCAGAAAAGGGTTGATTGACAGGTACCTGGAAGAACTAGGGCTTTAAGACTAACTGGAACAAGCATCGCATCAGCCAAGACCACAAAGAACAGCACATCATGAAGGTCATCCACGGATATGATTGTGAGGGCCAACGAACACTCAGTGTCATAGAGACCCACCCCCACACCTTTGGCCAGGGATACTTGAAGGTACTGCCGGAACTTTCCTGAGGCCACTTGTACCTGCAGAAGGAATACATCACTGCCATTGTTTCTTTGAGTATTTAGTAGCCAATGCAAATACCAAAACAGGTAGATATTAACTCATGAACTAATATCCTAAATGAAAAGGAGCAGGGAACCCAGCTCCTGCAGATTTCAGTTCCTAAACCTGTACAGTATCTCTGCCTACCATCAAGACTTTCAAGGTGATGGAAACTGGCTACAGAGAGAGACGAACTCTAACAAAACACACACACACACACACACACACACACACACACACACACACACATATTGGAACAATGACAATGTAGCTTTACATGCTTACATAGGAAGGATCAAAAGCCTTTCTAATAGTAAATTATTAGGTGCTATTCCTGGAAGACTCTAGAGATATTCTAATACTGAGAAAATTTTTGCTACATTCTTGCCTTTTCTAGTAACTGTGAGTTTAGTGTTTCCTAGTACTAGGGACAGAATCATAATGGATAATATTTAATCAAATGATTTGAGAAAATTGTCTCAAAAGTTAATTGTATACTCTGATTCACTTTTGTTGTTTACTAAATGTCAATGGCTTATGGCTATAACGAAATGATCTATGTATTATATGAGATAGTGTAAAAGTTTAAAGCAATAAGTGAGTCTTAGAAAGAGCTCAATAAATATTCTATTTTATTATATATTCAGTTGTAACATGAAGCCTATTTTTAACAACCTCACCATAATATCTAGGTTTAATCTCATTAAAGGACAACCTTCATCTGTACAGAAAGGTCAATCATTTGATACTTTTGTTGTAACAAGAGAAAAGAGAAGAAAGACACTATTTTATCATTTTCAAAAGATCCGTAGGATAGATCACACCACTTGATGTAAAAGTAATGGTTTTATAACAATGATTTTTTCCTAGAAGCAAAGATAGAGGTAAAATACATAGATGAACTCTCTAAAAATTAAGGTAAGGACTGTAATGTATATATAGGTCACCTAGACCTGCTTCCAATATCATAGTAATAGTAATAATAACATATCTCAAAACTGTAATTTCTCTGGATATTAGTACACATGGCAGAGATATATGTCACCATCAGTTTTGACTGGAAACTATACTTTATATTACACCCTCCACTATGAACCCTATGACAGGATGAGATCCCTGAGGGTCAGGAACTCATGTTATCTAAAAAAAAATCTATTAAAATAAAAAGTGATAATATGTTAGGCTGTAACCAATAGCATTCAGAATGTTTTTCGTAATCACTAATACATGCCAGTCAGCCAACATCTAAGCCCACTGGAATCTTAGATCACTGTTGCCATTTGGTACACTCATTCCAAGTACAGGGAACACCTCATCTGACTTGGGCACTGAGAGCACTACACGTGTAAGCCAGACACAGGCCTTTAAGGAGCTTGTAGACTGATAGATGCTTACACTTTACATCATCAATGGCAAAACTAAAATGTGATTTCTGCTCCGAAATGTTTTTTAATCACCTTATGAGACAAGACAAGGAAGGAATTATGCCTACCAACTGCATCTGTGTTTAGAAAAGGAAGTGCTGATCTCTCTGTCGCAGGAGCACACCTTCTAAACAACCCATCGTTTGGCCCTGTCGCATTTTTCTAAACAAAACTGAGGAATTTTCTTTAGAGACTAGGAAACCCAGTACTTCTATCATGACAGAAATAAACACATTAGCAGATCATACACCCTGTATTAGAACTCAACACAACCATCGTTTATTGAGGAGAATAATAACTGCCCATAAAAATGCATGTTCTGCAATTTCATGAAGCATGCTTTGTATAGGGGTAAATATACAAGAAATTACAAAATGGGCCAACTATCCAGGATGTGGAATCAGAAGAATACATGGTCAATGTTTTTGAAAGAATTCTGCTTTGCACCCACCAATCAAGCACACCATGTACAAAACAAAACAGCACCTCTAATTTGTTGAAATGAACTTGCAGGAAAAAAAATATATCCGGAGTGACCATTGTTTTCTCTTTATAACAGTCTCTGGGAAATACTAACTTCTTCAAAACCACGAACATCTCTGTCTCAGCACATCACTCAGGTGCCCACACAGCACTGAGCAAGGCGCTGCCCAGGCAGAGCCTCCTGGAAGAGCACTGGCTTGCAAGCACCCTGTCTTCTCCAACACCAGAAATAAGGTTCTCTTGTGCCTCGCTTTAAATTCCTTCATTTGAAAATCAGATTTTCATCTTTTCTTCAGGAACAGCTAAATCTCTGTTGAGCTACAAAAACACGTTTTACAACTGAGATTAGTGTGTTCTGGCTTCTTGGGGGTTTCTCTGCAGCTGCTGCTTTTGAGAGGGACTGTTTGCTTTCCACACAGGAAGGAAGGAGTTCCGTGAAAGGGGGAAATTTTCTGCTTGTTGTCATCAGGGCGTCCTTATTTCTTCCCTATAATCCCAGAACTTGTTTCAAGCATCTTCACATGCAAACTGCAACAACACAAGAGCTTAAACTCACACTTTCAAACATGACAGAAAACACAGAACTCACTAAAAAATAAACCAAGGCAGATGGTGCCCGGCATGAACCACGCCAAGCCATTTTCACCCCATTGTCGCCTGACACTACTCAGCACCATCCATACAAGAGAGCTAGCAAGAAGGATTCCCAGCACAAATAGTCCTCTCCCATTTCCTTTTATAAAAAGTAAAATACAATATATCAGCCATATCATTGGTGTCATCTTAAATTATCAAAATATGTGTCTTTTTAATGCAACATAAACACTTTAAGAAAGTAACCCCAAATTAGGATGTGGTCCTACACACACCACACACCACACACACACACACACACACACACACACACACACACACACACACACAAAATACATAGGCACATGCACACACTTCTGTGTGCACACCAGGGATACTGCAATGCTATGATTTTTTAAATACACAGCACACTAAGTTTTGGTGAAAGAATATTTACATAGGAAGTAGAATAAAAACTATTTAAAACCACATCTTTAGTGAAGATGATCATCTGTAATAACTATGGTTGTTTCCCAAAAACTTCACTAGAAACTTTTAGACATAGGAGAACAAAGATAACTTGAGGTTAATCATCTCCATAGATGGGTTTACATAGTTTGCTGTGGTCAGACTCAAGTTCAGTGACTGCAATCAAGATCAATTGGTCCAGTCTTGCAAAATAACAGAGCTGTACATTTGTTAGCAAGTTTACAGAGATGACATATTGAAGAGAGGGATTCACTTAATTTCCATATTTATTAGGAACAGTTCTTCCACTTGTGTATAGGACCATTTAGGGCCAGGCAGGATGGAGTGCCCCTCTGACTCCAGCACGACGAGGCAGAGGCAGGAGCCTGCTCTACACAGAAGGTTCTTGGCCAGCTAGGGCTAGATAGTGAGACACTGTCCCAAAAAAGGGTGGGGTAGGGGTTGGAGAGACAGAGAAGTGACTTGGTAGTTAAGAGCACTGACTGGTCTTCCAGAGGACCTGGGTTCGGTTCCCAGCACCTGCAAGGCAGCTCACAACCATCTGTAACTCTCATTCCAGGCGACCTGAATCCATCTTCTGCCCTCCATACATGCAGGCAAAACACTCATATACATAAAATAAAAATAAATAAATCTTCATTAGCATGTTTAAGTTAAAATAATTAAGAACAATTTTAAATTAATTCATGTGCAAAACAGAAAAAAAAATGACTTCAACAACCCAAAAGCTGATCAAAGCTGTCATTCCTCTTCCTCTGTCCCTCTCAGAGGCTAATCACACCCCTCCCCTGCATCTCAGTGCCTCCCCCTCTCCCCTGCTCATCACACTGACTTGCCTTATCCGCATCTGTCCTCACTGCTCTGTGTGGACCTCAAGGGCAGGAAAACTTCAAGTACCTCTCCTTTAACAGGCAATTAAAAAGAAATTTTTACTGACATATGTACAAGGTAGTAAGTAGGCAAAGGTCACAAATGGAATTCACAGAACTACACACAGTTCCTGTGTGTATGCCAGCAGCACAATATATTACTCAAAGCCTCCACCGTAAATAGCTCACTCCAGAGGCAGGGCCATTTGATGGCTTCACACCTTAGGCCCAGCCAACTCGGTCAGGTCACTGTCCTTCTTACCAACTTCCCTGCCTCCAATGCCATACCATTGTCATTTAAAATATCCTTTATATTTAACTCTCTAATCTTCTCAGGTATTGAAAAACTATTGTCAGAGATGGGCAAATGCACCACGCTCTATTAGAAAGGTGTTTTTAATAGGCACATATCAACGTGCAGCAACACTTCATCATCAGGAGGCAGGATGTGCTTCAACACCAAATGGAAACAACCAATTCCCTGTTCCACATAGTAAACTCTGCTGCTTTATACTTTCTCAAATTGATTTCCACTGCCTTGAGCTAACATGGCTTATGGGTACCAAGTTTTCAAAGGAAATGTAAGCGCGTCTTTATATTACACCACTTAGTTTTAGTATGACTGAAATTGTCTAAACGTTGTGCCCAGCAGGGAGAAAAGAATACTTCTTATAATTCCTATCAGGGAGTAGTTAATTATTTATTGAATGCCATCTATGTTAAGGCACTGTGCTCTGGGAAAAGCAAAATTGCATAAGAGTGTCCTCTGATACTTCAGGGGCAAGTTTGGAAAGCAAAAAATAAAGTGCTTCATTTTAAAGAAGACAAGAAATAGTAGAAGAGAGCTTGATTAATGACCAAAATAAGAGACAAATGACTGAAGGTTGGCAGAGGATGAAAGGGGAATTAAGTAGCCTTGGACAAATGAGTTTGGGGGGCTTGAGAGTAATTGGTGAGGGCAACTTAGTTAGATTAAACTTCGTTTTGTGGACAAGTGGAGAGGACAGAGTAGCACTGTGAGGACTGGGCACAAAAGACAGCAGCTCAAAGGGAAGAAAGTTTGGTGAAAGAGCTTTTATGACATGGAAATTTCTAGAAGAGTCATGCTTGGAAATAAGTTAGAAAGATGGCTTGAGTTCTTGGATGCTGAACTAAGTTGTTGGTATTTATTCTGAGGGCACTGGAGAACACGGCAAACTGGACAGGCTGAGGACTGAGAATTTAAGACAGTGATTGACAAAGTGTGTCCCCACAGAAAGGTCACCAACATTCTGAGGAAAGTCTTAGGACTGACCCAGGAACCCCTTTCCTGGTCTACTGAATTGGAAATATCCAAGTTGGAGCCCAGTATCCCGTGTTTCAGCCAGCATTCTAGATGGTTCTTTCTAGTTTGAACACTATTGAATAAACAAATTAAAATTACCAACTGGTATATGGGAAACACAGGGTACCTGGAATCATAGGCAAAATGCCAACCCTAACCACTGAGGTAGCCCCCAGTCAGGAGGGCTGTTGTCAAACCAGCACAAACTAATGCTAATGAGGATGCACCAGAGAATACTACTACCAAATGACCTAGAAACTCTGACTCTATATCCAAAGAAAACAAAACACAGCTTATTGAAATGTACCTATTTTTCATGTTTATTGTAGCACCATTCACAAAGACAAAATATATAATCAACTGTGGTACCCAGCAGTGGGTATATGGATAAAGAAAATTTCATAGGTATATAAACAATAGAGTATCATTCAACCTTGCAGCAAGATGTCTGGAAGTGGGTGGAGGGGCTTCTGTGAAATGAATAACAGACACAGAAAGACAAATAACATATTCCATTTCATAAATGAAAACTACCAAAAAAAATAGAAAGGATCTCATAGTAGACAGTAATAGAACTGAATAGGATACTGATCACTGCTAGGAAAGCAAAGGTGAGAGGAAGGGAGGGAAGCTGGACAGTGGGTACCAAAATATAGAGAGATGGGAGGAATGCATTCTAGTGTTCTACATCACAGGAGGCTAACTGCAGTTTAAACCGCCTACTATCATCATTTCTGGAGAACAGAACAGAGGTACACAAAGCCTCTCAGTGCAGAGAAATAGTAAATATGGGAGCAGATGGAAAAGCTGTTTATTTTTCAGAGTTGATAACTTCACATTGTGTACGTATACTGAATTGTCAAACAATACCCATAAATGTGCACTGTTATTATTCCAATTGAAAATAAATAAATTCATAACTGAGCAAAGCAAACCATAAGACTTGTCTGCTTACAGTGAACAGAACTGTGAGGGCAGTATGGCAGACACAATATGGCCATTTCTTTCCAAGTTGAACACTAAAGGGAAGAAAGAATAAATTTTTTAAAGTATTATCTGTTTGACATTTAGTGGTGTTTCAAGGCTACCTTTTAAAGATCTGTGCTGAAGAGGTGGCTAACAGCGCATACTGCACTTGCAGAGAACCTGAGTTTGGTTCACAGCATCGGTAGAGAGCAGTACACAACCAATTGCAGCACTCAGACACCCAAAGCCCCCTACTGATTCTCAGTGGCATCTACACTCATGTACAGGTAAACACACATATGTACAAATAATTATATAATAATTTAAAATCCACATGATTTAAAAATAATAAAAATAAATCTTTTTATAAAAGGGTTTCTCTCTTAGATGCTGATCATCAAATGAAATTTAAAAGGACCACATCTCTGTGGAAATTATAGTGAACTGGCCTTCCTGCTGCTTCTGGGTAAGATAAAGACTCCTCATCACCGTCTGTATGTCATGAACTCATGATAGAGAGCTATTATTTCTTGAAGACCTCTCTCTTCATGCTGTTCACATGGATCATGAGTCAGGCAATGTTATTTCCCTTTTCTTTAGGTAGGGAGAGTAAAGATGAAGATGTAAGAATACAGTACAATAACTACATTCTAAGAATATGGCAAGGACTGGGTTCCTCAGCTTTTGGTAACATGTGCCCAGAAGACCAGAGATTGTTGGGTAAAGAATTCACACAGCCCCCAGTTGACTGTTTCTATGACTCTTTGAAAGACTTCGTGCTGTCCACATAGCGGGGACAACGATTGGCAGATACATAAGTGGTTCTATTTTGCTTATTCCTTAAGTAATTTTCCATTGGTAGACACTAGGGGTGTGAGGATCTGTTACCTGACCTTAGGAAACAAGGTCTCTAAATCAAGCTGGATGTTTGTGGTCCAACCAAAAAGAGGGTAAACAGCAAGAACACCCATCAATGCCCTGAAGAGTCTGTATGAAGGAGATGGGAACAGAGGAGAATGTTTGCACTTTCCTTTATGAAGAGGAGGAAGATTCTGACCCAAATTCTGCCCATAGGCCTGTGAATGGACTGTCTGGTGGGCAAGTCAATCTCAAGTAACAATTCTGAAGCACATAGCACTCAGTGGGAAGGCTCTGCCTCACACTACAGTGGATAGGCCCTGCCCAGCCATCCTTAGAGCCTTCTGCAAAGACTGAGCAGCTGAGTTTACACCCACATGGGCAGCCACTGAACCAGGCGAACAAGGATGTCAGTGGCAAGAGGCCAGCCAAGTGAAGCTACTGACTCGGGAGACCTCCAGCCTAGAAAAGCCAACGAAAGGGTGACTATTCCAGGAACCGGGTAATGGCTACCTGGTGTTTCTCAAGTTGGGCAAAGCCAGGCATGAAGTACACAACCCTGGGGTCAGCTATGCAGAGCAGCAGGGCCCTGGAGCTGAGAGAAGCCCATCTTCTCCTCCCACACAGATGAGCAACCCCTACCCTGATTAGTTGCCTTTCTTATCTTTTGTGTGCTCTTTGGCATTTCTGTGACCTTGACTACACTTCAGGAGTGTGCAAGGGGTTTTATGACTATTAAATTCAATTGCAGTGATGAAAGGTAGGGACTCTATTATTTCTGTTTACATGTGAGGAAAAAATGAGGCACAAACAGATTCAGAAAAAGCTGAGGAGAAACGACAGGAGTTGGTCTTTGTATGAGCCCTACACCATCACCAAGATCCTCATAACAAATGCTAGTCCAGAGGCCACACTGATTGGACCAAATTTTTAACTATATCAGACTAAATTGTTTTCGCTGTTGTTGTTAACACCCAACAAGTGGGTGCTCCTGAGCAAACCAGATGTGTTGGATAGAGGAGTGAGGAAGAGAGGGAGGAGAGGAAACCGCATACCTTTCCCATGGGGTTGCACTGTGGATATCTTCATTCTCTGGGCACAAATATGGTAGCAGCTCACATACTTACTGCTGAATATTCCTATGAGAAGTGCAGGTAACAGGCAGCCTGCTCCTGGAGACAGGGAGATGACTCATCTGTTCTTTAGTGTTCTAGCTACCATTGCAAAGTGGAAAATACACAGCACTCTCAGACATCAGTGAAGTTAAAAGGCACACTATTGTACTCATTCTTAAAATGGAAAAGCCTACAATTCGACACAACCGAATCCCCAAGTCCACAAGACTAAAATCCCAACTGTTTTCTACCATCTCCAATTTGGCCTTGGAATTCTCTGTGCAGAGTACCCAGCTGTCCATCTGGGAAACATTTCCCTGCATAAGCAACAGAGGACAGAACATACAGAGTAGCACAAAGGGAAACCAAGGTGAGTGAGGAATAATTCTAAAAGTGAAATGCTCTGTTTTTCAAAATGGTATTGTGAACTTCAGTACTAAAACATTGACTTAAAGTATAAGGAATTTTAGAAGCTTCCCAGGACTCCATAAATTATTTTTCCCTGATAGAGTATTACCCCAGAGGGCTACCCTTGACAGTGAGCATAAGTATGTGTGACCTCACTTCCTGGTGTGTGGCAACCTGGAACAGGTCAATTCAGTGGCAGATTTACCACACTTTGTATATGTTTGAAATTTACTTCCTTTTTTCACATCTAAAACACCACTGACAGATCCTAGGATGCAGTACTAGTACAATGCCTGTTTAAAAAAAAATGATTCTTTCAGGGAGGTAGGGGATGGGGGTGTGCTTTCCATGTTCAAGATACTTTACATCTGTTGCTCAGCTGGAAAGACTGTTAAAAGGCCATTAGAACCTTAAGGTAACAGACCTGGAAAGCTATGACAGGCAGGGAGCAATTTGCTGTTTGTGTTAGGAGTATCGGCCTCAGCCACTTCCTCCTCGTGGGCTGAAAACAGCTTCTGTCAGGAGCCATGAAAATCAATTCCACAGTAACCAGACTGAAACGCGGCCGAAGGTGGTACACCTACCGACAGGCACTGCGCAGCAGAGCCTCCTTCTGGGCATCCGTGGCACCTTGCAGATGTCCCAAACCATGCTCTCTAGCAGAGCTGGAAGCTGCCAGCAGCTTGGTGCTTCCAGGAACCTTCGGGCTTATCTCTTTGGACACTGGTTCTCTCTAATGCTTAATTAGGTTAAAATCCGGATTGTCACCCTGAATGAAGATAGCTTTCGGAAACGTCGGGCTGCACAAAGCCCGCTCTTGCCTATTTGTTCCATTTTCTGCTTTCGCAGATTATAGTAATTGTGAAACAGGCTCATTTTCTCGCCCTAAATAAAACAGCTTCAGGGACTTCTATAACATACAGAACATTTTAAAACTTTGTTTCAAATGTAAGGTCATATTTTTAAAAATATAAGTATTTCAGAGGGTTAACAATAGTTTTGCCAAGAATTATGCTTTATAAACTAATGGTTAGAAAGGTTAAAATTCGTTTGAAAACAAGTTATAGCCTCTTCAGTAGTAGGAAATTGCATTCCAGCTGCAAAAATGCAACCTTGGTTACCACATAAGATCATTCTACCCAATGAGATTGCATATAGCCAATCTTTTATTCACTAAGGATCTTTCATATAATCAGACTTATGCATGTGACTTCCTATAATATTATTACCTTTACATCAATAACCCAGACTGAGATACTATTCAAATTCATGTGTTAAATATTTTTTTGTTAAAACAAAATAAAAAATGCACAATTTCCTCTTTTTTGTCATGAATATTAGATTAACCTAACATGTTTTTAACTCCAGTTTAAATGTGTTTATACATTACACATTTCAGACAAGGCAGAAAAATGCATTTGTATACTACCTTTTAACTCTCCCTTCAAAGCACATAATGAATATCTGTAAACAGTGCTAAGATATCACCAGGTTATTGTTTTGCTGATAGAGAAGGAGGCAGTAAGAAAGGCAAGCGTCCTCCTAGTAGATTTGTGGGTAGAGGACAGAGATTTGCCATTCTGAATGGTACTTCATATCAGGTTGGACTGGCCTTCAGAAGAACCACATGGCAATTTAGGTGAAGAGAATATAGTCTTCATTGCACTCTTATAAAAAAGATTGGCCTAAGCTTTAAAAATGCTACCTGACCTCCAGACGCCTAATACCCCCGAGACTCTGAGAAAGTGCACAGTGAGACACCACGGAATCGTGTGAGCAGTAAAATCACAATACAAGCTTTTCGCACATTAGCACTTGACACTGTGAAAGTGAAGTCTTTGTGCCAAGTTCAAGGCAAGTCAATTGTAGGAAGAGCTCTAAGAGATCATCAGTCAAAGGTGACCAAGAAGCCTGAACTTCCAGAGGTGACAGATGAGATTAGGAGTGAATTCTAGCTCTTCAACTGGAGCTCTAGGGACTTTGAAATTCTTTATTAGGCAAATAGAAAACATAAGTCACTGACAAAATCTTTTTTTTTTTTTTTTTGGTTTTTTGAGACAGGGTTTCTCTGTATAGCTTTGCACCTTTCCTGGAACTCACTCGGTAGCCCAGGCTGGCCTCGAACTCACAGAGATCCACCTGAACTGACAAAATCTTGATTTGTTTACAGGTGGCTTGCACTTACAGCTCAACCAAACCTGTCTTCTGAAACCTTCTTGGTAGGAATAGGTGTAGGATCTGGAAGGTAAATGGCATGGAGATAGAGGGATGACTTGTTTCATAAGTTAGTTCCCAACACTTGTTCCTTCTGCAATAAATCACTACAGTGAACTTTAAGAAAATAGAATTGTTAAGCATTTTGGAGAAAAAAAAACCAAACCTTAGCACTTGTATGTTTTACATTTTGTTTCATCAGTCATTAGGATTCAGAAAAAAAAAATATTAGGAAAAGCAAGCAACTATAGAACACTAATTCCTTTTAATTTTTTCCAGATAAAGGTTAAAGCTTTTCACTGGTACATAGTGACGCTTCATGCATGGTGACCTTTTTGAAGTTCACCTCACAAGTGTTATTGACTTTAAGGTATTCTGACCCATTAAGAAAATAAGTGAAAAGTATTCATCCTTCTTCAGAAGACTTCAAAAGGCTTTTTTCCCTGCAAAGAAAATAGTTGCCTCAAATTCACTACAACTTTATGAGGCAATATCCAGAATTCCCTGGAATCCCTGGAGGAACACTGGTCCCTGTGTCAAAGCTGTCCTGGGGGCACAGAGGGACAAAGGCGATTTCTTAAAATTCCAAGAACTATAATAGGGGGCTCTCCTGCCAATGATGAAACTGTGGAGCCCTGGTGGGCATGCTCAGAATGGATCTGCTCATCTGTAATTAGATACATTCAAAAATGAAAAATGACCAGCTCTGTGTATGAACATATGAACCCAGAGATCGGGAGAAAATGGCTAGTTCTATACCTGGAGGCCAGCGTGGGCATAACTGAAAGATGAGGCAGAGGGATTAAATTCCTCCAGAGCAGATAAAAGGGCGTATACAATAAGATTCACATGTGCCGAAAGAAAGCATGCCAATTTAGCAAGGACCTTACAGCGAAAGAAACTTCCAATTCTGTTGCCCATTTCCCCTTCTAAAGCAATGCAAAGGGTCCCTTTACTAATGACGACAGATCGCTAGCAGCAGTCAGGAAAGTCCTTTTGGTTCCAGGGACAGGGGAGATGGTTGTTTTCCTCAATTTCCCCAAGTGGCCATGGTATAATCTCCAAAAAAAAAAAAAAAAAATCCAGAGAGATAAACAGTGCAGTCTAGAGTATCAAAGTACTCTCCTGATGGATCAAAGTAGAAAATATCGCAAAAAAATAATACCCGACACCTAGCTGTTCATGCTGGCAGAAGTCTGTATTTAAAACCCACTTTGCACCCTCAGTGTTGCTCTTCAGAGAGCCAAGGATGATAGGACCAACAACAGCGTCATCACCCAGGAACATTCCTGAATGTAGACTGTAGGCACGATCTAGTCCTACTCATTCAGACACTTGGTGAGACAGGGCCCAGACATTTGGGTAGAGTCAGCCCTTCAGTGGTATCAACACGTGGAGTTCATGGAGAAGCCCTCATCCAGATCACTGCCTTCTTACTGTGGAAGCATATTGTGATTACTTCAAGAAGGGAGGGAGGGAAGGAGGAGGGAGTAAGGAGTCCGAATATTGAAGAGCACAAAGGTAGGAGTTTTATGAGATGTTCCTAATGACTCCATGCATCCCTCCTAAGATGATCCAGCCTCTCTATAATTCCCAAGAGCCAACTAGTAAATGTTTAGAAACTGTTGGTAACTTGGCATAGGTGCTGACGAGTGTAACACAGAAACTGCAAATGTCACCAGACTGGGGACTGCTTCTCATCCCTCTGCAGGACCACTGAATATTTGTCAGTTCGCCACTAGCCAGAGTTAAGAAATGTCACGGATATATCATACAACCTAGTCAGTTTCTCTCAAATTTCTCTGCCACCATTCAATTTGGGGGGATTCTTCTTAAGATGATTGACATTCACAAAGCAATTCACTGGCCATCAGCTACCAAGCTGGGGTGTAACTGTGACTGCTCTCCCCTGGAACCATATTCCCTTTCTGTTTCTTCTCTTTCTTCCCCGTCCTTTCCCTCCCCTCCCCTCCCCTCCCCTCCCCTCCCCTCCCCTTCCCAGTATGATCATAGGAAGCAATTCTGGAATCAGAAGCCCGTGTCTACCTACTTCTCACCAGCGGATACACACATGGGAAAACAGTCCCTTCCGGTGCCTTTGGCGTTGACTTTTGTGCTCTGGCAGCTGTCCTGTGCTCATATGGAGATGTGTTAGAACAGGATCCAGGAGCAGAGAGAGGAGCAAGCAAAGGCCCCTGCAGATACTATAAACATGCTGCTTTCTTACTTCTTTCTCCCTGACCTATGTTGGGACTGTTGCTGTGTGAAGAAATAGTTGTATAAACCAAGTGAGGTGGTATTTTCTCTGACCTGCTGCCAAAAGCATCTCAACTGATGCAGATTATTTCAGGCAGAGACCTTCAACAGCTCATCTTCCTTAGATGCTTGTATTGGAACCTCTACATGAGTGAGTCTAGATTTTGTAAGTTCCTTTTAGTTCATTAAAGTTTACGTTTTTTCTCTTCTCCGATAGCCTCATTTGACCCTTCTTTTCTCCCCTTATCTTCCTCTGGGACTGTCCACTTCCTGCTTAGAGATCAGATGCAGCATCTCAGCTGTCCTTCTCCCCACCGGGCCTCTAAAAATCCCTTCTCTAATCCATCTTCTTTACAGTGCTCAACTGATCTAAAACAATACTCCCATCATGTCACTTCAGTGCCAACAGCCCAGGATGATGACCTAATTCCTGCCAGATTCCATCTGAGGACGTCCAAAGATCTCCAAAAATCCAACCCCACCCATGCTGCTCAATATAATTTTTCATCACTTCCAAATAAATTCCTGTCTCTGTTCTTCACACACTCGCTATCCACTCCACCCTGAATTCCACCTTCTCTTGCCACTCCCTCGCCAAACACTGCCCATCCTTCAAGGTTTCTCCTTATATTTGGCCACTTCATTCTTTGATTCCTGTCCTAATAGTCAGTAGTGACCTTTGAAATTTACATGATCCCCTAAACATGTTTTAAATCCTAGGGAGATGATGACAAAATTTAAATAGTTCTCTACTTTGTTGAAAGATTTAGAATTGTTTTTATACTAGCACAATACAAAAGCGAAACTCTAGGAATAAAAATTGTCTGATATACATGGTCGACTACCTGGCTGTTGCTAACCTGATGCTTTCAGAGTATTGATCATTCATCCAACCTTACTTCAGAAATATCTATCAGCCACACTGATGTTTTTGACAATCTTCTGCTGACTTACTGATGATAGTGAGTTTTGTATCCACTAAAAAAAAAAACAAAAAAAAACAACCAGATAAATTATGCCAAAGTACTGTCATTGCCTTGGTAGGCCAATGAATTGTTGTGGGATGGTCTGTATGTCAAATGTGTTGATGATTGGTCAATGAATAAATCACTGATTGGCAGTGGCCAGGCAGGAAGTATAGGCAGGACTAACAGAGAGGAAAATTGAGAGAACAGGAAGCTGGGGGGGGGAGACACTGCCAGCCGCCATCAGGATAAGGAAGATGTAAAGTACCGGTAAGCCACAAGCCACGTGGCAAGGTATAGATTAATAGAAATGGATTAATTTAAGCTGTAAGAACAGTTAGCAAGAAGCCTGCCATGGCCATACAGTTTGAAACCAATATAAGTGTCTGTGTTTACTTGATCGGGTTTGAGCGGCTTGGGACTGGCGGGTGAGAGAGATTTGTCCTGACTGTGGGCCAGGCAGGAAAACTCTAGCTACAATGAATGATTCCTGGACATTTATTTCTCTTTTAATCTCTCTCTGCCTGGTCCTCTCTATCCCACTCATTCACCCACACTGTCCATGGGCAATCACACAGTGATGGTTATGTAAATGACAATTGATTGATTGATTGATAATTTTAGGCAAGACCCATTGAATCTAAATATTTCATGATTCCTTCCACAGCTGATCAACACTCTCATTCAAAATGGTAGCTCTCTCTTCTTGTGTTTATATTCTTCCCTTCTAGTAATTTCTATCAAAGAAGTCAAAGCAAGATTTCAAAACTGTGGCCTATCCTGATGGAAATACTTCTCCAACGGCCCTTACTACTCTCAGATTAAAGGCCAAAGCCTTAATAGGGAGTTCAAAGCATTCCGGGCCCCAGATGGTCACTGAGGTTGTATGGGGAGAGAAATCAGTCCTTTTAGGCATGAATTCTTCCCCACTGAACAGTCACCATACAGAAAGACAGGAGGTCACAGGATCTTTCAGCCTGGAGCTGGGTGAGCAAACAGAGAAAGTCCTCTGTGTGTGTGTGTGTGTGTGTGTGTGTGTGTGTGTGTGTGTGTCTGTGTCTGTGTCTGTGTACACATGCGCACTTACGTGCAATGGAACTTCACAACATGATAGAAGTGTCTAGGGCAGAGAGTTGCAAAGGGCTGAGCATCTTAGGGTTCTAGTCCCAGAGTTTGCTTTAGCCATGGCACGCAGGACAGGTATAATTCACATGGGATCCTAGGCAGGCAGGTCCTAAGTAGGTAAAACACTCCTCACCACTCCACTCCCATCCCCTCTTTAGGTGATTTACACTTAAAACAACTGAGTGTGTAAACCTTGAGTTAGCATCTGTAAACATTTCAGTCAAAGGGCCAAGCTGATAAACATAGGGCTGATATGCAAGGGTCTACCTTTGGGAATCCTACATTGCTAATCTAGCCCTTCGGTTCTGATTCTCTGTTTTTTCTTTCTCACACATCTCTTCTCACCACAACCCATTACCACGGGTTCTGGAATTCTTCTCGTGTTTTCCAGTGTTCTCATGCTCATGGACATGTCATTTGTGCACGTTTCTCTGTCCCCATCCTTACTGATAGCTTTCCATGGTTCAGATCGCACTGCATTTCCTTAATGATGCACATCTAAGACCCTCCATTTAGATGAAATGATCCCATAACTATGCTACACACTTATCTCAGCTGGAATGACTAAGTTTTCAATGATGCCCTGAGTTTCTTCTCCCCCCCCCCCCCCCCCACTGGAATCAAAGTTCCCTGAACTACAGAGCAAGCGCAAAGCACAGGGGATTACACACAGCACATACTCAATAAACACTCACTGCCTACACGGGCAAAGTGCCTGAAGTAAGCCAGATGCTGCTCAAAGGTAGACTCGTTTCTATGTTCCTTGTTACTGTTTCAAGAGTTCCAGAATAATGGTAACCAAGTGTCATTAAAACTCAGATGATTTTCATCCAGATTATTACAATTTAGATAATTTTATCCAAGACTTACCACTATGAATTCATTTATTTACATATTTTCCAAACCAGAGATTTAAACAGTTTTGTTCTTGTTTGGCTGGTTGTTTTCTGTTTTTCTTGTTGCTCTTGTTTGATTTTTTTTTTTTTAGGACAGGGTGTCATCATGTAGCCCAGGGTAACCTAGAACTCCAGCTCCCCCAGCCTCAACCTCCTTAGTGCTGAGATTACAGGCCTACTACATCAGAATTGGCAATGCTTTTCAAATGGTGCTATAGAAAACACTGGCAACTGGATAATGCTAAATAACTGGTATGCTACTTAAAGTTTCATGATATGCAGTGAAAAGATAGAACAGCCATCATAGAGCCTTCATCTAGTAACCGATGGAAGCAGATGCAGAGATCCACAACCAAGCACCAGGCTGAGGTTCAGGAGTCCAGTCAAAAAGAGGGAAGAGGGACTCTATGAGCAAGGGACATCAAGATCATGATGGAGAAACCTACAGAAACAACTGAACTAAGCTGGTGGGAACTCGTGAACTTTAGAATGACAGCTGTGGAGCCTGCATGGGACTGGACTAGGCCCTCTGCACGTGGGAGACAGTTGTGTAGCTTGGTCTGTTTAAGGGACCCCTGACAGTGGGATCAGGATCTAGCCCTGATGCGTGAGCTGCTGTTTTGGAGCCCATTAGGTACAGTGGGACACCATGCACAGCCTTCATGCAGAGGGGAGGGGCTTGAAGCTGCCTCAACTGAATGTACTAGGCTTTGCTGACTCCCCATGAGAAGCCTTAACTTTTCAGAAAAGGGGAGGGGTGGGTTGGGGGTGTTACAGGGAGCAGGAAGAGGGATGAGAGAGGGATCCGTGGCTGGTATGTAAAAAGAATTAAAAAATTTCTTAAAAAAAGATATGACAGCAGATATTGGCAGATGAAGTAAGGTAAGATGAAGTAACATCAAGATTTTGAAAATATTAAAACAGTTGTTTATAATGGCTAGATAGCTAGAACTCTTCAAAGATATGTAAATTATGGAGGAATTGTATAATTTTTTTTATGTTTAAATAAAACAGAAACTGGGGTTAAACCATTGATCAACAATTATTTTACTACAAGTTTTACAGAATAGGTCACATAACAAGAAAGAACAATTTTGTATTTTATGAATGTCCAGAAGTTTAAATACTACTTTTTTCCTTATAGAAATGAATAGAATCTTTTTAAGCACAATATTTTAAGGACAGAATGCTGTGTACTTCGAGTCAATCCTGATAGTGGCCTACATTTCTAGTCACAAACTATTGAGAGACAATTCAATTAAAAAAATGGGTCTTATGTAGAAAAAAAAAGTGTGTCAGTCCTTAAACAATGAGAGATTATTCTCTTGGTAAGTCAGCTGAGCTATCTTTGTTTACAAGGAGCATTTTCAATTGACTCTTAGATCAAAAATCTAATAAGAGGACTGCCTAAGAACCTGGACTTCAGATGGCTTTGATACCTGGAAATAGATCAATTATTTTAGAAATCTACTGACTTGCCAAACCATAGAAAGAAAAAAATTGAAATACAGTTAATTCATTCATGACTCACTTTATTCATCCCGAGGACTTTGAGGTAGCTGTCCATTGACAAAGTAGAGGGCAAAGGTCAGAAACCTTTGCCTAGGGCAGAGAAATGGAACTTAAAGTTTATCTAAATCTAAGATGCTGAAGACAGCTATGAGGGAGTAAGAATGACCAATACTGTTTTTCCACTTATGTTACTGTGATATCTACATGTGAATGGAAATGAAAATGAGCTAAAAATCACTGAAACAAAGCCAAGCCTATTATGTTTATATATATATATAAAACATCCATATATATGAGGCCAGAATATAGACTGAAAACACAAGAACACTAGCAGAATATGAAAAAAAGTCCCATTTTCACAGTAGATCTTGACATAAGTATTTAATAAATTCGCATCAAAGACATGAAGATAGTTTAATGCTTTCTTTCTTTCTTTTCTTCTATTTATTTAGCTACTTATGTATTTTGGGGTTTTTTTGAGACAAGGTTTCTCTGTGTAGCCTTGAATGTCCTAGACTCACTTTGTAGACCAGGCTGGAGTCAACTCAGAGATCTGCCTGCCTATACCTCCCAAGTTCTGGGATTAAAGGTATGTGCCACCACCACCCGACATTTAACGCTTTTTTAATGTCCAAATGTACCCCAACTCTAAACATATCTGAGAGAGAAAGTAGGGTAAAACACATATTAAAAACAGTTGGTTTTAAATTTTGTTCTATTCTGTGAAAGTAGAATTTTGCTCTAGCTTCTATTCTCTGGGTAATGATCTATCAAAAGCCCTGTTGGACTAACCCAATATCCCAGGTTTTTGACTAAGCTAATATTCTAGTATACCCTGTACTCTGAAAGAAACCAATGCATATATTTTATGTAACCAGATAGATACAATAAATGAACTGGAAAAATGATTTGGGAAATGGTAGATGTTGCAACCCAATATAAATTCAGCATTCACAACTTATGGGAATCCATAAATAGATGTGTTGGCCCACAACACACAACACACACACAAGAGGGGCAAAGAATAGGTCTTGCGTGTGTGAATTCAACAAATGCTGAGGGCTTCATTCTAGAGGGCAATGGGCCAAACTAGAGGTTTGTGGACTCTCAAGCCAGAACTCCTGGGTTTGAATTTCCTTCTAAGACTTGTCAACTGAGTCACCCTTGGGCGGTTACTTTAGTCTTCACTGTTGTCTTTTTATTTATAAAATCTATTCTAACTTATTGGAAAAACTGAGTAAAGTAATATTTTCTTCTGAAGTATTTTTGTATTTATTTTGTTTCTGAACCCTTGTCTATGTGTATACATGGTGCCATGGCCCACGTTTGGAAGTCAGAGGACAACCTGAAAGAGTTGGCCTCTCTTTCCACTGGATGTGTTCCACCAATCAAACTCAGGTTGTTAGGTTTGGCAGCAACCACTCTAACTAGCTGAGCCATCCGGCCCGCTGGAGTGTTGTGTATAAATAGGTGATGGGCACATAATTTCCATATATGAAGTGTTAAACAAAGTTACATTAGATAAATAAAGGAGAGAGGAATCATGTTAAGCTAAGAAGTTACTCTGAAGTATGAAATATCATAAAGATCTCAACAAAGCTAAATACAAGAAATTCTGAAACAACGTTCTCTGAGTTCTCACTTATATGGGTGATAGGTTTCACTGTGCGTGTATGTGAGGAAGAGGGGTCATGGTGTGAGTGTGGGTGTGAGTGTGTGGGTGTGACCGCATAAATGGGTATGAGTCTATGAGTGTGTGAGAGTGTGTGTGTGAGACTGTGAGCAAGAGTGTATGTCAGAGTGTGAGTGTATATGAATGTGTATGTTGCTAGGACATAGTACCCTGTGAACACCATGCAAGCACTCTACAGCTAATCTGAACCCCAGCCTAAGCAAGTGCTGTTATCTGCTATGGGACTGTTTGAGATGCTTAGCACCAGCAAGAAATGGGGATGATGAGCCTTGAGGGAAGAGTGAACCTTTGATCAGAAGGTCCCTTACCAAGCTCCTGATGCTCTGAGCTTAGGATCTTCCCAGCACACAGAACAAGAGAAAACAAGCAAGGCCATTGTGAAGGCTTTTGGCTAGATTTCTGGAAACACTCCTTGTACCACAGGAATTCCCAAGTATTAGAATGGATCGCTAAGTGGGGCTCCAGAGTCGGCTCCCTTGGAGATCTTCCAAGGAGGAGAGTCTATCTTATTTGCCGACATGGGTTTAAAATCAAGGCTGAGTGAAGATTGATGGTGCCAACTCCCCCTCTGAAGGCACTTCCTAAGAACTGAAGTTTATATATTACCGATAGTCCCCTCTGATAGTCTGAAGAACACCTTTCTCTACCCCGGGAGGAGAAAAGGGCAACATTGTTTTACAACTGTGAGCTTGGAGTAAAACTTTAAAAAGGTTGAGATTAAATATAATATCCTTTTTCCTTCTCAGCTATTCCACTAAGCAAGCTACTCCCAAACATGGCTCAACTGGAACCTGGAGCCAGAACAGCGGTTCTTTTAAATGCAGGTTTCCTGACAGACATGCCATTTCTCCGGCAAACCACCGGACGTGTAAGCAAGGCAAGGGATGAAAAAGAGT
Source organism: Peromyscus californicus insignis (assembly GCF_007827085.1). Taxonomy (NCBI): domain Eukaryota; kingdom Metazoa; phylum Chordata; class Mammalia; order Rodentia; family Cricetidae; genus Peromyscus; species Peromyscus californicus. The sequence goes on from NW_026294413.1 coordinate 8,238,899, forward strand.
TTAAAGAAAGGATAGCCCCCACACTAACTCTTACCAATACTAGATAATTGAAGGTAAATATTACCAAGAGCTAGGGAGGACAGGAAGGGCACGTTTATTTAATTGTGATTATTCCAAAAGCAATAGTAAATGCAATTTACTTTAGCACTGTGTAAAGTTGACTTTGAAAACAAAAATACACTCCCCCGAATAGAAACTCTTCAGTTATCTTACAATTCATTATTTTCCTATCAAATGTGCCTTTGACCCCACGGGAACATGGACCTTGGTCCTGCCAACCAGCATTGGATGACACTGGGTTTAAGGTAAAAAGTCCTCAGCTTGCACTCATTCTTGGCCCAAGTGAGTGTAGGGAGGTGGATGTATTTTCGGAATTCGGAGCTATTAGTAGTCTGTGATTTTTAAGGCAGTAGGGAAGACAAAAGATATACAACAGCCAAAACCCTCTGCAGCTAAACTACTTCTGAAGCATGTGCACAGCCACTGGGAATGTTCTCCAGCAAAGTAATTGGTGACTACAGAAATTATTTACAATGTGCTTCTGCACTCTGATAAGTCAGGCCCCCGGAAGGTGCTGAGGGTCAGTGCTAGTCTCCTGGGAGTCTCGTTACATACTAAAGAATACCGATGCAATTTAAAAATACTTAGCTGTTTTCTTCTTGGAGATATCTTATCTGAAATCACGTTGGGAAATATGTGTGTTTAAAAGACACAGTTTTAAAATGGCCAGATTAGAGAGGAGAAAACGAGTTCCTAGAAGGGATCCCTACTCCAAGCCTTTTAAAAGTTGAATTTCCTGAGATTTGGGGAGTTAAAAAGGTGAAGCTGATCCTTATCAATTAATTAAAAAGAATGAAATAACAGTAGACAAAGGGAATGGAGTGTTAAGAAACTTAAGGAGCTGCAGGCGCAGTCCCTTTCTAGTCATTGATTAACAAATTAGGGAGTGCTGGCGTGGGGTGGGCGAAATCCCAGAGACTAAAGAGTAGTCTTATAATTCACTACAGCTTCTGCAGCCTTCTTGACCCAGGGAACAGAACGCCTGACTGTGAATTGAAAAAAGCTCCTTCTACGTAAAGCGCCGCGCTGTTTGTAGTGTATGAGCATGGTTTCTTTTTCCCCCCTTTTGACAATTCCCAAATTGATAGAAATGTGTTAATGGTGATGTAAGTAAGGACCCTCATTCCTAGAGTTTGGAGATCGAACGTAATAAAGCAGTAATTCCACAACGTATTAAAACTAAGATGTTCTAAGATATTTGCAAGTGTTTCCCATCACTCCACCGGTTCTTTGGCAAGACGCGGTCTGGTGGCGATCCAGCGATCTGAGGTCACTTAGGACTCCAGCTACCCGGTTTGAGCAGCCCGCGCCCTCACATCATCTCCAGTCTTCCCTGGGCCTCTTTCAGCTCAGTTCCCACTCAGCTAAAGGATTATCTGTCCCCTACACGGTTCATTCACCGAGCCCCAAAGAAGCTCGGGTTCGGTTGGAGCTAAGAGCCGGAAAACACACACCCAGGCTTCAGCACTAGTTGGTGGAGCCCGAAGGGCCGCACACTCCGGCGGAGGGTGGGGGCTCGAGAGCTCGGGAGGAAGGAACGACTGGGATCGGGCGAGCTGCGGACCGAGAAATGCAGACCCCGGAGACGAACGCCCCCATCGGGTCACCCGCTTAAGTTAGCTCCGCCGCGTGCGCCCGCGGGCCGGAGCTCGAGACCGCGCCGGGTGGCCCGGTTGTCTCCCCAGCCCGAGTGACCAACCGCAATCGGGGAAGCACTGGGGCACCCTAACGGGAAAGCCCGCCCCAAATCTGGAGCAGACAAGACTGCGAAGCACCCCCCACCTCCCCCGCCGCTACAGCCCCGGGGCTCCAACATTCAGATCCTGGGGGCCGCGGCAACGTGTCCCCTTAGTGGCCGGTCCCCAGCCCAGGAGCCGGGCGTTCGGTCCCCGGGAAGGACCTGGAGAACGGAGAGATGGAGTAGAGGAACCTCCGCGTCTCTCCACCGCCCCCGCCGGCGCGAAGGCGGGAGTGGAGAAGGCGCCACTCAGACGGTGGCGCTGAGAGAACTGTGGCCGCAGTTCTCCCAAGTTTGCCCCGGCGAGGGGGATGCGGTGGGCGCCCCGCTCAGCTCTCTGCCTTCTCCAGCAGTCACCTCTCGACCGTCCCCAGCTCTACCGGCCCGGGCCGAGTCTAGGCCAGCCCCCGAGGTGGCCGGGCGCGGGAGCAGACGCAGAGAGCCAGGGAGGGGGCGAGGGTGCTCCCGCGTGTGTGCACACAATGAGGCGGCCGGCACGCACACCTTCCTCCCGCCGGAGAAACGGGACAAGCCTCAGCCGCCTGGATGCAGGGACGCGGGGTCCCTGGGAGCCACCCGCAGAAAGTGAGCACCAAGTGAGCAACAGGGGGGAGGGAGAGGGAGCCCCGCCGCCTCTCGGGGCTGCAGCGGGCCCCGGGCCCGCCCGCGCCCGCCCGCGCTTACCTGCGATCTCCTGGTAGGGGATGTCCGCTAGGCTGAATCCCTTGGCACCGTAAGCCTGGCGGACCTCGCTACAGCTCCGAGCCTTCACGTCCGCCGCGGCCGGGAGGGACAGCAGCAGCCCGGAGAGAGGAAGAATCACAGCCCGGATCCAAGAAGGCATGGTGCAACGTGCAAGTCCACCTCGGCAGTCCCCAGCTCCCTGTGCGCTCGCTCTTCACCTTGCCCCTGGAGCCGAAAGCCCGCCAGAGCCTGCGGCGCGCTCCTTAGCCGCTGCCCAGCGTCACCCCCTTCCGCCAGCCGAGGGGACGAGCCGCGCAGCTCTCTGGACTGCGCTCAGCAAACTTTTATAAGCCAGATGGAGGATGGCAAGCCAACCAGGGCTGGCTTGGGAATGCAGCCGGCTCGGCTAGCCGCTCGGGTAAAAAACGGTGCGAGAAAGGCGAGAGAGGAGGAGAAGGCAAAGAAATGTCTTTTTTTTTTCTTTTTTTAAAATACCACAGTGGGGGCGTTCAGAGCAGCGGTCCGAGTTCCGAGCCGCAGAGTCGTGGAGCGCTGCGAGCTCGCCTGGCCAGTGTGTGCGACGAAGGTGGGACCGCGCGCCGGCTCCCCCCGGAGGGAGATGGACAGGCCGGCGCGAGTGTGTGCTCGCGTGTTTGTGGGTGTGAGCGCTGGGCTCTCGGGGAGGAGTGTGCGTGGAGGTATGTGATGGAGATGTACGGGATCCAGGGGAAACCTCAGCTTCACACAGACTGGGGGAGCCTGTGCGAGTCTTCTTGAAATAGGAAGAGAGAAAAGCCTGGAGACTGACACTGGAGAAAGGAGGGAGGGAGGGAGAGAAACGTGCTACCCAGTGCACCGCCGAAATTCAGAGGCAGAGTCAGCCGCAAAACCTGGAACGGATCGCGAACCATTAGATAGGAGGGAAAAGATTAGAAACGCAAGGTCCCTATTTTCTCAATCACTTCACAGTCTCCATACCCATCCCAAATGCTACCTTTCCTGACATAAATAAACCACAATAAAATGAAAAAAGTGTTTGAGGCCAGTAACTGTGATTGCGCTATGTTTTTCGGGAGATAAAGAACATCGCATTTCCAATTGTTGCTCTTGCCACAGTGTAACTAACACAAAGCCAGGGAAGAGATAAACACAGAAAAGAAATCTGGGAGCGTAGCAGAGCCACCTCTCTCGGTGGCTAGCTGCTTTCTGCTTTTCTCGGTGTTTTTATTTTCTAAAAACAAGTAGTGAATGCACATATTAGAGAGCCATAGATCTTTACTCCCCTAAATCTCTGTCTCTGTCTCTCTCTGTCTCTCTGTCTCTTTCTCTCAGAGAGAGAGAGAGAGAGAGAGAGAGAGAGAGAGAGAGAGAGAGAGAGAGAGAGAGAGAGAGAGAGATTTAACCTACAAAACACTTGGTTCCTAAATCGCTAGGCTTGGGTTCTCAGTGTGTGGAGGTACAATAATGGCAGAAGGTAAGGCGTGAAGCAAAACACTGGGAAGGGCATGGTGTCTTAACCTTCTCTCATCAGATACTCTCAACACACTGACCTTATCCTTTTCTTCCAAGTTTTCAGAATTCTCAAACGGAGAACCTAGTCATTTTCTCCTTCCAGTTCTGTGAAATGGGATCAAAGAGGAGATTCCTGTTTAACTAATTTCCGTGGCCTTTCTTATGCTAATGAGCATGGAGATCCTGAAAACGACCAATCAGAAAGAAAAGAAGTAGAAATCCTGTTCAATAGAGTTGCCACAGGGACACTGTTTTCACAATTCTTGAGAAATCCCTGCAAGGTGAGGACTAGTTTTGTAGAATTTGACTGTAAACCTGCAGGAGGATGTTCTCCTGGTGGTTGGTAACCAGAAAGACTCCTGAAGTCTAAATCCTTCTGTCTGCCTCTGTCATGGGCACCTTCATCATCATCATCATCCTCATTCAGTCTATCTTCCTCTCCAGTAAGTCCTCCTGAACCCATCATCAGTAAGACTTGGAGGAGGATCTGGGTTTGTTTTAGAATTTAAACTGAAGCTGTACCTAGAGTGTGGCAGAGTGCCTGCCTCACACGAGGACTTGTGCCCTATCCCCTGGAACTCATACACATGCCAGTACCTACCTGTGAAACAAAGGAGGAGTCAGCTTCCTTAAGGAGCTTTAAGTCTACTGCAGTCCCTGTCTCAGAGAGGTGGGAAGGGGGCTGAAGAGATGGCTCAGCAGTTAAGAGCACATACTGTTCTTGTAGAGGACCAGAGTTTGGTTCTCAGCTCCCAAATCATGTGGCCCACAAACATCTGTAATTCCACTTCCAGAAATATGTGATCCCTCTGGCCTCTTGGGGCTCCTTCACTTACATGTGCACCCACACACAAACGCAAATTTAAAATGACAAAAATAAACCTTTTCTTTCAAGGAGGTAGACAGCAATTCTGAGGAGACACCAGAGGTTGTCTTCAGGATTCCACCTGCATGTGTGTTCTGGCAAACACATATGCGTGAAAAAAAGAGTTGAGATGGTTTGTGATTATTTAAAGACTGCCTCATCATTTGACATTTAACGAGCAATCCATACACCTATATAGCAGCAGGCTACTGTAGCCATTGTAGACCTGTTGGAAGGCTAATGCATGGGAAATTGCTTGTTCCCTCAAGCATAAATAGGTGAGCTTAAATTTACTGGGAAGGGTCAAACAGTTTGGCGTTGGTTTGTGAACTTTAGTCATGCCAAAGAATTAGGGAATTTGACTAGTCCACTTACTGTGTAATACTGCATTGTTTGAAGTAGGGTTAAAAAAAAACAAAGTTAGAATTCTATCTGGGGGCAACACCTTAATGAGGTGTTGAAATGAGCACATGGTATGATAGATAAATTCATAGAAAAGACCTGACTAGAAATAAGGGGGCACCAATGACTTAGAGCTTGAACCCCAGCCACCACGTTTATTCTGGGCACAGTAAGGAAAAAGAAGATTGAAGAATATTATACAGAGGAAGCAAAGACAGAAGCAAGAGAACTTCAGGAGGAGGTACCCATAATGCTCTGTCACCATGTAAAGGATTTAGGTATTTGAGACGTAAACTAGGAGGTTGGGAAATGAGAAGAATATGAGGATACGATTTGAAAAATGGATTTCTATGATATGGTGCTTGGCTTGGTAGACAAGAACAATAATTGAAATCCTGAGGTTGGTCCTGTTGGAAATACATGTTATGGGCACTAAGACTCCTGTTTCCAACCCACTTTCCCACCCTGGCTGGTTTTCAGAACCCATGGAGCCATAACATAAATGGAACGTTACAGACTTCAGGTTTTAGAGAAAACAATTTGGTCTTCAACAACCACAGGTGCAGGCAAATTGGGCAGCCTCTGTCAATCACAATGAGAAATGTGTGTGCAGGCCCTTTATTCACCCCAAGGAAAGATTCTCATTGGCCTAAGTCACTGTTGCCCATCCTTTTTCCTGTTCAGTTAAACAGTGTTGAGTTGGAGTGGATGAACCATTTCTGACCAAAATGATTTAATATGAAATTTCTAGGAACTATTTTCCTGATTAAAAAGCAAGAGGAATATGACAGCTGACTAGTTGAGAGAGTTTACTAGTCTTCCAGGAGATCCAAGTTTAGTTTTCAGCACTCATATCAGGTGGATCACTGGATCACAACTACCTGTAACTCTAGCTCCATGGAATCCAATGCCCTCTCCTAGCATTTGTGGGCCTACACATACACACTCAAGCACACAAAACGATGAAATAAAATTTGCTGGCTAATTTTATGTCAACTTGACACAGGCTAGAGTCATCTGAGAGGAGGGAACTTCAATTGAGAAAATGTCTCTGTAAGTTTGGTCTGTAGGCAAGCCTGCAGGGCCTTTTCTTAATTAGTGATAGAAGCAGGAGGGCCCAGCTCACAGTGGTCCTGTGTTCTATAAGAAAGCAGGCTGAGCAAGCCATGAAGAGCAAGCCAGGAAACAGCACCCCTCCATGGCCTCTGCATCAGCTCTTGTCTTCAGGGTCCTGCCCTGTTTGAGTTCCTGCCCCAAATGCTTTCAATGATGAACTGTTATATATGAGTGAACTGACTTCCTTCAATAATGAACGGTGATGTGAAAGTATAAGCCAAATAAACCCTCTCCTTCCAAGTTGATTTTGGCGGAAATACTCAAGGTTCCTGCTTTCCTATTTGAATCACCACTCCAGATCCAGACCTCTTCTTACATAGTCAATAAGCATCCTGCTGTTTATGTGTACTACCATTTGGGTTTTCTGCTTTTTCAAATGAAAGCAGTATAAACACAGACACCATTCAAAAATCTGAACAAGAGAAACTGAGGAAGAGACAAATATAAGAAAACAAATTGGAGGTAGCACTGTGGAATCCACGTCGGGAGATTTTCCAGCATGGAGCAAATTGCAGTGTACATCCAAGACAATGGTACAGGAAGATGACAAAGAGGTCTCCAGGTAACCCCAGAAGCATTAGTGTCATCCCACGGTGTGTGCCAGGCCACACAGAATCACGTGTAAAGTGGTCCGAAAGAAGATGGAAACATCAGGTACAAAGGCCAAGTGCTTTGACCATGAAGTCGGGATTTCTGTCAGTATTCAGGTGGGTTTTCCACAAGAAGCTTCTAGACTTTAGAGAAGCTGACACCGGATATCAAAGGAACTGAAATGCAATCTTATTTCCCCCAGTAGATTCATTTAAATTTTTCCTTCTTTTTTCTATACTACCCATGTTTTCTACAGGAAATTCAATTTTTAATAAGTAAAAAAGCATGGTTTTGAAATGAATGTCATACCTTTAACATGAGTGTATTTGATATAATCTCCAGAGCAAAATAAAATTCTTACCATTATCTCACAAATGTAAAACAAACAGCTATTAACATTTCTCTGTAGAAAACAAAACTCTAACCTATGACATTTTTTCTTGTAGCTTTTTAAGACTTGATGAAATTGTATTAGAATATCAAAAATTTTAAAAATACATTTTTAGAAACTGGGTTGGGTCAAAAGAAAAACAAAAAGCCACCATTATAAACTTTAAAATTGTTTTGCTCAGTTGTATTATCTCATGAATGAGAAACCGGTTGAATTTTAGCTTTTCTTTTTGTGTGTTTTAGATCTAAGTGGACAAATAAGTTCAAATGGAATCATAAAAAGCAAGGGAATGAACTGTGAGTGTGTCTATTCTACATCATAGAAATCAAAAGTGCTGAGTTAACCTGCCTCTTGAAAAGCAGATTTTGCAACGAAAACACCATGAGAGGCTTAGCAGTGGCTCTGCATTGCACACACAACGGAAGGTTGCTGGGTTACATGGGGAACAATAAGCAGAAAGAGTGAAAACGACATTTCATTTGATGATATACCAAACACAAAGAGTTCTAACAGGAGTGTTAAGTCTGTATCTAATGCTGGTAGACACCAGTGGAAACGACATCTTTGGTGTAGCCTAGAACCTGTGGGTTTCCTAGATCCAACGGGAGGGTCTCGACACCGAGGACAACGGATTCTTCTTGTCCTACCATGATCCTCTAAGACTCTGAAGGCAGATGTAGTTAGCTTGAGAGGGGAATCGTGTGATCTTCTTGATTCAAGTTTGCCTGATAGTCACGACAGGGTTTAGCCAAGAAGACTGAAAGAGCTGTAATTATTTAACATATACCAGAAACAAAGACAATGAGAGTATTTCATATATTCATAAGCACCACTCATATTTACTTGAAATATTACTATCAATCATCTAGAAGCTATAAGCAGGGAATATTTTTAGGTATCACAAAGATTTAAAACACTAGTTCCAATTTTCCATATTAATAAATGATCCAAGTATCTGCCCTCAATCAATTCTTCAGTGATTTTTATGCTTAGGATGTGTCGTAGGCTACTAAATCCATTTAAATATTAAACAACAAAATATTTATGCTTAAAAATGCTGTTAATACCACTATATGCCTTGAAATGATCTTGGCCAACGTGATACTTCCTTGAGTGTCTTTTTATACCATAATTTTTTTCATGAGTAAGGAAAGGTTTCCTTTTTTTGATGGCTCACAATATTAATAGACTCCTTCAAGACTATTATTATTTAAAGGTCATCATGTGTTTTAGAAGCATCTCTAAATCAGCTATGTAAATGTAAGATTGACACAGATGAAAATCTCACAGCAGATGCATCAACTTTCATCTCTGTAGCTCATTCTAAATTCAGATATGGGTGCTGTGAGAGACAGTTCTGGGGCTAAGCAGTGAGTCTGACACACCTAGATGATTGGAACCAAACATCTTGGCAGTCATGACTCAGTCCTTCTGCTTTTGTGAGAGATGGATTAAGCTTCGCACAGTTCTCAGATCATCTGGTGCCGGGAACAATGTCATTCCTTAAAGGCAATTGCTGCATATGTTATAGACTCCCGTCAGTTGAATACATTTCCTCCTTATAAAAATCATTTAACAAGTATTAAAGGCCCTAAGTTAACAACCTGTCATTAATTATTTCAACACAAAATAAGCATGGTGACAGACTTAGTTTTTTGGGAAAACAACAAAGGATGATTCACAGACAAAATATTACTATTATTAATGTTTTTTAATATACAGGTGTACAATCCTTTACTTATTTTCTATGGAAATTTAAAAAGGTGGTGTTGCATTTATAATGTGTTGCATTTATAATGACCAAGCTATATTTTTTCAACTTATTATCTTTATGTAAGAAAAGGATGAAAACAAAATGTTACTTGGAATAAATTATAAAATCTCTTGAATTGTTTATATAATCTAAAAAAACTAAAGAAAATTTTATACTGATAGAAATAAACACTGCTGTTTATAATGTTACAACTGATACAAAATTAGTTTTAATGATGGGAAGTGATCCAAACATCCTATAATAATCAGAATACTCAAAGTTTAGAATTTTAATTTGGCATATAACCTCAAAATACAATAATTAGAGTGATCAAATCCATTGTAAATTACCAAGAAAAACAATAAAAATTTTAAATGGATTTTGCTACATGTACTTGTAAATAGAAGTAAATAAAACTTCTCTGTTGAGTGTTACAACACCATAAAGCAGAAGTTGTTTTTCTGTGGAAGTTAATGGAAGGGATTAGGGGGAATGGTCCTGAGCTCAAGCAGACAATTAGCCTTTCTCTATTCATTGGCTACAATCACACATGTCTAAGTAACCATACAAACGACTATTGTTGGATCTAAGAAAGACAGAAGGATGGTGTAGAAAACAACAGCTACTATGATATTAGTGTACCAACTCTGCAAAAAGAGCCCAAAGCCTTCATAAAACCAAATCAATTATGTCAATCTAGGAACATACGAGAAACTTCCCTGATAAACTGAGCTTCCTTCTTTGACAAAGATAGTAATCATGTTATTCTATTTGGTGATTTATTTTGGAGGTATCAAGCTAATTCCTGAAAAAAAAAAATAACCTTTCCTTTAAGAGTGAGTGTTCTTTCTCAGGGCAGGGATGAGGAGAAAGCTTTTCAAAATGATTATTATTCACATGAACTTCCAAATTCTAACCATTTACTTTCATGTAGAAATACACAGGTATCAGAAGTACAAAGATGGGGACCTGCTTGCCGAGGACCCACGTTCATTCCCTATACCTACATTTGTCAGCTCACAGTCACTGTAACTCCAGCTCTAAGAGATCTGACACCCTCCTCTGGCCTCAGAAGGCACTGCACTCATGTGCACATACCCTCATACAGACATACACACACACAAACACACATAATTAAAAAATAAAAGCTTTCAAACTATAAAGATATGCAAAAATAATCTGTTCCTTATTACTTGTTAGTGTCCTTAAAATGTTCATAAATGTACTCGTATCTTTCACATGGAACAAATTTTTTCACCATTCTATGAATACATTAAATCCAAATGTGTGACATTTTCAAAGATCATTAACAACTAAACAAAAGAGCGATAAGCCAGTAGGCTTGTGGCTGGCCCAACAAGTACCAAATACCAATATTTTTAGATCTTTAGTTAAGAAAAATCACAGTGACCCTGATCTGCACCATTAAATGGTAAGCCAAAATCTAGACAAATTCAATGGCATTTAATTTACATAAAACGTCTATGGACAACGTTCTCCACCTGCCTTTGTATCTGTTTCTGTGTTGTCGGGTTTTTTTGTTTTCTGAAACAGGGCCTCAGCCAGGGCCATAACTCAGGATTCTTCATGAGACCTTCAACTCATGAGACCTCAAACTCATGGTTCTTCCCCCTCTACCTCCCTGAGTACTTGCTTTCAGAATCTTCAGTTACTTGTTTATTTATTTACAGGTTCTCCTGATTCCCAGGATTGTCTCAAACCCCCTGTATATATAGTTCTGGATGACCTGGAAATTCCCCCTGTCCTCTTGCCTCAGCCTCTGAAGTTCTGGGATTATGGGTATCAATCACCACGGCCAGGTTTTCTTCAATGCTTTATAAGCGACAAAATTGGAGAATATATTTAGTTTCATATAAAATATTATTGTCTTTCACTTGGAGAATTTGGTTATATTTGTCTTCATGTCCCGAACTCACCTCTAAGTACTCAGTCTTGCTACTATATTAACTTAGCACATTTTATTACATCTCAGGGAGAAATAATTAAATGTTTGTAAGAGAATAAATCTAATGTTTTTCAAGTGACTTGGGACATTAAGGAGGAAAATGTCTGAGATTTAAAGTTGGAAGTTGTGTCTACTAACAATCTCTTTCCAGGGAGGTGTCTGAAGCAAGGCAGCAGAGGAACAGGTCATGTGCCTTTGCCTCCCGCTCTGTTCATTCGCAGTCACAGGCAATCAATGTTGAAGACATTACTAAGCAATCCAGTGCTGTTTGCTTTTAATTGGTAGACTATCTTCCAAAAATAACATCTTTGGGCTTCACAACACCCCAGTCATAGAAGCATTGGAGAATGAATGTCTTCACTGTACAGGAGGCCCTCTATGAATAATGAATAGGGCTCTATTTTTCCTGGGAAACAAACATGTACCAGCATGTTCCTGGTCATGAACAGCATTGTAAGTCTGCACAGCTCAGAGAGACACTAAATCTGCTCTGACTTCCATGTTAATTTAAGTTGATAACTGAGTTTTCAACTCCAAAGAGGGACAAACAACCTTATTTTAAACATGCAACATGCTTGCCTGGCTTCTGCTCTCTCAAGTTTGAAATGATGATTGAATACAAAAATTGAAAAGATGAAGGATCATGTTACAGTCTCTGTGAAGCAAAGCAGGCACACACAAAGTTGAGAAGAAAAGAAAAGAACATTTTAATGCAGTATTTTAAAAACTAGAATTTCATCTTTATTTTAGACTTAATGAAACCAATAATTGAAATGTGATTTCTCCCAGGCTCACATAAAAAGCAGTTTGTGTCATGCAAAGCATAAGCAAATTTAGATATGTGTGCAGCACATAATTCACAAAATAACTAATGAAAAGTAAGATCTAAGACTTACATGATAATGACCTTGCAATGTGTTTAAAACTATTTGGCTTTTCCTTTACAAAGATTGTGAAAGAGCTTAATGTATTTTTTGAATTACTTTCATAATGATTTCACTTACAAAGAATATAATTTGCTAGTCTATTTTCATAATGAATGAGAGTTTAATGAATGACACATACTTCACCATTCAATAGAAATGCGGAGCATCACAACATCAAATTGAAATCTTCACTAGAAGAAGGCTTTGGACTTTGGCAAGAAGATTTCTAGAATTTTTCTTTCTTTCTATTGCTTTGAGGTGACATGCTCATGTTCAAGTTGGCTTAAAAGATTAGTTAGCCATCATGCTAAATTATCGTGTACTGCCTGGGTAGCAGCTCAGATGGAAAATTTTCTATTTGTGTAATGGTCATGCATTTTCACAGGCCACAAATCCAAGTGTGAGGAATGAAACTTACTTTTTTGTAATGGAACTTAATTTCTATTTTAAGTCTCGTTTATGCTCTGGAGGGGGAAAAAGCTAATCTTGCCAATTCCAGGTAAATTTAGTTTCATAAGAATTTTCTCAGACAAATCTCCCTCTCCAGACTGAGTTCTTTGTTTCTGTGTGGCTGTGTGAGGGTGTTGGGCCTAGGTGCAAAGAGATGCTTTATTTGATCATGGTTCTGTGCTCCCATGAGTCCTTTGAGGCATGAACAGATCTTTTTTCCAGTCCCTGCCTATCCAGTCTATATGATGTCCAAGCCACAACACTCCTCCTCCAAAACAGAACCCTGGGTATACACTAGTGTCAACAAACCACTGACAACAGTTTCCTCCCTCACTGACCTCTGCTCTTTGTTGAATGCACTAGAAGCTCAGGTGGGCACTTTGCTTCTCTCTGCATGTCCAGCCCAGTTTCACTGCCACGCCACTGCATCATGAGGAAAACTACTGAAGGTTCGGAGCAGAGTCAGACTACACGCCACTACCCACAGGGGAGTCTGTCCCTGTCAGGGTGCATCCCAGAATGCACATCTACCCACAGGGGAGTCTGTCCCTGTCAGGGTGCATCCCAGAATGCACATCTACCCACAGGGGACTCTGTCCCTATCAGGGTACAGCCTAGACATACCATTACCCACAGGGGAGCCTGTACCCATCAGGATGCAGGTTCCTAGTCTTTGCATTGTTGATGAAAACCCGCGGACAGAGTTTGCTCTCTTTAAATCTTAGACCTCTTGGAACTTAGAAGAATTCTTTCCTCTTTCAGAGCATTTCAAACTTAGAAATCCAAACATGGGGGGTGCCAAGAATGTTGTCTCTACATTAAGTGTAAGAAACTTGAGAATTTTTTTTTTAAATGAGAATTGACTTCTTCACTGAATAAGTGGATTAAAATGTCGGGACAATAAAAACATGGCAGTTGAAAAAAGCAATAGAATAAGTTACCTTATGATATTTTAAAATTATTGTCACAAAGCACTATAGACAGTGTTCTTAAAGATAAGTAGCTAATATATATAAACTGGAGAACATTTAATAATCCTTCCCTATAAAAAAATTCCTATCAGCAGCTATTGGGTGATCACTAAAGCCTGGCAGGAGGTGTTCACTAATAGCAAAAGCATATCAAGACCCCTGAGACACTCGTGAGCTAAGACCCAGGAAGAAGCAAGCATACAGCAAGCCTCCTCGCTAAAGGTTAAAATTACATTTCATTTGTGATGTTCTGCTCCAAGGAGACACTTGTTCCAGGTTACATTGACCACCTGCAGACTCTATGAAAGTATGCAATGACATTTTCACAAAAATAATTAAATCAGCTCATAAAGTATTTGCATTTCTAAAACACATAATGATAGCCCCAGATACGGATTTGTGTGTGTGTGTGTGTGTGTGTGTGTGTGTGTGTGTGTGTGTGTGTGTGTGTACCAGGAAAGAGTGTGTGTGTGTGTGTGTGTGTTACCAGGAAAGAGTGTGTGTGTGTGTGTGTGTGTGTGTGTGTGTGTGTGTGTGTGTGTGTGTTACCAGAAAAGAGTACAGTAATTTAAATTTAGGAGATCATAAGAAAAAGATTTAAATGTTGAAGGAGGAATGGGAAAATGGGGAGGCATTTTACTGTGAAGGAGGAAGGGAGAAGGGACAAATCACACTATGGATACTCTGGATCTGGAAAGCCCCATTCCTGTCTCTCTCTCCAAACCCTGCCCCTCAGAGAATCTCCAACAAAGAAAAGGCACCAGAAAGCCCAGTTCTTCATTCTGGCAACTATTGCGACTTCCCCTGCTGCTGCCCGCAGTCCAAGTCCCCACCTAAGCATCCAGCTTTTGACAGTACTTGGGCAGACCCAGCTTGTGACAGACCCATCATCACCTGTCCTCTACAGGCTATGTATGCTCCCTCCTTTAGTTCAGCATGCAGGTTCTCCAGCCTAGATCTCTGGGACTGGAGAACCCACCTGGGAGTTGCTTTGCTCAGATAAACCTATTATTACATGTTTTCAATTTGGTTTGATCTGGCTTACTGTATTGGTTGAGAAACCTATTATTGGGATACAGAAAAATTATTAGTTTGAACATACCATAGGGAATTTTATTTTTATTCACCTAAAAGCACATATAATACATGTGGTATACATATACATACTGAGTTTAAATGCAGTTATTACACTTGAGCTTTCAAGAGCCATAGACTGTCTAACAAAATTTCTAATACCAGGCATGAAAATCCCCCTTATGAGTTACGGGTCAGGGGAATCCAAGTGACACCCCTCCCTCAAACAATATAGGCTGAAGCTGTTGTTCCTGTCTTGAATTCCTGTCCTGACTTCCACTGGATGAACTTTGACATTGAAGTACAAGATGAAATAAACTCTTTCCTCCCTAAGTTGCTTGGTTCATTTGTGGTAATGTGGTAACTAAGACACTCCTGTACCTCAGGCTCAGGGAACATTCCCAAAGAGGGAGCAGAAAAATTCTGTGAGGCAGAGGATCAGAAAGTCTGCTGTGAGATTGTGTCTTCTAGAAATAACCGGGAAACTATACCCATGATACCTCAACAATGTAGCTGCTTAAACAGGACCTGAACAAGGGCACAATCAATAGACACGCAAACATGGAAGGGAAAACTCAGAGGGTCCCACACCTACAGGAAGAACTACAGGCAGTTGAGGATGCTGAGAACAGGAAGAAATCATCTTCCCCAAGGAAGAGTAAGAGAAATAATTTTCCCAATAATGAGCCTTTTACTTGCTTGTCCAATTTCAAGTAGCCAGCCCTAAAATCATATAAAACTGATACTTAATGGACTCAGCAGGTTATATTTATAGATTTATGCATATGTGTGTGTAACTATAACAAAGAAAATGGGGCCATGAATTTCAGAGAGCTGGGTGGCACATGGGAGGGGTTAGAGGGAAGAAAGGAAATGGGGAAATGGTTTAATTATAAAAAAATCAAAATTAAAACATTTAAATGTCCTTTTCTTGAAAGTTTCAAAGATCTGGTAGACTGGACATTTAGCTGAGGTGCAGTGAGTGAGTCAAGCTTGTTTAGTCAAAGCGTGCCTCCTAGTTTGCCAGCCAATTCCCTTGCCTTCCAGGTCATGCCTGCAGCAGACATTGAGGTTCCCGACCTACCGATCAGCTTCTGAATTTGTGATTGCTGGCCGTCTCAGGAAGCAGGCGGCCGAAGGAAAAGGAGTTTTAAGATAGAGCAAGCTGATATATCTACAGATTGTGAGTGATATGCAGGGGACCCAGGTCACTTGACATGTGTTATGCACACACCCCAGACGAGAGGCTGCCCTCACGTTCTCGGTTCATCAGATCCCGCATCTCAATTCCAGATTACTCAGACTGAAAGTAACTGCCATATGCAATAGGGCTTCTGCCACAGCAGGCACTCACAGGACTCCATAGCTGGATGCAAGCCAGTAAGGGCAGGCACAGAATGATGTTGTGGTGGTGCTCCCTACTGAGGACAAAGCAGTGAGCCTCGTAAACCATAAGCAACCAGGTCAGAACTAAGAATGATTACAGAGATACTGAGTCCTAGAAACACTTGAAATATCTAGACAACCCACATCAGATTATGTCGGATCCTGGTCCAGGAACGGAGTCATGTGAGGAGAATCCTGAGTGTATATCTAGGTCTACACTTAGGACACTGGACTCAGAGGGAAGCCGGAGAAACACACAGCTTCTCCAAACAGGCGCTCAAAAGCACGGGGGCCGTGCAGCTTGTGGTAGTGACCAGGACAAAAGGACTCCACACCATCCTGCAGGCAAGACTACCTGTGGGTTTCCAGTGGCCATGGGGACCTTACATAGCACGCTGGGAAGTCTTTCTTGGTCTATCACTTAGTTTAGTTTGTTACTACTTTTTATTTCTCTAAATACTTGGTCTCAAAACAGCCCTGTACTAAAATTTCTCACGATATTTAATTTTTTTAATTCTGGTGTCTATCCCCTTTTAAGTATCCAGTCTGCAGTTCTTTTGAGTTGAGTTATTTTAGACTTTATTTGTTTAAAAACATATTGGATTAAAAAAAAACAGTAAATGGCCTTAAGAGGTACAAACAAGTATAGGGATGACAGATTAATTTTCTTTTCCTTTTTTTTGACTCAGACATACTTAAAAATCTAGTTTTTCCCTTTAAAGGTAGATAAAGCTGCTACTGGAAGCCACAAGTTGTTGAATGAAAACCTCAGTACCAAGCATGGTATACCACCCAATCAGTTGTTCATCACAGAGCCCATGAGTCCCACCAAATAACTCCACCTATTGCCAATTCTCTTGATCGCTTGCCAGAACTAGGTGTTAAGAATATCTACTGAAGTTACCATGCTTTGACACAGGACATAGAAGAACAAAGCTGTAACTGAGCTGGAAGCTTTCCTCTTTGTTGGCTAGCTCTTAAGGTGCCAGTCGATGTTACACAGGCTGCCATGGGAGAAAATTCTTCAGAAGTCTTACATAGCTGTGTGCCCTACATGTTACACTACTAACTTACCCCAGAAGATGTGCCTATAGGGCAATAGTGGCACAGTTATTATGGTGTTAATTAACCACTTTCTGATTAAATTTAAGGGCTACTCCATATAAGGGAATTCATATCTTATATTAAAAACCTGGTCAAAAGTCTATAATAGTTGGGATGATCATAGACCTCGTGGGGAAGCTACTGCTATTGTTTTGATCTGGGAACATGCTATGTAGATGAGCATTGCTGTCAGCTGTTGTCTGAAACATTTCTCCTTGCAGTGGGCACATGTATTTACAGAGATTCATGACTGGTGAATGTGCTGCTGAGAATAAGTGACTATTGAATGTTTTCCCTAAAAGGGATTTCTGTGCCATCTCTTCCAAGTCTCAAGGAACATCAGAGAAGAGGTTGAGGGAATAGTGTAAGAGCCAGCGGAACTGGCAAGACTATTTTTGAATACCATTTTTCAGGCACAACATTGATGTTGTCCTTATGAACTCACAGTACCTATGATTACCTGCACAAGATTGGACCATCAATATCCCATATGGATTGGGAATGATCTCCTAGGGTCCCACCCCTCCTTGAGATACTAGTACAGAATGGGAAGATCATATCTTCAATGATAGAGACATTGGTAAGTTGTGCTTGCTTGTATATATAACCCCTTACCAGTGCTACTGTTAGCAACCCAAGGTAAAGTCATCAAAACCAACATAAACAGAGACGAAAGTAGGTCAAAGGAGGACTGGTCGGAAAGGCCAAAGGGATCAGGAGAGCGGGAGGAGGACAAGAGAGGGTAATGAAGGATGACAAAGTGAATTCTCGCATGTATGAAAACCTTATAACGAAACCCATTATTAAGTATAACAGGTACTCAGTTCAGAAACAAATAAACTTGAGGATGCATAAAAAGATCAACTTAGTAGATTGACCTTGGCCTACTTAACATTCATTATCTCTGTCATAAGCCTTATCAACACCGTCGCATGTTTCAACATACTAAACGTTTTCCAACACGTTTTGGAGAAAAAATTAACTTCTCTATAATGTAAGTTAGTATTTTAGCTGACCATCAGTTGCAGAGTAAACATTCTTTCTTCAACTGTTACTTAAAAATAAAAGACTCTAAACTTGTTTCCTTTCTCCCCTTTATGTTGTTGATTCTCATTGAAGAACAATGATATGGTCCCAGCCGCTCAATGAAATAACAAGAGGATTTATCTTAGGTTTTCAAAACCATGGGAAAGCTCAGTTTTGTAAGTGAATTAATGTGTACCATTAGTGTTCGTTTCTAATGAATAAGAACAAACTTTTTTTAAAAAATCATAAAAATTGTGTGCACATGATGTGGGTTAACCATATTTTAATGTGTGTAGTCAACTCTCATTTGAGAGCATTTCTCACATTAGCTGGAGAAAGGTCATTCTCAATGCTGTGTCAACTTGTGACTCAGTTACAGCCCCTCAAACTACTAGTTCTTTAACTTGTGTAAATTAATGTCATAGAGCCTTAGGCCCTTTCTCTGAGCAGGAGACTTAAACTTTTATCAGAGATTTGTCAGATTTAATGTTAAAAGGATGTTAGTTGCTTGGCATACTTTTGATATAAAATGATAATTTATATTTCTACAAATAATAAAATCATTATGTATTCTCATTCCAAACTTTATGACCTTCTATGATATGTGTAACCAATGATGGTCAGAACATCCTATAAGTTTAAAAATCTTTTAAAAGTATAACATACAAAGAGTCAAACTAGTGGAAACACATGAACTGTGAACCAATAGCTGAGGAGCCCCCAACTGGATCAGGTCCTCTGGATAAGTGAGATAGTCGATTAGCTGGAACTGTTTAGGAGGCCCTCAGGCAGTGGGACCAGGACCTGTCCTTAGTGCATGAGCTGGCTTTTTGGAACCTAGGGCCTATGCTGGGACACTTTGCTCAGCCTGGGTGAAGGGAGGAGGGGACTGGACCTGCTTCAACTGAATCTACCAGGCTGAGCTGAATCCCCAGGGGAGTCCTTGCCTTGGAGGAGGTAGGAATGGGGGGTGGATTGGGGGGAGGGGGAGGGGGGAGGGAGGAGGGAAGACAGGGGATTCTGTGGCTGATATGTAAAATTAAATTAATTATAAAATTAAAAAAATAACATATATAAAACTATATTGTAGCTAGAGTTTTCCTGCCTGGCCCACAGTCAGGACAAATCTCTATCACCTGCAAGTCCCACAGCCGCTTAGACCCAACCAAGTAAACACAGAGACTTATATTGGTTACAAACTGTATGGCTGTGGCAGGCTTCTTGCTAACTGCTCTTACAGCTTAAATTAATGCATTTCTATTAATCTATACCTTGCCACATGGCTCGTGGCTTACCGGCATCTTCACATGCTGTTCCTCATCGTGGCGGCTGGCAGTGTCTCTCTGACTCAGCCTTCCACTTCCCAGCTTTATTCTCCTCCTTGTCTTGCCTATACTGGCCAATCAGTGATTTATTTATTGACCAATCAGCAACACACTTGACATACAGACCATCCCACAGCACTATATACAACAAAATCATTCAGTCCAATCAAAATTTGCAAAGCGAATACATATCCATTAATGGGAGCTAAGCTTTGTACAATGGCAGGTGTAGTTATTTGGAAGCATGCTTTTATTGCATGAGTTTATGTTCTTTGCTTCCATTCTTGTTCTTAAATACAAATTTGTTTTATTTAACTGTTCTGTTTTACTATCAAATATCATATTTTATTTATCTCCTTCCCAAGTGATCAACTTAAACATTGATTGTAAATGTTCTTTCTTGAAATTAGAATAAAAATGACTTTATGTTCCTCTTTTCTAAGTTTTATCAGTATTCTCAATAATATCAATGATCTTTCTTCGACTGCCATCTATTTTCCTCGAGCTTTTAATGAGGATAAAGGAAATGTATGTCTTGCCACTTTAAGAGATTATGTTATAGGATGTGGTCTTGACATTTTTCATCCTTAGACAAAAACAAGCCTTGTGTTTGCTAACACATAGCATTAGAATAGGTCTGGAACAATCTACCTTAATATTTGGCCACTGTGGTCAGCAGTGTTCTTTTATGAAGATGCTGAAATCCTTATTCCCAGAGTCTCTGAGTTGCTCCCTTATGTGACAAAGAGGACTTTGCCAATGGAATTAAACTCAAGCTCTTAAAAGTGAGATATCTTAAGGCCTATTCCACAAGAGAGAACTCCATTCGCAACACTGCTATGTTAACCAAGAACCTGAGACTAGGTTAACAGAGAGACCTAAGGCAAAACCAAATTTCTACTATTCTAAAAAAAAATAACTCCAAATGACATTCTGCTATACTCATACATCAGTTTTTGCTCAGCCGTCATCAGAGAAGCTTTCTCCTGCAGCAGATGGGAACAAATACAGAGACCCATAGCCAGACAGTATGCAGAGAGTGAGAGACCTTGGAAAACTCAACTCCAAACACGATGTCTCCATTAAATTCCACTGGAGCCTCGGGGCTCAGGAAACCTCTGGGAAGAGGCAGAAAGAGTGGACGAGCCAAAGGGGATGAAGAAAAACAAGAAAACAAGACCCTCTAAATCAACATGATAGACACACCTAGGAACTCGCAGAGCCTGGGGCAGCATGCACAGGACCTGCACGGGTCTGCATCAGATGGGGTCCTAGGGCTGGAAGGAGAAGTGGACACAAGCCCCATCCTTAACCCAGAAGCAATCTCCAATTGCTAACCACTTGCAAATAAAAATTTAGTTTACTCCATGGGAGTCTCACTGGGAAAACAAATTGCTCCTAACGGTAGGCTGCATGCCCAGCAGTAGATGGCCAACAGCAAAGGAGCTCAGTGGCATCATTGGAGTTTCCTCATCTCATAATGTCATGCCAGGGATTCTCTCTCTCTCTCTCTCTCTCTCTCTCTCTCTCTCTCTCTCTCTCTCTCTCTCTTTAATTTTAACTTACTTCTTTATTTCTTATTTTTACTTTATTTTTATATTTTTTTCTTTCTCTTTACCATATAAGTCCTTTGCATATGTGTTATCACTTCTAGTTCAGTGGGTTTTTTTTTATGGGATTCCTGGGTGTGTGAACAAGTGAGTCTGTGGGGTGTTTTTGTGTCTTTTCTAGGGTGCTTTTCATTCTGTTTGTTTGTTTTGTCCAATGCAAATGTGTTAGTTTTTCTTTTATCTTCTTTTATTTTATTAATATCCCTTAGAAACCTGTTTATTTTCCCATGAGAGACAGAAAGGGGTGGATCCATTTGAGAGGCAAGGTGGGGAGGAGTAGCAGGAGGAAAATCAGGATATATTATGTGAGAAAAAAATCTATCCTCAATAAAAGAAAAAAAATTAAAATTGAGATTACCCTGGATTTTGAAGGTAGCCCAAAGCCATCACGAGGGACAGTCTAGGAGGGGACAGGAGGGCAACCTCAGAGACTCAGAGGTCACTGCAGAGTTGCTAGAGGGAGCCACACATTAAGAATGCAGGTACCCAGTTGCAGAAGCAGGGTCACACAAAGAATGGATTCCCCCTGAGAGCCTCTAGAAAGTGTGGCTGTCTCTTCAGAGCCTTAACTTTAGCCCCATTTGAAAAAATTGGGACTTTTAATTTTCAGAACAATATAAACTTGAAATAAAACCACAACTACATTTTTGTTATTTAAGAATCAATGTTTGTGGTAATTTGCTATAACATCCATGAGAAATTCATAGATTTGATTGAGTTCCCCAAAACAGAAGCATTCAAAGCTGCTTTGGAAATGCAAAGAGGGAACATAACACTGGATTTTTAATATATTGAGGGGTCCTTAAAATTATTTCTTTTCTAACCTGGTACCTGGAAACCCTCAGTCATAGAGTGAATCAATGAAGTACCAGGAGGGAACTAAAGTGAGGGACAAAGTTGACAGCACTGAGCAGTCTAAGAATTAGCTGCATAATCGTCTAATAGTTGGTAGTTTTATTCTCTTGTTCTCTTCAGGGAAGCCTGTGATTCTGGTAAATGATCCTTCATCAAAGGCAAGAAAATTTAATAAGACAGCAAGGGAAATAGTGCTCTGTTAATCCTGTTAACTCTTCCTCTACAAACCCAATCCATGGATAGCTGACATTTTTTGAAACCCTAATGTCCATGGCATTTTCTTATTGCAAAAAAAAAAGTTATTTAAGTAAAAGATCATGCTCTGTTAGCTAATGGGTGGGAGGTTGTAGAAACTCACCCACTGAATCTTAAGTGAAACAGAATTATAGTCTTACTTACTTTGTTAATGCTATATCGAAATATCGGCCATTGAGTAATTTATGAAGAACAGAGGTTTATTCTTTATAGTTTCACTATCTGACAGACATCAGTTTGCTGTGTCATCTGTGGGAGATATCGGGGAAGAGGCACACGCATTGAGAATACACTTTGGCAAGCTTGCTTTTATAATAAGCCTACCATCTCATTAGGGAAAGTAATGTCACACTGAGAAACTTACTTCTGCAATAACATAAATCCATCCATGAGGGCAGAATGCTTGCAACCTAATGACGGCTTAACGGGCCCCCTTCTAACCTTAGGACACTGGGGTTCACGTTTCCAAAGTACGGAACTTAAAAGACACATTTCAAGCCATTGTGCAGGTCATACTTTCCAAATCTAAAGTCAGCAAGTGTTATAAAACAGAGTGGTTCTATGATGTGATGAAATGTGGGGTGACCAATATCATTCTGTGAGTTACTTCTCAGTTGTTGTGATAAAACACCATGGCCAAGGCAACTTAAGGAAGAGGTGATTTGTGTGCATGGCTCCAGAGGGATAGAGTCTATCACAGCTGGGAGGCATGGCAGCAAGCAGGAGTCTGTAAGGAGAGGGATCACATCTCTAATTGCTTGATCAGAGCTGAGAGAGAAAGCAAACTGGAAGTGGAGTATGACTATAAACTCTTGAAGACGGCCCCCAGTGACACACTTTCTGTAGCAAGGCTGTACCCACTAAATCTCCCCAAACAGGGCTACCAGCCAGGGACCAGGTGTTCAAATGTCTGAACCTATGGGGGCATTCTCATTCAATTCACAATATCCTTATATGTGAAGATGGATATATGAAGTTGCTGACAAGTCTAGAATTCTCCGTCTGCCGTAGCAGCAGGGAGTCACCTCGAGCATCCTTGCGATAATGCTATAGACATCATCACGGGTCACCTTAGAAATTCTATAGGCTGACCCTCTTCATGGAGGGGCTTTTCCTCCTAAACACTCTCATTCTACAAGGCTGTCCTTGTTACCTCTATTATCTGATTTATCACCACCCCATCAAAATTCCATTGTGTTTAGACTTATTAAGTTCATATAAGTGCATGGGTTCCTGAATTTTAAGGTTGCAGTGCCTAGAAAGAAACACTGATCTTCTCAACTAGATTTTATACCCTTTCTCCACTGTTCCACTAATATTAAATCATCACATAAGGTAAACATGGAAGCTACTACAACCAGTCAGGATACTTGAATTCTTTCTCTAGGTAATCTAATCAGCTGTTAATAACACCCCCTCAAGACATGTACCTAACTTGTCATTGTCTGTTTTGAGGATAAGGGTTCAGCTGTGAATAAGGACATGTGACATAGTTCTCATATCTAAAGGGAAGATGGGCAGCAAATACTTGTTGAGTAACTAAAAATTTCCTGTCATATTTTATATACACATCCAAATAGACACTCGTGATCTGAGCTCATAAATCTGCATTGGGAATGCTCGGAGTTCTGCCTCCTATTGCAAGAATCAGTCCATATCCTCAGTGTCAACAGTAGGGTTCTGGGTCTATGATTCCTGTGCCCTTTGCCTATTTAACTTCGTGACTACTTTAACTGTTTTCATGTTTACAATGAATGTAGGCAGGTAAAGATCATAGGACATTTTTTCTTTGTTAGAAGTGTTGTTTTTTTTTCATGCATATCGATAACCAACAAAGGCATAGTTTTACATGTGTAGGTTAAACACAGATATACTTTCATGAATATAAGATAAAATGAATTTTGGTTTTTACCTTCATTTAGTTTTTACAATGGATATGTTGGGTGGACATGATTAAGTGTAACATTTTCTCAAATCTGGAAACAAAATAACTGTACCATTCAACATCTTTGATAGAAATGTTTAGGGAAATATTACCTATAGCTTCAGAAATTGTACACAGTATCAGTGTCAAAGAACACAGAGGACTGAGTCCCATCATCGCAATTAGATATTAATGTTTTTGGTTATAGTTGCTTGGGTTTGTCATTTAATCTCCACAGTGGTATAACAGTAGAAGGAGAGGAGGGATGCCTATTTTAGTGGCTAGAATACTATTTGAAATAAAATTTTCATAGTTCAATTATTTGGTTCCAGCTAGACCATTGCATCGTGGTTAGCAAATAACTTTTCTTTCATATGCTGACTCCAGCTGGTTTCAGGATGACACTGAGGTCAGTGCTAGCCACAGTGCACAAAGGGCTCATTGCACAATCACCAATGTCTAACCCTGGGATGTAATCTTCTAGGTTGGAAAAAGACTAGATGAGCAGTTGAGTTCACACCACGTATCTGCCCTTCCCACTCTAGATCAGCAGTTAAATAATGCTGCACACTTTCTCTTCCAAGTAAAATCAGTTTATCAATTAAGACAGATTATCCTCTTATTAATTGAAAAAATAGATATTCATCTTCTCATCATGAAGAGCACTAGAGAGGGCCTTTTGATATCACGAGTTTCAAAGGTAGAATTTATTTTAATGAAATGTGCTTTATATTTCAAAGTCATGCCATAAATTCATGATTGAAGATGTGAGAAATAAAAGAACAGTCACCACTCTGTTCTCAGCAAGGTCTCGGTGTCTTTTCCATCAGACTGTCCTAAAAGCAGGGAGGAGAGCACTGTTCATGGTTTAGAAACAGCGGTACCATAAACCATTTCCCCTGACTTAACATCTTTATAATAAAAATTCTGCTAGAATAAAATCATTGCTGAATTGTGTTTTTATGACTACAGTATCTTCCATGACTTCTCAGTTAAAAATATTCTGGGGGAGGCAGAAAAAATGTCATTTGTTCTCTGCCTGTCCAAAAAAAAAAAAAAAAAAAAAGGAATACAGTTTGTGATAGCTTTCTCTTATTTTAAAGTCTGATTCGCAAATGTTCATGTTTATAATACATTTAAAAATAGAGAGCAGTAATTTACACTATCAAGTTATTGTTAGAAAGGTAACCATTCTAAATTGGAAAGTATCTAACATCTACTCCATGTTTCTATAGAAAAAAATGCTTCAAATTGGTAAAGCAAATAAGGAGACAAAAGTCATAAAGATTCTAATTCGTAGTCTTGGTATCTAGTTGGGAAAAAGTCACTTTTTACTATGATATTAAAATGTATTGATTAAATTCTGGTGTATCAATTTGTAGTATGCTACTTCTAAAATTTAGATGCATATATTGTGACAAAAACAAAAAACCTTTTGCTTGGTTTTGGATGGCTTAGCTAATTGCACATAAAAAGAGCCTCTCTACAATGAAGTCTCCACAATGGAAGTTATTTAATGGTGGCCTCCTATATAAGGATGTGACTCAGTCACAGGTCACCAGCTGCACATATTCATATGCAAATCTCACCCAGCAAATTCAAATCTACCTGCACTTGCTTTGGGCTAAAGCAGTACTCCAACATGAACAAAATGAATCTTGACTATAGGCTTATGCACGCAAATTGCAAGAGCTAAAATGACTTCCTCTCTTCCTTCTAAAATCTCTCAGATCCCACTCTCCACCTGGAGTTGCACTTTCATTGACATTTCTTCTCCATTTCCACCACTTCTAGAACTTTCAATCCCTATGTAATATCCTCGATTATGTATGAATTTCAGCATTTTCAACATATATTTAAATGGCTACATAGTGTATTGTATATTAATACATTATGTATATTAATGTATTAATATACAATACACTAGTATAGATAGATTGACATAGTCATATCAAATAAGACTATATTCTGATTACACACAGTAGCACAGATGCTTCAGTTTCTCATCCCTCCCTATTGTGTTTTCCTTGACTGAACTCTCACATTTGAACTGTGTTGACTTGCAAACACTCTGAATAATTTGCATTCTTCTGTAACATCATGTCTTACTCAGTTTGCCCTTTCCATCTCTGTTTCCCTCCTGTTGTTTTAATGAGAATGTTCTCACCACTGTTGGCACCTGGTTTCCTTGGGTCAATATGTTGCTAATTTTTTATTTATTTAGGGAAAAATGTGAAATACTTTAAAATGGTCAAAATAAAACAACTAGGTGGATTTCAGCCATTCTCTACTTGCTCTTTGGAAATTATCTCAATCAATAGCACTTTTTGTGTATCTTTTAGCAGATTATTTTGCAACTCGACAAATTGTGGAATGTTACTATAATGCAGCTGATTACCATGCTTATAAATCAAAATAAAAATTTTGTGCAGTGATACATTCAATTTCTGCTTTTAGGAAAATGTGGTTTCAAAAATTACATTTTATTATCCTAAAGGGTACTAAAACATTTGGCATCTATCCTGGTTAATTTTTTATCATCAACTTTTTTGGAGAAGAACAAGCTCAGTGTCTCAGAAGGGAACACACAAACAAAGAAAAAGTGATTTGGCAGAGCGATTTCCTTTTGTAAAAAGGGGCACCAGAAGCTAGCCTGGGCTAATGAATATAATCCCCAAATGTCCTGTTTTTTATCCATGACCTAGACAGTGACTGAACCTCATCCCATTGTTGGAAGCTTGACTTAACACTCTGAGGTAATTGATTAATTGGTGCAAAGGGGAAGTGAGAGTTTTAGGAAATATGGGCACTGGTTGGGTCAACTGCATCCATCCATCCACACATACACACACATATATCTACATATATATCACATATGTATACATATACATCATATACATATACACATGCATGTACATATACATACATACACACAAACATACATAGACATTTATTTCTACACATAAACATGTCACATATGTATTCATCATATACATCTACACACACACACACACACACACATATATATATATACACACACATATATATGTTTCTCACAACTTAATACAACATAGAGTCAGCTGAGAAGAGGGAACCTGAATTGAAGTATTGTCCAGATCAGGTTGGCCTAAGACCATATCTATAGGGACATTTGTTGTAGAATATTATTTTAAGGTGTGTTACTTTTGTTTATGTTGCATTTGTTTAACTCTGTGAAGCCATGTTACTGTGTCTGTCTAAAACACCTGATGGTCTAACAAAGAGTTGAATGGCCAATAGCAAGGCAGGAGAAAGGATAGGCGGGGCTGGCAGGCAGAGAGAAGATACAGAAGGAGAAATCTGGGAGGAGAGATCTAGGAGCAAGAGAAGGAGGAGGACATCAGGGGCCAGCTACCTAGCTACATGGCTAGCCACGGAGTGAGAGTAAGATTTACAGAAGTAAGAGAACAGGAAAAGCCCAGAGGCAAAAGGTAGATGGGATAAGTTAAGGAAAGCTGGCAAGAAACAAGCCAAGCTAAGGCTGGCTATTTATAATTAAGAATAAGCCTCCGTGTGTGATTTATCTGGGAGCTGGGTGGTGGGCCCCCCAAAAAGCAAAACAAACAACAACAGACATTGTATTGATTACTAATTAATAAATGGAAGCCAAGCCCACTGTAGGTGGCATCATTCTAAATGTCTGTGGTTATAAACTGTAAAAGAAATATATCTGAGCATAAGCTAGGAAGTGGTTTCTGTTTCAGTTCCTACTAAAGTTCCTGTCCCACTTCCCTTTCCAACGGATTGCAACTTGGAAATGTAAACAGAACAAAGCCTTTTCTTGCAGCTGCTTCTGGTCAGAGTTATCACAGCAACAGGAAAGCAAATTAGAACATTATTTATTTGCAAATTCAGATCTATAAGAACAGTTCCTACCCATCAACACAAAAAATTTACTTGATTTGAGCAAACAAATGTAGAAAAGACAAATACAAATAGAAAAGACACACCAGATTTGGGGTCATAAATTTGTTAGTGTATTCACCTCTCTTGGCAAATTTGTTTCAGCATTGATGATGATTATGGTGTGTGTGCGTGTGTGTGTGTGTGTGTGTGTGTACATGTGTGTATGTATGTGTGTGTCTGTGTGTGTGGTGTGAATGTGTGCATCTGTGTGTAGCATGTATGTATGTTTATGTGTGTGCATATGTGTGTGTGTGATGTGTATAAATATGTGTGGTGTTTGTGTGTATGTGTGTGTGTGTTTGTGGTATGTGTGTGTGTTGTGTATGTGTATGTGTGTGTTGTTATGTGTGTTTTTATGGTATATATATACATTTTTGTGTTTATGTGTGTATGGTGTATATGTGTATGTGGTTTATGTGTATGTATATGTGTGTGATGTTTATGTATATGTGTATGTGTGTGTGGTATATATGTGTGCATATGGTTTGTGTGTGTGTGTTGTATATGCGTGTGTATGTATCTAGTATATGTGTGGTTTGAATGTGCAGTGTGTGTGTGTCTGTCTGTGTGTGTGTATATGTAGGTATAAAGATATCATTGTGTGAAATGTAATGTGTGATCTGAGAATGAATAATAATAATTAAGACTGGAATAAAAGAACTTGTGATTTACCGTGGCCATGCCATTGAGGAAAATCAGGATTTCTTGGTAAATTATACCAAATGAAACTGATATAGCTTGTGAATTTAATATTAGGTACATTCTGATACTGTAGAAAGGCAAAAACATATTTGTCTCTGTTTCTGACATAGTACACTCATCACACATGCACACATATAAACTCACATAAATTTGGAATCTATTTTTGGAACACTTTTAAAGACTTACTGGTTTATTGGTAACTATGGAAAATTAACGTTTATATTTGTATTAGGGTTATGGATTTATTGTTCTGAAAATATTTTATCAGTTTCAGAGGTCCACTGGATCCTCAGTGAAGTTACCTGAGAAGTTGAGTTGTTGTACATGTATGACTCATGGGTTTTCTAAACCTTAGCTCATATTTCTTTGTGTTTTATTACTTTTTTCCCCTTTTATTTAAACATCTGAAGAAATGCTTAAACAGCAATGAAATTTAACCTTTGCTGACATGAGGGTATAGTGATAGCTCTGCATTTAGAATCCCTGGCTGCTCTTCCAAAAGACCCAGATTTGATTTCCAATACCCACATGGCAGCTCACAACTGTCCGTAACTCCAGTCCTAGGGCATTTAATGTCCTTTCTGCCCCCCCCCCCAGGCACCAGACACATGTGTGCAGACAAAATACCCATGCAAATAAAAATAAACAGATATAATTATATTTTTAAACTTTTTTAACACTGTGTTTCTATACTCTTCCATATTAATTATATGTGTGTGAGTGTGAGTGTGTGTGTGTGTGTGTGTGTGTGTGTGTGTGTGTGTGTGTTGTGTGGTTTGCACAAGATAATTTATTCAACCACAGTGACAATAGTGATTAGAAAACTGATTTTATGCTGTGACTCTTTGATGATATCTGTCAGACAGATAATAGAAATATATTCTCTAACGAGTGAGAAATGACAGCAAATCTCATGTGTACTTTCTGTTTATCTTGTTTCTATTTGTATGCTGAAATTAATTAAGAATGTTGCATCCACTGATAATGAAAACAGTCTTAGGGATCTGAGTTAGGAAGTTCTTGTGCTTCTGGTTTGCTTTTGACCTTTGCCTGGGTTTGTAAAACTGAAGATATGACCAGTGTACTGTTGGTCTATCTGTGTCTACATGCCTGAAATTGAGAAAGCCCTTTGTGACCCCAGACTGTTTAATTGTGGAGTGCTTTCTTGGTTATGACAGTTTGCAATAAATTAGGTTTTAATCTCTTTTAAATCAATAGTTCTCTTTTGGTTGTCTGTCAGATTTTCTATTCAATCAGAAGTGTCCATGCCTATGGTTACATTAGGCTAGACTATTTCACACCTAAATATTAAAAGGTTATAGTAATACCACAGAATAATAATCTGAGAGTTTTTTTTTTTCTTTGTGTGTGTGTGAGTGTTACTGTAGCTTGTCTTACTGTTCTTTTGCTGCAGAGAGACAACATGACCAAAGCAACTCTTACAAAAGAGAGCATTATTTGGGTGTTTGCTTACAGTTTTGGAGGTTTAGTCTATTATCATCACGACAGGTACTGGAACAATAACTGAGGGCTACATCCTGATCCTTAGGCAGAGAGATTGGGACTGGCATGGGCTTTTGAAACCTCAAAGTCCACCCTCAGTGATGCACTTCCCCCAACAAGTCCACACCTCCTAATCCTTATAGTCCTTTCAAATTTTGCCACTCCCTGGTGACTAAGCATTCAAATATATGAGCCTATGCCAACCATTCTTTTTTTTTTTCCCTTTTATTTCTTCCAGACAGGGTTTTCTCCATGTAGTTTGGTGCCTGTCCTGGATCTCACTCTGCAGACCAGGCTGGCCTTGAACTCACTGAGATCCACCTGGCTCTGTCTCCTGAGTGCTGGGATTAAAGGCATGCAAAAATGCCGCCCAGACTGGTAGCCATTCTTATGCAAAATACCACATTCTACACCTTGGCCCCTAAAGGCCTATAGCACACCATACCAATGTCATTAATCCAAAACTTTTCATTTTAGCATTAGGCAGATTTTTTAGGACAAGTTCAAAAACCAGCCATATTCTTGGCAAAAATTTCACAAAAGTAGTCTATGGGACACTTATTAATATTCTTTCCCTCTGGGACTTCTGGAACTGAGCCCCCATAGTTCAAATTACCCTCAGAACTGTCTTTCAAGCTCCTACTAAGATGGTCCATCAAGCCCTGCTTAAAGCATCCAATCACTTTTCTAGTCCAACATTGCAAATGCTTTCCTATTCCTCCAATGAAGAGCATGGTCAGGCCTGTTACAGCAATGCCCCACTCCTGGTACCAACTTTCTATCTTAGCCACTGTTTTATTTCAATGACCAAAACAACCCCCTAGAGTCATTTTTTCAACAAATACTTTGCGTTTATACTGCTGTGTAGCAGTTTCCTCTGAGATTAAAAACTCTAACTTGTTGGTTTTTTTTTTTTTTTTTTTTTGGCTCTTTACTCTTTTGGGGGCCTGCCACCTAGCTCCCAAATAAATCATACAGGGAGGCTTATTCTTTCTTATAAATGCTTAGCCTTAGCTTGGCTTGTTTCTTGCCAGCTTTCTTTTAAATTATCCTGTCTACCTTTGGCCTCTGGGCTTTTATTGTTCTCTGTTTTAGAAGAAAACTCATTCAGACATGGGGTGTTGAAAGGGAAGTGAAAGAACAGGCTGTGAGGAGAGGAGAAATGCTCTATGCTACAGGACAAGGCTTTAGGAAGTCCTGAGAAGGCCCCGATAAAACACTAGACCCTTCTTTGACAAGCTTACAGAAAGTGTAAGAACAGGTGAAAGAGAAAGACAAGATGAGCTGCAGAGATTAGACCCACTGAACCAGCTGCAAGAGACAGTCTCCAGTCTGCAAGCTGGCCACAAGTTGTGAAGTCGATATCCGATTTCCAGCTTTCAGGAGCCTTTATCTATGCCAGGGTGGGCTTTGGTGGTGCAGTTATCTTTGAGTCATTTCTGCACCTGTAAGCAATCCCTCGTCCATATTCCTGTAAGTTACCCCAATAGAACTCATCGGCTCACCAAGTTAGACTTTAGTGGTATCTGGATTTTGGTCTATGGTTAGTTCCTTATATGAGGTGAGTAGGCTTTGGTTCATGTCTTCACAGGAATACAGTCACACAACAGATTGTTTTTTGGACACATGCATAAAGTTACATCTCATAATAAATAAATAAATAAATAAATAAATAAAGTGTTGCCATGTGTTCACTATCCTCTTAAACTTTACTTTTTGATTTTACCCACTGGTTTTATTTTTATATTATGACTATTGGTAACTCCATAGTATTTGCTCCATATCCAATATCCAAAAACACAAGTAATTTGATTCTTAGGAAAAAGTTTTTTTTATTATAAAAACTAATTGTGTTTTTCAGGAAAAAAGTTAAAAATTATAAAGAAATGCATAAAAACCAGGAAAACAGGTCAAAAGCACGACTGTTTGGCATGTCTAACTAGCTTACAAAGTCAGTGATAATTATCTCTAAATTCCCAGACACCAAAGTGCTTTACACACTAAACATTGAATTCAAGTGTTCTGTCTGAGGAGCCTTACCTTGTAATATAGTCTCAGCTGCAGAAGCCAGTGTTATTATACTTGCTTCATGCTATGAAAACTTTTATTCCCTTAAAAACCGAATGTTTTCTATGGTTTTTCTTTCACAATGAAGAACAAAAATGCCCAAAGCTTGTACTAGAGAAATGGTCCAGCAGTGAGCAGATGTACAGCTCCTAAGGTGGACTCAGGTTTGACTCAGAACTGCCTATAACTCCAGCTCCAGGATATCAGACAATGCCTTATGACCTCCAAAAGCCCTTGCACTCACATCCACACATGCACACACAGACACAGACACATAGAATTTTTTAAAAGCTCCCAAGTGTTCTACTTTCATTCTGTTGGTCTGATAAAATACTCTGATCAAAAGCAGCTTAGTAGAGGAAAAGGTTTATTTCTTATATTTCCTAGTCACAGTCCATCACTGGGGAAAGTTAGAGCAAGAACTTAAACAAAATCTTGAAGCAGGACCCATGGAGGAAAGTCGCTTGCCGGCTCACTCCCAGGCTCACTCCCAGGCTCACTCACATACTCATGTTTGGCTAGTTATTTTATACATCCCAAGACCACTCACCTAGGGAATGGTGTCACTGACAGTGGGAAGAGTCAACCTAGAACAATTAAGACAATAAAAACAGTCCGTCATTGGCATATCCACAGAACAAGCTAATAATGACAATTAGTCAATTGAACCCCCACACATACCTTTTTTTGTGGTGAGTTTATGCTGTACTGTTTGCTGTCAATGTTAATAAGACCCCAAGTTAGTGATTTTTTTAAAGCTAAGATAAAACAGGCAGAGAAAAAGCACTTATCTACTGTTTTAGTTACTTTTCTATTACTATGATAAAACACCATGACCAAAATCAGCTTGGTGAGGCAAGGGTTTATTTCTTTTTACAGCATGGAGCTGATCATCCAGGGAAGTCAGGGCAGGAATTTAAGGCAGGAACCTGGAGGCAGGAATGGATGCAGAGGCCATGGAAAGAGTGATGCTTACTGGCTTATTCCTCATGACTTGCTCAGCTTGCTTGTTCATAACACCCAGGACCACCAGCCCAGAGGTGGCACCATCCCCAGGAAGCAAGGCCTGTCATGTCAATCATAAATCAAGAAAATACACCATAGGTTAATTTAGAGAGGGGCATTTTCTCAACTGAGGTTTCTTCTTGCAAAATGACTCTAGCTTGTGTCAAGTTGACACAAAACTAGCCAGTACATCTTCATAAAAGGCATATTTATTACCCACTTGTAAAAATCAATTACAAAGTAACATTAAATGTAATTCAAAATTGTAAAGTTTTATCTAAGAACACCTAAGGAAATCAATATTTTAAATGGTTAATATGATCCATTTGTAGCACTCCTTAGCATGATCATTGAACTTTCTAAATATTCATAGGTACTAAGAAGAAAGCTGTTCTGGCTCCTGACTGCTTGTAGAATTGTTCAAATTTTCAAGGAGAATAAAGACAATGAAGATCATTCATCATGTCAAAGACTTAAGAATCAACTCTTCTGGGTACTTTGGTAACTTTTTCTCCTTGCACAGGGTGTTAATTGTAAGATAAAATGCTAATTCATTATGTCAGGAAACAAAGAGGGCAGCAAGGTTTACTCCTTCTTTGGAAGATACACAAATGGCCAGATCTGTAGAAATCAAAATGGTCATCCAGACCCTCATTTTCACAGATGTCAATGAAATTTTAGAGTGAAATAAGAAGTGTGCTTGTTGCATAAATTTGTTGCTCCAGATGGTAAAATTCACAATATTTTTGTCATTAGTGTTTTAAATAAGAGAATTGGACTCATCTTCTGTGCTTTTTTAAAATTTATTTATTTCTATTTTACGTGTATGAGTGTTTGCCTGCATGTATGTCTGTGCAGTATATGCATGGCTAGTGTGCTTGCAGGCCAGAAAAGGTGCCAGATTCCTTGAATTGGAGTTGTCTTAGGATTTCTATTGCTGCAATGAAGTACCATGACCAAGGGGCAATTTGGGGTGGAAAATGTTTATTTGGCTTACACTTCAGCATTGCTGTTCATCACTGAAGGAAGTCAGGACAGGAACTCAAACAGGGCAGGATCTCAGAGGCAGGAGCTGAAGCAGAGGCTATGAAGGGGAGTTGCTTACTGACTTGCTTCCCCTGGCTTTCTCAGCCTGTTTTCTTATAGAACCCAGGACCAGCAGCCCAGGGATGGCCCCACCCACCATGGGCTGGGCCCTCCCTCATTGATCACTAAAATCACTTACAGTTGGATCTCATCCAGGCATTTCGTCAGCTGAGGCTCCTTCCTCTGATGACTCTAACTTGTGTCAAGTTGACACCCCAAACCAGCCAGTACAACTGACCCCTTGTCAACCTGACACATGAATACATCACTAGTAAACTATAACCCTTCCTTTCTTATTCATCAGCAAGATCTGAAATAACTTTAAATGCTCCACAGGCTTTACAAACTCAAACACATTTAAAACTTCAGTTCCTTTAAAATAGCCAATCTCTTTAAAAAAAAAATACAAAATCTTTAGCATTCAAGTCTGTCGACTGTGGGCTCCAGTAAACTACTCTCTTACTTCAAGAGGGGAAAAAAATTAGGGCACAGTCACAATCAAATCAACACAAATCAAAATCCCAACTGTCCTTTATCTGGGATCCATTCATGATCTTCTGGACTCTTCCAAAGGGCTTACGTCACTTCTCTGGCTCTGCCCTCTGAAGCACACACAGCTTGACTTCTAGGCACCAGCTGGTGCCATTCCACTGCTGCTGCTGTTCTTGGTGGTCATCCTATGATACTGGCATTTCCAAAACATTGGGGTCTTCTGCTGCAACATTATCAAGTCCACTGCCAGCATGAGGTACGGTGTTGGTGGCCTCTGGAACACAGCCTCTCTATGTTCTCAGAAGATTTTACCTCAGTGATGTTGGTCTCCTCTTAATCATGGACTATATCATCAAGCCTATTATCTTAGCATTTTTTTTTTCCGGACACACAAGACTCAGCCCTATAAAACTTCTTGCTTCACTTTCCGGTAAACCCAATCTGTCCAGACATGAGATCCCCTAAAGCAATTTGGATTTTGATGTGTGAGGATCTCAGTGTATCACTCTTGGTTCACCCCAAATCATAGATCTCCTGTTTGTTAGAGAGCTGAAGATTTATGTGATCTGTGACCACTGAGGACCACCGGTCAAGCACCTCCCTTCTCCAGCTCCTACATCCTCTTCACATCTGCACCAGCTGACCTCTGAGACACTGCTGTTTTAGAATCTAAGCCAATATCCTTGCCTGATTTTTGAGGCTAGATATGTTTTGGACCTAGGAATTTGTGTACTCTGGAGGGTGTGGGTGTGGGGGAACTACCTGGAAAGCAGTCCTGACCATCACATACTTAAGGTTTGGGTCCTTGTCCACCAGAAAATGGTGAGATAAAATCTCAGTTCAGACTTTTAGGGGATGCCTGTGGGTCCAGAAGTCCTACTTCAGATAAGCTGGCTAAAACTGATCTAATATAAACCTGCTGCCAGGGTGACTGGACTGCTTCTAAATCCCTTGCAATATCATCTGTATGCAAATGACACATCAGGGCTGTGACTGTTGACGATTGCTGTTTGAAAATCCTAGTTGAAAGAGCCAGAATAGTGGTACAGGCCTTTACTCTCAGCACTATGGAGGCAGAGACAGGCAGATCTCTAAGTTGAAGGCTAACCTGGTCTACAGAGCAAGTTCTAGGACTGACAGGGTACACAATGAAACCCTGTCTCAAAACACTGAAAAAAAAATCAAAAAGAAAAGAAAGAATACACAAGAAGCAAAAAGAAGTGGTACCCAGATTCCTATAAAATATCCACACACTTCCAAAAAACATGCATACTCATTCCTTTTATCTTATTTATGCTTCTAACCCCAGTGGACTGAGGACCTGATTTGCCAGCCTTACCATCACTTCTACTCTGTAGCCAGGAATTACCCTTCCTTCACTGACAACCCCCTCCCGCAACTCCACCCCAGAGAGAGGAGAGGAAACAAAAGAAGTCTTACAAGGTCCATTCTAAGTTTTGCTTTCTTCCTGCTCACTTATCTCTAGCTGCCGTTCCCGTTCTCCGGTATCTCACCTCTTCCTCGATTTTCTGATACCTTCACCACAGTAGCTTTGGTTTTAGTCGGACTTTCCTTTACTCAAAGTTTTCAGTACTTTCTGTATTGATTGCGCCTCTATTCAGGGAAACTAGAAATTCCCCAAAGCTAGGAAACTGTGCAACCACAGTACCCACTTCTCTCAAGGTTCTCTGGGCTCACCATCCTTTGCTACCTGATGTGGAATGTTTGCTTTCTAACACTCCATGTATTGTTTTCTGGGTACGTTGATGTTGGTTTTCAACTTTTTCAGATGTGTGTATGGGCATGAGGGGTCAATTCATTAACTGAGTCTTCATCTTTATTAAAAATGGAAATCCCTGCTAGCAACTTTTAAAAGTCCCTTTCACTTTACTGATGGTCATGCTTTTCTTCATCCCACACACTTGGGAAAGCACAAGGTTAGGGTAAAATAAGGAGAAACTGTTGGTGTGTGGCCTGGGAATCTTTTGTGTCTTGACTTTTCACGGGGCGTGCTGTGAAAGGCAACGCGACGAGCATCCGGGAGGACTGCTTTGCTGGAATGAGTTCCCAAGGGCTTGGTGGCAAACACTGAGAAGGAAGAAGGGAGCAAATGGAGACACAAGATTAAGCAATGCTCCGTTGGCCTCAGTCTCAGAGGGCGCTGTGGAGAAACAGCAGCGGCATTAGTCGGGGCTCTGGAGACAAACGGGCCCAATGGGTAACGGATTCACTGAGTGCTTACAAGCAATTTGCATATATAATGATGAAAGTGGACAGTTACCTGGTTCTGCACTCATTATGGAGGGGCCAGAGAGCTGATACTGAGTCCTATCGAGTTTGAGTGCTGAAGAAGCAGGAGAGCTGAGGGCAGAAGTTCTAGTCTGAGGCATGGGAGCACTGGGCCAGTACCTCAGATTATGATAGGCAAACTGAATGATTCACTCAGCCTTCTGATAATGTCCAGGTTTTCACTGGGTTCTGCGCAGCCCACTGTGGGAAAAGATTGTCTTCAAAGCTTAACAACCATTACCATGTTAACCTGAGCAGTTGTGATTGTAAGGAAACCTCAAGATCAGGCGTGCTGAAGTTTCCTTACACAAGAAGGGTTGGGAAGGGAGGGTCATCAGACTCTCATCTGTGATCTCAGCCACTTCCTCCTGAACTTCCCTGCTAGCCAAATGCCATTCACCCCAAGCTGCGTATGATCTCACTGTCTGGGAGGTGTCTAGATCTTAGAGTTCGGGAGGTTCACTGAATGGGAGATTCCACCTGTGCATCTGTGGTTAGGTTGTCATCCATGCTGTGCAGGAACTTGAAAAATGATTCGGCTGCTTTGTGGTCATTCATGCTCCTTTAAGTAACCCCTCACCCCTGCTTTGGGCCAGGAGAGATTCACACAGTACCCACCATGCTGGGAAAGGCAATTTGCTTTACTCAGTGTACCAGGCGACATACTAATCTTACCCAGAAGTACTTTCAAGGCAAGTTTCAATGATATTTAACCAGACATTTACATACCTAGGACCCAATTTTCAAGCCAGCACATAAAATTAATCATTGCAGTTTGATTTAAAAGCCCAGGTTAGGAAGATGCAGTCTTTATACATTTCCCTGTCCATCTTGGCTCACCACTGCTCAGGTGAAAGGGATAATCTTATCTCTTCTGGGAGCTTCTTTCATGTTGGTTCAGCATCGTGTCTCTGTCCCTGGAGGTCTGAAAGGGTTTGATTGTTCTCACTTTACCTTATGCTCACTCCATCCTTTTAGAACAGTTGAGTTTACATGGAATATTCTTCCAGGTTAAGATGCTCGATAAATTCTACTAGGGTACCAACAAAGGAGGCTTAAGGTTAGATCAGTACTTGTCAAACTATTTACTGAAATTCAAAATAAAAAATGTTATGAAACAGGTAGTGGTGGTTCATATCTTTAGTTCAAACACTCAGGAGGCAGAGGCAGAGGAATATGGGTCTCTGTAAGTTTGAGGCCAGCTTGGTCTACAGCATGAGTTCCAGGACAACCAGGGCTATACAGTGAAACCCTGACTCAATAACAAAACAAAACAAAACAAAAAATATTGTGGGTTGAGGAGTTATCTCAGTGGGAGAGCACTAATCTAATATGTACAAGGCCCAACACTGGGTCTGAAAAAAAATTCATACATTATATATATGCACACATATATGCATATGTAATCCAGTACATGTACATGTGCATATTTTCATTTTTTTTTTTTTTTTTGGTTTTTCGAGACAGGGTTTCTCTGTGTAGCTTTGCGCCTTTCCTGGAACTCGCTTTGGAGACCAGGCTGGCCTCAAACTCACAGAGATCCGCCTGGCTCTGCCTCCCGAGTGCTGGGATTAAAGGCATGTGACACCACCACCCAGCTATTTTCACATTTTAAACAGAAAAAGTTATGAAGAACTTTCATAGTGCATGTTCTTTCTTTGCACTATATTATTCTATTCTTTGCATCTGATAAACAAAAATTTATTTTATACTGCACTACTAGTTGTTAGTGCATAGCTTAAAATATGACCCATATGGTAGAAACAGAATTGAGATTCTTATAATGTATTTTTGTTCCATGTATAAAAATTACATTTATTTATTCATGATCTTTCATGGTCTGCCTGAGACATGTGAATATTTGAAGGTAGTCAGGATTATGGAAATATTTCAAGGTTACATTTATAAATTAGTTGCTTTACATTTATTTAGACTGGAAGCTGAGGATGCCTGAAGAGTGGGGAAGGACAAATGAAGCCATGCTTTGAAGCATCACTGTTGCCCCGAGGAAAGCAAAGGCTCTAAAGTTAACCGTGTGCTCTACACGGCCACCACTGTCACCCCACATGCCCTGTCTCTCTCAGAATATTTCCTCAGTCTCTGCCCTAGTCCCTTGTTTCTTCTCCAAGTGTTTCTTCCAAATGCTTAATCTCTTTGAGAGAATTCTAAATTTGTTTTTCTGCTAATGGTCTAGGTGACACTTCTGTGTCTTACAGACTCTCGATGACAAGCTGTATTGTGAGATGATTTGCTATAGTGTGACCCTTCACCTTATTGGATTCTAAATTCACTTATGTAAGATGTTTATATTGAGCACAGTTGTGTCAGGCAACCATGCCATATTTTGAGTGTCCTTAAATTAGAAAGGTGGTCATATTCCCTGATGCTATTTACCATTTAATGAGGGTGATGATAAATGAGAAAAGAGTCATCACAGGGTTCAGGCATTGCCCTGGAGTGCAAATTGTAAGCATTTAAAACAAAGGTCATCAACCTTTTTTACCCTCTAAATTGTGAGATTAGTGTCTAGCTTTTTGTAGTCTCCTCTGAATCTACTCAATTCTCTGAAAGCAGCCAGAGAAGAACCAGAAGCCAATGAACACGTTTGTTTCCAAATAAAACCTTGTTTACAACAGACAGCAGCTGCAAATTGCCTTAGACCTTATTATAAAAACTTCTCATTAATAAGGTCTCAGGAAGAATGGAAGAAACTCTCTAAAGAAACTGGGAACAGATCTTGGAAGACAGTGTTGATTCCACAGGCGGTGGGCAGCCCAGGACAAGGCTGCCCGCAGTGAGAGGTCACACAGAAAGAACAGAGAGATGCTCAGAGTAAAGGTATCTTCTGATTTTCAAGGATGAAAGCTTCTTTGCTCCACATTCTGAGTCTTACTAAAATCCCTTCTCTACGCAAACTAAAAATGACAGGCATTTGTATTCCCAGACATCCTGCTTGCTCAGGCAGACAGGTGTCTGAGGCTCTACCAACCAAAGACATTTTGTGAGACTTAAGCTCATAAGTCCAGTAGAGAAATGCATCAGTATATCTTTGTCTGTCTCTTTGAAATACATCTTAGACTTAGAAGTATCTAAGTTTGATATATATTCGGTAATCCTTGACATAAACTAGGTGAGAAAAGAATTTGTGGAATGATGAGTTTAAAATATTTTTCTTACTTTAAGAACACCTGCAATCTGCTTGCCAGATTATTAAAGGTCAAATACAGTAGTAACAAGGGGTACTGTGCTACACAGGGAGTCTGCAGGAGTGCTCACATGCAGTACTAGTACTACTGATGGGCACTGCTGCACATGAGTCTACGGGACTGTTCCCACTGCTAAACAGAAACATCACACCCAGGGTCTGGTAGCTCCCCCAGCTCTCGCAGCTACAATTCCTCTCTGACTCTGAATTTACAATTTTAGCTCGATCATATAAATGGAATCCTGCGAAATTCCTTTCTCTGACAGACTTACTTCACTTATCATTTATTCTTCAAGACTTTTGAAGGCTTTAATGAGTCATAGGAGGAAAGGGCTCAGGAAGGAGGTTGATGTGGCAATTGGAATAATGACAATGTGGAATTGGCCTAGGTCAGAGGGCTCAGAGAAGTATGTAGGTCCCAAAGATAGATACACAGGAGGTCAGATATAAATAATATACGTAGAAATTACACATTAATATTTTAAAATGCAAATATGCTTAGAAATTAAATTAAACTAACAATGGCATAAGCTTCAATAATTAAACGTAATATTAATAGGAAGAAACATTGGGCAGCATGTGTTCTATTTTTTACATTCCTCACGAGACAGCCTTAGTTACACAGGTAGCTGTGATGCCAGGGTGGGGTCTGCATGCAAAGAACCTGTAACATAAGCAGGCAGACAAGCAAGGGGTGGAGATATCCTTTAGTGCTGGAGTGATAAACATCACATCAACTGCAGTTCTCCCGCTCTTGCTCTTGTCTGTATTACATGGGTTACGCTTGCTGCCACATCTCTAACAGGCCTAACAGTGGATTTAGTTAAGGAGATGAAGAGGATTTAAAAGATAAAAGCAGACTGCATTCAACACTTCTTTCTCCTAAGCCCATTGGAGATGACTTAATAAAAAGGAGACAGAATATTAATTTTTCTGAAATTTTGTTTGGTTGGATGACCTTGGTAAAAGCCAGTAGGAGAATTTGGAAATTAGTTTAATTGACTGTTATTACTATTCTGCTATTTCACTGGAATAATTCACAGGTCATTCAAGTTGATTCACTAATGGAGCAGATAGATAAGGTATGCAGGGACAGAATCTCCATTGGAATTCAGTCTTCCCCTACAGTTACTTCATAAATGGCATAGCATAACATAGAATTACATTTAACATTCTCAAAACAACATTCAGTAATATAGAAAATGAGGTTATCAGTGAACTATTTGCATAATACTCTTTTTGCTTTGATGTCCAGCATTAATTGGGGGGGGTGGGGCGGGCTGGGATACCTTATGTTTTTAGAAACCAGCCAAAGACAATAGTATTCTTGGATAAAGGGAAAATGAATGCGGCCTGGGTTATGATGACTAGTGGGCACATCTTTAATTGTGAAAAAGACATGGATTCTTAGTCTCTTCCTTAGTAACCAACATTAAGAAAAAAATCTTGTAAGTTTATCTGACTCTCACCAACATCGCTGGCCACTTACACTCTGCTTCCTCTTTCACAAAACAAAGAAGGTGGCCATGTCGTATCCAAACTCCATTGCAACAGGAGGTACATCTGTTCTCAGGGACAGGTCGGGGAGGGAGACATCTTGGAGAGATAAATGAGCTTATTGGCCAGGAGCTTCATTCACCAGCTGCTTAACCAACATATTTGGTCTTTTTCATTCTCATGTCGTATTTCCAAAATTTTGGAAACAGATTGGGAATAAGGTAAGCTAACTATTCCTTTTTTTTTTCTAAAAAGGAAGACCAAAAGAAAGAAATAGAAAAAATAATAAAAAATTTGTTTTTATTTATGTGTATTTGTGTGTGTGTGTGTGTGTGTGTGTGTGTGTGTGTGTGTGTGTGTGTGTGTAGGTGCCCACAGAGGCCAGAGGTATTAGATTCCTTTGAAGCCACAGGCAGTTGTGAGCCACCAGACTGGGTGCTGGGAATCAAATTTGGGTCCTCGAAGAGTGGTACATGCACTTAGGTCCTGAGCCATCTCTCCCAAATAACTGTTCTTAGTAGTCAGCAGCATATTGCCTAATATACAAGTATTGAGCAGGCAGAGCTTATGGGGTCTAATATAATGGCTCCAGAAAATGGATGGCAATTCTCTCAAACATTGGCAAGCTTGTGAACAGCATCTCCTGATGGCTTCTCTATTTCCTTTGAGAGTCGATGTTTTGAATTAGCATACTTATCAGACTGTTTACATGGAGATTAGCCTATAAAGAAGAGGGAATGGAAGACAGAATTTTTGCTTCAAGAAGGCAGCTAGAAGAAAGAAAGGGGAGAGGATGGCTCCCCCACAGCCAGGTTTCATCAGCCTTGTTTGCAGACTCTGTCAGGCTCCTTGTGATTTATCCAATGAAGGTCAGCGAGAGTACACATTAAATGCTTTAACTTGAGAAATAAAGCAGGGAACCTGGGTGTACCACTCCAATAAAACAACAGACTGAAAAGAGGAAATTTCACAGAGCCAATAATTTTGTCTACCTGCCACCAGCTAATACACTGTTTTGTTTTCACTGGGAAGACGGATTGTTTGTGCCTCACCCACTATAAATACAAAGCAGTACCATCATTAACACGCTTTGATCCCTGCAGCCAGTACCATGTCTTACAATAAGAAGCCAAGTGAATACATGTTGAATGAGTTGTATGTAGTCTTCTGCTTTTCATGGTCTTTAAATTCATAGTCTCACATCAAATCTGGACCTTTAACACTGTCTGTAAGACATCTTGTTCTGCATCTATCTCCCTGTAAATGTTTTTTCTTCTCTGTAATCTTCTCTAACCTACTCCAGTTGGTTTAAGAGCTGACCCCACCCATAACCACTCATCTATATGATCACTTTCAGGGCAAGTCCCATATGCTGCAAGTTTGCCTGAACTTGTATCCATCCATACCTCAGTCTGCTGTGGGATGGTCTGTATGTCCAGTGTGTTGCTGATTGGTCAATAAATAAAACACTGATTGGCCAGTAGCCAGACAGGAAGTATAGGCAGGACTAACAGAAAGGAGAATTGAGAGAACAGGACGGCGGGGGGTGGGGGTGGGGGTGGGGGACAAGACACTGCCAGCCTCCGCCATGACAAGCAGCATGTGAAAATGCTGGTAAACCATGAGCCATGTGGCAAGGTATAGATTTATAGAAATGGATTAATTTAAGATATAAGAACAGTTAGCAAGAAGCCTGCCACGGCCATACAGTTTGTATGCAATATAGGTCTCTATGTTTACTTGGTTGGGTCTGAGCGGCTGTGGGACTGGCAGGTGACAGAGATTTGTCCTGACTGTGGGCCAGGCCAAAAAACTCTAGCTACATCAGTCTTCTCTTCCAGTTGAAAAGACAGCTACCTCTTCTGGTTTAGTCCAATCTGTTCACACATGCTCCTCTTTCGCTCTCTTGTGTTGGTCCAGTGTTCCCAATTCTCTCTTTGTCCTCCATTTCTTTCCTTTTCTGTTTTGCATATGGATATGTGATGATATACGTGTGTGCACATGTGTGATGCCATGTATATGAAGTCTGATGTCTTCTTCGGTGACTCATAAATCATCTAGTTTAGCTAGCCATCTTGCTCTGGGATTCCCAGAGAATCCATGCACTGGGATTACAGGTCCATGACCACCTAGCTTTCACTTGGATACAGGGTTTCAGAACTCTGGTCCTCAGGCTGGATACTTGTGTGAAAAGCACTTCCCTAATTAAACCACCTCTCTAGCACCTCTCCCCTGGACTTCCCTGTTCTTAACACCTCTGTCTCAAAATATGAGAAAATTCCGCCCCCCCCCACACACACATTTTAAAAGGAAAAATAAGGTTATACTGTTTTTCAGCAAACACTATTACATGGCCACTCAGGTCTTCATAACTTTGTAAGAAATAAGGACAGAACATTAAGTCACAGAAACAGGTAAAGTTTCTACTTTCATGAAGCTTAAAAGTTTAAAAATAGTGTCATGAAATAATCATAAGATAAATTCTGGATGTGAAGAGT
The DNA here is from genome assembly GCF_007827085.1 of Peromyscus californicus insignis. Lineage (NCBI taxonomy): Eukaryota > Metazoa > Chordata > Mammalia > Rodentia > Cricetidae > Peromyscus > Peromyscus californicus. Next base: position 8,283,172 of record NW_026294413.1, read on the forward strand.
ACAATGAAATAGAGGATAGCATCTCTTCCCTGGAGCATCCCAAGCTCTGAGAGCCAGTTTTGTGTTTAGCATTATCTCTGATGCTTGCATTATCTTGTAAAATCCTCCTGATGCTCTTGGGGGTTGACATTGATCCCACCCCTTAAACTGACATTAATCCACCTTCAAGTTACATTCATTTTACTTCTTGTAAAACTTGCCTTATTTAACATGCTATCATACAATTGGCAGAGGGATTTAAATCTCACATCTGACCAAGTTACCCATTGTCTTGATCAGTTTTAATTGCCAACTTTAAGCAGTCTAGAATCACCTGTGAAGAGAATGCCAATGAGGACTTGTCTAGATAACGTTGGCCTGTGGGCTTGCCTGTGGGGAATTGTCTTGATTACATTACATTGACTGATTACATGGAGGCGGGAGGAACCACCTGTTGTGGGTGGTACCATTCCCTAGGCTGTGGGTCATGGACTGTGGAAGAATGGAAGGAGAGAGTAAGCAGTGCTAAGGACACAGGTGTTATTTCATTTCTTTCTGTTCTTGACTGTGGATGTGATAGGACCAGCTGCTCTGAATTTCAGTCAACTTGACTTCCCTACACTAATGGATTATAACTGGAATTGTGAGAGAAAATTATCCTTTCTTCTGATGGCTATTCTTGATTGTCAACTTGCCAACTTGTTTATATCTGTAATGAACTATAATCTAGAAATGGAGGGCACACTTGTGGTGGATGACACATGCCTTTAAGCCAGATTTTGAGGTGGCGGGAAGGCACACTTTTAATTTGGGCCATACCTTCTGCTGAAAGCCCATATAAGGACAGTGGAAGAAGGAAGGGATTGTTCATTCTTTGCCTGCTTGCCTTACTTTGTCAGCACATTCATTCCTTCACTGGCATTAGAGCCTTCATCTTTGGGATTCGAGCATACACAGAAGATCAGTGGAAACACCCAGCCTGGTGGGACTAAGCAACTACTAGATTCTTGGATTTACCATTCACAGCTAGCCATTGTTGGACTGCAGCCTGTAAGTCATTCCAATAAACTCACACACACACACACACACACACACACACACACACACTCCCATATATGTAGGTATTCCCATATATATATATATATATATATATATATATATATATATATTCATTCTGTAAGTTCTGTGACTCTAAAGAACCCTTATGTTGATTTCTGTCAAGGTATTTTATCCAAGAAATAGATAAGTAACCAGGACCCCCATCTATTACTTTGGTTAAGGTAAGTAATACTAGCGGCTGGAACAAATGCAATCAGTATCTCAAAAGCTCAAACAATAAATTTGCATCTCATAATCATATCAGAGTCAAGTATGCCTCAATCATTTTCTTGGTTCCAGCTATTTTTATTCATTCTAACATGGCAGGCTGTAACTTGAAGCCATGTCTTTGGTGTCCTTGCAGAAGAGGAAGAGGTTGCATTGAGAATGTCAATGATGGGCAGGCAAGGCAACATATGTATTCACATATCATTGGCCAGAGGATCACATGCCTCTCCTTCTCCACTACAGGGGAGCCTGGAATCAAGTTTCTTTGAGTGTGGAACATGTGGCAACGAGCATCAAGATAATCTTGACTGCCTTGCTTGCATAGTCTTTACTATCATCTGGCAGTCGAAAACCTCCAGGCCTAGGCTTCTAATGTCCCTCATAAGACCACATGTCTCCATTCCCTTTGGCTCGCTTCTTTCTCCACATTTGTTTTACTCTTGTCTTCTACCTTCCCTTCTTTCTCTCCCTTTTCTTTAAGAAAGTTTCCTGAGGATAGAAAGATGACTCAGCAGTAAAGAGCAATGATGTTCTACTGGAGGACCCAGGTTCAGTTCCCAGCAGCTCACATCCATCTTTCATTCCGGTTCCAGGGAATACGAACCCTCTTCCAGCCTTTGTGGACACTAGGCACACATGTGGTGCACAAACATATATGCAGGCAAAACACCCATGCATGTAAAAATAAGTGTATCATTTACTGATAAAATAAATTTAGAAGTTCTGTATCTGTATTTTCTTGTATCGATGTTTACAAATGTGTATGTATATTGAATGAACCGCTTCTCACAATTTTGTGTTTTAGGTGTTAGGAATATCTACACTTACAGAAACCCTTGTTTAAGAAAAATCTTGCATCCTTCTGGATAAATTACTGATTCAATGAAATATTTCCAGGAGGAAACTTGACATCCCACCACTTCAGGTGCACCTGTTCAGAAGGATGCTTACAGAAGATTTACAGGTGCCAAAGCACCTTCTCTGTTTGAGAGGGAGTCCTTTAAGCTGGCTGGAAGAGAAATAGCTAAATACTTGTTCCACCCATTTATTTCATCTGTACAACGAGTAAACACACTAACATCCTTAGCACTGAGAGCACGGTTTGGGTAGAATTAGTCACCTGGGCCCACAGTCTGTAGATTAGACTTGAGCTGAACAAGGCTTTAAATTTGCATATTGAGACCCAGACAGAAGCATACTTGCATACACCTCATGAATAAAATTGCTGTTTTCCCGTAAGTATCTCACTGACTGTGGGCCTTATCATTTGCCCTAGTCCAGCTTGTTGGTGAGCCCCAGAATCCTGTCTCAGCTCCACAGTACTGGGCTTACATGTATGCACTACCCTGCCCAGCTTTTTACCAGGGTGCTGGGTACGAACCGGTTATCAGCTGACCCATTTCATCATTCCTAGTGTTTACCTCTTCACTTTGATCATATATATTTAATATCCTAGAGTGATTTAAATATATACAGATTTCAGAACGCTTCTCAAGCAAAGTAAATAAAAAGAAACCTAGATATAGAGACCAAACTGAGAACTAAAAAAGTATTTTCTAATTGTAATTTGTAGGCAGATTAGAAACACTAGATTAAATTTAAATTCTATGAGATTTGTGGTGGGATATTTCAACTCTTAGTATTGTTTTGTCATAATAGACTATGGGCAAATTTTATTATCCAGAAAGAATGCCCCAAATGAAAAGTTAACATGCATATGATATCCACAAATATGTCATTATGGCTATGACTGCCTGGGTCGTAGAGGTTCTGAAATATAAATATGTTTTTGTGCCAAACAGTGAAACTTCGAATGGTTACAATCCAAATGACACAAATTGTATTTTCTGGGAAAGTGGCCATATTCAATATTACTTGAAAATATTAATTATGTACTGAATATAGCTTTTATGACTGATGAATTTATATTGAAAGAAAGAATGAAATGCATGTTTCTGATTTCATCAGCTTATCCAGGGTTTCATCACTAAATAGTTTGAAAACTAAACCTTGTTTAATTATATATTTCAACAAACATTTGTTGAGTACTGTGAGAGACATAGGCATGGCAGGAAGTGAAAATATCCCTTCCCTGATTAAACTTTGGAAGTAATGGAATCTAAGGGGAAATTTCACAGTTTGACGTAGTTCACTTTCCAGGGTTGAAGTCACTGCTTCTGTCACTGGGGTGTGGCTTGGACTCAGAGTTTGCACAGAGTCGGAAGCACAGAGTGGAGAACTCCAACATTAAACCTTTAGTTCAAGTGCCAGTGAAGCTCTCTTGTTTTTTTTTTTTAATATTTATTTATGTATACATTATTCTGCCTGCATGCGTCCTTGCAGGCAAAAAGAGGGCACCAGATCTCGTTAAGGATGGTTGTGAGCCACCATGTGGTTGCTGGCAATTGAACTCAGGACCTCTGGAAGAGCAGTCAGAGCTCTTAACTGCTGAGCCATCTCTCCAGCCCCTGAAGCTCTCATGTTAATGTATAATAATACTTCACTAAGTAAGAAGGACAAAGGGAAATTAAGGAGAATTTCACCCTGTTAATACTGGCTTTGAAAACACACCCATGTCTAGACTCATTCCTTCTGTTTGTGTGTCATAAAGGCACACCTCAGTAGTAAAGGAGGGTGAATGTTGTCTCTTCTGAGAAGTTCTATGGTCTTCCGAGAGTACCAGATTAGAAGGAAACTTTCACTCTCCCTCAGAGAGAAAGGTTGACGACTTAGGGTGTTTGAAGTTACCGGACCTTAGTGGAAGAACTCCTTCAAAGAGGCTGTCTGTTCACAAGATCAAGACTGACAGCCCCAAGAGAGAGATTCCAGTGGCCTGAGAAGAGGTTGTGTGGAAACACATTTGTGGTGCTAGGAAGGAAAACCAAAGGAAGGGGCAAAGGAGGCACCTGAAGCCTTGAGGTGTAGGAGTGTGAAGGAGAGCAGCCACACTTAACCATCCCACTGTGACTGAGTCCATGTCTGGAAGAAAGACTTCCAAGAGAGACACTGGCATGTGGGTGGTGGTAGGCATGTGCTGTGCACACTGCTACACATTCTTGTCCTGTCACCGTCAAGGAGAAATAAAAGAAATTTCATGAAAGAAAAGCAATAATGCCTTAAGCGCAGTGTGGTGAGTTCTGTGAGAGACGATGAAGAGCAAGAGCTGAATGTTTCTGGAGTACTTGGGAGGGAGGGAATACAGGAAGTGAATTTTACATTGAATATTAAACATTGAAGTAGGATTGTTCCAACTGGATAAAAGGAAGAAGAAGACCAATACAAGAGAAGTATGGGAAAAGAGAGCTAAGAGTGGATGCAGGCAAGATCCTTCTGAAAAATAATTCAAAATATGACCAAAATTAATGTGTGAAAATGAATATTTTTAAAATGAGGAAATGTTATAATAAATTACTGTAGGCACAGAAAGTTTAAATCTCTTTCTTTTGGGACTAACTTAGGAAATGAACAGAAATGCTTTCATAAAATTATTTCCAACTTGCCAATTGACTTTTATCCCCGTCCTCTAACATCTGAAAGCATCCACCAATTTTCAGCATACCCAGAAAGGATGGTTGTGTTTCGTTAACTTTAAAGGCATAAACTGTGGGTTTTCAAAACTACAAGTTCCATGACTTTTCTGGAATTCAAGATGGTCTAGAGCTCAGGTGGAGCTGAGGCTACACCTCCAGCCAGCTATGAGAGAGCTTTTCTGCTGCTTCATGGATCCTGGGCTCTATTGTAGGGAAGCCTCTGAAGGATTTCATGAGAGAATATTATATGATTAAGTTGACATTTTATAAAGGCATTTCTGAAACATAGGTCTGAGAAAGCGTGCATAGGCATGACTTTGGTATTTGTTGGTGACTGTTTAAAATAGACTGGGCACTGGGGAGAGCGCTTACTAATTTTTCAGAATACCTTGGTTCAATTTCCAGCACTCAAATGCTGTCTGTAACTCCAGTTCCAGGGGATCCGATATCCTTTCCTGCCCTCTGTATGCACATGCTGCACATGCATACATGGGGAAAAGAACACAGATACACTTGCAATAAAATAAATCTTACAATCAATAGCTGGAAGACAAGCACTCCACACTGAGAGAAGGACTGAATTAAAAAAATAGTCAGAGTGGAATGGGAAAGCCTAGATCAAAAGGAAAATGTTCAGAAGGGACTGGATAATTACAAGTGTCCTTATAAATCTAAATTGAGACAAATATTGTGTTAATTTCTTTTCTATTGCTATGGTAAAACACTATGACCAAGGTAACTTAGAGAAGGAGAAGTTTATTTGGAGCTTAGAGTTCCAGAGGGCAGTGAGTCTATCATCACCACAGCAGGGGCACCACACAGCAGGCAGAGGGCTGCAGCAGTAGCTGAGAGCCAACATCTTGATCCACCAACAGGAAGCAAAGAGAGCTCTGGGAATGGTGTGGGATTTTGGATCCCCAAAGCCTGTCCCCAGTGACACACCTTCTCCAAAAAGGCCACTCCTCCTAAGTTTTCCCAAATAGTTCTACCAGCTGGGGACCAAGTATTCAAACATATAAGCCTGTAGAGGCCATGCTTATTCAAACCACCACAAGTGCTAACATCTTTATATATGTTAGTTACTTATATTGTATTATCTGAAATTAGTATCAATTTTATATTTTAAAAATTCAAGATTCTTATTTTGTATTTATCTTCATATTTGTGAGAAAAGAACACAGAAAGGTGAGATTGTAACCATTCTGAAAGAAAGAAAACATCTGTCCACTTAGATAATCTTTTGATAAGGAGAAAAAATACTACATGAATATAATTATTATTCAATTTGACGCATAGTATAATATCTATGCTGTATCTTAATAAGCATGACAACATTTATTACAGCTTAGCAAGAGAAAATAAAAATTAGTTTTAGCAATTAACCTTATCCACATGTAAATTAGATTAATTAGTAGTTTTCCCTTTCTAATCTTTGGGGAAAGCAGATAATTGTAATTATACTGTTTATGCAAATTTGTAACCAAATATGCAAAAGGACACCATAGTTTGCAAATTAAAGTTCAAATAAGAATATTATTCTAGGATTTACACTTAGAATGCTAAGATAACCATTTATAGCATGTTAACAACATATTGTAAACAAATTTAAACTTTTTTTCTCTAGAGAACTAGCTTTTCAATTTAACTTTACGATTTTGCTCCTCAACTGCATTATGAAGGAAGTTTTAACACATGATGTGACTCTCCCTTTTAATTGTAACAAAAGTTTGAAATTATTTGATTTCTAAAAGTTACATATTTTCTCCACAATAATTACTTTTAGTTGAAACACCATTGCAATGTGAGGGTCGAAGGCAAGTGTGATTTCCCATCTAGAAAAGGAAATAGAATCAAATTTGAGAACTGCAAGAAATGACAGCACTCTGTCAGAGCCTCCCCTTAGTCCCAGTACCATTTTCCCTAGGTTCAGTTGCCTGAGATATATGCATCCCAAACTACCTCATAGAAATTTCCAGAAAATGATAGGCTTTAAATAACTTTCCTTAATCTGTGATGTTATAATTGTTTTAGTTACATATGAGTTATTTCTTCATATCCATAGTTAATAAATTAAAGTTTATCATAGGTATAGTTATGTCTATATGGGACAAATCAGTATACTCGGAGTATGTAAGAGCCACAGAATCAGACACTCACGTGTCCATAGTTTATAAATTAAACTTCATTGTAGGTACGTGTATACAGGGCCAATTGATAAAGCTGCACAATCAGACACTCTCGTGTGGTCTTTGAACTACAGCAGGAAGAGAACTCCACTGCCCTTGTCATGGTTTTGTGGTTTTGTGTGGACTTTCTCTTATGCTCTCTTTGCCTATCCTATGTTCTTACCCTGGGAGAAATACATGCTTCGTGTGCAGAACAAAAGAACGCAGTTCTTCCCAGTCTTTTCAGAAACCATCAGAGTTCCATTCTGACCACTCTTTGAGAGACGTCACTGGGATACACATTTATTGGCTTATTTACTAAACGAGCTTCTTCTTAGTATTTACTGTGTGATAAGTTCTGTGCTGACTAGTTTATGTCAATCTTTGACACAAGCTCGAGTCATCAGAGAAGAGGGAACCTCCATGGAGAAAATGCCTCTGCTAGGATTGGGCTGTAGGCAAGCCTGTAGGGCATTTTCTTAATTAGTGATTGATGGGGGAGGGTCAAGCCCATTGCAGGTGATTCCATCCTTGGGCTGGTGGTCCTGGGTTCTATATAAAAGCAGGCTGAGCAAGCCACTAAGAGCAAGCCACTAAGGATCACCCTTCATACCTCTGTATCAGCTCGTGCCTCCAGGTTCCTGCCCTACTTGAGTTCCTGTCCTGACTTCTTCCAATAATGTACAGTGAGTGGCTGCCTAAGCCAAATCTGCTTTAGGTCATGGTGTTTCATCACAGCACTAGTAACCCCAACTAACACAAAATTGGTACCAGGACTTACATCCTTGGGAGAAAGACTGGTATGGTATGGTTCCCTTTCTCATACATGTAAAGAATTTGCGCAGTGTGACAAATTCTGTAACAGAGCAGTGAACTGCAGACATCTTTATCTTTGTTGCCTTGGTCTTCTCCAAGGATAGCCTAAAAATGTGAGGTTCCAGTCAAGACCTAGACAAGAACTGCCCTGTGCAGGAGTTTGATGCGGGAAAATACAATTTTAGCACTGGTCCCATTTATGGAGGAACCTGCCAAAGAACATCCAATGGCATCAAATGTTTCTTCAACCAGAGATCTCAAACCACATTCCCCCTCTGCCAGCTTGTGAGTAAATCAAATCCACTTGAAAATTCAGAGCAGTCCTCCCCCTACCCAGACCTGCTGCCTAGTAATGATTTGCCTCAGAACACTCTGGGGACTGGTGTCAACAGTTTGACTACGGATGGCAGGTTTGAGACTTCAGAGACATGCATTCCATGAACAAAAATGTGATGTTCCTAATACATTACATGAGGCCTGAGTGAAGCTGGTTCCTGGGAAATGAAGGCGAGTAAAGGTGCCCAGGCCTCAAGAAGTTCCCATAGGGGTAAAAGAGAGGTGACTCATAGAGTTGAAGTTACAGCTCAGGAGTCCATGTTTGTTTGCAGCGTGGTGGAGAAGGACCACAGAGTGCAGTTAGCCTGGGACTGTGGATCGCTCTCCCCTCCCCACTTCTGGGGTGGAATGGTCTCAAAATAACCAAGCAGAAAGAACTCCCACATACTCTTCCATAAGTTTCTTCTAGTAAAATTCTTTTGTTGCTAAAAATAACCTGTAACAAAGGTAAATATGACAGAGGGACTTGAAGCAAAAAACAAACCAAAAACAAAAAACCTAGATTTTGGGAAAAAAAATAACAGAGAATGCTTGATAGAAGAAAACAGGTGTAGGAGAAGCACCAATAGCATGTGTCCTGTAAATGTGGGTTGTTATACGAATGGGTTCTGGAAGCAGTTTGGAGGCACCACACTTTAAGGAAGAAGTGTTTTCTAGCCACTTTTTTCTTTATTTTAATTGGTTATTTTTTTTTTTAAGGTAGAGTGCAGTGTGATGGATTTCATCGTGGCATTTTCATCTATAATTTGTTTTTGTTGATTCTTCTCCTTCCTTCTTCTTTCCCATACTCCCTTTGCCCCATACTCATCTCCCCCTAGTGTTCATTGCCTTTCTAATTTTATGTCACATGGATTCCCTTACCCTCCCCTTCTCTTCCTCAACAACCTCCTTTACCTCCTTCTGGTCCCATATCTAGTTTTATAACCTATACCTACACTTGTATCCTTACATATAAGAATTAAAGGCAGAGGTCCTCATATGAGTATGTAGGATTCATCTTTGTGAATGGGTTGCTTTTAATATAATATTTTCCAGACCCACAGATTTCTTTACGAATTCGTTCTTCTTTATAGTTGAATACAATTACATCCACATTTTCATGATCTATTCATCTGTTAATGTAGATCCACGCAGAATGTATCCCCTTATTATCGCAGTAGAGCAGTATCTTAGTGTTACTACTGCTGTGATGAAACCATGACCAAGGCAGCTCTTACCAAAGAAAACACTTAATTTGGGGCTTACTTACTATTTTAAAGGTTTAGTCCATTAGTGTCATGGTGGGAGCATGGCTGCATGCAGGCAGGTGTGGTTCTGGAGAAGTAGATGGGACCAACATTCTCCAGACGAGGAAGCGGGGCTGACCTTGGCATGAGCTTTTGAAACTTCAAAGTCCTCCCCCAATGACAAAATTTCTCCAACAAGGCCACATTTCCTAATCCTTTTCAAATATTGCCAGTCTCTGATGATTAAACAATCAACTCCATGAGCCTGTGTGGGCCATTCTTATTCAACCCACCGAAAGCAGCAATAAACAGAATATGCAAGTATCTCTGTGGTAGGACGTAGAATCCTTTGAGTATTGGCCCCTAAGTGATACAGAACGGTCATATGATCGCTTAATTCTTCAATTTGAGAAGCCTCCACACTGATTTCTCTACTGTCTTCACTGGTTTGCTTTTAGCTGTAAGTGAAGATTCTTCTTCTCCCACATCCTTGTCAGCATTTGTTGTCATTTTTTCTTTACTACATTTGTATCTCTCTCTCTCTCTCTCTCTCTCTCTCTCTCTCTCTCTCTCTCTCTCTCTCTCTCTCTCTCTCTCTCTCTCTGTGTGTGTGTGTGTGTGTGTGTGTGTGTGTGTAGAAGATACATGCACTCATGTTGTCAGCTGAATGGCAAGCACATTAACTTCTGGGCTATCTCACCAGCCATTTATTTAGTTTTTGGTGATGGTCATTCTGGTTGGGGTTAGATGAAGTCTTAAAGTAATTTTAATTTGCATTTTCCTAATGGCTAAGGATGTTGAACATGATTTATTTTAAAATAGTATTTTTATTGATTCTTTAATTTTTCTATACAATGTATTTTGATTATATTCATCCTTTCTCAAACTCCTCCCAGATCTACCCCCACCTCCGTAAATACCCAACTTGATGTTCTCTCTTTTTTAAACCTGTGTACTCCATCTGTGTTATCCAGATACTCTTTGGTGTGAGGCCGTCCTTGACCTGGAACAGACCTACCAGGGGTCATATCCTTAAAACACCCCTTCTAGCAGCTACCAAATGACAATAGCCCCTCAGCTAAGTGTGGGACCTCCTGACCACTGTCCCCCAACACACTGGGATTCTGTCTGCCTTGGGCTTACAAAGATTGGCCTTGTAAGAGTCCACATGAGCAATTGACTCACTGTAGTCATCCTTGTAGTCATCTACCCATTGGGCTCTTCCATCTTTACCTCCCTCTTCAGAGAAGATCCCTGAACTTTGGGAAGAGGAATGTGAGATATCTATGTCCTATTTAAGGTTGAGTGCTACACAGTCTCTTACTCTCCACACAATGACCAGTTATGGGTCTCTGTTAGTTTCCATGTGCCTCAAGAAAGAAGGTCTCTGGTGAGGGTTCACTACTGTTGGTTGTTTTTTTTTTTAACTCTTTTTTTAGGGGGGACCCGCCACCCAGCTCCCAAATAAATCACTCGTGGAAGCTTATATTTAATTATAAATGCCTGGCCTTAGTTCGGCTTGTTTCTTGCCAGCTTTTCATAACTTAAATTAACCTGTCTATCTTTTGCCTCTGGGCTTTTCCCATTCTCATACTTCTGTAAATTTTGCTTTTACTTCTACTCCATGGCTGGCTGTGTAGCTGGGTGGCTGGACCCTGGAGTCCTCTTCCTTCTCTGGCTCCTCCTTCTCTGGCTGCTTCTTCCTCTCACTCCTCCATTTCTTTCTGCTCTCTTCTCCCAGATTTCTCCTTCTATACATTCTCTCTGCCTGCCAGCCCCACCTATCTTTCTACTGCCTTGATATTTATTGACTGTTCAGTTCTTTATTAGACCAGTCAGGTGTTTTACACAGACACAGTAACACAACTTCACTGAGTTAAACAATGCAACATAAACAGAAGTAACACACCTTAAAATAATATTCTACAACAGCTGACAGATGCCCAGATCTATCAGCATAGCAGCAATTCATTGAGAGTTGTTCCAACACTATGCCACTTTAGCAGAGTACTTGTAGTAAATTCCCCCCAGGACCTGGGATCCATCTAGCCCTGGGATTGGCTGGTGGCTCCCATAACATTTGTATTATTGCACCAGTAGGCAATTCTTAGTTCAGTCATTGCTGTAGTTCTTAGGGTCCTCAGTTGGGTGAGATTGGTGATTACTTTTCTCCTTTGGTAGCATGCATTGCATTGTCCCATACTTTGAAAACTAACCATTTAGCTTTCATCCACATAGGAGAGAAAACATATCATGTTTTGTGTGTCTTTCCAATGTCTCTCTGGGGCTGGGTTGCTCCCTTAGAATGATTGTTTCTTGGTCTATCAATTTAACTGCTAATTTCATTTTTCTTAAACAGATGAATATTTCATTGCATAAATTTACCACATTTCTTGATTCATCCATAAGCTTATTGACATCTAGACTCTTTCCATTTCCTGGCTACTGTGACTACAGCAGCAAAGAACATGGATGAGTAAATGTCTCTGAAGTAAGATATAGAGTCCTTTGGGTGTATGACCAAGAGTGCTATAGCTGGATCATACAACACATGTATTTCTAGATTGCTGAGGAATTTCTACATTAGTTCTACAATGGTTGAGCCATTCGACACTCCCACCAGCAGTGAATAAGTACTCTACTTTCCTTACATCCAAACCAGCATTTGTTAGCACTTTGTTGTTGCTGTTGTTCTTATTGTTTGATTTTTGTTTTGTTTTTGCTTTATCTTAGCCATTCTGATTGGGATAGGATGGAATCTCAAATTAATTTAATTTGTATTTCCCTGAAGGCTAAGGAAGTTTAACATGTTTAAAAATATTTATTGACCATTTGTATTTCTCTGTTTGAAAACTGCCAGTTCAGTTCAATATCCATGAATTGGCTGACAAGTATTTTTGTGTTGCTATTTGGCATACTCTGTATATTCTAGATATTAATCCCTGTATGGAAGTATGGTTTTACAGCTACTCCTTTATATCTTCCAGATAGATTACATAACATACTTATTCGGCTAAGATAATATCTTCTCTACAGAACACTGTAAAGACATACTCCTTCTATTGTTTCAAATTCCTTCTTCATATCATATCTAAAACATTCTCTACATAAAATGCTAAAATAATATCATTTGACTATTTTAATCTAATTATTTGATAGTTAATGATTTGATGTTGGGGGGTCAATGATTATCTATAACCATATAATGTATAGCATCAGAATGCTGAGTAATTTATTTCACTGTGATGATAAAGTATAGGAACTAACACTAGTATGCAGAGACCCTAATAATATAAACATCTATCCCCATTGGAAGATTATCCATTGGTTTATAAAGGGAACTAAAGATGACTTCTAACTCTACCATCTAGATAGCTTTTCAAAGTCACTGAGTTTGATCTTCTACAGAACCACATAGTGTGTGGGAATGGGTTCAGAGCAAACATCTGCCTCTCCAAATCTTATCAGGCTGCCTGAGTTACAGGCTAATGCTCTGGGTCAGATGGCATAAAGTACAGGGCATAATATTCCTCCTGTAATCAGAAAGATAAATGACCAGAAACTGAGTGATGGGGTAGAAGTGTTTGATCTTAAGTCAAACACTTTACTGAGCTGTGCTGCAGTGTCGTGAGTTAGCAATGGAAAGATGCTGGTGCTTGCTTGTGGTCATATGCTCTGACTGTGAGCAATTTCTCCAGTCAGAGGGGATAAAGTTGGACTGATGGAAGCTTTAAAATACAGCAGATCTAGGCTTTGAATTTTATTTCTAAGGACTTCAAGTTCCTACACAATATCCTCATGTTTTACCTGGAAAGTTTTTTTTGTTTTTTGTTTTGTTTTGTTTTGTATCAGCTTTCCTCTACAATAGCAAATGTTCTCAGAATCCTCCATCATTCCTATAATTATGGTGTTTATCTCAGTTAGAGTTTCTATTGGTGAAGAGACACCATGACCATGGAAACTCTTATAAAGGAAGATATTTAATTGAGATGGTGACCTACAGTTTCAGAGGTTTCGTCCAATATCATCATGGCAGGTAGCATGGTGGCATGTAGGCAGACATGGTGCTGGAGAGGTGGTTGAGAGTCGTTATATCTTGACTTACAGGCAACAGGAAGTGGTCTGTCTCACTGAGCATAGCTTGAGCATATGTGAGACTGGAAAACCCATCCCCATGGTGTCACACTTCTTCCAACAAGACCACATCTACTCCAAAAAGGCCACACCTCCAAATAGTGCCACTCCCTTTGAGGGCCATTTTCTTTCAAACTACCACATTCCACTTCCTGGCTCCCAAAGACTTGTAGCCACATCATAATGCAAAAATGCATTCAGTCTAACTTCAAAAGTTCCCATAGTCTATAACAGTCTCAAACTTATTTAAAAGTCTAAATTTCAAAGTCTCTTCTAAGATTCATGCAATCTCTAAACTGTAATCACCTGTAAAATTAAAATAAAAAAGCAAATCATATGCTTCCAACATACAGTGGCACAGGATATACATTACCATTCCAAAATGTAGGAAAGAGAGGATAGTGATGAAATACTGAACCAAAGTAAGACTGAAAACAAGCTGGGCAAACTCCAAACTCTGCATCTCCATGTCTGATGTCAAAATGCTCTTCTGATCTCCAACTCCTTTCAGGTTTGTTGACTGCAACACACTTCTTTCTCTTGGGCTGGTTCCACTTGCTGTTAGCAGCTCTCCTCAGCAGGTATCCAATGGTTCTGACATCTCTAATATCTTGGGGTCTCCAAGGCAATCTAGGCTTTAACTTCACAGCTTCATGCAATGGCCTCTCTAAGCCTCCATTCAGGGACATACCTGAAAACATGCCTGGCCTCAGCAACTTTACTTAGGCATGGAGCCAAATTCCATAATCTGGTTCTTCTATCCTTAAGTCTAAAGCCAAAACTACATGGCCGAAGCTGCCAAATTCTGCTGCTTACTGGGGCTGGAACATGATCCCCTTGATCCATTACATCTTTACCAGTTTTCTGTCCTTCACTGCCTAAGCTTGGCTGTCCTGAAACTGAATCTCTAGACCAGTCTGGCCTCAAACTCAGAGATCTACCAGTCTCTGCCTTCTGAGGGTTGGAATTAAAAGTGTGTACCTTCATATCCAGCTTTAAGCTTTTCTTTAGTTCCTTTTCACATGTTGGAAACTTAGCTGGGTAAGATCTTGCCTTATGGTCACCACTCCCTAGATTCCATTTCTTAATCCATTTATTGCCTTGAACACAGGATTTAGCTCCATTCCACTTCATGGTGCTCCTTTTTTTACTCAAAATTTACATTTTTGTAATTTAATTTGCTCAGCCTGCTCTTTTTCATTATAAATCTGTATTAAATTTACCACTAATAACCACACGACAGAGTCTATACTAGGCTGTTTTGAGATTCCTCTGCCAAGGAATTAATCCAAATCTCTTCACTTTAGCCTCACCCAGACTCTTTGGAAAAGGGCAAAAGGCAGTCACTCTCTTCACCAAAATATCAAAACAATCTCTAGGCAGCACACTAAAGTTCTTCCCTTTTGAAACCTCTTGAGTGAACCTCCACAGTTCAATAACCCTTAGCACCACCGTCTTCCATGTTCCGACTACGATGGCCAATTAAGCAGCACTTAAAGCATTCCACTGCTTTCCTAACCCAAACTCCCAAAGTCCATAATTCTCTGAATAAAAACATGGTCTGGCCTATCAGAGCAATACCCCGTTCCTGGTATCAGTTTCTGTCTTAGTTAGGGTTTCTATTGCTGTGAAGAGACACCAAGACTATGGCAACTTTTTACAAAAGAAAACATTTAATTGGGCAGCTTACAGTTCCAAGGTTCAGTTCATTATTATGGTGGAACATGCCAGTGTGCAGGCAGACATGGTGCTGGAGAAGTTGCTGAGAGTTCTTTAGTTTGTGCAGGCAACAGGAAGTGGTCTGTCTTACTGGGTATGGCTTGAGCAAATATGAGATCTCAAAGCTGAAGCCACATCCTAATTAGTCTTATCAATAAAAACCAGGAGTCAGATATGAGGGTAAGCCGGGCGGTGGTGGCGCATGCCTTTAATCCCAGCACTCGGGAGGCAGAGCCAGGCGGATCTCTGTGAGTTCGAGGCCAGTCTGGTCTACAGCGCGAGATCCAGGAAAGGCGCAAAGCTACACAGAGAAACCCTGTCTTGAAAAACAAAAACAAAAACAAAAAACAAACAAAAAAAACCAAACAGATATGAGGGTAAAAGCTGAAAGATCACAGAAGCAGAGCAGCAGCCACCAGAGAGTTCTTACCTCTCTCAATCCTGGGACCAATAGGGGAACTGAGATCCTGTCTCCACCCATCTTACATTCCTGCCTCCACCTCCTGGTTGAGTGAGGATTAAAGGCATGAACCTCCCAAGTCCTGGGATCAAAAGTGTGAGCCTCCCAAGTTCTAGAATTGAAGGTGTGAACCACCACCTCCTGACCTCTATGGTTAACTAGTGGCTAGCTTCCTTGGGGATCTTCGATCTCCAGGCAAGCTTTGCCAGAACACAAACAAAATATCACACAACACAAAGCCTGCCTCCATAGTGACACACTTTTTCCAACAAGACCCCACCTACTCTGACAAGGCCACACCTCCCATTAGTGCCACTCCCTGGGGGGGCATTAAGTCACAAAAAATGTGAAGAATTTGTATCTGAATTTTGGACTAAAAATTGTAAGAACCCTGTTGACATTCCAAATTGGGAAGGAACAGTATACAGATCTGAGCAGTTGATAACCCTCTCAAGTTATCTGAAGGCTGTTGGGATTCCAAGTGGGGCTCTGAGGAGTTTGGTAAGACTAGTTACAATTTGAAAATGGGAAGGACACTGTGGTGGTTGGAAAGAAAATGGTCCCCAAGGGAGTGGCACTAGTGGGAGGTGTGGTTTTGTTGGAGTAGGTCGGGTATTGCTCTGATAGGCCAGACCATGTTTTTATTCGGAGAACTATGGACTTTGGGAGTTTGGGTTAGGAAAGCAGTGGAATTCTTTAAGTGCTGATTAATGGCCCATCCTAGTCGGAACATGGAAGACCGTGGTGCTAAGGGTTATTGAACTGTGGATGCTCACTCAAGAGCTTTCAAAAGGGAAGAAATTTAGTGTGCTGCCTACAGATTATTCTTCTGATATTTTGGTAAAGAGAATGGCTGCCTTTTGCCCTTTTCCAAATATTTTATTATTTGATACTCTTTGAGTAAAACTCTAGAAACAAGCTCTACTAAGCATCTGTAAGCTGACTGAGGGAAAATGGGCTGAAATTATATAAAATGATGACCCATCCTTAAGACATGTGTGTAAGGTAAGTCATAACACATTATGAGACTGACCCCCTACCCACTACAGTAACACGGCATCTAATAAATATATGCTTACGTATTTATTTAATATTGTTATTACTGTGGCATTTCTAGGTTAGTTACCTGTTGGTATCAGGCTATATTTTTGCTCTTTGTCCTAAGAACAAAGGGTATATATACCGCTTAATTTCACCTATACTACTGTACCTGAGAATTTTATTTTCAAGATTTGTTTTTACTATTTTAAACTGTGTGAACGTGTGTGTTTATTTTTGTGTGTGTTTGTGCTCATGTGTGTCTGTGTCTCTGTGTGTGTTTCTTTGTGTGGATATGTGCTTGCAAGTGCAGTTCTGAGGTGTCAGATCTCCTGGAGCTGGATTTACAGGCTATTGTAAGATATAGGAATGAGATTGGACTCGTTCGTGGTCTCTGGAGGAACAGCAAGTGCTTTTCATTGTGTTGCTATCTCTCTAGTCTCTGCCTCATATATTATATAAAGTATACTTGAAATTTGCTAAAAGGGCAGAAGCTTAAGTATTTTCACCAAATTCACACAAACATGTACACGCAAAAGCACAAAGGTGACTGTGATATGATGACTGTGTCAATTATGTTGGTTGTGGTAACCACTTTTCATGTATGTAAAACATCAGGCTGTACACATTATGTATAATAATTTGTCAAATATATAACAATAGAGCTGAAGAAAACTGTAGTAGAATAAGCAACAAAGCCAAAGACCTCTGTGAAATAAAAAGTATGTTTCTGCAGAGGAATTTGGCCACAAAAACACACTTTTTAGGCGAAGACTGGAGTCATGCTGGCTTAGTCAAGGAGCTATCAGAAACTCAGAGGCCAAGAATAGATCCTTCCCTTGAGCCTTTGGAGGGAGCCTGGCCCTGCCACCACCTTGATCTCAAACTTCAGTCTTCTGAAAAGGGAGACAATACATTTTTTCTTTGTAAAAGCTATCTGGTTTGTGGTCTATTGTTATCAGAGCCTTAGGAAACTAATACTGATGTGACACTTGGGACACACAGGCAGCTCTGTTTGTCCCAGGTGGGAAAGAGGCGTGCAAAGACAAAGAGACAGTCAGCATGTAGAGATAACTGTCTGTGAAAGCTGGAACAAAGTCCTGGGGCACTCAAGAGCTCACTTCTCAGGGATGTGGATTTCCCTGATCTTCAGGTATTTCTCTAACTTTACAAAGAAATATAGTCTCTGTCCACCTCAAATATTAAAACAATATGAAGTTAGATTTGTGCCATTAGCAAGTTAAAAAGTCCTAATATCTCATTTTGCATCTTCAATTATTTTGATGAAATTTGATTTGGTTGTTTAAGAAATTGACATCGTTGTATAATAACTTTTCATTTTCAGGTAGAAGAGAAGACCACATTCTCATACACAGATACAGTTTTCCATAGGAGTCACTGGGACCCCACAGAATTACGCTCTTCAAAATCTCACTAAAGACATATTTCTATTATTATTGCATATAGGTTCATTATCACTACTCAGATTATTGGAAGGTGTCTACTGATATCAGATACTACATCATTACTGCATTCCTCTTTCCATTGGTCCTTTACAGTCCTTGGATTCTTTTAAGATAAAAATGTTTCTCTTGTGTATCAATAAAAACAGCCATCTCTGTCTCTGTCTTTGTGTGTGTGGAAAAATATCTTAATACTATCTTCCAAACTAAGCACAGAATGTGTTGTTATGGAAATTAGAACATAATCTTTACTCTTAAGAATTTTGAATATTTGGGAAGCAAGGTTGTATATAAACAAATTAGTAACTGTGTTGGTTAAATGCATTAAAGATAACCAGGAGGCACTAAAATGCATTAGTGTGGCGTTAAGGAATAGAATCACTTGTTTCCTCTTGGGTTAGTTTAACCAAAAGTGAGCCTAAGTTTGAACTCTCTTTTCTCTGTCTGTCTGTCTGCGGTTCCTGGCTTGTCTGTCTTCTGCTTGTTGTAGGTATCTGATCAGTCAGTCTAATCTGACAGTAACTCATGTCCTTTGGGTTACTAGCAAGAGTTTATTTTGTAGTGCTTGGACAGTCTAGAAAGTTTGGCATGGGAAAGTGATAGGGGATTCTGTAAAGAAGTCTTTAATAGAGCTTTAGAAGGGATTAAATTATTTAACTGAACCCAAGTGACCCAGAAGTTCTCAGCATGGCAAGCATTCCATATGCATATATTACCTAGTAATATCTATTATCTATTTATTACATAATAATATATAATATATTATTACATAATATATTCTGTAATAAGTAGTATATTGTGTGATGTTAGTATTATATGACTTCAATGACATAATATAGCTACTGACTGTATTGTATTCTCTTATTTTATATACACTACTTGAATGTTTTGACTCTCAGTTTGTTTAACATATGAACATTTCATACATTTGTTCATTAATTTGACAAACCTTATCGAATACTTCTTCATTACCAGAGGGGGGCATCATTCAGAGCACAAAACAGTGCTCTGTTTTGTGAGCAACAAAAATCAATATTCCTTTCCTCATAGCACTTAGATCTAGCAGGGAGAAATATAATGCAAAGAAACAAAGGATTGAGATAAGGCAAGGCAGAAGGATGCATTTTTTTTTTTTACATATAATGGTAGTTCATATTTTCCTTTATATCTGCTCAGTTTTTTCTCTCATAAATCCCACTGGTTATTATGTCCTAAACTGTGTTCAAGAATATTTCTCATAACAGGGATCCTTGACTTTTTATTTTTAATGAAGTATAATGTTGGCAACTGCTTGAGATGCATGCTTTTATCATTTGGAGTAGGATGTGTTAATGTTTCTCCTGTGTCTTAATAAGAGTATTATTTATGTTTTTATAGCAGTGTGTGACTGTCTGGGCACCTTGCTATTTACTGTGAGAGCTGAGAAAGGAATGAGTTCATGGCTCACTCTACATATGTAAAAAGCTACTGGCTTTGTGGTCTCAGCCATAACTCTCAGCCCCTTCCTGATATGTTCTTAAGATTCTAATAGTCTTGTGTCATGAGAGAGCATACACGGTATAGTTCTCTATTTGCTTCTATTCAGAAAAAGTTACCCCCTAAAACTGAAACAGAGGCGGGGTAAGAGGGAAGCAGTAAACAACACTACATGATACATTGTCTATGATACACTGAGGAAGAGTGAGTTTGACAGAAAGAATAACCAATCTGACGATCCATTGAATTTCTATTACATGCCAACTTGCCCTTGCTCTAGATGTGTGCTGTACATTAGTCAATAGAACAAAGAAACATCTTTGTTCCGGTATTGATTGCTTCATTTACACACAGGAAAGTGTTTAAGCTTTAATTTGGCAAAGGTGAAAACAGTTATCTTTACTGTGGTGCAATTTTGCATATAACAATGTATTTTCATTTTTTTTCTTTTTGGGATGTTGGTGATAAATTTTCTTATTCTTAAAGATCCCTTCCCCAACTAGGTTATTATGTTATTCTCTGATCTTCTAACTCTACCCAGTTAGGCATTTATTTATTCTGCCTTGATATTTGTAGAAAATAACCTAGTGAGCCATGAAGAAAATACCTCTGTGTTAGATCTTGGAGGGCTGGTATTATTTGGCAACTCTGAATTTACTATTCAAGCTTTAGAATTCTAGAATGCACCTGACTATTGAAGAAACATCAAAAAATTTAACATTGTTGATACTCTCTATAGGGAAGTCCAAGTCTTAGAACTTCTGGATTAAAATGCTCAAGTTTTTACTCCCATGAATATTTTATTTTAATATTTTCTTAGCTTTTGTAACAAGTGTCATGTTTATCAACTAAGGGAACATTTTCTTCTCTAAAACTTCGCAAAATGTTGCCCTGCTTTTTTTTATTTGAAAATGAATTAATTCCAGCTGTTCAGGGGCAAGTATTTTGTAGATGGGCTATACTTCACCATTTCAAGGATGTACCTTCAACCTTGAATTTCAAGTGTCATGTTGACACTAGAATATGTATTTTTCTTATGGAATTTTGTGCATGTTATTAGGTTTCACACTATTTCCATTTCCTTCTACTATGTCCTTGCAAGGATTATGATCTCAAATAGCTGCTTTATTAAATTTTACAGTGGTTACCTGAGAGATGAAATTCTCTGATAATAAATACAGGTGTTGGTTTGCAATGGTTTTGTTGTTGTTAAAAGTTATAGATTCAGTTTCTCTCTTTCTAGAAAGATGGATTATAGTTGTTGTTATGTATTTTGAGTATTATCTTCTTATTCCATGCAAATGAAACCCAAACCTGGATTAAAGTGCTGTGTACATGACTCCTGAATACATTACAGTACCTCTGATAGACCATTTGCATATTATTAACTGTTAGGTAAGTTTTCTTTGCAAACAATGAAGCCCTGTTACATTAGACTTTCACTTTAGTCAATGTGCACTGTGCCCTTGCAACTTCTTGTAAGGCATGGGCTTTTCTTAGGAGAGGCACTTTTTGGAAATGGTGACGGTGTTAGTTGGTGAGATTAGTGAACAGGGAAAACAGGAATGTTTTGGCTTTGAAGAGTATTACTTCAGGGATTCCACTATGTACTTTGGTGGTTATTTCCTTTGTGCATTTTCACAGAGTCTGTGACTCTCCAGGAAGCAGTACTCAACACTTTCTGATTCTGGTTGATCTTCAGGGAATAACATCTGCACTATCGTTTAAAAGAGTCATTAGCTCTTCCCCAGTCATGATGTAATGCAGGGGCTAGGTATTCTTCAAGACTTCTGCTCCAAGACTTTGACCAGTGCATGAAGATGGATACTTTCGTTTGTCTTATGGGTTTCTTTTTGTCCTACCATTTAGGACACATTTCTTTCTCCATCCCTATTTATTCAAGGGAGTTGCCATTTTTGTGCACAGCCTAGAGATGAATGTCAATTTGGGGTTAAAGACCTTAGCCCATTGTGGCTGTACTGAAGAGAGAAGATGTACCTTTGGGGAAGCTGTGCTGGGGATTTTCCATCATGACCTCTGGAAAGCAGAGCATTCCATTCTGCTAAAAGGGTTGTTAACAGGAGACATCCACCACCAGACAAGGTGAAGAGAGAAAACCCACAGATTGGGCATCAGGTGGTTGTGAAGCTCAGTCCTACTCTTCTGTTGTCTTCCAGAGATACTTATTATTCTTTTATGTAGTCCATATTTTGCCTAACCTGTTTGTCTTTCACACTTTATGTGTACAAAGCATGCTGTTTTCCTTAAGTTGAGAACTCTGTAGTTATATTGCTCTGTATTATGTTGTAGTCATGTTACTATGATGCTGTTAGAATACCTTTTAGCATCACTCATGATGGTATGTTACTGTCTTTATGCAACAACTACAAAAGTAGGGTTAGTAGTCTTTTTACAACTTATACGTATGTTAAATAATTTTAAAATTCATAATCATTTGACCAGTTCAAAATATAAACTCACTCCTTATACATCTTTTGGCATTGGAAACAAATAAGATAGACTAAAGAGATGGCTCAGTTTTTAAAGTGCTTATGTGCAAGTATGAAGACTGCAGTTGGATCCCTAGAAACCACATAGAAAGCCAGGCCTGGCTGTGTGAGCTTGGAAGCACAGCACTGGTGGGCTGAGAAAGCAAAATTCCAAGTGCTCACTGAACTGTCAGGCTAGTCTGCAGGGCAAGATCCAGGTTCACTCAGAGAACCCATCTCAAGAAATAGAGTAGAAAACTGATGGTAAGAGACATCCAGATGCTAACCTCTGGCATCCACATATGTTCATATGCACAGGTGTATACATATAAATGCAGTCCACCCCATGACACACAAAGGAAAATAAATCAAAGGACAGGAGAGGGAACAGTAACCAGATAGCACAGTATGAAAAAAATCTCCTTTGGAGTGAGCATAAGATAAATAGGAAATAAATGAAGTACTTACGCTTTAATGTAGTTCTGTGGTGATTTGAAAGAAAACGGCCCCCAAAGGGAGTGCAGTAATGGGAGGTTTGGCCTTGTTGGAGTAGGTGGAGTCTTGTTGGAGGAAGTGTGTCACTGTGGAGGTGGGCTTTGAGCTTTCGTATATGCTCAAGCCATACCCAGTGAGACAGACCACTTCCTGTTGCATGAGCAATATGAATAACTCTCAGCAACTTCTCCAGCACCATGTCTGTCTGCACACTGCCATGTTCCACCATGTTGATAATTAACTGAACCTCTAAACTGTAAGCCACCCAATTAAATGTTTTTCTTTATAAGAGTTGCCATGGTCATGGTGTCTCTTCACAGTACAGAAACCCTAACTAAGACAGGAGTTGGTACCATGGACTACAGTATTGCTATGATAAGCCTGATAATGCTTTTGTTTGAAGGAATATGGACCTTGGGACTGTGATTTAGAAAAGCAGTTAAACATTTTAAATGCTGCTTATGGGCCATACTAGTAGGAGCATGAAAGACAGTGGTGCTGAGTGTGATTTGATGAACAGTGGGCCGGGCTCAAGACATTTCAGAGGAGAACAAAATCAATATGCGTCCTATAGAATATTCTTGTGATATTTTGGTGAAGAATGTGGCTGCTTCTTGCCCTTGTGTAAAGAGTCTACCTGAGACTAAAGTGAAGAGTTTGGGGTTAATTCTGTTGGCAGGGGAAATCTCAAAACAGCCTAGTAAAGACTCTGTCATGTGGTTATTAGTGGTAACTCTAATGAAGATTTATAATGAAAAGGAGAAAGCTGAGCAGGGTAATTTATAAAATGTAAAATTGGAGGAGAAAAGGAATACCAGGAAGTGGAATGGAGTTAGGGTCTGTGTTCAAGGAGATTAACAGATTAAGAAATGGAATAAAGAAAATGGTGACCTCACCCAGCTAAGTTTCCAACTTGTGAAAAGGAATTAAAGAAAAGCTTAGAGCCAGGTGTGGGGTGTGGTGCACACCTTTAATCCTAGCACTCAGAAGGCAGTAGCTGGCACATCTCTGAGTTTGAAGCCAGCCTAATCTACAGAGCAAGTTCCAGAACAAACAAGATCAGTCTGTGAAGGTAACCATCAAAACCAGAAAGCTGGTGAAGATGTAATTGAAAGATCTCTGAGTTCAAAACCTGCTTGGTCTACAGATCCAGTTTCAGGACAGTCATCCTCAGGCAGTGAAGGAGATTATCGAAAATAGAATGTTGGTAAAGATAAAATTGAATGAGAGGGCTATGTTCCAGTCCCAGTAAGCAGCAGAACTTGGCAACTTCAGTCACATGGTTCTGGAGTTAAGGATAGGAAAAAAAAAAAAAAGACTATGGAATTTGCCTCTGCTACTAAGGAAAGCTGCTGAGGTCAAGTGTGTGTCAAAGGTGTTGTTATTCATTAAGTGGTGCTGTTTACCATGTGAGAAAAGCCACAAGGTACAACAAAGCCCACTATAAGAGTTTATTAAGGGGAGGAAATAGAAGGGAGTGCTTAGGCCTATGGAAATATTATATAAGAAGAGGAAGGATATGTGGAACCCGCTTTTATAGATTCCCCCACACATGTTCATATGGACTTATGTAGCTACACCATGCATGTGCATAGATTACATGATCACACAGCATGCAGATTGCATAGGTAAGGCTCTGAGATGACTAAGCATCTTGCCAGCACATGCATGGTCATGGGGGAGTGGCTAGGAATTCTAACAGGTATCCCATAATGGAAGCCTAGAGAAGCCATTGCCTGAAGCTGTGAAGGTGAAACCTGGATTGCCTTGGCGACTCCAAGATGTTGAAGATGCGAAGGCCATGTGTTCTGGTGGAAACTCCACTTCAACCCCCCTCCCTCATCTCTCTTTCCCCAAACCCTGCCCTGTTTCAAGCCTGCCAAACACCACTCCTCCCTCAGAGATGCTCAAGACCACTCCCACAGGGTATTTTTAAACTGTACCCCAGAAAACAGACGTGTTTTTTTTTTTCTCTCTTCCTCATCTCCTATCTGGGGGCAGGTACAGAAAATCATCCAGGAGCACTTTACCCATTAAACCAGGGCTTTTTCTAATTCAGTTTGTTTTGGTCTGATTTGGATGGCTACATTAGTGGAGAGGCTTATCCAGGTGCAGGAACTTTTCACCATGAGATACCTGCTGAGGAGAGCTGCTGACAGGAAGTGGAACCAGCCCAAGAGAAAGAAGTGTGTTGCAGTCAACAAAACTGAAAGAAGTTGGAGATCTGAAGAGTGTTTTGATATCAGACATGGAGATGCAGAGTTTGGAGTTTGCCCAGCTTGTTTTCAGTCTTGCGTTGGTATTTCCTCACTGTGTTCCCTTCCTTACATTTTGGAATGGTAATGTATATCCTGTGCTATTATATGTTCTAAGCATATGATTTGCTTTTTTATTTTAGTTTTACAGGTGATTACAGTTAAGAGACTGCATGAATCTCAGGAGACTTTGAAATTTAGACTTCTAAATAAGTTTAGAACTGTTATGGACTATGGGAACTTTTGAAGTTGGACTGAATGCATTTTTGCATTATAATGTGGCTACAAGTCTCTGAGGGAGTGACTATTGGGAGGTGTGGCCTTTTTGAGTAGGTGTGGTCCTGTTGGAGGAAGTGTGTCACTGTGGAGGCGGGCTTTGAGGTCTCATATATGCTCAAGATACCTCCCAGTGTTTCAGTCCACTTCCTTTTGTCTGCCTATCAAGATGTAAGGACTCTCAGCTCCTGCTCCAGCACCATGTCTACCTGCACACCACCATGTTACACCATAATAATAATGGACTGAACCTCTGAAAATGTAAGCCACTTCAATTAAATGTTTTCCCTTTATGAATTACCATGGTTATAGTGTCTTTTCACAGCAATAAAACCTTAACTAAGACAAGTTTTTTTTTTCCAGTTTCATCAAGACAATGATGTTTTATAAGAAACACGGCTAATAAATGGAAATGGTTTTTACTTAAGTCACTTATTTCAAATGCTTGTTTATTCATCTTTTCTCATTAGAGTTGACCTTTATTCATAGTTTCCAAATCTCTCTGTGCTCCAGGAAAGTCAGACATTATGTAGTTCTTATTCTCTTGATGTTCTGGAGCTGAGATGACCAGGGATGAGTACCTGCAGGTCTTTGACTAGAAACTGTGTCCATCTATACTCCTTGCTGATGGGCTGCATGCACTTTCTGATCTGAGTCTAACTTCCTTAGAGTTCTGGTAACAGCCTGGCTTGCAAGCTGAATCCAGCAGATTCTTACCGTTCCTAAGAGGCCTTTGACAATGCCACAGTAGCGGAGAGATTGTCTCATATTCTACTGTGAGTACTGACTGTGATGTGTTATGAAAGCTGATATACATGTAGCATGTCAGGCAGTCTGAATCACTTTTTTTGTTTGTTTGTTTTACTTTTTAAAATATTCTGAAAGATTTTCTGTCTTCTTTGCAACTTCTCTCTCCCTTCCCGTAGGCCTTCTGAGAAGCTGAGAGTGTGGTGCAGTGAAAAGACCTCTTACCTAACATCAGACAACCTGTGTTTCAGTCTTGACCACTTCTTCTATGTCTGAATTTTTAGGCACCGATGAACATGCAGTCTCACTTATAAATTAAAGAGAAAAGTTCCTCTCAAAGAGCTATTGTAAGAATTAAAGATAGGCTGGGCAGTGATGGTGCATGCCTTTAATCCCAGTACACGGGAGGCAGAGCCAGGCAGATCTCTGCGAGTTCGAGGCCAGCCTGGTCTACAGAGTGGGATCCAGGACAAGCACCAAAACTACACAGAGAAGCCCTGTCTCGAAAAACCAAAAAAAAAAAAAAAAAAAAGGAATTAAGTGTAAAATAGTTGACAGGATATTCTTTGTAAAATTGGGGACAATTACTGATAATACACTTATTTTCCCAACAAATAATAATAAATCAAGCATGAATAGTAAGGAGGAGGAAGTCTGATTAAGGCAGGATTCAATCACCAACTAGCAATGGAGGCTTAAGGTATTTAACAAACATGAACTCAATTCTCACAATGATGACATAAGGCAATACAACTGTTGTGCTCATTCTTAGATGAGTAAAATGGGACACAGAGGTAGAATGTCTGACACCTCGAGCATCTACACGCTGTCTGTGCTTGTTAAATAAACAAGATACCATCTAAATAACCCAAGGAGCTTATTGCTTTCCCTCAGTTGGTTCAGATAAGTCCAACGTCTGAACTTGACCTTGAAGAGTGTCAATAAAGAGTAGCATTTGATTCTCTCATACCCGGTCTTTCAAGAGATGCCAACTAGGGCATTACCAAAAGAACTGAGCCTTTTGAGATGGTTTGGTCCTCCTTCCTGTGTGCTGTCTTCGGCCAAACATCTCTTCCGCATACAGGAATCCATCACCTAGAGTCCCAGTGTCATTATGAGTGCTGGGTCCAGACCAAAAGCAATGTCTTCTCAAGATGTCTCAGAAAACATCTAGTCTACAAACCCTCTAACTCAGATTTCTAGGCTAGAGGAACCTTTCTTTTTCAAAGATTCAAGCATTGAAGAATGCTCTCCCAGTCCCCACCAGTATCTTGGACAAGGGTTTATTCTAGCTGTTCTACTCACCTTCTTCTGCTATTTCTCAGGACTACAGGGGTTCATGGTAGGTTTCTGTCCTGGAAACTTTTCTGACTAGACAGTCTGTTATCTCCTTGCAGTACTTGAGGAAATGGGGAATGTGACCTTGTGGACTGGAAGCCATCCTTGGTAAGGCCGTGTTGGTTTATGGAAAGTGAAATCCTGCCAGTCACCTGGCTTAGTTCGATTAATGTTGGATATAGGATTTAGCATCTGTAGATGTCATCAACACAGGAACAAACTGATGTAGTCAGCTAACCCCTGGCACAATGTATCTTTCTCTTACATGCAAATTATTCTATGAATAATGGCTGGTCTTATATTGGCTTACAAAATCCTTAATTATAATTTTAAATTCAAGTTTAAGATTTAATGTTCCCAGCTTTCAGGCCTCATTTTTCACCAGTCTCTACTTTGGTAAATAGATTTCACTGTAAGGAATTGAAGTAGTCTAAACAAGAATTGCCCCCATAGGCTTATGTATTTGAATGCTTAGTCACCAGGGAGTGTCATTTAGTGAAAAGGATTAGAAGGGTTAGAAGGTAAGGCCTTGTTGGAGGAAATGTGTGACTCAGGGAGGCTTTGAGGTTTCAGATGCCCACGCTATACGCAGTTTCTCACTCCCTATTTGTGGATCAGGATATAGCTCTCAGCTACCTCTCCAGCACTACACTTGCCTGCATCCATGCTCCCTGCCATGATGATAATGTACTCAGCCTCTGGAACTTTAAGCAAACCCCCCAATTAAATGCTTTGTTTTATGAGTGCCTTGGTCATGGTGTCTCTTAACAGCAATAGAACAGTGACTAAAACAGGAACAAACATAGAGCCCCTGTTAATTCATGGCTTATCTGTCTTCTGTGCTTTTTTTTGCATTTGGGCCCTCTACCTCCCTCTAACTAACTTCAAAATTTCTTCTCACTCTTTGATTTCCACAGACACAGGTTTTGTTAAGATAAATTGTATTCCTGAGTACTCAGTTGGGACATCACTGCCTCTGTTAAGACTTTTGTACTTTCCTCCCACCCAGTAAGACTACTCTCCTATGTTCTACCACAGCCACACCTACATACCTCGATCATACCACTCATATATCATGCTCTGTTGATTTAACTATGTTCTACATTAGAGAATTACTATCCGAAGAGCAAAGACAATTGAACAAATTCTGTATATCTTCACCACAGTTCTAGAATAAGGACGTTAATACTTTTTTTGTTGAAAGCATACTTAAATAATGAAGCTATCATTATTTGTTGATGGTATTTGAGCAAGTAAGAGTAACCTTGGTCTCCATCCCCTTGACATGTGCTTTTATTATGAGATTTCAGACTTGTTATTACTTTGGCATTTTCCTATAGTTCTCTTAGAAACTTGTGGCTCCTCTTCATTCTTTGAAGCCTTACTGTGTACTGACTGCTTATTGGTCAACATCTATCACAGCTCTGAGTTATAGGTCTTTGAGCTCCATAGGAGAATACAAAAGGGAATTTAGAAGAGCATGACTCATTTCTCCTCTTTCCATCTTGGCTATATTTGAAGCACAACTTAGAAATAGATTTTTAAATCCACAACTGAGAAACATATATTTAAATTTCTCAATGACTTAGACTTTCTCAGAGGTAACTAGTGGGATTCCATGCAAAGATGAGAGAAGCATTGTGACTCTGCCTGAGCTTCTGCCTTGTCTCAGGGTTTTACTCCCTTTTCATAAGCTACCATCTAGAGATCTCTGCCACTGTGTATCCATGGTAATCTCATCCCTGTCCACCAAGCCGGATTTGGGCATCTACATATGAAGTGGGAGCAGGGAGGATTTCTCCAGTAATTCATGGTTTTGTTTTTTCTTTTTAGGTTTCGACAGCTGTGTTTCTTCTCAGAAACACTCAGTTCTGCAAAGACAAGGAGTGTTAGCTCCTCACATCATTCTAGAGATTGCACCTTTTTCAGGATTTCCACATGTGTACAAGAAGATGCACTTATTTGCTTAACTATTACTATTATTATTATTATTTTAACAGAGCAAGAGTAGTGCTTTCCCCCCACTCAGGGAAGTCACCACTTTTAAAGAAAGAGAAGACAAAGTTTAACCCCATACTGAGCAGGAAAGTATTTCTACAGCGTATCACCGTGATGCACAATGATCACAGACTCCTTTTCTGCTCTAAAAAAGAGCTAAGCCGCCTTTTAGAATTTCTTTACTTGTTATTGTTTAATTTTTTGAAATTATAACATGATGACATCATTGCTCCCTCCTCTTCCCACCCAAATTCTTGTTTTAATGAAAATTTCTCTTGTCCTGAAAAGATTTTGACATTCAGGCAAGGAGTAAATTTCTTATTTGAGCAGAATAAAATTGTTTAGTCTCCCCTCATGGGGATGTAGCTGGTTGAAGAGTGAATTTTGTTGGTAGAGTCATTTGCCTTCTTACATCTCTGGTTGCTCATACTCAAAGATGATCCAGATGATTAATATATCTATGTCTTAATAATCTCTAGTTGTGTTCTATGAAGACTGTGGTATGGAAGCATAATATTTTGATGGTTCTTATCTAAGATCAGAGTATATGTTTTATTTCTATTTCTACTTCACCATCTAAGCAACTTGACTTGAGTTTCATTTTCTTGAGTGGAGAATGCACAGAACTGAATTCAGTAGCTGGCAAGGAGCCTTGGCCTTTTACCCCAAATCAGGTTTGTATATAAGCTCAATCTATAGGACAGAATAAGAGTTGCTTCTGCTGGTGGGACTAAACCCCTGGATGTAAGATACAGAGATTCTGGTGGGGCTAGACTATCAGGTAATCAATTCTTCATGGGTTAGTTAGAGAAATTCATGAAGACTGTGTCGTGACAGCAGCAGACATCCACTTTGGAATTAAAAAAGAAAGACTTGGGCGCAACTAACTTCAGCATACAATGGGCAATCAAATGCAAAGTAATATAAAGCTGTATGAGAACAAGGATATTCCTGGCTCATGCGAGTTCTTGGGATCACCATAAACTATGCTATCATTTACTCATTCTGTGAATTGAAGGACATTTCTTAACCTCTCCAAACATCATGTTATTATCTGCTAATTAGGGACAATAAACTCACTTTGAAGGGTTGTTCTCAGAAGGCACGTCAGTGAGTTCCTGTTCATGAAGGGCAGCAGGGGATCTTTAAAGGGCATCTAGTTATTACATTATCACCACTATTTGCAGAAAATGACAATTATGTTTATGTAGTAGTTTGAAAAAAGGCTCGTTTGATCCCATGTGAACCATTCATTACTAAGCTGCCACTTTGCCTGAATACGCATTTACAGTCTCTTCAGACTTTTAAGATATAAATACAGTTTCAGAGTGAGAAGATCATTGTTGGTGATAATGTCTCAAATTTATGAAATCAGCTGAGTGTTTAAGTGGGTAATGCAAGGAATAGTTGCTCCTTTTTGATGTTTTGAAGATTTATTCCCAATAAATTCTAACTTATTGCATATGCATTTCAAATAAGTTTATGAGAAATTCATTAAAAAAACATGAAAATGTCAACATAGAATTTTAATTATTGTTCTTACCACATACTTGAAATGTCACAAAATATCAGGATTATATGAGCCAAACAAATTGAAAGCATCTTTAGAGAATAGCCATTTGTAGCATGAAGTCATATGTCCTTATTCCCTAATGATTAATTGTTCAATAAATGCTAATGGATGATGATACTATAACATTTTACAAAGTTAGCACTCCCAGGCTTTCTCCTCTAAGGGGATGTGTGAAAAGTATACTTTAAATGAGCCTGTCTTTGTTTCAATTCATCAACTTATTGCTAAAATGACTTTGGCTTTGAAAATGATTTCCAAGCCACGTAAACCTTAGTGCCTTTATCCAGAGCTTGATGAATGATGCACCCAAAATTATTTGGAGGATTCTTGGGGAGAATTTTCTAGCCTCAAGTTGGTGTGTGTGGTCTCAGGGAGGTCAGTGCTCTAAGGTCCCTCCAACTAAAGGGAGTTTTTCCATCGGCCCCAGTTCTCTCTGCATATGTTATTATTTTGTCCATGACTTCCATGAAAGGAGAAGTGTAGACATATTAGAAAATGAATAAAAATTACAATTATCTTCTAAATAACATAAAGTTCTTATTTAATGTTTTGAGAAGTCTTTTCATACCATTGAAACTTACAGAAATGGAACATAATAATTAGCCTAGCACACTCATGGTACTGGGTTTAATGCCCAGTATGGTAATAGATATGGAACTTTCATGGTTCTTTTTCTTAGATGCAGATACTTGCAATTGCATTGTTTTTTCTAAGAAAGACGTGAAGAAGAAACTCTAACAGTGGGGAGCGTCAACTCTGACAGTGAACAAAATAGAATATGTCTGGTGTAATTTCTAGAGACTATACTTAATTTAAAAACTTTCATATTAAATCATATTTTAATAATTCATTTATTTTAATTTATTATTAATATAACAATGCTTTCTATTAAAATCTTGTCTTAGAATTAATTGCTTTAGAAAGTTTTCCTGAAATATATAAAACACAGTTATAATGACATTATACATACAGATTTGCATCATACTTCGAGTTTTATTTCTGCAGAAATTTTCATTTTATATGACAGAAATAAAACAGGATGTGTTGTAAAGGACCAGAGCGAATGAAAAATGATAGTTTATGGGCTAATTACAGGGTTAGTTCTGTAAGAAAGGCTGATATAACATGATGCCTTAGTTCTGCAACAAGCAGAGAAAATGACCCTCATCCAGACTTCTGTATGATAACATGCTGACTTCTAAAAAAAAGCAGCATTAACTCAACATTTTGGTTCATGCCTGAATCCCAGCACAGGGGAGTCTGAATCAAAGGGATCATGATATCAGGGCCAGCCTGGGTCAAATAAGGATAGCCTTATCTCAAAAACAAAACAAAATCAGAACCAACCCGAACCATGGACATGTAAAGATTAAGTCCTTCCTTCCTGTGAGACACAGGTGTTGTACTGGATGTGGAGGAGTCAAAATAATATTGATAAATTCCTTAACATTGTGAACATGTCACTAGTCTATTGATGTGAAGAGACACCATGACTAAGGCAATTCTTATAAAAGAGAGCATTCAATTGGGGGCTTGCTTACAGTTCCAGAGGTTTAGTCCACTATCGTCATTGCGGAGAGTAGCCAGATGTGAGCTGCATCCTGATCCTCAGAGAGTGAGAGACTGGACCCAGCATGGTCTTTTGAAGTCTCAAAATCCACCCCCAGTGACACACTTCCTCCAACAAGGCCACACCTCCTAATCCTATCAAAGAGTTTCACTTTCTGAGGACTAAGTTTTCAAATATGAGTCTATGAGGGCCCTTCTCATTCATATTGCCAAAGGGCCACTCCACAGTTTCAGAATTTAGAAGCTACATTGGTTCCATTGGTTGCAACTAGCCAAATTGTTTTGATTTTCCTTGATAGCCAGATGATGCAAACACAACTCCTTCATATTAATTTTAACCACCATTGTTAACTCACAGAAAAACATGTGTTACACAACACACAGTAAATCTATCCACCTATTGTAGCAGGAATCTTAAAAGTTCTTGCTAACAAAATCAAACCTGGAGCCAGGGATTGGGGTGAATGCTGGAAGATCAGAGAAGCAGAACAAGCCACAGCTTCCTCACCTCGCCAATTCCTCAGGTGATCCTGTTTCCTCAGACTGGAAGCCTCTGAGTCCTCATCCAGAATGAATCTCAGCTGAACTGTTGCTCAAAGCCTAAAAGCTTAACCAGCTAAAAGCTTCTAGTTTCTGGTCTTCACGCCTTATATATCTTTCTGCCTTCTGCCACTACTCCCTGGGATTAAAGGCTCACTTTTTGGGATTAAAGGCATGAGTCACCATGCCTGGCTGTTTCCAATGTGGCCTTGAACTCACAGAGATCCAGAGGGATTTCTGCCTCTGGAATGCTAGGATTAAAGGTGTGAATGCCACCATTTTCTAGCCTCTCTATCTAGTGGCTGCTCTGTTCTTTGACCCCAGATAAATTTATTAGGGTGCACAATATTTTGGGGAACACAATACCACCACAATCTATCCACTGTCCATGTAGGTTACTGGATGGTTGTGAAAGTGTTAAGGAAGCTGCAGGAAAGTTCAAGGATTTACAAAGAAGCCTCACTTTGAAGGCAGGGACAGGAAGCTGATACAGATCAAAGCAAAACACCATCAAATGTTAGATAAGATGCTAATGAATCTACTTGGAGGCATGGGTCTAAGAGTCCAAACCACAAAGTCAGAGTTGTGATGAGCTGCAAGATTTAGTAGAATGTGTGAGGCCATGGAGGCCATGTGGAATCACAGATGCAGTCAGATCCAAGGGACAGACTGAGTCCAGATGGTAAAATAGGTAGGCCACAACAACAGTGAGCAAAGAGCAATTGCCACCTCTCCTTCCCCAGACCATGCCCAGGATTCTAACATGAGGTTTAGGTTTGAATGGAAAGAAAGAGGTATACATAGCTCAGCAGTCTCAGATGAGGTGTGGTCCGGCTCATCATTAGCAACCACAATCTTCAAGTCTCTAGTCTTTCATTCAAGGTTCTCTGAAAGATTGTAAACTGTTTTCCCCCAAAGACAAGTTCCCTCGTTGGCTGGTCCTAGGGCTCCAAATTTTTCCTTCTTTTGACGCTAGACTTCTTGGAAAATTCCTGTTTTGGGGAGTCCATTGTTTTACTAGTCTGATAGCTTATTTTCATTCTTGTCAGAATGGTTACAAAGTAACACTAACACAGTGTTAGGTGTTCTTGTTTTTATGGGAGTCCTTCACTTTTTCATTCTGATGTGTTCACTAAGTTCTTAGGCCTGGTTTTCCTAAGATTTTAATGCACCCATGTGTTCACATATGGTCACAATTTACTTTGATAAATTTACAAAGTAGCATCCTTTCTGTTTTAGGAATGTGTTGGTTTTCAATCTATGTCTCCTGGGTGGTACCAGACAGATGGTACTGTTTACATACCTAACAAGGTGCAGAGTCATCTTGCCCCTGTGTTTGGACTCAAAATGGAGTCAAATGTTACTTGGAAAGTGGAATCTTTCATGACAAGATAGTGCCTAAGAAGCTGCTGTTACATGCAATACAGAGTGACTTAGGACAGGGCATAGCCTCATCTCAGCTCTTGACAGAGATTTAAAACATAAAAGTAACCCTGGTGCTGGTCCTCATGGGGCAGTTCCCAGAAAATGACATTCTTCTTGTGGAGGCTTGCAGACAGACATTGGATCCTGTGTAGGTTGAGGTGTCCAAAGTCTGAAGGGCAAATTTCCATAAAGGATGATGCTCTTGACATTTATGGAAAAAATAACAAATATATACAGATTCTTTCAGACACTTGAAGAATACGAAATATTTTATAAACTTGACATGAGTTTGACAGCAAAACCACGCAGGAACATTAGTGACTCATGCATGCCACAGTCATTTATTCATAAACACTGATGCACAGTTCTAACTAACTAAAATAGCCACAAATTTAAGTTCAGCAACATACATTGAGAAATATTTCATATGATGTGAAAAGCTTGCAAGTATATTTCATGAATGTAATAGTTTTTTCAATACTAAATATTCCTTGCACATTCTTCTAAATATTTCTCTTATTGAGAACTCTGTGACTGGAGAGATGGCTCCATGGTAACAGTTCTTCTCTGGCAAGAATGAAGACATGAGTTTGAATCCTCAGCTCTGACATAAAAAAGGCATGGCTTTGCTTGACCATAACCGCAGCATTTGGGGACTGGAGACATGTGGGTCTTGCAATTTGCTGGCCAGTTAGGATAGTCTGAGCAATAAACTTCCCTTATTTGTGAGGGACCCTGTAACAAGGAAACAACGCATAAAGTGCTAGAGGAAGACACTCAGTGTGCTGATCTGACCTCTATATGCTCCATACAGGGGCATGAACATACACATGAACATGGACCACACACACACACACACACACACACACACACACACACACACACAGAGAGAGAGAGAGAGAGAGAGAGAGAGAGATATTCTGGAATAAAAGGATAATAGTTGCTAAAAACACTGCAGAAATGCTTTTAATAAAATACATTACTGTTATGAACAAAGATTTTTATAAAATTATGACTAGAAGGGGATTCAATTACAATAAAAGGCATGCAAAGAAACATACACAGTGAGTGCTGACAACACACTGTAGTAAAATTCTCTGAGAATTCAGTTTGGAAGTGAAATCAAAACCAAAATATTTGGAATGATCCCTAGTCTTCAACAGTAGAACTAAATGGTAAGACCATCTCCTAAGTTGAAAAAATAATAACCTTAGAAAAAGAAAGCAAGGATTTCAAGCATGTGCATGGTAAAGCCTCCCATTCCTTACATAATCTTTGAAACAAGTGAATATTAAGTAGAATAATAGATGATTCTTACAACCAATATAACTAAACATTGTTCATACTTCACAAAACTCAGTAAGGAAAACATATACTTAGTACAAAGGTAGGCAGAGAATCTGAAAAAGTGATTTGTAAATGAATGCACACATATACAATAGGGATGCAACAAAAAAAGTAACTAATTTTATTACCAGTTATTGGGAGAAACAATCTAAATGCAATAAATATGAAATTCCAGGAATGTCTTAGAGTTTCTATTACTGTGATGATACACAAAGGCCAAAAGCAACTTGAGGAGGAAACAATTTATTTTATCCTACAGTTTGCAGTCTACCATCCAAGGAAGTCAGGGCAGGAACTTTAGGCAGGAAGCTCAAGGCAGCAACAAAAGCAGAGACCAGGGAGGAGTGCTGCTCACTGGCTTGTTCCTCGTAGCTTGACCTGATCACCTTGCATTCTCATACCATTCAGGATTACCTTCCTGGGGTGGTACTACCTCCAGTGGGCTGGGTCCACCCACATTAATCATTAATCAAGAAAACACCATACAGAGTTGTCCAAAGGCCAATTCAGGGATAAAGATTTTCTCAGTTGAGATTTTCTCTCCACCAATGACTCCATCTTGGGTCAAGTTGACAGGCCACTAGTCAGCATAAAAATATACAACCAGAACTGGTAATATTTAGAACTCTGACAATACTGACCTGTTGGTAAGGACCCACCACAGCACACATACAGCCACACATAACTAGTCAGGTAATAGGCATGCTAATCAGCTTCACTGTATTAGTCATTTTGCACTGCATATGTATATCAAAACAATATTTTTTGCCTATCTTATGTCAACAAACCCTGAAAAAAAAGCCAACAGTATTTAAGCTCCTACAACAACTCCTCACATGCGTTTCTTAATGAGAATAAAGGACTCATAAGATGAATAAATGGCAGCAGACTTAAGCAGAGACTCTGAAATCAAATAGGACTCTTGTTCCTTATCATAAGTTATGGGGTAGGAAGGGTTCATTTATATTGCCTTTGACTTAGCCAAATTAACATTATGGGAAAAAAGTTTCCACAGGTTCTGTTTGTGCTCTACTTGATGTAGATAACTCAATGTTATGGGTCCCAATCCTTTGACTTTTACAAAAGTAACTTTTTCTTTCAAGACTATAAAACTGATATTTTAAATAAATGAAAACAGAGTTAACATTCTCATATTTGATGTACTTATTTTATATCTGTACTTTTATGAAAAGCTGTTCAAAGTCAATAATTTTCATCATAAAAATACACACTATTATGAAGATTTAGCCCTCTGAGCAAATATAAGTGCATATGCTTTGTTCTATGTTTTGGATTTCAAAATGGAACATTCTAAGATTTGTGATATTATGTTCCTTTCCTAATAATGTCCATTTTGATATCTTTAATTTGTGTTTTTATCATATGCTGGTAATTAAAAATAAGAAAATCACAATAAGCTATTTTAACTCAGCTGACGCAAATCTCACTGCCAGTGCTCAGCATGGAAGCGAGATAATGGTTTCATCAGTATGATTTAATCAGCTTGTAAGTTCTAGTTCAATAAACAGAAAATATCTTATACTGGAATACCTAGAAATGATGGGTAAAGTGCAATAAATGTATATCAAAATGCACATGTGGACTGAAAGGAAATACAGTTAGTACCCAGATGCCCCAGTGCTGAGAAAGCAGAAAGACAAACAGAGTGGCAGACAGGCACCCACGAGAGTGTCCCAGGGAGTTTTGCTACCTGCTGTTTCTCTAGAACTCTCAGTGCTAGCAAAAAAGTGCTGACTGGGTACTAATGTGATAGGAGATAAACACACAATGTGAACTAGGGTCTTTTAAATGCTACCACCTTGGATAACCAAAGCAAGATACCTGGAAAGGAAATTTGCTCACCTTGGTCCTTGACTCAACCAGAAAAACTGAGTAAGAAGAAAATTAGAGTCCAGTAAACCTCAGAGTCCAGTAAACGAATGTTAGTGCTAAGCAAGAAAATTTAATAGAGAAACCTTAATGTGACAAACTATGTTACTCTATAATGATAAGAGTAGTTATCTGAACATTTTGGGTGTAGCAGTTCTAATTCATAAATATCAACATAAGTAAATTATAACTTGGAACAACCATAACTCAACTTACAGATTAGCAATAACAATAAGAGACTGCTTTTTCAAATATCCTTCTAACAAAGCAGCAAAAATGAAATGGACATATAAAACATAAGAAATCAAGTTATCTTCAAGACGCATGTAAGTGTCGACCTCCACAGTTAGAAAATAGGCTCTTTTGGGGATGTAAGTTATTTACAAATATTGGCATTGTAAAAACCATAGACTAACTATCAGCAAATAGTAATGAACTGGTATCATCAGATCACACACTTGGATCAATAAAGTTCACGTATTTGGATACTTAAAACATCCAAATAATTGACCCCCAAAATAATACAAAATTGAAAAAATTCAGAATGATACAATGCTGAGATTATTACATGTAATATTTTGTGGTAAGAAGATAATATATAGTCTTAAATTATTCTATAAGAAAAGAAGACCGGGTATCCATGCAATCAACCTGATCAAAAGAATCAATATAAAGCAATGGAATAAATACACAATGCCACTTGTTTGCCAAAAGATCTAGAGATTTAATGAATGTCACTAAAAATATTAATAAGTATTGTTTTGTGTAATGTATAAAACTGATTATATTTAAAAGGAAAAGAGGGAAATAAATAGAAAAGTCTCATGCATGGTTGTGCATGCCTTTAATTCCAGCACCAGTGCAGCAGAAGCAGGCAGATCCCTTTGAGTTCAAGACTATCATGGTCTACATAGTGAGTTCCAAGAAAGTCAGGGCTCCATAGAGAGACCCTGCCTCAAAAAACAAGTCAGCAAAACTGGAGCAGTCTCCTAAGTAGGCATGCAGGTCTCTTATGAAGCTACCGCTATTCTGACTGGGACATTTGGAGGATAAATAACTGAACAAGAAAAAGATTAGAAAGGGTAAGAAAAAAATCCTATAAATGTTGGAATCCTTGACACAATAACAGAGATGTTATTGGAAATTCAGGAGAAAGAGGACTAATTTTGTAAAAAATAGAATGAAAAGAGGAAATTAAAGGAATGAAGAAAGAAACCCAAATATACAGGGAAATTAATTAAGGTAAAGACCTGAATATGATAGGGAAAAAAATCATACATTTATTGAAGAAAAGGCAAAAAGCTAGGTTAGGATTGAAATGGATTATATCATATATCACGTAAAAATAATTATACAATAAAATATTGGCAAATATTGATACACTTAAATTTTTAAACACCACAAAAGAGAGAAGAGACAAGAGAACCAGTCGGAAAATTTGTTTTCATTGCATTTTTGCTGATAAAAGAACTATTACCTAGAGTCCTACAGTGACCATGGAGGAGCCACAGCCGCGGGTACCCAAGCCAGAGCACCCGCCCTCCTTCAAGAAGGAGTCTGTAGAGCTCACACTGTCTCTGCAACAGCTGAAAGATGCAGGTATGATGGGAAGATGCCTTTAAAAAGTGGTCTCATGAAACTGGAAGAAAAGGTGTCAGATCAGAGCTACATGGAGAATGGCAAAACGTGGTGTCAAGGGTATAGGAGCAATACGGGAGCGTGCAGCCTCCTCATACAAAGAACATGGCCTTACTGTAGTGTGAAGCCACCGCTGCTGCTCAGCCTGCTGGAAGGAGAGCTGGGCATTGTAGCAGGAATCTTAAAAGTTCTTATTAATAAAATCAAACCTGAGGCCAGTTATTGGAGTGAATGTGGGTAGATCAGAGAGACAGAACAAGCCACAGCTAACCTCACCTGGCCAGTTTCTCAGCTGGTCTTGTTTCCTTAGACTGGAAGCTTCTGTGTCCTCATCCCAATGGCTCTCAGCTGAACTGCTGCTAGAAGCCTGAAAGCTTAACCAGCCAAATGCTTCTAGTTTCTGGTCCTTAGGCCTTATAAACCTTTCTGCTTTCTACCAACACTCCCTGGGATTAAAGGCTCACTTTCTGGGATTAAAGGCGTGATGAGTCACCATGCCTGTCTGTATCCTTGAACACATGGATTTCTGCCCCTGGAATGCTAGGATTAAAGGCGTGTGCTATCACTGCCTATCCTCTATGTTTAATATTGTGGCTGCTCTGTCTCTGACCCCAGGTAAGGTTATTAGCATGCACAATATTTGGGGGAATACAATACCACAGGGCGTGCCAACAAGCTGCAAGCACAGTGGTCGTGCCCACTGAGCGGAGGGGCAGCCGGCACTGAAGACGGGAAGGTATGTGGGGGGGGGGGTCTGAGATCTTGGGGATCCTGCCCACGGATGACCCGCCTAGCTGCAAGACCATCCTGACTCTGGGAAACTACAGGATATCCAAGATGAGGCTCAGGGATGGTCCAGTATTTATGGTGATTCAGAAACCAGAAACCTTGAACCAGACCAGTGACTCATTGTAATGAATCTTTTCATGTAAAGCTGTTTAGGTGAAAAAATATACTGTGTGACACACTGCAGTTTCCAATGACACTATGATGGACGAATGTGCAATGGAGAGGTGGGGAAGATGTGTTGTGGAGGGGGGGGAACTAAAGACACTAGGGGGGTTATAAGTGTGAGAGAAGGCTACAGTGGATGGGGGAGCGAGTCATTGCCGACGAGGAATGACAGGGTGGTGTGCAGCAGCCTGGAGCTCACTCAGGCTTTGTCCAACAGTTGTCCTGGCTCTGAGCAACAGCAGGATGTCTGAGATGGAGAAAGGTCCTTTTTTTGTTTTTTAGGATTCCTTAAAAGTCCTTCAGAGTCCATGCTGCCCTGGGAGACCATGTTAGTATCTATGACCTGTGCTACAGCTGGAGGATGTGCTGGTGTTCATACTCCATGCTTCTGCCCAAGGCTGTGTTGATGCCTGAGGTCCATGTGGATATCTATGATCTGTCCAGCCACTGGAGGCCATGCCAATGTCCGTGACCTGCTGGAGACCAGAGGGACACCCATGGTCTG
Source organism: Peromyscus californicus insignis (assembly GCF_007827085.1). Taxonomy (NCBI): domain Eukaryota; kingdom Metazoa; phylum Chordata; class Mammalia; order Rodentia; family Cricetidae; genus Peromyscus; species Peromyscus californicus. The sequence goes on from NW_026294413.1 coordinate 8,323,879, forward strand.
TGCTGGAGACCATGTTGATTTACATGGTCTATGTTGCCATGGGGGTGGGGATGGGGAGGATGTTGATGTCTGTGACCTTTTATTACTGCTAAGGGCCATGTTGATGTCCATGATCCATGCTAATCCATGTGGTCTGTACTGCTGCCAGAGACCAGTGCTGACGTCTGTGGTCCATGCCGATGCCAGAGGCCATGTGGATGTCCATGGTCCGTGGTTGCTAGACAGCATGTGGAAGTCCACAATACCTGCTGCTACTGAATGTAAATGGCAAGGAAACTTCTTTTGCAGTGGTATTGATGACTGCAGACTCACAGTTGAGAATGAGAGACATGGAAGACTTCTGTGATATTTTTTCTCCCCCACCTTACCCCATCTATCCCCAAGAAAGAAACAGTTTAGAAGCCATTGAAGAGAACTCTAAAAAAATGTGATAGGAATGCTGAAGTGCAGCTCTTCAAAGTTGATGGCTTCTGGCAGGGTTGTGATGGGGAAGGACTCAGTTTTCTTTAAGGAGCTGGTCACTTGGAGTTTGACCATGTTCCACTGAGTGTATGGGCAACACAAATGGGACTTAGTAGGTCATCCTCCTCCTCCTCCTCCTCCTTCATCTTCTTTTTTCTTTTTTGGGGAGGAGGTCACAAGGATGGGGGGTGGACCTGGGAAGACAGGTAAGTGAGTGTGACCAGGGTACATGATATGAAACTCCCAAATAATCAATAACAATATTATGTTGGGAAAAACTAATATCTATAGTATGTGAATAATCTCTACATATTATTAGAAAAATTCAATTTAAAATTAGTTTAAAACTGGTGATACTGTGTTCCCCAAAATATTATGTACCCTAATAAACTTATCTGGGGTCAGAGAACAGAACAGCCACTAGATATAGAGGCCAGAAAATACTGGCACACACACTTTTAATCCTAGCCTTCTGGAGGCAGAGATCCATCTGGATCTCTGTGTGTTCAAGGCCCCACCTGAAATAGCCAGGCATGGTGAAATACACTTTTAGTCCCAGGAAGTGATGGCAGGAAGCAGAAAGGTATATAACGCGTGAGGACCAAGAACTAGGCTGGTTAAGCTTTTAGGCTTTTAGCAGCAGTTCAGCTGAGATTCATTCTGGATAAGGACTCAGAAGCTTCCAGTCTGAGGAAACAGGATTACCTGAGAAACTGGCAAGGTGAGGTGGCTGTGGCTTGTTCTGCTTCTCTGATCTTCCAGCATTCATCCCAATACCTGGCTCCAGGTTTGTTTTTACTAATAAGACCTTCTAACAATTTGTGCTACAAAAAACACATTCCCATATGCATACATATATAAATAGTTAAAAAATTTAAAAATGCTTTTAAGAACAACTTTGATAAATACTATAGAAGGGAAAAAATCCAAGAAACTAATTCCTGCATGAAAAAATATGCAATTACATTAATTTTGAAGGAGATATAAGTTTAAAACCTCATTGAGATATCACTACCTAATTATAGTACTAGAAAAATATCTGAAGGATACTACAATGCTGAGCATAGTTGAAAGCTGGATGTGTGTAGTGGTCAGAAATTCTACATGGATGAAGCTAAGCAATCTTGAATAAAGAAACAACAGAACAAAGAAACATCTACAAAATTAATGATAATGGCCATGTTGGGCGTTGTAGACACTACTGGAAAGCTGTCAGGATGTGTTTAAGTCAAGAAGAGGCTATATTAAATAGGTCATATGTAGGCTAGTAAACTATGACTGTGAGTTAGTGTAACTTGGAAGGCTTCTAACCAGGACAACTGATAGTTTAGCACCCATTTCAAAATTAAAACCTCAGGGAGGAAGGCGTCAGTTGTATATCTGAGCAACAGAGAGTGTGTTCTCTGGTGCATGGCACCAAACAAGCTGATCTCAGCTCTTGGGAAATAGGAAACACAACTGTATTTGTTGTCTCTGGTCCCAACTCACTGAACTCTTGCTGTCTTTGTAGAGGAGTCTTTCCCACCTAATCTCCTCAAACCAACGTGATGCCCTCTGAAAATATCCTCACAGATTTATCCAAACAGGCTTTAACATGTCTCTAGGTATTCCTTAATCTAGGTAAGAAGCAATCTAAAGTTACCCATCACTTCACTGACAACATCATAGAATAAAAATATTTAGTATTCACAAGATATGGGGAAAGTTAGGAGTTTGTTCCGGACAAAAATGTGTAAGCTGATAGCTCCCAGTTTTGTAGAGGGAAATCTACCTCGGGGAGTACATTTTATTGCTTGTAGGATACCTGCATGTTTTTCAATAGAATGATCAAGGCTGGAATTTCTTTAATAAGTCCATGCCATATCCTACCTATCAGTTATAAATATTGCTTTTGCAGGTTGAAGAATTGGCTTAGTGGTGAAGAATGCTTACTGCTCTTGTAGAGGACCTAAGTTTGGTTCACAGCACCTACATGAAGCAGCTGACCACTGCCTGTAATTATAGATCCAAGAGATCTGATGCCCTCTTCTGGCCTCCTTGCATACCTACACTTATGTGCAAATACCTGTATGTAGCTAGAGTTTTCCTGCCTGGCCCATGGTCAGGGCAAATCTCTCTCACCTGCCAGTCCCACAGCCGTCAGACCCAACCAAGTAAACACAGAGACTTATATTTGTTACAAACTGTATGACCGTGGCAGGCTTCTTGCTAACTGTTCTTATAGCTTAAATTAATCCATTTCCATTAATCTATACCTTGCCACATGGCTCGTGGCTTCCCGGCATCTTCACATGCTGTTTCTCATCATGGCGGCTGGCAGTGTCTCTCTGACTCAGCCTTCCACTTCCCAGCTTTATTCTCCTCCTTGTCCCACCTATACTTCCTGCCTAGCCAATGGCCAATCAGTGTTTTACTTATTGACCAATCAGCAACACATTTGCCATACAGAACATCCCACAGCACCTGTGAATGGATTAATAATTGTAAATAAAAATATTACCCTGTATGGATTTAATATCTAATATAAAAATACTAAAAAGAAAAAAAGAAACGTTGGGAAACCTCAAAAGACTTTAAGGAAAAAATATCCTTTAGCACTATAGATTGAAACAAATAAAATAAATATGGTGAATGAGATGATTTTCTGTGAAATCTTGAGGAAATTGTTCCACTGTTTCATTTCCTGTGCAGTAATATGACTTTGTCACCCCTACATGATCAGTCTTGAGCAAGATGGAAAAAACCAATCAAAAAGACTTTTTTTTTCTTTTGAGGTGACTAATATGTCTTCTATCCTCTCCTTTAGCACAATTTCAAATATAAAAGAATGTCAAAACTGTTAAACTAAGGGAATTTTGGAAATTAAGAATTGAAGAATGAGAATAAACAGTAGAAATGATGCAGGCGAGTTAGAACACCATGCACTTCACAAAACCGATTATGGTGCTTTGTAACTTCATTTTGTATTATTATCTTCTAGTAAAACTACACACTTGCCGGGTGGTGGTGGCGCACGCCTTTAATCCCAGCACTTGGGAGGCAGAGCCAGGCGGATCTCTGTGAGTTCGAGGCCAGCCTGGGCTACCAAGTGAGTCCCAGGAAAGGCGCAAAGCTACACAGAGAAACCCTGTCTCGAAAAACCAAAAAAAAAAAAAAAAAAAAAAAAACAAAAACAAAAAAAAAACTACACACTTGTATTTTGAGAGATGATATCATTTATTGGAGTATATCAAACTCTTTGTATTTGGACAGAGAGTAGAGTAATCCTCCTCAGTGTCAATGAGATATGGGCAAGAACAACAAATTGCTTGACATTTAATATTAATAAATAGCAAACATATGTTTATAGGGTATAGTGTGATGTTTTGGGATGATTTTACTTAGTTCCTCAACATCTTATCACCTTGTATTTTTATAGTTTCTTTTTTTTTTGTAATGAGATATTTAAAAATCTAAGTGAGATACACAGCATTTACTTTCCTTTGCCTGGCTCATTTCACTTAGTACAATGTTTCCCAGATTAATTAACTTTACTCTGAATTACGTAGTTCTCAATCCAAAGCTGGGCTGCATACAGATGTTTCTTTTTTTTTTTAATCAAGTCATCCAATGATGGACACTTTAAATTGCTTCTATTTCTTGTCTATCATGAATAAAAAAAAAACACAGGGCAGATTCATTCTTGAAATACTAATGTCATTTTCAGTATATATATATATATATATATATATATATATATATATATATATATATATATGATTTCTGAATCCTATTTAGATTCTATTTGTAGTGAGTCTTTATCTGTCCCACCATCCAGCTCCCAAATAAGAACATGGAGACTTATTATTAATTATGAAAGCTTGGCTGATAGCTTAGGTTTTTTTTTTTTTTTCTAACTAGCTCCTATAACTTAAATTAACCCATGTCTTTTAATCTATGTCCAACAATGTGGCTTTTGCCTCTATCCCATTTCATGTGTCTGACTTGTTCAGCATCTGGCTGGTCACTCCTGGTGTCTCTACCCTTCTTCTTCCCAGTGTTCTCTCTGCTTGAAAATCCTGCCTACCTATTGGCCATTTGGCTTTTTACTAAACCAATCACAGTGACATATATTTACACAATGAAAAGGAATATTCCACAATCACCTATTTTTAATATTTGGGGCTTCTCTGAAGTGTTTTCTATGATGGCTACACCGATTTTTATTTTCACGTGATAAAATGAGGATTCTCACCCTGTCCATACATGCCAGCCCTTTTGTCTTCCATCTGTTTGATAACAGCTACTCTAACAGGAGTTAGGCCGTAGATCTCCTGGAACTGGAGTCACAGATGTCTGTGAGCCACCACGTGTGTCGCAGGCACTGAAACCTATGTCTTTGGCAAAAGCAGCTCATGATCTTAAGTTCTGAGCCATTTCTCCAGCCCCAGACTCAAGGTTTCTATAAACCAAATTGTATATATAGGTGCTGTTATATAAACCAACTTTAATAGGAATAATTGGAAAAGTTATAATTCACAGATGGTTTGTTAGGTAAGATGAAAAAATATTGATAAAGAAATATGGATTTTGGATAACTGAAAAAATGTCTAAGTACACATGTATATGTATAAGATGAAGAATTGCAGATGGTTTTGCATAACCAGTAATATGTAGTGTATAAATGATAATTTATAATGATAAAAATATGACCGTTGACCCGCTAACTCATACAATCCCTCATTCCTTACTTCAGGAGGACTCCCAGAGTTCAGCCCAGTGCTTGGCTGTGGATCTCTGCATCTGCTTCCATCAGCTCCTGGATAAAGGCTCTGTGAGGACAATCTAAGTCATACCGAGGGAACTCACAGACACAGCTGACCTGAGCTCGTGGGAGTACAAGGGCTCTGGACCAACAATTAGGGAGTCTGCATGGGACCGACCTCGGCCCTCTGCATGTGTGTGACGGTTGTGTAGCTTGGTCTGTTTGTAAGGCTCCTAGCAGTAAGATCAGGACCTGTCCTTGGTATTTAACTAGCTTTTGGGAACCTGTTCCCCATGCTGGATTACCTCACCCAGCCTTGATGCAGGGAAAGGAGCTCATCCTACCTCAACTTGATGAATCATGCTTTGTTCAAGCCCATGGGAAGCCTGATGCTTTCTGAAAGGAGACAGAGGAGGAGTGGATAGGGAAGTGGGCAGATGGAAATGTGGGGGTGGGGTGGGGTGTAGGAGGGAAGAAAGGAGGGGAAACTGTGGTCAGTATGTAAAATAAATTTTAAAAATGTTAATTACATAAAATAAAATTTAAAAACATAACCATTGTCTTTTCTTTTGCTTATCTGAGTTTCCTGAATTCTACAATTGACAAAGCACATTAAGATTGAAAACAAAACAAGACAAAAAAACAAATGGTGCCACTGTAAATAAGGAAATCTCAATTAATTTTTTAAATAAATAGCATTTAAAAGGCTGTGGTATTTGACTTCGTTGGTAATTTATTTGTATTTCATTGATTAAGAATTATTTAAAATGAATACACAGGTTTCGGAGACTAGTATGCATTCATGTATTTCCTACTTCTAGTTGCTCTGTACAGACACAGTCTGCTTAATCTGTGTCAGTTATTTACTCCCATCTTGTCTATCACTGGGAATTATTAAGGAATTCAGTTAAGTACACAGCACAGAAAGTAATAAGCAACATTGTTTCCAATTACTAATGAAATTACAATTTTACCAAGATTTCTCCAGAGAACACATTTAGTCTGGCATTTCAATAATTAAATAAATTCAAATGGCACTGTAAATTGTTTTTATGTAAATCATCTAATAAGGAATGGTATTTTTTTTTTTCATATAACGATTACCAGGAAATTGTAACATGTCTAACTTGTCACAAGTCTTTGGAATATTGGTGCCAGATCTCCCTCTGGAAAAAACTCACACAGCAATGGCATGTTTATTATGTTACAAGTTATAGCTACTATTTACTCTTAGTGATACTATTGATTTTCAAAGTTTTAAAAATAAGTATCTCAAAACATTGTGTCTATTTCTTGCAGTTTTTGATTCTTTGTTGTGAAACAGTTGTTAAGTATTCATTACTTAACAAACTACCATTAAAGAGCTGGTACAGTTGGAATTTCAGTCAAGAATCCATTGCTTCCTCCTCCTCCACGGAGGGGAACATTTAGCAGTTAGAATCAGACCTAGAGAGTAAATACAGAACTAGTTAGCAATATTCTTAAATGCTGATGTATTTTTATTCAAGTTGATCTGAGGAAAATTATAAAATGATCCTCCCTGATGTTTTTATTTATCAGTCATCTGAGAGGCCCTATGCATGCAGTGATTATTTTCATAAATGATAACAGACTTTATCTCCTTGGTATGAATAATCAAATGAAAAAAATGGAGAAAGTTAAGAAAGCTTTGAGCTACCAGGAACTTGCAAATTTTTCCCCTAAAGGAACCAGAGAAATTAAATGAAAAAAAAACAAAAAAGGATAGGATTTCAGGGTCTTTCAAGGCATTTTTCTAAGTTGTTTAATTATATATGTAGTATTTATTGTGGATTTTGTTTTCCTTCTCTTAATTCCTCTTTTAGCTTATATATTGTATCTTCTAGGCATCCCATTCTTCCATATATGATATTTACACAAAAAACTAAATTGTCATATTTATATGTGTGTGTATGAGTGTGTGTGTGTGTGTGTGTGTGTGTGTGTGTGTGTGTGTGTGTGTGTGTACATTAGTGTGCATAGTGTGTTGGCGGGTACATTTGTCCACATCTCCATGCATGGAAGCCAGAGGTCTATCTATGTTGGTGCCTTCCACTATTGTTCTCTGTCTTCTTCTTCTTCTTCTTCTTCTTCTTCTTCTTCTTCTTCTTCTTCTTCTTCTTCTTCTTCCTCCTCCTCCTCCTCCTCCTCCTCCTCCTCCTCCTCCTCCTCCTTCTTCTTCTTCTGAGATAGGGTTTCTCTGTGTAACAACTATGGCTGTCCTGGAACTCACTCTGTAGACCAGGCTTGCCTCAGACTCACAGAGATGCCCCTGCCTCTGCCTCCCAAGTACTGGGATTAAAGGCGTGCGCCACCACCACTCAGCTCTACTTTATTTATTTATTTACTTTTTGACATAGGGTCTCTTGCTGGACCTAGAGCTCACCAATTTAGTAGAATGGTTGTTGATTCCTTGGATTCACTCTGCTCTGTGCTGGGGTTACTGTCCAGTGAGCCTCTGGGATCTACTGTCTCTGTGTTGTGGTTAAAGATGTACCACTGAACCAAGTGTTTATGTGGGTGCTTAGGGCCCAAACTCGGGTCTTCACACTTTCAGATCAAGCATATTGTCCATTCATCCATTTCTCAAAATTATTTTAAAAATATTTCATCAGCCTTCTACACGTGCCCAGGAGTTCCTGCTCATCCACTTCATATCTCTAAAGTAGAGAATCGCCTCAGTAATCACTAGACATTGATTGAGTCCATGAATGGAATTAATATTAACCAATTGTGGCATCTGCTAATAGTAATTCATTTCCTATAATTGCTGATCTAGATAGCTCCAGTTAGAATATAAGAAGCACAGAAATTGTTATAATTTTTTTTTTTTTGTAGCCAGAATGCATCTCAGTTCCATCAAGGCTGTCAGGATAAACCTCACTTCTCAAAATTCTCATGCCTCTCTGTTCATGATATACTGAATACATCTGTCTTCCTCATACTAACAAGAAGAACTCATACTTTCAGAAGCTTTGTGGAGAGATGTGGGGAGCTAAGCTTGCACTTAGTAAGTGTCAGGTACTGATGATGCACATGCTATTTCTTTTCATTACCTCACCATCCATACTGGTTAATTTTTATGTCAAATTGATACAAGCTAAAGCCATCTGAGAGGCTGGAACCTCAATTGAGAAAAGTCATCCATAAGATTAGGCTTTAGGCAGGTAAGCCTTAATTAGTGATTGCTGTAGGAGACCCATCCTGTTGTGGATGGGGACACCCCAGGAGAGGGTGGTCTGTGTTCTCTAAGAAAGCAGGATGAGCAAGCCATGGGGAGTAAGTCAGTAAAGTCCTCTGCAGCCTTTGCATAATCAGCCTCTGCCTCCTGGTTCCTGCCCTGTTTGAGTTCCTGCTCTGATTGCCTTTGATAATGTGCTGCGGTATGAAAGTATAAGCAAAATAAACCCTTTCCTCCCCAAGTTGCTTTTGGTTATGGTATTTCATCAGAGCAACAGAAACCCAAACCAAGACATTATCTCAATAATATAGGAGGTAAGTGTTCATTTCATGGAATGATAATCTGAGTGCTGGAGAACTGTGCTAAAATACCACATGCTTAGTATATGTTAGCACTACATTTTAAACCTGTTTTCACTCAAAAGCAAAAATATAGTCCACATATTTAGATCTCCTTTTCTACCTTAAGTGAGTCCCACCTCCTGATGACACTCCACTGCCACCCAGAGCCGACTACTCTACAACCTACCACTCCTGGAACTGCCCTCCTATCCATGAAACTTAATTGCGTTTATTCTTCTTCTATATTTCCCTTTGTTTGCTGTACACATAGTGCTATGTGGAAAAGAATTGTCAATTTAAGTAAACTCCCCTTGGCTTTAAATTTTATGCCCTTACATAAGACCATCTCAAAAACATTCCCCCACTCAGAACACTTTCCATCTCACTCCCCAACTCCACTTTTAGCTCTTTTTAAACCTCCAATTCTATGAACTGAAGTTATTTTCTGCCTTAGGTTAAATTACAGAATATACTTGAAACCATCTCCTGAGATGCTAAAGGTGTACCTAAGTATTTGGTAGTTGGCTATTATTGGTATTAGTCATTTTAGAATATCCATCTCGATTTTATTGTACAGTTAAGGCCTTTCTATATAACTGGCTCTATTCTCTAAGACTGATTATTTTTTTCAAACATGTGCGTCAAACTATTCAAAAGTCTGTTTCAGACATGGAAGGTGATGGGTATATGAATTTTAATCATTTCACTATGTAAGTACACATCAAAATATCATGTTTGACACCATAAATTCATATATTAAACTTAAAATTCAGGGCCAGTAGGAGGACTCAGTGGTTAAAGGTGACTATTGCCAAGCCTGATCATCTAAATTTGATGCTTGGGATCCACAAAGTGGAAGGAGTGACTCCACTCTCAGAATTTGTACCCTGACCTTCAGAGGGCTCTGTCTCTGTCTCTCTCTCTCTCTGTCTCTCTGTCTCTCTCTCTCTCACACACACACACTCTGCACACACACACAATGCACACACATACTTTAATAACTTTAATTTCAGAAAATAGGCGAGTACCCTATTTCTCAGGTTCTAATTCAGAAATGGTACCAACACAATTGAATATGGGTTTGTAGCCTCTGCTAATGTGCTGTTCTGAAGCCCAAGTTTGAGAACTACTATAAGAAAAATAAATGTTTCCCCAAACTGTTAGCATCCAGCTTCTCACTTATTCTCCACGGTTTCATTCTCTCTCATGCCCTAAAGTATATTTTTCACTATCTAAGTTGTTAATAGAACCCCTGACCTTCTGGCTAATATCTCCATGTCACCCGACGTACACACAGCAGCTGTTATCTTGAAATGCTCTATCATAAAGTACTGCTCTCGATCACTGAGAAGTGTCACATTCAGCGCCTTCCTATGTCATCTTCTCTCCCACTCTGCTACAAGGACCAGATTATGCTTTCTGCTTTGCCTGGGAACTCCAGTGTTATTTGTCAGTCACACTCTTGTGCTGTGAGCAGATTCATTCATCAGACCACTCTGACTCTGTTCCACCATGGATTAAGTGGTCAGCTGCCTGCATGCTTTTCCTGCCAGTGTTCTGCACCTCCTTGACAACCCTTCTTGTCTTTAGTCTTGGATTGCTTTCTGTTGGCAGAAAAGAGAGATGCTGGAGAAAGTGTGTGGCTCAGCATAGTTGGCTAACTGGTGAGCCTGTCTTACAAGTTCACCATGGTTGGCTTCTCTTACTTGGTCCTCCACTTCCTCACTGACTCCTCAAACCACTGGACACAGATACTTTTTCCACTAATTGCTTTATATTTCTAGTCCCCTAACCCATTGGGTTTCTCACCTTTAGTCAGCTTTTCTGTTCTTCTGTATTCAATCATGTCTCAGAGGCACATACCTCTTCAGGAGAGCCAAGTTAACTAGTGACTTTGCAAATCAACGTCCTGTACACCTTTGACATTGGTATTCTCTCTCACTATCTCAGTTTTCTTTTTCTTTTTTAAGTGATTTTTGAAAAGTGTATCTTCTTATCTCTTCCAAATACCAGTTTTCTGTTATCAACCAGGGTCTGTGGATGAATGACCCCGTTCCATTTAATTAATGAAATTCCACAGTAACATCTTTTCTCCTCAACTCCAGGATCTTGGATGGAGGCCCAGTCACTCTGTGAAAACACTTCCCTTAAAGCTGTGAATGGAAGAATTATTTCTCTCTATCTGTCCCAACTGAGCTGAATGGATGTGATCAGCATGGATTCTTATTATTTCACTGCTACATTTTTACTTATTTCTGCCAACTTACCTATACTTTTGGAGACAGGGTGAAGCATTTTGCATTGTGAAATTGGCATGAGCCTCTGGAGGTTAACAGTAGAATGTGATGGTCTTAGAGTTCTATGTGGATGTCAGTTGCTGAGAGGTAGATTTATGGTGGTTAGTTTTGATTGTCATGAATAAGACATGGAAAACTAGTAAAAACCTCATCAGGATGGATCTGTGTAGGTGCTTCTATGATTTGCTAAGTTGACAAGATTCATCTGGATTCCAGAATCCCAGCAATACAACTGTTGTGTGCCCTTTCTTGGGAAGATAGGGACAGATTTCTCTTTATTACCTACAGAGAGAATATTGTTAGGAGACCAAAAAAAAAAAAAAAAAAAAAAAGATTCCATTCAGGTCTAGTTTAATAAGCCTATGAGCTTGTAGGGATTTCTTAGAGGAATGTAGTCAAGGGGGGTACTTGAGGAACACAGATGACCCAAAGGCAATTTAGTCATTTAAAAGTCCACCCTAGAGCTCCTTGTGTGACTTGCAGACACCTCAGCTGAGAGAAGAATCTTCCCTCCCCAGGAATTGTACAGCCTTTGAGAGGAACCTTGTAAGTTTCAGCATACTGAGACTTTAAGTGTTGCTTGTTATGTTCTACTGACCAAGAAAATAGCAAAAGGACCATATTCTTCACCCACAGGCTGCTTCAAGATAAATGTAAAAAAATACCACCCCGTCTTTTGTGATTCATAAATTATTTCTCAGATTGAAAAAAGTAGAGATTATCATACTTAGTTTTATTTTTGCTTCACATTTGCTAATGAGATAGTATATTCTATAATTTCAAAGATTATAACCTACAAAAGCCATTTTAAGCAATTAGAAGTAGACACTAGCTATACAAAGCTTAAATATTTTGTTTCTATAAATCAGTCTTCTGAGCCTGCTCCTCTCTCCAGGAGGGAGTCTTTCAATTCAGAGGAAGTCACTCCATGATGTGGTTCCTTATGCTGGTGCAGAGGCAGTGGAAACAGATGATAGGAGAAACTCAGTGCAGGTATTGTTTTTATGTAGTGACCACTGTGATATGGGCTTTTCTACTGTGCCCACCTCTCCACAATGCACTGAAACCACAAGCAAGAAAATCGTGTCTCCCTTACATTGTGTTGCTCAGCTCAAGCACTTGGTCACAGTGGCAGAAAAGTAACAAACACAGCTATCAGTTATCAATTTTTTTAGTATCGTGCTTGGGATTGAACTCAGGACTTTTCTCATACCAGCAAACACTCTATAGCTGAGGTGCACAATTCATCTTTTCCATTATTTTTATAAATATTATTTTCTTGTTAGTTTCCATGCATATTCTTCCTTCTCTACTTTTACATGATTTATAGCATTCCAGTCTTTTCCTAACCTTAACTAATACTCTCCTTATTTCCCATTAGGTTTTGGAAGACAACATTGCCTTATACAAGCTTTGGAATAAAATTCTCACCTTTGACCTCAATCCCTAACACTTCTATTTCTTTGTAGGATTTTCCTTATAAAGTTGTCTGTCTTAGTCAGTGTTTTACTACTGTGAAGAGATACCATGACGATGGCAACTCTTACAGAAAAAAGCATTTAATTGGGTCTTACTTACAGTTTCAAAGGTTTAGTCCATTATCACCATGGCAGGAAGCCTAGTGGCACATGGGTAGACATGTTACTGGAAAGTAGCAGAGATTCTGTATGTGAATCTGTGGGCAGCAAGAAGAGAGAGCCACTGGACCTGGTTTGGGCTTTTGAAAACCTCAAATTCTACCTCCAGTTACACACTTCCTCCAACAAGGCCATACCTCTTAATCTTTTCAAATAGTGTCACTTCCTGGTGATTAAGCATCAAGCATTCAAATCTATGAGCCTACGGGGCCATTCTTATTCCAACTACCATAATGCCAAAGTTTAGTTTCTTCTTAAACAAGTGCCCCTTCCCAAAATATCCCCTACTTTCTTTCTGAAGCAATACCATCCAGCCCAGACCACACATGGCTTTTTGGCTTCTTGTTGACTTCTGCCTTGCAGAGGCTGCCAATACCCAGATTCATTTAGTGTCCTGGAGAACTTCCATCTTTCCCAGCACCGCCTTCTAACCCCTTGAGCATGTCCACTTTTCTCTGATAGCCACTCATTGAACTCAATGCGTCTTTCTTCATATTACATCATTAAACTCTAAAAATCTATAATGATCATACTCTGGCCTTTGTGTCTGTCAGTCTGTGGTCAAGCCATGCATCGGCTGGCCACACTTTGCCTTGTGTCTTGTTCTCTCCCAAACAGCTGTGTCTGTGGTGATGTGTGCCCTGCTTGTTTCCACATTTGTGCCTCCTGTTCCTCTTTGACTTCATTTCCTGCCTAGAAAGAAACTGTGTTGTCTCTCCCTTTCCTCATGCTCTCTCCCATAGTTAAAGCCCGTGTTCCTTTGTAAGAACAGCCCTTCCTTCTGAAGCTTTTACCTGTCACTGTGCCCCATTGCCCTTTCTCTTGACTTCCCTCCCCCACCCAGGATCTCACATTAATTATACATTCTGCTGAGCCCTTCCTTAGAATCATGTATATCAGTTCCCTGGTGAAATAGTAAGGATCATCATCCTGGATTCTATCCACTACAAATATGTATTGTACAGACTTTCTAATAGTTCATGGCTCTAGTTGGGGGCTGTATAATAAAAGGGACTTAACACAGATTACCTTGCTGTTGTATAGAAAGATTCAATTTAATTTAATTTGAGTTTTCATGACTAATTTTTAAAAGATTTTTTTTTGTCCTTCCTGCCAGCTCCCAAATTATGACATGGAGACTTCTTATTACTTATGAAAGCTTGGCCAGTAGCTTAGGCTTGTTTCTCACTAGCTCTTATAACTTAAATTAACCCATTTCTATTAACTTACTTTCTGCCTCACGGCTTTATTACCTTTACTCTGCCCATGCTGCTTTCCTGAGTCCTCCGTGTCTGGCTGGAGACTCCTCAGAACTCTACCCTTCCTCTCAGCATTCTCCCTGCTCTGATTGTGATTGGCTGTTTAGCTTTTTATTAAGCCAATCATAGTGAAATATCTGAATGTAACAAAAACTTGCAATGTATGTTTTGTGTATTGATTCTCATTCCCTTCTACCCCTGTCTTTCTGTCCCTACTTCATGTATCTTTTAAAATATAGTCAGATTTTAAAAGAAAATCAAGATTCAGCCCCATTTCTTTACCACATTCTAATGATATATATGCTGTGGGATGGTCTGTATGTCAAATGTGTTGCTGATTGGTCAATAAATAAATCACTGATTGGCCAGTTGCCAGGCAGGAAGTATAGGCGGGACTAACAGAGAGGAGAATTGAGGGAACAGGAAGCTGGGTGAGGGAGACACTGCCAGCCGCCGTCAGGACAAGGAAGATGTAAAGTACCGGTAAGCCACAAGCCACATGGCAAGGTATAGATTTATAGAAATGGATTAATTTAAGCTGTAAGAACAGTTAGCAAGAAGCCTGCCATGGCCATACAGTTTGTAACCAATATAAATCTCTGTTTACTTGGTTGGGTCTGATGGCTGTGGGACTGGCAGGTGAGAGAGAGATTTGTCCTGACTGTGGGCCAGGCAGGAAAACTCTAGCTACAAATGGTGCCCAACGTGGGGCAAGAGTTTCCACCTAAAAACTAAAAAAAAGATTCTAAAACAGAGCTAAAAACAGTTCCTAATTGTCTCTCTCAAATGAGCGGCAGCTGCCAGTTTGAGCTACTGGCGGGTTCCTGGCGTGTGCGCATGACCTGCAGTATGGCGGAAATGAGGCCTCTGCAAATGGCACATTAAGCTGCGTGATGGATTTAGCCTTTGGTAGTACAAAACAAAAAAAAAGAAGTTTCTGGGCTACACGCTGCTTGGATAAAAGCATAGACCCACTATTTCTGAGAGTTGATGGCTCCCAGAGCTGGCGGAAAATGTATCACTGCCATGTTGGGAAGCTAAAGTGGGCGGAGCCAACAGTGCCAGTGCCCTTTCGGGCTTAGAAGGCTGCAGTTTAAAGCAATGGGCTCAAGCTAATATAAAAAAAAATAAGCCACATAAAGATGGTTACTACACAGAGAATCTGGATTATGTTCTCTTTGATATTCGTAACTGAAGAAAAACATTTGTTTGTAAAAGCTGTTGAGTTATGCCAAAATGTATATTTTAAAGGTACCTTGACTTCAAAATTTGGATGTAAGGATATGTTGCTTTGGAAAGGAGGCTCTGCTTTTGTTTCCACAGAAAGTCAGAGGCTATGGATTTGTTCCAGATTAAGATACATCAGGTTTGACCAGCCAAAACCACCTAAAAGGTCTCCGATGACACCATGGCCCAGATGATCCTACATCCAGAACCATTTCAAGGCAACTGGCTCAAACGGTACACCCTCATGGACTACTCCATA
Source organism: Peromyscus californicus insignis (assembly GCF_007827085.1). Taxonomy (NCBI): domain Eukaryota; kingdom Metazoa; phylum Chordata; class Mammalia; order Rodentia; family Cricetidae; genus Peromyscus; species Peromyscus californicus. The sequence continues at coordinate 8,339,304 of NW_026294413.1, forward strand.
ACCCTAAAATATTTTTTGTGTCCCCATAAGATACAGCGCCCCCTCCAGCAGGAAGTAGTAAGACAAGCTACACCCAAATTCCCAAATATACCAAGCTGACTTTGGAGATATGTAAAGGTTAAAACCTTCCTTTTTAAGAAAAAAAAAGGGGAAGTGCTGTGGGATGGTCTGTATGTCAAATGTGTTGCTGATTGGTCAATGAATAAATCACTGATTGGCCAGTGGCCAGGCAGGAAGTATAGGCGGGACTAACAGAGAGGAGAATTGAGGGAACAGGAAGCTGGGTGAGGGAGACACTGCCAGCCGCCGTCAGGACAAGGAAGATGTAAAGTACCGGTAAGCCACAAGCCACATGGCAAGGTATAGATTTATAGAAATGGACTCATTTAAGCTGTAAGAACAGTTAGCAAGAAGCCTGCCATGGCCATACAGTTTGTAACCAATATAAGTCTCTGTGTTTACTTGGTTGAGTCTGTCGGCTGTGGGACTGGCAGGTGAGAGAGAGATTTGTCCTGACTGTGGGCCAGGCATGAAAACTCTAGCTACATATATATAATATATATAGTTTAAAATACATTAAATCAAGAGAATCTAAAGAAACATGTTGAGTTTTGGAAAATATATATATATATATTTTATATTTTATTTAAATAAAAGTACTCTATGGTGAAGATTCATGGAAAGAAAATATTATATCACTTTATAACTAACGTCTACTTTTAATCTGTTAAAACAGCTTTTGTTGGTTACACATTTTTAAAGGAGAAGATTTATTATTACCTTAGCAAATGTAATGCAATCTAAGCATAATAAACTATTTTTTCTATATGAAAATAATTTAATTTATGAATCAAAAGAGACTGATAGTTTACTATACTTGTGTTAAAGTGACCAGTCCATGAAGAGTACGGTCTTTGCCTATTTTCCTGCTCAGCACCACACAGCACAGCTGCTTCTGGAGAAGATCTGAATTCCTGCCACTGACCTGTCATGGCCACTGGATGTCACTAAGACCAATAACATGTCACAGTGCGTCAGATGTTCAGGAGGGATAAGTGTTAGTACATTTTCAATCTTTATTCAGCAAAACTGAGGATTAAAATTTATAAGCAGTAATTGATTTATAGAAAATAAAAGGCTGCATGACAATGAAAACATGCAAAATGATGAAGGAAGAACCGCTGATAGGCATGGAAACAAATCTCAGTGTGTGACGGACGGATGAAACTAACAGGCCACTGACTTGTCCTAATGATGCAGATAAAACTCTGATTCCGTACCTGCACCCTTGTGCTATAAAGAATGCAGAAATTTTTAGCTGCCATCCTAAGTGCTTGTTGCCATGACCAGAGTTAAAGTATCTTTATCACTGATATTCAAATTTCTTGTACCTTCAAATCTGATTTTTCTTGGAGACGGGGGCTTTACACAGGCTGTGAAGTTAATATGAGGTCATTGGTGGGGAGCATGATATCACTGATGTTCTCATAAAAATGGACATTCAGACAGAGTTGTTCAGAGGCTGGCCACAATGGAAGGAGAATTTGGGAAAGCTGAACATCAAAAACAAGCTGAGCAAGCCTGGAGTGGGTCCTTCCCTCACAACCGTCAGAAAGACTCTGTGTAGATAGCAGGATGCTATTTATCTCATTAAAAATTAGAGATCAGGGATGCAAGAGGGAGACTGTCCAAAAATAACCTGCTTTATGACCATCACCATGGACTGTTTTCTTCAGTCACACTGTAAAAGAACACAAACATGTACATTCTCATGAATTTTGTCACTGAATTTTCTCATGTAAATCTTGCCAAAGACATTTTCACTCATATTTCTAAGTTTAATACCAATAAACTCAAACACATTGCAAGTCATAATCCAAACAAAAGTAAGATCATTGAAATGACAATCTCAAAATATTACATTTATTTAAGAAAAGTTCCAATGTGCTTATAACAGTAATAATCAAAATCAATAGTGTTTCAATAGATGGAGTACTTGAAAAAGAATGGACATAAAACAGTAGTGACCAGACAAGTTGATGACAGAGGTTCTTAGTATAGCCCTTCTTGTGTGTGATACTGGGGATTAAACCCAGGGTTTTGTGCATGGGAGGCAGTCACTCTAATAACTCCAGTATTTCCATCCCTCATTTTAAATGTTGACACAGAACCTTGCCAAGTTAAGCTTCCTGGTTTTGAACTCACTGTAGCTCAGGGAGGCCTTCAACTGTGTCCCTCTTACCTTAGCTTTTACTATAGCTAGGGTTATAGGCATGCACCACCAAAATGGGCTTATTATAATATGCTTCATTCTTTAAAAATATCAAATTGATACCTAAAAGTGGAAAAAATAAATAAAGCGACACCTAGGAAGGGATTCAAATATTGTCAAAGGATCATACATACTGCCATTATAATTTCTGATATCATAGATTAAAAATGTATGCATGGTGAATCATTATGAATAAATAAATATTCTTATGCTTGGGAGAGTCTGTTTAGATGAACAACAAAAGTTCTTGTAATCATGGGAATTATATCTACTCAGAAAAGACCAAGTTAGCACAGGAAATGCAAACAGCTCTGCCTTTGCGATTTGCCTGCACACTCTGCCACCTGTTACTAACACTGGTGCCAGCCAGCTATGTTTATGCCAAAGCACAATCCCCATCTCAGGTGCTCCTTGCAATCAGGGCTAATACAGAAGCATCTGTGAGCCCTTCCTCTTAATGTTTTGGTCTGAAAAAATAGAGCTGGCCGTGGGTTAAAATATGCACAACAACATTATATAGGTATGGTTTGACTCTTTTATAAAGTTTTCAATAATTCTTAAAAATCCCAAAAGGAATAAAGTTGATTTTCCTCAGAAATTCCCAGAGTGATAAATAGAAAACCCCAAATGACTTGAGGTTTATCTCAGGATTATTGTTTTTTTTTTTCCTGGTGACTTGATTTTTAACATGCTTGCCTCTAGTTTACTGTAATAGTCTTTTATCAGAAAATGCCAACACATCTTTTACTGGCATTCTCTTTTGCACTGAACCCATTGCAATGTACAGATTGACCTGGCCATGCAATATCTTTGTTCATGATAATAATGAATATTCAGTTTTCATGAAACCCAATACAAGTTTGAAAGTTGCTAAAGATAAACACAGGGTTTCATATATGGCTAGGGAAACATTCTACTTCTGTCCTGAAGTATTGGGCTATAGAATAGTTAAATGTTTCACTGGAATTATGTTTGGGGGGGGGTGACTAATAATGGAATAGTTGTTTTCATTAAAGAATTTATTCAATTAATTCTATGGAGGGTTACCATTGGTATTAGCAAGCCTGACATGCTAAACCTTCATACTTTCTTTTTATAGTTAAACATAAAAGAGACAGACTAGCTATTTCCTCACCTTCCTTCCCTGAGACAAAAGACTGGCAGCTGGCAGATCAAGTCAAAGGCCTGGCAGGCTTTGGCTTCTGCCAGTGGGGCCCCCACTGCCTGTGGACCAGTTTGACATATTCAAGGCCAGAGACAAAGTTGTGGGGCTACCAGGCTCCCTGTTGTCTTTGTTCAAAATGATCAACACTAAGTTGGAGGATGAAACCTGAAAGGACCCCTCAAAGATGTTTAATACCCCAGACCTCAGGGAAAGACTGGATTTTGGCTTCCAGAAGGCCCCCTGTGCTTTACAGATGTTTTTTTGCTCTCTCTGTGCCTCACTGAGTTGGGTTTCCTCTCCAGCAATAAATGCCATTCTTTGCTAATTGGGGGATGGGGGAGGCAGCCAATACATTCATATCTTTATTTTAACTGAAGTTAAAGCCAGACTTTGAATTAGGCTTGGGGATTTCAGCTCAAATGGTGTTTTGACAGGTAAACAGATACTTGCTGTTGTGTCGCTATGAGATTTATTAATCACAGGCTTTTGCTCTCAGTGTTGACACTAAAATGGAAAAGTCTCATGCTATTGCTGAAATGCTCTCTTAGTGATGCATCCCAGTTTCTGGAAGTCAACCTTTGCTAGCACCATCTGAATGTTGACAAAATCCTCATGACAAATGACAGCCAGAGCTCATCCAGATTTTAGCAAGTATCTGGATGTTTGGCATCGTGTATGAAAATTCCAGATGGTCGACTAGATTTCTCACTTTTCATTTCGATGTTTTCCCCAAGAGTTTCATTCAGTTATAATGTTCATTCATGGAGACAGCTTGTGGTAGACCTATGACTTTCAGGAATATTCTTATCTTTTATTAGCAGAACGTGCGGCAATTTTAGACATGCCATCCTTTTGCAGATTAAAGTAGCATTAGTGCACAATTAAGATATTTACAGGTTTGCAACCTGTGATCTGAGTGAGCAAAACAAGTTGATTTTCTTCTCTTCTTTCATATATAATACAGAAAAAAAAAGTCTCAGGTAAGGCATGTATGGGGTTTCTCCAAAAATCAAGAAATACATTCTCTACTTGACAGTAACTGACTATGACACAATTTAACACTAGTTTGAGTATAATCCCAGTGACTAAGAGCTCAGCCCCAGAAGACAGATGCCAATTGTATGTTCCATGTTCTGGTCTGAGCTACCATTTAAAAAAAATACTTACTTTTATTTTACCTATATGACTTTTTTTCTGCATGTACGTAAGTGCAGTAGATATATGCCTGGTGCCTACTTTAGCCAGAAGAGGGTGCTAGCCCATGGATCTGATACTGTGAAAGGTATGTATGTAGGTGCTGAAAACCAAACCTGCCTTTTATACAAGAGTGGCCAGTGCTCTTAACCTCTGAGTCATCTTTCCAACACAAACTTCTATGTGGTTTTGAATGGAAGGCTTCCTTGACCTTTTCTCTTCTAGGTGTGTGGATTAATGTCTGAGACTTCAATTCCATTGATTCATGTGTCTGTTTTTGTGCCATACCACACTTTTTTTTTTTAATCAGTATAGGCCTGTAGTAAAATTTGAAATTGGGAACGGCGATACCTCCAGTCATTCTTTTATTATTCAGGATTGTTTTTTAACTATCCTGTTTTTTTTTTAATGTGTGTGTGTGTGTGTGTGTGTGTGTGTGTGTGTGTGTGTGTGTTTCCATATCAAGCTGAAAACTATCCTTTCTAGATCTCTGAATAATTTGTGTTGGAATTTTCTAGGGATTGCATTGAATCTGTAGATTTCTTTTGGTAGGATGGTCATTTTTACCATATTGATCTTACTGACCTGTGAGAATAGGAGAGCTTTCCATTTTCTGATACCTTTTTCAATTTCTTTCTTCAATGACTTGAAGTTTTTGTCATACAGGTCTTTCAACTGCTTGGTAAGAGAAACCCCAAGACATACTATTTGAGGCTGCTGTGAAAGGTGTTTTCATGATCTCTTTTTTGGTCCATTATCATTTGTTTATAGGTGGGCTACTGATTTTTGTGTATTAATTTTGTATTCAGCTACTTTGCTGAAAGTGTTTACAGGGCTAGGAGTTCCCGAATGGAACTTTTAGGGTCACATGTATGTTATCTTGTCATCTTCAAATAAAGATACTTTGATTCCTCTCTAACTTGTATCCCTTTGATCTACTTCAGTTTTCTTATTGTTCTGATAAGACTTCAAATACTATATTGAACCAGGTATGGAGAGTGGACAACCTTGTCTTCTTCTGGGTTTTAGTAGAAATGGTTTGTGTTTCTCTCCATTTAAAGTGATATTTGAAATGTGCATTCTGTAAAATGCCTTTATTATGTTGAGCTACATCCCTGTATCCCTAATCTCTTCAGGACTTTTATCATGAAGCATTGTTGGATTTTGTCAATGGCCTTTTCTGCATCTGATGAGGTGATCATGTGGTTTTGTCTTTCAGTTTATTCATATAGTGGATTACATTTATTGATTTATGTATGTTGAACCATTTCTGCATCTCCAGGATGAAGCATACTTGATCATGGTAGATGATTTTTTTTGATGTATTCTTGGATTCAGTTTGCAAGTATTTTATTGAATATTTATGCAAGTACTTTATTTGCATTTATGTTCATAAAAATGGCTCTGTAGTTCTTTCTTGGGTTGCTTAGGTATCAGAGCAACTGGGACCTCATAAAACAAATTGGGCAATGTTCCTTCTGTTTCTACTTTGTGAAATAATTTGATGAGTGTTCGTATCAACTCTTCTTTGAAAGTCTGGTAGAATTCTTCTCTAAAACCATCTGACCCTGGGGTTTTGTTGGTTGGGAGACTTTTAATGACTATTTCTATTTCACTAGGCATTATTGGTCTGTTTAAATTGTTTATCTGATCTTGACTTAAATTTGGTAAGTAGTATGTATTGAGAAAACTAGACATTTCTTTTTAGATTTTCTAATGGAATAAAGTATGTCCTTATGATTCTCTTGATTTCCTCAGTACCTATTGTTATGTCCTTCTCTTTATGTCTAATTTTATTAATTTGGGTATCATCTCTTCCTTTTAGTTAATTTGGATAAAGCTTTGTCAATCTTAATTTTCTAAAGAACCAACTCCTTGTTTCACTGATTCTTTGTAATTTTTTTGTTTTTATTTTATTGATTTTTAGCTTTGAGTTTCATTATTTCTTTGCACATACAGCTTTTGGGTATGGTTTTTCTCTTAGTTCTAGAGCTTTCAGGTGTGCTGTTATGTTACTAGTATGAGATCTCTCCAATGTTTTGATGTAGGCACTCAGGGCTATGAACTTGCCTCCTAGAACCATGTTCATTGTGTCTCTTTTGTTGGATATGTTGTGTATTCATTTTCACTTAATTCTAGAAAGTTTTTAATTTCTTCCATAATATGTTGGATAAAACAATAAACAAAAAATAGAGGGGGGGCTAGGGGATCTAAAGACATTGGATAAAAAGGATCAAACTTTAAAAAAATTGTCTTATTCTATTTTTCGTTCAGTAGTGAGTTGTTAAGTTCCATGAGTTTATAAACTTTCTGTTTTCTCTGTTGCTGATTATATGTAGCTTTAACCTTTGGTAGTCAGACAGGATGCAGGGTGTTATTGCAATTTTCTTGTATGTGTTGAGATGTAGTTTGTGTCCAAGTATGTGGTCAGTTTTGGAGAAAGTTACACAAGGTACTTAGAAGAAGGTGTAGCTAGAGTTTTCCTGCCTGGCCCACAGTCAGGACAAATCTCTCTCACCTGCCAGTCCCACAGCTGCTCAGACCTGACCAAGTAAACACAGAGACTTATATTGGTTACAAACTGTATGGCCGTGGCAGGCTTCTTGCTAACTTTTCTTACAGCTTAAATTAATCCATTTCTATTAATCTATACCTTGCCACATGGCTCGTGACTTACCGGCATCTTCACATGCTGTTTGTCATCATAGCGGCTGGCAGTGTCTCTCTGACTCAGCCTTCCACTTCCCAGCTTTATTCTCCTCCTTGTCCCGCCTATACTTCCTGCCTGGCCACTGGCCAATCAGTGATTTATTTATTGACCAATCAGCAACACACTTGACATACAGACCATCCCACAGCAAGAAGGTGTATCACTTTTGTGCTTGGATGAAATGTTCTGTAAATATCTCTTGGGTCCATTTGGTTTATAATATCTGTTAGCTCTAGTATTTATCTTTTCAGTTTTTGTTTGGATGACCTGTCCATTGGTGAGAATGTGGTATTGAAGTCTACTATCAGTGTGTGAGGGTCAATATGTGGTTTAAGCTAGTAATGTTCTTTTACAAAAGTGGACACCCTTGTATTTTGAACACTGATGTTAAGAATTGAAATGTCATCTTGGTGGATTTTTCCTTTGATGAGTATGAAGTCCTTCCCCATCTCTTTTAATTAGTGTTAGTTTGAAGTCTATTTTGTCAGATATTAAAATGACTATAGCAGCTTGCTTCTTAGGTCCGTTTGCTTGGAGTATCTTTTTTCATCTCTTTTTCCCTCTGTGGTGATGTCTATTCTTGATGTTAAGGTGTGTTGCTTGGATGCAGCGTCAGGATGGATTTTGCTTTCCCATCCATTCTCTTAATCTGTGTTTTTTTTTTTTTTTTTTTTTTTTGGTTTTTCGAGACAGGGTTTCTCTGTATAGCTTTGCGCCTTTCCTGGAACTCACTTGGTAGCCCAGGCTGGCCTCGAACTCACAGAGATCCACCTGGCTCTGCCTCCCGAGTGCTGGGATAATCTGTGTTTTTTTACTGGGGAATTAAGACCACTGATGTTGAGAGACATTGAGTGATGTTTGTTGATTCCTATTATTTCTTTGATTTTGTTGTTGTTGTGTTGGTTTTGTGTGTGTGTGTGTATGTGTGTGTGTGTGTGTGTGTGTGTGCATGTGTGTATGTGGTTTCACATGTTTTGATTTGCTAGTCTGAGACTATTTGTTTCTTGTGTTTTCTTGGGTGTGGTTAACCTCTTTAGGTTGGAGTTTTCCTTCTAGCACCTTCTGTAGGGATGTATTTGTAGATGATTGCTTAAATGTGGTTTTATCATGGAATGTCTTGTTTTAGCCATCTATTGTGATTGAAAGTTTTGCTGGGTATAGTAGTCTGGATTGGCATCTGTGGTCTCTTAAAATTTGTAGAGCATCTGTCCAGGCCTTCTGTTTTTAAAGTCTCCATTGGGAGAATTTATTCTCATAGGTCTGCCTTTATATGTTACTTGGCCTTTTCCCTTGCAGCTTTTTATATTCTTTCTTGGTTCTGTATTTCTAGTGTTTTTATTATTATATGCTAAGGGGATTTTGTTTTCTGGTCCAATCTATTTAGTGTACTGTATGCTTCTTGTACCTTTATAGGCATATCCTTCTTTAGGTTAGGAAAATTTTCTTCTATGAGTTTGTTGAAAATATTTTCTGGGCTTTTGAGCTGGGATTCTTCTCCTTCCTTTATTCCTGTTATTCTTAGTTTTTTCTTTTTATGGTGTCCAAGATTTCCTGGATGTTTTGTGCCAGGATTTTTTTTTTTAGATTATCATTTTCTTTGACTGAGGTATCCATTTCTTCTTTCGTGTCTTCAAGGCCTGAGAGTCTCTCTCCCATCTTTTGTATTCTGTAGTGAAGCTTGCCTCTATGGTTCCTTTTCAAGTTCCTAAAATTTTCATTTTATGATTTCCCTTAATTTGGGTTTCTTTGTTTGGATCTATTTTTACTCTCATGTCTTGAACTGTTTTATTTACTTCCCTGCACAGCTTGTATTTTTCAGATTTATTTAAGGGCTTTATTCACTTCCTCTTCAAAGACTTCTATAATATTCATAAATGTTATTGTAAGGTCTGTATCTTGTGCTGTGGTGATTTTGTGTCCCCCAATATATTGTGCAACCTAATAAACTTATCTGGGGTCAGGGAACAGAACAGCCACTAGATAGACATAGAGGCCAGAAAATGGTGGCACTCACACCTTTAATCCTAGCCTTCTGGAGGCAGAGATCCATCTGGATCTCTGTGAGTTCAAGGCCACACTGGAAATAGCCAGGCATGGTGATACACGCCTTTAATCCCAGGAAGTAATGGCAGGAAGCAGAAAGGTATATAAGGCATGAGGACCAGGAAGTAGAGTCTTTTTAAGCTTTTAGACTTTTAGCAGCAGTTCAGTTGAGATCCATTCGGGTGAGGACTCAGAGGCTTTCAGTCCGAGGAAACAAGATCAGCTGAGAAATTGGCGAGGTGAGATTCACCTCAATACCTGGTTCCAGGTTTGTTTTTACTAATAAAATCTTTTAAGATTCGTGTTACCTTGTGCTTCAGTTATGGTGTAATAGTCAGTGTTCCGCTCTGGTAGGGCTCCTGGGCTCTAGTGTCCTGACTGCTATTGACTTTGCTTTTACATGGTTGTCTAGTCATCGGGGTTTTGGAAGGTTGTGATTCTAGATTCTGATATCTGAGTCTGTCTTTTTTTGGGGGGGGGTATTTTGTTCCTTGGTTTCTGTTGCCCTCCCTGGTTCTTAGGAGAGTGTGTTGGCTGTGGTTGCTTGGTAGAAAATTCTTCTGGGATGCTCATATGTGTGACCACTGGGGGTTCTAGGTAAAATGCTTTTCTAGGTATTGGGAGCTGACATTCAGGAATAGGGGTAATCTATGGAGGGGGTTGAGGGGGCCAAAGGAGCGAGGAAAGCAGGCTGTTCCACCAGGATCTCCTTAGTCCCCTGGGAGTGGGGACAGAGATTGAGGAGAGCCTGTGCAGATCTCCTGCAGAGCTGGGGATAAGACTGGAGCTTGGGTTTTGGAGTGACTGAGGGAGCCCTGAAGATCTGCCATTAGCCTACCTACTTAACTGGCAGGAATCTTTTTCTTTCTTTTTTTAAACTCTCTTCTTCCCGCCCTCACCCCCTTCTTCCTCCTACCCCCCTCTTCCCTTCTTTCATTTTTTTAAATCTCAAATGAAGAAATGCCATGTTCCCAGGCTGGTCAGTACATCCTGGACTTAAGTGATCTTCCCTGCTCAGCCTCTGAATCCTCTGGGCTAACAGATGATGTGCGTAGTCAGGCCTGATTACTTCATCTCTCTAAATTCAACTTTCTGCCTTACAATGTTCTCACAATACTACAGAATTCCATCTCAAGTGTTTAACACAGGTAAAAACATCAAATGATTAAAGATAGTGTCGTTGACAAACAAGGTCTCCAACTCACACATCAAAGGGGCAAACACAGAGACATAGACAACGTAGGAAAGAAAAAGATTCACTAAGTAGTGTGCAGGCAGGGTATTTAGGTTGACACTGTTTACACTGTGCGGGGAGGTAGTTAGATATGACATGAAATCAACCATCTGAGGGTATTCTGTTTTGCCTCTTGATGTCCTGGCTGACAGCAAATGGATTGCATTATATATTTTAGAAATATATATTCACAAATGAAGAATAATATCAACAATTGATTAGTTGACCTCTTTGTGGGAGTAGGAGTGAGGGCAAAGCCGATCTCTTTTTTTGTCAAATACTATTAAACTTTGCATACTTAACAAGCAGACTGAAAAAAATTACAGCTGTTCATGTGAAAACCCTGATTTGGACTAGTGAATAGGTATTGGAACTGAGAAAATGGGTTCTAGGCAAGTCATTAAATATTTATAAGCATCAGTTTCTTTGTCAGCTCTAATATGGGTTACATTTACATATCCTTTATAAAATGTATAAATTTGTCCATTGAATGGAATTGGAAGTTCTTTAACTGAGTCCTGTTATAATTTACATCTGGAATTTAATGCTTTCCAAAGGCTCATGTGTGAAGCCTTCATCCATGACTCTTTTTGCTGTTGAGATGTGGTAGAAATACTAGGTGTGGTGATATATTGTGCACCCTAATAAAATTTACATGAAGATCAGAAGACAGAGCGAGCCACTAGATTAAACATAGAGGCCGGACAGTGGTGGCACACACCTTTAATCCTAGCACTCAAGAGGCGAGATCCATCTGGATCTCTTTGAGTTCAAAGCCACCCTGGACTACATGAGATTGACTCAGTCTAGGAGAGAAAACAGAGCCAGGCAGTGGTGGCACACCCTTTTAAAACCAGTACTGGGAAGCACACACACCTTTAATCCCAGGAAGTGATGACTGAGTGGAGAAAGGTATATAAGGCGCGAGGAGACAGGATCTAAAGGCTTTTCAGCAGAAGCCTCCCTTTCAGCTAGAGGCTTATCCACTGAGGCTCTTTCAGGCCGAGGAGTTGGTGAGGTAAGAGGTAGTGGCTGTGGCTTGCTCTGCTTCTCTGATCTTGAGGCAAATTTTATTGAGTACACAATATATCACCACAATTGGAGGAACTGAAGCACAGGGCTGAGACTTTAAAGAAGATACTGGGGACCCTGATTTCATTCTTTCCTCCCCTCCCCCTCTCCCTCTCCTCCCCTCCCCCTCCCTCCCCTCTTCTCCTCCTTTTCCCCCCCTCTCCTCTGTCTCCTCCCCTCTCTTCTCTTCCCCTTTCCTTCCCATTCTCCTCTCCTCTCCCTTCTTTTCTCCACCCTGTCCCCTTCTCTCTTTTTCTTCTTAGCTCTCCTGAGATGAACAGCCTCCTCAACACAAGCTTCTATTATGATAATATCCTGCCTTGCCTCAGGCAATGAAGCAATCCAGTCAGCAGGCAAGCAACTGAGACATCTCAAATCATGAGCCAAACAGTTCTTACGTCCGTTAGCTGATTTCGTTAAGTACTTTGTCAGAGTAACAGGATGGTGACTCCCTTCTCTCTGTGGAGCATTTGCAGACTGCAGTTAGCATAGAAGATTGTATAAGGCTGCATGGGAGGCTTCTCTTAATTTTGGCTTCTCTGGACTAATTGTCTAATGAAAGGTGGAAGAACCTTACAATTCACTGGTCCCTACTACTTCTCTTTAAGGAGCTCACACATATTGATGTGCAAGCAACACCTTTTGTGCAGAATACCAGCCAATGGCAGGCACCTCACTGCCAGTAGTTTCCAGCCAAAGGCAACTTTGTACAACTCATCATGATAAGTGGCTCTTACTAGATGCTAAGTTACCCAGCTCCCAGTTCTGTTAATGCATGATTGGCAGCTCTTGTTCGCTTCCAAGCTTTGGTATTGCTCTTTCAGGAGCCAAGCATCGTGCGCATTTCAATTATTTTGGCTGTTAGCACATCACATATGTTTTGGGCATTGTTAACCAAGGAAAGGAATAAGTAGATTGGGTTCCAGTTAAACCCACACTGCAGAAAGGGGCAGTATGACCTGCTATTGAGACTATTAAAATTTCTGATTTTCTTGTTTATGGGTGAAATAGCAAGTGTGAACTGCTGTTTAAAGACATTTAATCAATATATGTCTTAAAAATTCATAGTTTAAGTTACAGGTGGAAGATGAATGTATTTAATTTGAAAACAAATAATATTGAGTATAGCAATACAGTCCTTGGAGACACAAGATGAATGCAAAAAAAACAAAAACGAAAACAAATATGCCTCTAGAGTTGCCAGCAAGAAGAAAAGTTTGTGACTATAATGTAACTGATAAATATTAAACAAGCACATTTTGTAAAATGAAAGGTGGTTTGAGTGTGGTAGCCAAATGAGTTGCATGCTGATATAAGATCATTGATACTAGCTGTTATTGACCAAAGACAAACCATTAAACCAATAAATCAAAGGTCTGAGTTCCAGAGCACAGGCTGAGTTATCTTAACAGAATCCAGAAAGTCATGTTAGCCGGAAGAGATGGAGAAGACTCAGTTTTCACTCTACCTCAAACCACATACAACAGACAATAAGTTTCTTTGTGTTTGTCTCTTCAGTAGTTCACCCTGAGCCCAGAGGACGCCATAACAAAATACAAAAAGTAGCCAGCTTACCAACACTAGAAATGAAGTTTCCGTACTTCTGGAGTCTGGCAAGTCCATGGTAATGATACAGGCAGGTTTGGTGTCTGCCGAAATGTTGTTTTCTGGCATAGAGATGGCTCCTTTTGGTTATGACCACACATGGGGGAAGGACAAGGCAGCTCTTTTGACCAACCCTAGTCCTGAAGGATCTACCCTCATGAACTACTTATCTCCTCAAAGCAAAGCCTAACCTCTCAATATCATTGCACTAATTATAGCTCAACGAAGCCCAGGGCTCTGTGTATGTGTGTGTATGTGTGTGTGCGCACACGTGTGTATGTGTGTGTGTGTTTATGTGTATGTGTGTATGCGTAAAACATTTAGTCTACAGCACTCATGTACTTTCCTATTAGCCATTTCTTTTTTAAACTTCATTTATTTTTAAAAATTTCATACATGAGTACAATGTGTCTCAATCATGTCCATTCCCACTTCCCCTCCAAATCCTGCTGGAATTCCCCCAACACATCTTCCTCTCAACTTCAAGTTCTCCTTTTAAGATTTTATTAATACATTGAGTCCAATTAATACTGTCTATATGCACATGGCTGTGGGTCATTCACTGAGGCATGAGGAACCTACAAGTAGCCTCACTCCAAAGGAAAGTAATTCTCCTCCCAGCAACTGTCAACTGCCAATAGCTCATCAGCTATGGCTGGGCCTCAGGAGCCCTTCCCCCATTTGCCGTTACTGAAGTTGCTCAAATCATGCTCACCCAATTGTGGAGCCACAGCAACAATCTGTAATGACTAATCCTCACCTCTGGCTTTGCCCTTCATATCTGCCTGTCTCTGGAAATATTTCCATTCAGTTTTTTCACTTTCTTAGCAACAACTAACGACTAACTTATATACAAATCCTTTGATTATTTTCCCTCATGGCTGTGTGTTTCCAGCTTAATCATTTGCTTCTCCTCTAGCCCTTCCCATTCAGCTTCATCCTTCCTTGGTGCTTCTTGTCCCTTTCTGTAGGTGCAATCAAATATTCTCTCCGTTGTTTTTGAGCATGGCATATTCTTTATTATCTGAACTGAGACTACTTTTTGGGGATAGAGTTATTCTCCCATCCTGTTCACCCGGTAAGTCAATATCCTAAGGTCACCCTGTTTCATAGCTCTTCTTCATTCCCTGTGCTTGCTCGTACAGACCAGTTAAATTCTTCTCCTATGCTTTCCCTTCTTCTCTGCCATCATTTCCCACACATCTTATAGTTTCTTCCTCATGCATTCATTAAACACAAATATATATGAATATTGGCTATATTCAATGTGTTCCTTATCCATGCCTGCATCTCTGGCATTAAACACTGTCCCTAGCATCTGGTGCATTCAAGCAGAAAGTACCAAGCAACTCAAAAAAGAAATGGTGGCAACATTTCATTAGTCACAAAAGAGAGTAGGATATGGCATGAAGAAGGAAGGAGAATACTGGAAAGTTAAGGAGCAATTAGGTCATAGAAAATTTTTGTTTGTTTGTTTGTTTGCTGTGCTGTGACTCAAAACTAGGGCCTTTCCCATGCCACCAGGAGTTCTATCTCCAGCCCTCCTCTACTATTTAAAGTTTCTGTTGAGATTAGGCCTCACTAACCAGCCTAGGCTGGTTTTGAACTCACTCTATAGCTAAAGACTGGCTTTAAATTGTGATCCTTTTGGGTCGGTCTCCGGAGGAGCTGGGCTCACAGGCTTGCACCACTAGGCCCAGCTGAAGCACATTGTTAATCCAGTATTTGTACATATTTGATTTTTGCAGGACGTATGGAGGACTGTCTACGAATGGGAATTGTGTTACGTGGAGCCTTTTGGAACCATCCCTCTGGCAGGTTTATTTGAAATGCATATGTTTGGGAGGCCCAGCTGAAGCACATTGTTAATTCAGTATTTGTACATATTTGATTTTTGCAGGACGTATGGAGGACTGTCTACGAATGGGAATTGTGTTACGTGGAGCCTTTTGGAACCATCCCTCTGGCAGGTTTATTTGAAATGCATATGTTTGGGAGGGAGAAGCCAGTTGATGCCAATATTTAAGGTAAGATAAGAGGCCCAATCCATTAGGAGCCTAATGCAGTTGGACAATGTTATAGATGAGTGATAGTTATGATGTAAGTAGGGTAATGGCAACTGAAATGGGAAAGAAAGAGTTTAAAAGACATGCTTAAGTGACTAAGAAAGCATACCCAAGTGTCTGCTTTGTTATGATAAGTGGAAAGTACAGGGACCTGGACTGACTTCCAGATTTCTAGTTTAGACCACTGGGAAGAAGAGAAAACCTGTATGTAAGACTGTTACTAAGGGATGACACCTTCAGGAAAGGAGATACAATGCATATGGGGCAGCTGGCTTGTGGAGGCTGGTGGGCTACCAGCTTGACATCCATAGAAGACAGTGCAGTACAACTGTTCTGAGATTATGACAAAGAGCTGAGGCACAGGATAAGAACTGACACGATGGGTTTTGTCCACTTTCTCTTCTCCGTGCTGGGATTTTTTCTGCTTTGAAAGTGTGCAGGTCGTGTGCATGCTGCCACAGTATCTGTGAGCTCATCTGTGCGTCTCTTCTCTTGTGCCTGTAAGAGGCTGTTTCTTTGGATTCATGCATCCCCTCTGGCGCTTTCAATCTGTGTCCTCTTCTTCTGCATAGATTCCTGAACCTTGAGGACAGGGGTTTGATGTTGACATCCCATTTAGGGCTGGGTGCTCTAAAGTATCTCACTCTCTGTGCATTGTCCAGCTGCAGGTCTGTGTGCTAATTCATGTCTACTGCAAGAAATGTCTCCCATGAGGGTTGACCAATGTGATCCACTATCAGAGTTGTTCTAATGACCCCTCGGGGGTTGTTGAGTGGCCCTTTCACAGAGGTTGCCTAAGACCATTGGAAAACAGATATTTACATTACCTTTCGTAACCGTAGAAAATCACAATTATTAAGTAGCAAAGAAAATAATTTTATGATTGGGGGTCATCACAATAGGAAGATCTGGCTTACAGGGTTGCAGATTAGGGAGGTTGAGAACCACTGTTCCATCAGATGTATAATTGGGAGAGATCAATTAGGTTTGACAACTAGGTTCTCTGAGATTTTAGAAAGGCCCAGGGAGCCTCTTGTTTTTGTCCACCATGGTGGTGGTGGTGTTGCAAGCATTCCTGGCATTCTTATGAGTACTGGCTATTTAAACTCAAGCTCTCCTATTTGGATAGCAAGAACCTTACCCACCCCACCCGCTGAGCCATCTTCCCAGCAGTTTACATTTTGACAGTACTAATTTAGCTGTTATGAAATGAAGCTCAGGATTTCCTCCCAAGATACTTGGTCCGCCACCTGTCTCCCTTTTTTGGTTTTGGAATAGTGACTCCGTCTACTCATGCCAAGCCAGTAGGTTCTATTTGTGCTTTGCTATGCCTTCTCCATCTGTCCTTACTTTCCCTTTCCATCTTCACTATCTCATCAAGTTTCTTATCTTTCTTGCTGTGATACTATAATTATATCCCTGACAACAATCTGAAAAGAAATATCTGAAGGATATTTTGATTTCTGAGGCATAGTTTGGTTACATGTCCTCTCTTTTGAAAAACCTTGAATGATTGACTATTGACAGTACTGTAAACGTTGAGCCAAGAAACTTCAGTAAACCTAATGATGTCTAAATAGCTTTATAAGTCAGTACCTTAACTAATAAAGAATCATAACTTATCATAAAAGCATTAGAAGCTTGGACAAAACAACAACAAACAAACAAACAAAATAACGCTAATCTTTAACTTGTAATTATGAGAAAAAGTAAATCGTTCTTAGATAGCATGGCCATTTACCTGTGATGTACATTGCTAAGTGAAATGACAAATGAAGAGGAATGACTTGCCTTCAGCTGTAATTGCACATTTCTTGTTTGATTAGTTCACCCCATACTGTGAGATAACTCACTGCCCAAGATGAAAGCCATGTGACAGGAAGGTGTGAGTGTTCAGATCTTTGTTCTGCATTCTAAGGCCTTACTCAGGGTTCCTCAGACTCAGTCCTCTGACTGAAGCTGCCAAGGAGTCTGTCATTTTGTTTTCTGCATTCCCCTTGCTGTCCTTTGGTCCTTAACTACGGCTTCAGCACCTTCCTGAATCTTCATGGCTGATAGAGTTTAGATTAGGTCTGCAGCACTTTCCTTTCTTTTGAATCTTCATTATACAAATTTCAGAGTTCTAAACAAATGGCCAAACCTAAATCTCCCTCACCATGCATGCACACATCCTTTTAGTTTTTGCTCTGAGACCTCTGAGTAGTGCCTATTTTTACATCAGGATGGTACAGGAGGAACAGCATGCTGAGGGTTCATTTGGGGACTCCAATGACTCCACCTCTAGCCACGCAAAGGCCCTGAGAGGCCCTGACATGATGTCTTTGTGGAGAGATGGGAATGTCACCACTACTCCTACCCATAATCCAACCCTGATATGTGACTAACATCTGGGTAGCTATGTAAATCGACACTTCAAAAACTACTGTGAATGGAATGAGATATGGTTGGGCTTTTGGTCCTGATGTGACTTTCTGACTGAGACTGAAGAAATGAAGTGCAGAGTTTCATTTTCCTTCTGCTGCATTTCAACATTATCTGATACAGGAATTCCCAACTTTGTAAGGTATCTACTGTTAAAGTCTCCTCCCCTTCCCTCCCCGCTTTCCTGCCTTCCCCCTCCAGCCTATAGGCTCTGGTTTTATAGAGGACCTTGACTAACATACTGAGCATGGAATGTCTTCCACACATCATGCTATATACGGATTAAGGCATGTACAGCATTACATGCCAAACCTTTGATTTGGTACAGTCACCTCCAGAACAAGCACATAAGTCATGCGTTTTCTGCAATGACCTTGCCGCAAATGCCTAATAGACCTTGACCTTTCTGATCCATTTTGCCCACTACTGTTGGAAGTGTAGCTTTCCTAGAAGAACAAATATGAAGATGTCTACTTCGGGAAAATTCTTGGGTGACTACACATAAATGTTTGGAAACATCCAACTCCTCCAATGTCCTACTTATCCTCTCATCCTCCTATTTCTCCTCCCCTCTTGCCCCTTGCTGTCTAGTGGAGGTGCGTCTGGGGCGCCTTTCTCCCAGTGAGTAAGTCTCTTTTTATTCTAAGCCGTTGTTTTTGCCTGACTTTGGTCCCTCCTTTTTTTTTTTTCTTTTCTTTTCTTGGATGAGCACTCCTTCACCTTTAGATCACAGTTCCCCGGATAGGACTCATTCTTTCCTCCCCATTTCATGAACATTTCCACTCAAGTTTTTGTTTGTTAAAAAGAAAATCCCATTTTTGTTCAAAACATAATTTTTGAATCTGTTTTTGCCTTTTTCGTTTTTTGTAATTTTTTTATTAAGGATTTTTTTTGTTCATTTTACATATCAACCACAGATCCCCCTCTCTTCCCTCCTCCTGTCCCTCTAGCCTCCCCCTGAAATCCACTCCCCATTCCCTCCTCCAACAAGGTAAGGCCTCCCATGAGGAGTCAGTACAGCCTGGTACACTCAGTTGAGGCAGGACCAAGTCCCTCCCCCTGCGTCAAAGCTGTGCAAGGTGTCCCACCATAAGTAATGGGCTCCAAAAGGCCTGCTCATGCACCAGGGACGGATCCTGATCCTACTGCTAGAGGTCCCTAAAGCAGATCAAGCTATACAACTGTCTCACTTATGCAGGGGCCTAGTCCAGTCCCATGGAGGCTCCACAGGTATTAGTCTAAATCAATGTGGTGGTTTCTCAGAAAACTGGGAATCAATCTACCTCAAGACCCAGCAATACCACTCTTGGGCATATACCCAAGGAATGCTCAATCATACCACAAGGACACTTGCTCAACTATGTTCATAGCAGCATTATTCATAATAGCCAGAACTTGGAAACAACCTAGATGCCCCTCAACTGAAGAATGGATAAAGAAAATGTGGTAAATATACACAATGGAGTACTACTCAGCAGTAAAAAACAACGACATTATGAAATTTGCAGGCAAATAGATGGAACTAGAAAAAAACATAATTTTTTTTGAAGTCTGAGAAAATGGCAGTTGTTTTAAGGGAACTGAAAGGAAGGACCCTTGGAGACATGTTTGTTTACTAAATGAATGAAGGGACAGAACAGATAATGAAGATTTAACTAATACACCTTTGGTTAACGCAATAGTGATTGAGCACCATCAAAGAGAAATTCTGCAATTTCCGGAGTCTAGAGAATTGGAGGAAGGGACATTTCTGTCTGGGGTCTATCTTTCTCTATTGTACTTCCTTGGGGAAAGGCACATAATGGCACATCATTTGACCTTGACCACAAATATAAGAGGAAAATATTGCTACCATTGTGCATAGACAAGGAGAGTCAGGCTCGGAGGAGCTGAACAGTTGTGTAAAGCCTCCTTTCTCCTAGCAGCAGACCTCTGCAGCTCCGGCCTTGCCAGTCTGTCTCTAAAGACTGGCCACGCCTGTCTAAAGTCCTAGTTATGTCCCTTGTCCTCACAGCTTTCATCCACTCCGTCTACTGTCACCCACCTCTCTTCATGCCTTTTCTTCTCTACAGTCCTTTAGCCCATTGGTAAAACCCTGTTGATTTCCGGCTTCACTCCTGTGCCAAGTGTCCTGCCTTAGTGCTCCTGATATGACAGGGCAGATAACTCATTGCTCTGGGGTCTGCCTGTGCAGCATGCAGTGATCAACAGTGTTGAACCACATACACAAAACGGCTGCAGCTTTCCCTGTTCATGACAGTAGATACTTTTAGGGCGGGTTCTACTTCACTTGGATATAACGTCATCCCCACTGTGAACGACTTGTCTAGTGTCTCCTTCCCTACACACATATTTCTATTTCAAACTCACACGTGGTTCCACATATTTATGGCAGATGGCATACTATTTTAACGCATGTATGCACTGTGTAATAGTCATATCAGGAAAAATGGAATACCTATCACATTAACCATTTATCAATTTTTAAATATTTGAAATATCCAAAATCATCTTTCCTATATATTTTGAAATATAGAATTGTTGCCATCCAATTTTAAAGTTAGTTGATAGGACATTAGGAGAGATCCATTCTTTCATTGTCACTCCTGTGCCATTAGCCCTGCCCTTTAAATACCTCTCTCTACTGTTCCCAGCCTCTGGTATGCTATTTATCTTTTATAATTTCTTGGAGTCCTGCCTGAGAAAACAGCTTTTCTCGTCAATCTCTTCTGCAGTGAAAAATTCAAGTCAACATGCAAGTCCCCTCTTCCCTAATTTTTTTCTTAGTTCAGTGTGGATACTTAGCTTTTCATATGTGTAGCTATTTCTCCAACTTTTTAAAGTTTCTCTAAATGAGAAACACAGAGTCCTTACCCAAAGTTATTAAGCCCTTGTGGTTTCCAGTCAGACAGTTAAAGAGTTGATGATCTGATTATTCTGTGGCATGAGAATCTGGATGATCTGATGCGCTGCAGTCATTTCAAACACTTCATGAGTCTCAGTGGCTATGATCACGGGTTTCTGATTACAGTGGAGACAGTAGCAAATGACATCTATCTCATGTCCTCCAAACTCTCAGAGCCCCATCTCCTAAAACAACAAAAGAAAGCTAGAATTTCCAAGTAATTTCTCCATGACATTGAAAAGGCAAGAGATGAAAAACTGAAGTGAACTCATAAATGATAAGATGTTCAGTATTTTCATCTCAGTGCAAGCAAAGCCCTTTGCCAGAGACAGGAAAAGAATTTCCCGAAACTTACAACTTCTTTACCTAAGCGGAGAATGCATTAACCTTTCAGCATTTCACAGGTGTGAAAAACAAACAGATGTTAACATTTTTCATGTGCCTGAGCCTCTGGTCGAGTTTAAGAATCCTTGGTTTAAGTGGTGCTGGCTTTTTAAGCTTCAAATAATGACTTCAAGTATTGTGAATTTGCTGAAAATACTTTCAGTGTTGAAATAAAAGAACTCTATTGACTTTATTTTATTAAAAAAATAACAATTGTAGGGTCAAAGAGATGACTCGGTGGGTAAGAGAACTTGCCATCAGGCTGAGGATGAATTTGATACCGGGAACCCACATGGTAGAAGGAGAAAACTAACTCTTGGAAGTTATCCTCTGACCTCCACACATGCCATAGCATGAACACTTACACACAAATGCACACATGACTAAGTATATATATATATATATATATATATATATATATATATATATATATATATATATATATATATATATATATATATATATATATATATAAACTGTAAAAAAGTTTGTTATAGATTCCATAATACTTATTCTCTAGGTCATTTTATGTTTGCAACCTGGTAATGCTCAGTATCACTGAGTATCCACATCTATAGGTCCCACATCTTTGAGTCAACCCTCCTTGGGTCCAAAATAAGCCAGAAGAGAAGTTGCATCTATATCAATGTACGCAGACAACTTCCCTTGTCATTGACCCCAAATAACATAAAGAGGATTCAGAAGGTATTGGATTGTGTTGGGAGTCACAATAACCTAGAACAGATGTAAGTCTGCTGGAAGATATGCACAGGTTAGATGTAAATGCTGTGTCATTATGCATAAAGAAACAGAACACCAGTGTATTCTGGTACCTGCAGAGGGTTTAGTAATCAATTCCCAGCCAACATACATTGATATTGTTGAATAAACTAAGTACAGAACTTTGTGCTGCTGCAAGATTTACTCTCTGCTAATTAAACAACTCTCTCCTCTCTTCATTCAGAACTTGCCAGTGTTCACTACTACTTTCTGTCCCTATGAATAGAAAAACTTTGAGATGTTTTATAGATGTTTAATTATAAGATGGTTATATTTCTATGTCGGGATTAAGTTTTGTATCACAATAAGTTCAATATGACTCCATGTTGTGTCATGCATCAGTTCCTTTTTAAGCCTAACTGACAATCATTGCATCCATTTACTGCATATGGTCTGTCATCCATGGATACTTGGGTTGTTTCTATCTATTGGGATATAATGCTGCTAAGAAAGTATGTGTAAAAATGACTCTTTAAATTCTGATTTTTAAGTCCTTTAAGGTTATAATTGACTCTCATAGTAATCCTACTTTTAACTTTTTGAGAAACTGCCAGACTGTACCATGTTTCACTCCTGTCAACACTGATAAATGGGTCAAGTTCTTGGTCATTGACAACATTGGTCATCATTAATGAAAGATTTATTTATTATTATTTTATGTGTATTAGTATTTTGTGCACATGAATATTAAGTTCACCATGCACATGCAGTGCTTGCAGTAATCAAACAGAGCAGTGGATCCATAAGAGCTGTAATTACAGGAGGATTACAGCTGTCATGAGGGTGCTGGGAACTGAACCCAGTCTTCTGCAAGAGTAGCAACTGTTCTTAACTGAGCCAACTCTCCAGTCCCTGTTATTATTACTTACTCTTATTATTTGTAACAGTGGGCACCTTAAAACTTCGAGGTGGTTGTCTTTGTGTGATTTTGATTTGCGGTGGGCTAAACATTAATGATGTTGAACAAATGAGCCTGCTATTTTTGCCATTCATAGATTTTCTTCAGAGAAATACTTGTTCCCATTCCTTGCTTATTTGTTAACTGGGTCACTTTGTGTCATTGAATTGCAATTTAGTCCGATGTATCTATTTTCACTTTTGTTATCTTTGATTTTGGTCTTTGACCTAGGATGTAACTGCTAAATCCAATATCAAAAAGAACACCATGAAATTTGTAATCTTTGCAGGAACTAGAGATTATTAAGGCTTCCTTGAAGAGTGACAGGAATTTTTAAGTGTAACCACCAGTCAAGTCTTTATAAAGTTTTCCTTATTACAATTACACAATCTACATAAATACAATTCATTGTAAATACTGGAGTTATTGTTTATCTCTTCCTGCCCCTTTTCTAGTTTGTTCTTCCAGACCCATTTCTGCCCTGGTTCTAGTGGTCTTTGCACACTACATACTTCAATTCTTTCCTAATATTTCAAGGGCAAGTATGGCTATTTTCATCAAAGCTATGCTCATTTTGTTGTTGTTGTTGTTAGAAAGTATTAGCACATGATGTTGTATAGTGGTTAAAACCACAATGTAGTTTAAATCCAGTATCTGTCACTGTCTCAGGGCACTTTATCTGTGTTGTTCACTCTTTCACTCTTTGGCACACATTAAGAGCTGAATAAACACCTAGTGAATTAATGCTGACATAAAATGGGTATACTACCTAATTCATATAAATGTTATTAGTAATGAGACAAACATCCTCAATCTCATGCATAAAATTAGAATAATGAACTATCATCTAAATTCTGGGAGGTTTAATGAAGAATTAGAGCATGTATAGGCCTGACAATTAATAGCAGGTCTTCTGGAATGATGCTCATCAGCTATTGCTTATAAAATATCAGTGACTTCCAGGTCTCAGGAATTCTTGACTAAAAATTCTTGTTCTGCATGACGCTGTTAGAAGAAAATGGTGTGAGAGTCATATACTCATGTCAAGGAGACAGAGTCACATAAAAACAGGAGACAGGATGGGGCATGGCTATGCCTGAGTGAAGCAAACACAGATGCCTGCTAGAGTTTCCAAGAAGGAATTCCTAGGAGACTGAATCACCAGATGGAGTTTTGTAGAGATGATGAGCTTGAGCTGTCCCTTGATGGACAGCTGAATACAGATGATAGAGGCAGAAAACAGCATGTCAGGATACGTGACATCTCAAGTATGTTTAGTCTCTCAATTTGGTTTCATAATGTGTGCACTCTTGAATGTCTTGCAGTGGATTTTGTACTCTGTCTCCAAGGCCAGTGCCTAGCAAACTTGCTAACTTGTTATATAAAAGTCCAGATAGTAAATATTTTAGGGTCTGTGTCCACAAATCCTTTCTGTCATATTCTTCAATTTTTTTCCCATCCATTCTACAGCTCTTGAAGAATGTTAAAAAAATTAAGCTTTCAGACTATATAAAAACTAACCACAAACTGAATCAGGATTAATTTACTGACCACACAGGCAAAACTGAGTGGTTGCTTGACATGAGATGCATTCTAGGATAATGGCTGTGTGTGGTGGTATTTTACTTGTACTGAAATGTGATTTTAATTGTATGTTAATAAATAAAGTTGCCTGGGGGTCAGAGCTATTAGAGCCATAGCAAGTGCATGGCGGCAGTGGCGCATGCCTTTAAGGACCTGGAGGGCGGTACATACAGGTAGTGACGAGGCAGTCACGTGTTTGGGTTTACAACCAATGAGAAGGCAGAACAGCTAGACTATATAAAGACATACACACAAGAAGTAGGTCCCTTTTGGAGAGCTCTCTTGGCTGAAGAGGATCGCTGAATCAGGAAGGGTGAGGCTCTTAGCTCTGACCTCTTGGCTTTCTTCTCTGAATCGGCTCTGTGTTTCTTATTTAATAAGGTGGTAGGTTACATCTACAGCTGTGACAATGAGAATCACTTTATACCTGTCCCTTTCCCTGAACTCTTTATCACCCAAGAAAATAGGTTTCAGTAAATAAAGGAGAAGGAGCAAACTTCATGTGTGCTGCTGTGTAGAAGGCAGAGAGTACTTTATGGAGAAGATAACAGTATATAGGATATTTAAGGTGATATTTCATTGTGTGCTGTCCTCTGCTTGTTGACTTGAGTTGGTATCATAATTGCTATTAATAACATTACAAATGTGCACAATGTAGGCACTTAATGGCTACTTCAAGAGTTGAATTTAGGAGGTTCAAATACTTTATGGACTCTATAATAAAGAAGTTTTATGGTGGATAGTTAAGAAACAAATGTTATGAGAAGTGCAGATTCTCCTAGTATGTGTAATAAAGGATGACACTTTATGCTAGCGACTTAATTCTACAAGCCTTATGTGTTTCTGTTTAAAGGGCTTTCCATCAAATCAGGATACAGAGCCAAGGACATGTAGTGTCCCCTTTACTCATCTCCTGATTTCTTCCAACTGATGATTAACAAGGAAAACTGCGTTAGCCTTACAAGAAGGCTGATCATTTTGTTGTATGAGCAAGATTAAGTTTCTTTGTCTATTACAGGAAAACCTGAGTGCCTGGCATGTAGAATTGTTACAGTAGTCACATTTTTAGTCAAGTGTTATTCTAGATGCTTCTGTAAAGATTATTTTCAAGAGGATTAGCAATTTAAGTCAGTAGAATCATAGTAAAGATGATTGTCTTCTATAATATGAATGGGCCATATCCAGTCAATGAAAGGCAGTACCTAAAGCATTCACTTCAGTAGTGACACAGACCATTTCCTTCCTTCCTTCAATCAATCAATCAATCAATCAATCAACCAACTAATCAACTTTTCTCTCTCTCTTCTCTCCTCCCACTCGCCTTCTTTCATTCTCCTCCCTTTCCCCAAAAACACACCTGCACACATCTCTTAGTATTTTCTACAACTTGAGCAGACAAGCCGAGGATGGCACACAAGGAAACATCACATCAAATATTGTGCATGCTGTGATCTCCATGAAGTATTCTTTGCTTTCTACACAGCCAGCACACATGAAGAATACAGCATACATTTGTATGGTTGCATGCATGCATGTGTGTAAGATTCTGAGTGTATGGTGTCTGACTAAGAATATAGCTGTGAGACACATATGGGTAAACCTTAGGCAATGAAAGGGTGAGGAGTCAGTGGGAAGCCTCTCAGTGTGATTGAAACCAATGCCTTCTGACAGACAAACTACATTTGTTAAGCACATGAATAAAGAAAAGAACCTCTTCAGTTTTCTCTACACAGTGTCAAAATTATAGTGACAGGTGCAGGAATATCAGAAACTTGGATAGGATGTTGACCATTGTGAATGGAGTTTAGCTAAGTAGTGTGCTCCTAGGGAAGTTGAAGCAGGGGTTTATTTCTTTAGGAGCTGAAGATTATTGACTCAAAGTCATCCAAGAAAATACATTATACTCGTTACTTAAAAAAAAAAAAAAGTTGAAATGGTCCAGGCAGTTGTGGCTCATGGCTTTACTCCCAGACAGATCTCTGTGAATTTAAGGCCAGCCTGGTCTACAGAGCTAGTTCTAAGATAACCAGCGCTAGCAAAGAAACCCTGTTTTAAAAAAATAATTAAAATGGAATTATCCTATATGAGTGAATAATGCAGCTCCCAGAGGACATGGATTATTAAATGAAATTTTAAGATAAGGCATGGGATACCTCCCTATGATTTAAAAGTTGGGGAGGCCCCAGAGGTCTTCAAAACAACACAGGTTGTCATTGCTCTTGGTTACCCAACATAGTTCATGGTTAAGCCATAAGGATGTAGCTCATGACCAAACTCCACAACTCAATACCTCAAATAACCCAAATCATCAGAAACACACAAGTGAGGGCAATTTCTATTTCCATGGAATTTCTCATAACACCCATTCATTCATTCACTGACTTCACATTTAATAATCACTACTCTAACATGAATGAGAACATTCATGGATGTTCACTGAATGGAGCACTCAAGATGCACCAGTCACGTTCCTTACATAATCTCATCTCATTTCTGTTCCAAATCTGCAAGGTAGGAACTATTACCTCCACTTAACAGGTGAATAAATAAATGAGGTTCATTATCATTACCTGTGTGTTCAGTGACCACACAGTTTTGTCACAAATTAAATTAAAATCTGTCTTACCCTCCCAGCCTCAAATCTGGGTTTTTCTAGACCTCTACACTGTCTCCTAATTTTGAAAAAAAAAATATAAATTTAGTGCTGGGAAGATGATTGAGTTAGTAAAATACTTGCCATGGATGCCTGAAAAACTGACTTTAGATGCTCAAAATCCATGTAAAAGTCTAGCACAGAGACATATGACCATACTCTCCACACTGGGAAGGTGGAGACAGGGGACCCCTGGAGCCTGTAAGCCAGTTAGTTCAGACAAACTGATAAACTCCAGGTTCAGTGAATGTGTCTCAAAAATTGATGTGGGCAAATGATTGAGGCAGACACATTATGACAATCTCTGGCTTACACACACACACACACACACACACACACTCACACACACACACACACACACACACATGCACACACACACAGAGCACGCATGCATATATAAACACGCATGTGTATACATACATATATGTATATATGATTGACTGATTTCATACTATATACTCTCTACTGTAGAAAACAAACTACAGCACATTTAAAGACTGACATTTTTCAGGGATGACACTCACTAGTAGAGTATATGATAAGCATGTACAAAGCCGGAGGTTTGATCCTAAGCACCAAGTAAAACTCAAATCAAATAGAAGCTTTTCTAGAAACTGTATTGCAGGAAGGAAGTCAAGGATGCTCACCAGCCAATACTTGGCAACCACCCCATCTCAATTCCAGATGCATCAAAATGACAGCTTTCTTCGACTTTCTAAGAGTACAACTTAAGTAAGACCCTCTCTGAAAACTATCCAGTGGTCAAGTAGGGAAGGACACTGGTGTGAACTCAAGAAGAGGAACAATTTTTGGAGCTCCACCAAGAAGATGAAATGAACCTTTTAACTTTATATTGCGTTATTTCAAAAGGCCCATTTTAAAGGATCCGGGGTGACATTCACCTGGAGGAGTGGAGTATCTGTCCAGGAAAACATTAAGGACCTACCATCATATTGAGACCTGGGCTGGAACTACAGCTTCTGGCATAAGACATTCTTTTGTAATAGAGAGGTTGACTTCCTCACTTTGGAAATTAGCTCCATCCCAAGTAAAACGTTGTACGGGAGCTGACAGGCAGAGGATTCCTGTGGAATAACAACATGGAACAAGAATAGGACTTGTATACTGTTCTTAGAGGTGTCCAGCTTTCAGAATCCCTTCCTGTGTTTGGAGAAAGTTTCACTTAATAAATCCTAATGTGAATCAGGGAGAGAAACTCCCCTTCCATAATAGCTACACATGCCACACGCTTGCTTTCTCCAAATCCCTTGCCGCAGGCAGCTGTCACTCCTATACTGGAAACAGTCTGGGCACTTCTAAAGCAGAAGAAGAGGTGAAGGGTCACCCCTTTCTCGCTTGCAGTAGGCTACTGAAAAGCTGTGTCCAAGAAACACCAACAACATAAACTGGCTTCCAAGACTCAGTGGTGCCCACCAGCAGGTGCTTTCTTGTCTGCTGTTCTATGGTGTGATTGTGCCCTGGCTCTCATCTTCTTGCCTTTACAACTAATCTGTGTGCACTAACAATTCGACAAACAATTTCATATTTAATCAAAAAAAAGAAAGTGCATTTTATAGGGCTTTTCCCTTCTGTTTAGACTTCTAACCTTAATTGATGACAAGGATTCTTCATCAGTGCCATATGATCATGGACTAAATCAGAGGTGATTATAATTAACTTCAACCACAATTTATTAAGTAAATACCGTATTCTATTTTTAAGTGTGACTCTAGACTGAATCAGAGACAGTTTCCTTGAGAAATATAGTTTCATGGGGTTTATGATTTGCTCCTGAGGCTTGAAAAGAATGTTTTCTGGAGAGAGAGAGAGAGAGAGAGAGAGAGAGAGAGAGAGAGAGAGAGAGAGAGAGAGAGAGAGAGAGATCTGAATAACCAACTATATGTGTGAGCAAATTCATAAATGTCTTTCCCAGGATAAAATAAATTTAAATTTTCACCCCAGATACAGATCCTTGAACAGGGTGCATAAATTAAAAAGTACTTGTAGTAGTTTGAATGTAATTGGTCCTCATAATCTCACAGGGAGTGGCACTATTAGGATGTCTGGTTTGTTGCAGTGGGTATGGCCTTGTTGGAGGAAGTGTGTCACTGTGAGGGCATGCTTTGAGGTTCCCTATGTTTGGAATACTGCTCACTGAGTCAGTCAACTTCCTGTTGCTTGCAAGATGTAGGACTCTCAGTTATTCCTCCAGTATCACGTCCGCCTGCCTGCTCCCATGCTCCCTGCCATAATGATAATGAACTGCACCTCTGAAACTGTAAGGGAGCTGCCTCAATTAAATGTTTTCCTTATAAGAGTTGCCATGGTCATGGTGTCTCTTCACAGAAATAAACACCCTAATTAAGTATTCAAATGTGAGTATTATTACATGATACGTTTGTGGCATTAGAATTCAGACGTGTGCAGCTTCAAGGAAAAAAGCAGAGAAAAAGAGACCCAGAAAGGTGACATCAAAAATGAGAAGGGCATTTGAGTTTCAAGACATAAGGCAGGCAGAGTGTTAGTGTTCAGCTGTACTGGCCTACCCTTAGGGTCCTGACAGGGTCTGTCCTCAGCTGCAGCCACCAAGAGCATCCCCTGTGTGTACTTGCTACCTTCCCTTATAAAAGGCAGGCCTTGATCCACTTGGATTTGAATTTTATGCATGGTGGAGATATGGATCTATTTGCAATCTTCTACATGTTGACATCCAGTTATACCAGCACCATTTGTTGAAGATGCTTTCTCTTTTCCATTGTACAGTTTTGGCTTTTTTGTGAAAAATCAGGTGTTCATAGGTGTGTGAATTAATGTCAGGAACTTCAATTCGATTCTATTGGTTCACATGTTGATTTTTATGCCAATACCAAGTTGTTTTTATTGCTATAGAGCTATAGTAGAGCTTGAGGTCAGGAATGGTGATGCCTCCAGAGGTTGCTTTATTTGTAAAGGATTGTTTTAGATATACTAGGTTTTCTGTTTTTCCATATGAAGTTGAACATTGTTCTTTCTAGGTCTGTGAAGAATCAAAATTGGGATTTTGATGTGTATTGAATTGAATCTTTTGGTAAGATTACCATTTTTATTATGTTGGTTCTACCTATTCATGATCATGGGAATGTGGTACATATACACAATGAAGCATTACTCAGGTACTGAGCTGTGAAAACAATGACATCATGAAATTTTCAGGCAAATGGATGGAACTAGAAAATATCATCCTGAGTGAGGTAACCCAGGCTCAGAAAGACAAACATGGTATGTACTTACTCATAAGGGGATACCAGATGTAAAGCAAAGGATAATTAGACTACAACCCACAGCTCAAGAGAAATTAGGAAACAAGGAGGACCTAAGAGGGACATACGATCACTTTGGGAAAGGGAAACAGGAGATTGCCATGAGTAAACTGGGGATGAGGGGGAGCAATAAAGGGGAGGGAATAGGGAATGAGAACATGAGGGAACGGGATGGTTGAGCTGGGGGAGTCATGGAATGGGAGAACAATGAAAGTGTACCTTGATAGAGGGAGACATTATGGGGTAAGGGATTCACAGGAATCCACAAGAATGACCCCAGATTAAACTATTAGCAATAGTGGTGAGGGTGCCTGAACTGGCCTACCCTGGTAATCAGATTGGCGAATACCCTGTCATCATAGAACCTTCATCCAGTAACTGATGGAAGCAGATGCTCAGATACACAACCAGGCACCAGGCCAAGCTCCAGGAGTCCAGTTGAAGAGAGGGAAGAGGGATTATATGAGCAAGGGAGGTCAAGATCATGCTGGGGAAATTTACAGAGACAACTGAACCAAGGAATGAATAGGAACTCATTTAGACTGACAGCTGTGGAATCTGCATGGGACCGGAAGACAGCTGTGTAGCTGGGTCTGTTTGAGGGGCCCTGGGCAGTGTGATCAGAATCCCTGGTGCATGAATTGGCTTTCTGAATCCGTTACCTATGGTCGGACACCTTGCTCACCCTCAGGGCAGTGGGGAGGGGCTGAGTCCTGCCTCAACTGAATTACCAAGCTTTGCTGTCCCCCCATGGGAGAACTTACCCTTTTATAGGGTAGATGAGTGGTGGTGGTGGGGGAGTTAGGCAGGGGTGGGGGGAAGGCAGGGATTGGGGGAGTGGGAGAAGGGATGAGAGGGGGATCTGTAGTTGTTATGTAAAATGAATAAAATGTTTTTAATAAGAAAGAATCAGACACAATAACCATCAAAAATAAAACAAAATAAAAGGCAGGCCTTGCCCACCTCCAGTTTCTTGCTCTTCCACAGCTCTTGTTCCCAGGGACTAGTTTCTGCCCTCTTCTCTGCCTCTGCCCCTTCTCTGTCCTCTTCTAATAAATCTCCCATGTGAGCCCTGTTGTGTGGGGGTGATTCTTTCCCCCAATTTTTAAATTATAACACAGAGAAGAGCTGGTGATCAGAGGTGGTTATAGAAGTACTTTGGGCAAAATTGCCACTCAAACATCAACCAAATTCCACAGCCTCATGGACAACCAATCAGATCTTATGCCATGGGGGTGGGAGGGGACTTGGTCTTCTGCTGTTTCAAACTCGTGCTGTGATTACAGAGTTCTGTCCTTGCTTCTGATTCATGGAACTCATTTTATTTCGTTTAAAATGGTTTAGTTTCAATATTCTTTATGTGTGTGTCTGTGCCCATGTGAGGGGATTGCTACCAGTGTAACAGATGCCCATAGATGCCCAGAAGAGGAAGGTATGCCCATGACTGGAGTTTCGGGCAGTTGTGAGTCACCTGAAATGGGTTCTAGAATCTGGACTCAGGTTCTTTGGAAGAGTAAGAAGCACTCTTGATTGGTGAGCCATGTCTCCAGTCACTGTGAGATTTATTTTGTTTTACTGAGAAGAAGTTAAATTGATAGAGTCTAGAACTCTTAGGGGGTTTGTAACTATAGAACTACCCTTAGCACAATCTACTTCAGAGAAGTCACAGCCTTCCAGCACCTCACATTAACAAAGAAAGCAGCATTTTTTCCCCTGTAGAACCTCAAACAGACAGGAATTACTGTCTCTCTTCACAGTTCTGACACAAACTGTCTTGCTGTTTGAACTATGGGCATAATGACCTGTTTTCAATTCCCATGCAGCAGAAATCCAAATAATTGTGAAGAAAGAACATTGAATGTCAAAATGCATTTCCTCTTGCAGACATAGTATGAGATGTAATTAATGAGGATCTGCACATAACCACAATTTTGCACTGCTCAACATTCATAAATAACCTTTGATCAAATCCAGGGAGCAAGTTCTGCTCCTATTGTATCTTGCATATGAAGTGTGCATGTTTTCTCAACATCAGAGTGGGCATGATTCAACTGAAGGAAGGAATTTGATGAGAGCAGCATTTTGAGCACAGATATCAGCAGATCACGTAGGGGTATAGCAGCATTCCAGTCAGGCTGGCTTTCCTTTATGCTGCAAAGAAAGGCTGTTCTTTTGCCGTGTTAGATTGGGGGGAGGACGGGGTTCAGGGTGGGAGGAGGGAGGACAGGGGAATCCGTGGCTGATATGTAAAATTAAATTAATTATAAAATTAAAAAATAAATAAATTGGCAGTAGTAGGAAAAAAGAATTCCACATGTCAACACATCAGAATGAAATTTCCAAGCCAATAAAAATCCTGGAAGTGAATTTGAAGTGTTGAAAAAAAAAAAGAAAAGAAAAAGAAATCCACTCTGGCATACAGGATGTGTTTCCACTAGGCTGCTGGCTGATGTTAGTACACGAGTCCTTTATTTCTATTGGTGTTGCATGCTATTTGTATGCATCGTACTTGAAAGTTTTCTGCCCCTCTTCAAATTTGTATGCTGAGATCTAATCTGCAATAGGTTGGTGCAAAGAGGTTGTTTCTTTGGGGTGACTAGATCATGATACCAGGGCTCTCATATGTGGGGTTAATGTCAAAGGCTTGAAGGAGCTTCTAGACCCTTGGCATATGTGAAATTGCAGAAGGTGTAAAAATCTAAGAAAGAAAGCACATGGCATACTACATGCTGAGTTTGACAACACCTTGGTCTTGAACTTTCCTGTCCCTAAGACCATCACCTAATTTGGGATGTTCTGTGAGAGCAGCTCTCACAACTAAATGAATAATTAGCATAGACACATATTTAATCTCTTTTGTTAGTTTTTAAATGACCTATAGGTACAGTGAGAAATCCACAGGAGTCTGCTTACGGAGTATTAGGGAATTTATTAGGATATAAATGGGGAGAACAGCTCACTAAACAGGATAAGGCAAATCCATCACAGAGTCCTGGAAGGCTGATGGCCAGAACCACACTGCTTCTGCTGCCAGAGTCAGTCCACATCGTCCAAGTCCACAAGGGAGAGAAGAGATTGAGGAGTATGTGATCCTCCGGTCTTAAGCTAGCCCTGAGGCCACGCCCGTGGAGCTGGTACCTCAAGGTCATAGATGGAACAGTTACCCACTACGTATAGGGATAGCACTAATCTGGATATGTTCAGAAATCTATTTGGCGGGTGGTGGAGAATGCTTGTCCTTCCGTACATGAGATAATGAAGAATACTCTGTTCAATTATTTCCTAAACACCATCTTATCTGATTTTAATATTTGCAGCTTTAAACTGGCAAAGCCTAGCTTCTATTAGTTAAAATAGCACTGCTGGCATCCTCAGCTACAGCAGTTGAAAATTCCTACAATTATGCTCAATTCAAATGGTATAAACATTATTTCAGTAGGATTCTTATTACCCAAATTTGAACTTCAGTGAAATCTAAGGTGTTGAATCACCAGTGCTAGTTGGACTTCCTTTTGTAAGTAAGTTTCCATTTAAGATTTTGTTTTTCTATACTTTAATTTTTGTCCAATGTTTCCGGCCTTTTCTATTTCTGAGAAAGCATGAAGCCATTGCTTGAGGCACAGGCTGCTGATCACCAAATAACACAATTGTAGATTTTTGGCTGCAATGTCATTGGAGTCTCTTAATGTAAAGACTCATGGGCTTGGCATAATTCAGTGTGCTTTAGAAGACTCAAAGCTCAGTCTTAGAATTTGTAGAGTATTGTTTTGCTTCTCAATAATGTTAATATTTGAGCTTTAGTTTCTGATGACTACACATCTGGAAGTTTCTATTTATAAACATTCTTAGGAAGTAAACATCTCAGGTGCCAGAGTTTGCTATCATGTAATTGTTTAGATAACTATGGAACACTAAAGGTGTTAATGAAGGATGTAGCATGGTGATAATGAAAAGTATGGCCTTTGAATAAATATATATATTTCAGAAAGTTCTTGATAAGTTTTTATGAGAATCATAAAATGCTCTTTTGAACTAGCTTGGATCCACTGGCAAGAATGTCTTTGATTTCTTCTACCTTTCTTTAATATTTAATAAAAATTGCTGTATAAAAAATTTAGGCATTATATAATTCATTTTGTGCTCTGTAGGGATTACTTTGGAATCATTCGAACTTGGTAGATTTTCCCACTCAATTTCTATATATGAAACTGTGGGAGGAGCTAAGTACAATATGTAAACAAAGACGTGCTTCTACCTAAGAAGTTGAAATTGGTGGCCATTAACAGAGGAGTAAATTACAAAAACAGACTCAAAAAACACTATTCTACAAGGGCCAGGCCTTCAGCATCTCTGTAATGTTCCATTGTTTTATGAAGGGTTATTTCCAAAGATCCATTTAGGTACATTTCTGTGTAGAAATGTGTTAAAGAGATCCGGGTTTGTCTTAGTAGGTTTTTTTTTTTTTTTTTTTTTTTTTTTTTTGTCTTTGTATCAGTTCATTATTCCTGCCAGTCTTGGAGACACATGCTATACTGTTCATTATGCCTATGATATGAATCTCGCTGCTACTTGTCTATTAATAATGACATCAGGGATAAAAGATTGACTAAAAAGGCTCTAAAAACAGCATGAATAGGAATCTTATAATATTCTTAACTTTCAGAAAGTAACTCTATAGTTTGGTCTACTTGTAAAGACCAGTGAATTCAAAATGCTTCAACATCTAAGGGACCCTTTGATTCAGACTACCTGATGGGTTGATAATTCGCTGTTAGAAAAAAAGCATAGAATAATCTAGAATTTATTAGGCTGAGTGAATATAGTTAGAATGGTCTCAGAGCTGATTTTAACACCTGAGTCACACTTTTAGGTTTGTGATGTAGAAAGCTGGATTGAAGAAATTGAAAGAGCGTGATTTGAAAGAGCTTGTGTGAGACAAGTTCAAAGAAAATCATGAAGCATTGAGTGAGAATATCTGAGAGAGAGAGAATAAGACAAATTCCAATTGCAAAAGGTCCTGAAATGGATAGCTAGGCACCCTTCAACAACTTGAGGTTGAAATCTAAATGGCTTTAAAATTTGGAAGTCTGTATTAGCAGTATCCACCCAATATTATTTAAAAAAAAATTGAATG
This sequence comes from Peromyscus californicus insignis, assembly GCF_007827085.1. Lineage (NCBI taxonomy): Eukaryota > Metazoa > Chordata > Mammalia > Rodentia > Cricetidae > Peromyscus > Peromyscus californicus. Next base: position 8,374,722 of record NW_026294413.1, read on the forward strand.
GGTAAAATTTGTTGAAATCTTTTTTTTTTTCCTTTTTGACAGTGGTACAGGAAGTTCAGCCCAGTTAGGCAATTCAGAGGTCTCTTCATTTTAGCTGCAAAATATGGCAAACAGCAGGTTAACAATAGTAGAGTTAGAAGTGAATGTCTCCCTATGAAGTTCCTATTTATTTATCTTAATATGAGACAAGTAATTGCTATGGTCTCTGTATTTCAGGCTGCCCATGTTAGTTCTGTGGCAGGCCCATGCTTACAGTGTTTAGGTTCCACGTCTTGATTTTGAACTCTTTCATCCCAGTGGCTATTTCTTCTTTCAAGGATTCAGGGATTTGTCAGGGTTCAGAGAGCTGTTTAGTAGGATTTGGATTCTCAGTGAAAGATATCCTTTCCATGCTGGTTCCATGTGCTTGTGAAGGTGTGGTGGACTCTTAGAGGCAAGACTTCACTATCAAATATCCCAATATGTGCTTACAAAACTCTGCCCTAGGAGATATAGGTATTGTCTCTGAGATCACTCAAACTGATATAACTGATTTCCCCACTTTCATCAACTTCCTGTTTATAATCTGTTGCTTAAGCAAATTAAGAAAGCATTCTTACAGCCTCCCAATCTTTTGGGACCAATTATTTTGCTGTGTGGTTATTCTCAGTTCTACATTTGGAACTGCATTAGACAGTTCAGAAAAAAAAATTGGTTCCTGGGACCCAGGCCCAGAGATGGAGGATGACTTGTCAGGAAAAGTCCCCTGATGCTTCTGCAGTACAGCCTGATGGGACACCACTGACGTTGAGGGCTCTCAGGCTCACACTTTAGTCAGTCATACTAAACTGGTATCAGTTGAAAACCTTAGCATGAAAATGTCTTTCTCTGTTCCTTGTGGTAGCCGGACTTGAAGGTGAAGATCGGGGCGGGGAGTCGGGAAGGTAGGTGAACTGCACGCCTTTGATTTGTTTGAGTGATTAATGCCTTGCCCTTCGTATCCCCACCAAATGCATGGTGAAGCGCAGGCAGTGTGAGGGTCTGTAACAGTGCCTTAATAAACTGCACATTGGGCTGGTGAGATGTCAGACGGTGAAAGCGTTTGCTGAGAAAGCGTGCCAATCTGAGCTTGATCCCTGGGACCCATAGGAAGGCGGAAAGAGAGAGGTAACTGCACAGATTGTCCTCTGACCTCCACATGGATGCCATGACATCGATGCCCCCGACAAACAATAGCAGTAAATAAGGAAGCAAATTAATATAAATAATCAACATAAACAAAGATTACAGAAATTTTATTTTTCATCATTTAATGCTTTCTTCACATTTATTTATTTATTTACTTATCTCTTTCAGTGTGTGCACGGGCATATCTGTGCGTGCATTCATGACACAGTATGTGGAGGTCAGGGGACACTTTTTAAGACTTGATTTTCTCCTTCTGCTGTGTGGGTTCCAGGTAGTAAAGTCAAGTCCTCAGGCTAAGCGGTGAGCACCTTTAGCTATGAGTCAACTTGCTGGCCCCCAGATTTGATTTTTTTCCCCTGAAGTGAAGGACCAAGCAGATGCCACAACAGGCTGCTCAGTCTTCTCTCAGAGATCAGGCCTCAATTTCAGTTTCCTGAGACTTGAGCAAGCAGTTTCTGGGAGGGCATAAACAAAAGACATAGTCCTTGCAGTAGCTCCCTTTCTGCACATACTCTGACTGCTCAAAGTTCAGCCAGATGTTTACTCTCTGGGGCCCCTCACCAACTTAGAGTTATGTGTAGTACGTGCTTGGCCAGCCAGCCCCCATGGTGGCTCAAGGACAAAGCCTGGGACTTGTGCTGGACTGCCCCCAAAGTAATAAATTGCAACCACCAACCAGTAAATTCAAAGGTTACAAACCCTCACCCAATTAAAAGAGAACAGAGATAAAAATAAACCAATCCTAGTTGCACCCATGAAAAACTCCCCCAACCCCCCTGAAGGGCTTATGGATTTTGCCTTTAAAAAACTAGCCACACAAAGAAAAAGCAAGTTCCTCCTGGCCTCACGGTTACTACGAGTGAGTGCTTTGGATCGAGCTTCCCGGCCCGCGGCTTGTAAACAAACAGAAATAAACCATGCTATTGCATTCTGTACCTAAGGTCTGTGGTGGAATCTTTGGGGTCCCAATCTGGGCATAACAGAAGTATTAAATTTCAGCATAAATACTGACTCATGGCTGCTGTTTTTTAAAAACACCCACGAGTACGATTCCCTTCCTTGGTAACTATACTAGTCTTCAAATTAGGCTCTGGTCACAGCTACTCCAGCTATCTGAGATTTGAGAATAATATATGACCATAATTTCCATTCTTGAAATGTAAATGTACTCTAATTTCTCTAGTTTTAGTGCAAATTCCCTTCCTTCTGGCTTTTACTAAAATATATGTATTTTAAAATTTAATTAACAAGCACTCCTTTCTTTAAGAGGCCATCTTTTGGTGTACCTCATCCATTTCCATTTTCTTTTGATTTTTAAATCAAGATTCAAACCAAGTCCTATTCACTGATGAGCTAAATACACTGTTCGCGAGCAAAGAGGCTGCTTTCTAATTAGCTGCAGGATATAATTAGCACATTCTCTGGGCCAGTAAGAATTGGGTTTGCCAGATGCCAACAGCTGACAATCTGAACAATATTTGAGGCAGCCAGGCAGGCAGAAGGAGGCAGAAGCGTAGGTGGAGGAGTGGGGATAAGAGAAGAGAGTCTTTACTTCAGGAGGACTAGACTGTCAGGGTTTCAGTGTGAATTCCTGACAAGTTATTCACTTGTACTATTAAGTAAGGTATAGCTTCAATTTTCAATATGCAGGTCTCCTGGACCAAAAGGCATCAAGGAGAATCCTGCACTAACAATCAAGTATCACTGAGATTAGTCCATGGAATCATGAAACCCACCACAAACATGGAGCATCTTAGCTGAGAGTCAGAATCTTGGATCTTTGTCAAAGTTCAGGTTTTGCTAAAAGCCTACTGTTGGCTGCAGCATTCATGTAGTACAGGGGCACCAGGGACCCGTGATAAAACTATATTATTTCCTAATAAGAAACCATTCAATACCTTAACTCTACTTCATTTTCATGATGTTACAATTTATCTAATTCAATCTCAAACACATGTATGCAGATCCAAATGAAAATCTAGGAGCTTTTGAAGGTATTTTTAAGATTCAGCAAGCAGCCAGTATACCAGATGCCACTGTGAAATACAAACAGTTTATTTACAAATAGTGAAAACATTTCACAATCCTTTCCAAAATCTATTGTCTATAGAGATGTGCATTGAAAAGAGGTCTTGTGATCTTATTGTATGTGAATAGAATCCTCAAAGCCTTTCAAACGCTTTATTGAACCTCTTATTTTTAATCACAAGTGAGCTAGTAATAGTTATGTTACAAACATTTCCAAAATAGAGTTGCCAGCAATGAAGTGGAAGGACACTATCAACTTGTGCTGTGAAGCCTCAGTAACATAAGATGTGCCAGGAGAGAATCTATGAAAATAAATACATTCTATTCACATTATAAAACTGTGACTTCTGAATGAGTAAGATTTTTTTGTTCATGTATTTATAAATTTCAGTTAAGAACTGGGCAAAATAGACAAATTTCCTTCCAGTTTTCTGCACAATCAATTTAAGATTATTCAAATTAAAAACTGAAAGTGTCAACATAAAAAAATTGTTAAAGAAACTAATAAGTGTATCTTGAAAATGAAGAGATTTAATAAAACTATAATATCTATAATCAAACACTTGATGGTCTTTCCTATATAAAGAGTAAAAAGATAGAAATAAGAACAGCATAAAAGTTTGAAGTGATAATCTCAGATTCATAGAGAAGTATTCAATTTGCTTAATGTGTGGTCCCTATAAGTACTTCTTTTTCCATTGGGTGTGGTCTGGAAAGGCTCCTTTAATTCTCTATGTTGCAGATAACACAGCTTTAATCTGGGGCTGAAAGTATTAACTAGTTGGGTCATGAATTTTTTAGTCTTTTTTGTCAGAGCATGAGTTTTGCACAAGCTCAGGCCTCAGTAGGTGTTGTCATCATTTATTATTATACAAGTTAATTCAATTCCGCTAGAAACCAGCAATCCCCATTACAAAGAATTAAACAGTTAACCAGACTGCACTCGCCACTTCCTGGTATGGTTAGCATCTCACATCTGTGTCAGGGCTTGGACTATTTCCAAACACTGTAAACTGTGGTTCAAAGACCATGAGAACAGCACTCAGAGGATCACAGATCACACACATTTTTAACTAATCCATTTGTATTCACATATTTCCACATTCAGAACAATGATGGGCTCATGGTAAAACTCAACAATTTTGAGTTTTTATTACTTATTGCTTTAATAATCCAAGTGAGTTTTCAATTTTCCATTTTTTGCCCACTTTTTAAAATTATTTGTTTATTTTAAATTTTTTTTCTCACAGGGTCTCTCTATGTAGCCCAGGCTATCCTGGAACTATGTAGATAAGGCTGGCCTCAAATTCTCAGAGATCTACCTGCCTCTGCCTCCCAAGTGCTGGGATTAATTGTGCACACCACCATGTCCACCCTTTACCCGTATTTTAACACTTCCTTGTAGAAAGCTGGGATAAGCATAGAAAAGACACTGACATGAATACACTCAGAAATCCCTTGCTATTTTCCTCTCAGTCACATGGAATTTTGTCTTTTTTTTATTCAAAATAGTTTAAATGTAGTGGGGCTCTTTAATGGGTCATTATGTTAAAAAAAAAAGCTCATCTCAAAACTTTTCATTTTTCAAAGCATATATTTGAATCCTTATATTTTAAAAATGTTATACCGATTATTTTAATGAATCATGAGGGATATTTTTATGTAACATGCCATGTCATTGTAGGAATAACTTCTTATCTGGTTGTTTATCTGTTATGGCTGCTAAGAAGCCTTCCAGGTTTGGCCCCTTAGAGGGAACACCATTTTAACTCCTTATCTGGTTGTTTATCTGTTGTGGCTGCTAAGAAGCCTTCCAGGTTTGGCCCCTTAGAGGGAACACCAATTGTGTCCTGATTGTTACCTCATGACATGTTCTTAGAAGTCCAATTAGAGGCCAATGGCCATCCAGAAAGCTCCTAAATCCCATGCTATACTTCTTTCTGGAAAGGATTACATTTTTTTTTGTTTTCTACCTACTGTAGTTGCAATGGTTATTATTTCAAAGGAAATGAATTCAGAGGAATAAATTCGTACTTCTAATACAAACTTACAAACATTTTAGGTCAGTTTGTGTAGCTAGAGTTTTTCTGCCTGGCCCACAGTCAGGACAAATCTCTGACACCCGCCAGTCCCACAGCCACTCAGACCCCACCAAATAAACACAGAGATTTATATTGGTTACAAACTGTATGGCCGTGGCAGGCTTCTGCTAACTGTTCTTACAGCTTAAATTAATCCATTTCCATTAATCTACACCTTGCCACATGGCTCATAGCTTACCAGCATCTTCACATGCTGTTTCTCATCATGGCGGCTGGCAGTGTCTCTCTGACTCAGCCTTCCACTTCCCAGCTCTATTCTCCTCCTTGTCCCGCCTATACTTCCTGCCTGGCCATGGACCAATCAGTGATTTATTTACTGACCAATCAGCAACACATTTGACATACAGACCATCCCACAGCACCTCCCCTTTTCTTTTCTTAAAAAGGAAAGTTTTAACCTTTACACATCTCCAAAGTCAGCTTGGTGTATTTGGGAATTTGGGCGTAGCTTCTCTTACTACTTCCTGCTGGAGGGGGGCGCTGTATCTTCTGGGGAAACAAAGAAAATTTTAGGATCATGGAGTAGTCCGTGAGGCTGTATCATCTGAGCCAGTTGCCTTGAAACCATTCTGGATGTTGGATCATCTGGGCCTTGGTGTCACCTTTCAGGGGGTCTTGGCTGGTCAAACCTGATGTATCTTAATCTGGAACAAATCCATAGCCTCTGGCTTTCTGTGGAAACAAAAGCAGAGCCTCCTTTCCAAAGCAACATATCCTTACATCTAAATTTTGAAGTCAAGGTACCTTTAAAATATATATTTTGGCATAACTCAACAGCTTTTATAATCAAATGTTTTTCTTTAGTTATGAATATCAAAGAGAACATAATCCAGATTCTCTGTGTGGTAGCCATCTTTATGTGGCTTATTTTTTATATTAGCTTGAGCCTATTGCTTTAAACTGCAGCATTTTAAGCCTGAAACGGTGTTGGCGCTGTTGGCTGCTGGCTCCGCCCACTTCAGCTTCCCAACATGGCGGTGATACGTTTTCCGCCATCTCTGGGAGCCATCAACTCTCAGAAATAGTGGGTCTATGCTTCTATCAAGCAATGTGTAGCCCAGAAACGGCTAGCTCAGTCGGTAGAGCATGGGACTCTTAATCCCAGGGTCGTGGGTTCGTGCCCCACGTTGGGCGCCATTTGTAGTTAGAGTTTTTCTGCCTGGCCCACAGTCAGGACAAATCTCTGACACCCGCCAGTCCCACAGCCACTCAGACCCCACCAAATAAACACAGAGATTTATATTGGTTACAAACTGTATGGTCGTGGCAGGCTTCTGCTAACTGTTCTTACAGCTTAAATTAATCCATTTCCATTAATCTACACCTTGCCACATGGCTCATGGCTTACCAGCATCTTCACATGCTGTTTCTCATCATGGCGGCTGGCAGTGTCTCTCTGACTCAGCCTTCCACTTCCCAGCTCTATTCTCCTCCTTGTCCCGCCTATACTTCCTGCCTGGCCACGGACCAATCAGTGATTTATTTACTGACCAATCAGCAACACATTTGACATACAGACCATCCCACAGCAAGTTTGAACTGCTACCAGTGGCACACAACATTTTTTCCACATAGAACATTCTTATTACAGTATCATCTTTTGCTTTCTTGACTTTACTATGGGATTAATAAAAATTAACAGCTTGTAAACAATGTTTAGATAATCCAGATATTCACTCAAAGGATTCCTTCTGGAGATACTTTGTCAGTGAGTCGAAAGTTTTAAGTTAATATATTTCAAGTCATAGCATCATCATCATCAGTTCTGTTTAGTAGAATTATTTGTTCAGGTGACACACCTGTACAAAACAAAGCTTAGGAAGGTCCTGGACTTCAGACATTGAACCTGTAGCCTAACGGTTTCCTCCTTAACCTCCGGGGGACAGGCTGAGTGGTCAGGTGCTGTTAATTCCTAAGGTAGCCTGCAGGTGTCTGGAGCCCCATCTACTTTACCAGGGACTGTTACAGGAATTTCCAGGTCAACTAAGACAATGATCCTATAAACTTGTTTTGGAGAGAAAAAAATCCCAGGAGAATTAATTTGAGCAAATGTATTTCCTGTAGGGAAGACTATTCCTCTACTCTACTTAATGTTCCTTTTAATGACATATAGTTGCATGTATTTGTGGAGTTCAGTGTGCTTGGTGGTTCAAGTACACAATGAACAATGATGTAATCAGAATAATTAGCATTTGTGTGTCCTTAACATTACTTCTTCATGTGTTGAACCTTTCAACTCCTCTGTTTTTGCTTTTTACAAGGTATGTACTGACTTAGAAACTCTAGTCAACCCCCTGTGCTGTGAAACACTGGACCTGTTCCTTGCATCTTGAGAGTCATGGAAATAGATGAGACTTCTTTCTTTCCTTGGGTGCTGTCATGCCAACAGATGTTTAACTGACAGACTGAAGACAGCACTGCTCAGAGATGGGCAGAACTAGAAGAGTAAGGACACTAGATTCAGCCTTCCATGTGTCATCCAGACTCCAGTTACATAAGCTAACCTAATCCTTAGTGCTTTTCCAAGGCTTGACTTGGATTTGCTGCTACAGAATCTCCTAAATCATACCTTGTCAAACGTGGGTCATGACCACATATGGGATGATACAACTACAGGTGAGCTTGCAAACAATTGGGCAGCAGTAACAGTTTTCTGAAAATGCACTGATCGATACTTAAATCAAAATTAAAGACATAACGAATCTGAAGAGTCTCCCATAGCAGTGGACCATGTTATATTGTGTGACTTCACTATGACCTTGGTTCTGAACACACACCATGCTGTAGTAGAATATTTTAAGGTGTGTTACTTTTGTTAATGTTGCATTTGTTTAACTCGGTGAAGCTGTGTTACTGTGCCTGTGCAAAACACCTGATGGTCTAATAAAGAACTGGCCAATAGCAAGGCAAGAGAAAGGTAGGTGGGGTTGGCAGACAAAGAGTATATACAGAAGGAGGAAACTGGGAGGAGAGATCTAAGATCTAGCAGCCAGAGAAGGAGGAGGACCAGGGGCCAGCCATCCAGCTACACAGCAAGCCATCAAGTAAAAGTAAGATACAGAAGAGAAAAGCCCAGAGGCAAAAGATAGATGGGATAATTTAAGTTAAGGAAAGCTAGCTAGAAACTAAGCCAAGCTAAGGCTTGGAATTCATAAGTAATATTAAGTCTCAGTGTGTGAATTTATTTGGGAGCTGGGTGGCGGCTCCCCAAAAGAACAAAGAACAACCAACACCATGCACTCTTTGCAGCAGCATGCTACCATGCCATCTAATTGCAGCGAGAACTGTTTGCTTTAAATATTGCCAACTGAGTCGCAAACTTTAGTTTCATTAAATCATTATAATTATAAAATCACTAAATGAATGTTGGCTTGGAATTAGGACAAGATCTCCAACAATTTCTCAAACGTCCTTCTGTGTATTATTGCTGTTTGTAACACTTACTTATGTTCTTGGGATTGTAATTTGTAATTTTATGTACTTAAATTACATAAAAATATTAGTTATATAACTATCAAATCTATATTATAGATTTTTAAAAATTATTTATTTTCAAAGTTTCACAAATGTATACTTTGCATAATTTCTACTCTCACCTCCCACTTCTCTACCATGACTGCCAACCTTCCAGTCTCTCAACAAATAAAAACATCTCTTTCCTGTACTCAAATCTATTAATTTTATTTTGTGATCCACCAAGATTAAGCAGGGCCATTTGTGTGACTGTGGGTTTACATCTATTTCCTGAAGCCTGGTGGGTTCAGCAAGAGGGTATACAACTACAGACAGTGATTCTCTCTCTTCTAGCATCTGTCTGCAGCCAGTAGTTCTAAATAGCTTATTTATCATAATAGTTTTGAATAACACACCCCCAAGACATTATTTCTAAGACTGTGGACTCATTAGAAAATTTTCTAAGGATTTTATTAAACTGTTCCCTTAATTTCTTTGAAGTGAGAATTTTAGAAGTTTATATATATCTAGAATATAAGACCTACATTTAGTTTAGGATATTGTTGTACACTAAACCCTTTCATTCAGACTAGGAGGACTCTTACCCATGTTGTACAGGCTTTGATAGTAATTGCTAAAGGGAGGAGAAATGACTGCAAGTTAATGGCACTGACTAATAGCAAGGTCCAGCTTATATCATGTATCCTTCACTGTGTGAGGTGTTTCTTTATGGACCTGGGAGCCACGTGGAGTTCTGGGCAAAAGGCTCTGCTCTTGTTTTCTGGTTTGAACTGAGCCACTGCAGTTTGACATGGGCCTCAAGAAATCATTTAATCTTTTTTGTGCTTCCATCAGTCCATCTGGAGAGCATAGGCATATCACAAAAGAAAGACTACACAGAGGAAAAAAATTAGTCTGTCCCAGTTTATGAATCCTACTCATTAAACTTTTGATAAAATGAAAACCTTTAACGGTGGATGTCAAATCATAACAAGTAGAGTAGACAGACCTAGACTTATGCCCACATTTATGTTGAATAAACAAACTTAGAGAAATGCACTCTTCTTGTTCACAGTTCCCTCTGAGAATGAAAGACTTCCTTCTCAACCCAAATCATCAGAAAGTAAGTCCGAAGCGAATGCTCTCTGGAATAGCCTTTGAAGGAGAGCAAATGTACTTTGTCAATTAGATGGTTATTCCTTCTTCCCTCTTAAAAAGATCAATGTGGGACATCTAGAAAGCCAGAGAAGAGGAACTTCATCAACAAGCTCAGGACATTAAAGTCAATCTTGTGGAGAACCAAAGGGAAAGCATTAGAATGCATTATTGATTGTTTGCTTGGAAAAATATGGCAATTGCACTGTGGATATCAGAAAATATGGACCGGATGCTCTACTGCTCCCTCAGGTGCTGTGATCTTGTTGGCTTCTCTGGGGGTAATAAAGATGAGAGTGGTGTTGCCAGTGAAGTCTGGTGCCTTCAGATCTGCAGTGCTTTAGTGCCTTTCAGAACACAAATCCTCCACCTCGGCTGTGTCACTTCCTGGCTCAGCACAGACTTATTACTTCTGTTACCATTAGGTTGAACCTTGTGAGGACACAAATCATGTTCATGAATGGCACACACTCAATTAAGTTACACTTTAATTGACCTGTCAATTAATATAAATATTTCTGTGGCCCTCAGAAAAATGAGAATTGAAAGTTTTCCAGCAAAATTTCTCCCCAGAAGCTCCTACACCAAAGTCAGTTCTGCTCACTATCACCTTAACAGCAATTTCTCTTTATGAAGAAGGAAAGCAAGCTTGTTGGAAACGAATCCATGTTAGAAACAACAGGGAGTCTATCTTATTGGGCTAACAAAATATTCTTCATGTATTAAAGAGATTACCAACTCCCTTTGTTTCTAGGCCTATCTAAAAAAAAATATCCAATTTTAGAGAAAGATGAGTTTGAAAACAAGGTAAGAACAGAAAATGAGGAAAAGCAATAGATGAATCCTTAATCCTTGCAGGCCTGTAGGCAGATCTGGAAAATTCTCCTGAGCTGTAGGGTTTTCTGTCTGACAGCCCTGATATGTCACCCTTCCCAAGTATACACATCTTAATTGGAAATGTGGCATTTTATGCATACACACGCATGCAGCCAGCATAAAAGGGCAATCCATGTCTCAGAGAAGATTCATCTTGTGGAGATAATATGTATGGGGAAGGAATCGAGCGAGATCACATCACAAATCACCCTTTTTTATAATACTGTGAGTGAGGAAGAAAACTCCCAAATGCCATCTACTGAGGTGGAGGAATTGCATCTCCAACCCCAATTATTTGGTTTGCAGTGCCCTTCAGTTCATTTATTAAATGAGCCAAACACTTATGAGAAAAATCTAAAACTGGTTTTGCTCATTATGAAATGGTTCTTGTGTGCTAACATATTGCATCATGTCCTTTCAGTAAGGCACATAATAACTTCTCATTTGCAGCCTATTAATTCAGCATGGATGACTTTTCTCAGGTGTTTTTTTTTTTCTTTCATTTCCTTACACCGTATTTTTGTTTTTGGTAGGAGAAAAGATACAGTGTGTTGTACAAGTTCAAGAGTAACACTCTGCCCTGTCCACTTTGTTTACTGTCAGGAATGGTCTCCTGGCTTCCACCGGTGACAAAACGTGGGCTTTGAGTCTATGATGCAGAATAGTGCGGAGCAGACAAGGGGAGCGAGCGACGGAGGGAGGCCGCAGGTTGGCACAAATGCCTTCTGCCAAATCTGCTGTTACCTGAGCTACCCCGCAGCAGGTGACAGGGCCAGTTGTGATGGGACGAACCATAGTTGGCTTGCTGCCAACTTGATGCAAACCTAGAGTCACCTGGGATGATGGGATCTCAGCTGAGGACTTGTCTAGAGCAGACTGGCCTGTGGTCATGTCTGCGAGACATTTTCTTAATTTCTGAGTTATGAGGGCCCTGCTCACTGTGGTTGGAACCATTCTTAGGTAGGTGGGTCTAGGCTGTACAAGAACAGCAGCCAAGGAAGCCAGAGTAAGCAAGCCAGTAAAAAGCAAATGGTTTCTGTTTCAAGCTTCTACTTTGAGTTCATGCATTGGCTTCCTTCTATGATGGACTGTAACCTCAAGTCATATAAACCCCCTTCTCCTTCAAGCCACTTTTGGTCAGTGTTTATCACAGCAACAGGAACCAAACTCAAATAGGGATTGAAGCTTGTGCAGTTCTGACTTACAAATGTTCCTTTATGAGAAAGGGTAAAAATAAAAACAAAACAAAAGCCTAGGCTACCAAAGGAGAAATGTACAGATCAACACAGCTACAAACCCTTCCTTCTACAATGCTGTCCTCCTGCCTGGAATGTTCTAGCACAAGGGTGGAACAGAGCTTCAGTGAGTAATCAACCAATGTCTGCTTTGACTTAAGGCTCACTGCATAAGATAGAACTGTAACACGAATCTTAAAAGGTCTTATTAATAGAAAAACTCAGAGCCAGATATTGGAGTGAAAGCTGAAAGATCAGAGAAACAGAGCAAGCCAGCCACGTTCTCCATCTCTACAAAATCCTCAGCCTCAAGAGCGAGAGTTCCTGTTTCCTCACACCTTAGGTACCTTTCTGTGTCCTGCTGTATTACTTCCTGGGATTAAAGTTGTATGCCACCACTGCCTTGCTTTGTTCTCATTGTGGCCTTGAACTCACAGAGATCCAGACGGATCTCTGCCTCCTGAGTGATAGGATTAAGGGTGTGTGCCACAACTGTCTGGCCTCTATATCTAATTTAGTGGCTGGCACTGTCCTCTGATCCCCAGATAAGTTTATTAGGGTACACAATATATTGGAGCACACAATATATCACCACATGGAACCCACACCCAACACTGATTGGGTGACCAAGAACCTGAGACTAGTTATAGCCTGGGGAAAACCAAATACTACTGTTCTACTAAAGGCACATAGCAAGAAAATAACTCCTAATGCCATTCTTTTATGTTCATAGATCAGTGCCTTGTTCATCCATCATCAGAGAAGCTTCCTCCTACAGCCGATGGAAACAAATACAGAGACACACAGTCAGACACGTGGAGAGTGAGAGACCTTGGGACACTCAGTCCTAAATTTGGTGTTTCAATCAAATTCCTCCTTCAGAGCTCAGGGAGCTTTGTGGAACAGTAGGCAGAAAAGTATAAGAGCCAGAGGGAATGGGAGATACCAAAGAAACAAGGCCTTATAAATACAACAGGAATGATGCACATACGAACTTAGAGAAACTGAGGCAACATTCCCAAGACTGGCATGGGTCTTCATGAGATGGGGCCCTAGAGCTGAAAGAAGGAGGTACACAAGCCCTCATCTCTAATTCAGAAGCTATCTCCATTTGATCACCACTTGCAAATGAGAATTTAGTTTTCTGTAAGAGAGTCTCACTGGAAAAACAGACTACTCTTAAGGGTAGGCCACACGCCCAGCAGTAGATGGCCAACAGAAAAGGAACTCAAGTTCATCTTTGGATGTTCCTTGTCAAGTCAGGGATTTTTTTTTAATTATATCTTTTTGTTTTCGTTTATTGTATTTTATATTTTACCCTACAGGTCTTTCATGTATATATTATTGCTTCCAGTTTTGTATTTTAATGAGATCCTGAGTGTGTTAATGAGTGGGTCTCTGCATCTATACCTGTTTCTTGTGACTTCTCTTGGGCTCTTTTCCTTCTGTTTGTTTTATCTTATTCCAATTTGATTTTTTTTTGTTTTATTGTATTTTATTATTATCCCTCAGATGCCTGCTCATTTACTAAGTAGAAACAGAAAGGATATGGATCCAGATGTCTCTTCTCCTCTCAGCTCTAGGACCCCATCTGGTGCAGACCCATGCAGGCCCTGGGCATGTTGCCTCAGTCTCTGTAGATTCATATGCACATCACTCCTGTTGTTATAAGGCCTTGTTTCCTTGGCATCTTCCATTCCCTCTGGCTCTTACACTCTTTCTGTGGAGGAGCTGGAAGAGTAGGGGGAAAGGAAACCATAATCAGGATATATTGTATGAAAAAGTTATATTTTTCAATGAAAGAAAAAAATGAAACAGTTGAACATGGTGGCACATGATGTAATCTGAGCTCTGGTAGGTTCAGGTAGGAGAATTGCCACAAGTTCAAAGGCCATCCTGGGTGCATAGTGAATTTCAGTGCATTGTGGGGTACAGAGTGAATCCTTACTTTAAAAACATTATAGAAGAAGGAAGAAGAAGAGAAATGGGCAGTTGAGCTACAAAGTCTATACCAAAGCAACAACAACAATAAAACCCATACACACATAAACAGAAAAAAAATCAATAATTACTCTAAAAGCAAAATTACAAACACTGGAGAATGTTTAATTATATAGCTAAAACAATTATCACAGTAAAGCAGAAAAATGTGTTTCTAATTAGTATTTTTATTTTTGTCTGAGTATTTGGGTAATTGTGTCATACTCTAGGCAGAATTAATCAAGAGGAAGACAGTCATCCTACATTTTCACAGTTACTCTCAGGATGATAATTGTTTGTCAAATGTCAAAACTGATCTGGCTGGTATGCTTACTTTCTGCTTTTATGTACCATTCTTTTTTGTTGTTGTTATATTAATTTTTAGGCATGCTCATTTGGATCCACAAATAACTTAATTCATTACAAAATTATATTCCTGAGAGATTCTTTTCTCTGAGCCCCTTAAAAGGTCCCTTTTCTGCTAATTCAATCTCCCTGAAGCATTTTCACAATCCACAAATATGAATCATGCTGTAACATTTTGCTAAATCGAATCATCTACATTTTCTCAGTCCTTGATATCACTCACCTGCAATTACGCCACCGAAATGGGCTTTTGTAATTCGTACAGAGCAAGATAACACGATTATGGGAATTAGAGTTGGAAGGCAGAGGCCATGTGTTGTGAGATACACACGTGGCTTTCTAGCAGATAACGTAACAGGGCTAGATTATACCAAGGTTCATTTAGCCTTTATGAAATGAGGAAATTGTGAATTACATGACAAAACTGGAAAAAATGATGTCAGGGTCTTGCATGTAGATTTTCTTCCTAGTAGGTTAGTTATGTGTGGTATCTTCCTCAGATTATATTTTAAAATATAACTTACAAATAAATTCTTTTTATTTTCAGGACATATTCTTAGAAGACAACAAATGTAATTTTTCTATGTCAAATCAGTATCTTCATGTATTAAAATATTATTCTTTTCTAGAATATCATGTTCATCCAATTTAGAAAATAATCCAGTCTATAGACCTAAATTTTTAATACTTCCATATTTATCAATGAAGAAAATGACTCTATCTTTTTTTCATAAATAAGGCTGATGATACAGTAATTTTCTAAATAATCTCTGCGGTCTGGATTTGGAGTTTCATCTCCCGGAGGGTGAACAATGGCAACTTAAGCATAGCAGTGCCTTTCCCTGCTTGGGCTCTGCTTCTGGAGATTTTACTGGACCTGAGGTTCTTTGTGTTGACAAGGCTTGACCAGAGCTTTGTATCGAAAAGCTTGATGTATAAAGAAATGCAAAAGCGTAACAATTCAAAATAATCCTGTAAAAGCAAACTTGGCAGTACTTTTGCCAAAAACAAACCGCAAATGAAGGCAGAGGATATTTTTAGAACCGTGGTTTACTTGTCCACTCAACATTAAACATTTCTTCTTTTCCATATGGTCTGTAGGCACTGGGGCTAAAGAGACGAGCGGAAATGAGGCACTGCTGCTGTAGGAAGCTCGGTTATAATCAAGGTTCCTAGATGGCAGAATCTTTGCCTGAAGTGAGGTGCTTTAAAAAAAACTGCAGGTTTCTTGTACTTGTTTTTTTTTCAATTTTTTAATATTTAAACCTGAAATATGCACATTTGATAAATTTTAGCAGGTTCTCTCGCCAGTTGGTTTGTGTTTCAAATTAAAGAAATACACTAAAGCATTATGGAACACTGCTGAGGTAGGAATCAGAGATACAGTCCACAGTTCCTGTTGGCTGGGGTGTTCTTGGTAACACCCTCTTGGGTCTTTCTTATCACCCATTCTATATATATAAAAAGAAATTGAAGACACTTGTGGAGGTGATACATCAAGTTTCTTCTGCCACGGAAAGCATTTGCTCTGACTGTCAGTGCTGAGAGCTGTACTTTCAGTGTCTCTACTTCCTGGCACTACCATGTCTTCCTGTTAGGTGTGACCTCTGGGAAAGGCTGATACAGACAAAACGCAGAGAATGAGTGTGATCAAATACCTGACACTGGAGTTTCAAAAGCTGCCTTCCAGGCAAAAGACAACAGACTTACAATAACAGGAAATGACCTTTGTTTGCTTTAACTCTCTAAACTGGATAATTTCATGTGCTCACAGGAGACCAAATTCCTCAAATGCATGATGATACCAGTATCAAATGCGGGGCAGATATTTATGGAGAAATGATGTTGAGTTCTATATACTTTGCATTTGTCACTAACTAGCTGCTACAAACATTTGTTTCCAACTCCCTACTCATTTATCTAGCTAGGTTCAGAAGTCATATTTAAAAAAATTCAGTTATTTTTAGTGACAGTTGGTAGTTGTACCCATATGTGGGCTGCAGTGTGATCATTGAATTTATTTGTAGTATGTAAGGATCAAATCAAGGCATTAAGTTTTTCATCTTCTTGAATGTGTATCATTTCTTGATGTTAAGAACCTTTGTACTTCTTTTAAAAAGAATTGTGTGTGTGTTTGTGTCTGTGAGAGTGTATGTTTGTGTGTATATGTGTGCGGTGACTGTATGTGTACATATGTGCATGCTATGTGTCTGTGTGTGTGACCGTGTGTGTTATAGGTGTGTTTGTAGCTATGTGTGACTATGTAAGTGTGTGTGTATGTGTGTGTGTGTGTGTGTGTGCTCACGCGTGCGCACGCATGTGTGTGCGCACGTGTGTGTGCGCGCGCATGTGTACAATTATGGAGTCAGTTCTCCTCTCTCATCATATAGATTCCAGAGATTGCATCCAGGTACATTTACCCACTGTTCTAACTTGGTGGCACAAGAACCTGTGGATTTTGTAGATTTTTTTTCATGATACTTTGAAAATATAGACTCCATTCTACTGAAGAACATTAGAAATGATTTCTTCCATATAACTATTTCAGAACTCATTTTCCAGTCTCCTTCTACGTCCTTCCTAGACCCTAGTGAATATTTTACTCCCCATTTTTATGAAATCATCTCTTTTATCTTCCATACATATGTGAGAACATGTGATACTTATCTTTTTGTTTGTGGCTTATTTCAATTAAAACAATGACCCCGAAGACCTACCATGTGAATGCCATATATAAGATTTAATTCTTTTTGTGGCTGAATAATATTTCATTTTCTTACCTATTCATCCATCTGTAGACCTCTTGCTTGATTGCATGGCTTGGCTTTTGGTTTACATACATAGGCATGTAGATAACTCTCTGAGATACTGATTTCATTTCCTCAGAATTTATCATGTGGCTTTTCAGATATGAGGGAAATCAATAACAAACTTCCATAATTCATTAACAAATGAGGGAGTATGTAACATGATATCACTGTTTTACACACTTCTCCAGAGAAAGATGAGGGGAAGTATTAAATTGTAATTTGAGAGGTCATTGAAAGAGTTAATGTTATACAGTAAATGTGTATGTCTTTATGGATTGGAACTGATGGAAAGATGAAGGGAGAGAAACTCAGGAAGTAACTGGTGAGTTTGTTTCCATCCTTCTGGAGCATGACTGTCTCCTGTGGGATTGATGATGGGAATCTGTTCACTGTGGAGGTTGTATCTTGATTGAGAGACATCCCACTAGCTTTAGAAATTGGGTATGTTGGTGGCTGACATTCATAAGATAATTAAAGATGAACTAGATTGATTTTTATCCCTGGAGGTTTGGCATAGTAACACGCTTACCCAGGGCCAGCATTTTTCTTCAAAGAGAACCCCCCACCCTTTTTAGGCACATACATGCTCTAATACAATGTAAAATGGCATTGGAATATAAAGAAGTTGACTGATATTCTGCAGGTGACCTAGCATGGCATGACCATGACCTTGGTAGAATATCCCATGATTTCCCATCTCATTCCTGAGTGGAGAATCAACCTCACTGAGAAGTTCAGTGTATAGTAAATTTACACATACTCGTCTTTTTGCATATTAGTCCTTTTGAGTTTCTCAATTAATTTTATATCAGCACTCTATACTATATTGTAAACTATTGGTCCCATTAAAGTGATAGAATCTCAATATAGTTACTGTGCTAGGGGATGGTGGGAATGTTTACTCTTTCCTTTATTTACCGAGGAAGAAGTTCAGTCAGTTTAAATATGACAAAGATCTCAATCATAGAAATTTAATAACTAAAATATATAGACAATGTTTGAAATATCATTAAACATTATTGAAAACATTCTATTTTTTAAGTGGAAAATACTATGGAGTAATGAATAAATACATATGTTACATTTTAGCAAAAGAGGAATTCTGGGGGAAAAGGTAAAAAGATGCATAGATTGCTTTGGAAAATTTGTAAAATGTTTTACTACAGTAAACAAGTTGTGTTTAGTGATGTCTCGTAGCTTTGAGAAATAGATCTTACCTTATCCTTCGAGTTTCCACTTGTTTTAATCATTTCTCCTTTCGAGTAAAATTTGGGACAGAAAGATTTCCGATACAACTCTTGGCTCACATGTCCGTAGCCTTCCTCATTTTTGAGGTCATGCGTGATATATCTGCATTTGATAATGGACATATGAGACTCATCTGAAGTACATAGTGTATGCCAAGGTTCACGCTTGGTGTTGTGTGATATATAGATTTTGAAATGTATAATGTGTACCCACCATTATAGTGTGTCATATAGAATGTTTCCAAATTCTCTCCAAAGTTTCCGTTCTTTACCTATTCATCCAAATCCCAGCATCCAATATTTCTCCTACCCCAGATCTCTCCCTGTTCTAGACTACCACACAGTTGGAACCATTCAGCATTCAGCATACAGCCTTAGGATGGCCTTCTTTCACATAGGAATTTGCATTTGCCTTTCTTTCAAAACTTATCTGTAACTTCATAGTTCATTTTTTTTTTTTTTTTGGTTTTTCGAGACAGGGTTTCTCTGTGTAGCTTTGCGCCTTTCCTGGAACTCGCTTTGGAGACCAGGCTGACCTCGAACTCACAGAGATCCGCCTGGCTCTGCCTCCCGAGTGCTGGGATTAAAGGCGTGCGCCACCACCGCCTGGCTCATAGTTCATTTTTAATACTGATTCATATCCCATTGTGTGAGCATACCATGTTTTATTTTTCTTATGACTCACAGAGTCAAATAAGCAGCCCTCATCGGAGCTCACAGAGACTGAAGCAACAACCACAAAGCCTTCGTGGGTCTGCGCTAGTTCCTCTGCACACATGCTGTGGTTGTGTAGCTCGGGAGTTTTTGTTGGACTCATGACAGTGGGAGTGGAGGTGTCTCTGACTCGTTCGCCTGCTTGTTTTCCTCCTACTGGGCTGTCTCATTCAGTCTTGATATGAAGGTATGTGCCCAGTCGTACTGCATCCTGTTACACCATGTTTGGTTGATATCACTGGGGAGGGGATGGTGGCTGTTCTTAAAGGAAATGGACGAGCAGTGGATCTGGTGGGGAGGGGAGGTGGGGGTGGAAGAAGAGGATAGAGGGGAGATGGTGGTCGAGATGTATCACATGAGAGAAGAATAAAGACAAAGCAAAAAAGAAAAGAAAAAAATCTACTGATCTATTAATCGTCATCTTAGCTGTTTCCAAGGTTTGAAATTTAAGCCTAAAGCCATTATTAACATCATTGTTCAGGTTTTTGTGTAAACACAGTTTTTCTAACATTTTGTGTAAATGCTAAGGAGCATGACTTCTAGATCATAGGACAAAGGCAAATTTAGTTCTATTTTCAAAAGTATCTGAAGCATTCTGTTTTTTACCAGAACCAAATGAGTTTCCATTGTTTAGACTCTGTGCCAGCATGTGGCATTGTCAATGTTCTGGATTTGGCCATTAACAGGTGTCCAGCAAGATCCTATTGTGGTGGTATTGTGTTCCCCAATATATTGTGCACCCCAATAAACTTATCTGGGGTCAGAGAACAGAGCAGTCACTAGACAGACATAGAGGCCAGAAAATGGTGGCACTCACACCTTTAATCCTAGCCTTCTGAAGATGGATCTCTGTGAGTTCAAAGCCACACTGGAAACAACCAGGCATAGTGATACACATCTTTAATCTCAGGAAGTGATGGCAGGAGCAGAAAGGTATATAAGGCATGAAAACCAGGAACTAGAGCACGGTTATGTTTTTAGGCTTTTGAGCAGCAGTTCAGCTGAGATTCATTCTGAATGAGGACTCAGAGACTTCCAGTTTGAGGAAACAGGATCAGCTGAGGAACTGGCGAGGTGAGGAAGCTGTGGCTTGTTCTGCTTCTCTGATTTTCCAGCATTCACTGCAATACCTTGCTCCAGGTTTATTTTCATTAACAAGACCTTTTAAGATTCGTGCTACATCTGGCGCCCAATGTTCATGGTGCGAATTTACAAAAAAAGCTACTTGCGGGCCCCAGCTCAGACCTGAGCTACACTCAGCTGGTTGTGGTGGCACACTGGTGGGATTTATTGAAGGAGGCAGAGGCAGGAGTATCCCGAGTTTGAGGCTGAACTAGGAGGCTTGCTAAGGAGAAGCTGCAGCCTGGGCCGAGCCACAAACAGTGGTGGTGGGACCATGGAGGTGGTGGCTACTGCTCCACGTTGACAGCTGCTTCTCATCATGTTGGTGACTGTCATGATGCTGCTACCTGTTACAAAAGGTTTACTGCTGCTTGTTCAGAGAAAAATTGGCCAGACCATCATGTTACAAGAAAGCATCGGCAATTCCTTAAATGTCTTTCAGCCATTTGAGCTTCCTCTGTTGAGAATTCTCTGTTTATCTCTATAGGCCATTTCTTAATTGGACCGTTGGGCATTTTGATGTCTAATTTCTTGAGTCCTTTATATATTCTGGATATCAGCCCTCTGTCAGATGTGGAGTTGGTGAAGATCTTTTCCCATTCTGTAGGCTGTCACTTTGTCTTGTTGTTTGGGAGGCCCCCAGGCAGTGGGACCGGGACCTGTCCTTAGTGCATGAGCTGGATTTTTGGAGCCTGGGGCCTACACTGGGACACTTTTCTCAGCCTGGGTGAAGGGAGGAGGGGACCAGACCTGCCTCGATTGAATCTACCAGGCTTAGCTGAATCCCCAGGGGAGTCTTTGCCCTGGAGGAGATGGGAACAGGGGGTGGATTGGGCGGAGGGGGGCAGGAGGAGGGAGGACAGGGGAATCTGTGGCTGATATGTAAAATTAAATTAAATTATAAAATCAAAATAATAATAATAATAATAATAATAATAATAATAATAATAATAATAAAGAAAGCATCGGCAAAGGTCAGTTTGGAAAAGTTTGGCAAGACAAATGGTGGGGAGAAATTGCTGTGAAGATTTTCTCTTCTAGGGAAGAACATTCATGGTTCCGAAAGACAGACATTTATCAGACTGTGATTGCTTCAAACCATAGAAGAGGCACAAAAAAAAAAAAAAATTCTAAAGGGAACCATGACCATGGCTAACAGCAACTTTGAAATCTTCAAAAGGATGATGGGACCCCACAATGATGATTCTACATGGACTATGGTAAAAACCATTAAGCCAATTAACACCACGGAAAGATCTACTTTGGACTACAAACTGCTCAGGACAATTTTGAGATGGCTAGCTGAGATGATCCATATTCACAGACAACTCGAGCAAGGACTTGAGATAAGCCCTACATTTTCACATTATGCAGAGACTGGACAACAAATGATACAGCTACCTCTCCCAGGACTTGACAATTAACCCAAAAATTTCTTTTCAGGATTCCCTAAAGATGTCTTCGCCCCAGAAAGCAGGAAGTAATTTTAAGAAAACAATGCCAACATTCCCAAGAGGTGGGATGGGTAGTTTTTTGGTTGTTCAATGGCTTATGGATAATTGTCATTGTTTATGATGGTTGGCTACAAGTTGTTAATTGTTAATGAACAGGAAAAAGGCTGAACAAGGAGATTAGATTCAAAGTTTTTGTTTAAAAAAAAGAAAAAGAAAAAAGAGAATATAGATATGAGGTAGATCACTGAATCTACTCTGAGAAAAAAAGATTAAGAAATAATAGGATAAATAGGTAGATCATTGAATCTACTCTAAAAAGAAAAAGGGGAAGATATAAAAATGACAAAAGGTAGATTATTTAATCTATTATGAAAAGAAAAAAGAGAGAATACGGATATGATAAGATAAAAAGGTCAATTATTGAATCTACTTTTAAAAAGAAACTATTTGTTTTAAATAGGATAAGTAATGAAATTTTTTGTCTGAGTTTATCAAATGTTACTGGACTGGACATTGTTAATATATAATGGAGTTTTTTGTCTGAATCTGTCAAATATTAATGGACTAGACAGTGTTAATGTAATTCTTGACTGTATATATTGTATATACTTATTGGATATAGTTTTTCTTGTGTTAGTTATAAGCTTTTTAAAATTTAAGACAAAAAAGGGGAAATGTGGTGATATTATGTTCCCCAATATATTGTGCAACCCCAATAAACTTATCTGGGGTCAGAGAACAGAACAGCCACTAGACAGACATAGAGGCCAGAAAATGGTGGCACTCATACCTTTAATCCTAGCCTTCTGGAGGCAGAGATCCATACAGATCTCTGTGAGTTCAAACCCACACTAGAAACAACCAGGCATGGTGACTCATGCCTTTAATCCCAGGAAGTAATGGCAGAAAGCAGAAATGTATATAAGACATGAAAACCAGGAACTAGAGCTGGTTAGACTTTAAGGCTTTTGAGCAGCAGTTCAGCTGAGATTCATTCTGGATGAGGACTCAGAGACTTCCAGTCTGAGGAAACAGGATCAGCTGAGGAACTGGTGAGGTGAGGAAGCTGTGGCTTGTTCTGCTTCTCTGATCTTCCAGTATTCACTGCAATACCTTGCTCCAAGTTTATTTTCATTAATAAGACCTTTTAAGATTCTTGCTACATCCTATTGCTTTAATTTGCATTTCTATAATGTCATAAGGTATAGAAATTGCTTTCTTATGCTTATTTACCATATAGATATCTTCCTTGGCAAGGTATATGCTCATGCCTTTTGCCTATTGTGAAATTGGGTGTTGGATTTATATTATTGATATTTAGAGTTCTTTGTCTATTTTTTATAATAATCCTTTATCAGATGTCTTTAGCAAATATATTTCTCAGTGTGTGCCTGGTGTTATTCTCTTGATCATCCTTACTAGGTCAGCACATTTACATTGAATTACCCCTGGATTATCAATTATTTCACAGATCAGTTAGTACAGTTGATGCTGTGTCTAAGCAATTGTAGCCACATATCCAAAATCATCTATATTTTCCCCTATGTTATAGTCTAGTTTTGGATTTAAATTTGATTCTATAGTCCATTTTGGATTGATGCTGTGAAGGATGCAAGGAATACATCCATCATCATTCTTTTGTATGAAGATATCCAGGTACTCTGGCACCACCTGTTAAAATTAATACCTTTTCTATTGTTTTGTTTCTACTTCTTAGTCAAATACCAGCCAACTGTTTTTCCAGAGTGTCTCTATGATCTCTGTTTTCTATTCTGTTGCTGTATTGGCTAAATTGTTGTCTACCCTTTATTGATTAACATAAGAGCATTTTTAAGTAGAGGGAAATATATGACAATATAATAAAGCCAAGGTTAATTTTGGGCCACACTTTTTCAAGGTTTCTCATGTTAACATATGGTTGAAATTATGTGAGTGTAAATGTCATGATTGTTGGCAATCAGATGCCAAGAACACATCAAAACAATTATCCACCATGATCAAGTAGGCTTCATCCCAGAGATGCAAGGGTGGTTCAACATACAAAAGTCCGTCAATGTAATACACCGTATAAACAAACTGAAAGAAAAAAAAACCACATGATCATCTCACTAGATGCTGAAAAGGCATTTGACAAAATCCAACACCCCTTCATGATAAAGGTCTTGGAGAGATCAGGAATACAGGGAATATACCTAAACATAATAAAAGCAATTTATAGCAAGCCAACATCCAACATCAAAGTAAATGGAGAGAAACTCAAAGTGATTCCACTAAAATTAGGAACAAGACAAGGCTGTCTACTCTCCCCATACTTATTCAGTATAGTACTTGAAGTTCTAGCCAGAGCAATAAGACAACATAAGGAGATCAAGGGGATACAAATTGGAAAGGAAGAAGTCAAGCTTTCACTATTTGCAGATGACATGATAGTATATGTAAGTGACCCCAAAAATTTGACCAAGGAACTCATACAGCTTATAAACACCTTCAGCAATGTAGCAGGATACAAGATTAACTCAAATAAATCAGTAGTCCTCCTATATACAAATGACAAACAGGCTGAGAAGGAAACCAGAGATACGTCACCCTTTACAATAGCCACAAATGATATAAAATACCTTGGGGTAACTCTAACTAAGCAAGCAAAGGACCTGTATGACAAAAACTTTAAGTCCCTGAAGAAAGAAATTGAAGAAGATGTCAGAAAATGGAAAGATCTCCCATGCTCATGGATAGGTAGGATTAACACAGTAATCTTTTGTTTGTTTGTTTTTTTTGTTTTGTTTTTCGTTTTTCGAGACAGGGTTTCTCTGTGTAGCTTTGCGCCTTTCCTGGATCTCGCTCTCTAGACCAGGCTAGCCTCGAACTCACAAAGATCCGCCTGCCTCTGCCTCCCGAGTGCTGGGATTAAAGGCGTGCGCCACCACTGCCTGGCGCTAACACAGTAATCTTACCAAAAGCAATATACAGATTCAATGCAATCCCCATCAAAATCCCAACACAATTCTTCACAGACCTGGAAAGAACAATACTCAACTTCATATGGAAAAACAAAAAACTCAGGATAACCAAAAGAATCCTGTACAATAAAACAACCTCTGGAGGCATCATGATCCCTGACTTCAAGCTCTACTATAGAGCTACAGTAGTAAAAACAGCTTGGTATTGGCATAAAAACCAACATGTGGACCAATGGAACTGAACTGAAGACCCTGACATTAATCCACACACCTATGAACATACAATTTTCAACAAAGAAGCCAAAACTATACAATGGAAAAAAGAAAGCATCTTCAAGAAATGATGCTGGCATAACTGGATGTCAACATGTAGAAGACTGCAAACAGATCCATGTCTGTCACCGTGAACAAAATTTAAGTTCAAGTGGATCAAAGACCTCAACATAAATCCAGTTACTCTGAAGTAGTCTTGAACACATTGGCACCGGAGATCACTTCCCTAATATAACACCAGTAGCACAGACACTGAGAGAAACAATTAATAAATGGGACCTCTTGAAACTGAGAAGCTTTTGTACAGCAAAGGACATGGTCAACAAGACAAAACAACACCCTACAGAATGGGAAAAGATCTTCACCAACTCCACATCTGACAGAGGGCTGATATCCAGAATATATAAGAACTCAAGAAATTAGACATCAAAATAACCAGCAGTCCAATTTAAAAATGGGCTATAGAGCTAAACAGAGAATTCTCAACAGAGGAAGCTAAAATGGCTGAAAGACATTTAAGGAATTGCTCAACATCCTTAATCATCAGGAAAACGCAAATCAAAATGACTCTGAGATACTATCTTACACCTGTCAAAGTGGATCAAATGTCATGATTGTTTAACATTAAAAAGAAAATCAATGATTTCTCTTTTCGTTGCTATCTCAAGTCTCTCCTCTCCCATATTAAAACTCCATGAAAGAAAATTCTATGTATGATCTTTT
Source organism: Peromyscus californicus insignis (assembly GCF_007827085.1). Taxonomy (NCBI): domain Eukaryota; kingdom Metazoa; phylum Chordata; class Mammalia; order Rodentia; family Cricetidae; genus Peromyscus; species Peromyscus californicus. The sequence goes on from NW_026294413.1 coordinate 8,400,387, forward strand.
TTGCAAAACCAACTCTTCTAGTCTTCCTTGAATTTGCAATTTTTCTTTGGAAACATTTAGTAGACAACAGCAAGAAGAATGAGAAGAATCACCAAATTTTACATTCCCTCCATCACCCCAGCTACCTTGACAAAGTTTAGTGTAGGAAGTGTGACAAAGTTTCCCATGAGGACTAGAGTGTCAGGGAGGCCCCTACGAATTTCTAAGTGAAACTTGATGGTAAGAGACTCAAGGTGCCATGGTAAAGGAACTGAATAGGATACCTACTAAGACAGGCAAGCAGGCATTTCCAGTTTTAATAGCCCCATATTGGTTTAGAGCAATCCTTTTACCTAGGAGGAAAAGGAACCAAGACTTAACTAACTACAAGTCCATATGAGAATGGAAGTTACCCACAGTTCCCCTACCCTTTTGTTTCCCCTCAGAGTAGTGCAAGCATCTCAAAGCAAATAGATATAGAAGAGCCTCGGTGGTCAAGTCACACAGTGAGAGGGAAAACTGTCAAGGGTTAAAGAATGTAGACAAACAAGGATGGAGTTTTCAAAAGAGGATTCTCCTGGGGTGACTATGACACAGGAGTAGAGGCGTACAGACAAAGGAGCCCTGGGTGAAGCAGGATACTTCATGATGGAGGCTTGTAGGCTGAGCTCCCCACCAGGTGCCTTTATCTAAATTAAATTATCAGTTCATTTCCAGATGCACATAATATTTCTTAAGATTGTTATTTGAAAAATAGAACAATGTGGAAACTTTTAAAAGAACTTTCATCTGAAAAACTCCACTACTCCGTTTTGAATTGTATTCCTTAATTGTTTCCATTTCTTGAAGATATACACACACACAATTTGACAAGGATGTAAACACAGTGCAGATGCTGGACTGAAGTCTGATTTTATCTTAACTTCATATTGTAAACATTCCCCAAGATGCACATTCTTCACACTTGGACATTTATTCTTCTGTACCAGCATATGTCTATTGACTCCAATTTTTTAATGTTTGTGTGTGCTTGTTTGTGTGTGTGTGCATGTGTGTATGCATGTGTGTGTGTGAGAGAGAGATTTACTATAAGAAGGGATGTTGCAAAGGATCTTTATGGCATTATGATATTCATTAATACTCATAGGGCTTATCATTTATTCTTATCTTTCAGCAATTAGAGTAAATTCTTTTCAAAATCATTATTGAACCAAAGTATGTGAACTAGCTCCTAAATTTAAATGACTAATGTTATAGTTTTTCTTTCATTACTTGGTTCTATTTACTGTCATTGAACTGGCTTCATTCATTTCACCAGAGAATGTCAGCAGCAAATAGTATCATTCTTAATATTTACATTATGTAAAAATCTCAACAGTATGAAGAAACAGTGACTGTGGGGCATTAGAAAATAAAGGACTTGTAAAAATGAGAGAGCAGTTGGTGACTAATATTTTCAGATATGGAGAATATATAAAGATTAGAAACCCCATCCAATGACTGAGGGAACTGGATGCAGAGATCCATGGCTAGGCCCCAGGTGGAGCTCCGGGAGTCCAATTGGCGAGAAAGGGGAGGGTTTATATGAGCAAGAATTGTTGAGACCAAGGTTGGATAAAGCACAGGGACAAATAGCCAAACGAATGGAAACACATGAACTATGAACCAATGGCTGAGGGGCCCCCAGGTGGATCAGGCCCTCCGAATGGGTGAGACAGTTGATTGGCTTGATCTGTTTGGGAGACATCCAGGCAGTGGGACCGGGTCCTGTGCTCAGTGCATGAGGTGGCTGTTTGAAACCTGGGGCTTATGCAGGGACACTTGGCTCAACCTGGGAGGAGGGGACTGGACCTGCCTGGACTGAGTCTACCAGGTTGATCTCAATCCTCGGGGGAGTCTTTGCCCTGGAGGAGATGGGAATGGGGATGGGCTGGGGGTAAGGGGAGGGGGGGCCTGAGGGGGGAGAACAAGGGAATCCATGGCTGATATGTAGAATTAAATTATATTGTAAAATAAAATTAAATTAAATTTTAAAAAATTAAAAAAAAATAAACATTATTGGTTATATTATAACAACAACAAAAAAGGACAAAATGAACTCAAGAGCCCTGGCTTGTTTTTCTGAATGATAGCCTGGGAGGTTCACAGTGAAGTTTTGTGTTGACTTTTGGAAGCTAGGGATTGTTTTTAATCACAAATATCATTTGGCTTTTGAGTATATGAAAATGGCAGTAAAATCTATTTAGATGTTCATCTGTTTCTAGGAAAAAACTATCTGGTATATATATCTCAAGAGAAATATACTAGTATCTAAAAAAAAAGCATCTTTCTCTTGTCTTTAAATTCCTCATTGTAGAATTGACTAAAGATGCTTAAAAATTTAAAATTATCAGTAGATTCACATTGAATATATTTCATATAATCAATGTTTATAACTTGAAGTGACATCCATCCACATTAGGACATTTAAAGATCCACTGTTCATGTTTTTCTCCTGGAAGATCCAAGACCATGAAATTCATGGACCTTATCAGTCTAAATGACTGTTTAATGACTTAGTGATTGAAAAGGAAATTTTACAGGAAGCAATCCATACATCTGTTGATCATTGCTTGTGTTTTGGTGATAAACTAGAAGGAATACTTCTATAGATATGGAGCCTTCTTAAAGAAAAATGTGCGTGATAAGTTATTTGCAATGTCTCAGCATTTTGAAAGTAATTGCCTTCAGATTAGAAGTTTTAAACTGTTTTTTTTTATGTCCAAATTCTTCAATTTTCTAATTGTGGTTCATATCTGTGGATGACATACAGGGAAATAAGCCATGTGGTGAGTGAGTTTTTTCAGGATCTTAGAAAATGAAGCACAGTGATGTGCCAGGTTCACTCCCCTCAAGGAATCAGTAGTGAGTGTGATCATAAAGGCAAAAGTGAGTTTGGAAAGTCAGAAGAGAGTCATAAACAAAATGAGGCCTATTCTTCAGCCTCTAAACATGCTTGTCAATCCTTATTGCCAGAATCCAATTGTATCCCAGACAGACACACTGTGTAGACTGCATCTTCCTCATCGTTGCGGGGGGGGGGGGGGGGAGGGGGGGAAGGGCTAGGTTTCTGTGAGTAGCTGCTCGTGTTATTAAAGAAAAGTCAGAGGAGGTACTGAGGAGGCTCTGTCCCTCACTGTTGGATTATTTGATACTGACAGAGATAGGTAGTCATTGCTCTCAGCTGTGAGCCCATTGATAACTTCACCAGATTCCAATGGATAGTTCCAAATCTAATAGCCACACAGATTTCCCTGGTGAAACTAAATGGATCATGAATGAAAACCAGAAAACATAAACCTGTGAAAGAGGCAGGTAAGGAGGAGAGGGACAATTGATAGGGATGCGTGTATCTGGAGATTTCTCCAGTCCTGCCGGGGCTGCAGTCACTCAGACCCAAGTAAACACACAGAGACTTATATTACTTATAAACTGCATGGCCATGGTAGGCTTCTTGCTATGTAACTCTTATATCTTAAATTAACCCATTTCTATTAATCTATAAGCTTCCACATGGCTTGTGGCTTACTGGTACTTTACATCTTACTTCTCACGGCAGTGGCAGCTGGCAGTGTCTCCTGACTCAGCCTTCCACTTCCCAGCATTCTCCTCTCTGCTTATCCTGCCTATACTATACTTCCTGCCTGGCTACTGGCCAATCAGAATTTTATTTATCAATCAATCAGAGCAACACATTCACAGCATACAGAAAGACATCCCCAGTAGATGGGAGGGAGATTAGAGACTCTAGGAGAGTGAGTAATCAGATTATATATGGGAAAACATGAAATGACAAAATTAATCAGTAAGAACTACTCTCAAACAAAGGAAAGAAGAAAATGTAAGTGAAGCTACTATAGTATAAAATTACTGTGGACCATAACTTGGCACAGTATCATATATGTGAACAGGAATGAAGTCCAGCCGGGAGTGTTCTCATTTCAGGGAAAAATGCCGATTCTTTGGGAGTACCTTTCAAGATAAGTAATTTAAAGAGCAGTAAATAAACCCTCATTCCAACTCTTCACTTTGACATTGATAATAACAATAAATGCAAGAAATGCCCATTTTTGAATATACATATAAGCAGTATGTTCTTAAGTTAATGCGCGCTGTCACATAGGCCATGTCTTGTCTGACATGCTCACCAACACAGAGAAAATTCTGTAATTGATTTTTCTGAGAAAGTGATAAAACATGAAGGTATGCTGTAGCAAAGACATGATTCATATCAATAACACTTACTAAGGTTCTTCATTCTGCCACTAGTTTATAGCAGTTATGGAAGAGAATATTTTGATATACTTTGAGGCTTAGCAAACCATCTCAAACATGAAGTGGTCTTTAGTCTCTCACAGTTCCAGGATCAACTGGAAAGCTCTGACCTAAGGCTGAGTGATATGTACTCAAAGAGCATTCATTGGTCCATCAGGGATGGCACCTGCTTGTGCAATCTGGGTCATTTCCCATGGTGATGAAAGGATTCTAGCAAATAAGAAAAACCTCAGGCAGCAACACCGTTCATGCTTTGCTTGAGTCTTATTTGACACAGCCTTGGTCACTATTTTAAGACCTATTGTCAATCCAAAATATATCTCTTGATTTGAATGAATAGAAAATATTGTGGGCAATTCTTTTCTCTGTTTAAAAATGTCTGCAGAAGGCTAGTGTGAGAGAAGCATGAGAGTGAGAACTGTACCTCAAGTCTCCTAAAGTTCTTAGACTTTTCTCTGAGTGGAATCAACATGGCTCTGGTTTGAGGCAGAAGAAGTGGGTGTTCTGTGGGCCACAACTATAAGTGAAGATCTCTGACAGTCTGAAATCCAGTGAAGATCATGCTGTCTCTGCCTCACTGAGTGCTACAACATGGAAATGATGCAAAAAAATGTTTGACATGAAGCACTGTACTCAGTCATGCGGGGATTTCAAGAAACCTTTTCTGCAAACCCCAGGAACTAACACTTTCTGGATTTTACTCTCCTGCTAAATCATGCCACCTAAGTAGTTCAGCCATGCTAAGCCCTAGTCTGTTCACATAGCCTACGAGACTTCTGAGAACTGGTTTCTACAAGAAGTGATTATGAAGATTGGCAACATAGACCAAGAGTGTACTGCATCCTTCACTTCTTGGCCAGTTTATGGACAGCTGTGATGAGAACAGTGAAGTAACATTCAGTGTATGCATTTAGGTATTTTTGTATTTCAATATGTCTCTACAAGACATATTGTAGAGACAGTTTCATAAGAAAATCATTGAAAAAAATAAAAGCAAGTAAGTCACTCCTTGTTGGATTCAGCACTGGCCTGGCCATGGTGGAAACTGGCCAGAAAAATGGTGCAAGAAGAAAACTCATTTTAGGACTATGGGTGTACAGAAAAAGTCTAGAAAAGATCCAGATCAAGACTGTAAAATAAGAGTGCTATCAACATTCATTGTTGCTGATCTGTGTTCCAGGGACGCCAATTATACAAACCCATTTCACCTTCCTTAAAAATAACCTGGTCTATACAGTTCATATGAGTTCTGGTGTTAATGAAGGTAAAATATTAAGTAGACTCAGTGAGACTTTTGCATATCCTCTAGGCAGATAAGTCTTGACGAAATCATCCACAAATGCTTTGTACAGAAGTGCTATTCAAGGAAATAAGATGTTAGAAAACAAAAAAGCAAGAGAATTAGTTCTGAATCAACAAAGAGAAAATCTCTTTACTTTATGCATGCAGGAACCCTGTGGAGAAGGCACCTTTTTTCTCTCTCTTTCAAACCCTGAGTATTTACAGAGAATGCAACCAATTAAAAAACTTTAGGGGGTTGTAGATATTAATGAGATTGTATTTTATTTCATTAATTTTGCATAAATGTCTTTTCTGATCATTCATGACCTAGAAGAGTTGTCCAAGGTATTTACAAATTGGATGGATCACTCGCACGCTATTAAAATGATCAACGTTGCCTTGACTTCTTTACTTGTTCCCATGACTACCATATAAATTTCCCAAAGCAATCATTTAAACGGCCGCATAAAATTTTAGATGATTTCCTTTGAAAGGGTAAGAGACCTTGAATTAATAGGACCTCTCTTCTGGATGTTTAGGGTAAAGAAAGGTTTTATTTTTTCTTCCTTAACTGTAAGGGTCATTAGCATGTGTGTGCTTTACATACATAGTTTTAGTAAAGGATTGCATTGTTGTTTTTCTTCTTTGGTTAAAAAAAATAGCTTTAGAATGTTGAATGGTTGAAAAATGCTGAATTTTCTAAATGTGTGGAGATCTATCACAGATTTCACTAGGAAAAATTATAATTATGACCTTCTACCTGGTTTTACAGTTATCATATTTTAGATAAATTAGGCAGCCAAATGGCACTGCAAATTTTACTTTTCAGTTTGGAGTTACTCCTATAAAAAGGGAATGTAAGCAGTTTAATGTGTCCACAGTATTCTCAAAAAAGTGAATATAAAATAAATTTATTTTTTTGTGTGTTTTCAAAAAGCAAAAAAAAAGATTTATTTTAGTACCTCATGTATCAGATGTTCAAGAAAATGTTCTATATATGCTTGAATAGAAAACACATTCTTACATTGTTGGGTAGAGAGTTCTGGCAGTATCTGTTAGGTCAAGCTGGTTAATGTTCAAGTCTCCTATAGCCTTTACATTTTCTAATAGTTCTGTTAAAACTCCAAAGGGGAATATTAAAATCTCCAACTGTAATTGTTGAATTACATCTTTTCCTTGTAATTCTGTTCATTTTACTTTATATACCTTGGGTTTCTAGCATTAGAGGCATATACATTGTACTTTTTCCATTCCTGAATATTGTTATCAATATAAAATGTACCTATTTGTCTCTAGTAATATTTATTTTTATAAGGTTTATTAATATAGCCTTTGAAGCTCTCTGGCAATTCCTGTGTTCATTCTCTCTCTCTCTCTCTCTCTCTCTCTCTCTCTCTCTCTCTCTCTCTCTCACACACACACACACACACACACACACACACACACACACACACACATTTTTTTTTTTACAGGGTCTCACTGTATAGCCCAGACTGCTGGAACTTGCTATGTAGACCAGCGTGACCTCAAATTCACAGAGATCTCCCTCCTTCTGCTTACTGCATGTGTTTTAACTGCTTTGCTTTCAATATGTTTCTGTGTTTCAATCTGAAATATATCTCTTGCAGACTATACAGGTGGGTCTTGATTTCATGTCCACTATCACCGTCCTCTGCCTTTTGATTAGATGTTCAGCACATCTACGTCTATGAAATTATATGCTAGGCTTTATGTCTTCTATTTTGCTATTTGTTTCCTACACATCTTACATATTTTTTGTTCTTCTGTTCCTCATTTCCCTCTTATGTTTTAAATTCATTTTTGTTTGTTTGTTTGTTGAAACAGGGTTTCTCCGTGTAGTCTTGGTGCCTGTCCTGGATCTCTCTCTGTAGACCAGCCTGGCCTCGAACTCACAGAGATTCACCTGGCTCTGCCTCTTGAGTGCTGGAATTAAAGGTGTGCACTACCACTGCCCGGCCTATGTTTTGAATTTTTATTTATTTTAATTGGTGCTTAAAAATTTAGTTCACCATTTTTAAATTATTTTTCTTTATGTGCTTCTGTATTTTGCCTGCATGTATGTCTGTGTATGATGTGTGTGCCTGGTGCTTGCAGAGGCCAGAAGAGGGCTCCAGATTCCAGTGAAATGGACACCTTGTGGGTGCTGGGAATTGAACCAGATCCTCTGAAAAGCAACCAGCACTGTTAACCCCCAGCACCAATTTAATTCTATTGTTTTAAAAAGGTTTTCTTTTAAAAGGAAATTTTAATAAAATCTCTTTAAAGAAAAAAATGAATTTGTAAAATTCTAACTCCATAGCACAGTTTTACAGTTTTGAACATTTGTAATTCTTTGAAGTTAATTATTTTTGGATATATTTGCACAATGTACGTTTCCCTTTGTGTCGAGATTTGAATGAAAGCATGGGATTATTGGAATGTGAAGAAATATTCTTATAATGGTCTTGTTTATTGCTACAAAATTCTATGGCTTGACGTGGAATCCATTCATGAAATTTCCCTTCAAACTACTTTTCCAAATGTAAGGTCAACAAAATGAGAAAATTAGGATTAGAAAACCATGGAAAAGTAAAAGAGGAAAAGTAAAAGATGATTAGGTAATAAGAAATTGTGATTAAGCCTCAATAGCAATCACTAGAATATCAACTCCAGTAAACATCAACAGTTAATGAAGAAAGAGATCATGATTTGAAGGAGAATGGAGGGTGTACGGGAGGGTTTGGAGGAGGGAAAGGGAAGGAAGAAGATTTGTGATTACAATCTCAAAAATAAAATAATTAAACAGAGATTAAAATTTCCCAGCTACAAATAAGAGAATGAGCAGTGTCTAACTGGAACTTGATTTTTACTAACATTTTGAGAGATTATGCAGCTGAACGTTGGTATGTTTCCATTCGCTGCCATTCCAGAGGCAGCAAATAATATTAAGTTAAATCAGCCCCTTGAGTTTCAGGAAGTTCTGGTGCAAACTACACTTTGCATTTACTATATGTTTATGAATTCAACAAAATATTAAATGGCGTATTTTTTAAACGGTTGTTTATTTTATTTTTAAAGTAGCATTTTGTTTTATTTGTAGAGCAAGTGATATAAAGTTAGCTAGCTTATAAATTTGAAGAATCATGTCATTTACTACTGAAATTAGTATAGAACATAGTTCACGCCCCTGTATGAGAAAAAAATTGAGATGTTTAGTAAACTAGAATAATTTCCATCACTTTAAGAGTAACCCCGTGGCTTGGGGCGGCTGGAAGACACCCAAGCACCTACCCCAGCCTGCTGGACTGTGGGTGCCCCTATGATGAGCAAATATGTGGAGGAGAGCTGGGAAAGATAAGAACATTTGGTTGAGAGATGGGAGAGAAAGCAAAGCAGAGTGGTTCCTGAGCTGTGGAGAGAGATGGAACTGGAGCCTGGAAGGCTGTGAGGAGCAGGATGATGTGAGAGACCTGTGCAGCCACCTGAGGCCATGGTGACTTCTGGGCCCAAGTTACCACCAAGTGCCATGTCTGGGTCCCTGCTCCCACTGCAGCCACGGTCTGTGTTGATGTCCGTGGCCTGTGTTACCACAAAAGTCCAGGGGAGATGTCTATGGTTTGGGTGCTGACTGAAGCTGTGCTGATGTCCAAGCGCTGTGGTGAGCTAACCCGGCTTTTTGCCAGCCAAAGGCGAGCTGGCCCCACCCCTCGCTGCCTGGGCAGAGCATAGGCAATGGCATGGGTTCAGAACTGCCCCCTCCCCTTGCCGGGGGTTGAGGAGGAGAGGGGAGACCTGGTGGAGACCTGGGCTTACCAACTCAGCTACCATCCATGTCCAAATCCACAGCTATGAGCTGGCCTACTCCAGCATCCACCCCATCTGTTAAACTGCTGGAGTGTGTGAAGGGACCTATCCTCTTGAACCACAGCCGCAGAATCTCCATGACTTGGGCAACAGCAAGATATCCAGAGGAGTTTCAGTCAGAGTCCAGTATTGATGGCGTTCCCGAAGCCAGAGGCGTTGGCACAGACCAACGACGCATAGTAACGGACATTTGCAAGTAAAGCTGTTTTGGGCAAAAGGGTATGCTGCGTGACACACCACAGCTCGCAATGCCAGGACAGTTAATGAATATGTGATAGAGAAGCGGGAATGATGGACGAGCCGAGTGGTACAAGTGAGACAGAGAACCGCAGAGGGTGGAATGAGAGAAAGCTGCAACTGAGAGAGGAGCAAGGCGGGGTCGGGGGTGGAGGGGTGGGGAGGTGGGGGGATGGGGGGAGGGGGGTGGGGAGGGGGGAGGGGGTGGGGGGTCAGTGAGAAATTTTTTTAAATAATTTAAATTTTTAAAATTTTTTTTTCTAGGAGGAAGTTACAAGGGTGGAGGGCAGATATGGAAGGACTGGGAAGGGAGTGGGATTGGTGTACATGATGTGAAATTCCCAAAGAATCAATAAAAAATTATGTTTAAAAAAAAGAATAAAGAAGAATGTTTTGTGTTTTGGCATATATTTTTATAAAGCAGAATCCAAGAAGATTGACTGTAATTAGAAACAAAACTAGTCAAAGATTTTTCCAATTTTACTCATTAATAAGAAATAAGCATTATTACAAAATTAAATTTGACATTCAATTATTTTTCTGCTTTCTTCAAGAAATGTGAGTTTCATGACTCCAGCTGTAGGAATTACATACAACTCTAGGAATAGTGTGATTTGACAAAAGGATAATAATAAGTCAAAGACAATTGGAGAGGGCATTGACTTAACAGCCCAACTACAAGAGAGTGATCCATGACAATAGCTCTCCTGTACAACACTTAAGACTGGGTATTTCAGCACAGCATTTTCATGGTGGCCATTGAGATCTGCTAGTTTTACTAGAAGATAAGATTCACCAGTTAAAATTAAAATTTTAACATTGCAATAAAAATATGCATAGATTTAATATTATATTTTTAGGACATTTGGTTGAAGTATCAAATAAAGCACTTTGGTCTAGTTGAAGGAAGCTGAATTGTTACAATACAGATGTGCTTCTGGACTTGGAATTAAAATCTTGAAAATGTCTAAGAATAGTTACTTTATATAATCATTTTCACAAGAAGATAACTATTAAGTTTATCAATTATTATTGAGGTCCTTACATTCAAGGAGAACCACATCTATTCTAATGAATTAGAAGAAGAATTTATGAGTTTCATAGGGAGAGTCAATCCATGAACAAAAAAAGATGAATAGCAGCCAACCATTAGTTATTATTGTTTATTTTAATTGCACATATGTACGTACACACACACACACACACACACACACACACACACACACACACACACACGAGGCACATGCATGAAGGTATGCACCTATGACTATGTGCACAGAGGTCAGAGGACAGCTCAGGATTCAGTTCCCTTCTCCTGTATTGTTTCTGCCTTGCTTTTTACTCCAGGATACTTGACTTTGAACTCCTGGACCAATGCTCCTGTCTTACCTTCCTTCTTGCTGTTACAGGTGCAGGACACTGTGTCCAGGTTTTTATATGGGTTCCAGGGGCCAAGTTCAAGTCACCCACATGCATGGTCAGGGCTTTTACCTCTGGAAACATCTACCCATGTACCTTCTACTGGACTTTTTAGAATAAATTTTTAATGGAGCACAATCATGTTCATTCCTTGTATATTGCCTACTCTAAAATGGAAGGTTTGATTATCAGTAACAAAGTCTTCATAAACTACATATTTTCCTAATTTTTCCCCTTCACAGAAAAAGTTTGCTGAGCCCTATTCTAGGAATAAAAAATTGATAGCAAAGTTTTCTGTCTCATCTTGGAACTTTGGGAAGCAGAATTCTAGAAACAGAGTGAATCAGAACTGAAGAAGCAGGTGAACTAAGTCAGGGACAGAATATATTCTAGCATCCAGGTATATTGTCCAGGTTGTGGCCCTACACAGTCTTCATTTGATTCCACTAGGTCCATCTGAAGAGTATACAGAGTATACACCCAAGTCATAGTCATCAACCCAAGAACAGGATGCATCACACTCTTTCTATAGGAGCTGCTGCTGAAGACAAGAACCCAGCAATCCTGGGCTCTGCTTGAATAGGCAAGTAGACCTAACGGTGTTGGAGAATTGTCTTGGCAGAGAGTACAGAATGAGACAGAGGGATGAATGCTTTTGGTGAATCGTTATCAGCTGGAATTTGGATGTTGCTGCCCATCACAGCTGAGGCTGAAATTAGAAGAGAAATTAGTGGAAACGGCACACACAGCCAGCATTCTCTCCTGCATTGTGTGACATCACAGTGTGATCTGTTCTGCATTGTCTGTCAAGTAAATTCAATTGACCACATTTCCAGTGTGTAGTGTACCAGTAGCATATTGAGTGGTCATGGGGGAAAAAAGCCATTTCACAATGGGTTCTGTATTTGTGCTTGCAAGCTCAGTCTAAAGAAGTGATAAAAACCAAAGCACAGAGGAAGTGGGGGAAAGATCACTTACCACTTACAGTAGGATTTTCTCCCAGTAGGATGGGGTAGTATGTATCATATACTCACTATTATGTACTTCAGTCATCTGAAGTCTAACTGCAGTGATGCTGATGAGAAATTTATATATGAAGCTGAAATCTAAGAGGGTTTCTATTACAGTGAAGATTTCAACAGATGTTGTCTAGGTTTGAATTACCACTGAATCTAATGCTGGGCTAGTGCATGAGTTTAAAACAATTGGAAAAAAATAAATGCACAGTGAGGATGAATGGAAGAGGGAAAGCAGACAGGGGAGGAGAGCCATGATGCTTCGCAGAGGGAGTAAGATTCTTTTTGTCTACTCTGGTCAGCTCACCACCTCAGCATAGGACACAAAGCTGTCTGAGGCTTTCGTCTGCTGTGTTTAATAAAACACATTTGTTCTTTTTGTTTAAAGTAAAATGTCCAGAATAAGAATGTTTTTCTATACTTATGGATTTTTGTTTCCAGTTCATTTAGTTTTGATTCAAACTTTGAAATTGTGATGTTGCAGATAGCGTGAGAAGACAAAATAGCTGTATTTACAAAATAATTTTGTTAATTAAAATTTTTTTAGCCAACTGTCTTTGTGGTGGAAGGTTGTTAACATAATTAAATACAGAATTCAAGAGAGGTAATAATGTTTATTAGCTTGTATAAAATGACTGATGGTAATAAAATTTCATATGTGTGTGATTGTTGGTTGAGTGAATGAATAAACACACATTCTAAGATAATATGCATCACCATGGAAATGCTATGTAGCTCTCACATGGGTCACTCCAAGACCAGAGCTAGTAAGTGTCTTTGGGTTCAACACACTCCACACATCTTAATCTCCTGTCCATGTTCTAGATGCCATGCTCTCTGAATGATGTCTTCTTCACACTCATCATGTAGACCTGCCTCTGTTCAAGGCCCTAGTCACTGTTAGTCTATAAGGCTCTTCTGTCACAGCTCTGCCCAAAGGGGATACACTCATGTTTAAAACTAGTTTACTCAGTCATTTACTCATAAAAATAACACCCAGTGTAAAAGTCTTAATTCTGTCTATCATTGATCTATGATTCTTTGTCTATTATCTATCAATTTCTACCTGTTTGTGTAATCTCTCTCTGTGTCTCTGTCTGTCTGTCTCTGTGTGTGTGTGTTTTATGTTTATCATCTATCCACTTTCTACCTTTAACTGATCCACATCCCTTGAAGACAGCAATTATTCCTCTTTTTTATAAATTTCTTCTTCAGCCTGTTGTATCACATACTTTATTGACTCCACATTGATGCTCTCTGCTAGTGTGTCTGTAGGTACTATTATTATTTTAATCATAAACTGGAAACTATATATTTTAACTTATAATTACATATGATATACACATATGACAAATTATTATGATGTATGTTTTTATCTTTTTCTTTCTTTTATTTTGGAGGGGGGTAGGTTTTCAAGACAAGGTTTCTGTGTATATCCCAGGCTGTTGTGGAACTCACTTTATAGACCATGCTGGCCTTGAACTCAGAGATCTACCTACCTCTGCTTCCTGAGTGCTGAGATTAAAGGCATATGCCACCACATGACTTTTTCTTTTCTTTTGTTTAAGATTATACAATGATTACATAATTTCTCCCTTCCCTTTCCTCCCTCCAAACCCTACACTATACCCATCTGTGCTTTCCTTCACACCTACAGCCTCTTTTTGATTAATTTTTATTTTTAAATAATGATTCTGTCATCTCTTTATTGCTTCAGTTGTCATGTTAACAGAACTCTAAAAGCGCTGGTGTTCTCTTTCATACACTATTAAACAATTTTTTCTTTTAACTAAAAGATGTAAGTTTTCTGTACAAAATAGAAAAACAGGCTTTTTATTATATGCCTTGTCTGTCTTTTAAACATAGGCTCTGCTAATCTTTTTCACAAGACAGTTTTGTAGAAAATAGTTCCTGCCAAAATGACTGCATAAAAATCCCTATGGATGCTGGTTATAATATGGGTTGCCAGTCTCTACTCAAGACCTACTTAGATAGAGAGCTCAGAAGGAAGGAAATCTGGAGCCTGGGTTGTCATCACAAAGTCAAATAGTTTTGTATGCCCATTTACATGCAAGAAATTCTTAAAGTAATATATTTTTAAGCATTGAAGTGGATATACAAAAACCATTTATAGAGGTACAGTAAAGATTAGATGAGATAAATACGATTAGAAACCAAAGAGATTTTCCTAGTTTTGATTATCGCATTCTACAGAGTCATAGTTTGGAAACCAGGAGAATATGGCCTACCAGATTAACGCATCAGTGCTCACATGGGCTCACAGAGACTGAAACAGCAAGATGGGGACTGCAGGGGCCTGCACCAGGTCCTTTGTGTATATGATATGGTTGTTAGCTTGGTGTTCTTGTAAGACCCCTAACAGTGAGGGCAGGTATGTCTTAGACTCTTTTGCCTGTTCTTGAGACTCTTTTCCTCCTATTGGCTTGACTTGTCCAGCTTCAATATGAGGGCTTTTTACCTTCTCTTATTGTATCTTGTTTTGTCCTGTTTGGCTGTTGTCTCTTGGAGACCTGTTCTTTTTCTGCAGAGGAAATGGAAGGGTAGTGGATCTGGGAAAGTGGGGAGGTAGTGGCAAGCTAGGAAGAGTGGAGGGAGGGAAAAGGATGGTCGGGATGTATTGTACAAGAGAAGAATCTATTTTCAATGAAATAAAAAGAAATAAAATATTTTTTAAAAGCAAGTAAACCAATAAGTTTAGAAACACCTAGCAGTGTGTTTATTCTATTGCTGACTTAGTGACTTCTGCCAATATCTACTTATGATTCAGCCAAATTTCTTTGACTTTCAATGGTTTCAGGTAGAGGTCAGCTATCTATTTTTAGGTTATTCTAGAATACCATAGATAGCTAGGTGTGATGATGTATGACTGCAGCCCCAGCTACTAGGGAGACAGAGCAAGGGGAGCAGCTGTGGCTGAGCTCTGTCTTTTTCTCTAGGAATTGCCCATCTGAGGAGTTGGGGTGATATTAACTAATGTTAGTTTGCCAATATTGCAAGTTCAAGCTTATACATGCTATCATTTCTCTGACCCAAAGGCTATATGATCATGTTCAATTAATTCTGGGAATTTTAAGAGGAATAACTGTATCTCTTTCAATGTTTCATCTATCTATCTATCTATCTATCTATCTATCTATCTATCTATCTATCATCTGTCATCGATCTATCTTCTATTTGTGATATGTCATCTAACTTTAATCTGTCTATGATATTTCTATTTGTCCAATTTTATACTAATAGATCAACATTGTAATTGAGATGATCTACCTGGAAATTTTGTCTTACATTCAAACCAATATTGACTACAGATATTTCAGCTGCTTACTGAATCACTGTGAAAGCTGTAAGAGTTCTGGCCATCCACAGACCTTTTATTTAATGATGTATAATTAAAAAAAAGTTAGGCTTCCTGAGGTATACCTTATCTTGCATCCTCAAAGTACAGAGAGTTTAATTTTAGGCACAGATTTTTCTCAGGTAGATAATTAACCATGATAAACTGAGTAAACTAAATATCTTCAGTCCCCATGAAACTCAAGATGATCTTATCAATTTAATTTGTAAACAAGAGCTTTGAAAAGTTTCAGAATCTTCCAGCTATATAAATATTTTACTTGTTAAGAGCCAACAAGTAAATTTGTTTCACTATGTATCTGCATATCTAAGAATGACTTCATCTATCATTGACCTATTTTTAGGATATTCTAGAATGTCAAAGACAGCCAGGTAAGTGGCTGTGTGTCTATAGCTCCAGCTATCATGGAGACTGTGCATGGAAAATGGTCTAAGCCTAGAATTAGGGGCCAGTTTGGACAATATAATGAGACCCCTATTCAAAAATCTAAGAAATGAGCTAATAAACCAAAATCAAAACTAAAGACCAAAGGAACAAAGCATAATGATAATATATAATACTTGTATTAAAAAGTAGCTTTTGCTCCATGGAAATTAGTTTATTAAAAGGCTTTGAATATAATTTTTGAACTCTTATAATAGTAAATACTTAATTAAAATATAAAACTACTATCATGGTTTATATTAGTATCCTTATAAAATATATTTATATTGTTCCTTTATACTTTATCTGATCAAATTACCAGGAATTATTATTTAAATTCTGATTGAGCATTACATTTTTCTTTACAAGTGTTTATGGAGTTTGGAATTGTGTCTCACAGGTTGTAGGGTTCTGGTGAAATACGTGGTGAGAACTGACTGTTTGCCTAGTAGGATATATGAGGCAGAGTCAGGTGAGTTTAGTAGTTCATGTGGAGACTAACGCAAATCCTCAGACATTCTTGGAGCATTTGAAAAGCACTGTGAACTACTAATAAATAGAAGAAATCTTAGATGAGTGATGGATCCCTTGCAGCTTTAGAAGCTGTCATGTGTGCTACCGTATACATTGTTTCTTTTGGCTCAGATTGATGCTTTCAGACACTGAAGCTCCCCTCTGTCATCTTTGTGTACCTCAGTGTAAGCACAAGACAAAGATAATGATTCATGCATTCCAGAAAAAGTCAATTTAGTGAAAACTTAAAGTTATCCATGTTTCAAAGACTTCTCAATGCTCTATAGAAAAGCACAATGCACTTTTCATCTATCCATAAGAGAAAACCATGATTATGTAAACCTTCAGATGTTTAAGCTTGACCACATTACATTTTTCTGGAACATATATTGTTATATCTTACTTAAATTGTACTTTTAAAAGCTACCTTTCAGGTTTGACATAATTCTACATGAGAGAGTGTGTAAGTCCAGCTCTCCTTACACCACCTGCCATGCAATAATGAATGGATACTCTTACGTGGTGGCAGTACTTCTTTTGAAAAGCATTTCATACACAGAAGGGAAGAGACCACATTCAAAGAAATATTTTGATAGAAGTGGTTTTTGCTGAATACGTTCAGTTTTCATATTTTAAGAGAACACTACTGGTCCCAGTCACAAAGTGATTTGTTGCTTTTGTGTGGAACCTGCCTTTTTAGTCATTTTTACACTTGTGCATTAATGAAATGTCATGGATGCTCTCTGAAGCTCACAAACACATCTCTAGGGGCTCATTACTGCTCCCTGGATTTTCAAGTGAAAAAGGAGAAAGAAAAATAGATAAACATGAAAAAGAGCTCTGAAATTATTGTAGCATTGGTGACTTGGTTTAATGTACACCACCTTATGATTTTAAATTAATATGTTGCATGCTGTGATATAATAAATGTTAGAATATAATCAAAGAAATAAAATGTTTTAAAAGATCAGAGCACTTACATACCTAGGTAGGATCTTCTTTTATATTTTATGTGAAAATTTTGTACCAAGACAAGTAGAATTTTATGAGGTGAAGTCAATGGAAATAAAACCATACTAATCAAATTGCCATAACACCTAATATCAAAGAATAGCACAAGTGAATATCACTATGATTGTTTCTGCAACACTATCTGAGTTACACATGTATGCCGTTAACATAACTTCTCCAATATCAATAGATTCACCATATCTGCAGGCTAGTGAAATAATTGGTCGCATTTTACAATGAAACTAAAATAAAAATGTTTATCCCTAAAGTTTGATGGGGATCACTCAGGCAGAAAAGGTCTATATGCAGTCTGCAAGAAGCACACAGTGAACATTAACTGAATACACCATGCTTCCTATCAAAAGAAAAAGCAATTCTCATAAAAATGAAATTAGTGCTAAGAAATACTGGGAAAAATACATAAAAGAGATAATTTTGCCTGTTTATGTTTTATGTTTATCTTTTTTGAGTACTTTAAAGTTATAACCAAACACCGTAGTTTTCAGCATTTTACCACATACAAGAGCAAAATTCATTCTTAAAGATTTTACGTTTATTTTCTGAACTATTTACTCTTCAGCTATTTTAGTCATTATTAAAATATGAAGTTCACATTCTCTCATGTTTCAATTAATTGATCCAAATCTCAAAGAGGATATTTTAAAACACTTTAGAATTTCTCCCTGTGAGAACACGGGGAAAGCAACTCCACAACGCTACACAGATACTGAAAGTTGGGAGGATTTGGAAGTCCAAGAAGGATGGGAAATATTCAATAAGTAAATAAAGCTTAAGCCGGGTGGTGGCGGCAGCGGTGCACGCCTTTAATCCCAGCACTTGGGAGGCAGAACCAGGCGGATCTCTGTGAGTTCAAGGTCAGCCTGGGCTACCAAGTGAGTTCCAGGAAAGGCGCAAAGCTACACAGAGAAACCCTGTCTCGAAAAACAAAAACAAAAACAAAACAAAAAAAAGTAAATAAAGCTTACTAGAAGACAGAAATGTCTGAAGCATTATGAAGAACTAATACATAATAATCACGCATGAACCTTAAACGTTTCTCAGAGAAGTTTCTAGACCTCTTATGCAGTAAATTCAAGAAATGTGGCAACTGACACTAAAGAAGAACATTTCTCAATTTTTTTTTTAAACTGGTCATTTGAGAAAATGGAATTAAGGAAACTGAAAATGGAAGAAACATGCCTCAATTTTATTGTTTGTGATTTAGCAAGGCAGGAAGTATCTAACTTGAAGCTGTAGATGTAACCAACTATCTTATTAAATAAGAAACACAGAACCAATCAAAGAAGAAAGCCAAGAGGTCAGAGCTAAGAGCTAAAACCTTACCCTTCCTCCTGTAGTGGTCTTACCTCTCTGAAAGAGAGCTACTTCCTGTGTTAAAGTCTTTATATAGACTTTCTGTTCTGCCTTCTCATTGGTTGTAAACCCAACCACATGACTGCCTTGTCACTGTCTGTCTGTATAGACCTCCAGGTCTTCTATGGTTGGTATTGAGATTAAAGGCATGTGTATCCAATGCTGGCTGTATCCCTGAACACACAGAGACTTACCTAGCTCTGCCTACCAAATGCTGGGATTAAAGGCGTGCACCACCACCATGCAGCTTTCCTATGGCTTGCTAATAGCTCTGACCCCCAGGCAACTTTATTTATTAACATACAAATAGCATTTTAATACAAATAAAATATCACCATATGAAGCTACGCTATCAGGAAGAATGTTTGTTATGGAAATTTGTCTACACAGAATGATAATTATAAGAAGCTCCTAGTCTGTAGTCCAATGTGTGAGAAAAAAGGTTTTCAAGATAAATGTTTAAGATTGGAACTCTATGACGATGTAGTGTTCTGTAGGGCTGTTTGTTTTCCTCTGAGAGTGCAGAAGGACTTCAGCAGCTGGACAGTTGGTCAGGGTAAATTGAAAGCATTCCACACTAGTTGTGTTGGTAAACTTCAGCTAGAACAAAGCCAAGAATGCTAAATTCCTCTGTTAATTGTGGGGTATCTTTAGGACTCTTCATATTGGTGTAGTGGTTAATAAGGACACAGGTAAGACCTATTTTTAACTTTCCTTTTGAAGTTGTGTGAGCTATGGCATTTGCTTTGACCAAAGAGGAATTTTTTCCATTTGTATTTGTTATTATTATGGTCCATAAGGGTTAACTATTGGCTCAGCTGTGAAAGATAACAGCTAAACTGCTTAACTTTCTCTTCAGATGTTTTATTTATTTATTTATCTATCTATTTATTTATTTGTTGTTAAGTGATACTTTGAAAAGTAAACTTTTTAATTTATCTTACTAATTTTATAAAGTTATTTCTTACATTGTTAATGACATCCAAGAAAACTTTAGGATGTAAAAGTCAGAGTTTTTTTTTCCTGTGCTTTACATCAGGACTACATTAATAATATCAGTGGACAGGAAACTAGGTGAGGCAAAAAATACACGTTTGTGGAATTCACCTGGGGCTGGATGGCATAAAGGGCAGGGAGAGAGTTATAGTGAGTTCATGTCTGGATGTCCAGTGAGTTTATGGTGTTCTGCAGAACTGGTAGCAGCAGTTAAAAATTATTTCTCCATACCACCAAAAGTCCAAGGGGGTTATTTTCTAAGGATTTGTACTTCAGACCTACTTGCACCATAGAATCATACAGACATAGACAAGCTTATTACTCTAGAAGAACTGTTGGCTAAGAACTCCATAGCTAATGCTACCAATTGCTATAAAGAAACTCATATCATAAGATACAATGCACAACAAAGACGATCCCCATCCCTTTTTTTTGCCACCACAGAAATTTTTGTCTGTGGTCTGTATTTCAGAAACTCAGGATTGCAACAGAATGTGTTTTGTTCTGATGCTATTTGGAATGTTTTATTTTTGCTGTTGCTGATTGGAACTTAGCAAAGCTTAGGCTATTTAAGTCCATCATTTAGCACACATTGATTAACTGGTTCAATTATGACTTTATATTTGTTAGATAATTAAAAGTGGCTGCTTTCTTTATGATTTTAAAAATGAAGACTTCCTCTTCAAAGACAAGCTGCCCCAAATTATTTTCCAGGTCTACTCTGCCTTAACATTGAGAATAGCCTTTTAAATTTGTCTCAAGAGTTCCTTATCTGCACAAACATTCTGCCATGCCCCCCTTCCCCTTCTGATGGAGATAAATCTTTGAAGAATGAGGAATGAAGCCTCTGCTTGACTCACTTAACTGCACTCTGCATCTCCTTGTCTCCTGACCCAGGAAGAAAACTGGAACTGATCCACTTTGGCACCTGACCAAACCCGAGACTCTCACATCTTATGTCCTACCCTAGTTTTCTTTTTTTTAAAAAAAAATTCTGTGCAGATTACCAACTAATAATAATATTAATTAAACTGTATTGTGGACTATAGCTTTGGGCTGTTAAAGGCAATCATTGAAATAATCAAAACCATTAGTGAACCAGACTTTTGACTTAGAGATCAGCATGTTGATTGTGTGCTACACAGTCATCTCTGGGCAATCTGAGGTCTTGGGCATCTCCCATTCACAGCTCAGGGCACTCTTTCCATTCTCAGTGATTTGACAGCAGACCAATTATTCATAAGTCTTCACTTATCTGATAATTTGAATGTACTGTTTACTATAAACAAGTGTATCTGAAAATTACTAGTCCTTGCCAGTAGTTAGGAGCTTTCTGAAGTCTTTTCCGTGAAGTATTTTATTTATTCATCATGATAATCTTGTAAGTTAAATGTGATCACTTTAATTGGCATCAAAGTACAGAAGATCATGGTGATTTGCTTATGACCACACAGGAATAAATTGAGGAAGCCCATGCTGGGATGTGACTTAGTTTCAAATTTCCTACAGATTCCATAATTCCAGGATTGCTTCCATAATACCGTGTCTATGAGAAATACAATGCCTGTTGCAATTTTTATTCAGAGTTCTTCTGCTTTTGTATAGTTCAAAAGGCAGAAACCATCAAGTAGATTTAATTTTAATAATTTGCTTCACTTAATCTTTCCAATATACCAAATATTGCCATTTTAATATAAAGTTTAAAATATTTTCTTTATTGAGAATTTTATACATGCATGAAATGTGTTTTGATTAAATCCACACCCTATCCAGCTCTTCCCCAATTCTATGTCCCTCCCAACTTCAAGTGTTCTCTCTCTTGTTTATTATTAAGCCTGTGGAGTCCACTTGTGTTGTCAGTATATGCATTGGTGTAGGGGTATCTACTGGATTATAGATAGCTCTTAGGGACCATATTGCTGAAGGAAATGGACTGCCCTTGCCCCAGCAGCTGGCAGTTTCAAATTATTTCTCATCTAGGTGTGGGACTTGCTGACTTCCTCCTCCCTTCATACTGGGATTCTGTCTGGCTTGATCTTTTGTGGGTCTTTTGAATGCAGTCAATGACTGTTCATATGTGCCCCTTTGTGAGCCCCCCCCCATGCTGTTTCACTGTATAGCTGTCTATGCCTCTGGATCTTACAGTCTTTCCTGATCCCTCTTCCACCATAATCTCCATGCCTTGGGAGGAGGGGTGTGATGTAGATGTACCATTTAGTACTGAGTACATCATAATTTCTTGTTCTCTGCACCTTGACCAGTTGTGGGTCTCTGTGTAAAAGCTATCTATTGAAGAAGAAGACTCTCTGAGAGACACACTTACCTGCATCGAGTGTGCAGCTCCACCAGTTTAAACATTACTAACAAGATACTACACATTTGCTTTTTTGTACAAAGTTTTTGAAATGTAGTGTGCACTGAAGACTATTGTAACTTGGATGATGAATTTTCATTGAAAATACTTAACTTACCCTTACATCATAACTTTTAAGATGGGAAAATTGACTCACCATTTGCTAGTATGAACGCATTTTACCCTTTTAAAATAATTACGTTCAATATTAGTTTTGAAATGTAAAAATTACAGGGCTGGAGAGGTGACTGAGTGGCGAACACTAGCTTCCCCTGCAGAGATGTGGGTACAGTTCCTAGGATCCACATGAAGTTCACTTCCATCTGTAACTCCAGGCCCAGTGCATCTAATGCCCTCTTCTGACTTCCAAGGATACTAGATACGCATGTGGTGGATGTACATACATGTGGACGAGACACTCATATACATAAAAAGCAATAAAAAAATCATAAGAAAATGAGTTCTATGGTAGCACCAACACCTGAGCAGTCAAGTCCCATCGCACTTGACAGAGGAAATTGGTAGTGTCTGATAGGGTACCAGAGAACATAGACATGGGCACTTTTGCACTGTTTATTTCATTTTTTAATGCATCAATTATTAACAAAGGAAAACTGTGTTAAAAGATTCATTTGAATGGTTTTCTTATTTCCTACACATGTTTTACATGCGCAAACCAATAATAAATTGATCTTTCCAGGGAGACACATTGACTGAGAAGGAAAAGCAAGTAGTGGAGGAGGCTTCTTTCGAGGTCCAATAAAACAGTGCTTTAGAAAGTGCAACCCATTTCTCTTACCCCTCAATCAGAATCCCAGCGTCTGGCAGTGATTACATGGGCTTTTATTGAAGACCCTTGTAGTTTTCCTTCTCTCTGCATTTCAGCACCATTTGTAGCTGTTTCCCTTGGGGCGTGGGGATTCATAAAGATCTTTATGAGACGGTGGAAGGCAATAAAATCTGACAGGTAGAATTTACCTTCTAATCACTCTGTTTGAATCCTGCTGTAGCCTCTTCAGCACACGGCATCCCATACTTCCATTGCTGGCCTCTTTGATGGAGTCATGTGATCTCTGACTATGCTTATCCCATGTTTTTCTTTTATCAGCAAAGGACGTTGTTAAGTCTTTGCTCCACAAGTGACTGTGCCTATTTCTGGAGGTCTGAAGTATGGGATGAGAACCTCAGATAGCAGAAGTCATAAAGAAAGTATTTGGGGAACAGGGAAGGTATGGCATTATATTACCTTTGGAAGTCACAGTGCTTGGCTTGGCATGGAGCCCCCTATGAGCTTCAGTAAAGAAAAGATGATTTATGCTTTAAAAAATCTGAGTTTTAAAGGACCTCAAGATCAACATTTAGTTATGTTTACTGCTAAGAAACTTTGCAAAGGGAATCTTCTTAAGACCATACAAATGAACTTACATATGCAGGTCATAAGGTGGTCTCCATGGGATGTGCCCTGTTATAATTAACTCTCTGCAAAGAGCTCTGGTTGTCGTGTTTTGTGGACACATATTTAAACACCATGGTAATTCATGCCTACTTACTAGACAACACCAGGAATAAAGAATTTGACTTTGATTATCAACTAATCTCTGCCAAGAATACACTAACTAGGTTACAAATATCTAGGGTTGCCCTAAGTTGCTTCATGTCAGGTATTATGAAATAGTTTGTTCAGGTTTTGGAGGCAGTGTATCATTTTTGGAAGTTATCAGGAAACTTGTATGCTCACTTTAGT